>NC_142762.1:7500-1257500 GCF_054948205.1 Urtica dioica subsp. dioica
CCTAAACCCTAAACCCTAAACCCTCAACCCTCAACCCTCAACCCTCAACCCTAAACCCTCAACCCTAAACCCTAAACCCTCAACCCTAAACCCTCAACCCTAAACCCTAAACCCTAAACCCTCAACCCTCAACCCTAAACCCTCAACCCTAAACCCTAAACCCTAAACCCTAAACCCTCAACCCTAAACCCTAAACCCTCAACCCTCAACCCTAAACCCTCAACCCTCAACCCTCAACCCTAAACCCTCAACCCTAAACCCTCAACCCTAAACCCTCAACCCTAAACCCTCAACCCTCAACCCTAAACCCTCAACCCTAAACCCTCAACCCTAAACCCTAAACCCTCAACCCTAAACCCTCAACCCTCAACCCTCAACCCTCAACCCTCAACCCTCAACCCTCAACCCTCAACCCTCAACCCTCAACCTAAACCCTCAACCCTCAACCCTCAACCCTCAACCCTCAACCCAAAAACCCTCAACCCAAAAATCCTAAAACCCCAAACCCCAAACCCCAAACCCCAAACCCTAAACCCTAAACCTAAACCCTAAACCAAACCCCAAACCCTAAAACCTAAAACAATTCAAGGCCGACCTTGAATCGTTTTTGAATTTCCGGCGTCCCGAAAACGACCGGTAACATGAGCCCCCCAAGTTTACGGCTTACGGGACGTAAGTCGTGGACTATAGAAAAGAAAAAGGCGTTGAGGTAATTTCACCTTCGATCACGTGTGACCGTACGCACCCATGTCTATCTTCTTCTTCTTCTTCTTTGTGGCCGGACCGGGCCGGCCGGGCAGCAAGACCCGCGCGCGGCTTGGCGCTGGGGGACTGGCGCGCGCGCGAGGCTGGCCCGCGGGCCGGGCCTTGTGTCGCGCGCGCAGGGGGGGAGGAGAAGGGTTCTGTAAGGACAAGTTTCTGCGTCACTCGTATTTGGAGATAATAAGCGAGTTTCCGTTGTTACAACTAAATTTTCGAGTGGGTTATATTTCAATGGATTTATCGAATTAATTTTAAATATGTTAAGGTTATGGAAATCTCGGAATGAGTAAAGGAATTATCGAGTTTATCTCGATTAGTAAATTAATTCCGAGGAAATATTCCGGAAATTAATTTAAGAAACAAATTCTCAAGGAAGAGAATTAATTCCGAGAAATCTTAAATATATTTTAATTAATCGAGAATGAACGAGAAAATTCTCGGGTCGAATCATATAATTATAATCCGCTCGGTTATGGATTTAATTAAATAATTATATGAAAAGGACGTGGTTGTAATCAATTTTAAGGGACCCATTTGAAAGAAAACAAGAAAAAGAGGTTGGATTGTAATTAAAATGATAAGTTTGAGCTTGCCTCGTCATCACACATGTGTCATGGTTTACCCTTGCCAACCCAACACTTAACTTGGTCAATTACTTTGCCATTAAGTTTTCATGGCCGAGTAAAACTAAGTGCATCAACCAAAAGAAAAACAAAACCCACCAGCCCAAAAGAGCGAGCAAACCCACGCGAAAAAAAAAGAAAAGAAAGAAAGCACACGAGCGAGAGAAAGAAAGGAAAAAGAAGAAGAAGGAGAGATAGCCGAGAGAGAGAGGGAAAGAGAGCGAGAGAGCGGAAGAGACCGAGAGTGAGAGAGATAGCGAGGGTGAGGGCTGAGCGAAACCAAGAAGAAGGAGGAGGAAGCTCGGCCGATCGCGAGCCACCGAGCCCTAGCGCCACCTGCGCGCGGCCGAGAAGGAGCGAGCGCCGCCGAGGACGCCGGACTGAGAGGAATCGCCGGTGAGAGGAGGAGGGATTTCATCTGGGTGATTCGATTCTTCAAGCTAGGTAAAGGGATTCTTCACCCCAATTTTAATTGAATCTGATTTAGGGTTCTGTTATTTGGAATTGGGGCTTTTGGTTGTGAGTTAGGATTTCGGTGATGATCCCTCTGATTATGGTGGTGTTCTTGGTTTTGGACGGGTTTGGTTGTGGTTTTGGTCTTGGCCGTGTGGTTTTGGTCTTGGCCGTGTAGAATGGTTCTGGCCGTGTGTTTGATCTTGATTTTTGGGACGTGATTCTAAGCTTGATGTTGTTTTTCTAGTTTGAGAATAGGAGTTAACGGTTGTTTCGTTGTTGTGCGTGTGAGTTATATATGTTGAGAGTCTAGGCTCGTTTTAGGTGGGCTGAACAGGTCTCGGGGCAGCGGCTCGGGATGGCGAAGAGGCTGTCCGAAGGTTGGCGGAGCTGTTGCGCGAGTGACGACGGAGCGGGGCTGGTCAGCGAGGTTCATCGGCTCGGTTGGGACGAGCTGTTGGGCCGGGGACGGCAGCGACATTGTGGCGGCTCTCGGGGGGCTGTTCACAGCTGTCGGGTTTCGTTCGGAGACTCGCGAAGTCTCGGTTTAGTGTTAGAAAGTCGAGAAATTTCCCGAGTCTCGACTCTAGTCGCGAACCATTTTTTTAGTTTATGTGTCGTGATGTATAAGTACTATTATGTTTTTACGGTTCACTAATTATTATATTGTTCAAGTAGTCTCGTTTGAGTTATCCTACGTTATTATTATTATGTTTTATAGTCAAGCTCGTTTAATAGAAAAATAAATTAATATGTATCGTTATTAAACTCGTTGATGATTCAATCAAATTATTTAGTATCCTCATTTGATTTACGTTTCAAAACCGAGTTCGACTATAAGCTCGACTCTTTTGATTTGGAAAACGAATATCAACGAGAAATGTTTTATTTACGTTCTCAAACGTTATAACTTGTCAATAAAAAGAGACAAGTCAAAAATATTTTCTAGAACATATTTGAAAAGTATCGTTTTGAGTTATTTTCATATAACTTACGTATTCTATAGATTGTTAGTAAGAGTTTCTTTATACGTTCTTTTCTTTTAGTTTCGACCTTCGGGAACCTATCCTAAGCAATGGGCTTTGTCCCGTCAAAAGAATAGGTGGTCGAATAGCGGGGCGTTTCTTAGCCTAGATCAGGGAAGTTGTTAAGGCCTTGTTCTTAGGCGTCGATTCTTTCCCGTCTCTGTTCTGTCATGTATTCCCTGATGTTTGTTTTTTTAGACGCTCTGAGTAGCGTGACTAGGAGGACGTTTTGAATACGTTCCTTATGAGCTTTCTTTTAGTAGAAGTGTGTACGTTAGTAGATCAATGGACGAGATACTGAGTATGCTCGATGTTCGATCTTTCTCTTCCATAGATACGTCCAGATTGCTATAAGGATTAGCAGGAGAAGCTTACGAGGACTGGGTTATACGTGAAGTTAAGAAGAACCCTTTTATCTGGAAGATAAGATCTCAGGATTCGAAAGAATCGTTATCCGGGTAAGTGGATTATAGGCACCTACAATATCAAGAAATATTATATATATCTTTATATATATACATATATTGTACGTGCATTTTCTATATGCTTTCTAGTAAGCAAGAGTAAGATAAGCCAAAAGATAAGTCACTATCAAGATTAAGGGCTTTAAGCCGCTAACGAATTGAGAAACGGAATTAGTCCGGCTAACAAAAATGGCTAGAGGTAACTAGGAACCCGAGCCTTTGCTATGTGTTTAGTTAGCCACCTTCCAGAGATCCAGTCCTAGTGAACTGGATTATGAGAGACTGAAGCTAAGACTCGTATTCAAAAGCGAGAATATTATGATAGGATCTTTGGGAGTCGCATCTCAAGATCTTATAATTCACGAGTTAATAAGCGAAAAGAATATATGTTAAGATCGGGATTAAACCCGAATTAAGCAGTCTCTCATGTTAAGTTAATTAAAGAGAAAACACAGAATGATACCGCCTGCGACATATACCCCTTGTTAGCAGGTACCTATTATGCTTCGTGCTGGTACCACATGGGGATTAGGCAGGAGACTGTGCACCCTCCTGTCTGGCGCCAATAAGACATGTGTCGTGCGGATATCATTAAGGGATCCCGAGCAGGAAATGTATTGTATGATGGGAATTGCCGGGACCTAAGCTGGCATATTCTCAAGTAAGAGGAGTTACCGGGACCTAAGCTGGTAATTCCATAGTTATGATTAAAGCAAGTATGTTTATGATGTGAATCACCGGGACCTAAGCTGGTGAATTCTTAAGTAAGAGGAATCTCTCGGGACCTAAGCTGAGTGATTCCTAAGCAGGATGAATCTATCGGGACCTAAGCCGATTGATTCTTAAGTAAGGTGGATTTATCGGGACCTAAGCTGATACTTCCGCAAGTTATGAAAAGATATGATCTCATGTTATGTATTGTTTATGTGTTATGTGCATTGTGCATTAGATATGTAGATATCCGCTTACTGAGTCTTTCGACTCACAGTTATTATCTTGATATTGTAGATAAAGGAAAGGCCAAAGAAGACTGAGCAGAGCATCAGCGAAACCGGTAAGTAAGTAGGCGTGTGTATGTACGGCTGCCGACCTGTGGCTAAGTCAAGGGCGAATGAGTCTGTTTTGTTTTTAAAAGACGAGTCTTTTGTTTATAAAGTTTTGAATAGTATGTTTTAAGAAAAACGAAAAATTCGCCCATATTTTTTAGACGTTTATATAAATCCTTTAAAAGTTTTTCTAGAAAATGTTTTCCGGAAGCGCTTCCACCAAGGTTTTTATGGATTTTATTTTATGTTAAGTAAGATACGGAGAAATCTGCCGCGGCTCGCGGGCGAGCTAAGGCTCGCGGGTCGTGACAGGTTCGCTCCTTCCTCTCCTATAAATAGGAGAGCCCCCCTCCTTTTCTTTTCACACCGGCAGCCTGAGGGTAATTGGAAAATTCCTTTGAGTTTGAAATTTCCCCTGGGCAGCCGACTTTTTTCCCTTTTTTTTTAATGGGGAGTGAGCTTGTTTCCCACGTTGATGATCCCGAGGTTGATCCTACCTACCCTCTCCCAAATTTTGGGGGGGCGGCCAAGGGTCCCTTTGAGGAACTCGATGGGATTCCCATCTTTGTCGAGGAAGACTCTGGTGCGGCCGACAAATGGGTCGTAGAGTTGGAGACGGACGTCGCGGCGATTGCCGAGCTGGCGGGGCCCGGGAGCGGCCTACCGACAAGGTGCGGCCCCGAAGGGGAGGACGAAGGGTCCAAAGACCCGCGTTTGTCACGGTTGGTGATCAACCTGGTCTCCCGCGAGGCGTCCTTTGACGCCTCCCTGCTCAAGCAGCGGGGTGAAGCGGTGGTGAGTGTTGAACCCCCCCGGGCGTCTAACTTGGATGCCTCGGGTGTTGAGCTTGCGATAGTGCCGTCCGAATCTTTCTTGGACGAGATTTATTCTGACGATCCCCAAGGGTCGGGCTCAGAGGGCCCTGAAGAGGACTTGGAGGCTCCTCCCGCGAGGGGGAAGGAGAAACGCAACGGGAAGGTGTTGGCGACGGCCTGGTCGGCCTTCGAGCCTGCGGAGGATTCGGGCTACACTTATGCCTAGTCGCTGGAGAGGACTCGTAGGCAACTCTGTCGCCCCCGTAGGCTTAGACTGCAGGGGAGTCGATGTCGCGAGCACGCTCACTTCCCGAGTCTTCAGCACGCTTTGGAAGACGTACAACATCCCTCCCTCGGTGGGATTGATTAGACCTGCCCCCGAGGACAGGCCCTCTCATCCCAGGGACGGGTACGCGGCCGTGACGATCAAGAGTCTTATCTGCGGGTTGCGTCTCCTGTTTCCCACGATCGTCCAGCAAATCTTGACCCGACTAGGGGTCTACGCATGTCAGATGAGCCCGGCGTTCTACCGCCTGTTGGCTACATGCTTCATGGAGTGGCACTGCCAGACGCAGCGCGCCATGACCGTGGATGACTTCCGTAATCTGGTTGCCGTCTTCCCGGCGCCGGGGCGGTAGAGTGTCGGGATGCGACCGCGACCGAGAACGAGGCACGGGGGGTCACCTTTGAATTCTTTGACACCCTGTTTCCCCTGCTAGATGAGGGTACTGTTTGAGCCGTGTGGCTTCTTTTTTAGCGCATATGTTTAGCGCTTTGCTTTCTTTTCCTTTTCTAGGATTTTATTTATTTTTCACGCACTTCTTGTTCAGCACGTGTTTATTGGATTCAGAGCCGTGGCTCTTTTTATGAGATATTTTTGTTGCTTTCATGTTGAATGCTTATCTCATTTTTTGAGTAATTTTACTCGCATATGCCTTCTTTGCGGGCTAGCGTGGCCCGTAGGGCTTGTATTCTTACCAATAGTCTTGGCAGATTTTGCGTCCTTAACTGGGGTTCGTCCTCCGCTCGTTTCATTGTTACGACTCATCGTCGTTTAAACATTCGATGTGAGGGGGCGTTTGTGCCCTGTTAGGCGATTGGTCGACCCGTGTTTGAACGGTGGTATTGGCCTGTCGGGTTAGGCCGACGATTCAGCGTGCCTAATGTGGCTGTGACCCAGTGACTTCGCTTCGTGCCTTCCGACGATCGAAGAGGTCGCACCGGGTAGTTCCCGGGGGCTCGCGTCTGTGCCTTTGGCGACTGGACGTGCATGTTGCGCCGGGTTGAGCCGGCGTCCTTTTAGTTCGCGCTTTGGAGCAAGCGAACGTAAATTGCGCCGGTGTTAGGCTGGCATCTTCGGAGCTCGTGCCGTTGAGTGACCGAGCGGTTATGGTGCGCCGGCTGAGCCTGACGTTTTTTGGGTTCGTGCCCTGAAGCAAGCGAACGCGCTTTGCATCGGATTAGGCCGACGTCTTTTTAGTGTTCGTGCCCTGGAGCGTCGAAATGTAGGTGCGCCGGGTTAGGCCGGCGTCTTTTTAGTGTTCACGCCCCGGAGCGTCGGAACGTAGGTGCGCCGGGTTAGGCCGTCGTCTTTTTAGCGTTTGCGCCCTGGAGCGTCGGAACGTAGGTGCGCCGGGTTAGACCGGCGTCTTTTTGAGTCCGCTCACCCTGGAGCAAGCGAACGCAGGTGCGTCGGGGTAGGCCGACGTCTTTTGGGCCCGCTTGCCCTGGGGCAAGCGAACGCGGGTGCGTCGGGTTAGGCCGACGTCTTTTGGGCCCGCTTGCCCTGGGGCAAGCGAACGCGGGTGCGTCGGGTTAGGCCGGCGTCTTTTGGGCCCGCTTGCCCTGGAGCAAGCGAACGCGGGTGCGTCGGGTTAGGTCGACGTCTTTTGGGCCCGCTTGTCCTGGAGCAAGCGAACGCGGTTGCGCCGGGTTAGGCCGGCGTCTTTAACTCAAACTCTATTGCACCCGGTTAGGCCGGCGTCTTAGGTGTTCGTGCCCTGAGGCTAGCGAACCTTTGTTTGGCTCAAATTTGGCCTTTTTAGGGTTTGAGGCAGCGCCTTTACGCGACTTACATGCGTCCCAGAGGACGTCTTTCACCTGCTCCTTTACGTGTCTTACGGCACGCCGGGAAGGCCGACGTTTTACTCGAACCCGTATGCACGAAGCGCCGTCGGGGTCCGAGCTTCCTAAGTCTGTATCCCCGTGGGGGACTTAGGCCTGGGTAGAAGTGTTCGTGCTGCTTGAGCGACTGAACTTTTGCGTCGGGCTAGGCCGACGTCTTTGAGCTCGTGGGTTGAGCGACTGAACTGTTGCGCTGGGTTAGGCCGGCGTCTTTTCCCGGACCCGTATGCCAGATGAGCCGTCGGAATCCGATCTTCTTAAGCCTTTGTGTCCCGTGAGTGGGGGGCTTAAGGTTTTTTTTTATATATATGCCGTAATTTCTCGAGTGTACGTCTCAGGACCCATAGCCCCCCGAGTTTTTAGTTTACAGGTCGTGCTATGATGACTAAAAACTGTGATAAAGTGGGTAAAAAGACCTCAAACTTTATTTCTTATTAAGTTTTGCTAACAGGGAACATCCTTGAACAGTGGCGCGTGGGCCTTATTGAATAAGGGAAATCAGAGCAATGAATGTGGAGACTTGGTCACTGGTGGTACTGCCTCAAGTGCTCGGCATTCCACAGGTGCCGGATTGGAGTTCCGTCCGTGTGTTCGATGTAGTAGGTTCCGTCGTGTATGACTTGTCGAACTCTATATGGTCCTTCCCAATTTGGGCCTAGGACCCCGGCGCCTTGCACTTGGGTGTTTTGGAACACGCGTCTGAGTACAAGGCTGCCGACGGCGAAGATCCGACTTTTGACTTTCGCTTTTGTGCAGCGAGTCTAGTGAGGGCCTCGGATCTTTTCTCGTCGATTAGAGCCAGTTCGAGGCGCATGGCCTCATCATTTTCTTTTTCGTCGAAAGTGTCGACCCGGTAGGTGGGGACTTCCGTTTCCACGGGGACCACTGCTTCAATCCCAAAGGCTAGGAAGAAGGGGGTCTCTCCGGTGGCGTTTCGAACAGTCGTTCGATAGGCCCATAGGATGAAAGGCAATTCCTCAGCCCAGGCACCTTTTTTGGCTTCGAGCTTTTTCTTGAGGTTGCTTTTAATCGTCTTGTTGACGGCTTCCACTTGGCCATTAGCCTGTGGATGTCGCGGGGATGAGAATGTCTTGCTTATCCCTAATTGGGCGCAGATTTCTCTAACCCTCGCGTTGTCGAACTGCGCGCCGTTATCGTTCACGATCGACGCGGGGATGCCGTGGCGGCATATTATGGACTTCCAGATGAAGTTTGTAGTGTTGGCCTCGGTGATTCTGGCCAGAGGCTCGGCTTCGACCCACTTAGTGAAGTAGTCGATAGCGACGATGGCGTATTCGTATTGCCTCGGGGCTTTGGGAAGCTTGCCGATAATGTCTACGCCCCATTTTGCGAAGGGGCGTGGAACAACGATGCTACTCAGGGGAGATGGCGGCTGACGTGGAACGTTGGAGAAACGTTGACACTTGTCGCACTTTCTTGCCCAGTCGTAGGCGTCTTTTTTCATCGTTGGCCAGAAATAGCCTTGTCGAAGTACTTTGAGCGCGAGGGACCTTCCAGCGGCGTGGTTCCCGCAGAGGCCTTCGTGGATCTCGCGGAGGACCTTAGTCGACTCGACGCTGTTGAGACATCGGAGCAGCGGGGTTGAACACCCGCGCTTGTATAAGGCTTCGCCTCTCAACACGTATTTGGATGCGAGGGCTTTCAGCCTTTCGGCTTCTCTGCGGTCTTCGGGAAGTACCCCTGTTCGCAAGAAGTCCGTAAGCGGGGTCATCCAAGTTGGATGAGCGGCGCTCTCAATCGTTCCAACCTCGTCACGTGAGACGGATGGTCGCGAGAGAGACTCGATTGGGATAGTTCTCAACCCGTCTTCGGTGATACCGGATCTGAGGCGAGCTAAGGCGTCGGCCTCGGAGTTCTCTTCTCGTGGGATCTGGATGATCTCGAACCAGGAGAAGGCATCTAGCTTGGCATTTGTCTTTGCCAAGTAGGCGATCATGTTAGGTTCTTTGGCAACGTAGTCGCCTTTAACCTGATTTACGATCAACTGTGAGTCACAGTGTATTCGTAAATTCTGTACGTTGAGCTTTCGGGCGAGCTCTAGCCCTACTATGAGGGCTTCGTACTCGGCCTCATTATTGGAGGCCTGGAATTCGTAGTGGAGGACGTAGCGTAACTTTTTCCGGTCGGGATTTGTTAGAATCACGCCGGCGCCTGCTCCCTGGGCATTAGATGCTCCGTCTACGTGTAGTTCCCAGATGGGACCCGTAGGATCCCACCGTTCTCTTTCGAGCCGACAAGTCGTCGGTCGAGTCGTCTTCTGCTCTTCCCATGTCGGGAGTGTAGGAGAATTCTGCTACGAAATCAGCTAAGGCTTGAGCCTTTATTGCTGGTCTCGGGTGAAACTCAATCCCGTACTCGCTCAATTCTTGGGACCAGATCGCCATGCGAGTCGATGTTCCCTTTTGAAGAGCTTTACCGATTGGATGTCCTGTTCGGACAACGATTGGTTGAGCCTGGAAGTAGGGGCGTAGCTTTTTGGCGGCTACGAGGAGAGCGAGAGAGAGTTTTTCTATCTCTGTATAACGCATTTCGGCGTCAAGTAGGGCTTTCCTTACGTAGAAGATGGGCCATTGAGCCCTATCTTCTTCACGAAGCAGCACAGCGCTCACAGCTCGTTCGGAGACGGTGAGGTAGATGTAAAGCGTCTCGCCTTCTTTTGGCTTAGAGAGGAACGCAGGTGTCCCGAAGTAGGCCTTCATTTCTTGAAAGGCCTTTTCGCACTCGTCCGTCCATTCAAAGCCGTCCGTCTACTTAATTGCTTTGAAGAACGGTTAACACTTGTCGGTTGCTTTGGCCACAAAACGTGAGAGGGCGGCAATCCGACCGGTCAGACTTTGGACATCCTTGACACGTCGTGGAGACTTCATGTCAAGGAGTGCCTTGATTTTCTCGGGGTTCGCTTCGATACCTCGACGGCTAACTATGTAGCCTAGGAACTTCCCGGACTCGACCCCGAACACACATTTGTTGGGGTTGAGCTTCATTTTGTACCTGCGGAGGATTAAGAACATCTCCCTCAGGTTGTGTACGTGATTGGTAGCCAGTAGGCTTTTAACGAGCATGTCATCCACGTATACTTCCATGGTCTTGCCGATTAGGTCGGCGAAGATCCGGTTTACCAATCGTTGGTAAGTAGCTCCTGCATTCTTAAGGCCGAAAGGCATGACCTTGTAGCAGTAGAGGCCACGATCAGTGACAAAGGTTGTCTTGATTTTATCGGGCTCGTGCATTCGTATCTGGTTATAGCCCGAGTAGGAGTTCATGTCATGTCGCGGCGTCGACCAGTTGTTCGATGCGTGGGAGTGGAAAGCAATCTTTCGGGCAGGCTTTGTTAAGATCTTTGTAATCTATGCAAATGCGCTACTTCCCGTTAGGCTTTTTGACCATGACCACATTGGCCACCCACTTTGGGTACTTGGCTTCTCGGATGAAACCAGCGGAGAGAAGTTTTTCGACTTCCTCGTTTATCGCTAGGTATCGTTCGGGGTTGAACGCACATCTAGCTTGTACCTTTTCAGCGATAGTTTTATCGTCATTCAATCGGTGCACAATCACATCGGGGTCTATGCCGGGCATGTCTGCATGTGTCCACGCAAAGACATCCTTAAACTCCCGAAGGAAGGACGCGAGTTGAGTTTTGATGGCGAGAGGGAGTTGTGCACCGATCTTCACCACCTGGTCAGGTTTAGCTTCGTCGAGAACGATCGAAGTGAGATCATCGGGGGTGTCAGCTTTCAATCTCTTGATATCGTCATATGGGGATCTAATTCCCCGAGTTGCCGTGCGTCTTTCTGATCACACGCGTAGTCATCTTCCAGTTGGTAGATCGTGTTAACCGTTTTTTCAGCGGGCTTGCCGTCCACACCCTGGACATAGCATATCCTCACTTGGGTTTGATCACAAGTCATGACGCCGATCCCTTCTTCGGTAGGGAATTTTACTAGTAGGTGGTACGTGGATGTGATAGCCCTTAGTCTGTTCAACGTGGGTCGCCCAATGATAACATTGTAGGGCGACTCCTGGTCGACCACAAGAAAGGGGACCATGTGAACGACTTCGATGCCTCCGGTAGTGCCGAAGGTGACTGGTAGATCAATGATTCCTTCAGTCATGACCTTCTCTCCCATGAACCCAAACAGAGATGTCTGAGTCGGGACAGGGCAGAGCCCCCCGAGCTTCATGCGCTCGAGGGTGGTCTTAAAGATTATATCGGTTGCGCTGCCGTTATCAAGAAGAACTCTTTTTACCAAGTTGTTGGCCACCTGCGCCTTGAGGATTATAGCGTCATTGTGCGGTTGCACAACTCGCTTGGCCTCTTCATTGGTGAACTGTATCGTCTCGTGAGGTACGGACGGAGGTTCCTCGTAGGTGAGGTTAACCTGTCCGGCAAGGCCTTCTTGAGAGGCAGCTCTGGGGAGCTTTTTCCTTTGCCGGGCCGAGTCCCCGTCTTGCAAGCCACCTAGTATGGTGGTGACGACGTGGAGTTGCGCATCAGTCGTAGCTGTGACCGCTGTGCGGTCGGTGTTTGCGTTGGTCCCTCCACCTTTCTCACGCTGCGGCCTGTTGCTGGCGGGGGCCGCCGCTCCTACCATGCGAAGGACAAACTCTTTGAGTTCTCCTTTCTGGATTAATGTCTCAATTTGCTTTCTAAGATGGAAGCACTGAGCGGTCGTGTGACCGTAATCCCGGTGGAACTCGCAATAATGGGACCGGTCGCGAGATGCGAGGTTGCCCTTTATCGGAGCTGGAGCGACGAACTCGTCACGCGCCACAGCGTAGATTTGCTCTACCGGGGCGTTCAAGGGAGTGTAACCCGAGTAGTCTCTAAAATTGCTCGCAAGACGCGGCTTCTGAGACATAGGGGGTCGGATATCGATAGCTTTACCTCCCTTGTTTGTCCTCTTACGGGGGTTTCCAGGCTCATTGCCGGACTCATCCCGACGGCGGGAGCTTTGGCTGCTGCTCCTGCGGCCGTCGAGGTAATCTTCTACCCCCATAAAGTATTTGGCTCGGTTCATCAACTCGGCCATCGTAGAAGGGACTCTGCCGACGACGGACTTCAAGAAGTCTCCGGTGCGCAAGCCCTCGATGATGGATGTAATTGCGTCACTGTCGTCAAAGCGGTCAACCTTATTTGATTCTGCGGTGAATCGGGTGAGATACTGTCTCAAGGACTCGTTATTCTCTTGCCTGATCGACCATAAGTACATCTTGGTCTTCTTTTGGACCATGGATGTAGCAAATCGTGCTAGGAACATGTCCTTCAGGTCTTTGAATGACTGGACGCTTCCTGGTCTTAAATTCTTAAACCACTCGAAATCGGGTCAGGTGAGGGTAAGACTAAAAGCTTGGCATAGAGCCCCAGGTGAAACGCCCTGCATCGTCATCCAAGTATCGTAATGTTGGATGTGATACGTGGGATCAGTTTTCCCATTGTATGGAGGGAGATTCGGGAGCTTGAAGTTTCACGTGCACACCTCAGCAAGGATTTGGGCGGTGAAGGGAGAGGAATGTTCTTCCACGACCCCGTATGTATCACCGGCCAAGCCGCCTTCACGCAGGTCACGCACCTCATTACGAAGGTTGTGAATCATGGTTACGACGTCGAGGCCAGTGTTGGGGGTCACTCCTTGTTCAGGAGGAGTCACATGTCGCCTTTCGTTCGACCCTTGAGCCGCGCGAGGGTCCCCATTGATTGGGGCCGTAGGGTTGTGACCCTAACGGGCGCTCAGCCTCTCTCGGAGGTCTTCGCCACGGTCGTTCCGTTGGGCGGTAAGTCGATCTCTAAGATCCAGCCCGGCGGTATGGGGGCGTGAGCTTCGAGCCACACGCCTTACTCGCCGAGTCGTTGTGCCTTCCCTGACGTTGCCTCTTTGACCGAGTCGGTCATGGGCTGAACGTCGAGAGGTCTCTTCTTGAGATGAGACCGGTATTGCTTTTGTTTTTGACGGACCGGCTTCGATCTCAACACGGAGTTCCCCGTCTTTGGTTAGAGAAGTCTCGACGTCCGCCGAAATTTCCAAGCCTTCATAGTCGGGGTCATAATCATGTCCCTCGTCCATGAGGTCCTCAGATTCCCCGTGGGGGGCGCCGTGTGCAGGTGCCTTGCCCGCCAGTTGGCAGTGGTACCTTGCATTGGCTATCTTCGGTTGGCGGATTTTCTCCTCCATTTCAAGGATGCGGTCGTCCCGACTGTCCTGAAGAGGAGGGGGCGATGGAGTGTGGCTCTCGTCGTTGAGAGACTCCTCGTCGCCTTGCGCAAGAAGTATTTCTTCACCGCGGTTGCGTTTTCGGGGTTGTTCACGCCCTCAGAACAAACGGGTGGTTGACCACTCATGTCTTTCTCAAGTCGAGAAGAAAGGGTTCGAGCTGTAGAAGGGATTTCGGGCTGTGTAAGTCGAGAAGAGAAGTGGAGATGTGTTGGCGTGAACCAGGATTCGGATCCTTTTTCCTTCCCTAAGGGGGGGGGGGGGGGGGGGGGGGTATTTATAGTTGTGGAGAGAGGCCTTGGGCCAGCCCCTTGAGGCCCACCGGGTGGCCGGGAGCGGGGCGCGCGAGGCTTCACGCCCAAGAGGGCGCAGGGCACGCGAGACATGTCGCGTGGATGGGCACGGGGCGTGCCGGGCGCGGGACTTGGCCGGGCGCGGCTTGCCCGGCAGCGGGCGTGCCCGGCCGAGGTGGCAAGACTGCTCGGCCGTGGTGGCCGAGGTGGCAAGGATGCTCGGCCGAGGTGGCTGAGGTGGCAAGGATGCTCGGCCGAGGTGACCGAGGTGGCAAAGATGCTCGGCCGAAGTGGCAAGAATGTTCGGCCGAGGTGGCCGAGGTGGCAAAGATGCTCGGCCGAGGTGGCCGAGGTGCTCGGCCGAGGTGGCCGAGGTGCTCGGCCGAGGTGGCTGAGGTGGCAAAGATGCTCGGCCGAGATGGCAAGAATGCTCGGCCGAGGTGGCCGAGGCGACAAGGATGCTCGGCCGAGGTGGCCGAGGTGACAAGGATGCTCGGCCGAGGTGCGCGCGGGCCGGGATGCCGGGGCGCGTAGGAGTGCGCGCGCGGGCCGGGAGGCCGGGGCGCTGGGTGCGCGCGAGCCAGGCGCGCTAGGGCGCGCTGAGGCCCGTTGGGCCGGGGGCGCAGGTGCGCGCGCGTCGGCTGTGCCGGTCTGTGGGTGCGTCAGGGCGCTCGGGCCTGGTGGGCCGGGGCCTGTTGGGCTTCCGGCCGGCAAAACCCGGCCGACCTTGAATCGTTTTTTAATTTCCGGTGTCCCGAAAACGACCGGTAACAGTTTTGATTAAAAATGGTTGTTCAATGGTGATTGTTGCCGGTCGTTTTCGGAACACCGGAAATTCAAAAACAATTCAAGGCCGGCCGGGCTTTGCCGGCCGGAAACCCAACGGGTCCCGGCCCACCAGGCCCGAGCGCCCCGATGCGCCCTCGGCCCGGCGCGGAAAGTGCGCGCGCACCTGCGCTCCCGGCCCTGAGGCCCCCGGCCCAATGGGCTTCAGCGCGCCCTATCGCGCCTGGCTCTCGCGTACTCTGCGCCCCGGCCTCCCGGCCCGCGTGCGCGCACTCCGACCTCCCGGCCTGCGTGCGCCTTGGCACCCCGGCCGAGCGCCCCTGCTGCCTCAGCCGGGTGTCCCCGCCACCTTGGTCGATTGCCTTCGCCAACTCGGCCACCTCGGTCGAGCGACTTCGCCAGCTCGGCCACCTCCGTCGAGCGCCTTTGCCAGCTCGGCCACCTCGGTCGAGCGCCTTCGCCAGCTTGGCCACCTCGGCCAAGCGTCTTCGTCAGTTCGGCCACCTCGGTCGAGCGCCTTCGCCAGCTCGGCCACCTGGGCCGAGCGCCTTCGTCAGCTCGGCCACCTCGGTCGAGCGCCTTCGCCACCTCGGCCGAGCGTTCTTGCCACCTCGGCCGGGCACGCCGCGCCCGGCCAAGTCCCGCGCCTGGCACGCCCCGCGCCCGTCCAGGCGACATGTCCCACGCGCCCTGCGCCCTCTTAGGTGTGAGGCCTCGCGCGCCTCGCTCCCGGCCACCCAGTGGGCCTCAAGGGGCCGGCCCAAGGCCTCCCCTCAAACACTATAAATACCCCCCCCTAGGGGAGAACGAAAAAGAGAGAAGGACACGCCACAACACGCTGATTCAGCCTAGGGAAATCGATACATTTCGAGAATAATACTTCCCTTCTCTGAAGAATCCTCTCGTGCTCTTGTGACATTCCTAGAGCGCGCACTCCTCCTCCATCGGCTCAGAAAGTCAAGGACCCCCCTCCGCGAGAGGGAGCGCGCTCCTCTTCTGCAACCCGAGCCTCTGCAGTACATACTGCCCTCCTGTTTCTTGGCCCTTGAGCTAGAACTCCGAGCTACGAGCACGCGACCCCTCTAAAGCCTTCACTAGAAGCTACGAGCCGGGTCCTACTCTAAAGCCTCGGATTCACAAAGCCTCCGAGCCCAAGATAGCCTCCCCACACAAATTGAACTACGTTCTGACCTGATCCCTACTAAAGGGTACTTAGGCAGCCAACCTTTGGCACGGTCACACCCCCCAAAACACACCTCCGGGTTTGGAGGGTGCAGCTCGGTCTACGAGCTCCCATTTTTGTCCCGGGCGCGATCACTTGGTCCGGCCTTGGATCGAACCGCCCGAGGTATTTAATCGTTGTTCATTTTCGTGCGACAACATTTTGGCGCTAGAAGGAGGGGACTTCCCGACTTACACAGCCCGAAATCCCTTCTACAGTTCGACCCCTTTCTTCTCGACTCGAGAAAGACATGAGTGCTCAACCACTCGTTCGTTCTGAGGGCGTGAACAACCCCGAAAACGCAACCGCGGTGAAGAAATACTTCATGCGCTCCCGAGTGCAAGGCGATGAGGAGTCTCTCAACAACGAGAGCCCCACTCCCTCGCCCCCTCCTCTTCAGGACAGTCGGGACGACCGCATCCTTGAGATGGAGGAGAAAATCCGCCAGCTGAAGATAGCCAATGCAAGGTACCACCGCCAACTGGCGGGCAAGGCTCCTGCACACGGCACCCCCCATGGGGAATCTGAGGACCTCATGGACGAGGGACATGATTATGACCCCGACTATGAAGGCTTGGAAATTTCGGCGGACGTCGAGACTTCTCTCACCAAGGACGGGGAACGCCTTGTTGAGATCGAAGCCGGCCCGTCGAAAACAAAAGCAATACCGGTCTCCTCTCAAGAAGAGACCTCCCGACGTTCGGCCCATGACCGACTCGGTCAAAGAGGCAATGTCAGGGAAGGTACAACAACTTGGCGGGTATGGCGCGTGGCTCGAAGCTCACACCCCCATACCGTCGGGCCAGATCTTAGAGATCGACTGACCGCCCAACGGAACAACCGTGGCGAGGACCTCCGAGAGAGGTTGAGCGCTCGTAAGGGTCACAACCCTACGGCCCCAATCAATGGGGACCCTCGCACGGCTCAAGGGTCAAACAAAAGGCGACAGGTGACTCCTCCTGAACAAGGAGCGACCCCCAACACTGGCCTCGACGTCGTCACCATGATTCACAATCTTCGTAACGAGGTGCGTGACCTGCGTGAAGGCGGCTTGGCCGGTGATACATACGGGGTCGTGGAAGAACATTCCTCTCCCTTCACCGCCCAAATCCTTGCTGAGGTGTGCACGGGAAACTTTAAACTCTTGAATCTCCCTCCGTACAATGGGAAATCTAATCCCACGTATCACATCCAACATTACGAGACTTGGATGACGATGCAGGGCGTCTCACCTGGGGCTCTATGCCAAGCTTTTAGTCTTACCATCACCGGACCCGGTTTCGAGTGGTTTAAGAATCTAAGACCAGGGAGCGTCCAATCCTTCAAAGACCTAAAGGACATGTTCCTGGCACGATTTGCTACGTCCATGGTCCAAAAGAAGACCAAGATGTACTTATGGTCAATCAGGCAAGAGAATAACGAGTCCTTGAGACAGTATCTCACTCGATTCACCACAGAATCGAACAAGGTCGACCGCTTTGACGATAGTGACGCGATTACAGCCATCATCGAGGGCTTGCGCACTGGAGACTTCCTAAAGTCCGTCGTCGGCAGAGTCCCTTCTACGATGGCTGAGTTAATGAACCGAGCCAAAACCTTTATGGGGGTAGAAGATTACCTCGACAGCCGGAGGAGCAGCAACCAAAGCTCCCGCCGTCAGGACGAGTCCGGCAACGAGCCTGGCAATCCCCGTAAGAGGATAAACAAGGGAGGTCAAGCTTCCGATAGCTGACCCCCTACGTCTCAAAAGCCGCGTCTCGCGAGCAATTTTAGAGACTACTCGGGTTACACTCCCTTGAACGCCTCGGTAGATCAAATCTACGCTGTGGCACGTGACAAGTTCGTCGCTCTGGCTCCAATAAAAGGAAACCCCGCGTCTCCCGACCGGTCCCGCTATTGCGAGTTCCACCGGGATTACGGTCACACGACCGCTCAGTGCTTCCATCTTAGGAAACAAATTGAGACGTTAATCCAGAAGGGAGAACTCAAAGAGTTTGTCCTTCGCTTGGTAGGAGCGGCAGCCCCCACCGGCAACAGGCCACAGCCTGAAAAAGGTGGAGGGACCAACCCAAACACCGACCGCCCGGCGGTCACAGCTACGGCTGATGCGCAACTCCACGTCGTCACCACCATACTAGGTGGCTTGCATGATGAACTAATGCACAGCTCGGTTCATCATGGCACGGCCTGTAAACTAAAATCTTGGGGGGCTAAGGGGTCCCGCGACGTATAAGAATTCACAAAAAAGGGGTAAAAACCTTGAGCTCCCCACTTCCGGGATGAGGCTTAGGTCGACCTAACTCGGCGAGCTCGGTCGCTCACCAGAGCAAGCTCAACGAGGCCGGCATCGAGTCGAGCTCGCTCCTCGAGCCCAGTTCGCTCCTCAAGTCGAGTTCACTCTTCGAGACGAGTTCGCTCCTCCAGTCGAGCTCGCTCCTCGAGAGCAGTTCGCTCCTCAAGTCAAGTTCGCTCCTTGGGTCGAGCTCAAGTTCGCTCCTCAAGTCGAGTTCGCTCCTTGAGTCGAGCTCAAGTTCGCTCTTCGAGACGAGTTCGCTCCTCCAGTCGAGCTCGCTCCTCGAGTGCAGTTCGCTCCTCAAGTCGAGTTCGCTCCTTGAGTCGAGCTCAAGTTCGCTCCTCAAGTCGAGTTCGCTCCTTGAGTCGAGCTCAAGTTCGCTCTTCGAAACGAGCTCGCTCCTCCGGTCGAGCTCGCCCCTCGAAGCTCAAGTTCACTCCTCAAGTCGAGTTCGCTCCTTGAGTCGAGCTCGAGTTCGCTCCTTGAGTCGAGCTCGAGTTCGCTCCTTGAGTCGAGCTCAAGTTCGCTCTTCGAAACGAGCTCGCTCCTCCAGTCGAGCTCGCCCCTCGAAGCTCAAGTTCGCTCCTCAAGTCGAGTTCGCTCCTTGAGTCGAGCTCAAGTTCGCTCTTCGAGTCGAGCTCGCTCCTCCAGTCGAGCTCGCTCCTCGAGCTCAAGTTCGCTCCTCAAGTCAAATTCGCTCATTGGGTCGAGCTCAAGTTCGCTCCTCAAGTCGACTTCGCTCCTTGGGTCGAGCTCAAGTTCGCTCTTCGAGTCGAGCTCGCTCCTCCAGTCGAGCTCGCTCCTCGAACGCAGCTCGCTCCTCCAGTCGAGCTCGCTCCTCGAGCTCAAGTTCGCTCCTCAAGTCGAGTTCGCTCCTTGGGTCAAGCTCAAGTTCGCTCTTCGAGTCGATCTCGCTCCTCGAGCCCAAGTTTGCTCCTCAAGTCGAGTTCGCTCCTTGGGTCGACCTCAAGTTTGCTCTTCGAGTCGAGCTCGCTCCTCCAGTCGAGCTCGCTCCTCGAGCTCAAGTTCGCTCCTCAAGTCGAGTTCGCTCCTTGAGTCGAGCTCAAGTTCGCTCTTCAAGTCGAGCTCGCTCCTCCAGTCGAGCTCGCTCCTCGAGCTCAAGTTCGCTCCTCAAGTCGAATTCGCTCCTTGGGTCGAGCTCAAGTTCACTCTTCGAGTCGAGCTCGCTCCTCCAGTCGAGCTCGCTCCTCGAGCCCAAGTTTGCTCCTCAAGTCGAGTTCGCTCCTTGGGTCGAGCTCAAGTTCGTTCTTCGAGTCGAGCTCGCTCCTCCAGTTGAGCTCGCTCCTCGAGCTCAAGTTCGCCCTTCGAGTCGAGTTCGCTCCTCCAGTCGAGCTCGCTCCTCAAGCTCAAGTTCGCTCCTCAAGTCGAGTTCGCTCCTTGGGTCGAGCTCAAGTTCGCTCCTCAAGTCGAGTTCACTCCTTGGGTCGAGCTCAAGTTCGCTCTTCGAGTCGAGCTCGCTCCTCCATTCGAGCTCGCTCCTCGAGCGCAGTTCGCTCCTCAAGTCGAGTTCGCTCCTTGGGTCGAGCTCAAGTTCGCTCTTCGAGTCGAGCTCGCTCCTCCAGTCGAGCTCGCTCCTCGAGCCCAAGTTCGCTCCTCAAGTCGAGTTCGCTCCTTGGGTCGAGCTCAAGTTCGTTCTTCGAGTCGAGCTCGCTCCTCCAGTCGAGCTCGCTCCTCGAGCTCAAGTTCGCTCTTCGAGTCGAGCTCGCTCCCTCCAGTCGAGCTCGCTCCTCGAGCTCAAGTTCGCTCCTCGAGCTCAAGTTCGCTCCTCAAGTCGAATCCGCTCCTTGAGTCGAGTCAAGTCCAATAAAAGGCAACCCCGCGTCTCGCGACCGGTCCCGCTATTGCGAGTTCCACCGGGATTACGGTCACATGACCGCTCTGTGCTTCCATCTTAGGAAACAAATTGAGACGTTAATCCAGAAGGGAGAACTCAAAGAGTTTGTCCTTCGCTTGGTAGGAGCGGCAGCCCCCACCGGCAACAGGCCACAGCCTGAAAAAGGTGGAGGGACCAACCCAAACACCGACCGCCCGGCGGTCACAGCTACGGCTGATGCGCAACTCCACGTCGTCACCACCATACTAGGTGGCTTGCAAGACGGGGACTCAGCCCGGCAAAGGAAAAAGCTCCTCAGAGCTGCCTCCCATGAAGGCCTTGCCGGGCAGGTTAACCTCACCTACGAGGAACCTCCGTCCGTACCTTACGAGACGATACAATTCACCAATGAAGAGGCCAAGCGAGTTGTGCACCCGCACAATGACGCTATAGTCCTTAAGGCCCAGGTGGCCAACAATTTGGTAAAAAGAGTTCTTATTGATAACGGCAGCGCGGCCGATATAGTCTTTAAGACCACCCTCGAGCGCATGAAGCTCGGAGGGCTCCGCCCTGTCCCAACTCAGACACCTTTGTTTGGGTTCACGGGAGAAAAGGTCATGACTGAAGGAATCATTGATTTACCAGTCACCTTCGGAACTGCCGGAGGCATCGAAGTCGTTCATATGGTCCCCTTTCTTGTGGTCGACCAGGAGTCGCCCTACAATGTTATCATTGGGCGACCCACGTTGAACAGACTAAGGGCTATTACGTCCACTTATCACCTACTAGTGAAATTCCCCACCGAAGAGGGAATTGGCGTCATGGTCGGTGATCAGACCCAGGCGAGGATATGCTACGTCCGAGGCGTGGACGGCAAGCCCGCTGAAAAAAGGGTTAACACGATCTACCAACTGGAAGACGACTACCCGTGTGATCAAAAAGATGCACGGCAACTCGGGAAATTAGATCCCCGCGACGATATCGAGAGGTTGAAAGTTGACACCCCCAATGATCTCACTTCGGTCGTTCTCGACGAGGCTAAGCCTGACCAGGTAGTGAAGATCGGTGCACAACTCCCTCTCGCCATCAAAACTCAACTCGCGTCCTTCCTTCGGGAGTTTAAGGATGTCTTTGCATGGACACATGCAGACATGCCCGGCATAGACCTTGATGTGATTGTGCACCGATTGAATGACGATAAGACCATCGCTGAAAAGGTACAAGCTAGACGTGCGTTCAACCCCGAACGGTACCAAGCAATAAACGAGGAAGTCGAAAAACTTCTTTCCGCTGGTTTCATCCGAGAAGCCAAGTACCCATAGTGGGTGGCCAATGTGGTCATGGTCAAAAAGCCCAACGGGAAGTGGCGTATTTGCATAGATTACAAAGATCTTAACAAAGCCTGCCCGAAAGATTGCTTTCCACTTCCACGCATCGAACAACTGGTCGACGCCACTGCAAGACATGAACTCCTTAGTTTCATGGACGCCTACTCGGGCTATAACCAGATACGAATGCACGAGCCCGATCAGATCAAGACAACCTTTGTCACTGATCGCGGCCTCTACTGCTACAAGGTCATGCCTTTCGGCCTTAAGAATGCAGGAGCTACTTACCAACGTTTGGTAAATCGGATCTTTGCCGACCTAATCGGCAAGACTATGGAAGTATACGTGGACGACATGCTCGTTAAAAGCCTGTTGGCTACCAACCACGTAGACAACGTGAGGGAGATGTTCTTAATCCTCCGCCGGTACAAAATGAAGCCTAACCCCAACAAATGTGTGTTCGGGGTCGAGTCCGGGAAGTTCCAAAGCTACATAGTTAGCCGTCGAGGTATCGAAGCGAACCCCGAGAAAATCAAGGCACTCCTTGACATGAAGTCCCCGCGACATGTCAAGGAAGTCCAAAGTCTAACTGGTCGGATTGCCGCCCTAGCGCGTTTTGTGGCCAGAGCAACCGACAAGTGTCAACCGTTCTTCAAAGCAATTAAGAAGACGGACGGCTTTGAATGGACAAACGAGTGCGAAAAGGCCTTCCAAGAAATGAAGGCCTACTTTGGGAAACCTCCGTTCCTCTCCAAGCCAAAAGAAGGCGAAACGCTTTACATCTACCTCGCCGTCTCCGAACGAGTTGTGAGCGCTGTGCTGATCCGTGAAGAAGATAGGGCTCAATGGCCCATCTTCTACGTAAGCAAAGCCCTACTTGACGCCAAAACGCGTTATACAGAGATAGAGAAGCTCTCTCTTGCTCTCCTCGTAGCCGCCAAAAAGCTACGCCCATACTTCCAGGCTCACCCAATCGCTGTCCGGACCGGGCACCTAATCGGTAAGGCTCTTCAAAAGGGAACATCGACTCGCATGGCGATCTGGTCCCAAGAATTGAGCGAGTACGGGATTGAGTTTCATCCGCGGCCAGCAATAAAGGCTCAAGCCTTAGCTGATTTCGTGGTAGAATTCTTCTACGCTCCCGACATGGGAAGAGCAGAAGACAGCTCGACCGACGACTTGTCGGCTCGAAAAAGAAAGGTCGACCCTACGGGTCCCATCTGGGAATTACACGTAGACGGAGCATCTAATGCCCAAGGAGCAGGCGCCGGCGTGATTTTGACAAACCTCGACCGGGAAAAGTTACGCTACGCCCTCCACTACGGATTCCAGGTCTCCAACAATGAGGCCGAGTACGAAGCCCTCATCGTAGGGCTAGAGCTCGCTCAAAAGCTCAACGTACAAAATTTACGAATACATTGTGACTCGCAGTTAATCGTAAATCAGGTTAAAGGCGACTACGTTGCCAAAGAACCTAACATGATCACCTACTTGGCAAAGGCAAATGCCAAGCTAGATGCCTTCTCCTGGTTCGAGATCGTCCAGATCCCACGAGAAGAGAACTCCGAAGCTGACGCCTTAGCTCGCCTCAGATCCGGTATCACCGAAGACGGGTTGGGAACCATCTCAATCGAGTCTCTCTCGCGACCATCCGTCTCACGTGATGAGGTGGGAACGATTGAAAGCGCCGTTCATCCAACTCGGATGACCCCGCTTGCGGACTTCTTGCGAAGAGGGGTACTTCCCGAAGATCGCAAAGAAGCCGAAAGGCTAAAAGCCCTCGCATCCAAGTACGTGTTGAGAGGCGAAGCCTTATACAAGCACGGGTATTCAACCCCGCTGCTCCGATGTCTCAACAGCGTCGAGTCGACCAAGGTCCTCTGCGAGATACACTAAGGCCTCTGCGGAAACCACGCCGCAGGAAGGTCCCTCGCGCTCAAAGCGCTTCGACAAGGCTATTTCTGGCCAACGATGAAAAAAGACGCCTACGACTGGGCGAGAAAGTGCGACAAGTGTCAACGTTTCTCCAACGTTCCACGACAGCCGCCATCTCCCCTAAGTAGCATCGTTGTTCCACGCCCCTGTTGTCAATGGTGCCCACAAGAAGAGTTGTAGTCTTTATTTTGTACATTTGATGTAATAAAGTCTCATGAAGACTCTAGCTTGTAATTGCCTATCTATTCATTAATAAAGTTGAAACGTTCATTCAATCTTCCTTGTCTGAAGCTTTATGATAAAACCTTAGTCTTTTAGTCCATAAACAAACTTAACAACTTACGAAGAGACAAATGTAGATTTGCATGAACAAACTCTTCGTAGTTTGCTTAAAACGATATATTTGCAATCTTAGGGTCAAAGGACTATTGACCTCAGTATGATTGTTAGAAGAATCTATGATGTCTGGTTATGAGGCATTGAGAGTTGGAGACTCTATAGTTCTTCTAGGTATCTTCCGAAGGTACTAAATTGACCAGTACACTTCTAGAGACAATATAAGAACAAACCATTTAACCTCTTATGTCTCGAAGTCACTATGTATGAATTGCATCATGCTTACCTTAATCTTGAAATGAGACATGCCATTTCACACCTTAGTATTCTCATTTGAGAAAGTCAAAGTTCGGACTCACTATGTGATTCCGAACAAGGCCTATTGGTGAAGTACTAAGTTGTGAGTCTGTCATGAGTAACTTTGTGAAGTTCTCAAAGATATGGAATTCATGTACAAGATTGCTGAAATGCAATGTATGTCACCTCATGCTTTGTTCCTTGGAGTGTGAATAAATGAACTGGCCAGTGTCCAAATTGAGTCCTGACTCTTTTGGATGAAACAATGTGACTTGTTAGCTCCTCGTCAATACATTGTTTCTAACTTATTCACAAGCGACAAAGGAGTTGAGGAAATAACAGCTAGAAGGGTAAAATGGTAATTTAGTAAATCCCGACTAGCTGATGACATTCATGAAGGGTAAACATAGATAATATTCAGTGGATCCGCTCATCATAATTAGGTCGAATTCTTGAGTAGAAAACAAATTCATTTGAACCGAGAGATTTTCAGTGTCAGCTCTTTAGTGGAGTCAGTTGACATTAAGCTAAACTTGGAAAAGGTTTGTGAACTTTTGAGTCCAAGTGTTTAGCTCAAGCTTTGTTCATTTGGGTCCATGAGGTCACTATCACGAATCACATCGATAGGAATAGTTAAACTGGAAGCTAAGTCAAAACAAGAACGAAAATTGTCGAAAGGGTATTTTTGTCTTTTGAGACATAAAGATGAAATGGATGTCAATAAATTTTGACAAGTTCATTTGATGACTTAATGTCACTCGGCCATAATATGATTAACTGGGCCTTGTGAATTAATTTCATTTCATGAGAATTTTATTGAAAATTCTTAATGGGCCTTTCTCATGTTGTCATGAACAAATGAAGAAGCTTCTAGAAGCTCCTTCTAGAGAGACTTGGGCGCCTACCCTAATAGAGAAATAGGAGAGTTTATTTTGTGCATAAATGTATTTAGATACTTGCCAAAAGAAAAAGAGGAAACAAATTTCCTCCAAGAGGAAAGTGGGAATCGGCCAAGTGAGAGACAAGGCAAGGCCTTGAACAAAATTGGAAACAAATCAAGGCTTCTAGAAGCCTTGAGTTGGCCGAGTGTCTCAAAGGGAAAAAAGAGGAAATTTCTCATGAATATGTGATATTCTATAGAAGAGGAAACTACCTTATTGAAGGTGAGACCTCTCCTATAAATAGGAGCCTCATTTCCTCACATTTCATTCATCCAAGTTTAAGAGATTTGAGAGACTCTCTCTCTAGAACTTTGGCCGAACTCCTCTCTCTCTCTCTAGTTTATTTTCGATTTTGTTTTGGCACCTAGGTCCTCATTTGACCTAGAGTTTAGCTCTGCGACTTCAAGACTCGTTCTTAAGTCGTAGTGTTTAAAAGTGCCCACTCACTGATTCCTTTTATTTCGAGTGATTTAGTGATAGAAACTATCGTGGTTGCTCGAGGTGCCGAGGAAAGAAAGAGAGACGTGCTGCGAGGAGACGAGCATTGCAAACTTTCCAAAAGCTTCTACAAAGTTCAAGCTTCAAGAAAGGTTAGTAAACTTCTATACTCATAATAGGTTTTAATTACATGTACTTGCTCTTTGTCTAGGTTAGTAAAAACTGTTTTTACTTGAAAAGAAATTTTTTAAAATTCCGCCGCTTCCCGAAGCGTTTAATCTTTTTCTTAAACCCTAGATCAATTCCAACAAATGGTATCAGAGCTATGGTCAAAGATTAGCATGTACATGTATTTAAAATTATGAGCTTGAAAATCGTTTTCGAAAGTTTACTAATTTTGTGACAAGTTAGAATTGTAATCTTAGATTTTTTTTTAATTTAATGCTCTTGTCTTTAAATTAAAAAGCATGTTGATTTTCTATGAGTTTGGGATGTTTTTAAAACACATTAGAATCAGTTCTAAAAGTTTTTAATTTTTTTATATTGAAAAACGTGTTTTAAAGGTTTGAGAAATTTCGAGTAAAATTTTGTGACTAGTTTTGATATCTTGCTAGTTTCTTATTTTTACTTGAATCGTTTTATGCATGTTGTTATTTCTTTTATTCTATGTTATTACCTTGCTAATAAAACACATATAAAAGCTTTAAACAACATCTTAAAACGTTCCGTTACACTTGATTCTTTTTCGCACCTAAAAAGGACCAAAGTTTTAATTTATTTCTTTTTCTTTGAGCTGGAGTAAACCCGCATTAAAAGTGGCATAACTCTCTGCTCAGAAATCTAAATTTAATGATTCTTTAATCAAATTAAATCTCTGTCTGTCCTCTGTCCAATGCCACCGGATTCGGCTGAAAAGGACATCGGAGCCGCCAGATATGGCGATTTTACTCCGAGGTGCGCGGCTGTCTGAAACTCCAGTTTTTTAGAAATCCGGATTTTCAAACCCCACTACCATGAGTTATAGAACTCTAATGAGAAAACTTTCTTGAGCAAAAATGTTTTTCATATGATTATAAACATGATGTGTAAGATTAAAATGTTTTGATTTTTGAAAGTTTAATTGAAATTGAATTTTTACAAAACTAGTTTGAATTTTGAAAAACCGTTTTCACTTTCAAACTTGAAAATATTTTGTCATCCAAATCAAATAAATTTTCAAAATGTTTTCAAAACTATATCTATATCACATATGTTCAATATCTATATGCTCTTGAAAATTTGAGTGGGAGGTCTCCTTGTAGACAAGCCGAAAAATAAAAAGATGTGTAATCTCAAACTTTCAAGTGTTCGAGTGAGTTGAAGTTCACACTTCCCTCACGCACTTTCCCGAAATAGAAAATAGGAAAAGATCGAGTATGTACCTTGTGCCTTTATGCACTAATACTGCTCTGAACATGTCGATCTAGGATTCTCTTCTAGTTTTCCGCTCTGTCGCTCTCTAACTAGGAAATTTGTTTCCGAACTTATAAGAGTCGATGAACCAACTCCAAAAACTAAGTGGGAGGGTTATATTCGTTGTTTGTAACCCACGATCCCCAACACTAGTGAAAGATGCAATAACGTGGGACTAAGAGCCGCTCTTGCGACCCTCACTTAAATGTGAGTACTCCAAGGCGTTATTGCTTCGATCATTGCTCAATGAGCTACGTCCGAGAGTGATGCAATGATGGCAAGGCCTCCCCTTGGGGGATTGTTTTTCAAAGCTGATCTTTTGGACTAAGTGGTTGGTTGCACGCTTAGGCTCAATCCCTAGTATCCTCCCTTGAGGCTCTGCGAAAGGATGTGAGTGATCAAACCAATTCATCTCGAAGTCCATAATATGTCGCCGAGGCATCCCCGCGTCAATCGTGACCGATAACGGCACGCAGTTCGACAACGCGAGGGTTAGAGAGATCTGCGCCCAGCTAGGGATAAGCAAGACATTCTCATCCCCGCGACATCCACAAGCTAATGGCCAAGTGGAAGCCGTCAACAAGACGATTAAGAGCAACCTCAAGAAAAAGCTCGAAGCCAAAAAAGGCACCTGGGCTGAAGAACTGCCTTTCATCCTATGGGCCTATCGAACGACCGTTCGAAACGCCACCGGAGAGACCCCCTTCTCCCTAGCTTTTGGGGTTGAAGTGGTGGTCCCCGTGGAATTAGAAGTCCCTACCTATCGGGTTGACACTTTCGACGAGAAAGAAAATGAGGAAGCCATGCGCCTCGAACTGGATCTAATCGACGAGAAAAGATCCAAGGCTCTCACCAGACTCGCTGCACAAAAACGAAAGGTCGAGAGATACTACAACGCCAAAGTAAAAAGGCGGATCTTCGCCGTCGGCAGCCTTGTACTCAGACGCGTGTTCCAGAACACCCAAGTGCAAGGCGCCGGAGTCCTAGGCCCAAATTGGGAAGGACCGTATAGAGTCCGACAAGTCATACACGACGGGACCTACTACATCGAGCACACGGACGGAACTCCAATCCGGCACCCGTGGAACGCCGAACACTTGAGGCAGTACCACCAGTGATCAAGTCCCCCCCTTATTGCTCTGTTTTCCCTTATTCAATAAAGGCCTATGTGCCACTGTTCAAGGATGTTACCTGTTAGCAAAAATCAATAAAAAATAAAGTTTGCGGTCTCTTTTACCCACTTAAAAAAAAGTTTTTAGTCATCATGGCACGGCCTGTAAACTAAAAACTTGGGGGGCTAAGGGGTCCTGCGACGTACAAGAATTCACAAAAAAAGGGGTAAAAACCTTGAGCTCCCCACTTCCGGGATGAGGCTTAGGTCGACCTAACTCGGCGAGCTCGGTCGCTCACCAGAGCAAGCTCAACGAGGCCGGCATCGAGTCGAGCTCGCTCCTCGAGCCCAGTTCGCTCCTCAAGTCGAGTTCGCTCTTCGAGACGAGCTCGCTCCTCCAGTCAAGCTCGCTCATCGAGCGCAGTTCGCTCCTGAAGTCGAGTTCGCTCCTTGGGTCGAGCTCAAGTTCACTCCTCAAGTCGAGTTCGCTCCTTGAGTCGAGCTCAAGTTCGCTCTTCGAGACGAGCTCGCTCCTCCAGTCGAGCTCGCTCCTCGAGTGCAGTTCGCTCCTCAAGTCGAGTTCGCTCCTTGAGTCGAGCTCAAGTTCGCTCCTCAAGTCGAGTTCGCTCCTTGAGTCGAGCTCAAGTTCGCTCTTCGAAACGACCTCGCTCCTCCGGTCGAGCTCGCCCCTCGAAGCTCAAGTTCGCTCCTCAAGTCGAGCTCAAGTTCGCTCTTCGAAACGAGCTCGCTCCTCCAATCGAGCTCGCCCCTCGAAGCTCAAGTTCGCTCCTCAAGTCAAGTTCGCTCCTTGAGTCGAGCTCAAGTTCCCTCTTCGAGTCGAGCTCGCTCCTCCAGTCGAGCTCGCTCCTTGAGCTCAAGTTCGCTCCTCAAGTCAAGTTCGCTCCTTGGGTCGAGCTCAAGTTCGCTCCTCAAGTCGAGTTCGCTCCTTGGGTCGAGCTCAAGTTCGCTCTTCGAGTCGAGCTCGCTCCTCCAGTCGAGCTCGCTCCTCGAGCGCAGCTCGCTCCTACAGTCGAGATCGCTCCTCGAGATCAAGTTCGCTCCTCAAGTCGAGTTCACTCCTTGGGTCGAGCTCAAGTTCGCTCTTCGAGTCGAGCTCGCTCCTCCATTCGAGCTCGCTCCTCGAGCCCAAGTTCGCTCCTCAAGTCGAGTTCGCTCCTTGGGTCAAGCTCAAGTTCGCTCTTCGAGTCGAGCTCGCTCCTCCAGTCGAGCTCGCTCCTCCAGCGCAGTTCGCTCCTCAAGTCGAGTTCGCTCCTTGGGTCGAGCTCAAGTTCGCTCTTCGAGTCGAGCTCGCTCCTCTAGTCGAGCTCGCTCCTCGAGCCCAAGTTCGCTCCTCAAGTCGAGCTCAAGTTCGCTCTTCGAGACGAGCTTGCTCCTCCAGTCGAGCTCGCTCCTCGAGTGCAGTTCGCTCCTCAAGTCGAGTTCGCTCCTTGAGTCGAGCTCAAGTTCGCTCTTCGAAACGAGCTCGCTCCTCCGGTCGAGCTCGCCCCTCGAAGCTCAAGTTCGCTCCTCAAGTCGAGTTTTCTCCTTGAGTCGAGCTCAAGTTCGCTTTTCGAAACGAGCTCGCTCCTCCAGTCGTGCTCGCCCCTCGAAGCTCAAGTTCGCTCCTCAAGTCGAGTTCGCTCCTTGAGTCGAGCTCAAGTTCGCTCTTCGAGTCGAGCTCGCTCCTCCAGTCGAGCTCGCTCCTCCAGCTCAAGTTCGCTCCTCAAGTCGAGTTCGCTCCTTGGGTCGAGCTCAAGTTCGCTCCTCAAGTCGAGTTCGCTCCTTGGGTCGAGCTCAAGTTCGCTCTTCGACTCGAGCTCGCTCCTCCAGTCGAGCTCGCTCCTTGAGCTCAAGTTCGCTCCTCAAGTCGAGTTCGCTCCTTGGGTCGAGCTCAAGTTCGCTCTTCGAGTCGAGCTCGCTCCTCCATTCGAGCTCGCTCCTCGAGCCCAAGTTCGCTCCTCAAGTCGAGTTCGCTCCTTGGGTCGAGCTCAAGTTCGCTCTTTGAGTCGAGCTCGCTCCTCCAGTCGACCTCGCTCCTCGAGCTCAAGTTCGCTCCTCAAGTCGAGTTCGCTCCTTGGGTCGAGCTCAAGTTCGCTCCTCAAGTCGAGTTCGCTCCTTGGGTCGAGCTCAAGTTCGGTCTTCGAGTCGAGCTCGCTCCTCCAGTCGAGCTCGCTCCTCGAGCGCAGTTTGCTCCTCAAGTCGAGTTCGCTCCTTGGGTCGAGCTCAAGTTCGCTCTTCGAGTCGAGCTCGCTCCTCCAGTCGAGCTCGCTCCTCGACCCCAAGTTCGCTCCTCAAGTCGAGTTCGCTCCTTGGGTCGAGCTCAAGTTCGTTCTTCGAGTCGAGCTCGCTCCTCCAGTCGAGCTCGCTCCTCGAGCTCAAGTTCGCTCTTCGAGTCGAGCTCGCTCCTCCAGTCGAGCTCGCTCCTCAAGCTCAAGTTCGCTCCTCAAGTCCAGTTCGCTCCTTGGGTTCCTCAAGTCCAGTTCGCTCCTTGGGTCGAGCTCAAGTTCGCTCTTCGAGTCGAGCTCGCTCCTCCAGTCGAGCTCGCTCCTCGAGCGCAGTTCGTTCCTCAAGTCGAGTTCGCTCCTTGGGTCGAGCTCAAGTTCGCTCTTCGAGTCGAGCTCGCTCCTCCAGTCGAGCTCGCTCCTCGTGCCCAAGTTCGCTCCTCAAGTCGAGTTCGCTCCTTGGGTCGAGCTCAAGTTCGTTCTTCGAGTCGAGCTCGCTCCTCCAGTCGAGCTCGCTCCTCCAGCTCAAGTTCGCTCTTCGAGTCGAGCTCGCTCCCTCCAGTCGAGCTTGCTCCTCGAGCTCAAGTTCGCTCCTTAAGTCGAGTTCGTTCCTTGGGTTGAGCTCAAATTCGCCCGTCGAGACGAGCTCGCTCCTCCAATCGAGCTCGCCCCTCAAGTCAAGCTCGCTCCTCAAGACGAGCTCGCTCCTTAAGTCCGGTTCGCCCCTCGAGTCGAGCTCGCTCCTCGGGACGGGCTCCTAGTCCGCAAAGTCGGCAGGCGCTCGCGCTAAACCTACGCATCTCCAGGAGTCGAGCTCGCTCCTCGGATCGAGCTCGCTCCTCGAGTCGAGCTCGCCTCTCAAATCGAGCTCGCTCCTTGAGTCCAGCTCTCTCCTCGAATCGAGCTCGCCCTTCGAGTCGAGCCCTGAGTCTACGAGTCGATTGATACTCCTCGTGCTGACTCTTTAAAAAAAACAAAAGACGCCGGCCTAACCCGGCGCAACCGCGTTCGCTCACCCCAGGGTGAGCGGGCCCAAAAAGACGTCGGCCTAACCCGACGCACAAGGCCTAAGTCCCCCACGGTGGCACAAACTTAGGAAGCTCGGACCCCGACGGCCCTTCGTGCATACGGGTTCGAGTAAAACGTCGGCCTTCCCGGCGTGCCGTAAGATGCGTAAAGGCGCAGGTGAAAGACGTCTTCCGAGACGCATGTAAGTCGCGTAAAGGCGCTGCCTCAAACCCGAAAAGGCCAAATTTGAGCCAAACTAAGGTTCGCTAGCCTTAGGGCACGAACACCGAAAGACGCCGGCCTAACCCGGCGCATGTGGTTTGAGTAAAAGACGCCGTCCTAACCCGGCGCAACCGCGTTCGCTCACTCCAGGGTGATGTTGTCTATGGTGCCCACAAGAAGAGTAGTAGTGTCTATTTATGTACATTTGATGTCATATAGTCTTACGAAGACTCTTGCTTGTAATTGCCTATTCATTCATTAATAAAGTTGAAACGTTCATTCATTCTTTCTTTGTTTGAAGCTTTATGATAAAACCTTAGTCTTTTAGTCCATAAACAAACTTAACAACTTACGAAGAGACAAATGTAGATTTGCATGAACAAACTCTTCGTAGTTTGCTTAAAACGATATATTCGCAATCTTAGGGTCAAAGGACTATTGACCTCAGTATGATTGTTAGAAGAATCTATGATGTCTGGTTATGAGGCATTGAGAGTTGGGGACTCTATAGTTCTTCTAGGTATCTTCCGAAGGTACTGAATTGACCAGTGCACTTCTAGAGACAATATAAGAACAAACCATTTAACCTCTTATGTCTCGAAGTCACTATGTATGAATTGCGTCATGCTTACCTTAATCCTGAAATGAGACATGGCATTTCACACCTTAGTATTCTCGTTTGAGAAAGTCAAAGTTCGGACTCACTATGTGATTCCGAACAAGGCCTATTGGTGAAGTACTAAGTTGTGAGTCTGTCATGAGTAACTTTGTGAAGTTCTCATAGATACGGAATTCATGTACAAGATTGCTGAAATGCAATGTATGTCACCTCATGCTTTGTTCCTTGGAGTGTGAATAAATGAACTGGCCAGTGTCCAAATTGAGTCCTGACTCTTTTGGATGAAACAATGTGACTTGTTAGCTACTCGTCAATACATTGTTTCTAACTTATTCACAAGCGACAAAGGAGTTGAGGAAATAACAGCTAGAAGGGTAAAATGGTAATTTAGTAAATCCTGACTAGCTGATGACATTCGTGAAGGGTAAACATAGATAATATTCAGTGGATCCGCTCATCATAATTAAGTCGAATTCTTGAGTAGAAAATAAATTCATTTGAACCGAGAGATTTTCAGTGTCAGCTCTTTAGTGGAGTCAGTTGACATTAAGCTAAACTTGGAAAAGGTTTGTGAACTTTTGAGTCCAAGTGTTTAGCTCAAGCTTTGTTCATTTGGGTCCATGAGGTCACTGTCACGAATCACATCGATAGGAATAGTTAAACTGGAAGCTAAGTCAAAACAAGAACGAAAATAGTTAAAAGGGTATTTTTGTCTTTTGAGACAAAGGATGAAATGAATGTCAATAAATTTTTGACAAGGTCATTTTATGACATGTTTCACTCGGCCATGACTTGATCATTGGGCCTTGTGAATTAATTTCATTTCATAAGAATTTTATTGAAAATTCTTATTGGGCCTTTTTCATGTTGTCATGAACAAATGGAAAAGCTTCTAGAAGCCCATTCTAGAAGGACATAGGCCCCCAACATACCCAACCAAGAGAGAATATTTTGTGCATAAATGTATCAAGATACTTGCCAAAAGAAAAAGAGGAAACAAATTTGCATGAGGATGCTTTAGGGTAATCGGCCAAGAGAGAACAAGGCAAGGCAAGGAACAAAAATAGAAACAAATCCAAGCCTTCTAGAAGGCCTCCTTGGCCGAGCATCTCAAGTGGGAAAAGAGGTAATTGGCTCATGAATATGTGATATTCTATAGAAGAGGAAACTACCTTATAGAACGTGAGACCTCTCCTATAAATAGGAGCCCCTTTTTTCTCACAATTGAATCATTCCAAAGTTTTAGAGATTGAGAGCTTCTCTCTCTAGACTTGGCCGCCCCTTCCTCTCTCTCTCTCTAGTTTATATTTTCGATTTTTCTTGTCTTGGCACCTAGGTCCTCACTCGACCTAGTGTTTAGCTCTGGGACTTCGAGACTCGTTCTTAAGTCGTAGCGTTTAAAAGTGCCCACTCACTGATTCCTTCTTTTCGAGTGATTTAGTGATAGAAACTTTCGTGGTTGCTCGAGGTGCCGAGGAAAGAAAGAGAGACGTGCTGCGAGGGGAGACGAGCGTTGCAAACTTTCCACAAGCTTCTTCAAAGTTCAAGCTTCAAGAAAGGTTAGGAAACTTCTAGCTCATATTGGGTTTTAATTACATGTACTTGCACTTGTCTAGGTTAGTAAAAACTGTTTTACTTGTAAAAGAAAATTTTTAAAATTCCGCCGCTTACCGAAGCGTTAATTATTTTCTCAAACCCTAGATCGATTCCAACAAATGGTATCAGAGCTATGGTCAAAGAGATGCATGTACATGTTTTTAAAAATATGAGCTTGAAAATCGTTTTCGAAAGTTTACTAATTTTGTGACAAGTTAGAATTGTTATCTTAGATTTTTTTTAATTTATTGCTCATGTCTTTAAATTAAAAAGCATGTTGATTTTCTATGAGTTTGGGATGTTTTTAAAACACATTAGAATCAGTTCTAAAAGTTTTTAATTTTTTATATTGAAAAACGTGTTTTAAAGGTTTGAGAAATTTCGGTAAATTTTGTGACTAGTTACTTTGTCTTTCTAGTTTCTTTTATTTACCGTATTCGTTTTATGCTTGTTGTTATTTCTTTTATTCTATGTTATTACCCTGCTAATAAAACACAAATAAAAGCTTTAAACAACATCTTAAAACGTTCCGTTACACTTGATTCTTTTTCGCACCTAAATAGGACCAAGCTTTAATTTATTTCTTTTTCTTCGAGCTGGAGTAAACCCGCATTAAAAGTGGCATAACTCTCTGCTCAGAAATTGAAATTTAATGATTCTTGAATCAAATTAAATCTCTGTCTGTCCTCTGTCCAATGCCACCGGTTTCGGCTCAAAAGGACATCGGAGCCGACAGATATGGCGATTTTACTCCGAGGTGCGCGGCTGTCTGAAACTCCAGTTTTTTAGAAATCCGGATTTTCAAACCCCACTACCATGAGTTATATAACTCTAATGAGAAAATTTTCTTGAGCAAAATTGTTTTTCATATGATTATAAACATGATGTGTAAGATTAAAATGTTTTGATTTTTGGAAGTTTAATTGAAATTGAATTTTTACAAAACTAGTTTGAATTTTGAAAAACCGTTTTCACTTTCAAACTTGAAAATATTTTGTCATCCAAATCAAATAAATTTTCAAAATGTTTTCAAAACTATATCTATATCACATATGTTCAAAATCTATATGCTCTTGAAAATTTGAGTGGGAGGTCTCCTTGTAGACAAGCCGAAAAATAAAAAGATGTGTAATCTCAAACTTTCAAGTGTTCGAGTGAGTTGAAGTTCACACTTCCCTCACGCACTTTCCCGAAATAGAAAATAGGAAAAGATCGAGTATGTACCTTGTGCCTTTATACACTAATACTGCTCTGAACATGTCGATCTAGGATTCTCTTCTAGTTGTCCGCTCTGTCGCTCTCTAACTAGGAAATTTGTTTCCGAACTTATAAGAGTCGATGAACCATCTCCAAAAACTAAGTGGGAGGGTTATATTCGTTGTTTGTAACCCACGATCCCCAACACTAATAAAAGATGCAATAATGTGGGACTAAGAGCCGCTCTTGCGACCCTCACTTAAATGTGAGTACTCCAAGGCGTTATTGCTTCGATCATTGCTCAATGAGCTACGTCCGAGAGTGATGCAATGATGACAAGGCCTCCCCTTGGGGGATTGTTTTTCAAAGCTGATCTTTTGGACTAAGTGGTTGGTTGCACACCTAGGCTCAATCCCTAGTATCCTCCCTTGAGGCTCTGCGAAAGGATGTGAGTGATCAAACCAATTTAAAAGGTGGCTAGTCAAAATAGATGTATTGACGTCTTGGCTTAGCATTAATGATGTGTCATTTACTTATAAATGGAGATTTTTTGCGGCCTTCTCTTGAGGGAGTAAATTATCGTTTGGTTTATAACACCTTTGGATTTTATAAAAGTCTTAATAAAACTTAAATCCTAAACCAAAGACTAATCATAAACTTGTTTCAACTTATATAGGCAATATGTCTCTCAAACATCTCTCAATCTTTCTTTCCTCGAACAAACTCGAAAACGAAAACTACGTAGATTCGAAACGTAACCTCGACATAATACCTACCGTTAACAAGCACAAATGGGTACTCACCACCCCGTGTCCTCCTCTGACGAATGATGATTCAACTCAAGAGGACATAGACGCCTTGGCGGCCTAGCTTCGATCCGATGAGATTGTGAGGTGCTATATCTTGGCATCTATGAACAATATGCTGAAAGAGCAACATCGTGACATCGAGACTGCCGCCGACATGCTCACCAATCTCCATGAGATGTTTGGAGGGCAAAGGCGTCAAGCGAGGTAAAAAGCAGTCCGACAGTTTATGAACTGTCATATGAAGGCTTGGACTCCTGTTAGAGACTTTATGATACTGATCATTAGTTTTCTAAATAAGATGAAAATCCTAGGATCTGAGAATGATGGGAAGAATGTCATAGATATGATCTTAGAAACTCTCCCCGCATCTCTTGATACCTTTAAGATGAACTACTCCAGTAACAAGCTAGAGTACACTGTTACCAAGCTTATGGAGGAACTTCACACTGCTGTAAGTCTCACTAAGAGAAAGAGGAATCAAGGAGAGGCACATGCTACTGAGCAAAAAGCCTCCGCCTCTGGAACTAAGAACAGACCTTACAAAGCCGATAAAAAGAACTGTCCTGCCTATCTCAAAGCAAAGGAACATAGTATTGTACTAGTTACCGAAGCATGCTTAGTAGCTGATAATGTATCAACGTGGATTCTTGACTCCGCTGCTACTAACCATATTTTTTGTTCCTTGAATGGTTTCAAGAAAACCAAAAGCTTAGAGGAAGGCGAGTTCTGTTTCAAATGGGGTGATGGGAGCCTGGTGTCCGCGAAGGCTGTGGGATCCGTGACGCTGTCTTTTGAAGACCGCACTTTAAACTTGAATAATGTTTATTTTGTTCCTAACTTTGGGAAGAACTTAATATCCGTTGCTCGTCTTCGTGAGCAAGATTATTGTTTAAAGTTCATTAAGAATGGAATTCGTATTTCGTGTCCTGATAATTCTTTTGTCACTGATGCATGTATGAAGAATGCTCTTTTCTACATCTATCCCACTCAACCTTCTCTTTTAGGCACCGAAATAGATAATGATCTAATTAGGGAGCCAAAGAGGATCAAACTTTTTGAATCCTCCGATCGAACAAAATCAACACACCTATGGCACTTAAGACTTGGTCATATCAGTCTAGAAAGGATTAAGAGACTTGTGAGGGATGGTCCACTCCAAGCCTCTGCAATAGGTTCACTACCTACTTGTGAATCCTGCATAGAAGGAAAAATAACTAAGCGACCTTTCTCTGATAAAGGTCGAAGAGCCACTGAGTTGCTGGAACTAATACATTCTGATGTATGTGGTCCGCTCAGCCAACAGGCACGTGGAGGATACGAATACTTTGTTACCTTCACTGATGATTACTCACGATATGGGTTTGTCTATTTGCTCAAACACAAATCCGAGACCTTTAACGTATTTAAGGTCTTTAGGGCTTTAGTGGAAAAGCAAACTGGCAAAGTGATCAAAACCCTTCGATCTGATCGAGGTGGTGAGTATATGTCTGGAGAGTTCGATGACTTTCTTAAAGAAGAAGGTATCGCTTCTCAGCTTACCGCACCTGGCACACCTCAACAAAACGGAGTGTCAGAGAGAAGAAACCGAACTCGTATGGAGATGGTTAGATCAATGATGAGTTACTCATCACTCCCGCTTTCCTTTTGGGATATGCCCTCGAAACAGCCGCTTACATTCTGAACCAAGTTCCGTCCAAAACGGTTCCTGGTACTCCTTATGAACGATGGACTGGCCGTAAAGTGAATCTTGGCCGCATCCGAATTTGGGGTTGCCCTGCACACGTGCTGAGGCAAAAGACTAGCAAGTTGGCTAGTAGGTCAGAATTGTGCCTGTTTGTAGGATATCCGAAGGAAACCAAAGGTTTTACTTTCTATAGTCCCGAGGACGATAAGACTTTCGTTAGCACGAATGCTCGTTTCCTTGAGGAGGACTTTATGAAGGATGCGAAACCTAGAAGCAAAATTGTGCTTGAAGAAAAGTTGGGTGAGGAAGCTTCTACCTCATCTGTAAGAACTGTTCTTACCCCAACTGGAACACAACCTAACTCATCAGAATCTCGTCAAGTAGTACTTCGACGTAGTGGGAGGGCTGTTCAAAAGCCTGACAGGTACATGTCTTATGGAGACTCTCTTGTAGCCGTCTCCGACATGGATGACCCTGTTTCCTATAGCCAAGCGATGGCTTGTTCTGAATCAAACCTTTGGCTTGACGCCATGAAAGTTGAAATGCACTCGATGTATGTCAACAATGTCTGGAAACTTGTAGACCTTCCTGAAGGGATTAAACCCGTAGGGTGTAAGTGGATATACAAGAAGAAAAGGGGTCCTGATGGGAACGTTGAGACGTTCAAAGCACGACTTGTGGCGAAGGGTTATACCCAACAAGAAGGGATTGACTATGAAGAAACCTTCTCGCCAGTCGCGATGCTTAAATCCATCCGCATACTCCTATCCATAGCTGTAGCTCTCGACTATGAGATCTGGCAAATGGATGTCAAGACAGCCTTTCTGAATGGCAATCTTGACGAGCGCATTTACATGGCTCAACCAGACGGTTTCGTGGATAAAGGTCAAGAGACCAAGGTTTGTGAGTTGCTTAAATCCATTTATGGACTAAAACAAGCATCTAGGTCATGGAATATTAGATTCAATGAAACTGTAAAGAGCTTTGGCTTTGAACAGTCAATAGATGAGCCTTGTGTTTACAAGTTAATACACGAAGGTAAAGTTGTGTTTCTGGTATTATATGTCGATGATATACTACTCATTGGTAATGACGTGGGTAAGTTATCTGAGGTTAAGGTCTGGCTAGCAAAGCAATTCGATATGAAGGATCTAAGAGAAGCCGCATACGTTCTGGAAATCCAAATCTTTCGAGATAGGAAAAACCGGACCCTGTCGCTCTCTCAAGCATCTTATATTGATAAGGTGATGGATCGCTTCTCGATGCAAGACTGCAAGAGGGGTCAAACACCCTTTAGGCATGGAGTTTCACTCTCTAAGGACCAGTCTCCCAAGACTGCACAAGAGATTGAAGACATGAGGAAGATTCCTTACGCCTCTGCCGTACGAAGCCTCATGTATGCTATGCTTTGCACTAGACCTGATATATGTTTCGCCGTTGGCGTAGTTAGTCGTTTCCAATCCATCCCTGGACCCGAGCACTGGATTGCTGTTAAGGATGTTCTTAAGTATCTTCGAAGAACTAGGAACTTAATGCTTACATACTCAGGTACTGACCTGACTATGACGGGATATACCGACTCCGATTTTCAAGCGGATAAGGATTCCAGGAAATCCACTTCGGGATCTGTGTTCATCCTTAATGGTGGAGCTGTTGTGTGGAGAAGTATTAAGCAATCTTGCATTGCTGACTCCACAATGGAAGCAGAATATGTGGCTGCTTGTGAAGCAACCAAAGAGGCTGTATGGCTTAGAAAATTCCTTAAGTATTTGGAAATTGTTCCAAACGTCGACGAGCCCATGACCCTTTATTGTGATAATAGTGGGGCTGTCGCTAACTCAAAGGAACCTAGAAGCCATAAGCGCTCTAAACATATTGAGAGGAAATACCATTTGATTCGAGAGATCGCGCAACGCGGAGACGTGGAGGTGAAGTAGATCTCTGGTAGATCTATTCACCAAGGCCCTAGAGAACAAGGTCTTCGACCAACTTCGAGAGGGATTAGGCATGTAGGACTACTCACATCTTCTTTGAGTCAAGTGGGAGTTTGTTGTCAATGGTGCCCACAAGAAGAGTAGTAGTGTCTATTTATGTACATTTGATGTCATATAGTCTTACGAAGACTCTTGCTTGTAATTGCCTATTCATTCATTAATAAAGTTGAAACGTTCATTCATTCTTTCTTTGTTTGAAGCTTTATGATAAAACCTTAGTCTTTTAGTCCATAAACAAACTTAACAACTTACGAAGAGACAAATGTAGATTTGCATGAACAAACTCTTCGTAGTTTGCTTAAAACGATATATTCGCAATCTTAGGGTCAAAGGACTATTGACCTCAGTATGATTGTTAGAAGAATCTATGATGTCTGGTTATGAGGCATTGAGAGTTGGGGACTCTATAGTTCTTCTAGGTATCTTCCGAAGGTACTGAATTGACCAGTGCACTTCTAGAGACAATATAAGAACAAACCATTTAACCTCTTATGTCTCGAAGTCACTATGTATGAATTGCGTCATGCTTACCTTAATCCTGAAATGAGACATGGCATTTCACACCTTAGTATTCTCGTTTGAGAAAGTCAAAGTTCGGACTCACTATGTGATTCTGAACAAGGCCTATTGGTGAAGTACTAAGTTGTGAGTTTGTCATGAATAACTTTGTGAAGTTCTCATAGATATGGAATTCATGTACAAGATTGCTGAAATGCAATGTATGTCACCTCATGCTTTGTTCCTTGGAGTGTGAATAAATGAACTGGCCAGTGTCCAAATTGAGTCCTGACTCTTTTGGATGAAACAATGTGACTTGTTAGCTCCTCGTCAATACATTGTTTCTAACTTATTCACAAGCGACAAAGGAGTTGAGGAAATAACAGCTAGAAGGGTAAAATGGTAATTTAGTAAATCCTGACTAGCTGATGACATTCGTGAAGGGTAAACATAGATAATATTCAGTGGATCCGCTCATCATAATTAAGTCGAATTCTTGAGTAGAAAATAAATTCATTTGAACCGAGAGATTTTCAGTGTCAGCTCTTTAGTGGAGTCAGTTGGCATTAAGCTAAACTTGGAAAAGGTTTGTGAACTTTTGAGTCCAAGTGTTTAGCTCAAGCTTTGTTCATTTGGGTCCATGAGGTCACTGTCACGAATCACATCGATAGGAATAGTTAAACTGGAAGCTAAGTCAAAACAAGAACGAAAATAGTTAAAAGGGTATTTTTGTCTTTTGAGACAAAGGATGAAATGAATGTCAATAAATTTTTGACAAGGTCATTTTATGACATGTTTCACTCGGCCATGACTTGATCATTGGGCCTTGTGAATTAATTTCATTTCATAAGAATTTTATTGAAAATTCTTATTGGGCCTTTTTCATGTTGTCATGAACAAATGGAAAAGCTTCTAGAAGCCCATTCTAGAAGGACATAGGCGCCCAACATACCCAACCAAGAGAGAATATTTTGTGCATAAATGTATCAAGATACTTGCCAAATGAAAAAGAGGAAACAAATTTGCATGAGGATGCTTTAGGGTAATCGGCCAAGAGAGAACAAGGCAAGGCAAGGAACAAAAATGGAAACAAATCCAAGCCTTCTAGAAGGCATCCTTGGCCGAGCATCTCAAGTGGGAAAAGAGGTAATTGGCTCATGAATATGTGATATTCTATAGAAGAGGAAACTACCTTATAGAACGTGAGACCTCTCCTATAAATAGGAGCCCCTTTTTCTCACAATTGAATCATTCCAAAGTTTTAGAGATTGAGAGCTTCTCTCTCTAGACTTGGCCGCCCCTTCCTCTCTCTCTCTCTAGTTTATATTTTCGATTTTTCTTGTCTTGGCACCTAGGTCCTCACTCGACCTAGTGTTTAGCTCTGCGACTTCGAGACTCGTTCTTAAGTCGTAGCGTTTAAAAGTGCCCACTCACTGATTCCTTCTTTTCGAGTGATTTAGTGATAGAAACTTTCGTGGTTGCTCGAGGTGCCGAGGAAAGAAAGAGAGACGTGCTGCGAGGGGAGACGAGCGTTGCAAACTTTCCACAAGCTTCTTCAAAGTTCAAGCTTCAAGAAAGGTTAGTAAACTTCTAGCTCATATTTTGTTTTAATTACATGTACTTGCACTTGTCTAGGTTAGTAAAAACTGTTTTACTTGTAAAAGAAAATTTTTAAAATTCCGCCGCTTACCGAAGCGTTAATTATTTTCTCAAACCCTAGATCGATTCCAACAGGTGAGCGAGCCCAAAACGACGTCAGCGTAACCCGACGCACCCGCGTTCGCTCACTCCAGGGTGGGCGGGCCCTAAAAAGACGCCGGCCTAACCCGGCGCACCCATGTTCCGACGCTCAAGGACGCGAACACCTAAAAAGACGCCGGCCTAACCCGCCGCACCCATGTTCCGACGCTCAAGGGCGCGAACACCTAAAAAGACGCCGACCTAACCCGCCGCACCCATGTTCCGACGCTCAAGGGCGCGAACACCTAAAAAGACGCCGGCCTAACCTGGCGCACCCATGTTCCGACACTCAAGGGCGCGAACACCTAAAAAGACGCCGGCCTAACCCGGCGCACCCATGTTCCGACGCTCAAGGGCGCGAACACCTAAAAAGACGCCGGCCTAACCCGGCGCACCCATGTTTCGACGCTCAAGGGCGCGAACACCTAAAAAGACGCCGGTCTAACCCGGCGCACCCATGTTCCGACGCTCAAGGGCGCGAACACCTAAAAAGACGCCGGTCTAACCCGGCGCACCCATGTTCCGACGCTCAAGGGCGCGAACACCTAAAAAGACGCCGGCCTAACCCGGTGCACCTATGTTCCGACGCTCAAGGGCACGAACACCTAAAAAGACGTCGGCCTAAACCCGACGCAAAGCGCGTTCGCTTGCTTCAGGGCACGAACCCAAAGACGCCGGCCTTACCCGGCGAGCTCGGTCGCTCAAGCAGCGCGAGCTCAAAGACGCCGGCCTTACCCGGCGAGCTCGGTCGCTCAAGCAGCGCGAGCTCAAAGACGCCGGCCTTACCCGGCGAGCTCGGTCGCTCAAGCAGCGCGAGCTCAAAGACGCTGGCCTTACCCGGCGAGCTCGGTCGCTCAAGCAGCGCGAGCTCAAAGACGCCGGCCTCACCCGGCGAGCTCGATCGCTCAAAGCAGCGCGAGCTCGAAGACGCCGGCCTAACCCGGCGAGATCGGTCGCTTAAAAGCACGGGCTCCAAAAGAGGCCGGCCCAACCCTGCGCGACTTACACATCCAGTCGCCAATGGCACGGATGCAAAGCCCCCGGGGACTACCCGGTACGACCTCTTCGATTGCCGGAAGGCACGAAGCGAAGTCACTGGGCCACGATAAGCCCACAAAGAAGGCACATGCGAGTAAAAAAGTGCTCGAAAAATGAGATATGCATTCAACATGAAAGCAACAAAAATGTCTCGTAAATAAAAAAGAGTTACGGCTCTGATAAACACGTCCTGAACAAAAGTGCGTGAAAAGTAAATCCTAGGAAAGGAAAAGAAACAAAGCGCTAAACATACGCGCTGAAAAAGAAAGCCATCTCGGCTCAAGGAGCACCCTCGTCCAACAGAGGGAACAAAGTGTCGAAGAAATCAAAAGTGACCCCTCGGGCCTCGTTCTCGGCCGCGGTCGCGTCTCAACATTCCACTGCTCCGGCACGACGGGCTTCCTCAATCCCTATGTCGTAGTCATCCTGCAAGTCGGACGCTCTCCGCTCCGCTTCAGCAATCCGGGACGAGAGTCGAGCGTTTTCCTCCGCCAGAGAGTCGCGCTCGCGCTCCGACCTAACTCGCGCCACCTCGCTCGAAGTAAACTGGTGGTGCGACGTCTCCAAGGCGTCGGATCGAGAGTCCAGCTGCCTCCGAAGGTCGGTAACCTCAGTGCGAAAAATCTCTGCTGATCGGGTCGCCACCTCGCCAGCTCGCCGCTCTTCAGTGAGCTCGCCCGCCATCTTGGCCACTGACAGTTGGGCTCCGTCGCGCTGGCCTAGTGTGATCTGGAGTTCCACCCTGGCCTCACGGAGCTGGTCTCGAAGCGTCTCGGTCTCCGCCCCCGGGTGCGGACCTCGCTCGACCTGAGCCAACCTAGCCTTCGTCCGGGTGAGCTCCTCCTGGGATGCCCCTAAGCGCCGGATGAAGTCATGCAAAATCCTGTCGCTCCGCACGGCCCTTGCATACGCCTGCGACGACAAGGAAGCAAAGGTTAAAACTAGAAACCTACGCTTACAATAAAATCAGAAGTACTGACCCTCTGAGCGTCGGTAACACCCGCCTGGAAGAAGGCGATGTCGCCCTTCGACACCACGCCCTTCCACCAGGATAGTGGGGATCCCTCGAGGTGGCAAAAACACTCCCCTCGGGCCTCTATCGCCTCCAGCTCCACCGCCGAGTTCGCCCTCTTGGGTTTGGAACGCTCATCAGGAGGTGCCGATGTAGAAGCCCTCTTCAAAGAAGCCCGAGACTCCGGTTCGACTAGACCGGCGGTCTCAACGAGCTCGCCCTTCGCCTTGCGGTCAGCGACCCTAGAGAGAATCTCCGCCATTGACTCGGGGTCCCGAGAAGCAAGGGCCTGCCTCCTAGCTCGCCTCCTCGCAGCTACACAAAACAAAGCAACAAAGGTCAGGTCCCTGTCAAAACAACAAGTTTTACAAAACCATAAAGACACCTCGGAAAGCTGGAGCGACTGATTGAGCCTCGGGACTCGGGGGCCTGCTCGCCCGGAGCGCCTCCTCGGTGCCCGGAGCAAAGGGCGGGAACCACCCGGTGAGCGCCATCAGCTCGGGGGAACGGAACCGCTCGCCAGCCTTGCGGGCTTCCGACATCCCCGATATTTCTCTCACAAAGGGGAGCTCCGCTGCCCCCTCGTCCGCTGGAAAGTCGGCCATGCGACTGAAGTGAAGGGGCGCCTCGCCGAAAGCAACCGAGGTGACCCATACCCACGCCCGGCGGCTAGGCGGGTCACAATCTTCGACCAGCCTCACGTTGCCCCGGGCGCGGGCCATATGGAATCCCGGCTGTCCCGGCGCCGGGAAGACGGCGACCAGGTTACGGAAGTCGTCCACGGTCATGGCACGCTGCGTCTGGCAGTGCCACTCCATGAAACATGTGGCCAACATGCGATAGAACGCCGGGCTCATCTGACATGCATGGACCCCGAGCCGGGTCAGGATCTGCTGGACGATCGCGGGGAACGAGAGACGCAACCCGCAGACAAGACTCCCAATCGTCACGGCCGCATACCCGTCCCTGGGGCGGGAGGGCCTGTCCTCGGGAGCAGTTCTAAGCAACCCCACCAAGGGAGGGATGTTATACGCCTCCCGAAGCGTGCCGAAGACTCGGAAAGTGAGCGTGCTCGCAGCATCGACTCCCTTGCAGTCTAAGCCGACGGGGGCAACAGAGTCGCCTACTCCGTACATACGAGTCCTCTCCAGTGATCGGGCGTAAGTATAACCCAAAGCCTCCGCCGACTCGAGGGCCGGCCATACCGTCGCCAACACCTCGCCATCATGTTTCTCCTCCCCCCTCGCGGGAGGAACCTCCGAGTCCTCTTCAGGAGCCTCCGAGCCCGACCCTTGGGGATCATCGGAATAAATCTCGTCCAAGAAAGATTCGGACGGCACAATCGCAAGCTCGACACCCGAGGCGCCCAAGTTAGACGCCCGGGGGAGCTCGGCACTTACCACCGCTTCATTCCGCTGCTTGAGCAGGGGGCGTCAAAGGACGCCTCGTGGGAGACCAAGTTGATCACCAACCTTGACGAACGCGGGCCCTCGGGCCCCTCGTCCTCCCCTTCGGGGCCGCACCTAGTAGGTGGGCCGCTCCCGGGCCTCGCCAGCTCGGCGATCGCCGCGGCATCGGTCTCCAACTCCGCGAGCCATTGATCGGCCACGCCAGAGTCTTCCACGACGAAGATGGGAATCCCGTCGAGTTCCTCAAAGGGACCCTTGACCGCCCCCCCAAAATTTGGGAGAGGGCAGGTAGGGTCGACCTCGGGATCATCAACACGGGGAACAAGCTCACTCCCCATCAAAAAAAAAAGAAGAAGGTCAACTGCCCGGGGGAAATTTCAAAGTCAAAAGAATCTTCCGATTACCCGCAGGCCGCCAGTGTAAACAAGAGAGAGCGGGAGCTCTCCTATTTATATAGAGGAATGAGCAAACCCTGCTCCTTCCCCCTGCGCGCGCGATGTTAGGAATATTGCCCACTTGAAGATAATGAATAAATGATTACTAAATTCGATAATAAGATTACTTTATTAGCATTATATGATTAGTGGGTTGAGTTCTAAATAATTAGAATCAATAGCAACTATCTTCCATAGCCTCCGTATTAAACTGAGTCACGTGCTGGGCACCTGAGTTCGGGCGGTGTGCTAAAACATGGTCGATGACTGATATACGCCTGGAAAGCTATATCTAAAGTCATATATGTGGAACACATGGGTGAAGGCTGATCACTATGTGGGAGCATTCTACACTTGTGGTAAGTGTACGACCCGGACAGGTCTTGGTGTAGATGTGTCGTTTAAGGACCGTTACGACACACTAACCGAGGCCACTATGATGGTCACAGTGAGACTTGATCTAAATCCTGAAGTGATCATGGACACTGGGTTATGTTACTGGGCTCTTTGACTCATTCGCTAAAAGGCTATTCATGCTAATCACAGCTTATGTCTTGGGAGTTTTCTCAGAGCATGATTCGAGTGGGAAGTGATTTACAGATACAGAATCCAGCCTTCCTGAAAGAAGGTTAATGTTCACTCACCTAAGGGTTGATTCCAGAACCGATAGATTGCTTGCACTTTCGAAGTAAGTAACGTTCGAAAGAATCTTTCGCTGGGGAAGCAACAATGCTTAGGGCTGATATGTATCAAGAGAAGTATAACGGATAAATTGACTTCTCTTGACACGGGTTGAACCTGGAGGATCTTGATCACGAACTGACTATATCAGTGGACACTCGTCACGATGAGTAAATACAATTCTAGTATAAAGGAGAGTTCAGTCTTGGCTTACAAGGTGGAGTATTTGACCAAGATTAGACGAATCGATGGACAAAAGAGAAAGGACTATTTCGTCTTTTTCATCGGATTTGTTAAGCTCCTATTACTAGGTCCATAGTCCCCGATTCGGCTCTGATAACGGCGGATAAGAACTTTCTTACAATAATGTTTATCATTATTAATCTCACTTGCTGTAATTGTGATTGACAGCATTAATTCTGGAAAACGGGTATTCGCAGAATTAAATAAATATTTATGGTAGAATTGTTTATTTATTGTTTGATCAAGTAAATAAACAATTATTAATTATTTGTTTATTGTTGGACCAAGTAAATAAATAATTAATTGGGTTTTAAGCGATTGGGCCTTGCACAAATATGAAAGTCGGATTTAGGGTTTTGGCACTAGGGTTTGCGCAAATCCCCTTGGCCGTGTGCCTAAAAACCGATTTTTATAATATTGGTATTTACCAATATTTTCTCTTTAGTTGTTTAAATAAAGGAAAGAGAATAATATAAGATATTTTCCTATATTTTCTCCTTATTTAAAGGAGAGTATTTAGGAGAATATTTAGGAGAAAATTTAGGAGAATAATATATTCTCCTTTATTATCTCACTAAATAAATTATTCTCTATTTAAATATCCCATAGATATTGATCTGATGGATGAGAGAAAAAGTAGGATTCACTTGTTGAGATCCAAGGGCCTAGATTAAATCCTCTAGTGTGAACACAATAAAAGGAAATAAAATATTCTGGAAGATTCCATGAATATCTCCTTTTTACTACTATAAATAGGGGTTCATGAGAAGAAAAAAAAAATATGCAATTAATTTGTGGAAAATTTCGTGGCTCTCCCTCTAGGGTGTGCGAAATTTTCAGCCTCTCCCTCCCCTCGGAAATTCGTTTCCATTCTTAGTAAAATAAGAGAGAGATCTCGAAACACCTAGTTTCGTGATCTAGTGAAATAAAGACTGTGCCCACTCATCTTTCTTATTCGCCTCGGAGATTACGTTTCGGAAGACTAAGGTGTCATCCTCGAGTCCTTCATCAAGACGTTCAAGACGAAGACGGATTGTGAAAGCTTTCAGTTCGTGAGCCAAAAACTGTAAGTATTCGTTTTCGCTCTATATCGGTTGCTTGACTTATATGCTCTCGTGAATTAAATTAATTAAACATAACTAGATCTTGTTAATTATAACCATAATTTAATTAGCTTATGATCACCGTAATTAATTATTTTTCCGCATTAATATGGTTATATGGTGGAATCATCTCAAAAGAGGCGCGTCGGAGCGATCGTTCGTGTCCGATGCGCGCTCGATCCACCAACACGCGACACAAGGCCCGGCCCGCGGGCCGGCCTCGCGCGCGCGCCAGTCCCCCAGTGCCAGGCCGCGCGCGGGTCTTGCGGCCCGACCGGCCCGGTCCGGCCCCCAGGGGTCCGCCCACAGGAGATATGCGTGCGGACGATCACATGTGATCGAAGGTGAAAAATACCTCAACGCCCTTCTCTTTTCTAAAGTTCACGACTTACGTCCCGTAAGCCGTAAACTTGGGGGGCTAATGTTACCGGTCGTTTTCGGAACACCGGAAATTCAAAAACAATTCAAGGCCGGCCGGGCTTTGCCGGCCGGAAACCCAACGGGCCCCGGCCCACCAGGCCAGAGCGCCCCGATGCGCCCTCGGCCCGGCGCGGCCGGTGCGCGCGCACCTGCGCTCCCGGTCCTGAGGCCCCCGGTCCAATGGGCCTCAGCGCGCCCTATCGCGCCTGGCTCGCGCACACTCTGCGCCCCGGCCTCCCTGCCCGCGCGCGCGCTCCCGCGCACCCCGACCTCCCGGCCTGCGCGCGCCTTGGCACCCCGGCCGAGCGCCCCTGCTGCCTCAGCTGGGTGTCCCCGCCACCTCGGCTACCTCGGTCGAGCGCCTTCGCCAACTCAACCACCTTGGTCGAGCGCCTTCGCCAGCTCAGCCACCTCGGCCAAGCGTCTTCGTCAGTTCGGCCACCTCGGTCGAGCGCCTTCGCCAGCTCGGCCACCTGGGCCGAGCGCCTTCGTCAGCTCGGCCACCTCGGTCGAGCGCCTTCGCCACCTCGGCCGAGCGTTCTTGCCACCTCGGTCAGGCACGCCGCGCCCGGCCAAGTCCCGCGCCTGGCACGCCCCGCGCCCGTCTAGGCGACATGTCCCATGCGCCCTGCGCCCTCTTAGGTGTGAGGCCTCGCGCGCCTCGCTCCCGGCCACCCGATGGGTCTCAAGGGGCCGGCCCAAGGCCTCCCCTCAAACACTATAAATACCCCCCCCCTAGGGGAGAACGAAAAAGAGAGAAGGACACGCCAAAACACGCTGATTCAGCCTAGGGCAATCGATACATTTCGAGAATAATACTTCCCTTCTCTGAAGAATCCTCTCGTGCTTTTGTGACATTCCAAGAGCGCGCACTCCTCCTCCCTCGGCTCAGAAAGTCAAGGACCCCCCTCCGCGAGAGGGAGCGCGCTCCTCTTCTGCAACCCGAGCCTCTGTAGTACATACTGCCCTCTTGCTTCTTGGCCCTTGAGCTAGAACTCCGAGCTACGAGCACGCGACCCCTCTAAAGCCTTCACTAGAAGCTACGAGCCGGGTCCTACTCTAAAGCCTCGGATTCACAAAGTCTCCGAGCCCAAGATAGCCTCCCCACACAAAGTGAACTACGTTCTGACCTGATCCCTACTAAAGGGTACGTAGGCAGCCAACCTTTGGCACGGTCACACCCCCCAAAACACACCTCGGGGTTTGGAGGGTGCAGCTCGGTCTACGAGCTCCCGTTTTTGGCCCGGGCGCGATCACTTGGTCCGGCCTTGGATCGAACCGCCCGAGGTATTTAATCGTTGTTCATTTTCGTGCGACAACAGTGATTTGATTTTTGGATGAATTTTCATTGAAATCATTGTCTTGGCCATGCGAAATTTTTCTGAGGTTTGATTTGGATTTCTGTTTGATATTGTTGAGGCTGTGATGATGAGTTTGAGACACTGGATTTTTGGATTGAAATGTTGTCTTGGTTGGGTGATCAATTTGGCCGAGTGTTTTGTTTGGCCGAGTGGTTGTTTGGCCGTTATGCTTCGTGATGTTTAATCTGAGCCTCGGATTGATAATTTTGTGATCGATTTTGTGTTATAGCGTTTGGTTACTTGAGTCCATGTTGAGTTTGCTTGGAATTGATAAGAGATGGAATTAAGAATGTTGACTCGTTATCGGATTCCGGGTTTTGTTACATATCTAGATGGACGAGCGGGAACCGGACGAGTCGAAGTGATGAGGACATGCCCCAAAAGGAGCCGCAAGCAAAATACCAAGTGCCGGAAGGACCCGTGACGAGAGCTCGAGCGAGGAGATTCAAGGAGGAGCTTAACAATCTGATCATCAAGCTCCAAGATGAAGAAGGGGACAAGCTCGCAAAGGAGAGAATTCAAGGAAGCCAAGAAACATCAATGAAGAACGTTATTTAGGCTGAATTGAATTAGTCGGACTATTCCTATTTTTATATTTTCAGTTTATGTTATTTGGGCCAAGACATGTTATTTAAAAAGCCCGTATGTGTTTGTATTGGGCTGGTCCTTTGTTTTATGTTTATTAGTGCTTAAATAAGGCTAAATGGGCTTATTAGGTTATGGGGCCCATGGAGCTGCGAATTTGCCTTTGTAAACTCTATAAAATAAGCCTTTAGGCTGAATGAAAGACACACAATCTGATTTCGAGTTAAACACTTTTCTGTGAGGATTTTCATTCTCTCTTTGGTTCGTTTAGAACTATTCGAGTCTCTTACAAAGCGGTGCGTGTAGGAGTTCGAGCCCGACTCATCAGACGGCCATTCGCATCCGTCCGTGGCGTCATTCGATCCACCTTCGTTCCTAAATTGTAGACGATCCGTCGCTGTGCTATTGGGATATTGGGTCTCGGAGCTTAGTCGGCCGAGGTTCGTATCAAGTGGTATCAGAGCTAGTCTCTACTTTTAGGTCTGCTTATCATTTGTTTCGTTTTCTTTGTTTTCTTTTCTCCGTTTGCGCTGTGTTCATCCCGTACGTACGTATTTGTTGTGTTGAGTCTGTGTTTGTTATCTTCGTATTAGGTCTGTGTTCTTTTCGTGCTAGGTCTGTGTTCTTGAGCTTCAAAAAAAAAAAGAGAAAAGATCCGAACAAAAAAAAGGAAAGAGAATCTGTGGAGTTCAATTCTTATTCAGTGGAGATCAATTCTAATTATCGCAGTCTGTTTTAGGAATTCCATTTTTAATCAGTTTCTGGATTTTATCATTTAGTTACGGAAATCTCATTGATTCCTAGTTTCCTGAAATCGGTTTTCATTTATTTGCTTTTATTTCCCGAGTCCTTTGTCTTGCATTTCCTGTTTTGTGTGTTCACAATCAATTTCGACATTTCAGTTTCATTTAATTCAGGATTTCTATTAGTTTCCTTTATTTCCAGAATCATTTCCCATTTAATTCCGAATTAGTAGTACCTCGCGGATATCAAAAAAAAAGAAGAAAGAAAGAATGAGTATTTTTTACCTCAAGAAATTTTATTTTGCTGATAGAGTCCTTACGTGTTTTGGAGCGTTTTAAGGTACCCTACATCCTATCGAATTTTTTTTTCCGGCTATTTGTCAACATTTTGGGCTGATTGTCGCACCTTGGGAGAATTGTTTTTGGGACTTATTTAAGACCCTGATCATAACTTTTCGTGGTGTTGTCTTTCTTGTTTTTGTCGTTTGGGGTGTCGTTTTTTATTGTTCGTGTCGTTTGGGTGTCGTTTGTGTCGTTTTGGTGTATCGTTTTCGAATTCCTTTCATCACCTTCCTGGTCTCTGAGTAGTTCGGTACGAGCCTATAGAGAGTTTGAGTGAGTGGTAAAAGGCAGAGAGAATAACTATCGCCATTATCAAACACGAGTGCACAGTGATACTTTGAGTGTAAACACGTGAGGGGGTGATTTTTTTGTGAGGTTTCTCTTTTGTTACTAACAATATCTTGCAGCAACCATGTCCAACAACGGCGACGAAAATGAAGGGATTCCAGACCGGAGGCTGATGATGCAAGCCATGATAGGAGAGATGCGAAAGATGATGAGGGAAGAGTTGGAGCCACTACGAGAACGTGTTGAGAGAGTGGAGGAAGGCCAACAAGCTCCCAACAGAGGAAGACGAAGACAGCCTAGGGAGGAGACAGAAGATGAGATGGAGAATGATTTTAAAGAGGAGGATTATAGGAGAGGAGGACGAAACGAGAGAATGTTCGAAAGAAGACAAGGAGGAAGGGACAGAGAAGACATAGGAATTGGTGGCATCAAGCAGAAGATTCCAACATTCCAAGGGAAAAGTGACCCGGACGCCTACTTTGAATGGGAGACGAAAGCCCAGTTTGTGTTCAATTGCTACAACTACACCGAACGCAAGAAGGTAATACTTGTTGCCGCTGAATTCACTGATTATGTTATTGTTTGGTGGGATCAGCGGTGACGAGTAGGCAACGGGATGGAGAGGAGCCGATAGAGACTTGGGATGAGATGAAGGCCATCATGAGGAAGAGATTCGTGCCTCGCCACTATTACCGAGAGCTCTATCAGAAGCTTCAGCGCCTACGGCAAGGCACTCGCAGTGTTGAGGAGTACTACCGGGAAATGGAGGTTGCCATGATCCGAGCAAACATAGAGGAAGATCGCGAGTCTACCATGGCTAGATTTATCAACGGGCTGAACCTTGACATAGCGGACAAAGTGGAGTTGCAGCATTATGTCGAGATGGAGGATTTGGTTCACCTGGCCGTCAAGATTGAGAAGCAGCTCAAGATGAGGGGTAGCTTGCGGGGAAACCGATTTTCAGAACAACCTGCATGGAAGAAGACCTTCAACCGGGATGAGAAGAGCAGTTTCAAACCACGAGGAGACGTAGCCAAGCCAAGCACTTCCGCAGCTCCAACCACATCTAGCTCTGGTCCCAGTGCTCAAAAGAAACCGGAGACGTCATTTCAGTGAAATCGTGATATCAAGTGCTTCAAGTGCCAGGGAGTTGGTCACTTCGCAAATCAATGCCCGAATAAGAGGAGCATGACGATTCTTCCGACCGGAGAGATGGTTACCGACGATGAAGAGGAAGATCAAGAGTGTACCGGAGAAGAGTCAGACGAGGAAATTGAGGCACCAGCAGAGCTCGTGTTGGTCTCTCGACGAACTATGAACGCACAGGTTGTACGAGATGATGAGGAGCAGCGTGAAAACATCTTTCACACCAGGTGCCATATTGGTGAGAAGGTGTTCAGTGTTATCGTCGATGGAGGGAGTTGTACGAACATAGCCAGTGTTGCTGTAGTGAAGAAGCTTGGACTTCCCACGACAAACCACCCTCGTGCTTACAAGCTTCAGTGGTTTAATGATGGTGAAGAGGTACGTGTCTACAAACAAGTCCTTATCAGTTTTCGGATTGGCAGCTATGAGGACTCGGTGCTCTGTGACGTGGCACCAATGGACGCAGGGCATATACTTTTGGGGCGGCCGTGGCAATTCGATCGGAGGGTGACTCATGACGGCTACACCAACAAGTACACCCTCAGGCACAAGAATCGTACCATCACCCTCGCACCCCTGACTCCAAAGCAAGTTCATGAAGATCAACTGAGCATGCAACAAGAGAGGGAAAGGTTTAGGGCCCTAGAGAAGGGAAAAGAACCAAGGGATGAGGTAAAAACAGAGAGAAAAAAAGAGAGAGTCCCAGAGAGAAAACCCGAGAGAGAAGTGGGGAGTGAAAGAAAGGATGGGGTCATGAAAAACAAAATCGGTGAGAGAAAACAAAACAACTTCTTTGCGGGAAAGAGTGATGTGAGGAAAGCCTTCTTTGCCAAACAGCCGATGATTTTACTTGTGTACAAGGAGGCTGCCTTATTCACTAACCAACATGGCGAGGTTCTACCTACTGCCATTGTTTCTCTTTTGCAGGAGTTCAAGGACGTTGTTGTTCGAGACATGCCAACAGGACTACCACCGATTCGGGGGATTGAGCACCAGATTGACCTTGTACCCGGAGCCTCGCTTCCAAACAGACCGGCCTACCGAACCAACCCTGAGGAAACGAAGGAGTTGCAACGGCAAGTCGAGGAACTTTTGTCAAAGGGGTACATTAGAGAGAGCATGAGCCCTTGCGCCGTACCAGTTCTATTGGTTCCAAAGAAGGATGGGTCCCAGAGGATGTGCGTGGATTGCCGAGCCATCAACAACATCACGGTCAGGTATCGATTTCCCATTCCTAGATTGGATGATATGCTAGACGAATTACATGGTGCGTGTGTTTTCTCTAAGATTGACTTAAAGAGTGGGTACCACCAAATTAGAATGAAAGAGGGGGATGAATGGAAAACCGCTTTTAAAACTAAACTTGGGTTGTATGAATGGTTAGTGATGCCTTTTGGTTTGACTAATGCACCTAGCACATTTATGCGACTTATGAATCATGTTTTGCGTTCGTTCATTGGTAAATTTGTGGTGGTATACTTTGATGATATTTTGATTTATAGCAAGACCCTGGATGATCATGTCTTACACTTGCGTGAGGTTTTTATTATACTCAAACGTGAACAGTTATTTGCTAACCTTGACAAGTGCACATTTTGCACCGATCACGTTGTTTTCTTAGGTTTTGTTGTAAGTTCAAAGGGAGTGCAGGTAGATGAGGAAAAGGTGAAAGCTATTCAGGAGTGGCCAACGCCGACAAATGCAACACAAGTACGGAGTTTTCATGGCTTAGCGAGCTTTTATAGGCACTTTGTCAGAGATTTTAGCACGATCGCTGCCCCGCTCACGGAGGTGATGATGAAAAATGTGGCGTTCGCATGGGGGCGAGCACAAGAGGAGGCGTTCACCGAAATCAAAGGGAAATTAGTCAACCCTCCTTGTCTCGCATTACCTAACTTAGATAAACCATTCGAGGTCGAGTGTGATGCGTCCGGCGTGGGAATCGGAGCAGTTCTCATGCAAGATCGACGGCCAATTGCGTATTTTAGCGAAAAATTGAGTGGGGCCACCCTTAATTACCCCACTTACGACAAGGAGATGTACGCATTAATTCGAGCTTTAGAGACTTGGCAGCACTACCTTTTGCCAAGAGAGTTCGTGGTCCACACCGACCATGAGTCACTCAAGTACTTGAAGGGACAACAAAATCTCAACAAACGGCATGCACAATGGATGGAGTTCATCGAGCCATTTCTGTTGTCGCACGAAAATGAAAAACTATTGAAAACCTCGGGCGGTTCGATCCAAGGCTGGACCAAGTGATCGCACCCGGGCCAAGAGTGTGAACTCAATAGTCTCGAGCTAGGTTTTTCTCCAATCAACCCGCCTCTCGGGAGAGGTAGGGGGTGAGGAGGAGGAGTGACCGTGCCTTGGCTGTCGGCTGCCTACGTACCCGTGCGTGGGATCAGGTCATAACGTAGTTCAAGCGTGTAAGACGCAGTATGAGGCGCGGAGCCTTGGTGGAGAGGCGTGCTCAACGAAGGAGACGAGGCACGAAGGAGTCCTCGGCGACGTCTCAGAACTTCGGAGATCGCGTATGCGAGAGAGAATGTGTGTTTTCTCTCTTTTGGAGACGTGGAAGACTCTAAGTCAAGAGTTCCTTGTTGTGGCGGAGATTCCGGACGCGTAGGCGATTCCTAGTTGGAAATGCCGGACGCGTAGGCGATTTCTTGTCAGAAATGGTGGACGCGTCTAGGGTGCTAGACGCGTAGGCGATTTTCAGTCGAAAACCGTTAGAGCACTCGTGGGCTCAAGATTAATCCTTCGATCAAGAGAGGCGGCACTCGGGAGTCCCCGGAAAGCGCTTCAGAATCTCCGAGAACGAGAAATCGAGGAGAATCCGCTTCAGGCCAAGGATGGCATCCAGAGAAGCAGCGAGAAGTCTCAAGTTCCTTGAGAATGAATGGGATGGGGTTTCCCCTCAATGACAGAGGGTATTTATAAGTGTTTGAGGACCATAGAAGGCTTCTTTTATGTCCATGTGGGACTAGGAACGCGCGCGCCGTCAATTGGAGGCGCACGGCGCGCGCGGCGCACAAGGCGCGGCGCACAACACGCGGCGCGCGTCGCGCGGCGCAGGGGGGGCGGCGCGCAGGTCAACGGGCACGGCGCGGGATGCGCGGCGCGGGACGCGCGGCGCAGGATTCGCGGTGCGGGATGCGCGGCGCATGGGGTCGTCCGGATCTACAGCGTCGACTGGGTCGCGAGCGCTAGGGTCGTCTGGATTTACAGCGTCGACTGGGTCGCGAGCGCTGGGGTCGTCTGGATCTGCAGCGTCGGCCGGGTCGCGAGCGCCGAGGCTGGATCGCGAGCGCCGGGGCTGTCTTGATCTGCAGCGTCGGCTGGGTCGCGAGCGCCGAGGCTGGATCACGAGCGCCGGGGCTGGATCACGAGCGCCGGAGCTGGTTCGCGCGCTCTGAGAGATCTGAGATGAAGACCCTGAGGAACCTCTTTTTTTTCGCTGGAGATCTGAGATTAAGACCAGAGAGGAAATCGTTGGCTTAGATTTTCTGTGGTCTTCCGTGGAGGAAGCGAGTTTGCCGGTGGAGAGCTCGTGGTTGTTCTCGAGACCCCCTCCTTCTAGCGCCAAAATGTTGTCGCCGTTTTTCGGACAACGATTTAGGAGCCGCGGGCGGTTAGACCCAAGGTCGGACCGAGTGGTCTCGCCCGGGCTCGAGCGTGTCGGACTTGATGGCCCAAGTCGTCCCTTAGCTGTTGGTAACGTCCACTTCGCCCAAGCACCTGAAAAACAAGCGGGGAGGCGTGAACTACAAAGGGAAAACAGGGGGGGTGCCCCTGTTTTCCTCTCCGACGCTCAACATTAGTCAGGTTGAGATGGATAAGAAGGGGTTTGAGTGTTTAGAGGCCAAGACATGAGAGAAACGAGCAAGAGGTGAGTTCGGCAGCGTTTTTGCACTCAAGAAATGGAATTTTGGATTACCTTTTGAAGAGAGTGGGCCTCTCATATTTATAGGCGACCAAAGGGGTCATTGGTGGGCCCCTTGGCCGAGTGAAGCAAATGGTCGAGTATAGCCCCTGGCAAAGGATAATGCAGGTTGACGTCAGTGGCATGTCCTAGGCAGAGGATAATGCAGATCGGCGTCAGCGGTATGCCTTTTGGCAGAGGATAATGTGGGCTGGCGTCAGCGGTATGTCCTTTGGCAGAGGATAATGTAGGCTGGCGTCAGCGGTATGTCCTTTGGCAGAGGATAATGTAGGCTGGCGTCATTGGCATGTTCCTTCACCGAGGATGGGCCTCTGACACCGAGGTCGAGCTCGACCAAGGGCGAGCTGACGAGCTCGGCTACGGGCGAAGTGACGAGCTCGACCAAGGGCAAGCTGACGAGCTCGACCGAGCGAAGTGACGAGCTCGACCAAGGGCGAGCTGACGAGCTCGACTAAGCGGAGCGAAGTGACGAGCTCGACCAAGGGCGAGCTGGCGAGCTCGACCGAGCAAAGTGACGAGCTCGACCAAGGGCGAGCTGACGAGCTCGACCAAGGGCGAAGGGGCGAGCTCGACCAAGGGCGAGCTGACGAGCTCGACTAAGGGCGAGTTGACGAGCTCGACCGAGCGAAGTGACGAGCTCGACCAAGGGCGAGCTGACGAGCTCGACTAAGCGGAGCGAAGTGATGAGCTCGACCAAAGGCGAGCTGACGAGCTCGACCAGGGGCGAAGGGACGAGCTCGACCAAGGCGAGCTGATGAGCTCGACCAAGCGAAGGGGCGAGCTCGACCAGTCTAAGTGGCGAGCTCGACCAAGCGAAAGGGCGAGCTGAGGCCGAGGTCGGCCTCGCGGGGCCGAGCTCGGTTTTTGGGCCGAGGCTGTCGGGCCGGCCCTCGTCCGAACAGGCCCACGGGCCGATCAATGGCCAGGGCAAGTCTGACCGCTTTTTCCCCTATGATTGGTCGCGATCAGGGCTGGGCCGATAACATTAGCCCCCCGAGTTTGCGGTCGAGCGTAGGTCGAGTGGAAACTCAAAATCTACGCTTTTATGCGGATGCGGGATGAATGCTCTCGGGTTTGCGTCACGGGGAACGGCCTTTGTGCGTCGCGAGGGACGACTTATTGTTCTGAGTCGATCGTGCGTGGCTTACTTTCTTGACCTACCAATAAAGGCGCGATCGATTTGCACGACTTGGGCCCCGGGGGGCCTTGGTGTCATATTTGTGTGATTCGGTTTTCCGCGGGCGCTGGCTAGACCAGGTACGCCCGGCGGACGCAAGCCTTTGAAACACTATTTGTAACTCGCTGCCTGCCGGCTCACGAGCTGGGCGGCGAGCGCAGTGCCGCATTCGGGACTCGATTCGAGGACTCATGTAGAGTCTGCAGGAGGAGACATGTGGCGAGGTTTCCCGTGGACGCTGGCTAGACCAGATACGTCCGGTGGACGCAAGCCTTTGAAACCCATTCGTAACTCGCTTCCTAACGGCGCACGAGCTGGGCGGCGAGCGCGGTGCCACATTCGGGACTCGACTCGAGGACTTATGTAGAGTCTGTACGAGGAGACATGTGGCGAGGTTTCCCGTGGACGCTGGCTAGACCAGATACGTCCGGCGGACGCAAGCCTTTGAAACCCATTCGTAACTCGTTGCCTAACGGCGCACGAGCTGGGCGGCGAGCGCGGTGCCACATTCGGGACTCGACTCGAGGACTCATGTAGAGTCTGCATGAGGAGACATGTGGCGAGGTTTCCCGTGGATGCCGGCTAGACCAGATACGCCTGGCGGATGCAAGCCTTTGGAACCCATTCGCAACTTGCTGCCTAACGGCGCACGAGCTGGGCGGCGAGCGCGGTGCCACATTCAGGACTCGACTCGAGGACTTATGTAGAGTCTGTACGAGGAGACATGTGGCGAGGTTTCCCGTGGACGCTGGCTAGACCAGGTACGCCCGGCGGACGTAAGCCTTTGAAACCCATTTGAAACTCGTTGCCTTTCGGCTCACGAGCTGGGCGGCGAGCGCGGACTCGGGACTCAACTCGAGGACTCATGTAGGGCCTGCACGAGGAGTGTCAATCGACTTGCGGACTCGGGACTCAACTCGAGGACTCATGTACAGCCTGCACGAGTAGCATCGTGAAGAGTAGGCGGGAGGAGTATCGGTCGGCTCGCGGACTCGGAGCTCGACTCGAGGAATGAGCTCGTCTCGACGAGATATGTGAAGAGTTGGCACGAGGAGTATCGGTCGACTCGTGGACTCGAACTCGACTCGAGGACTCATGTAGAGCCTGCACGAGGAGTTTCGTTCGATTTGTCGACTCAAACTCGACTCAAGGACTCATGTAGAGCCTGCACGAGGAGTTTCGTGAAGAGTCAGCGCGAGGAGTATCGGTCGACTCGCGGACTCGGACCTCGACTCGAGGAATGAGGTCGTCTCGAGGAGGTATGTGAAGAGTCGGCACGAGGAGTATCAGTCGACTCGTGGACTCGAACTCGACTCGAGGACTCATGTAGAGCCTGCACGAGGAGTTTCGTGAAGAGTCGGTGTGAGGGGTATTGGTCGACTCGTGGACTTGGACCCAACTCGAGGAATGAGCTCGTCTCGAGGGGCGAGCTCGACTCGAGGGTCGAACCGGACTTTAGGGGCGAGCTCGACTCGAGGAGCGAACTGTACTCGAGGAGCGAGCTCGACTCGAGGAGTTGCGTGGAGAGTCGGTACGAGGAATAGTCGACTCGCGGACTCGGAGCTCGACTCGAGGAGCGAACTCGACTCGAGGAGCGAGCTGGAGTCGAGGAGCGAACTGGACTCGAGGAGCGAGCTGGACTCGAGGAATTGCATGAAGAGTCGGCACGAGGAGTATTAGTCGACTCGTGGATACGGAGCTCGACTCGAGGAGCGAGCTCGACTCGAGGAGCGAACTGGGCTCGAGGAGCGACCTCGACCCGAGGAGCGAACTGGATTCGAGGAGCGAGCTGGACTCGAGGAATTGAGTGAAGAGTCGGCGAGGAGTATCAGTCGACTCGCGGACCCGGAGCTCGACTCGAGGAGCGAGCTCGACTCGAGGAGCGAACTGGGCTCGAGGAGCGACCTCAACTCGAGGAGCGAACTGGACTCGAGGAGCGAGCTCGACTCGAGGAATTGAGTGAAGAGTCGGCGAGGAGTATTAGTCGACTCGCGGACCCGGAGCTCGACTCGAGGAGCGAGCTGGACTCGAGGAGTGGACTGGGCTCGACTTGAGAAATTGCGTGAAGAGTCGGCGAGGAGTATCAGTCAACTCGCGGACTCGGATCTCGACTCGAGGAGCGAGCTCGACCCGAGGAGCGAGCTCGACTCGAGGAGTGAACTGGACTCGAGGAGCGAGCTCGACTAGAGGAATGAACTGGACTCGAGGAGCGAACTCGACTCGAGGAATTGCGTGAAGAGTCGGCGAGGAGTATCATTCGACTCGCGGACTCGGAGCCGGACTCGAGGAGCGAGCTCGACCCGAGGAGCTATCCCGACTCGAGGAGCGAGCTCGACTCGAGGAATTGCGTGAAGAGTCGGCACGAGGAGTATTAGTCGACTCGCGGACTGGGAGCTCGACACGAGGAGCGAGCTCGACTCGAGGAGCGAACTGTACTCGAGGAGCGAACTCGACTCGAGGAGCGAACTCGACTCGAGGAGCGAGCTCGACTCGAGGAGTTGCGTGAAGAGTCGGCAAGGAGTATCAGTCGACTCGCGGACTCGGAGTTCGACTCGAGGAGCGAGCTCGGCTAGAGGAATGAGCTGGACTCGAGGAGCGAGCCCGACTCGAGGAGCGAGCTCGACTCGAGGAGCGAGCTCGACTCGAGGAGCGAACTGTACTCGAGGAGCGAACTCGACTCGAGGAGCGAGCTCGACTCGAGGAGTTGCGTGAAGAGTCGGCGAGGAGTATCAGTCGACTCGCGGACTCGGAGTTCGACTCGAGGAGCGAGCTCGACTCGAGGAGCGAGCTCGACTCGAGGAGCGAACTGGACTCGAGGAGCGATCTCGACTCGAGGAGTTGTGTGAAGAGTCGGAAGGAGGAGTATTAGTCGACTCGCGGACTCGGAGCTCGACTCGAGGAGCGAGCTCGACTCGAGGAGCGAACTGGACTCGAGGAGCGAGCTCGACTCGAGGGGCGAACTGGACTTGAGGAGCGAGCTCGACTCGAGGGGATATGTGAAGAATCGGCACGAGGAGTAACGGTCGACTCGTGGACTCTAACTCGACTTGAGGAATGTACTCATCTCGAGGTGTTACGGGGGGAGTCTCCCTTCGGGACCTTCGGCCTAACCATCGACCCCTTGAGACTTTACTATTATTACTATTTGTTTTCTGTTTCGAGAGAGTTGTCCCAACACGTTTGAGCCGACGAACCCAATCCAAAGACGTTTGGACGAAGTGATGAAGTCGCTCTAGATCGACAAGACGAAGTGGCGAGCTCGACAGACGAGGCGACGAGCTCGACCAGGAGAACTTGACCAGGCAAGGTGGCGAGTTCAACGGGCGACGTGGCGAGTTCGACCAGGCGAGCTGGCGGGCTTGACTAGGCGAACTGACGAGCTCGACTAGGCGAAGTGGTGAGCTCGACTTGGCGAACTGACGAGCTCGACTCGGCGAAGGGGTGAGCTCGATTAGGCGAGGTGGCGAGCTCGACTAGGAGCAGTGGCGAGCTCGGCTAGGAGCTCGACCAGGCGAAGCGACGAGCTCCACAAGGAGCAAAGGCGAGCTCGACTAGGGGCTCGACTAGGGGCTCGACCAGGCGAAGGGGCGAGCTCGACTAGGAGCAGTGGCGAGCTCGACTAGGGGCTCCACCAGGCGAAGTGGCGATTTCGACTAGGAGCTCGACCAGGCGAAGTGGCGAGTTCGGCTAGGAGCTTGACCAGGCGAAGTGGCGAGCTCGACTAGGAGCAGTGGCGAGCTCGACTAGGAGCTCCACCAGGCGAAGTGGCGAGCTCGACCAGGCGAACTAGCAAGGCGAGCTCGGCTTAGGAGAATTGGCAAGCTCGGCCTAGGCGAACTGGCGAGCTCGGCCTAGGCGAACTGGCGAGCTCGACCTGGCGAACTGGCAAGGCGAGCTCGGCTTAGGAGAATTGGCGAGCTCGGCCTAGGCGAACTGGCGAGCTCGGCGTAGGCGAACTGGCGAGCTCGGCCTAGGAGAGCTGGCAAGGCGAGCTCGGCCTAGGCGAACTGGCGAGCTCGGCCTAGGCGAACTGGCGAGCTCGGCCTAGGCGAACTTGCGAGCTCGGCCTAGGCGAACTGGCGAGCTCGACCTGGCGAACTGGCAAGGCGAGCTCGGATTAGGAGAATTGGCGAGCTCGGCCTAGGCGAACTGGCGAGCTCGACCTGGCGAACTGGCAAGGCGAGCTCGGATTAGGAGAATTGGCGAGCTCGGCCTAGGCGAACTGGCGAGCTCGGCGTAGGCGAACTGGCGAGCTCGGCCTAGGCGAGCTGGCAAGGCGAGCTCGGCCTAGGCGAACTGGCGAGCTCGGCCTAGGCGAACTGGCGAGCTCGACCTGGCGAACTGGCAAGGCGAGCTCGGCTTAGGAGAATTGGCGAGCTCGACCTAGGCGAACTGGCGAGCTCGGCCTACGCGAACTGGCAAGGCGAGCTCGGCTTAGGCGAATTGGCGAGCTCGGCCTAGGCGAACTGGCGAGCTCGGCCTAGGCGAACTGGCAAGGCGAGCTCGGCCTAGGCGAACTGGCAAGGCGAGCTCGGCCTAGGCGAACTGGCGAGCTCGACCTGGCGAACTGGCAAGCTCGACCTGGCGAACTGGCAAGGCGAGCTCGGCTTAGGAGAATTGGCGAGCTCGGCCTAGGCGAACTGGCGAGCTCGACCTGGCGAGCTCGACCTGGCGAACTGGCAAGGCGAGCTCGGCTTAGGAGAATTGGCGAGCTCGGCCTAGGCGAAGTGGCGAGCTCGACTAGGAGCAGTGGTGAGCTCGACTAGGAGCTCCACCAGGCGAAGTGGCGAGCTCGACTAGGAGCTCGACCAGGCGAAGTGGCGAGCTCGACTAGGAGCTCGACCAGGCAAAGTGGCGAGCTCGACTAGGAGCTCGACCAGGCGAAGTGGCGAGCTCGACTAGGAGCTCGACCAGGCGAAGTGGCGAGCTCGACTAGGAGCAGTGGCGAGCTCGACTAGGAGCTCCACCAGGCGAAGTGGCGAGCTCGACTAGGAGCTCGACCAGGCGGACTAGCGAGCTCGACAAGGAGCAGTGGCTAGCTCGACTAGGAGCTCCATAAACAAACCTTAACAACTTAATAAAGTTGAAACGTTCATTCATTCTTTCTTTGTTTGAAGCTTTATGATAAAACCTTAGTCTTTTAGTCCATAAACAAACTTAACAACTTACGAAGAGACAAATGTAGATTTGCATGAACAAACTCTTCGTAGTTTGCTTAAAACGATATATTCGCAATCTTAGGGTCAAAGGACTATTGACCTCAGTATGATTGTTAGAAGAATCTATGATGTCTGGTTATGAGGCATTGAGAGTTGGGGACTCTATAGTTCTTCTAGGTATCTTCCGAAGGTACTGAATTGACCAGTGCACTTCTAGAGACAATATAAGAACAAACCATTTAACCTCTTATGTCTCGAAGTCACTATGTATGAATTGCATCATGCTTACCTTAATCCTGAAATGAGACATGCCATTTCACACCTTAGTATTCTCATTTGAGAAAGTCAAAGTTCGGACTCACTATGTGATTCCGAACAAGGCCTATTGGTGAAGTACTAAGTTGTGAGTCTGTCATGAGTAACTTTGTGAAGTTCTCATAGATATGGAATTCATGTACAAGATTGCTGAAATGCAATGTATGTCACCTCATGCTTTGTTCCTTGGAGTGTGAATAAATGAACTGGCCAGTGTCCAAATTGAGTCCTGACTCTTTTGGATGAAACAATGTGACTTGTTAGCTCCTCGTCAATACATTGTTTCTAACTTATTCACAAGCGACAAAGGAGTTGAGGAAATAACAGCTAGAAGGGTAAAATGGTAATTTAGTAAATCCCGACTAGCTGATGACATTCATGAAGGGTAAACATAGATAATATTCAGTGGATCCGCTCATCATAATTAGGTCGAATTCTTGAGTAGAAAATAAATTCATTTGAACCGAGAGATTTTCAGTGTCAGCTCTTTAGTGGAGTCAGTTGGCATTAAGCTAAACTTGGAAAAGGTTTGTGAACTTTTGAGTCCAAGTGTTTAGCTCAAGCTTTGTTCATTTGGGTCCATGAGGTCACTGTCACGAATCACATCGATAGGAATAGTTAAACTGGAAGCTAAGTCAAAACAAGAACGAGACAGTTTTACGAAAATTGTCAAAAGGGTATTTTTGTCTTTTTGGACATAGGACGAAAAGAATGTCAATAAATTTTTTTGACATTGTCATATGATGACAAATGAAATAAATATTACTCAGCCATATTAGTGTAATTGGGCCTTGAGGATTAATTTCATTTCATAGAATTTTACTTGAAAATTCTTAATGGGCTTTTCTTATGTTGTCATGAACAAATGAAGAAACATCTAGAAGCTCCTTCTAGAAGCTCAAATTTCGTCCAACCCAAGGAAAATAAGGCTGAATTTCGTTCATGCCATAGTGGGAAAGAGAGTTTATTTTGTGCATTGATGTATGAAGATACTTGCCAAAAGAAAAAGGGGAAACAAATTTCCTTAAGAAGGAAAGTGCATTTTCGGCCAACTAAGAGGAAATCAAATGAGGAAACAAATCCTAAGCCTTCATGAGGCATGTTGGACGTGCAAGGCAATAGGAAAAGAGGAAACTACCTTTTGAAGGTAATCCTCCTCCTATAAATAGGAGCCTCATTCCTCACATTTCATTCATGCAAAGTTTTAGAGATTGAGAGCTTCTCTCTCTAGACTTGGCCGCCCCTTCCTCTCTCTCTCTCTAGTTTATATTTTCGATTATTTCTTGTCTTGGCACCTAGGTCCTCACTCGACCTAGTGTTTAGCTCTGCGACTTCAAGACTCGTTCTCAAGTCGTAGTGTTTAAAAGTGCCCACTCACTGATTCCTTCTTTTCGAGTGATTTAGTGATAGAAACTTTCGTGGTTGCTCGAGGTGCCGAGGAAAGAAAGAGAGACGTGCTGCGAGGGGAGACGAGCGTTGCAACTTTCCAAAAGCTTCTACAAGGTTCAAGCTTCATTAAAGGTTAGTAAACTTCTATACTCATAATAGGTTTTAATTACATGTACTTGCTCTTTGTCTAGGTTAGTAAAAACTGTTTTTACTTGAAAAGAAATTTTTTAAAATTCCGCCGCTTCCCGAAGCGTTTAATCTTTTTCTTAAACCCTAGATCAATTCCAACAAATGGTATCAGAGCTATGGTCAAAGAGATGCATGTACATGTTTTTTAAAATTATGAGCTTGAAAATCGTTTTCGAAAGTTTACTAATTTTGTGACAAGTTAGAATTTTAATCTTAGACTTTTTTTAATTTATTGCTCATGCCTTTAAATTAAAAACCATGTTATTTTTCTATGATTTTGGGATGTTTTTAAAACACATTAGAATCAGTTCTAAAAGTTTTTAATTTTTTATATTGAAAAACATGTTTTAAAGGTTTGAGAAATTTCGAGTAAAATTTTGTGACTAGTTTTGTTATCTTGCTAGTTTCTTATTTTTACTTGAATCGTTTTATGCTTGTTGTTATTTCTTTTATGCCTTGTTATTACCTTTCTAATAAAACACAAATAAAAGCTTTAACAACCTTCATAAAACGCTCGATTCTTTTTCGCACCTAAAAAGGACCAAGCTTTAATTTATTTCTTTTTCTTCGAGCTGGAGTAAACCCGCATTAAAAGTAGCATAACTCTCTGCTCAGAAATCGAAATTTAATGATTCTTGAATCAAATTAAAGCTCTGTCTGTCCTCTGTCCAATGCCACCGGTTTCGGCTCAAAAGGACATCGGAGCCGCCAGATATGGCGATTTTACTCCGAGGTGCGCGGCTGTCTGAAACTCCAGTTTTTTAGAAATCCGGATTTTCAAACCCCACTACCATGAGTTATAGAACTCTAATGAGAAAATTTTCTTGAGCAAAAATGTTTTTCATATGATTATAAACATGATGTGTAAAGATTAAAAGTTTTGATTTTTGAAAGATTAATTGAAATTGAGTTTTTACAAAACTAGTTTGAATTTTGAAAAACCGTTTTCACTTTCAAACTTGAAAAATATTTTGTCACCCATATCAAATAAGTTTTCAAAATGTTTTCAAAACTATATCTATATCACATATGTTCAAAATCTATATGCTCTTGAAAATTTGAGTGGGAGGTCTCCTTGTAGACAAGCCGAAAAATAAAAAGATGTGTAATCTCAAACTTTCAAGTGTTCGAGTGAGTTGAAGTTCACACTTCCCTCACGCACTTTCCCGAAATAGAAAATAGGAAAAGATCGAGTATGTACCTTGTGCCTTTATGCACTAATACTGCTCTGAACATGTCGATCTAGGATTCTCTTCTAGTTGTCCGCTCTGTCGCTCTCTAACTAGGAAATTTGTTTCCGAAGTTAAAAGAGTCAATGAACCAACTCCAAAAACTAAGTGGGAGGGTTATACTTGTTGTTTGTAACCCACGATCCCCAACACTAATGAAAAGTGCAAGTGTCGCCGGACTAAGAGTCACCCTCGTGGCCCTCTCTTAAATGAGAGTACTCAAGGGCGCTTTGCTCTGATCATTGCTCAATGAGCTACGTCCGAGAGTGAGACGATGATGACAAGACCTCCCCTCGGCGGATTGTTTTTCAAAGTCAATCTTTTGGACTAAGTGGTTGGTTACACACTTAGACTCAATCCCTAGTAATCCTCCCTCGAGGCCCTGCGAAAGGATGTGAGTGATCAAACCAATTTACAAGGTGGCTAGTCAAAATTGATGTATTGACATCTTGGCTATGCATTAATGACGAGTCATTTACTTATGAAAGGAGACTCATTGCGGCCTTCCCTCGAAGGAGTAAAGTGTCATTTCCTTCATAACACCTTTGGATTTTATAAAGTCTTAAACAAACTTAAATCCTAAACCAAAGACTAATCATAAACTTGTTTCAACTTTTATAGGCAATATGTCTCCCAACTCTCTCTCTCTTTCATTCTTTCCTCGAACAAACTCGAAAACGAAAACTACATAGACTCGAAACGTAACCTCGACATAATACCTACCGTTAACAAGCACAAATGGGTACTCACCATCCCGTGTCCTCCTCTGACGAATGATGATTCAACTCAAGAGGACAATGACGCCTTAGCGGCCTGGCTTCGATCCGATGAGATTGTGACGTGCTATATCTTGGCATCTATGAACAATATGCTGAAAGAGCAACATCGTGACTTCGAGACTGCCGCTGACATGCTCTACAATCTCCTTGAGATGTTTGGAGGGCAAAGGCGTCAAACAAGGCTACAAGCAGTCCGACAGTTTATGAACTGTCATATGCAGGCTAGGACTCCTGTTGGAGACTTCATGATACTGATCATTAGTTTTCTAAATAAAATGGAAATCCTAGGATCTGAGATTGATGGGAAGAATATCATAGATATGATCTTAGAAACTCTCCCCGCATCTCTTGATACCGCCAAGATGAACTACTCCATAAACAAGCTAGAGTACACTGTTACCAAGCTTATGAAGGAGTTTCACACTGCTGAAGGTCTCACTAAGAGAAAGAGGAATCAAGGAGAGGCACATGCTACTGAGCAAAGAGCCTCCGCCTCTGGAACTAAGAAGAGACCTCACAAGGCCGATAAAAAGAACTGTCCTGCCAATCTCAAAGCAAAGGAACATAGTATTGTACTAGTTACCGAAGCATGTTTAGTAGCTGATAATGTATCAACGTGGATTCTTGACTCCGCTGCTACTAACCATATTTGTTGTTCCTTGAATGGTTTCAAGAAAACCAAAAGCTTAGAGGAAGGCGAGTTCTGTTTTAAATGGGGTGATGGGAGCCTGGTGTCTGCGAAGGCTGTGGGATCCGTGACGCTGTCTTTTGAAGACCGCACTTTAAACTTGAATAATGTTTATTTTGTTCCAACCTTTGGGAAGAACTGAATATCCGTTGCTCATATTCTCGAGCAAGATTATTGTTTAAAGTTCATTAAGAATGGAATTCGTATTTCGTTTCCTGATAATTCTTTTGTCACTGATGCATGTATGAAGAATGCTCTTTTTTACATCTATCCCACTCAACCTTCTCTTTTAGACACCGAAATAGATAACGATCTAATTAGGGAGCCAAAGAGGATCAAACTTTCTGAATCCTCCGATCTAACAAAATCAACATACCTATGGCACTTGAGACTTGGTCATATCAGTCTAGATAGGATTAAGAGACTTGTGAGGGATGGTCCACTCCAAGCCTCTGCAATAGGTTCACTACCTACTTGTGAATCCTGCATAGAAGGAAAAATGACTAAGCGACCTTTCTCCGATAAGGGTCGAAGAGCCACTGAGTTGCTGGAACTAATACATTCTGATGTATGAGGTCCGCTCAGCCAACAGGCACGTGGAGGATACGAATACTTCGTTACCTTCACTGATGATTACTCACGATATGGGTTTGTCTATTTGCTCAAACACAAATCCGAGACCTTTAACGTATTTAAGGTCTTTAGGGCTTTAGTGGAAAAGCAAACTGGCAAAGTGATCAAAACCCTTCGATCTGATCGAGGTGGTGAGTATATGTCTGGAGAGTTCGATGACTTTCTTAAAGAAGAAGGTATCGCTTCTCAGCTTACCGCACCTGGCACACCTCAACAAAACGAAGTGTCAGAGAGAAGAAACCGAACTCTTATGGAGATGGTTAGATCGATGATGAGTTACTCATCACTCCCGCTTTCCTTTTGGGGATATGCCCTCGAAACAGCCGCTTACATTCTGAACCAAGTTCCGTCTAAAACGGTTCCTGGTACTCCTTATGAAAGATGGACTGGCTGTAAAGTAAGTTTGGGCCACGTCCGAATTTGGGGTTGCCCTGCACATGTGCTAAGGCAAAAGACTAGCAAGTTGGCTAGTAGGTCAGAATTGTGCCTGTTTGTGGGATATCCAAAGGAAACCAAAGGTTTCATTTTCTATAGTCCCGAGGATGATAAGACTTTCGTTAGCACGAATGCTCGTTTCCTTGAGGAGGACTTCATGAAGGATGAGAAACCTAGAAGCAAAATTGTGCTTGAAGAAAAGTTGGGTGAGGAAGCTTCTACCTCATCTGTAAGAACTGTTCTTACCCCAACTGAAACACAACCTAACTCATCAGAATCTCGTCAAGTAGTACTTCGACGTAGTGGGAGGGCTACTCAAAAGCCTGACAGGTACATGTCTTATGGAGACTCTCTTGTAGCCGTCTCCGACATGGATGACCCTGTTTCCTATAGCCAAGCGATGGCTTGTTCTGAATCAAACCTTTGGCTTGACGCCATGAAAGTTGAAATGCACTCGATGTATGTCAACAAAGTCTGGAAACTTGTAGACCTTCCTGAAGGGATTAAACCCGTAGGGTGTAAGTGGATATACAAGAAGAAAATGGGTCCTGATGGGAACGTCGAGACGTTCAAAGCACGACTTGTGGCGAAGGGTTATACCCAACAAGAAGGGATTGACTATGAAGAAACCTTCTCGCCAGTCGTGATGCTTAAATCCATCCGCATACTCCTATCCATAGCTGCAGCTCTCGACTATGAGATCTGGCAAATGGATGTCAAGACAGCCTTTCTGAATGGCAATCTTGACGAGCGCATTTACATGGCTCAACCAGACAGTTTCGTGGATAAAGGTCAAGAGACCAAGGTTTGTGAGTTGCTTAAATCCATTTATGGACTAAAGCAAGCATCTAGGTCATGGAATATTAGATTCGATGAAACTGTAAAGAGCATCGGCTTTGAACAGTCAATAGATGAGCCTTGTATTTACAAGTTAATACACGAGGGCAAAGTTGTGTTTCTGGTACTATATGTTGATGATATACTACTCATTGGTAATGACGTGGGTAAGTTATCTGAGGTTAAGGTCTGGCTAGCAAAGCAATTCGATATGAAGGATCTAGGAGAAGCCGCGTACATTCTGGGGATCCAAATCTTTCGAGATAGGAAAAACCGGACCCTGTCGCTCTCTCAAGCATCTTATATTGATAAGGTGATGGATCGCTTCTCGATGCAAGGCTGCAAGAGGGGTCAAACACCCTTTAGGCATGAAGTTTCACTCTCTAAGGACCAGTCTCCCAAGACTGCACAAGAGATTGAAGACATGAGGAAGATTCCTTACGCCTCTGCCGTAGGAAGCCTCATGTATGCTATGCTTTGCACTAGACCTGATATATGTTTCGCCGTTGGCGTAGTTAGCCGTTTCCAATCCAACTCTGGACCCGAGCACTGGATTGCTGTTAAGCATGTTCTTAAGAATCTTCGAAGAACTAGGAACTTGATGCTTACATACTCAGGTACTGACCTGACTATGACGGGATATACCGACTCCGATTTTCAAGCGGATAAGGATTCCAGGAAATCCACTTCGGGATCTGTGTTCATCCTTAATGGTGGAGCTGTTGTGTGGAGAAGTATTAAGCAATCTTGCATTGCTGACTCCACAATGGAAGCAGAATATGTGGCTACTTGTGAAGCATCCAAAGAGGCTGTATGGCTTAAAAAATTCCTTAAGTATTTGGAAGTTGTTCCAAACGTCGACGAGCCCATGACCCTTTATTGTGATAATAGTGGGGCTGTCGCTAACTCAAAGGAACCTAGAAGCCATAAGTGCTCTAAGCATATTGAGAGGAAATACCATTTGATTCGAGAGATCGCGCAGCGCGGAGACGTGGAGGTGAAATAGATCTCTGGCAGATCCATTCACCAAGGCCCCTAGCGAACAAGGTCTTCGACCAACTTCGAGAGGGATTAGGCATGTAGGACTACTCACATCTTCTTTGAGTCAAGTGGGAGTTTGTTGTCAATGGTGCCCACAAGAAGAGTAGTAGTGTCTATTTATGTACATTTGATGTCATATAGTCTTACGAAGACTCTTGCTTGTAATTGCCTATTCATTCATTAATAAAGTTGAAACGTTCATTCATTCTTTCTTTGTTTGAAGCTTTATGATAAAACCTTAGTCTTTTAGTCCATAAACAAACTTAACAACTTACGAAGAGACAAATGTAGATTTGCATGAACAAACTCTTCGTAGTTTGCTTAAAACGATATATTCGCAATCTTAGGGTCAAAGGACTATTGACCTCAGTATGATTGTTAGAAGAATCTATGATGTCTGGTTATGAGGCATTGAGAGTTGGGGACTCTATAGTTCTTCTAGGTATCTTCCGAAGGTACTGAATTGACCAGTGCACTTCTAGAGACAATATAAGAACAAACCATTTAACCTCTTATGTCTCGAAGTCACTATGTATGAATTGCATCATGCTTACCTTAATCCTGAAATGAGACATGCCATTTCACACCTTAGTATTCTCATTTGAGAAAGTCAAAGTTCGGACTCACTATGTGATTCCGAACAAGGCCTATTGGTGAAGTACTAAGTTGTGAGTCTGTCATGAGTAACTTTGTGAAGTTCTCATAGATATGGAATTCATGTACAAGATTGCTGAAATGCAATGTATGTCACCTCATGCTTTGTTCCTTGGAGTGTGAATAAATGAACTGGCCAGTGTCCAAATTGAGTCCTGACTCTTTTGGATGAAACAATGTGACTTGTTAGCTCCTCGTCAATACATTGTTTCTAACTTATTCACAAGCGACAAAGGAGTTGAGGAAATAACAGCTAGAAGGGTAAAATGGTAATTTAGTAAATCCCGACTAGCTGATGACATTCATGAAGGGTAAACATAGATAATATTCAGTGGATCCGCTCATCATAATTAGGTCGAATTCTTGAGTAGAAAATAAATTCATTTGAACCGAGAGATTTTCAGTGTCAGCTCTTTAGTGGAGTCAGTTGGCATTAAGCTAAACTTGGAAAAGGTTTGTGAACTTTTGAGTCCAAGTGTTTAGCTCAAGCTTTGTTCATTTGGGTCCATGAGGTCACTGTCACGAATCACATCGATAGGAATAGTTAAACTGGAAGCTAAGTCAAAACAAGAACGAGACAGTTTTACGAAAATTGTCAAAAGGGTATTTTTGTCTTTTTGGACATAGGACGAAAAGAATGTCAATAAATTTTTTTGACATTGTCATATGATGACAAATGAAATAAATATTACTCAGCCATATTAGTGTAATTGGGCCTTGAGGATTAATTTCATTTCATAGAATTTTACTTGAAAATTCTTAATGGGCTTTTCTTATGTTGTCATGAACAAATGAAGAAACATCTAGAAGCTCCTTCTAGAAGCTCAAATTTCGTCCAACCCAAGGAAAATAAGGCTGAATTTCGTTCATGCCATAGTGGGAAAGAGAGTTTATTTTGTGCATTGATGTATGAAGATACTTGCCAAAAGAAAAAGGGGAAACAAATTTCCTTAAGAAGGAAAGTGCATTTTCGGCCAACTAAGAGGAAATCAAATGAGGAAACAAATCCTAAGCCTTCATGAGGCATGTTGGACGTGCAAGGCAATAGGAAAAGAGGAAACTACCTTTTGAAGGTAATCCTCCTCCTATAAATAGGAGCCTCATTCCTCACATTTCATTCATGCAAAGTTTTAGAGATTGAGAGCTTCTCTCTCTAGACTTGGCCGCCCCTTCCTCTCTCTCTCTCTAGTTTATATTTTCGATTATTTCTTGTCTTGGCACCTAGGTCCTCACTCGACCTAGTGTTTAGCTCTGCGACTTCGAGACTCGTTCTCAAGTCGTAGTGTTTAAAAGTGCCCACTCACTGATTCCTTCTTTTCGAGTGATTTAGTGATAGAAACTTTCGTGGTTGCTCGAGGTGCCGAGGAAAGAAAGAGAGACGTGCTGCGAGGGGAGACGAGCGTTGCAACTTTCCAAAAGCTTCTACAAGGTTCAAGCTTCAAGAAAGGTTAGTAACTTTAATAGCTCATATTAGTTTTTATTTACATGCATATGCTCTTGTCTAGGTTAGTAAAAACTAGTTTTACTTAAAAAGAAAATTTTTAAAATTCCGCCGCTTAACGAAGCGTTAAACTTTTTCTCAAACCCTAGATCGATTCCAACATCTGCAGCGTCGGCCGGGTCGCGAGCGCCGGGGCTGGATCGCGAGCGCCGGGGTCGTCCGGATCTACAGCGTCGACTGGGTCGCGAGCGCTGGGGTCGTCTGGATTTACAGCGTCGGCCGGGTCGCGAGCGCCGAGGCTGGATCGCGAGCGCCGGGGCTGTCTTGATCTGCAGCGTCGGCCGGGTCGCGAGCGCCGGGGCTGGATCGCGAGCGCCGGAGCTGGTTCGCGCGCTCTGAGAGATCTGAGATGAAGACCCTGAGGAACCTCTTTTTTTTCGCTGGAGATCTGAGATGAAGACCAGAGAGGAAATCGTTGGCTTAGATTTTCTGTGGTCTTCCGTGGAGGAAGCGAGTTTGCCGGTGGAGAGCTCGTGGTTGTTCTCGAGACCCCCTCCTTCTAGCGCCAAAATGTTGTCGCCATTTTTCGGACAACGATTTAGGAGCCGCGGGCGGTTAGACCCAAGGTCGGACCGAGTGGTCTCGCCCGGGCTCGAGCGTGTCGGACTTGATGGCCCAAGTCGTCCCTTAGCTGTTGGTAACGTCCACTTCGCCCAAGCACCTGAAAAACAAGCGGGGAGGCGTGAACTACAAAGGGAAAACAGGGGGGGTGCCCCTGTTTTCCTCTCCGACGCTCAACATTAGTCGGGTTGAGATGGATAAGAAGGGGTTTGAGTGTTTAGAGGCCAAGACTTGAGAGAAACGAGCAAGAGGTTAGTTCGGCAGCGTTTTTGCACTCAAGAAATGGAATTTTGGATTACCTTTTGAAGAGAGTGGGCCTCTCATATTTATAGGCGACCAAAGGGGTCATTGGTGGGCCCCTTGGCCGAGTGAAGCAAATGGCCGAGTATAGCCCCTGGCAAAGGATAATGCAGGTTGACGTCAGTGGCATGTCCTAGGCAGAGGATAATGTAGATCGGCGTCAGCGGTATGCCTTTTGGCAGAGGATAATGTGGGTTGGCGTCAGCGGTATGTCCTTTGGCAGAGGATAATGTAGACTGGCGTCAGCGGTATGTCCTTTGGCAAAGGATAATGTAGGCTGGCGGCATTGGCGTGTTCCTTCACCGAGGATGGGCCTCTGACACCGAGGTCGAGCTCGACCAAGGGCGAGCTGACGAGCTCGGCTACGGGCGAAGTGACGAGCTCGACCAAGGGCAAGCTGACGAGCTCGACCGAGCGAAGTGACGAGCTCGACCAAGGGCGAGCTGACGAGCTCGACTAAGCGGAGCGAAGTAACGAGCTCGACCAAGGGCGAGCTGGCGAGCTCGACCGAGCGAAGTGACGAGCTCGACCAAGGGCGAGCTGACGAGCTCGACCAAGGGCGAAGGGGCGAGCTCGACCAAGGGCGAGCTGACGAACTCGACTAACGGCGAGTTGACGAGCTCGACCGAGCGAAGTGACGAGCTCGACCAAGGGCGAGCTGACGAGCTCGACCAGGGGCGAAGGGACGAGCTCGACCAAGGGCGAGCTGATGAGCTCGACCAAGCGAAGGGGTGAGCTCGACCAGTCTAAGTGGCGAGCTCGACCAAGCGAAAGGGCGAGCTGAGGCCGAGGTCGGCCTCGCGGGGCCGAGCTCGGTTTTTGGGCCGAGGCTGTCGGGCCGGCCCTCGTCCGAACAGGCCCACGGGCCGATCAATGGCCAGGGCAAGTCTGACCGCTTTTTCCCCTATGATTGGTCACGATCGGGGCTGGGCCGATAACACTTACCACGTGAAATATGAAGGTTTCCACTTGACGAGAGTGACTCGACTCGAGGAGCGAAGCTCGACTCGAGGAGACTGACTCAAGGCTCGACTCGAGGAGACTGACTCAAGGCTCAACTCGAGGAGCGAAGCTCGACTCGAGGAGACTGACTCAAGGCTCGACTCGAGGAGCGAAGCTCGACTCGAGGAGACTGACTCAAGGCTCAACTCGAGGAGCGAAGCTCGACTCGAGGAGACTGAATGAAGTCTCAACTCGAGGAGCGAGGCTCAACTCGGGGAGCCGACTCAAGTCTCGACTCGAGGGGCTAGCCTCGACTCAAGGAGTCAAGAGTTTGGGCGAGGGCTTGAAGACTTGCCGCTCTTCAGGACCTCCGGCCTGACCATCGGCCCTTTGAGCGACGTGCCTTCTTGGCGTCTCGGGTTTTCCGAAAACGACCGACAACATTAGCCCCCCAAGTTCATTGCTCGGGAGGCCCCGGGCGGTGAACTTTTAGTTGTTTCCGCCGGGTGTTTGAGGAAAATAGACTTCCCAGAGCTTCACTGTCACGAAGCTTTTGTGGTTATAAAGAATATTCTCACAATTGCTAGTGCTTTCTCTCGCTTTTCCATCTCTCTCGACACGAGTGTGTGATCGACACGTGGAGGAGGATCCAAGCGGATAGGAGACGTAGCTCGACGTGGGCGAGGCAGACGCGTTTGCGTCCGTCGCTCTAGCCCCGGAGCAAAGGGGACATGCGTGGGCAAGCGGGGCACGCATTTGTGTAGAGGCGGCCCGTCGTGTCGCAGCTTGTTGATCTTTTGGTGAAGTCACGCCCAAGTCTTTCTTCGATGGAGCTTTGTTTTGACGATATCATCATCCCGGAGTCCATGGGACTTGACGGTGACTAGCAGGGTGAAGATTGTGTAATCGTGACCTATTGGGGGAAGATCATGGCGTCCATCTCGGCCAGCTTGGAAGGCGACTGCACTTTTGCGTTCCGCAATGGCGTGCTCATTCCGAGGTCTCGGAGATGGAGGTTGATGCTGCGGGCTGATGCTTCGAGAAGACGGAGTGGCACGTGGTGGGAGGCTCTGTCGCACCGGAGGGCTTCGACTACTCGGGGATCAACGCTAAAAGTTTGACCACGCATCAAGCATAAGTCGGTCTCACGGGGCATCCGCCATTCCCACCCTGGTGACGCTTCCCCATCTGCATTCGGAAGATCGGCCCTTATTCCCCAGGCGCGAGCGCGGGTCTCTACTTTGGCTGACCTGTTCTTCAGGTCTCTCCAGGTGTTTGTTCGAGGAGCGGGACTCGACTCGAGGAGAACGACTCAAGGCTCGACTCGAGGAGCACAACTCAAGGCTCGACTCGAGGAGAATAACTCGAGGCTCGACTCGAGGACGACAACTCGAGGCTCGACTCGAGGAGGACGACTCGAGGCTCGACTCGAGGAGGACGACTCGAGGCTCAACCCGAGGAGAACGACTCAAGGCTCGACTCGAGGAGCGACTCGAGGCTCGACTCGAGGAGGACGACTCGATGCTCGACTCGAAGAGAACGACTCGAGGCTCGATCCGAGGAGAACGACTCAAGGCTCGACTCGAGGAGCGACTCGAGGCTCGGCTCGAGGAGCACGACTCAAGGCTCGACTCGAGGAGAACAACTCGAGGCTCGACTCGGGGAGGACGACTCGAGGCTCGACTCGAGGAGGATGACTCGGCTCGAGGAGCAAGGCTCGACTCGAGGAGAGTGACTCGACTCGAGGGGGGAGGCTCAACTCGAGGAGAATGTCTCGACTCGAGGAGCGAAGCTCGACTCGAGGAGAATGACTCGACTCGAGGAGCAAGGCTCGACTCGAGGAGAGTGACTTGTCTCGAGGAGCGAAGCTCGACTCGAGGAGAACGACTCGACTCGAGGAGCGAAGCTCGACTCGAGTTGAATGGTTCGATTTGAGGAGCAAGGATCGACTCGAGGAGAATGACTCAACTCGAGGAGCGAGGCTCGGTTCGAGGAGAATGACTCGACTCGAGGAACGAGGCTCGACTCGAGGAGAATGACTCGATTCGAGGAGCAAAGCTCGACTCGAGGAGAGTGACTCGAATTGAGGAGCAAGGCTCGACTCGAGGAGAATGACTCAACGCGAGGAGCGAGGCTCGACTCAAGGGGAACGAATCGACTCGGGGAGCGAGGGTCGACTCGAGGAGAATGACTCGACTCGAGGAGCAAGGCTTGACTCGAGGAGAATGACTCGACTCGAGGAGCAAGGCTTGACTCGAGGAGAATGACTCGACTCGAGGAGAGTGACTCGACTCGAGGAGCGAAGCTCGACTCGAGGAGAATGGTTCGATTTGAGGAGCAAGGATTGACTCGAGGAGAATGACTCAACTCGAGGAGCGAGGCTCGGTTCGAGGAGAATGGCTCGACTCGAGGAGCGTGACTCGACTCGAGGAGCGAAGTCTCAGCTAGTTCAGGCCGAGCGAGGTTCTTGCTCAGAGGCGGGGTTCGCGAGTCTTTGCGAGCAGCTTCAATTAACTCGGATGGAATGGGGAGTCTCCCAAGGTGAGTGTGATCGTGTTTAGTTGGCGGTGGCGAAGATGGCATGAACTGCGCCTCGTACGGCGGTTCAGGTGCGTTGCAATTTAGTCATCATATGCAACGCCTCGTGGCGACTCAGAGCGCGTTGTGAGAGACGATTCTATGCGTCGTTTAGGTGTCTTAGGCACGTCGCAAGGGATGGCCAAGATACACCATGCAGGCTTCTTAGGTGTGCCGTATAGGCGTTTTAGATGTGCCATGTAGGCATCTTGGTTGCTCCATGTAGGCGTCTTACGTTGCGCCATGTAGGCGTCTTAGGTTGCGCCATGTAGGCGTCTTAGGTTGCGCCATGTAGGCGTCTTACGTTGCGCCATGTAGGCGTCTTAGTTGCGCCATGTAGGCGTCTTAGGTTGCGCCATGTAGGCGTCTTACGTTGCGCCATGTAGGCGTCTTAGGTTGCGCCATGTAGGCGTCTTAGGTTGCGCCATGTAGGTGTCTTACGTTGCGTCATGTAGGCGTCTTAGGTGTGCCATGTAGGCGTCTTGGGTGCGCCATGTAGGCGGCTTTGGTGCGTCGCGAGGGACGGCTTTGGTGCGCCATGTAGGCGTCTTAAGTGCGCCATGTAGGTGTCTTGGGTGCGCCATGTAGGCGGCTTTGGTGCGTCGCGAGGGACGGCTTTGGTGCACCATGTAGGCGTCTTAAGTGTGCCATGTAGGCGTCTTAGGCGCGTCGCGAGGGACGACTTTAGCCTGCATCTCTGGGACGTCTTATGGCGCGCCGCGGAGGCGTCTTAGCCTGCATCTCTGGGATGGCTTATGGCGCGCCGCGGAGGCGTCTTCAGCCTGCATCTAAGGGATGTCTTATGGCGCGCCGCGGAGGCGTCTTCAGCCTGCATCTCAGGGATGTCTTATGGCGCGCCGCGGAGGCGTCTTGGCCTGCATCTCTGGGATGGCTTATGGCGCGCCACGGAGGCGTCTTAGCCTGCATCTCGTGGATGTCTTACGGCGCGCCGCGAAGGCGTCTTAGTTGAATGCTCGTTCCCGTTTGTGTTCGGGTGTTTTGTTTTGGTGGAGCGTTCTTTCTTTTTGTGGAGCGTACTTTTTGAGGGTTTTGAGTGTACTTGCCGTTGCCTATGTCACTAGCCCCCCGAGTTTTTGGGTTTACGATCGTATTTTGATGACTGAAAATCTTTGATAAAGTGGATTTTGAAAGAAAAACCTCGAACTTTATTAATATTGCAAAAATTTGAAATCCTAAAACATTGGCTCGCAGGCCTTATTGAATGTTGGAAAGCAAAGAAATAAAATGGGGGGAGTGCTGGCTAGTGGTAGTAGTCTCTCAAGTTTTCCGCATTCCACAGGCGACGGATCGGTGTCTCGTCCGTGTAGTATGTCCCGTCATGTATGACTTGGCAGACTTTGAAGGGTCTCTCCCTGTTTGGGATGAGGACGCCGACACCTTGCACTTGGGTGTGATGCAGAGGTCTTCGTGGATTTCGCGGAGGACCTTGGTCGACTCGACGCTATCTCTGAATTGGGAGATCGTGTTAACCGTCTTTCTAGCGGTCTTTCCATCGATTCCTTGGATGTAGCATACTCTGGCTTGGGATTGGTCTCCAGCCATGATGCCGATTCCATCCTCAGTTGGGAACTTCACCAGTAGGTGGTATGTTGAAGTAATAGCCCTTAGTCGGTTCAGCGTGGGTCGCCCGATGATTACATTGTAGGGCGACTCTTGATCGACCACTAGGAATGGGACCATGTGAACGACTTCAATGCCTCCGGGAGTTCCGAAGGTGACCGGCAAATCGATGATGCCTTCGGTCATGACTCTCTCCCCAGCGAACCCGAATAGAGGCGTTTGGGTCGGAGTTGGGCGTAGCCCCCCGAGCTTCATGCGCTCTAGGGTGGACTTGAAAATTATGTCGGCAGCGCTGCCGTTGTCGATGAGAACTCTTTTGACCAAGTTATTAGCCACTTGGGCTTTGAGCACAATCGCGTCATTGTGCGGATGCACAACTCGCTTGGCCTCTTTGTTGGTGAAATGCATCGTCTTGTGAGGCACGGACAGAGGTTCTTCATACGTAAGGTTGACGTGCATAGCAGCGTCTTCTTGAGCCACGGCCCTTAGGAATTTTTTGCGTTGTCGGGCTGAATCTCCATCTTGTGGGCCACCCAGTATGGTGGTTACAACGTGGAGTTGCGGATTGGCGTCAGCAGTAGCTGTGGTTCGGTCAGCAGAAGCGGTTGTTCCTCCTCCCTTGCCGGACTGTGGTCTGTTCGAGGTGGGGCCCGCAGCGCTAATCATGCGTAACACGAACTCTTTTAGCTCACCCTGTTGGATCAGAGCCTCGATTTGCCTTTTGAGACTGTGGCATTCGGAGGTCAGGTGACCGTATTCCTGATGGAACTCGCAATATTTAGATCGATCGCGAGTCGCGGGATCTTTGCTCATTGGAGCCGGGGGAGTGAACTTGTCACGTGCCAAAGCCAGGATTGGATCCGGCGTCGTGTTCAATGGCGTGAACGACGAGTAGCCCTTAAATTTTTTCGCAAGTTGCGGCTTTTGGGGCATCGGAGGTCGACTATTAGAAGTCTGACCCCCTCTGTTTCTTCTTTTACGGGAGTTGCCTTGCTCGTTGCTAGGCTCGTCTCGGCGGTGAGGGCTTTGATTATCGCCTTTGCGGCCATCGAGGTAATCTTCGACTCCCATGAAGGTCTTGGCTCGAGTCATTAACTCGGCCATGGTAGAAGGGACACGACCGACGATGGACTTAAGGAAGTCACTTGTGCGCAAGCCTTCAATGATGGCAGTGATTGCGTCTTTGTCATCAAAGCGGTCGACCTTATTCGATTCTTCAGTGAATCGGGCGAGGTATCGTCTAAGAAACTCGCCATTCTCTTGCCTGATCGACCACAAGTACATCTTGGTCTTCTTTTGGACCATAGATGTAGCGAAACGTGCTAGGAACATGTCCTTCAGGTCTTTGAACGATCGGATGCTTCCCGGCCTTAAGTTCTTGAACCACTCGAAGCCGGGTCCGGCGAGGGTAAGACTGAAAGCTTGGCACATGGCGCCGGGAGCGACACCCTGCATCGTCATCCAGGTTTCGCAGTGCTGGATATAGTAAGCGGGATCCGCTTTTCCATCGTAGGGAGAGAGGTTCGGGAGTTTGAAATTTCCCGTGCATACCTCGGCCAATATTTGAGCCGTGAAAGGCGATGGATTCTCCTCAACGACCCCATAGGCACTTCCGCCTATTCCGTGTTCTCGGAGATCTCGTACTTCATTTCGAAGATTGTGGATCATAGTGATCACATCGAGATCGGTAGTCGGAGTAACTCCCTGTTCGGGAGGAGTTAGCTGTCGCCTTTCATTAGACCCTTGACCCGTGCGGCGATTCCCGTTAGTTGGGGCTGCTACGGGGATGTTTGGCCGAGAGCTTAGTCGCTCTCTTAGGTCATCGCCACGCTCGATGCGTCGAGCAGTGAGATGGTCCCTAAGATCAGGGCTTGTCGAACAGAGGCGCGGGCTTCGTCCGTGACGGCGCGCTCTCCGCGTGCCCTGACTCTCCGTAACATTCTCCCTTTGACCTAGTCGGTCGAGGGCCGAACGTCGAGAATTTCCCTCTTGAGAAGCAGCCGACGTGTCATATGTCCGGGGTAGGGGATTCGAAGGACCGGCTTCAAACACGGCGGGGTGTTCCCCGTCCTTCGTGAGAGAAGTCTCGATATCCTCCGAATCGCCAATACCCTCGTAATCAGGGTCGCGGTCACGGCTTTCCTCGTTGAGGTTCTCAGGATCCCCGTTGGGGGTCATTGTGTTATGCGCGGGTTGCTTCGCAGCCAGTCGGCTGTGGTACCTCGCGTTCTTCGCCTTCAGTTGGCGGACATTCTCCTCCAACTCCATGATGCGGTCGTCCCTGCTATCTGGAGATGGAGATGGTGAGCGGGTCGAGCTCTTTTCGTGGAGCGACTCTTCGTCACCATGCGCTCGGGAGCGCAAGAAGTATTTTTTGGTCCCAGTGACGTTATCGGGGTTGTTAACGCCCTCAGAACGCACAGGTGGTTGAGTACTCATCTTTTCTCAAGTCCGAGAAAGTCGAGTTCGTAGAAGAAAAGAAGAAGATGAATAGAAGGTATTTCGGGCTGAACAGGTCGGGAAGTCCCCTCCTTCTAGCGCCAAAATGTTGTCGCACGAAAATGAACAACTATTGAAAACCTCGGGCGGTTCGATCCAAGGCCGGACCAAGTGATCACACCCGGGCCAAGAGTGTGAACTCGATAGTCTCGAGCTAGGTTTTTCTCCGATCAACCCGCCTCTCGGGAGAGGTAGGGGGTGAGGAGGAGGAGTGACCGTGCCTTGGCTGTCGACTGCCTACGTACCCGTGCGTGGGATCAGGTATAACGTAGTTCAAGCGTGTAAGACGCAGTATGAGGCGCGGAGCCTTGGTGGAGAGGCGTGCTCAACGAAGGAGACGAGGCGCGGAGGAGTCCTCGGCGACGTCTCAGAATTTCGGAGATCGCGTATGCGAGAGAGAATGTGTGTTTTCTCTCTTTTGGAGACGTGGAAGACTCTAAGTCAAGAGTTCCTTGTTGTGGCGGAGATTCCGGACGCGTAGGCGATTCCTAGTTGGAAATGCCGGACGCGTAGGCGATTTCTTGTCAGAAATGGTGGACGCGTCTAGGGTGCTAGACGCGTAGGCGATTTTCAGTCGAAAACCGTTAGAGCACTCGTGGGCTCAAGATTAATCGTTCGATCAAGAGAGGTGGCACTCGGGAGTCCCCGGAAAGCGCTTCAGAATCTCCGAGAACGAGAAATCGAAGAGAATCCGCTTCAGGCCAAGGATGGCATCCAGAGAAGCAGAGAGAAGTCTCAAGTTCCTTGAGAATGAATGGGATGGGGTTTCCCCTCAATGAGAGAGGGTATTTATAGGTGTTTGAGGGCCTTATAAGGCTTCTTTTTCGTCCATGTGGGACTAGGAACGTGCGCGCCGTCAATTGGAGGTGCACGGTGCGCGCGGCGCACAACACGCGGCGCGCGTCGCGCGGCGCAGGGGGCGCGGCGCACAGGTCAACGGGCACGGCGCGGGATGCGCGGCGCGGGACGCGCGGCGCAGAATTCGTGGCGCGGGCATGTCCTGGCGCGGCGCGCGGCCTGCCTGGCGCGGCGCGCTGCCTTCCTGGCGCGGCGCGCGGCTTGCTGCATGGCTGGCCGGCGCAACGTGCTGCGCGCGCGGCGAATGGCTCGTCTTGCCGGACTCTTGTGGGCCTTTAGGGGTCTTCGAATACCATTCTTACCACGTGAAATATGAAGGTTTCCACTTGACGAGAGTGACTCGACTCGAGGAGCGAAGCTCGACTCGAGGAGACTGACTCAAGGCTCGACTCGAGGAGCGAAGCTCGACTCGAGGAGACTGACTCAAGGCTCGACTCGAGGAGCGAAGCTCGACTCGAGGAGACTGACTCAAGGCTCAACTCGAGGAGCGAAGCTCGACTCAAGAAGACTGAATGAAGTCTCAACTCGAGGAGCGAGGCTCAACTCGGGGAGCCGACTCAAGTCTCGACTCGAGGGGCTAGGCTCGACTCAAGGAGTCAAGAGTTTGGGCGAGGGCTTGAAGACTTGCCGCTCTTCAGGACCTCCGGCCTGACCATCGGCCCTTTGAGCGACGTGCCTTCTTGGCGTCTCGGGTTTTCCGAAAACGACCGACAACAGTTTCCATATGTCATCAAGTACAAACAAGGTAAGGAGAATGTGGTAGCCGATGCCCTTTCTCGAAGGTACGTTTTACTTTCCACTTTAGATACTAAATTGCTTGGTTTTGAACATATCAAAGAGTTGTATCCAGAGGACCGAGAGTTTAGTGAGATATTTACGAAGTGTGAGAAGATGGCGTCGGGAGATTACTTTTGGCATGATGGATTTTTGTTCAGGCTTGGTAGACTTTGTGTGCCTAGTTGTTCTCTTCAGGAGTTTTTAGTTAGGGAAGCTCATGGTGGGGGCCTTATGGGACATTTTGGGATAGCAAAAACTCTAGGAGTGATCCAAGAGCACTTTTATTGGCCTCGCATGAAGCGTGATGTTGAGAGGATCTGTGGTAATTGTGTCACATGTAGGAAAGCTAAGTCGAAAGTTCAATTACACGGTATGTATACACCTTTGCCTATTCCTAGCTCACCTTGGGTAGATATATCTATGGATTTTGTGTTAGGCTTGCCTAGGACTAAGAGAGGTCGTGATTCTGTTTTTGTAGTGGTTGATAGGTTTTCAAAGATGGCACATTTTATCCCTTGTCACAAAACCGATGATGCTTCTAATGTTGCTAATTTGTTCTTTCGAGAGATTGTTAGGTTGCATGGCATGCCTAGGACGATTGTCTCGGATAGGGATACCAAGTTCTTAAGTTACTTTTGGAAGACCTTATGGGCTAAGTTGGGTACTAGGTTGTTGTTTTCGACTACTTGTCACCCCCAAACTGATGATCAGACCGAAGTAGTTAATAGGACCTTGTCGACTTTGTTGAGGGAAATAATTAAGAAGAATATCAAAACTTGGGAAGATTGTTTACCACATGTTGAGTTTGCTTATAACCGCGCTATTCATTCATCTACTAAGTTCTCACCCTTTGAGATTGTCTATGGTTTTAACCCACTAACGCCGTTGGATTTATCTCCTATTCCTATGTCTGAGCATGTGAATTTAGATGGTGAACAGAAAGCAAAGCTTGTTAAGCAGCTTCACGAGAGGGCACGACTCAACATTGAGCGAAGAACAGAGCAGTATGCGCAGCAAGCCAACAAGGGCCGCAAGAGAGTGATTTTCGAACCTGGTGATTAGGTCTGGTTACATATGCGCAAGGAGCGTTCTCCGGAGCAACGCAAGTCCAAACTACAGCCGCCTTGCGATGGACCATTCCAAGTAATTCGCAGGATCAACGATAATGCCTACAAATTGGATCTTCCACGTGAGTATAATGTTAGTGCTACATTCAATGTGACTGACTTATCTCCTTTTGATGCAGATCATGATTTGAGGGCAAATCCTTTTCAAGACGAGGGGAATGATGAGGACATGCCCCAAAAGGAGCCGCAAGCAAAATACCAAGTGCCGGAAGGACCCGTGACGAGAGCTCGAGCGAGGAGATTCAAGGAGGAGCTTAACAATCTGATCATCAAGCTCCAAGATGAAGAAGGGGACAAGCTCGCAAAGGAGAGAATTAAAGGAAGCCAAGAAACACCAATGAAGAACGTTATTTGGGCTGAATTGAATTAGTCGGACTATTCCTATTTTTATATTTTCAGTTTATGTTATTAGGGCCAAGACATGTTATTTAAAAAGCCCGTATGTGTTTGTATTGGGCTGGTCCTTTGTTTTATGTTTATTAGTGCTTAAATAAGGCTAAATGGGCTTATTAGGTTATGGGGCCCATGGAGCTGCGAATTTGCCTTTGTAAACTCTATAAATTAAGCCTTTAGGCTGAATGAAAAACACACAATCTGATTTCGAGTTAAACACATTTCTGTGAGGATTTTCATTCTCTCTTTGGTTCGTTTAGAACTATTCGAGTCTCTTACAAAGCGGTGCGTGTAGGAGTTCGATCCCGACTCATCAGACGGCCATTCGCATCCGTCCGTGGCGTCATTCGATCCACCTTCGTTCCTAAATTGTAGACGATCCGTCGCTGTGCTATTGGGATATCGGGTCTCGGAGCTTAGTCGGCCGAGGTTCGTATCAAGAAGGTTATACTTGTTGTTTGCAACCCACGATCCCCAACACCAATTGTCGCCAGACTAAGAGTCACCCTCGTGGCCTCCTCTTAAATGAGAGTACTCAACGGCGCTTTGCTCTGATCATTGCTCAATGAGCTACGTCCGAGAGTGAGACAATGAGACAAGGCCTCCCCTCGGTTAATTTTTTTCAAAGTCGATCTTTTGGACTAAGTGGTTGGTTACACACTTAGACTCAATCCCTAGTACTCCTCCCTTGAGGCCCTGCGAAAGGATGTGAGTGATCAAACTTTTTTACAAGGTGTAGCCAAATATGATGTATTGACATCTTGGCTATGCATTAATGATGAGTCATTTACTAATGAAAGGAGACACTTTGCAGCCTTCCCTCGAAGGAGTAGAGTGTCATTTCGTTCATAACACCTTTGGATTTTTCCTATCTTGTTCATTCTAAAAACTTAAAGAAACTTAAATCCTAAACCAAAAGACTAATCATAAACTTGTTTCAACTTAACTTCAGCAATGTCTCTCAACCTTCTCTCAATCATCCTTTCCTCAAAAAAAACTCAAAAACAAAAACTACGTTGATTGGAAACGTAGCCTCGACATCATCCTTACCGTTAACAAGCACAAATGGGTACTCACCACCCCGTGTCCTCCCCAGACGAATAATGATTCGACTCAAGAGGACAAAGACGCCTTGACATCCTGGCTCCGCTCCGATGAGATTGCGACGTGCTATATCTTAGCATCTATGAACAATGTGCTGCAACAGCAACAACATGACATTAAGATAGCCGTCGATATGCTCTACAATCTCCATGAGATGTTTGGAGGGCAAGGGCATCAGGCCAGACAGCAAGCAATACGACAGTTTATGAACTATCGTATGAAGGCTATGACTCCTGTCAGGGACCATACGATGCTGATCATTAGTTACCTGAATGAAATGGAAATCCTAGGATTTGAGATTGATGGAGAGACCAAACTAGATATGATCTTGGAAACTCTCCCCGAATCTTTCGATACCTTCAAGCTGAACTACACCATGAACAAGCTAGAGTACATTGTTACCGAGCTTATGAAGGAGCTTCACACTGCTGAAGGTCTCACTAAGAAAAAGAGGACTCAAGGAGAGGTACATGCTACTGAGCATAGAGCCTCCACCTCTGGATCTAAGAAGAGACCTCGCAAGGCCGAGAAGAAGAACTGTCCTGCCTACCTCAAAGCAAAGGAAAATAGTAATGTACTTATTACCAAAGCATGCATGCTTAGTAGCTGATAATGTATCAACGTGGATTCTTGACTCCGCTGATACTAACCATATTTGTTGTTCCTTGACTAGTTTCAAGAAAACAAAAAGCTTAGAGGAAGGTGACTTCTCTTTCAGATGGGGTGATGGGAGCTCAGTGTCAGCAAAGGCCGTGGGATCAGTGACGCTATCTTTTGAAGATCGAACTCTAAACTTGAATAATGTTTATTTTGTTCCTTCCTTCGGAAAGAACTTGATATCCGTTGCTCGTCTTTATGAGCAAGATTATTGTTTAAAGTTTATTAAGAATGGAATTAGAATTTTTCTTTCCAATAATTCTTTCGTCACTGATGCATGTATGAAGAATGCTCTCTTTTACATTTATCCCACACAACCTTCGCTTTTAGACACTGAAATTAATAATGATCTAGTTAGGGAGCCAAAGAGGATCAAACTTTCTGATTCCTCCGATCTAATAAAATCAACATATCTCTGGCACTTAAGACTTGGTCATATCAGTCTAGACAGGATTAAGAGACTTGTGAGGGATGGTCCACTCCAAGCCTCTGCAATAGATTCACTACCTACTTGTGAATCTTGTATAGAAGGAAAAATGACCAAACGACCTTTCTCAGCTAAGGGTCGAAGAGCCACTGAGTTGCTGGAACTTGTACATTCTGATGAATGTGGTCCGCTCAGTACACAGGCACAGGGAGGATACGAATATTTTGTTACCTTCACTGATGATTACTCAAGATACCGTTTTGTCTATTTGCTCAAACATAAATCCGAGACCTTTTAACATATTTAAGGTTTTCCGGGCCTTAGTGGAAAAGAAAACTAGCAAACAGATCAAAACCCTTCGATCCGATCGAGGTGGTGAGTATATGTCTGGAGAGTTCGATGACTTTCTTAAAGAAGAAGGTATCGCTTCTTAGCTTAAAGCACTTGGCACACCCTAACAAAATGGAGTGTCAGAGAGAAGGAACCGAACTCTAATGGAGATGGTGTTGGAATTGATCTAGGGTTAAGAAAAGATTTAAAGCTTCAAGCGAGCGGCGAAAAATAAAAAGTTTCTTTTAAACAAGTAAAACGATTTTACTAACCTAGACAAAGAGCAAGAACATGTTATTATTAAAACTATCTATAAGTAATTACACGTTTACTAACGTTTATGAAGCTTTATCGATGAGAAGCTTGTGGAGGTTGAATCGCTCGTCCCCCCACGCAGCGCGTCTTTCTTCGTTCTTCGGTAAATCGAGTAACCACGAAACATTCTATCACATAAGTCACTCGAGGTAAGAAGGAATAAGTGTGTGCGCACTTTTAAAAATGACAACTCAATAACAAGTCTTAGCATCGAAGAGCTAAAACAAACGCTAGGTCAAATGTGGACCTAGGTGTTGTCAATGGTGCCCACAAGAAGAGTTGTAGTCTTTATTTTGTACATTTGATGTAATAAAGTCTCACGAAGACTCTTGCTTGTAATTGTTTATTCATTAATAAAAATTTGAAACGTTCATTCATTCTTCATTGTCTGTTTGAAGCTTTATGATAAAACATTAGTCTTTAGTCCATAAACAAACTAAATAACTTACGAAGAGACAAATGTAGATTTTCATGAACAAACTCTTCGTAGTTTGCTTAAAACGATATATTCGCAATCTAAGGGTCAAAGGACTATTGACCTCAGTCCGATTGTTAGGAGAATCTATGATGTCTAGTTATGGGACATTGAGAGTTGGAGACTCTATAGTTCTTCTAGGTATCTTCCGAAGGTACTGAATTGACCAGTGCACTTCTAGAGACAAAATAAGAACAAACCATTTAACCTCTTATGTCTCGAAGTCACTACGTATGAATTGCATCGTGCTTACCTTAATCCTGAAATGAGACATGCCATTTCACAGCTTACGTATTCTCATTTGAGAAAGTCAGAGTTCGGACGCACTATGTGATTCTGAACAGGGCCTACTGGTGAAGTACTAAGTTGTGAGAATGTCATGAGTAACTTTGTGAAGTTCTCATAGATATGGAATTCATGTACAAGATTGCTGAAATGCAATGTATATCACCTCATGCTTTGTTCCTTGAAATGTGAATAAATGAACTGGCCAGTGTCCAAATTGAGTCCTGACTCTTTTGGATGAAACAATGTGACTTGTTAGCTCCTCGTCAATACATTGTTTCTAACTTATTCACAAGCGACAAAGGAGTTGAGGAATAACAGGTAGAAGGGTAAAATGGTAATATTGTAAATCCCGACTAGCTGATGATATTCATGAAGGGTAAACACAGATAATATTCAGTGGATCCGCTCATCATAATTTGGTTGAATTCTTGATTAGAAAATAAATTCATTTAAACCGAGAGATTTTCAGTGTCAACTCTTTAGTGGAGTCAGTTGACATTAAGCTAAACTTGGAAAAGGTTTGTGAACTTTTGAGTCCAAGTGTTTAGCTCAAGCTTTGTTCATTTGGATCCATGAGGTCACTGTCACAAATCACATCGAGTAGGAATAGTTAAACTAGAAGCTAAGTCAAAACAAGAACAAGACAAGTTTTACGAAAATTGTCAAAAGGTATTTTTGTCTTTTGAGACATAGGATGAAATGAATGTCAATAAATTTTTGACATGGTCATTTGATGACATGCATCACTCGGCCAAAATTAGTTTTATTGGGCCTTGTGGATTAATTTCATTTCATAAGAGTTTTATTGAAAATTCTTAATGGGCATTTTTCATGTTGTCATGAACAAATGGAAAAGCTTCTAGAAGGCCTTTCTAGAAGATGTTGGGCGCCCACTACCCAAAGGAAAAGAGAGAATATTTTGTGCATAAATGTATGAAGATACTTGCCAAAAGAAAAAGAGGAAACAAATTTCCTATGCATGGCAATGGGAATTTCGGCGAAGGCTAAGAGAGGAACAAAATAGGAAACAAATCCAAGGGCTTCTAGAAGCCTTGTTGGCCTTGTGACTTAAGAGGGTAATGGGCAATATTTGCTCATGAATATGTGATATTCTATAGAAGATGAAACTACCTTATTGAAGGTGAGACCTCTCCTATAAATAGAGCCCTCATTCTTCACATTTCATTCATCCAAAGTTTTAGAGATTGAGAGTTTCTCTCTAGACTTGGCCGACTCCTCTCTCTCTCTCTCTCTAGTCAATTTCATTTTTTGTTTTGGCACCTAGGTCCTCATTTGGCCTAGTGTTTTAGCTCTTCGACTTCAAGACTTTTTCTTAAGTCGTAGTGTTTAAAAGTGCCCACACACTAATTCCTTTTTCTCTCGAGTGATTTAGTGATAGAAACTTTCGTGGTTGCCCGAGTTGGCGAGGAAAGAAAGAGAGACGTGCTGCAAGGGAGACGAACGTTGCAACTTTCCAAAAGCTTCTCAACGTTCAACTTTCTAAAAGGGTTGGTAATCTTTAATGCTCATAATAGTTTTTATTTACATGTGTCTGCTCTTTGTCTAGGTTAGTAAAAACGTTTTACTAGTTAAAAGAAAATTTTTAAAATTCCGCCGCTTACCGAAGCGTTAAACTTTTTCTTAAACCCTAGATCAATTCCAACACTAGGTGCCAAAACAAAAACGAAAAAGGAAGAGAGAGAGAGAGAGAGAGAGAGAGAGGGCGGCCACAATGTCTAGAGAGAAAAGCTCTCAATCTCTAAAACTTTTGGGATGAGAAAATGAGAGGAATGAGGGCTCTATTTATAGGAGAAGTAATACCTTCAAAAAGGTAGTTTGCTCTTCTATAGAATATCACATATTCATGAGCAAATATTGCCCTTCTTCCTCTTATGTCACACGGCCAAGAAGAGCTTCTAGAAGCCCTTAGATTTGTTTCCTCTTTTGTTTTCTCCTTAGCTGGCCACCCATCTACTTTCCATGTAGAGGAAATTTGTTTCCTCTTTTTCTTTTGGCAAGTATCTTCATACATCAATGCAAAAAATTTGGTCTCTCTTCCTTGGGTTTGGACGTACAAGGCTTCTAGAAGGGGTTTCTACATTTTTCTTCATTTGATCATGACAACATAAGAAAAGCCCATTAGAATTTTCAAGTGAAATTCCATGAAATGAAATTAATCCCCAAGACCCACAAAACTTGTTATGGCCGAGTGGTTTAATTGCTTGTCATCATATGACAATGTCAAAAAACTTATTTATTGACATTAATTTCAACACATGTCCAAAAATACCCTTTAGAAAATTTTTGTAAAACTTGTCTAGTTCTTGTTTTGACTTAGTTTCTAGTTTAACTATTCCTACTCGAAATGACTTGTGACAGTGACCTCATGGATCCAAATGAACAAAACTTGAGCTAACATACTTGGACTCAAAAGTTCACAAACATTTTCCAGGTTTAGTTTAATGTCAAGTGACTCCATTTGAGTTCTAGAACTTTTGGAATGGGAGTCGGGATTCGGAATTCAAAAATTAAGTTTTCAAGAAATCCTGGAATCACAGGTAGCGAACACCTTGGAGTAAAAATACCGTAAACGGTGACTCCAATGTCCAATTCAGGTAATTCTAACTGTTTTGGAAAGTAGACTCACAGACCTTTAATTTGGTTCAAGAACCATTCAAATCCAAGTTCTGAGCAGAAAGATACGTCCCTTTTACAGTAGGTATTTTTTAAGCTCATGGAAAACTGGACAGAATTTTGGTCCGGACTTAAATGTAAAAGATTTAGGTGTAACGGAACGTTTATTGAGTTGTTAAGTATTTTGGATGTGTATTATTAACATGGTAATATCATAGAATAAGAGATAATAACAACAAATATAAAACGAGCGAGTAAATAAGCAACGCAACCAAGACTATATTACTTGTCACAAAATTACCCGAAATTTCTCAAACTTATCAAAACATGTTTTTTATTATGAAAATTTTGAAAAATTTTAGAACTGATTCTTATGTGTTTTAATATCATCCCAAGGTTATAGAAATTACCATGCTTTTTAATTTAAACACACGAGCAATAAATTAAAAAAACGATTTTCAAACTTATATTTCAAATTATATGCACATGTTTATACTTTGATCATAGCTCTGATAACGTTTGTTGGAATAGATCTAGGGTTAAGAAAAGATTTATCGCTTCTAGTAAGCGGCAGAATATAAAAAAATTTATTTAAAAACTCGTAAAACGTTTTTACAACCTAGACAAAGTTCATGAGCGTATAATTTAGAATTTTCAAACTACATTTAGTTTTTACTCGGTTCAACCACGAATGGAGCTTGAACGTTGAGAAGTCTTTGAAACGTTCATCTCCCCACGAAGCACGCCTCTCCCACTAGTCTTCTTGATTCTTTGAGCAACCACGAAAGTTTCTACCACTAGAGTCTTAAGAGAACGGTTGGATTTAGTGTGTGGGCACTTTTAAACACGATGACTCAAGAACAAGTCTTTGAGCCAAAGAGCTAAAACAAATGCTAGGTCTAATGAGGAAGTAGGTGCCAAAATAAAGAACAAGAAGGGATTCTAGAGAGAGAGAGGGGGCGGCCACAAAGTATAGAGAGAGGCTCTCAATCTCAAAATTGTGTGGTGTGAGTTGTGAATGAGGTGGGGTATTTATAGGAGGAGGATTACCTTCAAAAGCTAGTTTCCTCGTTTCTATAGAATATCACATATTCATGAGCAAATATTTGTTTCCCCTTCTTACATATGGACATGCAAGCCTTCCCATGCAAGTCCTTGGATTTGTTTCCTCATTTGTTCTCTCCCTTGGTTACTGCCCAACATGTTTCCCTCTAGACGAAATTTGTTTCCTCTTTTTCTTTTGGATAGTATCTTCATACATCAATGCACAAAATAATTCTTCTTTCTCTCTTGGTATGGACGGTTTCTATGGCTTCTAGAAGGAGCTTCTAGATGTTTCTTTATTTATTCATGACAACATAAGAAAAATCCATTAAGAATTTTCAAATAAAATTCCATGAAATGAAATTAATCTTCAAGGCCCAATTAATCCATTATGGCCGAGTGATCTAATTTATTGTCATCATATGACAATGTCAAAAAACTTATTTATTGACATTCTTACCATCCCATGTCCAAAAGGACAAAAATACCATTTAAACAATTTTTTAAAAACTTGTCTAGTTCTTGTTTTGACTTAGCTTCTAGTTTAACTAATCCTACTCTAATGACTTGTGGTAGTGACCTCATGAATCCAAATGAACAAAGCTTGAGCTAGCATACTTGGACTCAAAAGTTAACAAACATTTTCGAAGTTCTAGCTTAATGTCAACTGACTCCACTAAAGAGTTGACACTGAAATCTCTCGGTTCAAATGAATGTATTTTCTACTCAAGAATTCTACTTAACTGTAATGAGTGGATCCATTGAATATTATCTATGTTTACCCTTCATGAATATCATCAACTAAATGGGATTTACAAAATTACCATTTTACCCTTCTAGTTGTTATTTCCTCAACTTCTTTGTCGCTTGTAAATAAGTTAGAAACAATGTATTGACAAGGAGCTAACAAGTCACATTGATTCATCCAAAAGAGTCATGACTTAGTTTGGACACTGGCCAGTTCATTTATTCACATTCCAAGGAACAAAGCATGAGGTAATATACATTGTATTTCAGCAATCTTGTACATGAATTCCATATCTATGAGATCTTCACAAAGTTACTCTTGACATCTTCATAACTTAGTATTTCACCAATAGGTCTTGTCTATATCACATAGTGAATCTAGAACTCTGACTTTCTCAAATGAGAATACGTAAGCTATGGAATGACATGTCTCATATCAGGATTGAAGTAAGCACGATGCAATTCATACGTAGTGACTACGAGACATAAGAGGTTAAATGATTTGTTCTTATTCTGTCTCTAGAGGTGCACTGGTCAATTCAATACCTTCAGAAGATACCTAGGAAGAACTATAGAGTTTCCAAATCTCAATGTCCCATAACCAGACATCATAGATTCTCCTAACAATCATACGGAGATCAATAGCCCTTTGATCCTTAGATTGTGAATATACTGTTTTAAGCAAACCATGAAGAGTTTGTTCATGCAAATCTATATTTGACTCTTCATTTGTTGTTAGGTTTGTTTAAGGACTAAAGACTATAGTTTATAATAAAGCTTCAAACAGACAAGGAAGAATGAATTAACATTTCAACTTTTATTAATAATTCAGTAGTTACAAGCAAGAGTCTTCGTGAGACTTTATTACATCAAATACTCACAAATAAAGACTACTACTCTTCTTGTAGGCACCATTAACAACATCCTTGACAAGGAGCGTGCTCGTGGCTTCAAGGAGCGTGGTCTTGGAATTTTTGGGCCGTTCGTATGGGCCTTAGCCGTTATGGTCCTTAGCGGTCTTCGGCGACCTGGCTCGTTGGCCTTTCATTGTTCGGGATTTCGCGTGACTTGTGCAAAATGGGAGAGACTCTACTCGAGGAATTAGGGTCGACACAAGGACTCATAGATCGACTCATGAACACAAAATTCGAGTCGAGGAGCAAACTCGACTCGAGGAGAAACACTCGACTCGAGGAGCTAGCTCGACTAGAGGAGCTGAAAGTTTCGAGACGAGGACTTGCCAGTTGACTCGTGGAAGAAGGCTGCCACTCTTTAGGATCTCCGGCCTGATCATCGGCCCCTTGAGCGGCGTGTCTTCTCGATGTTTCGGGTTTTCTGAAAACGACCGACAAAACTAACTATTTCAATTGAAGCTTGATTTTAAACATTCTTGGCTTGTTACAATGATAGTTACAATATTTTTTAATAATAGTAGGAATAATAGTAGGCCTAGAACGGGATTTTGATCCCGGGTAAAAATATCGACAATCCTTTTCGAAGCCAAAGAAGTTAATACACGATAAACTTATAAAATTAGAAAATGCTAACTCTTTCAAATGAAACTTAATATATAACTTTATGTGTTTGTTACATTGATAGCTACAATATTTTTTAATGTTAGTAGGGCTAGAATGGGGTTTCAGTCCCGAAAAAAAAAAAAAAATCAACAATCATTTTCGAATCTAAAGGAGTTAGTACACAAAAAACATACAAAACTAGAAAATACCAACTCTTCCAAATGATGCCCTTTTTAAGATTCTCAGCATGTTACATTGTTAGTTACAACATTTTTTTAATTTTAGTAGGCCTAGAATGGGGTTTCGATCCAAAAAAAAATCGAAAATCCTCTTTTGAAGCCTGAGGGGTAAGTACACTAAAAACATATAAAATTAGAAAATACAAATTAATTCAAATAATGCTAGATTTATAATATTCTTGGCTTGTACATTGATAGTTACAACATTTTTTAATAATAGTTGGCCTAGAATGGCGTTTCGATACCAAGAAAAAATATCGACTATCCTTTTTGAAGCCAAAGGGATTTGTACACGAAAAAATTATAAAATTAAAAAATACTAACTCTTTAAAATGATACTTAATATATAATACTATTGGCTTGTTACAATGATATTTACAACATTTTTTTAATGTTATTAAGCTTAGAATGCAGTTTCGATCTCGGAAAAAAAATATCGACAGTCCTTTTCAAAGCGAAAAGGGGTTAATAGACGAAAAACTTACAAAATTAGACAATACTAACTACTTAAAATGACGCTTGATTTTTAACATTTTGGGCTTGTTACATTGATAGTTACAACATTTTTTTTAATAATAGTAGGCATAGAATGGGGTTTTGATCCGGGGTAAAAATATCGACAATCTTTTACGAAGCCAAATGAGTTAATACACGAAAAACCTATAAAATTAAAAAAATACTCTCTTTAAAATGATACTTAATATATAATATTATTGGTTTGTTACAATTATAGTTACAATATTTTTTAATGTTAGTAGGCCTAGAATGGGGTTTCGGTCCCGGAAAAAAATATCGATAATTTTTTTCGAAGCCAAATGGGTTAGTATACGAAAAACTTACAAAACTAGAAGATACCAACTCTTCCAAATGATGCCCTTTTTAAGATTCTTGGCTTGTTACATTGATAGTAATAACATTTTTTATTGTTAGTAGACTTAGAATGGGGTTTCGATCTCGAAAAAAAAAAATCTATATCGAAGCCATAAGGGTTAGTACAAAAAAAACATACAAAATTAGATAATACTAACTATTTCAAATGATTCTTGATTTATAACATTCTTGACTAGTTACATTGTTAGTTACAACATTTTTTATTGTTAAAAGGCCTAGAATGGGGTTTCGGTCCTGGAAAATATATCAACAATCCTTTTAAAAGCGGAAGGAGTTAGTACATAAAAAACTTACAAAACTAGAAAATATCAACTCTTTAAAATGATGCCCTTTTTAAGATTCTTGGCGTTTTACATTGATAGTTATAACATTTTTAATGTTAGTTGGCCTTGAATTAGGTCTTGATCCCGAAAAAAAAAATCAAAAATTCTCATTCGAATCTAGAAGGGCTGGTACACAAAAAACTTACAAAAATAGAAAATACTAATTATCTCAAATGATGCTTGATTTATAACATTCCTGGCTTGTTACATTGATGGTTACAACATTTTTTAATAATAGTAAGCCTAGAATGGGGTTTCGATCATGGGAAAAAATATCGACAATCCTTTTCGAAGCAAAATGTAGTACACGAAAAACATACAAAATTAGTTACATTTATAGTTATAATATTTTTTAATAATAATAGGCCTACAATGGGGTTGGGATCCCCCGGAAAAAATATCGACAATCCTTTTCAAATCAAAAGGGGTTAGTATACAAAAAACCTTATAAAATTAGAAAATGCTAAGCCTTTCAAATGATACTTGACATATAACATTCTTGGTTTGTTACATTGATAACATTTTTTAATGTTAGTAGACCTAGAATGGGGTTTCGGTCACGGAAAAAAATATTGATAATATTTTTCGAAGCCAAAAGCATTAGTACACGAAAAACATACAAAACTAGAAAATACCAACTCTTCCAAATAATACCCTAGTTAAGACTCTTGGCTTGTTACATTGATAGTAATAACGTTTTTCAATGTTAGTAAACCTAGAATGGGGTTTCGATCACGGGGAAAAAATCTCTTTCGAAGCAAACGGGGTTAGTACAAGAAAAACTTACAAAATTACATCATTCTAACTACTTCAAATGACGCTTGATTTATAACATTCTTGGCATGCATTGATAGTTACAACAATTTTTAATGTAGGTAGGCCTAAGATGGGGTTTCGATCTAAGAAAAATATATTGACAATCTTTAGTACACGAAAAACATACAAAACTAAAAAATACCAACTCTTCCAAATGATGCCCTATATAAGATTTTTGGCTTGTCACATTGATAGTTACAACATTATAAAGTCTTGTTACACTATAGTAAGTGGTGATGAGATCAAACCATGCAATGGTGCAACCTGTTTTGGCATCAAAGGGATGTACACCTTGATAGGGAGACTTGTTATCTTTAGATATAAAGTCTGGTGTATAATCTAAAGTTATGCGAAGTGTTAATTTGTTCTAAAGTAAATTTATTTACTATGAACAAATTGACTTGACCTTAAATGGTAAGTCAATCACTTGCAAAAATGCATGAACTAGAATAATGGGACATATGTCAGATCGACATAAATGATAGAGTATAGATAAAATGGGAATCCATATGATGGGAATCTCAATCCTGGGTCAAAGTCTAAACCGTCTATAATGATGGCAAAGAATTAAATTGGCTGAAGGAAACTTATCAACTCTGGTCAAAGTGGGAGATTGTTGGGGATATTGCCCACTTGAAGATAATGATTACTAAATTCGATAATAAGATTACTTTATTAGCATTATATGATTAGTGGGTTGAGTTCTAAACAATTAGCAACTATCTTCCATAGCCTCCGTATCTAACTGAGTCACGTGCTGGGCACCTGAGTTCGGGCGGTGTGCTAAAACATGGTCGATGACTGATATACGCCTGGAAAGCTATATCTAAAGTCATATATGTGGAACACATAGGTGAAGGCTGATCACTATGTGGGAGCATTCTACACTTGTGGTAAATGTACGAATTGGACAGGTCTTGGTTGTAGATGTGTCGTTTAAGGACCGTTACGACACACTAATCGAGGCCACTATGATGGTCACAGTGAGACTTGATCTAAATCCTGAAGTGATCATGGACACTGGGTTATGTTACTGAGCTCTTTGACTCATTCGCTAAAAGGCTATTCATGCTAATCACAACTTATGTCTTGGGAGTTTTCTCAGAGCATGATTCGAGTGGGAAGTGATTTACAGATACGGAATCCAGCCTTCATGAAAGAAGGTTAATGTTCACTCACCTAAGGGTTGATTCCAGAACCGATAGATTGCTAGCACTTTCGAAGTAAGTAACGTTCGAAAGAATCTTTCGCTGGGGAAGCAACAATGCTTAGGGCTGATATGTATCAAGAAAAGTATAACGGAAAAATTGACTTCTCTTGACACGGGTTGAACTTGGAGGATCTTGATCACGAACTGACTATATCAGTGGACACTCATCACGATGAGTAAATATAATTCTAGTATAAAGGAGAGTTCAGTCTTGGCTTACAAGGTGGAGTATTTGACCAAGATTAGACGAATCGATGGACAAAAGAGAAAGGACTATTTCATCTTTTCATCGGATTTGTTAAGCTTCTATTACTAGGTCCATAGTCCCCGATTCGGCTCTGATAAAGGCGGATAAGAACTTTCGTATAATAATGTTTATGATTATTAATCTCACTTGCTGTAATTGTGATTGACAGCATTAATTCTGAAAAACGGGTATTCGCAGAATTAAATAAATATTTATGGTAGAATTGTTTATTTATTGTTTGATCAAGTAAATAAACAATTATTAATTATTTGTTTATTGTTGGACCAAGTAAATAAATAATTAATTGGGTTTTAAGCAATTGGGCCTTGCACACATAGAAAATTCGAATTAGGATTTTTGGCACTAGGGTTTGCGCAAATCTCCTTGGCCGTGTGCCATCAAGTTCGAAATTTCAATATTGGTATTTACCAATATTTTCTCTTTAGTTGTTTAAATAAAGGAGAGAGAAAAATATAAGATATTGTCCTATATTTTCTCCTTATTTAAAGGAAAGTATTTAGGAGAATATTTAGGAGAATATTTAGGAGAATAATATATTCTCCTTTATTATCTCACTAAATAAATCATTCTCTATTTAAATAAAAGAATAATATCCCATAGATATTGATCTGATGGATGAGAGAAAAAGTAGGATTCACTTGTTGAGATCCAAGGGCCTAGATTAAATCCTCTAGTGTGAACACAATAAAAGGAAATAAAATATTCTGGAAGATTCCATGAATATCTCCTTTTACTACTATAAAAAGGGGTTCATGAGAAGGCAAAAATAAGCAATTAATTTGTGGAAAATTTCGTGGCTCTCTCTCTTGGGTGTGCGAAATTTTCTGCCTCTCCCCCTCGGAAATTTGTTTCCATTCTTAGTAAAATAAGAGCCAGATCCTGAAACACCTAGTTTCGTGATCTAGTGAGATAAAAACTGTGCCCACTCATCTTTCTTATTCGTCTCGGAGATTACGTTTCGGAAGACTAAGGTGTCATCCTCGAGTCCTTCATCAAGACGACGCAAGGAGTACGCGATTGGATTGGAGCGTTCTGTAGCTGAACCGAAAATCAATGTAAGTACTCGTTTACTCTTATATCGGTTGCTTGACTTATATGCTCTCGTGAATTAAATTAATTAAACATAACTAGATCTTGTTAATTATAACCATAATTTAATTAGCTTATGATCAGCGTAATTAATTATTTTTCCGCATTAATATGGTTATATGGTGGAATCATCTCAAACGAGTCGCATCGGAGCGATCGTTCGTGTCCGATGCGAGCTCGATCCACCAACAAAAATATCAACAATCATTTTCGAAGCCAAAGAGGTTAGTACACGAAAATACTATAAAATTAGAAGATGCTAACTCTTTAAAATGAAACTCAATATATAATATTCTTAGTTTGTTACATTGATAGTTACAACATTTTTTTAATGTTAGTAGGCTTGGAATGGGGTTTGAAATTTTGATTAATCACAAAGACAAGATGTCGCACACAATATATTGAAAATGTGTTCGACAACTTGCTTGAACACAGATAATGGATAACCAACAAAACAGTGCAATAAATAAAAGACACACAATATGGTTACCCAGTTCGGTGCTACAACACCTACGTCTGGGGGAACTCTGCCAGTGGAAAGGATTTCACTATATAGTAGTCAATAGTACAATCAACGTCTTATATGATTACAACACAAAATCAAAGCCCTAGAACCTATTACCACAAGTGAATACCTAGACCAGGGACTCCCCTTGAATTTGAGATCCTCCTCAATTCGACTCTTCGGGAAAACACCCATGCTCGGACGACTTCAATCTTCAATCGCACGTACGTGAGTCTTCAATCACGTAAACACATAAACCAAATCACCCAAACACTCAATCTTCTCGAATAGTATTTGATGAATAACACCGCTCTTACCAATACACAAAGTCTCCCAGTCCGCCAGTCTTGCACGTCTAGGATTTCAAAGTATTTTGATAAAGCGTCAAGGCTGCTAATGGGGTAGCGCATGGCTTTTATACCAGTCGTACAATCCTGGAAGTGTATCTAGGGTTTCCTTATCCATAATCGCAAGAATATTGCACAATAAAGTCACCAGCAAGGCAATCTGGGAAAACCGGAAACTTGCTAGAATTACAGTCTGCGCACAGGAGGAAGAATGTCTTACCAGAAGCTGGAGCATGAAGAGCGACATCTTTCCTTACAACTTGCACTAAAAAATAAAGCCAACAAATAGCGTAACAACAATCTCCCCATTTGGCTATTTTTTAGGCAAGCACTTCCAGAGCAGTTCTCAACCAAGCGTCATGACCAGAAAAAAAAATGTCAAAATAAATTACCCTCATGACACCTCTCCCCATGATCGCCTCAAAAACATACCAAAGGCAAGGATCAACCAAGACAGAGGGAGGAAAACAGCAAACATTATGCTCATAAAGAAGTGAACTGAAACAAGCAGTAGATATATCAACAAGCAACAAAATCTTAACTTAGTCTTGAACAAATAGAGAAGTAGTAGAGGTTGAACACAAATAGTAGTAGAGATGTTTCAACCGGAACACACAACATCATCAAACAATGAAAAGCAATAGTTCAAGAGTTACAGACCAAAGAAAAAGAAGATTAGTGGGCTGCAGTGGGGAGGAGTCATCATCACTCTCACTATCGAAGCCGTCTGAGCCACTGTTGCCAGATCCTTCACTATCTTCATCAACACCAATGCTTTCAGCATCACCATCCTGACCAGGCTGAGAAGAAGAAGCTCCATCCTTACTAGTAGAAGAAGTCATATTGTGCACAAGACCCTCACAAATGGACTTCCTGTGAGAGAGAGTCTCAATAGTCTTTTTGAGGATGTCAATCTCCTCACAGAGCTCTTTCAGAATGTTTCTTTGAACCTCATCAGAAACAAGACCCATTTTCATCGTGGTACTAGAGGCGACTAATGTCGCGACAGATGGTCTGACAAGATCACGGGCATGTTTCCCTTCAAAAAGCTTATGGCTAAAAGATAGAACACTAGGCTTTTTTCCTGCAACATCAGTACTTCGCAGAATGTTCTGGTTTTGCTTGAGCATAATGCCAGTGATGATGGAGGGAAAACCAATGGGAAGCTTCACAGCATAATATTTGGCATGTTTTTCCAAATGTTCAAACACAAATTCTCCAAAATCAAAAGAAGAACGAGTACCTATCTGATAGATCAGGCTAGCCAGTTCTGCCTTGATGCTGGATCCATGAGAAGAGGGACACCAGTTAGCGATGCCGATGCGATAGAGTACTGAATACTTTGCAGTTTGATCAGAGGACAGTAAAGTGCCCTTGGACGGCCAGACTTTGGTCTCATCACCAGTGATTTCCTTAGCAATGACGTCCAAGGAAGGAACTCGATCGGCAGTAATGATTTTTCCTCGACCAAGGAAGTCGTTGATAACATTAGGGGAAATCTCAAAGCAATGCCCTCTAACATACACTTTTCTGAATTCAGCATCATCAGGAACATCAAAGGACGAAGAGAGATTAACTATGAATTCCTTCACCAACGTGGGGTAGTAGACTCCAATGTCAGTGATTGTCTTGATCATCTCAGCATCATGCAGGAGTTCCATGATGACTCCAATCTTTAGAGCTTCGCTAGACAACTCTTTCTCATGAAAGATTGCACGATGATACACATACCTCCACTTAAGAAGACCATCTTCCTTGTGAAACGAAACATTGTCCATGGGAGCAGCCGGGAGATTCTTGGGAAGCTTTTGTCCTCCCACAGATCTCTTGTTACCTATCCCTAGAGAAATCACAGGTTCCTTTTCTTCAGCCTCAATGGGCTCGTCAACGATAGGCACGGATTTCAGAGCAAGCTTTTTTCCCTTTCTTTTTGTTCAGACCAACCTTGACCTTTCTCTTCTTTTTCTTCTCCTTGATAGGAACAACTGGCACACTTTCCTCCAAAATCTTCCTCTTCCTCTTCCTTCTCTCAGAAAGAAGAGTGGCAATACATACGTCATCATCATGCAGAACTTTCTTCTTTAAAGAGGCAAGAATAGCCTCTCCAACATCTTGTCCCTTATCAATCTTGTCCTCATGCGCATGTGTAGAGGATGTCGGGACATCCTTCGCAACATCTTGTCCTAACCCTAGAATTCCCCCGATCACATCATCATGTCGGGGTTCTTGTTCATCGAGAAGAGATTCCAAAACATCACTGTTCCTAGGGTTCTCTTCAATAGGTTCTGAAAGTACAGTAGAGTCAGGGTTACCTTGGACCATCTTATGCGGGTTTTCCAAGGGAGAGACGCTAGTGTGGGCTTCTTCCACGATAGCAACATTGGGTTCATCTCTTTCTTCAAGAGGAACTGCTAGAACTGACGCTCCCCATGATGTAAGTGATGGCGAGAGCGGCTTTCTTAAGCATGGCATTTCTTGTGGCGGCAAGGGAAGGGTTTTCAGGCGGAACTGACGACCCAGCAATAGCACCTCCGGCCTTACCATCGGTGTGGTTACTAGGTCGCATTCTACGAACCCGGACCCCATGCTTGTTGCTCTCCGGCACAGGCCCAGCCCCTTTCTTCGCGACATTCTTCGTCTTCTCTATCTTTTCATACCCTGTAGTATTAATACCACTTCTTGTACCCACCATTGTGATGAAAATTCCAAGATAACTACCACTCAAATAACCGTCAAGAAAGGTTGTTACACAATTCAAAGAAATTTTGTGAGTAAAGGGAGAGAAATCAAGAAATGTGGCTTCAGCGTAATTTAAAAAAGGGGTAACTTCCCAAGCTTTCTCGAGAGACAAACCGTCAGTTGCATGTTTGACGAGCTAAAGAAGATTAAAACGATGCCGAATAATTAAATGGGCCTTGGTCTAGCTCCAGCCCAAACAAGAGATAGATGGCATTATAGCTCGACAAATAGGTCGAATGGGCCAACCAGACAAATGGGCCCATTAATGTATACTTGTGTAGAACAAAATAGCATAAAACAAGGACAAAATGTCAAAGAGAGGAGAAAAAATACATATAAACAATTCTCCACATCTCAGTAATTGCTTTGTAAAAATGTCTGCAAGTTGTTTTTTAGTGTGAATATATTTGAGTTTGATCTTCTTATCTTCCACAAGATCTCAAATGAAATGGTGCCTGATTTCAATGTGCTTTGTCTTACTATGTTGGACATGATTTTTTGAAATATTGATGTTGTCGCAGAACAATGTCATGACATCTTGTCCGACACCATATTCAGCAAGCATCTGTTTCATCCAGAGTAACTGAGTGCAACTGCTTCCAGCTGAAATGTATTCAGACTCGGTTGTGGACAAGGAAATGCAGTTTTGCTTCTTGCTGAACCAGGAAATAAGATTGTTTCCCAGATAGAAACATCCACCAGAAGTGCTTCTTCTATCAACAGTGATACCAGCCCAGTCAGCATCACAATATCCCACAAGAGTAGAGGAGGTATCAAAAGTATATAGAAGCCCAAAATCAGCAATTCCCGAAATGTACCTCACAGTGCGCTTGGCTTGAGACAGATGACTAGCTTTGGAATTAGCTTGATACCGAGCACAAACACCGAAAGAATATGCTATGTCAAGATGACTTACAGTAAGGTAGAGAAGACTGCCAATGATGCTTCTGTAAAGGCTTTCATCAACTGTGTTGGAATTGATCTAGGGTTTAAGAAAAACTTTAACGCTTCGGGTAAGCGGCGGAATTTTAAAAATTTTATTTTGACAAGTAGAACGATTTTACTAACCTAGACAAAGAGCAAGTACACGTAAATAAAAACTATTATGAGCATAATAAATTTACTAACCTTTTAGAAGCTTGAACGTTGATGAGCCTTCGGAAGGTTGAAAACGTTCGTCTCCCTTGCACCACGTCTCTTTTCTTTCCTCGCCAACTCGAGCAACCACGAAAGTTTCTATCACTATAATCACTCGAGAAAAATAGGAATTAGTGTGTGGGAACTTTAAAACACTACGACTCAAGAACAAGTCTCAAAGTCGAAGAGCTAAAATGCTAGGTCAAATGAGGACCTAGGTGCCAAAACAAAAATGAAAAGAACTTAGAGAGAGAAGAAGAGAGGGGCGGCCAAGAGGTTCTAGAGAGAGAAGCTCTCAATCTCTAAAACTTTGGAATGAATAAACAATGAGAATGAGACCTCTATTTATAGGGGTGGGATTACCTTCAATAAGGTAGTTTCCTCTTCTATAGAATATCACATATTCATGAGCAAAATTTCCCTTTTTTCCCTTAGAGTCACACGGCCATAATGCCTTCTAGAAGGCTTGGATTTGTTTCCTCTTTTGTTCCCTCTTTGCTTGTTGGTCGAATTCCCTTATTCCTCTTAGAGGAAATTTGTTTCCTCTTTTTCTTTTGGCAAGTATCGTCATACATTTATGCATAAAATATTCTCTCTTTCTTTGGGTGATAGGCGCCCAAGAGGCTTTCTAGAAGGGGCTTCTAGAAGCTTCTTCATTTGTTCATGACAACATGAAAAATGCCCATTAAGAATTTTCAATAAAATTCTTATGAAATGAAATTAATCAACAAGGCCCAATTAATTCAATCTTGGCCGAGTGGATGGATGTCATCAAATGACCATGCCAAAAAATTTATTGACATTCATTTCATCCTATGTCCAAAAACTTGTCTCGTTCTTATTTTGACTTAGCTTCTAGTTTAACTATTCATACTCGATGTGATTTGTGACAGTGACCTCATGGATACAAATGAACAAAGCTTGAGCTAAATACTTGGACTCAAAAGTTCACAAACATTTTCCAAGTTTAGCTTAATGTCAACTGACTCCACTAAAGAGTTGACACAGAAAATCTCTCGGTTCAAATGAATTTATTTTCTACTCAAGAATTCAACCTAATTGTAATGAGCGGATCCACAGAATATTATCAATGTTTACCCTTCATGAATATCATCAGCTAGTCGGGATTTACAAAATTACCATTTTACCCTTCTAGCTGTTATTTCCTCAACTCCTTTGTCGCTTGTGAATAAGTTAGAAACAATGTATTGACGAGGAGCTAACAAGTCACATTGTTTCATCCAAAAAAAGTAAAGACTCAATTTGGACACTGGCCAGTTCATTTATTCACATTCCAAGAAACAAAACATGAGGTGATATACATTGCATTTCAGCAATCTTGTACATGAATAACATATCTATGAGAACTTCACAAAGTTACTCATGACATTCTCACAACTTAGTACTTCACCAATAAGCCCTGTTCAGAATCACATAGTGAGTCCGAACTCTGACTTTCTCAAATGAGAATACGTAAGTTGTGAAATGGCATGTCTCATTTCAGGATTAAGGTAAGCACGATGCAATTCATACGTAGTGACTTCGAGACATAAGAGGTTAAATGGTTTGTTCTTATTTTGTCTCTAGAAATGCACTGGTCAATTCAGCACCTTCGGAAGATACCTCGAAGAACTATAGAGTCTCCAACTCTCAAAGCCCCATAACCAGACATCATAGATTTTCCTAACAATCGTACTGAGGTCAATAGTCCTTTGACCCTTAGATTGCGAATATAGCGTTTTAAGCAAACTACGAAGAGTTTGTTCATTCAAACCAACATTTGTCTCTTTGTAAGTTGTTAAGTTTGTTTATGGACTAAAGACTAATGTTATATCATAAAGCTTCAAACAGACAAGGAAGAATGAATGAACGTTTCAACTTTTTATTAAATGAATAAGCAGTTACAAGCAAGAGTCTTCGTGAGACTTTATTACATCAAATGTACAAAATAAAGACTACAACTCTTCTTGTGGGCACCATTGACAAATAAAATCTCACTTGACTCAAAGAAGATGTGTGTAGTCTTTCATGCCTAATCCCTCTCGATGTTGGTCGAAGACCTTGTTCGCTAGGGCCTTGGTGAATGGATCTGCTAGGTTATCCACCGTTGAGATCTTCTTCACTTCCACGTCTCCGAGCTGCACGATCTCTCGAATTAAATGGTATTTCCTCTCAATATGTTTAGAGCGCTTATGGCTTCGAGGTTCCTTTGAGTTAGCGACAGCCCCACTATTATCACAATAAAGGGTCATGGGCTCGTCGACGTTTGGAACAACTTCCAAATACTTAAGGAATTTTCTAAGCCATACAGCCTCTTTGGATGCTTCACAAGCAGCCACATATTCTGCTTCCATTGTGGAGTCAGTAATGCAAGATTGCTTAATACTCCTCCACACAATAGCTCCACCATTAAGGATGAACACAGACTCCGAACTGGATTTCCTGGAATCCTTATCCGCTTGAAAATCGGAGTCGGTATATCCCGTCATAGTCAGGTCAGTACCTGAATATGTAAGCATCAAGTTCCTAGTTCTTTGAAGATACTTAAGAACATGCTTAACAGCAATCCAGTGCTCGGGTCCATGGTTAGATTGGAAACGGCTAACTACGCCAACGGCGAAACAGATGTCAGGTCTAGTGCAAAGCATAGCATACATGAGGCTTCCTACGGCAGAGGCGTAAGGAATCTTCCTCATATCTTCAATCTCTTGTGAAGTCTTGGGAGACTGGTCCTTAGAGAGTGAAACTCCATGCCTAATGGGAGTTTGGCCCTTCTTGGAGTCTTGCATCGAGAAGCGATCCATCACCTTATCAATATAAAATGCTTGAGAGAGCGACAGAGTCCGGATCTTCCTATCTCGAAAAATTTGGATCCCCACAATGTACGCGGCTTCTCCTAGATCCTTCATATCAAATTGCTTTGCTAACCAAACCTTAACCTCAGATAACTTACCCACATCATTACCTATGAGTAATATATCATCGACATATACCAGAAACACAACTTTGCCTTCGTGTATTAACTTGTAAACACAAGGCTCATCTATTGACTGTTCAAAGCCGAAGCTTTTCACAGTTTCATCAAATCTAACATTCCATGACCTAGATGCTTGCTTTAGTCCATAAATGGACTTAAGTAACTCACAAACCTTGGTCTCTTGACCTTTTTCCTCGAAACCGTCTGGTTGAGCCATGTAAATGTGCTCGTAAAGATTGCCATTCAGGTGTTGTCAATGGTGCCCACAAGAAGAGTTGTAATCCTTATATTGTACATTTGATGTAGTAAAGTCTCATGAAGACTCTTGCTTGTAATTGCTTATTCATTAATAAAAAGTTGAAACGTTCATTCATTCCTCCTTGTCTGTTTGAAGCTTTATGATAAAACATTAGTCTTTAGTCCATAAACAAACTAAACAACTTACGAAGAGACAAATGTAGATTTGCATAAACAAACTCTTCGTAGTTTGCTTAAAACAATATATTCGCAATCTAAGGGTCAAAGGACTATTGACCTCAGTACGATTGATAGGAGAATCTATGATGTCTGGTTATGGGGCATTGAGAGTTGGAGACTCTATAGTTCTTCTAGGTATCTTCCGAAGGTACTGAATTGACCAGTGCACTTCTAGAGACAAGATAAGAACAAACCATTTAACCTCTTATGTCTCGAAGTCACTACGTATGAATTGTATCGGGCTTACCTTAATCCTGAAATGAGACATGCCATTTCACAACTTACGTATTCTCATTTGAGAAAGTCAGAGTTCGGACTCACTATGAGATTCTGAACAGGGCCTATTGGTGAAGTACTAAGTTGTGAGAATGTCATGAGTAACTTTGTGAAGTTCTCATAGATATGGAATTCATGTACAAGATTGCTTAAATGCAATGTATATCACCTCATGCTTTGTTCCTTGGAGTGTGAATACATGAACTGACCAGTCTCTACTACAAATACAGTCTTTCGGTGCGGATGACTTTTGGGTGCGACTTTTCGCACCTAAAAGTCGCACCAAAAAAGACTTTCGGGTGCGAAAAGTCGCATCCAAAAGATATTGAAGCAATTAAAAATTTTCGCTGATTTTTTTAAATTTGGGTGCGAAAAGTCGCACCCAAAAGTTCATTAATACCTTTAGGTGCGACAAAGTCGCACCCAAAAGTTCATTAATACCTTTGGGTGCGACAAAGTCGCACCCAAAAGTCCAAAACTTTTCGTCAAAAAAATTAGCGGGATTTTGTTCCCTCTTATTTCACTTCCCAAATTTCACTTCCAAAAAATTATCTTCTTGCGAAAATAAAAGAAACAAAGAAAGAAAAGAAAGAAGAGAGGAAGGGAAAGAGAGAGACCGAGAGAAGGAGAGAGAGAGCCGAGAGAAGGAGAGAGAGGAAGAGAGCGAGGGAGTGAGCGACGGGGGTGAGCTCACGGAGGAGGAGGAAGCTCGACCAACAGCAAGCCACCGAGACCCGATACCATCTCGAGCGCGCGCGTCTCAGCCGAGAAGACGAGGACGCCGTGAGCCGCCGAGGACGCCGGAAAACGAGGCTGAGAGCACCGGAGGGTTGATTTCACAGCCATAAAGGTGAGAATTTGTTTCTCCCAAATTTGTTTCTTCTTCTTCGTCTTTTCTTTCATCCGCGTCCTAAAGTCGTACTTTTTCTTTCACGAATCGAGCTTTCGAACGTCCGATTTTTTCAATCTCTGTATGTACCCTATTCACCCATTCGAATTTCAATTCAACTTTTTTAGCGCTCTTGAATTTGTATGCATATTGTTAGCAAGTTTCTACAAGATCTGGCGTTTTCGTCGTGGCTAATTCAGATTACGCTAAAGGCCTTTTTTTAGATTTTTCTTTGAATGCCTAATGGTGTTTATATAGTAAATGTGAATTGATTATGTTTTGTTCTTTGTATATTTTTCTTTGGCTCTGACTAACTTCTCTTTTGACTTTGCAATGGTTTAAACAGCCTCTCAGACTCGAAATTAAGGTACTTTGTCCAATTTCCAATACTACACTTTCTCTGGTCTTTTGCAGATCTCGATTTTTTTTATGAATATTAATTGGAATAATTGTGGTGTTAATGTCTTGTGTTATCTCAGAGGAAGCTCGCTCAGAGATCAGAAAGAGTAAAATGATTATGCATGCGATTCCCTTGCATTTTCAAACTTTTTTTCCTCTCTTGAAAATAGCGTGCTTATTCTTTTATTTTTCTTGTTCTCTTGTACAGGGTGGTGATCGGTTATGACGAAGGGTCTATCATGGTAAAACTTGGTCGTGAAGTGCCCATTGCTAGTATGGACAACAGCGGAAAAATAATTTGGGCCAAGCACAATGAGATACAAACAGTGAACATTAAGAGCGTTGGAGCTGATTTTGAGGTCTGAACTCTTTTAATTGCCCTTCTGTTGAGAAACTATATTGACAATTTTAGTGCTTTTGCATTTACTGGGATATCTACTTTGCTTTGCTAATTAGAACACCGATGGCCCGGCGTTATATGGTATTTGAAAATAAAAAAAAAAGAGCTCGCTATCGTCATATGGTATCATAATTGACCGAATTGTTTTTGAGTTTTTTCTTTCTTTCTTTTCCTTCAGTTTATTGGAGCTGCCAGTTCATCGCTCGTGCGTCGAACATGTCTATGAGGATGTGGCAGCAAATGGGCGGCGTTCATATCGAGGAAGACATTCTCATCGACAAATCGATTCACCGCTCCATCAATTCTCAGTCATCATCTGTTTTGAAGGTTTGAGGAATTTCTCTTTTTTTTAATCTATATTTTCTGGTATAGATTATTTGTAAAATAAAACAGAGTAAAAAAGAGATTTTGTTCGTATGGGCAGAGATACATGGCTGATATCGGGAAATCGTGGCCGGTGCTGATCGTGTGCGGAGGAATGTTGCCGCTATTTTTGGCGGTGATTTGGCTTCTTTTGATCAGGCATTTTGTCACTGCAATGCCTTGGATAACTGTTGCTCTTTTCAACATTCTGATCATATCAGTCACCTTGTATTGTTATAGCAATCCCAGGGTTGATTGCTAATAAATGGATATGCCAAATAACGCAGTTGTAACTGGTGCCCATCGCAGACGAAGAGACGGGATTGGAGCTTGTGGGTCTTTTCCAAGCTCCACGATGACCATGAAAATGGGCATCGAGCGTCGACTGATGGAAAAAATCCCAGAAATAGTTGCCGTGGAGCCCATCGCAGACGAAGAGACGGGATTGGAGCTTAACGAAGAGAACATAGAGAAGGTAACGTTTCACACTCGCAACTTCTTTATCCTGATTGCTTGTTTAGGATTGTAACTGAAACGAAAAATATGACTGGGCTATTTGGTGGTGTGAGGTAGTTAGGATCTAGGGAATATAGGATTCAGTGTGAAGTCATTCGCTGTAATTCTCCTAGGCAGAGGCTTATTCATTTGCTATGAAATCCAAGTCTTGATAGTTTTGATATGACAAACTTTGGACACCTATACACTCGTGTTAATATGGCATAAAACTGTACTTGATTATCATTCAGCCGAATTCGTTGTTTGTTTCTTCCGTTTCTAACCAATACAACAATGCAAGCACAGCTTAATTTATTTGGAATTTAGCTTCTGCAAAGACAGGCACGTGGGATCAGAATTGCGAAGCCCATATCAAATAATTGTATATATAAAAAAAAAAAGACACGGTAATAAGTTGATAAGTTTTGTTGGTGACGGTGATAATGATTTCAGGTACTAGAAGAAATAAGGCCGTACCTGGTGGCGACGGCAGGAGGGTCTCTGGAGCTGGAAGGGATTGAGGAGCCAATTGTCAAAATCCGTTTATTGAGACCAATCGCTTGAACTTGTGAATTGCTATAACAATTTTTTTATTCTGTGTATTATGTGTATTATGGACCATTTAGGTATAATTTTTATTTTTCAATTAAGCAATTCAATATAACAAGTTTCATTCAGCCTTTTATTTTTAATTGCTTATAACAGGTTTCATTAAATTAAATCAAGTAATGTCATTTAATTGCTTTTTATTTTATAAATAAATTAAGAATCAAAGTCACTTTCAAATCAGATGACAACTAAATCACAGTTAACAATTACATTTTTCAAAGATTTAAAGTCACTTTATAATAGAGCGACGTCTAAAGTACTATTTTTTCCCCAAAACTGACTATCGGGTGCGACTTTTGACTATCGGGTGCGACTTTGTCGCACCCAATGCTCTTTTACCCGCCTTTTCAATGGATTTTTATGACATTTTAGGTGCGACTTTAGGTGCGAAAAGTCGCACCTAAATGTCGCACCCGAAAGTCATGACTTTTGGGTGCGACTTCTCGCACCCAAGGCCTTTAGGTGCGGAAAAGTCGCACCCAAAGTCGCACCCAAAGGTATCTTTGGGTGCGGAAATTGACTTTTGGGTGCGAAAAAAGTCGCACCCAAAGGTCTTTTTTGTACTAGTGAGTGTCCAAATTGAGTCTTGACTCGTTTGGATGAAACAATGTGACTTGTTAGCTCCTCGTCAATACATTGTTTCTAACTTATTCACAAGCGACAAAGGAGTTGAGGAAATTACAGCTAGAAGGGTAAAATGGTAATTTTGTAAATACCGACTAGCTGATGATATTCATGAAGGGTAAACACTGATAATATTCAGTGGATCCACTCATTACAATTAGGTTGAATTCTTTAGTAGAAAATAAATTCATTTGAACCGAGAGATTTTTAGTGTCAACTCTTTAGTGGAGTCAGTTGACATTAAGCTAAACTTGGAAAAGATTTGTGAACTTTTGAGTCCAAGTATTTAGCATAAGCTTTGTTCTTTTGGATCCATGAGGTCACTGTCACGAATCACATCGAGTAGGAATAGTTAAACTGGAAGCTAAGTCAAAACAAGAACGAAAATAGTCAAAAGGGTATTTTTGTCTTTTGAGACATAGGATGAAATGAATGTCAATAAATTTTTTGCCAAGGTAATTTGATGACTCAATAACACTCGGCCATGACTTGATCATTGGGCCTTGTGGATTAATTTCATTTCATAAGAATTTTATTGAAAATTCTTAATGGGCCTTTTTCATGTTGTCATGAACAAATGAAGAAGCTTCTAGAAGCTCCTTCTAGAGACAATATGGGCGCCCAACATACACAAGAGAAAGAGATAATATTTTGTGCATAAATGTATCAAGATACTTGCCAAAAGAAAAATAGGAAACAAATTTCCTATGCATGCCATAAGGAAATTCGGCCAAGGCTAGAGAAAGGAACAAAATAGGAAACAAATCAAGGCCTCTAGAATGCCTTGTTGGCCGAGTATCTCATAGAGGAAAAGAGGAAATTGGCTCATGAATATGTGATATTCTATAGAAGAGGAAACTACCTTATTGAAGGTAAGATCTCTCCTATAAATAGGAGCATCATTCCACTCATTTCATTCCTTCCACATAAGTTAGAGATTGAGAGCCTCTCTCTCTAGACCTTGTGGCCGAACTCCTCTCTCTCTCTCTCTCTCTTTCTCTCTCTCTCTCTCTCTCTCTCTCTCTCTCTCTCTCTCTCTCTCTCTCTCTCTCTCTCTCTCTCTCTAGTCAATTTCGTTTTATTGTTTTGGCACCTAGGTCCTCATTTGACCTAGTGTTTAGCTCTGCGACTTCAAGAGGGAACAAAAGAGGAAACAAATCCAAGCCTTCTAGAAGGCATTACGGCCGTGTGACTCTAAGGGAAAAAAAGGGAAATTTTGCTCATGAATATGTGATATTCAATAGAAGAGGAAACTACCTTATTGAAGGTAATCCCATCCCTATAAATAGAGGCCTCATTCTCATTCTTTATTCATTCCAAAGTTTTAGAGATTGAGAGCTTCTCTCTCTATAACCTCTTGGCCGCCCCTCTCTTCTTCTCTCTCTAAGTTCTTTTCATTTTTGTTTTGGCACCTAGGTCCTCATTTGACCTAGCGTTTTAGCTCTTCGACTTTGGGACTTGTTCTTGAGTCGTAGTGTTTAAAAGTGCCCACACACTAATTCCTTTTCTCTCGAGTGATTTAGTGATAGAAACTTTCGTGGTTGCTCGAGTTGCCGAGGAAGGAAGAGAGACGTGCTGCGAGGGGAGACGAACGTTGCAACCTTTTTCCAAAAGCTTCTCAACGTTCAAGCGTCTAAAAGGTTAGTAATCTTTTATGCTCATATTAGTTTTATTTACATGTGCTTGCTCTTTGTCTACGTTAGTAAAAACTGTTTTACTTGTAAAAGACAATTTTTGAAATTCTGCCGCTTAACGAAGCGTTAAACTTTTTCTTAAACCCTAGATCAATTCCAACATCAGGAAGGCCGTCTTGACATCCATTTGCCAGATCTCATAGTCGAGAGCTGCAATTATGGATAGGAGTATGCGGATGGATTTAAGCATCGCGACTGGCGAGAAGGTTTCTTCATAGTTAATCCATTCTTGTTGGGTATAACTCGTAGCCACAAGTCGTGCTTTGAACGTCTCGACGTTCCCATCCGGACCCCTTTTTCTTCTTGTATATCCACTTACACCCTACAGGTTTAATCCCTTCACGAAGGTCTACAAGTTTCCAGACTTTGTTGACATACATCGAGTGCATTTCAACTTTCATGGCGTCAAGCCAAAGGTTTGATTCAGAACAAGCCATCGCTTGGCTATAGGAAACAGGGTCATCCATGTCGGAGACGGCTACGAGAGAGTCTCCATAGGACATGTACCTGTCAGGCTTTTGAGTAGCCCTCTCACTACGTCGAAGTTCTACTTGATGAGATTCTGATGAATTAGGTTGTGTTTCAGTTGGGGTAAGAACAGTTCTTACAGATGAGGTAGAAGCTTCCTCACCCAACTTTTCTTCAAGCACAATTTTGCTTCTAGGTTTTGCATCCTTCATAAAGTCCTCCTCAAGGAAACGAGCATTCGTGCTAACGAAAGTCTTATCGTCCTCGAGACTATAGAAAATGAAACATTTGGTTTCCTTTGGACATCCAACGAACAGACACAATTCTGACCTACTAGCCAACTTGCTAGTCTTTTGCCTCAGCACGTGTGCAGGGTAACCCCAAATTTTGATACGGACAAGATTTACTTTACGGCCAGTCCATCGTTCATAAGGAGTAGTAGGAACCGTTTTGGACGGTACTTGGTTCAGAATGTAAGCGGCTGTTTCGAGGGCATACCCCCAAAAGGAAAGAAGGAGTGATGAGTAACTCATCATTGATCTAACCATCTCCATTAGAGTTCGGTTCCTTCTCTCTGACACTCCGTTTTGTTGAGGTGTGCCAGGTGTTGTAAGCTAAGAAGCGATATCTTCTTCTTTAAGAAAGTCATCGAACTCTCCAGACATATACTCACCACGTCGATCGGATCGAAGGGTTTTGATCTATTTGCAAGTTTGCTTTTCCACTAAAGCCCTAAAGACCTTAAATACGTCAAAGGTCTCGGATTTGTGTTTGAGCAAATAGACAAAACCGTATCTTGAGTAATCATCAATGAAGGTAACGAAGTATTCGTATCCTCCACGTGCCTGTTGACTGAGCGGACTGTTGTCAATGGTGCCCACAAGAAGAGTTGTAGTCTTTATTTTGAACATTTGATGTAATAAAGTCTCATGAAGACTCTTGCTTGTAATTGCCTATTCATTCTTTAATAAAGTTGAAACGTTCATTCAATCTTCCTTGTCTGAAGCTTTATGATAAAACCATAGTCTTTTAGTCCATAAACAAACTTAACAACTTACGAAGAGACAAATGTAGATTTGCATGAACAAACTCTTCGTAGTTTGCTTAAAACGATATATTCGCAATCTTAGGGTCAAAGGACTATTGACCTCAGTATGATTGTTAGAAGAATCTATGATGTCTGGTTATGAGGCATTGAGAGTTAGGAACTCTATAGTTCTTCTAGGTATCTTCCGAAGGTACTGAATTGACCAGTGCACTTCTAGAGACAAGATAAGAACAAACCATTTAACCTCTTATGTCTCGAAGTCACTATGTATGAATTGCATCATGCTTACCTTAATCCTGAAATGAGACATGCCATTTCACACCTTAGTATTCTCATTTGAGAAAGTCAAAGTTCGGACTCACTATGTGATTCCGAACAAGGCCTATTGGTGAAGTACTAAGTTGTGAGTCTGTCATGAGTAACTTTGTGAAGTTCTCATAGATATGGAATTCATGTACAAGATTGCTGAAATGCAATGTATGTCACCTCATGCTTTGTTCCTTGGAGTGTGAATAAATGAACTGGCCAGTGTCCAAATTGAGTCTTGACTCTTTTGGATGAAACAATGTGACTTGTTAGCTCCTCGTCAATACATTGTTTCTAACTTATTCACAAGCGACAAAGGAGTTGAGGAAATAACAGCTAGAAGGGTAAAATGGTAATTTAGTAAATCCCGACTAGCTGATGACATTCATGAAGGGTAAACATAGATAATATTCAGTGGATCCGCTCATCATAATTAGGTCGAATTCTTGAGTAGAAAATAAATTCATTTGAACCGAGAGATTTTCAGTGTCAGCTCTTTAGTGGAGTCAGTTGGCATTAAGCTAAACTTGGAAAAGGTTTGTGAACTTTTGAGTCCAAGTGTTTAGCTAAAGCTTTGTTCATTTGGGTCCATGAGGTCACTGTCACGAATCACATCGATAGGAATAGTTAAACTGGAAGCTAAGCCAAAACAAGAACGAAAATAGTTAAAAGGGTATTTTTGTCTTTTGAGACAAAGGATGAAATGAATGTCAATAAATTTTTTGACAAGGTCATTTTGTGACATGTTTCACTCGGCCATGACTTGATCATTGGGCCTTGTGAATTAATTTCGTTTCATGAGAATTTTATTGAAAATTCTTAATGGGCCTTTCTCATGTTGTCATGAACAAATGAAGAAGCTTCTAGAAGCTCCTTCTAGAGAGACTTGGGCGCCTACCCTAATAGAGAAATAGGAGAGTTTATTTTGTGCATAAATGTATTTAGATACTTGCCAAAAGAAAAAGAGGAAACAAATTTGCATAAGGATGCATAAGGGAATCGGCCACATTGAGAGAAAAGGCAAGCTTTGAACAAAATAGGAAACAAATCAAGGCTTCTAGAAGCCCTAGCTTGGCCGAGTGTCTCAATAGGAAAGAGAGGAATTTGGCTCATGAATATGTGATATTCTATAGAAGAGGAAACTACCTTATTGAAGGTGAGACCTCTCCTATAAATAGGAGCCTCATTTCCTCACAATTCATTCATCCAAGTTTAAGAGATTTGAGAGACTCTCTCTCTAGAACTTGGCCGAAGTCCTCTTCTCTCTCTCTCTAGTTTATTTTCGGTTTTCTCTTGTCTTGGCACCTAGGTCCTCACTCGACCTAGTCTTTAGCTCTGCGACTTTGAGACTCGTTCTTAAGTCGTAGTGTTTAAAAGTGCCCACTCACTGATTCCTTCTTTTCGAGTGATTTAGTGATAGAAACTTTCGTGGTTGCTCGAGTTGCCGAGGAAAGAAAGAGAGACGTGCTGCGAGGGGAGACGAGCGTTGCAACTTTCCAAAAGCTTCTACAAGGTTCAAGCTTCAAGAAAGGTTAGTAACTTTTATAGCTCATATTAGTTTTTATTTACATGCACATGCTCTTGTCTAGGTTAGTAAAAACTAGTTTTACTTTAAAAGAAAATTTTTAAAATTCCGCCGCTTAACGAAGCGTTAAACTTTTTCTCAAACCCTAGATCGATTCCAACAAATGGTATCAGAGCTATGGTCAAAGGAATGCATGTGCATGTTTTTAAATTATGAGCTTGAAAATCGTTTTCGAAAGTTTACTAATTTTGTGACAAGTTAGAATTGTAATCTTAGATTTTTTTTTAATTTAATGCTCTTGTCTTTAAATTAAAAAGCATGTTGATTTTCTATGAGTTTGGGATGTTTTTAAAACACATTAGAATCAGTTCTAAAAGTTTTTAATTTTTTATATTGAAAAACGTGTTTTAAAGGTTTGAGAATTTTCGAGTAAATTTTGTGACTAGTTTTATTTTCTTGCTAGTTTCGTTTATTTACTTGAATCGTTTTATGCATGTTGTTATTTCTTTTATTCTATGTTATTACCCTGCTAATAAAACACAAATAAAAGCTTTAAACAATATCTTAAAACGTTCCGTTACACTCGATTCTTTTTCGCACCTAAAAGGACGAAGCTTTAATTTATTTCTTTTTCTTCGAGCTGGAATGTAAACCCGCATTAAAAGCGGCATAACTCTCTTCTCAGAAATCTAAATTTAATGATTCTTGAATCAAATTAAAGCTCTGTCTGTCCTCTGTCCAATGCCACCGGTTTCGGCTGAAAAGGACATCGGAGCCGCCAGATATGGCGATTTTACTCCGAGGTGCGCGGCTGTCTGAAACTCCAGTTTTTTAGAAATCCGGATTTTCAAACCCCACTACCATGAGTTATAGAACTCTAATGAGAAACTTTTCTTGAGCAAAAATGTTTTTCATATGATTATAAACATGATGTGTAAAGGTTAAAAGTTTTGATTTTTGAAAGATTAATTGAAATTGTTTTTTTACAAAACTAGTTTGAATTTTGAAAAATCGTTTTCACTTTCAAACTTGAAAATATTTTGTCATCCAAATCAAATAAGTTTTCAAAATGTTTTCAAAACTATATCTATATCACATATGTTCAAAATCTATATGCTCTTGAAATTTTGAGTGGGAGGTCTCCTTGTAGACAAGCCGAAAAATAAAAAGATGTGTAATCTCAAACTTTCAAGTGTTCGAGTGAGTTGAAGTTCACACTTCCCTCACGCACTTTCCCGAAATAGAAAATAGGAAAAGATCGAGTATGTACCTTGTGCCTTTATGCACTAATACTGCTCTGAACATGTCGATCTAGGATTCTCTTCTAGTTGTCCGCTCTGTCGCTCTCTAACTAGGAAATCTGTTTCCGAACTTAAAAGAGTCGATGAACCAACTCCAAAAACTAAGTGGGAGGGTTATACTCGTTGTTTGTAACCCGCGATCCCCAACACTAATGAAAGATGCAATAACGTGGGACTAAGAGCCGCACTTGCGACCCTCACTTAAATGTGAGTACTCCAAGGCGTTATTGCTTCGATCATTGCTCAATGAGCTACGTCCGAGAGTGATGCAATGATGGCAAGGCCTCCCCTTGGGGGATTGTTTTTCAAAGCTGATCTTTTGGACTAAGTGGTTGGTTGCACACTTAGGCTCAATCCCTAGTATCCTTCCTTAAGGCTCTGCGAAAGGATATGAGTGATCAAACCAATTTACAAGGTGGCTAGTCAAAATGATGTACTGACATCTTGGCTTAGCATTAATGATGTGTCATTTACTTATAAATGGAGATTTTTTGCGGCCTTCTCTTGAGGGAGTAAATTATCGTTTAGTTTATAACACCTTTGGATTTTATAAAAGTCTTAATAAAACTTAAATCCTAAACCAAAGACTAATCATAAACTTGTTTCAACTTATATAGGCAATATGTCTCTCAACCATCTCTCAATCTTTCTTTCCTCGATCAAACTCGAAAACGAAAACTACGTAGATTCGAAACGTAACCTCGACATAATACCTACCGTTAACAAGCACAAATGGGTACTCACCACCCCGTGTCCTCCTCTGATGAATGATGATTCAATTCAAGAGGACAATGACGCCTTAGCGGCCTGGCTTCGATCCGATGAGATTGTGAGGTGCTATATCTTGGCATCTATGAACAATATGCTGAAAGAGCAACATCGTGACATCGAGACTGCCGCTGACATGCTCTACAATCTCCTTGAGATGTTTGGAGGGCAAAGGCGTCAAACAAGGCAACAAGCAGTCCGACAGTTTATGAACTGTCATATGAAGGCTAGGACTCCTGTTAGAGACTTCATGATACTGATCATTAGTTTTCTATATAAAATGGAAATCCTAGGATCTGAGATTGATGGGAAGAATGTCATAGATGTGATCTTAGAAACTCTCACCGCATCTCTTGATACCTCCAAGATTAACTACTCCATTAACAAGCTAGAGTACACTGTTACCAAGCTTATGGAGGAACTTCACACTGCTGTAGGTCTCACTAAGAGAAAGAGGAATCAAGGAGAGGCACATGCTACTGAGCAAAAAGCCTCCGCCTCTGGAACTGTGAAGAGACCTTACAAGGCCGATAAAAAGAACTGTCCCGCCTATCTCAAAGCAAAGGAACATAGTATTGTACTAGTTACCGAAGCATGCTTAGTAGCTGATAATGTATCATCGTGGATTATTGACTCCGCTGCTACTAACCATATTTGTTGTTCCTTGAATGGTTTCAAGAAAACCAAAAGCTTAGAGGAAGGCGAGTTCTGTTTCAAATGGGGTGATGGGAGCCTGGCGTCTGCGAAGGCTGTGGGATCCGTGACGCTGTCTTTTGAAGACCGCACTTTAAACTTGAATAATGTTTATTTTGTTCCTACCTTTGGGAAGAACTTAATATCCGTTGCTCATCTTCTCGAGCAAGATTATTGTTTAAAGTTCATTAAGAATGGAATTCGTATTTCGTTTCCTGATAATTCTTTTGTCACTGATGCATGTATGAAGAATGGTCTTTTTTACATCTATCCCACTCAACCTTCTCTCTTAGACACCGAAATAGATAACGATCTAATTAGGGAGCCAAAGAGGATCAAACTTTCTGAATCCTCCGATCTAACAAAATCAACATACCTCTGGCACTTAAGACTTGGTCATATCAGTCTAGATAGGATTAAGAGACTTGTGAGGGATGGTCCACTCCAAGCCTCTGCAATAGGTTCACTACCTACTTGTGAATCCTGCATAGAAGGAAAAATGACTAAGCGACCTTTCTCCGATAAGGGTCGAAGAGCCACTGAGTTGCTGGAACTAATACATTCTGATGTATGTGGTCCGCTCAACCAACAGGCACGTGGAGGATACGAATACTTCGTTACCTTCACTGATGACTACTCAAGATATGGGTTTGTCTATTTGCTTAAACACAAATCCGAGACCTTTAACGTATTTAAGGTCTTTAGGGCTTTAGTGGAAAAGCAAACTGGCAAAGTGATCAAAACCCTTCGATCTGATCGAGGTGGTGAGTATATGTCTGGAGAGTTCGATGACTTTCTTAAAGAAGAAGGTATCGCTTCTCAGCTTACCGCACCTGGCACACCTCAACAAAACGGAGTGTCAGAGAGAAGAAACCGAACTCTTATGGAGATGGTTAGATCAATGATGAGTTACTCATCACTCCCGCTTTCCTTTTGGGGATATGCCCTCGAAACAGCCGCCTACATTCTGAACCAAGTTCCGTCCAAGACGGTTCCTGGTACTCCTTATGAACGATGGACTGGCCGTAAATTGAATCTTGGCCGCATCCGAATTTGGGGTTGCCCTGCACACGTGCTGAGGCAAAAGACTAGCAAGTTGGCTAGTAGGTCAGAATTGTGCCTGTTTGTAGGATATCCGAAGGAAACCAAAGGTTTTACTTTCTATAGTCCCGAGGACGATAAGACTTTCGTTAGCACGAATGCTCGTTTCCTTGAGGAGGACTTTATGAAGGATGCAAAACCTAGAAGCAAAATTGTGCTTGAAGAAAAGTTGGGTGAGGAAGCTTCTACCTCATCTGTAAGAACTGTTCTTACCCCAACTGAAACACAACCTAACTCATCAGAATCTCGTCAAGTAGTACTTAGACGTAGTGGGAGGGCTATTCAAAAGCCGGACAGGTACATGTCTTATGGAGACTCTCTTGTAGCCGTCTCCGACATGGATGACCCTGTTTCCTATAGCCAAGCGATGGCTTGTTCTGAATCAAACCTTTGGCTTGACGCCATGAAAGTTGAAATGCACTCGATGTATGTCAACAAAGTCTGGAAACTTGTAGACCTTCCTGAAGGGATTAAACCCGTAGGGCGTAAGTGGATATACAAGAAGAAAAGGGGTCCTGATGGGAACGTCGAGACGTTCAAAGCACGACTTGTGGCAAAGGGTTATACCCAACAAGAAGGGATTGACTATGAAGAAACCTTCTCGCCAGTCGCGATGCTTAAATCCATCCGCATACTCCTATCCATAGCTGCAGCTCTCGACTATGAGATCTGGCAAATGGATGTCAAGACAACCTTTCTGAATGGCAATCTTGACGAGCGCATTTACATGGCTCAACCAGACGGTTTCGTGGATAAAGGTCAAGAGACCAAGGTTTGTGAGTTGCTTAAATCCATTTATGGACTAAAGCAAGCATCTAGGTCATGGAATATTAGATTCGATGAAACTGTAAAGAGCTTCGGCTTTGAACAGTCAATAGATGAGCCTTGTGTTTACAAGTTAATACACGAAGGCAAAGTTGTGTTTCTGGTACTATATGTCGATGATATACTGCTCATTGGTAATGACGTGGGTAAGTTATCTGAGGTTAAGGTCTGACTGGCAAAGCAATTCGATATGAAGGATCTAGGAGAAGCTGCATACATTCTGGGAATCCAAATCTTTCGAGATAGGAAAAACCGGACCCTGTCGCTCTCTCAAGCATCTTATATTGATAAGGTGATGGATCGCTTCTCGATGCAAGACTGCAAGAGGGGTCAAACACCCTTTAGGCATGGAGTTTCACTCTCTAAGGACCAGTCTCCCAAGACTGCACAAGAGATTGAAGACATGAGGAAAATTCCTTACGCCTCTGCCGTAGGAAGCCTCATGTATGCTATGCTTTGCACCCGACCTAATATATGTTTCGCCGTTGGCGTAGTTAGTCGTTTCCAATCCAACCCTGGACCCGAGCACTGGATTGCTGTTAAGCATGTTCTTAAGTATCTTCGAAGAACTAGGAACTTGATGCTTACATACTCAGGTACTGACCTGACTATGACGGGATATACCGACTCCAATTTTCAAGCGGATAAGGATTCCAGGAAATCCACTTCGGGATCTGTGTTCATCCTTAATGGTGGAGCTGTCGTGTGGAGGAGTATTAAGCAATCTTGCATTGCTGACTCCACAATGGAGGCAGAATATGTGGCTGCTTGTGAAGCATCCAAAGAGGCTGTATGGCTTAAAAAATTCCTTAAGTATTTGGAAGTTGTTCCAAACGTCGACGAGCCCATGACCCTTTATTGTGATAATAGTGGGGCTGTCGCTAACTCAAAGGAACCTAGAAGCCATAAGCGCTCTAAGCATATTGAGAGGAAATACCATTTGATTCGAGAGATCGTGCAGCGCGGAGACGTAGAAGTGAAGAAGATCTCAACGGTGGACAACCTCGCAGATCCATTCACCAAGGCCCTAGCGAACAAGGTCTTCGACCAACATCGTGAGGGATTAGGCATGAAGGACTACACACACCTTCTTTGAGTCAAGTGGGAGTTTGTTGTCAATGGTGCCCACAAGAAGAGTTGTAGTCTTTATTTTGAACATTTGATGTAATAAAGTCTCATGAAGACTCTTGCTTGTAATTGCCTATTCATTCTTTAATAAAGTTGAAACGTTCATTCAATCTTCCTTGTCTGAAGCTTTATGATAAAACCATAGTCTTTTAGTCCATAAACAAACTTAACAACTTACGAAGAGACAAATGTAGATTTGCATGAACAAACTCTTCGTAGTTTGCTTAAAACGATATATTCGCAATCTTAGGGTCAAAGGACTATTGACCTCAGTATGACTGTTAGAAGAATCTATGATGTCTGGTTATGAGGCATTGAGAGTTAGGAACTCTATAGTTCTTCTAGGTATCTTCCGAAGGTACTGAATTGACCAGTGCACTTCTAGAGACAAGATAAGAACAAACCATTTAACCTCTTATGTCTCGAAGTCACTATGTATGAATTGCATCATGCTTACCTTAATCCTGAAATGAGACATGCCATTTCACACCTTAGTATTCTCATTTGAGAAAGTCAAAGTTCGGACTCACTATGTGATTCCGAACAAGGCCTATTGGTGAAGTACTAAGTTGTGAGTCTGTCATGAGTAACTTTGTGAAGTTCTCATAGATATGGAATTCATGTACAAGATTGCTGAAATGCAATGTATGTCACCTCATGCTTTGTTCCTTGGAGTGTGAATAAATGAACTGGCCAGTGTCCAAATTGAGTCTTGACTCTTTTGGATGAAACAATGTGACTTGTTAGCTCCTCGTCAATACATTGTTTCTAACTTATTCACAAGCGACAAAGGAGTTGAGGAAATAACAGCTAGAAGGGTAAAATGGTAATTTAGTAAATCCCGACTAGCTGATGACATTCATGAAGGGTAAACATAGATAATATTCAGTGGATCCGCTCATCATAATTAGGTCGAATTCTTGAGTAGAAAATAAATTCATTTGAACCGAGAGATTTTCAGTGTCAGCTCTTTAGTGGAGTCAGTTGGCATTAAGCTAAACTTGGAAAAGGTTTGTGAACTTTTGAGTCCAAGTGTTTAGCTAAAGCTTTGTTCATTTGGGTCCATGAGGTCACTGTCACGAATCACATCGATAGGAATAGTTAAACTGGAAGCTAAGCCAAAACAAGAACGAAAATAGTTAAAAGGGTATTTTTGTCTTTTGAGACAAAGGATGAAATGAATGTCAATAAATTTTTGACAAGGTCATTTTGTGACATGTTTCACTCGGCCATGACTTGATCATTGGGCCTTGTGAATTAATTTCGTTTCATGAGAATTTTATTGAAAATTCTTAATGGGCCTTTCTCATGTTGTCATGAACAAATGAAGAAGCTTCTAGAAGCTCCTTCTAGAGAGACTTGGGCGCCTACCCTAATAGAGAAATAGGAGAGTTTATTTTGTGCATAAATGTATTTAGATACTTGCCAAAAGAAAAAGAGAAAACAAATTTGCATAAGGATGCATAAGGGAATCGGCCACATTAAGAGAAAAGGCAAGCTTTGAACAAAATAGGAAACAAATCAAGGCTTCTAGAAGCCCTAGCTTGGCCGAGTGTCTCAATAGGAAAGAGAGGAATTTGGCTCATGAATATGTGATATTCTATAGAAGAGGAAACTACCTTATTGAAGGTGAGACCTCTCCTATAAATAGGAGCCTCATTTCCTCACAATTCATTCATCCAAGTTTAAGAGATTTGAGAGACTCTCTCTCTAGAACTTGGCCGAAGTCCTCTTCTCTCTCTCTCTAGTTTATTTTCGGTTTTCTCTTGTCTTGGCACCTAGGTCCTCACTCGACCTAGTCTTTAGCTCTGCGACTTTGAGACTCGTTCTTAAGTCGTAGTGTTTAAAAGTGCCCACTCACTGATTCCTTCTTTTCGAGTGATTTAGTGATAGAAACTTTCGTGGTTGCTCGAGTTGCCGAGGAAAGAAAGAGAGACGTGCTGCGAGGGGAGACGAGCGTTGCAACTTTCCAAAAGCTTCTACAAGGTTCAAGCTTCAAGAAAGGTTAGTAACTTTTATAGCTCATATTAGTTTTTATTTACATGCACATGCTCTTGTCTAGGTTAGTAAAAACTAGTTTTACTTTAAAAGAAAATTTTTAAAATTCCGCCGCTTAACGAAGCGTTAAACTTTTTCTCAAACCCTAGATCGATTCCAACACGGACCACATACATCAGAATGTACTAGTTCCAGCAACTCAGTGGCTCTTCGACCCTTGGCTGAGAAAGGTCACTTAGTCATTTTTCCTTCAATACAAGATTCACAAATAGGTAGTGAACCTATTGCAGAGGCTTGGAGTGGACCGTCCCTCACAAGTCTCTTAATCTTGTCTAGACTAATATGACCAAGTCTTAAGTGCCAGAGATATGTTGATTTTGTTAGATCGGAGGATTCAGAAAGTTTGATCCTCTTTGGCTCCCTAATAAGATCATTATCTATTTCGGTGTCTAAAAGAGAAGGTTGAGTGGGATAGATGTAGAAAAGAGCATTCTTCATACATGCATCAGTGACAAAAGAATTATCAGGAAACGAAATACGAATTCCATTCTTAATGAACTTTAAACAATAATCTTGCTCAAGAAGACGAGCAACGGATATTAAGTTCTTCCCAAAGGTAGGAACAAAATAAACATTATTCAAATTTAAAGTACGATCTTCAAAAGATAGCGTCACAAATCCCACATCCTTCGCAGACACCAGGCTCCCATCACCCCATTTGAAACAGAACTCGCCTTCCTCTAAGCTTTTGGTTTTCTTGAAACCAGTCAAGGAACAACAAATATGGTTAGTAGCAGCGGAGTCAAGAATCCACGTTGATACATTATCAGCTACTAAGCATGCTTCGGTAACTAGTACAATACTATGTTCATTTGCTTTAAGAGAGGCAGGACAGTTTTTCTTTTCGGCCTTGTGAGGTCTCTTCTTAGATCTAGAGTTAGAGGCTTTGTGCTCAGTAGCATGAGCCTCTCTTTGATTCCTCTCTCTTAGTGAGACCTACAACAGTGTGAAGCTCCTTCATAAGCTTGGTAACAGTATACTCTAGCTTGTTCATGGAGTAGTTCCACTTGAAGGTATCAAAAGATTCGGGGAGATTTTCCAAGATCATATCTATTTTGGTCTCCTCGTTAATCTTAGATCCTAGGATTTCCATCTCATTCAGGTAACTGATGATCAGCATCATATTGTCCCTGATAGGAGTCCCAGCCTTCATGCGACAGTTCATAAACTGTCGGACTGCTTATTGCCTTGCTTGATGCCTTTGCCCTCCAAACATCTCAAGAATATTGTAGAGCATGTTGGCGGCAGTCTCGATGTCACGATGTTGTTGTTGTAACACATTGTTTATTGATGCTACGATATATCACCTCACAATCTCAGAAGCCGACCCCCTATGTCTCAGAAGCCGCGTCTTGCGAGCAATTTTAGAGACTACTCGGGTTACACTCCCTTGAACGCCCCGGTAGAGCAAATCTACGATATGGCGCGTGACAAGCTCGTCGCTCCGGCTCCGATAAAGGGCAGCCTCGCATCTCGCGACCGGTCCCGTTATTGTGAGTTCCACCGGGATTACGGTCACACGACCGCTCAATGCTTCCATCTTAGGAAGCAAATTGAGACATTAATCCAGAAAGGAGAACTCAAAGAGTTTGTCCTTCGCATGGTAGGAGCGGCAGCCCCCGCCAGCAACAGGCCACAGCCTGAGAAAGGTGGAGGGGCCAACGCCAACACCGACCGTACCATGGTCGCGGCTACAGCCGATGCGCAACTCCACATCGTCACCACCATTCTAGGTGGCTTGCAAGACGGGGACTCGTCCCGGCAAAGAAAAAAGCTCCTCAGAGCTGCCTCTCAAGAAGGCCTTGCCGAGCAGGTTAACCTCACCTACGAGGAACCTCCGTCCGTACCTCACGAGACGATACAATTCACCAATGAAGAGGCCAAGCGAGTTGTGCACCCGCATAATGACGCTATAGTCCTCAAGGCCCAGGTGGCCAACAACTTGGTAAAAAGAGTTCTTATTGATAACGGCAGCGCAGCCGATATAATCTTTAAGACCACCCTAGAGCGCATGAAGCTCGGGGGGCTCCGCCCTGTCCCGACTCAAACCCCTCTGTTTGGGTTTACAGGGGAAAAGGTCATGACTGAAGGAATCATTGATTTACCAGTCACCTTCGAAACTACTGGGGGTATCGAAGTCGTTCACATGGTCCCATTTCTTGTGGTCGACCAAGAGTCGCCCTACAATGTTATCATTGGGCGACCCACGTTGAACAGACTAAGGGCTATCACGTCCACGTACCACCTACTAGTAAAATTCCCCACCGAAGAGGGGATTGGCGTCATGTCTGGTGATCAAACCCAAGCGAGGATATGCTATGTCCAGGGCGTGGACGGCAAGCCCGCTGAAAAAAGGGTTAACACGATCTACCAACTGGAAGACGACTACCCGTGTGATCAGAAAGACGCACGGCAACTCGGGGAATTAGACCCCCGCGACGATATCGAGAGGTTGAAAGTTGACACCCCCGACGATCTCACTTCGATCATTCTCGACGAAGCTAAACCTGACCAGGTAGTGAAGATCGGTGCACAACTCCCTCTCGCCATCAAAACTCAACTCGCGTCCTTCCTTCGGGAGTTTAAGGATGTCTTTGCGTGGACACATGCAGACATGCCTGGCATAGACCCCGATGTGATTGTGCACCGATTGAATGACGATAAAACTATCGCTGAAAAGGTACAAGCTAGACGTGCGTTCAACCCCGAACGATACCTAGCGATAAACGAGGAAGTCGAAAAACTTCTCTCCGCTGGTTTCATCCGAGAAGCCAAATACCCAAAGTGGGTGGCCAATGTGGTCATGGTCAAAAAGCCTAACGGGAAATGGCGCATTTGCATAGATTACAAAGATCTTAACAAAGCCTGCCCGAAAGATTGCTTTCCACTCCCACGCATCGAACAACTGGTCGACGCCACGGCAGGACATGAACTCCTAAGTTTCATGGACGCCTACTCGGGCTATAACCAGATACGAATGCACGAGCCCGATCAGATCAAGACAACCTTTGTCACTGATCGCGGCCTCTACTGCTACAAGGTCATGTCTTTCGGCCTTAAGAATACAGGAGCTACTTACCAACGATTGGTAAACCGGATCTTCGCCGACCTAATCGGCAAGACCATGGAAGTATACGTGGACGACATGCTCGTTAAAAGCCTGCTGGCTACCAACCACGTAGACAACCTGAGGGAGATGTTCTTAATCCTCCGCCGGTACAAAATGAAGCTCAACCCCAACAAATGTGTGTTCGGGGTCGAATCCGGGAAGTTCCTAGGCTACATAGTTAGCCCTCAAGGTATCGAAGCGAACCCCGAGAAAATCAAGGCACTCCTTGACATGAAGTCTCCGGGGGTCGGGATTTTCGGAGCCACGGGGGCCTTAAGCGACTCGATCACGAGGATCGAGCGACACTGAACCACGGGGGTTGGGATTTTCGGAACCACCGGGGGCCTTGAGCGACTCGATCACGGGGATCGAGCGACCCTGAACCACGGGGGTCGGGATTTTCAGAACCACGGGGGCCTTAAGCGACAGGATCACGGGGATCGAGCGACCCTGAACCACGTGGGTCGGGATTTTCGTAGCCACGGGGGCCTTGAGCGACTCGATCACGGGGATCGAGCGACCCTGAACCACGGGGGTCGGGATTTTTGGAGCCACGGGGGCCTTGAGCGACTCGATCACGGGGATCGAGCGACCCTGAACCACGTGGGTCGGGATTTTCGGAACCACGGGGGCCTTAAGCGACTTGATCACGGGGATCGAGCGACCCTGAACCACGTGGGTCGGGATTTTCGGAGCCACGGGGGTCTTGAGCGATTCGATCACGGGGATCGAGCGACCTTGAACCACGGGGGTCGGGATTTTCGGAGCCACGGGGGCCTTAAGCGACTCGATCACGGGGATCGAGCGACCCTGAACCACGGGGGTCGGGATTTTCGGAGCCACCGGGGCCTTAAGCGACTCGATCACGGGGATCGAGCGACCCTGAACCACGGGGGTCGGGATTTTCGGAGCCACGGGGGCGATAAGCGACAGGATCACGGGGATCGAGCGACCCTAAACCACGAGGGTCGAGATTTTCGGAGCCACGGGGGCCTTGAGCGACTCGATCACGGGGTTCGAGCGATGCTGAACCACGGGGGTCGGGATTTTCGGAGCCACGGGGGCCTTAAGCAACTCGATCACGGGGATCGAGCGACCCTGAACCACAGGGGTCGGGATTTTCGGAGCCTTCGGGGCCTTAAGCGACAGGATCACGGGGATCGAGCGACCCTAAACCACGGGGGTCGAGATTTTCGGAGCCATGGGGGCCTTGAGCGACTCGATCACGGGGATCGAGCGACCCTGAACCACGGGGGTCGGGATTTTCGGAGCCACGGGGGCCTTAAGCGACTCGATCACGGGGATCGAGCGACCCTGAACCACGGGGGTCGGAATTTTCAGAGCCACGGGGGCCTTAAGCGACAGGATCACGGGGATCGGTCGGGATCGGTCCCGTTGCCGCTCGGGGGTTCGCCGGGGTGTGGGGATTCCGTGGAATCTCCCATCGAGCGTTTAGTTGTTGCCTTTGGTCTCGGCCATGGCGGGTCCCGGGTCTCGGGTTATGGACACGTCTTGGTAGCGCGAACCTTCGAGTATCGCCGTTATCCGCCTTGTCCTCTTTGTGGCCTCGGCGATCGAAGGTGGACGGACGCGACCGATCTGTTCTAGCCTCGACAAAGGAGCGAGAGCTTTGTGAGGTGGCCGGGTGGTTTCGTGGTCTTGGCTCGACCATCGCTCGCCCAGCCTGATGGCGTCGATGATGGTAATGAACTCCTCGTGCTCCTTCGAGGTGGTGGTGGCCGATGTCCTGAATGCTCGGATCGGGGACGTCATCGCTTTCTCCTTGACGGGGCTCGGGTGCTTCGCCTTCGGGGTTGTCGTCGGGGACTTGCTCCGAGTTTTCAATTTCCGATCCCAACGGGATATACTCCGGTACGTCTTGCTCGTTGAAGACGTCGTTGATGAGGGTGTTTTGGCCTCCGAGTCTTGCGACAACGCCGGCGAGACGAAAGATACCCGTCTCGATACGCTCCATTCTTGAGTCTCGGTCGCCTTGAACGAGTGCGGGGAGAGATTCCTCTCCGGGGGCGTCGTTCTCTTGGTCTTGGCGGGCTCGGGCCCGAGTGTTGAATGCGATGCTTCCCGCCGGAGGGGCGCCGCCCTCGGAGATAGCTAGGTGGCTAGCCATTTGTTATACGTGAGTTTTATGGTCTTCCGCAGAGGAAGTGAGTTTGTCGGTGGAGAGCTCGTGGTTGTTCTCGAGATCCCCTCCTTCTAGCGCCAAAATGTTAATGCGATTTCTCGGATAACATTTACGGGACACGTGTCGGGGTGCGAGCTTGCGACGTGTCTTCATCTTTTGTTGTCAGGGTCACGTTTCCTCGGCTCTCAAGAGGATTTGTGTTTTTTTTAGGAGCGAGTAGGGTGAATGGGGGGTGTGATCGTGCTCTTCGTGAGCTGCCTACGTACCCGCTTTGCGGGATCAGGTCATAACGTAGTTTAGGGCGAGTGTGTTTGCTATGTGAGTGGATTCTTGGATTTTTGTTTTTCTTCCTCCCGTCGAGAGGTGGCTCTCGGTCTTTGTTTATGATCCGGGATAATTTTGAAGTTGGGAGAGTATTTGGCTGAGAGAATTCTAGGATTGAGAGAAAAACTGAAAGTTCAGAGGATTCTCAGTTGTGAATTCCATTTTGATTTGTGTGAGTGAGCTATTTATAGGGAAAACATGCCGCTTGTCGCAAATTCGCTTGTCGCTTGTCGCTTGTCGCAAATCCGCTTGTCGCTTGTCTCAAATTCGCTTGTCGCTTGTCCCAAATTCGCTTGTCGCTTGTCGCTTGTCTCAAATTCGCTTGTCGCTTGTTACAAATTCGCTTGTCGCTTGGCTTTAGTCATGCGTATTTTTAGCATTTGACTAAATTGTCCTTTTATATTGTAACGTCGTTTTAGCAATTGAGATGTCATTTTTACCATAAGAAAAATGACGGTATAACAGTAGGCCTAAAATGGGATTTCGATCCCGAAAAAAAAATATTGGCTATCATTTTTGAAGTCAAAGGAGTTAGTACACGAAAAACATACAAAACTAGAAAATACCAATTCTTCCCGAATACCCCCTTTTTAAGATTCTTGGCATGTTACATTGATAGTTACAACATTTTTTTAATGTTAGTAGACCTAGAATGGGGTTTCGATCCCGGAAAAAAAATATCGACAATCATTTTCGAAGCCAAAAGGGTTAGTATACGAAGAACTTGCAAAACTTAAAAATACTAACTCTTCCATATAATGTAATTTTTAAGATTGTTGGCTTGTTATATTGATATTTACAATATTTTTTTAATGTTAGTAGGCCTAGAATGGGGTTTCGGTCCTTGAAAAAAATATCTACACTCATTTTCGAAGCCAAATGAATACATGAAAAACTTACAAAACTAGAAAATACCAACTCTTCCAAATGATTCTTTTTTTACGATTTTTGGTTTGTTGCATTGATAGTTACAACATTTTTTTTAATAGAGAAAATGGTGGCAAAAATACCCAAAGTTTGAACATATTTGCATTTTCTTACCAATTGTTTAAAACCTGCGGGCAAAATACCTAAGGTTATATTTCATCAACTCCGTTACTACCTGCGGCGTTAAATTGGATGGGTATTACAGATGTCATCATCTCTGATTTATTTGACAATGAAGTAATGAGAAATGAATGAAAAACCATTAATATAACGAATAAAAAAAAAACAAATTAAATACATTTTATACGAATAAAAAAGCATCTCTGGGTCAAAATCCCCAAATTAATGCCCTAGGTTTTTTCTTCTTCTTCTTTTCTTCGTCATCTTCATCGAGTCTTCATCTTCATCGCCATTTGTGATCAAAATTAAGGGAAAAAAAGGGACCAGCTGATTGATACAAATTACAATACAAGCCAAACGAACAAGTAAAAAATGAAAGCGTGCCATGTCTAATCTCTCAGTATGTACACACTCTAATGGAGCTCTCTTTTTTCTATATTTTCTGTTAGCCGTTAAAGGAAAAAAAATTTAAAATAAATCTCACAATAATCAACCATGGAATCCAAAATCCATAGCTGATTGATTGATTGGTGATCCCCTCTAAAAAAAGAACATTCTAGACTAAAGAATCATAGTTATGGCAGAACTCCTTCCTGAGTTTGTGCGAGAATAACCGGCAAGCGTCGATGCTGAGATCAACGGCTGCGGAGGGAGCTACGAAGGCCACGGCGTCTTCTGCGCACGACACGTGGCCAACGCCGATCTCCACAGTCGGCTTACTGCAGCGCCCTTCTCCCTCCACGCGCGCCGACATCATGAACCCCCTGCACGACGTAAGCACGTGGCCGCACTCGCCGAGGTCGACAAGAAACTTTCCACCCTTTCCCGCGCTGATCGCCGACTCGGCAACCACGTTCCCCGACTCCGCCGCGAACTCCGGCACGAGCTCGAACTGGAACCCTAGGTCGTCGGAGCCGCCGCGCTTGTTATGTTAATTTGTTTTTTTCTTTTTTAATTCATTCCTTTTTAATAAAATGTTTTTAATATTTCTGAATTTCATTCTTTTAATACAACTTCTAATCTGGACCGTTGATATTTAATTTAACGCCACAAGTAGTAACGGAGTTGCTGAAATATAACCTTAGGTATTTTGCCCGCAGGTTTTAAACAATTGGTAAGAAAATGCAAATATTCAAACTTTTGGTATTTTTGCCACCATTTCCTCTTTTTAATAATAATAGGCCTAGAATGGGGTTTGGATCCGGAGAAAAAATATCAACAATCATTTTCGAGGTGTAATACACGGAAACCATATAAAATTATAAAATACTACATCTTTCAAATGACAGTTGATTTATAACATTCTTAGCTTTTTACATTTATAGTTACAACATTTTTTAATATTAGTAAGTCTAAAATAGGGTTTCGATTATAATCTCACTAGCTGTAATTGTAATTGACAACATCAATTCTGAAATATAGATATTTGCATAATTAAATAATTATTTATGTTAATATTAATTATTTATTGTTTGATCAAGTAAATAATTTATCAATTACTTATTTGTTTATTGTTGGAGTAAGTAAATAAATAATTAATTGAACTTTAAGCAATTAGGCTTTTCACAAATGCGGAAGTCGAAATTTGGTGATTGAGCACAAGGGATTGCGTCAATACCCTCTTGGCTGTGTGGTGTAATTCGTTCATCACCATATTAGTAGCTACCAATATTTTCTCCTCAATTTAAATAAAGGATAGAAAAAATATTTAAAAAAAAATAAGATATTGTCATTTATTCTCTCTCATGAATATTTAAAAGAGAGTAAGGGCATGTTTGGTTTGATAGAATCAGGCCGAAATTGAATAGAATGGAATTAAATATATTGTTTGGTTTACTTATTTAAATAGTAATCATCATTCTATGTAATCATCATTCATCTATTTTAAGTGAATCCCCATTACTTCAGTAGGTGAGATGAATCATCATTCCATCGGTAACAATTTAATATCCCAAAATTGCCCCCACTCATATTTTTCAAACAAAACAAAACATATTATAATTTTAAAAAAAAAAATCGCTCATATATCTTCCACTTCCTGGACGAGTCCAACTACATGAATTTTCACCGACCGTTACCATTTCCGGAGAATCGCTAGCCAACGAGACCCAACAATGAACTCGTTGATAACAACGTAAGAAGCTTCCAATTTAGAAAAAAGTTTGCTCATTTCTCTTCAACTTCCTAGATGAGTGCAGGCAACGGGGAACTTTTCCGACCGTTACCATTTCCGGCAAATAGTCAGCCAGCGAGATTTAACAAACTCGTCGAGGGTGATAACAACGTCGGACAGTGGGCTGAGCCTTTGAGCATAAGAAATGCTAAACTCAATTGTAGATCCAATCCAATTCACATATAGGATTCCTTCCAGAACTTTCGTTTAAGGATTTTTTTAATGGGGAAGATGAACAGATCAGGGTATTTTGGTCAAATTATCATTCATTCCATTCTAATGTATTGATATTAAAAAAATAAACCAAACAAGTGAAAAATATTTTATATTCCATTCTTATTCTCATTCACATTCCATTCCATTTTTTATTTTCTACCAAACATGCCCTAATATTTAAAAAGAAATAAGATATTGTTTTTATTCTCTCTTATGAATATTAAGGAAATAAGCAATCGTTTGTATCTACGAGGCCCTAGCATTATCAACCGGGAGACTACCCCAGTGGCCCTAATTATTGCGTCCAAGGGGAATCGAACCGGGATGTGCAAGATCCCAAGAATCGTCCTTACCACTAGACCAACCCCTTGGGGTTGAAATTATCTAATATGATTAGGATAGTTAATTAACGAATTAGTTGAACGGATCAGAAAGCCGTGTCACCAAATCAATAAGAGGTTAAGCTGGAGTTTAATAAAAGACCATGTCTTCTCACCCAATTGAAAGGTTTTCCGTCGAAGAATACTATTAAGATAATCAAGACTAGATGTCACAAAATTCCTAATAACTAAGCTATATCGAAACATATCATTTTAAGGGTAGCTTAGAAACATTCGAGTTTTTAATACGATTTAGTTAACTCGGGTGAATCACCTAGATTAATGTTAATGCTAGGAAAATTAAAACACTAAAAGTATGTTGAGTCTATAAAATTTATAACATAAACACAACACCGTGAGGGTGGTCTTGCTCACCTCGTGACCGATGATCTTTTAGACATTGTGGTCCATTACCTTCGGAAGGTGTAAGCGCATTCCAATACCAAGGTTGTGTTTTTTACGATAGGTGGAGAAGTAGATCTCGTGTCTGATTTAGGCTTCCCTAAAACACATGGGCTAAACTTTGTCTGCTAAAATGTTGGGTCGACTCAAGTATGAGATGACTGGTGGTTCTTTGAACACTAAACCATATACCTTAAACCCTCTATAACCCCTAAAACTCTAAAACCCTAAACACCCTAACCCTTAACCTTCAACCCCCTATAAACCCTAAAACCCAAAACCCAAACCCCGTCTTCATTGTCATCTCCAACGACACCGCCGGCATTGACCACTCCAGCACCGCGGGCAAATATCCCTCTTCTGTTATTAAAAATAAAATAAAATTAGTATAATCATAACTGCAAAACAGAATACTAGTTGTCTAATAAAGTTTTACATACCTTCAATTCTGGCATCCATATTTGTATTTTATTTCCACCTCCTCCACAGGTTGCAAGGGCCATTGTGTGAGGATTACTTGCGATGCATTGCACATAAGTATTAGCATTAAGCCCATTTTACTCCAAATCTATATTTTGCTCGACTTTCTCACCACAACATACTCGCTCTTTGGTCCATAGAAGTTCAAATATTTACTCACTTCTGTCCATTCGACCTTCAAGCTAACAAAATTGTCCTTTGGGAATTTCTCTTTCAATCTACGGATGGAATTTTTATGTATCTGATCCGAAACTCATTTCATCAGTAAACATATACACACCATCATTGTAGTACGAGACAAGAAGCTCGTTCTCTTTAGAGAATGCGATATCAGAAGTAAAATGCTCTTCATAGCCGACCAAGTGTTTTTGACAAAAATAGTCTACAAGTTTACCATACCATGAATTCCAATTATATTTTCGGATGTCATAAACCCTAAAACCCCTAAACCCTAGACCCCAAACCCGAAACTCCAAACCCCTCAACCCGAACCCCCTAACATCGAACCCCAAAACCCGAAAAATACCCTAAATCCCCAAACCCGAAAACCCTTCTCAATACGCGGAGAGAATTTTGATATATCTGATCCCAAACTCATTTCCTCAGTAAACAGACATACCATCATTTTAGTACGAGACGAAAAGCTCATTTTCTTTTGAGAAGGCGATGTCAGAAGTACAATGCTCTTCATAACCGACCAAATGTTTTGGACAAAAATAGTCCACGGGTATATCATACCATGAATTCTCCTTATATTTTCGAATGTCGTAAACACGCACATACTCATCCTCACCACCAAATGCAAAGAGATCGGACTCCAATCGGATTAAATGTCATTTTGTCCAAATGGATATCCTCGTGAAACGAACGGCATATAAAAAGATGTTCGACACAAATGTACTGAGATCAAGTAATGTTGAACATCTTTTTAGATGTCTTCCGTTTCATGAGGATATCCATTTGGACAAAATGACATTTAATCTGATTGGAGTCCGATCTCTTTGTATTTGGTGGTGAGGATGAATATGTGCGTGTTTACAACATCCGAAAATATAATGAGAATTCATGGTATGATAAACTTGTGGACTATTTTTGTCCAAAACATTTGGTCGGCTATGAAGAGCATTGTACTCCTGAGTCCTGACATCGCCTTCTCAAAAGAAAACGAGCTTCTCGTCTCGTACTACAACGATTGTGTGTATCTGTTTACCGACGAAATGGATTTGGGACCAGATATATCAAAATTCCCTGCGCAGATTGAGAAGAGTTTAGGATTTTAGGGTTTAGGGTTTAAGGTTTGGGGTTCAGGGTTTGGAGTTAGGGGTTAGGGATCGGGGTTCAAGGTCGGGTCGGGGACGGGTTCAGGGTTAAGGGTTAAGGGTCAGGGGTTAGGGGTTCGGAGTTTAGGGTTTAAGGTTTTAGGGCTTAGGGGTTTAGGACATCCGAAAATATAATGGGAATTCATGGTATGGTACACCTGTGAACTATATTTGTCCAAAACACTTTGTCAGCTATGAAGAGCATTGTACTTCTAACATCGCCTTCTCAAAAGAAACGAGTTTCTCGTCTCGTACAACAATGACGATGTGTATCTGTTTAACGAGGAAATGAGTTTGTGATAAGATATATCAAAATTCTTTCCGCAAATTGAGAGAGAAAATTTCCAAAAGGATCAATTTTGTTGGCTTGAAGGTCAAATAGACAAAAGTGAGAGTAAATATTTGAACTTCTATAGACCAAAGAGCGAGTATGTTATGGTGAGCGAGTCGAGCAAAATACAGATATAGAGTAAAAATGATCGCAAGATGACACATGAGCTTAATGACAATACTTATGTTCAATGTATCACAAGTAATCCTCACACAATGGCCCTCGCAACATGTAGAGGAGGCGGAAATAAAATACAAATATGGATGTCATAATTGAAAGTATGTAAACTTTCTTAGACAATTAGTATTCTGTTTTGCAGTTATGATTAGACGAATTTTATCCTCTTTAATAACAGAAGAGAGATATTGTCCGTGGCACTGGCGAGGTCAATGCCGACAATAGAGTTGGGGAGGACAGTGATGACGAAGGCTTTGTGACTGGCAATGGAGACGTTAATGAACTAATATTGGTACTGTGTTGAAAACTGACAATTTCCCTATATGACACTATATAGCTAACTCCTGACCCTCTTACCAAGCAACTAGTCTTAAGATACATATGTGTCCGTCTAATCTTTAAAGTTGTACCAGACTCCGTTTGATATTCCAAGCAAAAGTGTAATAGCTAGGTCATATTTTTCATTGACCTTTCTTATCAATAGAGGTTTATATTTTCTACTACCAATAATTATTATTTTCAGTCTTATGAATGACTTTTCCCCTCTCTAATTCTTTCAATTGCGACTGAACTAAAGAAGTCACTGCAAATATGTTTTGGCGTTGTTTTTTCCGTCTTTTCTCTATTTAATTTTGTAATTTATTTATGATTCATTCGATGAATTTCGGAAGAATTTGATGGGTGTGAATAGAGGGGCTATTGGTGTTCATTGTTACACGAGACTAGTTGAGTCGAAGTGATGTTCTTTGACAAGTTATGTACAGTTGGGATTGAAAGTGTATTTTCTTGTTATTATAATGAAATTTTGCGTAGTTAATACCTCATTGATTTTAAGTCAGCAAGTATTAGATTGAGAAGTCTGGTTTGATTATTGCATTCCTCGCACAATGGCTCTCGCGACGTGTGGAGAGATTTCACATATACCCTAAGTGCCAAGTGCCATTTTCACATTTCCTTTTTCGTTTTCAGGATAAATTAGAATCCCTTACCTTGAACGTGGTCCGAAGGATCTAAATCCCATCCGGCGAAGAAGATCCTCCACGCGCGACCACTCGTCGTGAACCACAGCCGTCGGCCGCTCCATCTTCACGCCCGCCTCCATTCTCTCGGCGTAGCTCACGACTCCTTCTCTCTCCTGCGCTCTCAGTCTCTCTCTCTCTCTCTCTCAGGAGGAAGCTTTGAATAGAATACGCTAAAAAACAAATAGAGCAGAACAATTTCGAAAAAAAAAACCCAAATAACAAACCCTAACCTCTCGAAATCTTTTAACCCACAAAGAGAGGCCGCATCACAAAATGGCAGAGAGAACGGCGGTCGTCGAGCACTGAGAAGGTGTACATGATCAAGCGTTCCGATGAACGTCGTTCGATTGATCGTGCTTCATTTCGTGAAGACCAAGCCCGGGACATGCCTCGCCGCGAGTTTCCTGTCCCGATGGATAGAGCCGATGAGACCCGACGCGAAGATCTTCAACCTCGTGCTCGGCGGCTGCGTGAGGTTCGGGCTCGGGTTCAGAGGCGAGAGGGTCGCGGAGTCGCTGGCCCGGGCCGGCGTTGTAGCTGATGCGAACTCGGTCGTCGTCGTCGCGGGGATCCACGAGATAGTGGAGACAGACTGAGAGAAAGAGAGAGAAAGGGTCGGTGAGAGTTAGTGAGATAAAATGCGAGAGAGGTGGAGAGGTATGAGTTAGAGATAGATAAGAGATCTGACTTTTATTTTTCTTTAAGAAGAGCTATAGTAAAATTTGAGTTCTTCAAAACTTCCAAACGAAATTTTTAGAGGTAAAATTTCCCTCCTAAAAATTAGTGAAAATTTGACTCAATTTGACTCAAAAATTTGATGAGTCTATTTTTTTTTTTTTTTTTTTTGAAGAATTTGATGAGTCTATTTAAAAGTTGAAAATTACATGGACAATTTTTGTTACAAATGAATAGTCTTTTATTATCAAATGATTAACGTATTCAATATTAAAAAATAAACGTAAGTTGCCTTTTTTGTTACTAATTTTTTTAAATATAATTAATCCCTAATTACGATATTTAAAATCATCAATAAAAGCCAGTTGTTAATTTCTTATAAATTAACTATAAAACATTAAATTGTTATTAAGAATGAGAAACGTGGGTTATGAAAAGTATTAATCAACATTGGGCTACACACTAATTGAGTACCTTTATATATATATATATATATATGCCAAAACTAATTGAGTAGATTGATTTATATGAGTTTTATTTATTTATTTATTTATGATAATACAACTATATATATATATATATATATATATATATATATGATTCTTATTAATTATGAAGTCAATTGGTTATGGCTCCTTGAATTAGATTAAATTGAATATCGTTCTTTAAAATTGAATAAAATTAATTACCTTTCTAAAGTTATATAACATTTGATGCAATATGGATTGAATTGAAATCCAATAAAATTGAATATGATACGTTATTATGAGATGATAGCTATTGTGATTGTGAATTGAATAGTTCGATATTAATTGGATTGAATTGAAATAAAACAAAATTGAATATGATACGCTATTATGAGAATATAGTTATTGTGATTATCAATTTTAAATTACGATTTTTCAATATGAATTGAATTGAATTGAAATTCAATAAAATTGAATATGATACATTATTATGAAACTATAGTTATTGTGATTGTGAATCGTGATTGTTCGATATGAATTGAATTAAAATTGAAATTAATAAAAAAAACTGAATTTAATACGTTATTATGATACTATAGTGAGACTATAGTAATTGCGATTGTTCGATATGAATTGTGATTCTTATTGCTTCCGTTAAGTCAATTGGTATACTATTGACTATATGTTATCATACGTCAATTGATATCTATACGAATATACTTTATTTTATTACATCATATTTTCTAATATTAATTTTATGTTTATAATTATAATTTTATGTTTATAGTTATAAATTTACAATTTTACATATATGATATTAATCGTGTTTAAATGGATCGTAATCGTGCTGTTACTCGTAATCGTTGTTGTCGCTGTTTTTCGGACAACTATTTAGGAGCCAAAGACGGTTAGACCCAAGGCCGGACCAAGTGGTCTCGTCTTGACTCGAGCGTGTCGGACCCGGTGTCCCGAGTCGTCCCTTAGCTGTGGATGTCCCTTGAGTTCGTCGGAGTACCTGAAAAAGAGTAGAGAACACGTGAACTACAAAGGGGAAACAGGGGGGGTGCCCCTGTTTACCTCTCCGACGCTCAACATTAGTGTGATTGAGGTGGAGTATAGAGGTTTTAGGGGTGTTTAGAGGCCAAAGCTTGAGAGAAACGAGCGAGGTACGAGTTCGGCAGCGTTTCAGTGCTCAAGCATGGATTACCTGGACCAAAGGGGGTGCCTTGGTATTTATAGGCGGCCAAGGGGTGGTTTGAAGACCCCTTGGCCGAGTGAGCATGTTTGGGTCGGCCTTGGAGGAGGCTGGGTCGGCCAATGGCCGAGTGAACATGGTGGTGAGGTTCACTCGGCCATTGGCCGAGTGAAGGTCTTGGGCCGGCTGAGGTTCACTCGGCCATTGGCCGAGTGAACTGCTGGAAGGTTCACTCGGCCAATGGCCGAGTGAACTGCTGAGGCAGCTGGGAGGTTCACTCGGCCATTGGCCGAGTGAACTGCTGGAAGGTTCACTCGGCCAATGGCCGAGTGAACTGCCTTGGCGGCTGGAGGGTTCACTCGGCCATTGGCCGAGTGAACTGCTGGAAGGTTCACTCGGCCAATGGCCGAGTGAACTGCCTTGGTGGCTGAGGGGTTCACTCGGCCATTTGCCGAGTGAACTGTCCAATGGCCGAGTGAGCCATTTGACCCAGCCAATGGCCGAGTGAGCCATTGACTCGGCCCATGGCTGGGCTTTGACTTGGCCATTGGTTTGGGCCGGCTCCTGGTTGAGTCAGGGTTCCGCCGCCCAAGACCTCGTACTAGCCATGTGGGTCGAAGAGATGCCCTTGTTCCCGTTGGCCCTAGACGGGCCAACAACATTAGCCCCCCGAGTTTCCGGTCGAGCGTAGGTCGAGTGGAAACTCAAAATCTACGCTTTTATGCGGACGCGGGATGAATGCTCTCGGGTTTGCATCATGAGGAATGGCCTTCGCGCGTCGCGAGGGACGACTTTTTGTTTCGGGTTGATCGTGCGTGGCTCATTTTCTCGATCTACCAATGAGGGCGTGATCGATTAGCACGGCTTTATTGTGTTGTGCGCGCCTTATTTTCTCGACTTGCCAACGAAGGCATAATCGATTTGCACGTCTTTGTTGTCTTGTGCGCGTCTTGTTTTCTCGATTCGCCAACGAAGGCATAATCGATTTGCGCGTCTTTGTTGTTTTGTGCGCGTCTTGTTTTCTCGATTTGCCAACGAAGGCATAATCGATTTGCACGTCTTTTTTGTTTTGTGCGCGTCTTGTTTTCTCGATTTGCCACCGAAGGCATAATCGATTTGCACGTCTTTTTTGTTTTGTGCGCGTCTTGTTTTCTCGATTTGCCGCCGAAGGCATAATCGATTTGCGCGTCTTTTTTGTATCGTGCGCGTCTTGTTTTCTCGATTTGCCACCGAAGGCATAATCGATTTGCACGTCTTTTTTGTTTTGTGCGCGTCTTGTTTTCTCGATTTGCCAACGAAGGCATAATCGATTTGCGCGTCTTTTTTAGGGACGACCTTTTTTTTTTGTTGAGCGAGCGAACTCTAGTTTCGTCGAGCATTGTTCTTCGTTGAGCATTGTTTCCCATTAGCCCCCCGAGTTTCTCGTGTACTCGTAGAGGAGACTAGAAATTATAATGCAGCAAGATAAAGACTTCGAGGTGAAATGTGATACAATTACCATGCAAAAATAGTCAAAAATTACATCCCTGGGCCATTGGCCTTATTGAAATTCGAGATTGTCTTAAAACTGGAAATAAAATGACATAATGAGAAACGGGAGCGGCCGTGCCAACTTCTGCAGCTTGACCGAGCTAGAGGATGGCGCTCACCATCTTTTCCTTCCCTTTCCCGTCCACGCCTTGGATGTAGCACGTCCTCGCCATCGACTGGTCTCCCAACATGATGGCAATCCCCTTTTCAGTCGGGAACTTCATCATCAGGTGATAGGTAGACGTTATAGCCTTCAGTCGGTTGAGAGTCGGGCGGCCGATGATGATGTTGTACGCTGAAGGCTGGTTCACCACTAGGAAGGACACGATGCGGGTGACCTCGAGCCCCCCAGTAGTCCCGAAGGTGACCGGGAGGTCGATAGTGCCCTCTGTCATGACCCTCTCCCCGGAGAAGCCGAAGAGTGGGGTCGAGATTGGGGTCGGTTTCAGTCCGGTCAGCTTCATCCTGTCCAACGCTGATTTGAAGACGATGTCGACCGAGCTGCCGTTATCGATCAGGATTCTTCGGACGAGATTGTTGGCGACCGGGGCCGAGACGACTATTGCGTCATTGTGCGGGTGGAGAACTCGTGTCGCCTCTTGGCCGGTGAAGAACATGGACTCGAACGGGGCCGGAGGGGGAGCCTCGTACGTGTGGTTGATGTAGTGCGCAACTTTTCCTCGGGAAACCTCGCGCACGTACTTCTTCCTTTGCGTGGACGAGTCCCCAAACTCCGGGCCACCCATGATCGAGCCCACGACATGCAGCTGTGAGCTCTCCGGTTCTTCAATCGCCGCCTGGTCCGCGACAGTCACCGTCGCCGGACCCTTCCTTCCTTGCCGCGGACGGCCTTCGTGCACAGCGGCCGTCCCGACCGTTCTCAGGACATACTCCTTCAATTTCCCGTCCTGAATCAGGGCCTCGATCTGACGCCTAAGATGATAGCACTCGGACGTCAGATGCCCGTGATCCTGGTGGTACTCACAGAACTTGTTCCGATCCCTCTTCGCGGGATCCTTCGCAAGAGGAGCCGGACTTCCTAGCTTGTCGCGGTGCAGAGCTAGGATCCGCTCTTGAGGATCCGCTCTTGATGTTGTCGCTGTTTTTCGGACAACTATTTAGGAGCCAAAGACGGTTAGACCCAAGGCCGGACCAAACATGCTCACTCGGCCAAGGGGTCTTCAAACCACCCCTTGGCCGCCTATAAATACCAAGGCACCCCCTTTGGTCCAGGTAATCCATGCTTGAGCACTGAAACGCTGCCGAACTCGTACCTCGCTCGTTTCTCTCAAGCTTTGGCCTCTAAACACCCCTAAAACCTCTATACTCCACCTCAATCACACTAATGTTGAGCGTCGGAGAGGTAAACAGGGGCACCCCCCCTGTTTCCCCTTTGTAGTTCACGTGTTCTCTACTCTTTTTCAGGTACTCCGACGAACTCAAGGGACATCCACAGCTAAGGGACGACTCGGGACACCGGGTCCGACACGCTCGAGTCAAGACGAGACCACTTGGTCCGGCCTTGGGTCTAACCGTCTTTGGCTCCTAAATAGTTGTCCGAAAAACAGCGACAACATTTTGGCGCTAGAAGGAGGGGATCTCTCGACCTTGACGACGCATTCCCTCTACCAGTTTTCTCCCTTTGTTCTCACGACTCTCGAGAGATGAGTCACATTCCCACTACCTCCGCGGGTACCCGAGCGACGAGCTCGAGGTACGGTCTTCGACGCCTCGCACATCGTCTTGAAGGGCAACCTCGCGATAGCGAGAGCCAGCCCCAAGACCCGATGATTGACCCCGAGGCCGTGCTCCGAGAGGACACGGCCCGGCGGCTTGCGGAGCTCCTTGACCGCCCCGGCGTCGACGGTACGCTCATAGCCGACCTCCTCGGCTATGACGTCGAAGATAGGTCCGCCAAAGACTACTCCGACTCCGAATATGTGGGGGAGTCGAGGACCAACGAGGCAACGCCTAGCCTCGCCCCTTCGCGGCCCGAGAGGCCCAACGACGCTTTGGCCGGGCCGTCGCACCTAGCGCGGCAGCAGGCACGGTCACATTCCCGGGGACTCGCCCCCTCGGTTTCAAGAGGCGGCCGGACACGGCCCCTCGCCGAGGAGAGAGCGACTCTGGTAGATGATGGGGCCGACAGCCGAAGCGCCCGCCGGACGGTCCGACCAAGGGCGACCTCACCTCGCCCCGCGCCGAGTGTGGACCTTAGAGAGCGCTTGACGGCGCAGAGAAACTCCCGAGGGGAGGATCTCCGCCAAAGGCTAAACTCTCGAAGGGACGCGCTCCCCGCCGCAACTCTCGGCCGGCCGCAGGCCAATGTCGTGGATCAAGCGTCCAACGAACGCCAACCGGTGACTCCCGTGGCCCCGACGGTCGGCCCCGCTAACGGGCTCGACATGGTCACGATGATTCAAAGCCTCCAGAATCAAATCATCGAAATGAGGGAGTCGGGGAGGCAAAGGCCGTACGGAGGGATCGAGGAATCATACTCTCCCTTCGCCGCGCAAATCCTCGCGCAACCATGCGTGGGGAACTTCAAGTTACCGTCCATTCCCCCCTACGATGGACGTACGGACCCCCACTTCCACATCCAACACTATGAGACGTGGATGACTATGCAAGGGCAGGCGGACGCCACCCTCTGCCAAGCCTTCAGCCTGACCCTCACAGGCTCGGGCTTTGAGTGGTTCCAAAGTTTGAGGCCTGGAAGCATCCCGTCCTTCCGGGCCTTGCGAGAGGCTTTCCTCGCTCGCTTTGCCACGCTTGTGGCACAAAAGAAATCGAAGACCCACCTCCTCTCCATTCGACAGGGGAGAGATGAGACATTGAGACAATACCTCGCTCGCTTCACCGAGGAGTCTCACAAAGTCGAGGGCTTCGACGACAAGGACACCATCACGGCGATCACCGAGGGAGTTCGCACGAGCGACTTCCTCAAGTCCATTGTCGGGCAAGTCCCGCGAGACATGGCGGAGCTGATGACGAGAGCCCGCACACATATGGGAATCGAGGACTATCTCGATGGCCGCGATGGCCGAAAGTCAGGAGGACAACGTAGTCGCCACCGTAAAGAACAGGACGAAGATCGCCCCGACCCTCAAAGCAAGAGGAGCAAGGGAGGCCGGGCCCCTAACGGTCGCCCCCTCTCCGGTCCAAGATCGTCGCACGTTGATAGCTTCCGAGCGTCATCAACATACACCCCTCCTTCTAGCGCCAAAATGTTGTCGCTGTTTTTCGGACAACTATTTAGGAGCCAAAGACGGTTAGACCCAAGGCCGGACCAAGTGGTCTCGTCTTGACTTGAGCGTGTCGGACCCGGTGTCCCGAGTCGTCCCTTAGCTGTGGATGTCCCTTGAGTTCGTCGGAGTACCTGAAAAAGAGTAGAGAACACGTGAACTACAAAGGGGAAACAGGGGGGGTGCCCCTGTTTACCTCTCCGACGCTCAACATTAGTGTGATTGAGGTGGAGTATAGAGGTTTTAGGGGTGTTTAGAGGCCAAAGCTTGAGAGAAACGAGCGAGGTACGAGTTCGGCAGCGTTTCAGTGCTCAAGCATGGATTACCTGGACCAAAGGGGGTGCCTTGGTATTTATAGGCGGCCAAGGGGTGGTTTGAAGACCCCTTGGCCGAGTGAGCATGTTTGGGTCGGCCTTGGAGGAGGCTGGGTCGGCCAATGGCCGAGTGAACATGGTGGTGAGGTTCACTCGGCCATTGGCCGAGTGAAGGTCTTGGGCCGGCTGAGGTTCACTCGGCCATTGGCCGAGTGAACTGCTGGAAGGTTCACTCGGCCAATGGCCGAGTGAACTGCTGAGGCAGCTGGGAGGTTCACTCGGCCATTGGCCGAGTGAACTGCTGGAAGGTTCACTCGGCCAATGGCCGAGTGAACTGCCTTGGCGGCTGGAGGGTTCACTCGGCCATTGGCCGAGTGAACTGCTGGAAGGTTCACTCGGCCAATGGCCGAGTGAACTGCCTTGGCGGCTGGAGGGTTCACTCGGCCATTGGCCGAGTGAACTGCTGGAAGGTTCACTCGGCCAATGGCCGAGTGAACTGCCTTGGTGGCTGAGGGGTTCACTCGGCCATTGGCCGAGTGAACTGTCCAATGGCCGAGTGAGCCATTTGACCCAGCCAATGGCCGAGTGAGCCATTGACTCGGCCCATGGCTGGGCTTTGACTTGGCCATTGGTTTGGGCCGGCTCCTGGTTGAGTCAGGGTTCCGCCGCCCAAGACCTCGTACTAGCCATGTGGGTCGAAGAGATGCCCTTGTTCCCGTTGGCCCTAGACGGGCCAACAACAATCGTGTTAATTGGATCATATTCGTGCGGGTCGTAATCGTGTTTCGTGTCGACCATTTAATAATCATGTTAATCGGCTTTTTATCGTGTTACCGTAATCGTGTCGTTTTTAACCATTATTTAATCGTGTTAGCGTGTTCGATCCAATTAAGAACCGACCCATTTATTGAGATCCAAATCCGCCTTAAATCGTGTCGTAACCGTTTCGTGTTTCATGTCTGGACCAAATTGTCACCCCTACAAATTATCATTAACCCTCTGTGTAGGCCGATTTCAATGAAGACAAGCACAATTCAAGCGACAACTGAACATAGTAGAGAAACCGTTCTCAGGCCATTTGCAGATCCATCTCTCGACTTCAGCCAAACATTTTTAATTCTTCAACCAAAAGTTTCAGGATTCAATTTAAAGCAGAGAGAGAGAGAGACAAGAATTGACTTTTATTTCGATTGGAAACTCGTCTAGACCTAAGTTCTTACAATCCCTAGCGGGATTAAACTAATCCTTAATAATAAGAATCATGGATCACAATCAAAGAAAAGTAAATAAGATGAAACCCTAGAAATTCGAAATCGGGGAAAAAGAAGAAAAAGCACAGACCAGGATGAGATCGAAGAGAGTAGCCTGATCGACCTTGACGAATTCAGCGTCCCAGGCCTTGGGAGGAGAGGTTGAGGAGTCAACGTGCTTCTTACAGTACTCGATGACTTTGGAGAGGATCTTGCTAGTGACTTTTGGGAGAGGAATTCCGTTGTCGGCACAATCGTCTGAGACTCGAGCGCCACCGCTTCCTCCACTTCGAAAGTCTCTCTGTCGGAGCTCTTTAGCGTTATCTTCTTTCCCAAAGACATCTTCTCTGCGAGAGGAGAGAAAGAATCCAAACAAAGGAAAAGAGACCGATGATGAAACCAAGTATTTAAATGCCGTTTTGATGCCGTTTCGAGCCTCTTGATTTACGGAAAATCGACATGCCGACATAAAATCGAACGGAAAAAATGTGGAAAGTGGCAAATGAAATGTCGTTTTCAAATGTCATTTTCGATAGAAAATCGACGTGTCGATGAAAAACCGAAAAGAAATAATGTTGCATAATATATTTAAAGCATATACATATAGACATACATATATTTTTCAATTTTTTAAACTTGCAAAATGTTATATGATCTATAGGCTTTGGGCTTTGGGAATGTCTCGCGCTTATTTTTTAGTGCTAAAATTTATTTTTCATACGGTTTTGCTATGGTTATGTTATAACCGAGCACTAATGGCCACGATTAAAGCTACGGTTTATGTTGTAACCGAGCAATTATGAGAGTGTGAACGGTTTGTAACCGAAGGGGCTTGTTTGAATGGTTGTAACCGCAGCCATCAACTCACACTCATTGAATGGTCGAGTATCAATGCCTAGAGCTGTAACCGAAGTCTTCCTTCTCTATAAAAGGAGGCTTGAGTTCTTATTCGAAACACACTGAAAGAATCCAACTCTCTCCCTCTCCGAAATTGTTTTGCCTTTTGTTGTAGTCCGGTGATAGTTTCGCTTGGGTTCCATTTCGCTGAGAGTCAAGCCGAGTGGTGCTACACTTGTCTTTGTTGTCGTTGTATCATGGGAGGCTTTCGCTCACGAAATCCAGCACCCGTGGGAGGGCGATAAAAAGCTTCAAGGAAACTGTCCAACGAGCCTCGACTTTCCTTTCCATCTTCTCCTCTTTATTTTTCCGGTTTCAAGGTTTAGCCGGTTTCGTGTATTTTAATATATTTAATTTACGTTTATTTTATTCCAAGCAAATTGTCTTTATTTTTCCGTCAATATTATTCTAATATTGCTAACAATATCCAAACGTTGGTCTAGAATATCTATTTTCCGCGGACTTTATTTCAAGTACCAAGGAATTTTATGGACAGCCTTGAAGTGGTGTTGAGTCGGTCAGTTCATGTACGACGGAGACCGGAACTCCCAGCTCGTCCCCGAAACGGTTTTTGAAAATGATTTGCTCAACCGAGAGACATGTTTTATTTTGCAAGATTATGTAACAACAGTGCGCTTTGAAGTTTGATTAGCCAGATAAACGTGGTTCCAATATGTGGTGTACCAATTAAAAGATAGAATATAAAATTGGTTGTGTTTGAATATATTTTTGACTATCTAGCATTGTCGACAGTGTTTACAAGGGAGACCAATTCAAGGTTTTTGGTTTCCTCTTCATGTACAGCCTCCTGGTGTGTTGAGAGCATGTGATGTGGGAGAATAGAAGAGTTGGGATCAGCTCTGGGGACTAGAAAGAGCAGAAGCAGAGGGGTGAGTCTGAGAATGTTGCGGATGAGAATGGCGAGCCAGAGACTGTGGAATCGGGTGCGAGTGACGCCGAGAAGGTGGAGCAAGACGCCCCCGCCCCAGGACGAGGAGAGGAGCCCCAAGTTGTCGATGGACATGAGGAGCGCGAAGAAGGTACCCTCGATCCCCGACGGACACAGCTTCGAGCTCAGCACCAGGAGGGGCATCCACTTGAGCCGCCCGATCAGCTGCGACACGCTCTCGTCGACCACCACGAAGAAGTAATCCGGTACGCCCACCCTCAGGTTAAGGCGCCGCACCAGCGCCAGGTCCAGCATCCCCGAGACGCCGTACAGGAGCTGGGTCCAGAACAGCAAGTCCCTGAAAGGCTGCTCCTTCAGGACGTTCTGGTACAGCACCGCTCCCACCAGAGACCCCACCGAACCGATCGAGAATATGAACCCCACGTTCTCCTGAGAGAAACGCGGACCGTCCTTTGCATCTGTGTACCAATAAAACATTCCCTCCAGGATGTTCAAGCTCAACGCAAAGGACAAGTACATGTACAAACACGGCCTCCACACACTCGCAGACTTCAGAGTCGTGTACATTGCGTGTCCAGCGGCAATGAACTTCTGATTCACCTGAGTCCGTCTCAAACTTTCAGCATGAAGAAGAAAGAGTGTGAACACATAAAGCCGAGAGATTAAAATACCTGGCGGTACGAGAAGTCGGGCATATGTGGTTCCTTAAGCATAATCCCAACTAAAAATACAAGGCCGAACGGGATGGTCAACAAGCCAAACACACCCTACAAAGAAGCAGAAAGTGTTTCAAAATATGTGGTATAGAAATGGAAAATAGAGATCGGTTTTCCTGACCTGGGAGCCAATGAGATGAACAAAGACACCGCTGATAGAGAAACCGAGGAGGGCGCCGATGGAGGAGCTCAAGGCACAGAGGCTCTGCATGTCGGCGGCCCTTGAGGGCACGCTTATGCTGTTCTGTGCCACGCAGGCGTCGATGGTCACGTCCGCGATGGCCACCCCTGCGCTCCCCGCTGTCAAGAATGTCACGGCTAACACCAAGTGTAGACTCTCATGGAACCACAGCATCGCCATGGATATCATCCCAACGCACCCTGAAAATCATCCACACATCACAATCTATGAATCTTGAACCTCTTGCCTTGTTCCCAACCCTACAACAACTTCAAAGTGTGCATGTCCTAATTTCTTCTATAAAAGAACCACTTTTTTATTTTTATATTATTTGTAATGGGTGGGATTTCAACCACTGATCAGCCCAAATTCCATTTCGGACGGTGTTAAATTTGGAAACTATAAGACTCAATAATGCTGATAACACTTTCCACGCATTACACAAAAGTGGCCGGATATAGGGGGAATAAATCTCAAAATCCAATCCAAACACTTCAAAATAAATAATAAATAAATAGAAACGAGGATGGGATGGGATGAGAGAGAAAGTGACCGGCGAAGACGAAGTAAGGGCGTCGGCGATATCCGAAGACGGGAACGACGTCGGTGAGAAGACCCCAGAGAGGCTTGATGAGCCATGGAATGTAAGTGATTCCAGAGTAAATCTGGGCCTCCGATGGCTGAACCTTCTGAACGTCCTTCATGTAATACTCGGTGGCCACTTTGGCCAGAGCGCCGCCCAGACCCTGGTTTATGCCGTACACGCACACCACGCCCAACACGAAGCTCAACTGCATCTCCGCCGCCAGCTCCCGGAGCCACGTCACCGGACCCATCCAGCATTCCCGCCGCCTCTCTTCCATTGTTGAACGGAGAGAGAGAGAGAGAGAGAGAGAGAGATGGTGGCTTACAGATCTCGTTGTGCCATTGCCGTACGATGCAACTCGTTTCAGCTGGTTCGTTGACTTTTTTTTACACCAAATGAAATGCCTAAACGGTAATACACCGCTCTTTCTTGCACTTCTGTCTACCAGCTAATCTCATCTCATCTCGCTTCGAGATCAGATTGGCTTTCTTTTTTACTTTCCAATTTTATTCTAATTTTACTTTTACTCCACAATTATATTCTCTCTTTTTTATTTTTGGAAGTGTTGATGCAAGATCTAAAAATGCAGTTTGAAAAATAAAATAGTCTAGTGGTGGTTGGCCTATCAGATCTTGTGATTAGATTGTTTTATTTGAAAAAATCAATAAATAAATCGTATACATAGTATCTTATTCTTACAAGACAAAAAGGCCATTAAAAGACTTCAAATGAATAAAAAAAGAGAACGATATAATCTAATATATATAAGGGGAATTTTTACCGGTTTTTTCAACCCACGACTAAAATTTATAGGAAAATATATATTTTTATCAATCTATCGGTTAAAAACCGATTAACTAAAAGTCACATCTTTAACTATAATGCACTATTAAAATTTAATGTAGAGTTTATATGGCTATTACTAAGTGTGGGGCTAGATAGAATATGTTGATACCATTGTCATTGCAAATTGAACAACTATTTAATGTTACGGGCGATTTGATCCCAAGACCGAAACAAGTGACCGTACCCGAGTCAATTGAGGGAAACTCAAAAGTCACGAGTGTCGCTCCTCTACCTCAATAATGTTTTTCGCCCGTTGCTGAAATCTGAGAATAAGATGAAGAAGAAAATAAACTTAGAGGAGCACAGAGCTAGTGCCTTTGGCGCGCGCTCCAATGTTCAACATCAGTCTAATTGTTATGTGAGACGGGGACAGATATTCGGAGGGTGAATATTTTTGAGATTGGAGGTTCGAGCATCTTTAATGATAAGAAAATACCATATTTGCTTAACTTGCCACATAAGCAATTTAAGCTACAACTAATTTAAGCAAATTGGCTCTCTGTTAACCGCGTTTTTGGGTCAACACTTAGAACCGTCCGTGGTTCGGTCTAGGACCGGACCCTATAACCGCACGTAGGTTGGGTGTGGTGAAATCTTCTCTTCTCGTCGTCTTTGCCTCACCAGAAAGAGGTTTCTGGTTTCCCGTCACTCCGTGATTAGTTCACCTTCGTGTTCATCGTGTTCGTCGGGTTCTTCACATTCTTCGGATTCGACGAGTCCTTCTAGTTAGTCGTGTTCTTCGCCTGAAGAGACAAGAAACGTGAACTAGAGGGACGCGGAGGGGTTTTCCCTCGCGCGCGCTCCGACGCTCAACATTAGTTGAGGTGAGGGGCTTATCTTTCGTCTCAAGTGTCAAGAGAGAAAAATATAGTGAGTCGGGAGTGAAACAGAGATTTTCTAAGTCGAGAAAGACTTCCCTTGAGAGTGGATGAAGAGGGGGTATTTATAGTTTTTCATATTGGAGTTTGAGTTGGTTTTGGAGGCAATTGAGCCTTGGAGGTCGTTTTTGGCCGTGGTGTTCCTTGGATGCCGATAGTTCCACGCCGATAGTTCTATGCCGATAGTTTCATGCCGATTGTCTCGGCCATGAAGCTCGCCGATAGTTTCATGCCGATAGTCTCGGCCATGAAGGTCGCCGATAGTTTTATGCCGAAAGTCTCGGCCACGAAGTTCGCCGATGGTCTAACGCCGATTGTTTTGTTTCGATAGTCTTTTCTGTCGATAGTTCAAAGATTCTTGTCTTTGCCGATAGTCTTACTTTGCCGAAGATTTTAGGACGCCGATAGTTTGCTCTTGAACTTCGCCGATAGTTTGGTCTTGAACTTCGCCGATAGTCTTGCTTTTCCAAAAGCTTTAGGTCGCCGATAGTTTGATCTTGAACTTTGCCGATGGTATGGCCACCGATAGTTCAAGGATTCTTCCCTTTGCCGATTCTTGTCGTTTTTGCTCTCGGGGTATCATTTTTATCTTGTGAAAATGACGTCATAACATTAACCCCACAGTTTCTTGTGCGATTTGTCGTGCGAGAAACTTGTCTTGTGTTCCTTGAGAGCTTTGATGTCGACGTCTTTTGATCTTGTGACTTGGAGACGTATCTCATACTGGCGCGCCTCGTGGGGTGGGGTGCGTATATGTAAAATGTTGACCCCACGGGGTTGGGTATCGTAATAAGTGAGTCACGAAAGACTTTGATCTCATAAAGTCGTGCCTCAGAAGGCATGAGTCTCGGAAGACTTTGTTATCGGAAGATCGTGCCTCGAAAGACGTGAGTCTCGGAAGACTTTGATCTCAGGCGTGAGTCTCGGAAGACTTTGATCTCGGAAGATCGTGCCTCGGAAGGCGTAGGTCTCGGAAGATTTTGATCTTGAAAGATCGTGCCTCGAAAGGCGTGAGTCTCGGAAGACTTTGATCTCGGAAGATCGTACCTAGGAAGGCGTGAGTCTCGGAAGACTTCGATCTCGGAAGATTGTGCCTATGAAGGCAAGAGTCTCGGAAGACTTTGATCTCGGAAGATCGTACCTAGGAAGACGCGAGTATCAAAAGACTTCGATCTCGGAAGATCTTCCCTCGGAAGGTGCGAGTCTCGGAAGACTTTGATCTCGGACGATCTTGCCTCGGAAGGCGCGAGTCTCAGAAGACTTTGATCTCGAAAGATCTTGCCTCGGAAGGCACGAGTCTCGAAAGACTTCAATCTCAGAAGATCGTGCCTAGGAAGGCAAGAGCCTTGGAAGATTTTGTTATTTAATGCTTTACTAATTTTCTAAGTAGAGCGAAAAAGGAGAATTCTTTCATTAATTCAGAGTTTTCGCGAAAGCGAGTTACAAAAGTCAGTCCCTCTAACGGATTTACAAAAAGGAAATAAAAATAAAATATTCCACGTGGTGGATTACAACAGGTAGATCACAAAATGGGGATACGTGTCTTAGTCTTGGGTGTCCGGTCTATCGCACGGATCTCCAACTTACGGGGCGGCCCTCTATTCTACGATGCGAAGGGGAGTGTTTGCTCGGGTTTCGTTGCCGCGGGCTTCTCTCTTGGTGGCGGCAGTTTGTCTGGTTGTCGAGGCTCCGGTGTTGTTGACCATCGCGAGAACAAACTCATCAGGTCTCCGCCTTGGATGAGAGCCTCGATTTGTCTTTTCAGCTGGTAGCATTCAGAGGTCAGGTGTCCATGGTCTTTGTGAAATTCACAATACTTTGTTTTGTTCCGCCTTTGCGGCTCGCATCTCATTGGCTCAGGAGCGTTGAACTTCTCACGAGCTAGGGCCAAGATTCTCTCGAGTCTAGTGTTTAGCGGGGTGAAGTTGACCTGTTCTTGGAACTTGTTCACCAAACTGCGCTTTTGGTCCGTCGGGGGGCGACCACTGGTGTTGGATCTCGCCTTCTTCCTTCTTAGCTCATCGAATTCATCCTCATCCCTTCTTCGGCTCGTTTGGTCGTTGACTCTCCGTCCATGGACAAATTCCTCGAGGGCTATGTACTTCTAAGCCACAAACTATTAAAGATGCTCTTAGAGTAAACTATGTGCAGAGCGACCTCAGCAGCATTTCATAACTCTAGAATCAAGTATTCTTCGAGAGAAGTGAATTGTGTGTAGCTTGTCCTCTGAGTATGGGTATTTTATAGTGTTTAGGAGACTGAGGATGAGCCTCTAGTCGCTTGGCAAGGAGTGCACGATGTGGAATGGCATGCGCGGACGCTAGCTATATTTTTGAGGTGCGTGCGACTGTCTCTCAAGGTTGCGTGTGGGGAGTACTCCTTGGTGCACTGGCACGGCGCGCCAGGCCCCTCCCGCGCCACGGGCTTGTCTGCGCGGTGTGTGTGCGAGCCTTGTTTCGTGGATGAGCCTAGGCTCGGATTTTGGACCCGTTTTATATGGGCTTTTGGCTCTTGTGGGCCTTGATGGGTTTTTTAGTGGCCCGGTCCGTTGGGATTTAGGATTCGGAATTCAATGAGGGCCACGCTAAATTTAATGTTTTGGGTTTCTGAGAACGACCGATAACATTATCTCACCAAGTTCGTTGTTCGGGTGGCTCGGGCGATGGACTTTAGCCGTCGTACGCCAGGTGTTTGAGAAAAATGGAATTTCTTATTCTTCGCGATCGCAATTTTTTTTGGTTGGCGCCCAGATGACCTTGCGCACACGTGGGGACGACACCTGTAGGGATTTTTTTCCTCTTTTTTTCTTGTTTCCGTGTCCTAATTGGAGTAGGAGTAGGATTCCTACTTTTGGAATCCTACTATTTCCTTCCCTTGTGCCTATAAATAGAGGCGTAAGGCTCCTTGCTTCTCACAATTTGCACGGGCTTCTCTTTCCTTTTCTGTCTCTCTCTCAACATGTGCTCATGATGCAAAATCAATTCTCTCTCTCGACCGAGGATCATGAGGTAGATTTCTTTCACTTGCTTTCAGGATCCTGAGCACTCTAAGAGCAATCTCTTTTCGGGATTGGAGAAGATTCTCATGCACGTTGAGGAGGACCCGAGCAGGGTGGAGCAGTGGCTCAATGCAAGCGAGGCGGAGGCGCGCGCGCCAACCAAGCGCAGCGGGCAAGAAGGCGCGGAATATTGGGAAACGAGGGGGAGGTATCGGACACGAACGATTGCTCCGACACCACTCGTCAGTGAAGCATGTAGGATATCAGACACGAACAATCGCTTTAATACCACTTGTTGGAGAAACACAAGTGGTATCGGACACGAACAAGCGCTTCAAATACCACTACTTGTAATTATGTGCTCACCTTGATAACCAAATAAGTTTCGGAATAAATTAATTACACTAAGAAGAGCTAATTAAATGTATGGTTATGTAACAAGATCTAGATTTACTTATTAATTAAATAATGAAAGCATTCAAACATATCAAGCAACCAATAAGAACAAAGAATAAATTTCGAAGAACACTTACGGATTGGGCTCACGAACTGAAACTTCAAACTTTTTTCAGATCCTCGTACTCCTCTTGATGACACCGTAGTCTTCCGAAACGTAATCTCCGGGCAAATAAAGAAAGATGGCGTGGGACCGCACTCTTTAATCTCACACGATCAAGAAACAATGTTGTTTCAAGATCTTACTCTTGTTTTCTAAGAACGGAATAGAGTAATTCCAAGGGGTAGAGAGAGAGAGAGAGAGAGAGAGAGAGAGAGAGAGAGAGAAAACCGGCCATACTAGAGAGTTGGACGAAAATTTTGGACTTCCAAAAGCTTATTTTGGCTCAATTGCTTAAAACTCAATTAATTATTTATTTACATGGTCCAACAATAAACAAATAAGTAATTGATTAATTATTTACTTGATCAAACAATAAATAATTAATACTACCATAAATAATTATTTAATTATGCAAATACCCAATTTCATAGATTTATAATAATGAAACACATTATTATTAGAGGTTTTTTATTAGACATAAATTGTTAGATGCTTGAGAGAGATTTAGTGATATTATTATGTGAGCGTGATTACTTAAGAGAGAGAATCGAAGAATCGTGCTTAATTTTAGGAATCTCAACCATATGAAAGTTTAGCGAAACCATTACCTTTGTCTTCCTCTCATTCGTTCATTCTCATTAATTTTTTGTTTTTATTTAATTATTTGTTTTCAATCAATCATCACTTTGTTATCCTCGAGTTCAATTCGTTGCTTGTTTATTTAATTTTCGATTAACTTAGTCCTTGTGGACAATGTTTATTTTAATTTTTTTGGGGGAGGGGGGATTCTTATTTTTTCCGGAAATTTATTCTTATTTAATTTAGCGAAACTTCTTGTTTTAAGTAGAATTTGGTGACTCGATCGTCTTGTTTAAATTTTTGTTCGAAATGCTTGCCTAGGAGACTGTAAGATTCGAAGCTTATGCTTGGGGATTTTAGTCATGATTACTTGGTGTGATTTATGTTTTTTTATACAAGATGTGTGGTTATCATTTTCACCCCAATATATATGTCTCGGGTTTTATGAAACCTTTGTTAGTAGCTAGATTGGCCGCTAAAGCGAGAGTTACTTCAAAACACTATAGCTCATCCAACCTTTTACGAGGCGAAATTGAGTACATGTTGATCTAGTAGAGATGATATAGGCATTATGATGAGTTTTTTCTACCCAAAGAGCCACCATGAACAAAATTATCCATTAGAACATTGCACATAAAGCCAAACACATAATTTCTCAAACACATCATCGCGAGTCATTTCCAAGTTTTTATACTAGTATTAGAGGGAGCATCCAAGTCAATAAAAGAAAATGTGAAAAATTGTTGAACACTTGTTTTATTACAGTGTTTAAACAAATCGATAATTTTTGGAATGACGTTTTTGAGGGGTAACTTGGGAGAGGTCTAATGCTAGAGCGAGGTTTTGTGAAGTTTGAGTGTTTGATGAGAAATGAGTCGCAATGCTTTCTAGATTGATTTTAGTCACTGAAATTTCATATCTTACTGTAACTCCAACTTGACATTACAAGCTGCAAAACTTATGGATGAAGAGAGAATGATATGTGTAAATTAATGGTGACCAATGGAAAAGAGTGTGGTTATGTGTATGTTGAGCCCAAATTCACAGAAATTTGACATTAGAAATTTTCTTGAGAGCTAAGAAGTTGCAAAGCTAAGTATCCAAGAGTTCGCAAGCCACGAGTTCAATTCGTTGCATACTTATTTAATTGTTGGTTCAGATTTTCGATATACCACAAAATGACATATAACGAACGATTATTACACAGTATTTTTATTGTATGGAGAAACCCAAAGTTTGCGAAGGATTTGACAGAGCAGAGAGAAGACGAAGAGCGAGAAATACATAAAATTTACAGGATGATTAATATTGAAAACAGTGATATTGATGCGAGAAAGGAGAGAGGTGAGTCAAGCGAGACGACCTACGACGGAGTATTTGGCCTCGAACTTCTTCTCCCAGTCGTTGAGGACGCCGATCTCCTTGTCGGAGAGGCCGTGGAGGGAGGCAGAGATGTCGTCGTCGCTCTTGCTCATCTTGGCCAAGGCTCGGCTGGCGTCCTTGCCGGCGAACATGCAGTAGGATCCGCCGGGGCCGTAGAACGACTTCCCGGAGGTGACATCGAAGATCCGCCCCTTCACCGCCACGTAGATCGGCTTCGACGGGTCGCTCCCGTTGTACTCCACCAGCTCTTGCGCCGTCAGTTCCATTCTTCCTCTCTCCTTCTCTCTTCTTGTCCTTATTATGTATTTGCGTGGCTATCCCTCTTTCACCTCTCAAATGGATAAGGCTCCACTCAGTGGGGCTGACATGCCTTTTTAATCACGGGCTTCGGAACTCCACGTCCCACCGGCCCAAAATCTGAGGTTGACCGGCCCAAAATAGATAAGTAATAGCTTTTGGGATTATTCCTATTCTATGATCTCCGCAATGATTTTGGACCAAAATCAAATAAGTTCAATTTAATCCTAAACTATGACTATCTATTTTCTTTAAGTACAAAAATACCCTCAATAACTCACTGTGACTTTTTATTGACATTAATACAAATAAGTTCCAATGTTTATTGACATTAATTTAAAAAAAAAAAAAAAGACCAAACAAAATCCATAACAACTCAGTTACACACGGCAAAAAAAAAAAAAAAAAACAGCATACACGGTCAAGTCTCACGGCCAAGTCCGCCGGAACAGCCCGCCATGGATTCCGCGTAGAATTTCTGTGGTTTTTAAAGTTAAAAAATCAAAGAAAAAACGATTCTCGGGATTCTGGATAATTTTGAAAAGTTTCTGAATATTTCTGGGTTTTCGTTGAAGATTTATTGACGTTGATGTCAATAAAAATGCATATTTATTGACATCAATGTCAATAAATCTTCAAATGAATTTTCCAGAATCGTTGAAGATAAATCTTCAACGAAAACCCAGAAACGTTGAAGATTTATTGACATTAATGTCAATAAAAATGCATATTTATTGACATTAATGTCAATAAATCTTCAACGTTTCTGGGTTTTCGTTGAAGATTTGATTTTGGATAATTTTGAAAAGTTTCTGAAAATTTCTGGGTTTTCGTTGAAGATTTATTTACATTAATGTCAATAAAAATGCATATTTATTGACATCAATGTCAATAAATCTTCAACGAAAACCCAGAAATTTTCAGATTTTTCTTACCCAATTCCTGTGAAATTCACTATCCTCGGCGGGTTCTCTTCCTTTCCCGGCGTTCGCTTCCCGGTCGGTCTCCACGGCGACGCGCGGCGTTCTCGTCTCCTCGGTGGGTTCTCTTCCTCTTCCTCCGCGAGCTCAACTCCGTCTCACTCTCACTCTCTCTCTCCCGAATTCTCGTTCTTCTTCTTCCTCGCTCAACTCGGCGACAAACCACGAGAACCCCAAACTAATTTTAGGGGTTTGAAACCCCCGTGATAAGCCTCGACGGAGTTCTTCTTCTTTTGGACGCAAGAGAGAGAGAGAGAGAGAGAGAGAGAGAGAGAGAGAGAGAGAGAGAGAGAGATTTTGAACGAAGAAGAAGAAGAAAAGAAACGCAGAAGAAGAAAAGAAATAAAGGATAAAAAAAGCAATGAGAAAAAATTGAAAGAAATAAAAGGATAAAAACGTAATTGTGTAAAAAAGCAAGTCATGTTTTTGGATTAAATTAGAGATATTGGATTTTGGTCCAAAACTATTGTGAAAGTCATAGTTTAGGAATAATCCCTTGTCTCCAAAGCTTTGCCAACCCCAAAAGTCGAACTTGACTACCATCTTGGGATTATTCCTATTCTATGACCTCCACAATGATTTTGGACCAAAATCAAATAAGTTCAATTTAATCCTAAACTATGACTATCTATTTTCTTTAAGTACAAAAATACCCTCAATAACTCACTGTGACTTTTTATTGACATTAATACAAATAAGTTCCAATGTTTATTGACATTAATTTAAATAAATAAAAAAGAAGACCAAACAAAATCCATAACAACTCAGTTACACACGGAAAAAAAAAAAACAGCATACACGGTCAAGTCTCACGGCCAAGTCCAAAACACGTCCAAAAATCAGCAAATCCATGGTAAATTCATCCAAAATTCGAAAACAGCCCAAATCAACAATCCCAAGCATAATTCCAAACACAAAATCGACTCACAATATCAACAATTCTCAAGATTATCAAAACCCCCAATTTCTAATGAACATACCCTGATTTTTCGGCCAAAATAATCAAAATAATCTCCGACGCTGAAGCTCCTGGGAACGACGGTCATGGCCGCCGAAGAGCAGCCCATGGCCATCCCGGCTACGGCGACCTCGAAGTGTCCGCCGGAACAGCCCGCCATGGATTCCGCGTAGAATTTCTGTGGTTTTTAAAGTTAAAAAATCAAAGAAAAAACGATTCTCGGGATTCTGGATAATTTTGAAAAGTTTCTGAATATTTCTGGGTTTTCGTTGAAGATTTATTGACGTTGATGTCAATAAAAATGCATATTTATTGACATCAATGTCAATAAATCTTCAAATGAATTTCCAGAATCGTTGAAGATAAATCTTCAACGAAAACCCAGAAACGTTGAAGATTTATTGACATTAATGTCAATAAAATGCATATTTATTGACATTAATGTCAATAAATCTTCAACGTTTCTGGGTTTTCGTTGAAGATTTGATTCTGGATAATTTTGAAAAGTTTCTGAAAATTTCTGGGTTTTCGTTGAAGATTTATTTACATTAATGTCAATAAAAATGCATATTTATTGACATCGATGTCAATAAATCTTCAACGAAAACCCAGAAATTTTCAGATTTTTCTTACCCAATTCCTGTGAAATTCACTATCCTCGGTGGGTTCTCTTCCTTTCTCGGCGTTCGCTTCCCGGTCGGTCTCCACGGCGACACGCGGCGTTCTCGTCTCCTCGGTGGGTTCTATTCCTCTTCCTCCACGAGCTCAACTCCGTCTCACTCTCACTCTCTCTCTCTCTCTCTCCCGAATTCTCGTTCTTCTTCTTCCTCGCTCAACTCGGCGACAAACCACGAGAACCCCAAACTAATTTTAGGGGTTTGAAACCCCCGTGATAAGCCTCGACGGAGTTCTTCTTCTTTTGGACGCAAGAGAGAGAGAGAGAGAGAGAGAGAGGGATTTTGAACGAAGAAGAAGAAGAAAAGAAACGCAGAAGAAGAAAAGAAATAAAAGATAAAAAAAGCAATGAGAAAAAATTGAAAGAAATAAAAGGATAAAAACGTAATTGTGTAAAAAAGCAAGTCATGTTTTTGGATTAAATTAGAGATATTGGATTTTGGTCCAAAACTATTGTGAAAGTCATAGTTTAGGAATAATCCCTACCATCTTTGCTCCTTCAATCCTCCAATCGCTAAGGGCATCACCTCATGGCACCCAGATCATCTCCTATATTCGCATCCAACTTACGGAAGTTGGTGGCATCTCTAGTCCCCGCGAGGGTAATAAATTGGCTTATACTCTAACTAGATCATCGTCTTGTACACATTTAAAATGAAATGTACTCTTTGTGGGCATCTATTAAATTTCAAGTTAAAAAGGTAGGGTCGATGCTCCCATTTCGCTCATACCTTATTAACAAAGGTCAAAACTCAAAAGCAACATCCTGAGAGATGTTAAAATAGCAAAGACGAGAACAATTAACAAACCGACATCAAAACATATCACAGTTACTACCCGAGAATGCTCAAATGTGTGACTGCAAGATAGCACACTATGTGCAATGTTCACAAGATTTGATGACTAATCCAACATTAAATACAGCTTGAGACGCTTTCTATTCAAACAAACTTCAGCTTATCAACTTTCCTTGAATCAACTTTTCTTGCCTCACGAAAACAAACTTGTCAAATTACCATGGGAATCATCTACCAGCTATAATTTGAAATTGGTTCTCGTTGCCAAGTTTGATCAAAAAAATAAAAAATAAAAAAACTAGTCTTTTACTCGACGAAATGAGCTTTATATCATTCATGCATTTCTAGAAACAAGGAATATAGTGTGGCGCGCGGTCCGTGATTTGTGACGAGCCATAGGCTAGTTAAGAGTGCAAAATTCACTTCTAGAATACTCAAGCCCGTCTACTTTAATCAGTCCAGAAACTTAAACTCTGAGAGATTAACATATCATCAATACAAAGGAATACCACCGCCAGAATACTCGATTTCCTGAAAACCAGATTGAAATATAATTAGATGCCACTGATAATTTTCTATAAGCATATATACTACACATTGCAATGCAAATCCATGGGAAATAAAACTTGGTTGCATTGCGCAACAGACCTATCCATGTGAACTGGAACAGAAAGCTGACGAACAGCTGTGTTCTATTATTAGGTAGAGAAATCACTCAGTGTATATAAATTATCAACCCTGTAAACCGATATTCTGAATGACAACTTAGTTTTGTATTGCATTTTCATACTTGCCCTCACTATATATTTCAAATGTTTCTGTTCTTAGGCTTTGGTTGACAAAAATTGATTAATAAACACATCTCCTTTAATCTCAATTATATTTGGGAAATGCATAACTTGGCTCTAACTCAATTTTATAAGAAAAGAAGAAAAGGACTAATAGCAAACAGAAAATCAACCCGAATAGCAAAAGAGAGTCATCATAAATCAAGAGTAGGCAAAACGCTATATCATCAAGAAAAAGGAGAAAGAAACGTACCGAAGCAGGAGGCAATGATGAGACCCAATCGGAAGCGTGCGTAGGAAGCAACCCCAAGGTGTTAAGCTGACACGAAGAAAACGCAAAACATGTTCAAGTAAAAATCATATTTTCAAGAAAGAGATGCAATTACAAAAAAGAAATTGATTAGAAGATAAAATAGACAAGATTGGGACGGGGAAGCACTGACCTTCCAAACACCGAGTGCAAGACCACCCAAGTTAAGGGCAATGAAGACCAGCTTAGAGGCCAGAAGATCTACTCTGCTGTCTTTATACGGCTCGAAAACTGCAATAAATGAAAGAGAACTTTAACCATTTAGCCCTTCCTAGGCGTTATTGAACAAAAGGTGTCGGAAACAATATGTAAATTTGGGAAATCTGACCCTTGCCCACGCCCTGCAAGGCGCTCAAGGGCTGCCAAAGAGCGGAAAAAGTAATCCCAATGCTGAAGAGATGCACGGTGCTCCCCGCCATCCACATCATGAAGCCCATCATCATCAGGTTCTTCATCGGGGCTTGAGCCACTTCCCACGCTTTCTGTGGAGTAATCGAGCATTAAGTTAGCCCTAGGATTTCGATTTGATTTGGATGGATCGAAAAGAATACCTGAGCTTTCCAAACAGCTTCGGCGTCCCTCTGCTGGCGGCTCACGGCTGCATCGTCCTGAAGAGACCTCGAAATAAGGATCGATCTGGAAGAGAGGAGAGTTGTTGGAAGAAACGAACCTGGTCGGGAGGGGATCGAGAGAAGCCAGGAGGATCGGCAACGTCGCGACACGAAGGAGAAGAAGACAAGTCCGTAAAGTCAACGGCCCATCTCCGACCACCACTCATCACTGCCTTTCCCTTCTCACCCATCTTTCGCTCCTCAAATCTCACAACCACAAAACCCGTCCCAGTATCTATTCGCCTTTCGCTTTTTATGCTCTCTTCACTTTCTCGTTTTAAGAAATACCTAAGATGAGTTAATAAAACAGAATCCTATATTTCAGTTATCAAGAAATGAAGTCATGAATACTTAATATTTTCGGAAACATACATTTATATATTTTTTATTACAAAAATATCTAATATTTTTTAATGAGAATATTAATTTTTGGTTCATCATTGCAAATTTGACCATTAACTTTAACAAACTCCGGCAACATCGATCGTCGACCATGGAAAAGCGGTTTGGAGTCCAATTTGGGCTATTAATCTCTCCACTCCGAGCTCCGAATGAGGACGCCGCCGAGAACACGCAGTTCCTCTCTTCCGCGCTTGTTGTGGTTGTCCCCTTGCCAAGATCGAGAGGGATGAAGACCTAAAGCTGGGTGGTCGCCGTAAGAAGAAGTGAGTTCAATTTCTCTCCTTGGAATACTCTATTTTCTTTTCGTTATTGAAATTTTGTTTAGACAGAAGAAAGATATCGCACACAATGTAGAGTTAGTGTGTTCGACTACTTGTTCTGACTCAGGCGATGAATAATAAATAATTGTTGTGTTAAAGAAATGACACAAAGAATGGTAACATAGTTCGATGCAACGTCACCTACTCCGAGGGGCTCTTAGCCCAGTGGAAAGGAATTCACTAAGACTTACATGAACAACACCGGACTCAAAGTCATTTTACTATTACTACATTTGAATACCTAAACAGGGCTCCCCTGAATTTGAGTCCCCTCTCAATTCCACTCTTCAAACACACTCTCGGCGTTTGGTCGCCTTCAATATCAATGCACGTGAGGACTTCAATCACGCAATCACAAACCTAAACTTTCTCAAACACTCAGATCTCTGGAAAAGTGTCCACGACCGGGTGGTCTCCCGGTCGGCGCAATGGGTGACTGGATCTCCTTCGGTCGACTAGATCTCCACCGGCTGGCCTTCGGCGGCCAACCTAGTGGGCGAGGATCGGTCCTGGTGGTCGGCCGATCACCATAAAAGGGGAGATGTACCTAGGATTGGAGGCGACGTACCGGGGAGCTCGCACGCGCACAGATCTAGACCGCCCAGAGGATCAATGCCGCCAAGAGGTTGGCCAGACAGTCCGCCCGAGTCTGTCAAGGGTGACCCAGTCGACGGCGCGCCCGAAAGATTGGCCGCGCTGGTCTCGCCCAGCCCGGAGGGGCTTCGTCGGTCGCTGGAATCGGCTGGGCGGGTGGCTGTTTGGCCGCTTGTCACCACGCGCACCGTTGGGATGTCGCCAACGCCATCAATGAGCCATCCTTCGACAACATTAAAGTCTTCCTCTCTAAACTCCATTGTCGGTGATCGGGACACGCCGAAGCCTAATGCGGGAGAGAATTTGGAGAAGGAAAAGAATAAATTTGGAAAATAGATGGATGGTTCCACACATCCTCCATATTTGTACAAGGAGTAGCGAGGAGTGACAGATAATCATCAACGTGGTCATCACACGTGGACCTACCAAGGATGAATGTGTCAAAAGGATCCATGGACACGTGGCAAGCGCGAAGGGACTTGGACAAAAAAATGTTAATGATGGTGACGACGCACGCACGCAATATCAAAAATACCTCTCTGGTGACGCCTAGGGCTTTCTCGGGAAGCGTGCGCACCGTAGGAATTCACCGTGATCGGGTCTTCTTGAGTTTTCACTCGACCTACGCCCGACAGAAAACTCGGAGGTTAATGTTATCTGTCGATTCCGGGCCTTCGACTTAAGGGTCAAATCTATCTAAAGTGAGCCCGCTCGAAAGGACCCCGACCAAGCAGAGACTTGCCATGAGCCCCCTGGCGACGCGGCCGGCCAAACACCCGCGCGTTGGACCGATCGATCATGGCCGGGCGGCCGGGCACGGGACCGTCCGGACACAGTCGGACGGTGCATCAAGGAGCCATCCGGACATGGCCAGACGGCTAGACAAGAGACCGACCGGTCATGGGCGGACGGCTGGACAGAAGACCAGCTGGCCATGGCCGGACGGCTGGACAAAGGACCGGACGATCATGGCCGGACGGCTGGGCAGAGGACCGGTCGATAATGGGCGAACGGTCATGCTAGTGACCCGACCGGCTAGCTTCCTCGCCTGTGCGCTCGACGCTTCGTCTATAAATAGAGACCCCGTCTCTATTTAAATGGCAATATGAATTTGAGCTCTGAAACGTTGTCGAACCTCTGAGTCACTCGTTTCACTCATCTTTGGCCTCTAAACCCCTAAACACCTTTCTTACACTTTAATCCTTCTAATGTTGAGCGTCGGAGAGGTAAACGGAGGCAACCCTTCTGTTTCCCCTTTCTAGTTCACTCGTCCTTCTCTTTTCAGGATCTCTTGGAGGACGTGGAATGCCATTTATAGCTAGGGACGAACTCGGGATACCGAGTTCGGGACGCTCAAGCTCGAACACGACTACTTGGTCCGGCCTTGGGTTAAACCATTTGGAGTTTCTAAATCGTTGTCCGAAAATGAGTTACAACATTTAACAATCATTCATGTTTATTTTATCATCTTCAGTTGGCAATAACAATCTCCCACTTTGACCAAAGAAGATAAGACAGTTTCTGTCACGACCCGCGAGCCTTAGCTCGCCCACGAGCCACAGCAGAGATCTTCGTATCTTACTTATCATAAAATAAAATTAATAAAAACCGTGGTGGAAGTGCTTCCGGAAAACATTTCTATAAAAACTTTTAAAATATTTACATAAGTATCTCAAAATACGGGAAAATTTTTCTTTTTTCTTACAACATACTATTTAAAACTTTTACAAACAAAAGACTCGACTTTTAAAAATAAAACAGACCAATTCATAAATGGACTTAAGCAACTCACAAACCTTGGTCTCTTGACCTTCTTCCACGAAACCGTCTGGTTGAGCCATATAAACGCGCTCGTCAAGATTGACATTCAAGAAGGGAGTCTTGACACATCCATTTGCCAGATCTCATAATCGAGAGCTGCAACTATGGATAGAATATGCGGATGGATCTAAGCATTGCGACTGTAGAGAAGGTTTCTTCATAGTCAATCCCTTCTTGTTGGGTATAACCCTTAGCCACAAGTCGTGCTTTGAACGTCTCGACGTTCCCATCCGGACCCTTTTTTTTCTTGTATATCCACTTACACCCTACGAGTTTAATCCCTTCAGGAAGGTCTACAAGTTTCCAGACTTTGTTGACATACATCGAATTCATTTCAACTTTCATGGCGTCAAGCCAAATGTTTGATTCAGAACAAGCCATCGCTTGGCTATATGAAACAAGATCATCCATGTCAAAGACGGCTACGAGAGTGTCTCCATAAGACATGTACCTGTCAGGCTTTTGAGAAGCCCTCTCACTACGTCGAAGTACTACTTGACGAGGTTCTGATGATTTAGGTTGTGTTTCAGTTGGGGTAGGAACAGTTCTTACAGAAGAGGTAGAAGTTTCCTCACCCAACTTTTCTTCAAGCACAATCTTGCTTCTAGGTTTTACATCTTTCATAAAGTCCTCCTCAAGGAAACGAGCATTCATGCTAACGAAAGTCTTATCGTCCTCGGGACTATAGAATGTGAAACCTTTGCTTTCCTTTGGATATCCAAGGAACAAACACAATTCTGACCTACTAGCCAACTTGCTAGTCTTTTGCCTCAGCACGTGTGCAGGGCAACCCCAAATTTTGATGCGGCCAAGTTCATTTATTCACATTCCAAGGAACAAAGCATGAGATGATATACATTGTATTTTAGCAATCTTGTACATGAATTCCATATCTATGAGATCTTCACAAAGTTACTCATGACATCTTCATAACTTAGTACTTCACCAATAGGTCATGTTCAGAATCAAATAGAGAATCCGAACTCTGACTTTCTCAAATGAGAATACGTAAGCTATGAAATGACATGTCTCATTTCAGGATTGAGGTAAGCATGATGCAATTTATACCTAGTGACTTCGAGAGATAAGAGGTTGAATGGTTTGTTCTTATTCTGTCTCTAGAAGTGAACTGGTGAATTCAGTACCTTCAGAAGATACCTAGAAGAACTATAGAGTCTCCAACTCTCAATGTCTCATAACCAGACATCATAGATTCTTCTAACAATCGTACTGAGATCAATAGTCTTTTGATCCTTAGATTGTGAATGTGCAGTTTTAAGCAAACCATGAAGAGTTTGTTCGTGCAAATCTACATTTGTCTCTTCATGTGTTGTTAGGTTTGTTTAAGGACTATAGACTATAGATTATCATAAAGCTTCAAACAGACAAGGAAGAATGAATGAACGTTTCAACTTTTATTAATAAATAAGCAGTTACAAGCAAGAGTCTTCGTAAGACTATATTACATCAAATATACATTAATAGAGACTATAACTCTTCTTGTGGGCACCATTGACAACACTTTTGGGCCTTGAGGATTGAATTTCATTTTATGGAATTTTATATTAAAATTCTACATGGGCTTTTCTTGTATTATCATGAACAAATAAAGAAACATCTAGAAGCTTGTTCTAGATGCTCAAAAAGGCCATCATCAAGGAAAAGAGAAAACTATTGTGTGCATTGATATATGAAGATACTTGCCAAAAGGAAAAAAAAAAAAAAAGAGAAAACAAATTTATAGCATGATGCTATGATAGTGGACGACCAAGCTAAGGAAAATGGAAACTAATTTCCAACCTTGGTATTATGATAGGAAAGGGAAATAAAGATTATGCTCATGAATATGTGATACTCAATAGAAAAGAGGAAACTACCTTTTCAAGGCAATCATTTCTCCTATAAATACCACACCTCATTCACAATGCTGATCAATACAAGTTTTTGAGATAGAGAGATTCTCTCTCTCTCTCTCTCTCTCTCTCTCTCTCTCTCTCTCTCTCTCTCTCTCTCTCTCTTCTTCTTCTTCTTCTTCTTCTTCTTGCTCTTTTGTTTTGGAACCTAGGTCCTCATTAGACCTAGCTTTTGTATTAGCTCTTTGGCTCTAAGACTAGTTCTTGAGTCATTGTGTTTAATAGTGCCCACACACTAAATCCTTTCTAAACTCGAAGACTCTAGTGTTAGAAACTATCGTGGTTACTCGGTTTCAAGAAGACACGAATGAGACAAGCGAAGTGGAGAGACGAGCGATTCAACCTTTCCAAAGGCTTCTCAACGCTCAAGCTTCTAACGAGGTTGGTACCGAGTGAAAACTCTTTATAGTTATTAATTTTAAATTATATGTTCTTGCACTTTGTCTAGGTAGTAAAATTGTTTTTTATGTTTAAAGAATTTTTATATTCCGCCGCTTGCTAGACGCGATAAATTATTCTTAATCCTAGTTCTATTCTTCAATCACGCAATCACAAACCCAAACTTTCTCAAACACTCAGATCTCTGGAAATGTGTTTAGAGATTTACACCACACGAATAAAACGATTAGCTTCTTAGTCAGTCACTCTTGCACGTCTAAGAACCCTAAAAGTTTGATGTCACTAGGACAAACAACGTCATCCGGTGCGACGATTGTCGCACCAAATACCTCATATGTCACACCTAATAGTTTATTAGGTGCGACAAAGTCGCACCGAATATGCCGTCGCTAAAGGCATTAGGTGCGACATGTCGCACCTAATAGTCATACCTTTAGGTGCGACATATCAGGTGCGACAATGTCGCACCTACTATGTTTTTTAAATTAAAAAAAAATTACAAAATCAGAAATAGAATATTGTTCGATCCAGGCGGCGGGGCGGGGGCTGGTCCAGGCGGCGGTGGGGTGGGGCGGGGGGCTGGTCCAGGCGGCGGTGGGGCGGGGCGGGGGGCTGGTCCAGGCGGCGGTAGGGCGGGCGGGCAGGGGGCTGGTCCAGGCGGCGGTGCGGGGCTGATCCAGGCGGCGGGGCGGGGCGGGGCTGGTCCAGGCGGCGGCGGGGCAGGCTGGGAGAGACAGACAGAGTGAGAGATGGCCGGTGAGACAGATAGAGAGAGAAATAGAGGGGGACGTATCAGGAAGGTCCGGCAGCGGCGGAGCGGAGAGGGACGGCGGCGAGGACTGGCTGAGAGAGAGAGAGACAGTGTGAGATGGTGAGAGACGGCCGGTGAGACAGAGAGAGAGAGAGATTGGGACGTACCAAGATGGGCCGGCAGCGGCGGAGCGGGGAAGGACGGCGGCGGGGGCTGGCTGAGAGAGAGAGACCTTGTGAGATGAGAGAGAGAGAGTGAGTTAATGTGTGAAAAAGGAGAAACGCAGGGTTTAAAACCCTAAACCTATTGGGTGCGACATTGTCGCACCTAATAATCATATTCGGTGCGACATTGTCGCACCTAATATGAAATCCTAGATCCAAAAAAAATTCGGCGGGATTCGCTGACAAATTTAATTTTAAAACTCATTGGGTGCGACATTTGTCGCACCTAAAGGTATTAGGTGCGACAAATGTCGCACCTAAAGGTATTAGGTGCGACATATTCATATTAGGTGCGACAATGTCGCACCGAATAACACTAAACATTAGCGAAATTTTTAGTTATCCGGATGAGTATCCGGTGCGACATGTCGCACCTAATATGGGTTTAGGTGCGACATGTCGCACCTAATACCCTTCCGCACCCAATATGCTAATTTGTAGTAGTGTGTGTGCGTCAAAGACTACTATAGAGAGGAGCACAGCTTTTATAGTAGTAAAACTAGGCAAGGGGTCGACGACTCGTCGAACAACTCACGGCGGACCGGTCCCGGGTGGGTGTAGCCTCGCCCGGATAGCCCAACACCGGTTGGTCCAGTCCAAACGCCGGCTCGGCCAGATGGTCCCTGCCAGCCGGTCCATGACCGGACGATCACATGCCGGCCGGTCCATGGCCGGATGATCCTCAGCTGGCCGGTCCATGACCGGGTGGTCTCCCAGTCGGCCTAGTGGGCGATTGGATCTCCACCGGCTGGCCCTCGGCGGTCGACCCAGTGGTCAAAGATCGCTCTTAGTGGTTGGTCGATCACCACAAGGAGGGAGACGTACCTGGGATTGGAGGCGGCGTACCGGGGAGCTCGCGCGCACGGATCTGGACCGCCCAGAGGATCAATGCCGCAAAGAGGTTGGCCAGACAGTCCGCCTGAGTCTGTCGAGGGTGACCCAGTCGACGGCGCGCCGGACAGACTAGCCACGCTGGTCTCGCCCAGCCCAGAGGGGCTTCGTCGGTCGCTGGAATCGGCTAGGCGGGCGGCTATTTGGCCGCTCGTCACCACGCGCACCGTTGGGATGTCGCCAATGCCGTCAAGGAGCCATCCTTCGATGACGTTCAAGTATTCCTCTCTAAACTCCATTGTCGTTGACCGGGACACGCCGAAGCCTAATGGTGGGAGAGAATTTGGAGAAGGAAAAGAAGAAATTTGGAAAATAGAAGGATGGTTCCACACGTCTTCCATATTTGTACAAGGAGTAGCGAGGAGTGAGAGATAATCATCAACGTGGTCATCACACGTGGACCCGCCAAAGATGAACGTGTCAAAAGGATCCATGGACGCATGGCGAGCGCGAAAGGACGTGGACAAAAAAAATGTTTAATGATGGTGACGACGCACGCACGCAATATCAAAAATACCTTTCTCGCGACGTCTCGGTCTTTCTCGAGAAGCATGCGCACCGTAGGAATTCATCGTGATCGTGACTTCTTGCCGTGTGTCATAGTTAGCGTCTTGAGTTTCCACTCGACCTATGCCTGAGTGGAAACTTGGAGGCGGCGCACCATAGGAATTCTGGGCCTCCGACTTAAGGGTCGAGTCTATCTAAAGCGAGCCCGCTCGAAAGGACCCCGGCCAACCAGAGACGCGTCACGACCCCCCCGGCGACGCGGTCAGCCAAACGCCCGCGCACTGGACCGTCCGGTCATGGTCGGGCAACCTTGCACGAGACCGTCCGGACACAGCCAGACGGCGCATCGAGGAGCCATTCATACACGGCTGGACGACTGGGCAGGAGACCGGCCAGATGGTTGGACAGAGGACCAGCCGGCCTGGGCCGGACGGCTTGGCAGAGGACCGGTCGGTCATGGTGTAAGATTCCGACTTTTATTTATGTAAATAATAAATAAAAAGTCGACAAAAGGATTTTTGAAATTACTTGAGCATTGAAAATCTTTAGTCCTTGAGAATCACGAGAATAATATTAAGGAATTTCTCGAAGGAACGAGAAAACTATCGGAATGGAAAATTAAGGATATTAAGGTCGATAAGGTTTTAGAATATTTTCACAAATTTAAGAAGGATTGTGGAAGTGAAAATAAATTTTAACGATCTTAACTAGTTTCTACGTTAAAGGATTTCGAAAGAAAATTGCTGGACTAGTTTTCTCGTTATATTTTCCATCTCTCGAGAAAAGAATAAAGTTAAAAGGAATTGTGTGCAACAAGGAAGGACTTAATTGTAATGTCTAAGGGACCCATTGGAAAGAAAACAAGGAAAAGAGGTTAGATGGTAAATAAATGGATAAGCTTTACCTTGCCACATACAACACGCGTGAACCAGGAGAAAAAAAAAAGAAGAGAAGGAAAGGAAAGAAAGAAAAAGAAGAAGAAGAAGAAGAAGAGAACACGGGAGAGAGAGATGGAAAGAGATTGAGGGAGAGCAAGAGAGAGAGAGAGCGAGACGAGGTTGGGCTCGCGAAGAGGAAGCTCGACCGACAGCCATCGAGACCCAAACCCGCGCGCGCTCGGACCGAGAGGAAGAGAGCCACCGCGAGCACACCGAGGACACCGGACCGAGAGAGACACCGGGAAAAGAGGGAGTGAGCGCTGAGGAGACCCAATTTCATGAAGTAAGGTGAGAATTCGTTCTTTCCCTGTTTTGATTTTGAAGTTAGGGTTGGAATTTGGGGGTTTTCGGGTTTGGTATTTTGAAACACTCAATTGATGGCTGGGTAATGATTAGTGAATATTGTTTAGCTTGAATATGTGTTTAATTTCGGTTTTTCATTGAGATGGTGGGGAAACCGAAAATTGGATTTGAATACTTGGGGGTTTTGATGATCTGGAGAATTGTTGATGTGGTGAGTCGATTCTGTGTTTGGAATTATGCTTGGGATTGTTGATTTGGGCTATTTCCGAATTTTGGATGAATTTACCATGGATTTTCTTATCTTTGGACGTGTTCTGGACTTGGCCATGAGTTTTGTTATTGTTGGCCGTGTGTGTATATGTGTGTGTTATTGTTGATATTTGTGGTTCATACGAAGGTTCGGGTTAAATTTGGATTCGTTCTCTCGTTGTTTGTTTTGGCCGTGAATTGAAACCTAGAATCTGAGAAGTTTTAGTGATAGGTTATGAAGTTGACGTTATTTTCTTTCAGATTTGCTAGTTATTAAGTCGAGTTTTGTTGCGAGTTTGTTGTCGAGATGTTAGGCTCGGTTTAGGTGGGCGGCACAGGGCTCGGGGCAGCGGGTTCGGGACGGTGAGGACGCTGTCCGAGGAGTGGCGGAGCTGCTGCGCAAGTGTCGACGAGGCGAGGCCGGACCAAGCCGAGAGTGGGCCGAGTAGGAAAGGCCTTCGCTTTTGGCTCGGAGACTCGCAAAGTCTCGGTTTAGTGTTAACGAGTCGAGAATTCCCGAGTCTTGACTCGAATTGATTACGAACCGTCAATTATGTGTACGAGTCGTTTGATATAAGTTGTTAAGAAAAAATAAATTAGTATGTTATCGTTACTAAACTCGTTGATTATTCAATTAATTATATAGTATCCTTATCTTAATTATGTATAAAAAAATCGAGTTCGACTATAAGCTCGACTCTTTTAATTTGGAAAAAGAATATCAACGAAAAATGTTTTATTTACGCACGAAAATAGAAATAAAAGAACGGTTCGACTACGAACCGAGGGTTCGGTTATTTCATAAATATTTTATTAAATCGAATCAAAGATTATTTATATATGGTTAGATATTTAAAATAAACGACTTGGTTTATTTTAAATGAAAGGTTTTTACGTTATGTACTTCATTTTTCAAATGGTTATAACTTGTCAATAAAAAGAGACAAGTCAAAAATATTTTCTAGAACATATTTGAAAAGTATCGTTTTGAGTTATTTTCATATAACTTCTGTATGCTATAGATTGTTAGTAATAACTTCTTTATACGTTCTTTTTCTCTTAGTTTCGACCCTCGGGAACCTATTCTAAGCAGTGGGCTTTGCCTAGTCAGAAGAATAGGTGGTCGAATAGTGTAGAACGTTCCTTAGCTTAGATTAGAAAAGCGATGTCAAGGCCTTATTTTTAGGCATCGATTATTTTCTGTATCTCTGTTATGTTCTCATGTGTTCTTGATTGCTCGTGTTTGAGACGCTCTAAGTAGCGTGACTAGGAAGACGTTTGAATACGTTCCTTATGAGCTTTCTTTCTAGTAGAAGTATGTACGTCAGTATGTCGAGGGATGAGATACTGAGTACGCTCCATGTTCGATCTTTCTCTTCTATAGATAAGTCCAGATTGCTACAAGGATAGCAGCGAGCGTAAAGATATTACGTGGACGAAGCTACGTGAAGTAAAGAAAGGACTCTTTCTGTTAGAAAAGGATTCGGGATTCGAAAGAATCGTATCCAGGTAAGTAGAAACATTCCAACTGTATCACAAAAACAATGTGTTGTGTGTGTTGCTTATGTGCTTTGCATTTATATGATAGGGTATGTGATGATTGCATTTACTGCATTTGCATTCATGTGCATCTCATTTAAAAATGAGAAAAAGAGTTTTGACGAGAAATGAGGTTTTTTGAAAGAAGGATGTGTGTTGTGGGTCGTCCATGAAAGGTCGGCTAACTCCTAGGATCGGGGAGTTAGCAACAACTTCGCGGGATAGGATCGGTCTCACGAAGGCTCGGGTCATTTGAATAGTTCTGGGAACCTTATGACTTCGAGGAGCGAATCATATGTAGTACTGGGTACCTTATGGTCGCGTCGGACCATTTGAATAGTGCTGGGCACCTTATGGTTGCGACTCCGGGCTGTTTGTATAGTGCTGGGCACCTTACAGCCGCTGCGTTAGTCATACATGTATGTGAGAGAGACCTGAGTGAACTACTTACAACACACACCTTGCGCGCAATTAAGAAGAGATTTAAGAAGAAGAAAAGATGAGAAAAACTTGCTTGAGTTTTTAAAATGAAAATCATATCATATGCATTGTTTCTGCTTACTGGGCGTTAGCTCATTCGTTTTTGTGATACAGGTGAAGGATGTTATTAAAAGATGTTTATACGGTAGCGGGTTGACTGGCGAGCGCTTCCACGTAGACGAGACTTCGTATATGGGCTATTTTGACCTGATGGGCCTAATAAGAAATCGTTTTGAATAATGTTTTGTGAAAATGATTATGTTTTGTGAAGTCTGTCTAAGACCTAGAGGTCAAGTAGATTGTTTCTTTCACTATGTCGTTTATGCATGTAGACTTTAAGTCAATACGATGGTGTTGTGAGTAGATACGAAAGGTTTGTCATGACGTCGTGTCGTTTATGTTTTTTAAAAAAAAAATTCCACGTGTTTTCGTTTAAATAAACGACTCGTCGGGGCGTGACACATGGTCAGATAGTCATGCTAGTGACCCAACCGGCCAGCTTTCTTGCCCGTGCGCTCGACGCTTCGTCTATAAATAGAGACCCCGTCTCTATTTCAATGGTAATCCGAATTTGAGATCTGAAACGTTGTCGAACCTCTGAGTCACTCGGTTCACTCATCTTTGGCCTCTAAACCCCTAAACACATTTCTTCCGCCTCAATCCTCCTAATGTTGAGCGTCGGAGAGGTAAACAGAGGCAACCCCTCTGTTTCCCTTTTGTAGTTCACTCGTCCTTCTCTTTTCAGGATCTCTTGGAGGACGTGGAATGCCATTTACAGCTAGGGACGAACTCGAGACACCGAGTTCAGGACGCAAGCTTGAACGCGACTACTTGGTCTGGCCTTGGGTCGAACCATTTGGAGCTTCTAAATCGTTGTCCGAAAACGAGTGACAACATTTAATAATCATTCATGTTTATTTTATCATCTTCAGTGGGCAATATTCCTTACAATGTCCCACTTTGACCAGAGAAGATAAGGCAGTTTCCTTAGATCATTAACGCTTAGCCATCGTACAATAGACAATTTAGATTTTTTTTTTACTAGGATTGAGATTCCCAACTTTTGAATTCTCACATTAACTTGTATCTTTATCAATTATGTCGATCGATGTATATATCTCATTTAATATTCTTCTAGCACAACTATTGCGTGACTTTCAAGTTATATTGAAAAGTTCGACAATTTTGTTTTGCGACAATTAAGCCGCAGTGTATATTGCCACTAATCCAACGTTCCATGAACATACAAAACATATAGAGATCGATCTCTACTTTGTACGTGGTCATGTGCAGGATGTAGACGTGAAGTTGTTGTCACTAGTTCGCACACATCACCAACTAGCAGACGCATTGACAAAGCCTATTACAGCTCCAGCTTTGAGATCTATTATATCCAAATTGCCTTTAAAGGATATCTTTCATCCACCCTTGAGGGAGAGTATTAGAATTGCAGTCTATAATTCGTGGTTTTGTGATAGTCAGTCTTTCTTGTTATTTATGCAATCTTTGTATGTTGCGTGTTTGTTTTTAGATTATTTAGTGTTTTATGTAGTCAGTTTTATTCCGTGATTTCCTTTCTCTCCCGATTCAAGATTCAATCCGTGAAAAGGAATACTCCTTGCATTTGTAGCCTAACTCATTCTCTCTGAAGAAATGCATTCACAAAATTGACTCGGTCAGTCAGATATTGTGAGTTTTCTGTCACTAATACAAGGCTTCAGTCTAATTTGTGAATTATGCGCGTTCTTGAGTGATAGGATCCATTTTTATGCATAACAATTCGAGTCTCCCAATAAAACTATAGGCTAGTTTATGTCGCTTGCCTATTTCGATATTTGAGTCTCGCGGCCAGGACTCTAGCCCCGATGTCATCTCCAACACGAGAAATATAGTTTTATGGAATTGTATCAGTCTATTATTGTAGCACATAACAATACATAACAGACTAAATTTATAATTATTTGGTAAAATTTTGTATCATGAATAGTCGAGAAAAGCCAAGCCTACTAAAGTTGCGGCTGTCATTGAGACTGTGCTTTTCATGTGGAAAATCTAAAACTTTAATGTGAGTGTGTAAATTGGAAGTACTGCGAACATGTTTTCCGTGCTAATAATCTTAAAGAGCTCAGTACACAAAAAATAAAGAATTTGTGGATTTGCTATTTATAATCAAGAAAGCCAACAAATAGTTTTGGAACGCCAATAAATTACATCGTTCTGTGCCTTTTTTTCCCCTTTTCTTTTGTTGGCTTATTATGTATGAATCTCTGTATGCTATGATTATCTAGGGTCAGAGTTGTTAGTCTGAGTCACCGTTGCTAGTCAGTCTTGCACGAAAACTTGCCCGAAATGTTTGCGATCACAAAGCCAACAAAAACCTATAGTCATGTACAAGTCTCTGTCAGTCACACTTCTTTCAGAAAAAGTCAAAGAAGCCTTACCTAAAGGAGCAAGTTTTCAATAAAATAAAAAAAAAACATTTATTTTTTTTCTTTTCTCTAATAGTTCCTAGGTTACTTAACGGGAGAAAAATATGTTCGTTTGGAATTTTTCGAAGAAAAAAGAAGTTTTCTTTAGCCTTACCTGAACACAACCGATGATGTAAATGGCAGAAAAATGACGGCCGTGAATTACCATGTCCGCCACCATGGCAAGTGGAATCGTCAATGACATGCCTAAGGTCGCGACTAGCGGAGAAGTCCACACCACTGAAAGAGCCCTGTAATACATAAATACACATTTTTATTTCTGGTTCAACGTCCTAAGAAGACCTTGTGTACGTCGATTTTTGGTTACCAAAAGTAATCGGAGAGGACACTTCCGATTAATCCGTTCAACAATAGAACTTCTCTCATCGATCCTGACTTTGGTAAGCTTAGAGGAGGTTCAACACCGAGCGCATTCAACGGCCAAACTGAAAAAGGATCGATTGATCATACTGTTAACAATCGAAAAATAAGAGAGAGCTCAGGATTTATATCAGTTTCATTACTCACCAAGCCACCAAAGACCGACAAACGTGAAGAGGCCGATGTATCCGAAGAACTTTTGCACATCACCCTTCTCTCCTTCTGACCCGGTGAACTTCTTAAGCATCACTATTTTAATCGTCTCAACATCAGTATAATTAATATTTAAAAAATAAAAACAAATTAGGATTTTCGATACAGGAGATGGTTCTCCTTTTACCTGTAAATAAACCGTATGATACTGCTGAGAGAAGGCCAAACACGTCCCCGGTTATTGAATGCTTGCTAGTCCTATTGCCCAAAGAAGATCAGCTTTCAAGTACGCAAAGATTGGGTTATGAAAGGACTTTGAACTTACTCGGCGGAACTTAAAAGTTCATCGGACGCCCAAGTGTTTCCGAGGGTTGTCATCGCAACACCTGCCATGGTGACAAAGACGGAAATGACCTTGGGGACGGTAATCGTGTCCTGACCTAGGAAAGCTCCGATGAAGAGAGTGAATAGCCCCGACGTTGACGTCAAGACCGTTGTGCTCGCGACACTTGTATTCGCAAGCGCCGAGTTCGAAAAATACTGCACCGTATGAAAAACCATAAATACATACAGAAAACAAAAATTCAATAAATCAAATTAATGACACATGACAAGGAATGATAAATGGACTAGATGACCCTTCGATACTTGACAGTCAGTAATTTCGAGTTGCGGTATTGGAATGCTTAGTTGTTACCTCTGTGAAGAACCATATCGGAGCGAGGCAAAGGCCACATTTAGCGATTTCCCAAGAACCGATATCGGAATCCCGTTTCACAAAGCCACGATCGTCTGTTTTATCGTGCGCAGAGTCGGAAAAAGTTGTAGCTTCTTCGAGGTCGAGGAGGAGATCATTATCAGTGGTGATGAGGAAGGTGTTGAGGTCGGTGGAGGGAGACTTAAGAGGGATATCTGACACCTTGGAATCGGCGGTGGGGCCCACAAAGCTGCTGATCCAGTCTTTGAAAGCAGCTATGGGCAGAAACACAACCATGAGAGACACTCCCAAATAAGTCAGCGCGAATGGCTGTTTGTACTCTCTGAAAATCCTCTGTACCCCACAAACAAACAAACAAATTCAAACAATAAATAAACCACGTAAAACTAGTTTCGTATAATCCCCTTGCAAAATAAAAAACAACTTGTTCTGTAAATACAAAGACACAATTAATAGCTTCCAAAAGTGGTCTTTAAGAGGCTTTTCCTGTGATTTATTTTTTTTTTATTTTATAAAGAAGCAAGTTTTATCCTGGGTATCAAGCCATAGCTACGAATAACTAGATGTGTATATACATACATATATATACATACATATATATATATATATATATATATATATATATAAAGGGTCTGCGGATCTGGAACACAGTTGAAAAATAAATAACGCCGTTAAATTTGGTCTTATACGCAAAGAGACAATTAATAAGTTTCCAAAACTATTTTTTATAAGCAAGGTTTTTGCACGGATATGCAAGTTTGATCCTGGGTATGCATAAGTGTATGGGTAATAATCGCAAACCTGAGTGACCTCGGCGTGAGAAACCCATATGACCACGACCAAAGCAAGTAATCCCAGACCTGCGTTGTATCTATACCCCATAACCAAACAAATACACGCACAAAAACACAAGGAACCCCAAAAAATATTTTTCTTCAAAAAAAAAAAAAAAAAAAATTCAACGAACAAAGAGGCAACCTGGGTAGTGGCTTTTATTCTGTGTTGCAATTTTTTTCATTGAAATTTTCAAAGTCGGCAGAGTTGACAAAATACTTTGGCTTCAAGAGAAGTACTTCTTCGTAATTTCCACGTCAGCAATCAACATTGAGTTTTAATTCATAAAAGTGACATGTTCTAGTTTCCTGGACACCGCGGCAACACTCGCCACTTTCCAACTCAAAGTGACGATATATATAAATAATTTAGAAACCTGCAAAAAGAATAAAATACTGACACTTGATAGTTGGTTTTAAACTTTTAATATATATAGAAAACACTTGCTAATTCTTGTATATGTTGGAGCTTTGTTTTGCTGCGACGTCGTACTATCTCATGAATAATATTGTAATCTAAACTAAAAGATTGTAATCGTTGATCGCAAAACAATCCAATTTTGCTGTTTATTTCAAGTTTTTTTTTAAACAATTCTTTCGTATTCTTTTAAACCGTGAAAAGTTTCGAGATAAATGATTTGGATTTGGATTTGGATTCGGATTTTATTTTATTTTATTTGCCAAAAAGAAAAATTGCTTTGGATTGAAGTTTGTGGTCCTTTGAGGGAGGACAAGTCAAAATCGCTCTTAAATATTATTTTTTATTTGTTACATTCTAGTTTAGCAACAATATTTCCTCAAATAAAATCACCAGAACTTTATTCTTAAAAAAAAAAAAAAATCATCAGAACCTTATATTAAGAAAATTACTTATTTATTTATTTTCGTTTATGGACTGGTGATATTTATCTGTCACAACTAACAGGCTTTAATGCTCAACAATTTTACGGTGATTTTTTTTATATAAAAGAAAAAAAAATCACAATATAGATATAAATATGGTAGAGAGTTTTAGGCCAACAGAAACGACATTAGATTTTAGTGAGAGGTGGTGTTACGTGATTGATTTGTTGGATTAGAATCATGACATATACATGTGTGCCAAATAATGCCTCCTATGAAGCACCATTCAAGGACACCAAAAGTTTAGTTGGTCCGTGCTCATGCCGGACCATTTTGTAGAGTATTCGCATGCTCGCTTTCGGTTTTGGATTTAGCTTTTACTCCAAACGGCAAAATTCTCATCTTCGGACCTTTGTTGAGTCGGATAAATGTCGTCATTTTTAAAGCTTATGCGACTCCAACTTTTCTCTTTATTTACAAGAAATTGTCCCTTACTTTCCTATTTGTTAGGCTCACATAATGTGGTAGCTCACAATCTTGTCAAAGTAGTAGAGCAACGATGTCAACGTATTCGAGCGAGGAAGTCAACAAAATAAATTCTTAAGACTAGTAATGGGAGAATAAATACGGTGTAAGTAACTATCTAGGGATTTTGGCATTTATATTAATTTTCTCTAACTCGCTTTTCCAAATTCAATCAAAATCCAAAAATTGATTCAGAGGGTATTTTTCAAACCAAATTTTAATCTATGATAATTTACCCAAATCATTCAAGTGAGTAGGAAAACCAATTTGTCACGTGTATCATTTAAACACACAAGACTATATATATATATATATATATATATATATATATATATATATATATATATATATATATATATATATATATATATTGATAGTACAAAATCAAAGCCTTTCACGATCTCGTCGAGTATAATATTCTACGACTTAGACGCTTGCTTTAGTCTATAAGTAAATTTAAGCAATCACAACCACGTGCCCTGTTGGCCATTTTCATTAACCCGTCTGGTTGAACCATACAAATGCACTCATCAATATTGATATTTAGAAAGGTCGTCTTGACATCCATCCTCTATATTTCATAACAGAGGGTGGCAACAATTGATAAGAGAATGCGGATGTATTTACGCATTGCAACCGGCGAAAAGGTGTCTGTTGGAATTGATATAGGGTTTAAGAAAAAGTTTAACGCTTCGTTAAGCGGCGGAATTTTAAAAATTTTATTTTTCAAGTAAAAACAGTTTTTACTAACCTAGACAAAGTGCAAGCACATGGAAATAAAACTAATATGAGCATAATAAATTTACTAACCTCTTTGAAGCTTGAACTTTGAGAAGCTTTTGGAAAGTTGCAACGCTCGTCTCCCTCGCAACACGTCTCTCTTTCTTTCCTCGGCACCTCGAGCAACCACGAAAGTTTCTATCATTAAATCACTCGAAATAAAAGGAATTAATGAGTGGACACTTTTAAACACTACGACTTAAGAACGAGTCTTGAAGTCGCAGAGCTAAACTCTAGGTCAAATGAGGACCTAGGTGCCAAAACAATAAAACGAAATTGACTAGAGAGAGAGAGGAGAGGGGCGGCCAAGTTCTAGAGAGAGAGTCTCTCAAATCTCTTAAACTTGGATGAATGAAATGAGAAGAATAAGGCTCCTATTTATAGGAGAGGTTTTACCTTCAATAAAGTAGTTTCCTATTCTATAGAATATCACATATTCATGAGCAAATATTCCTTATTTCCTTTTCTCATTTGGGCGTGTGAGCCTTGGCTTCTAGAAGCAAAATTGTTTCCTATTTTACTTGCCTTGGCCGCCCATGTCATATCCTCCTAGAGGAAATTTGTTTCCTCTTTTTCTTTTGGCAAGTATCTTCATACATTAATGCACAAAATAAACTCTCTTTCACACTAAGGGCTGCACGAAATTTGGTCTCCCATTCACTTGGGTTGGACGGCCAAAAGCCTTCTAGAAAGGCTTTCTAGGTTTTTCTTTAATTGTTCATGACAACACAAGAAAAGCCCATTAAGAATTTTCAAGTAAAATTCTATGAAATGAAATTAATTCACAAGGCTCAATAAACATGTTATGGCCGTGTGATATAATACGTCATCATATGACATTGTCAAAAAAATTTATTGACATTCATTTCATGCCATGTCCAAAAAGACAAAATTACCATTTCGACAATTTTCGTTCTTGTTTTGACTTAGCTTCTAGTTTAACTATTCCTACTCGATGTGATTCGTGACAGTGACCTCATGGATCCAAATGAACAAAGCTTGAGCTAAATACTTCGACTCAAAAGTTCACAAACCTTTTCCAAGTTTAGCTTAATGTCAACTGACTCCACTAAAGAGTTGACACTGAAAATCTCTCGGTTCAAATGAATTTATTTTCTACTCAAGAATTCAACCTAATTGTAATGAGTGGATCCACAGAATATTATCAGTGTCTACCCTTCATGAATATCATCAGCTAGTCGGGATTTACAAAATTACCATTTTACCCTTCTAGCTGTTATTTCCTCAACTCCTTTGTCGCTTGTGAATAAGTTAGAAACAATGTATTGACGAGGAGCTAACAAGTCACATTGTTTCATCCAAAAGAGTCAAGACTCAATTTGGACACTAGCCAGTTCATTTATTCACACTCCAAGGAACAAAGCATGAGGTGATATATATTGCATTTCAGCAATCTTGTACATGAATTCCATATCTATGAGAACTTCACAAAGTTACTCATGACATTCTCACAACTTAGTACTTCACCAATAGGCCTTGTTCGGAATCACATAGTGAGTCCGAACTCTGACTTTCTCAAATGAGAATACGTAAGGTGCAAAATGGCATGTCTCATATCAAGATTAAGGTAAGCACGATGCAATTCGTACGTAGTGACTTCGAGACATAAGAGGTTAAATGGTTTGTTCTTATCTTGTCTCTAGAAGTGCACTGGTCAATTCAGTACCTTCGGAAGATACCTAGAAGAACTATAGAGTCTCCAACTCTCAATGCCTCATAACCAGACATCATAGATTCTTTTAAGAATCGCACTGAGGTCAATAGTCCTTTGACCCTTAGATTGCGAATATATCGTTTTAAGCAAACTACGAAGAGTTTGTTCATGCAAATCTACATTTGTCTCTTCGTAAGTTGTTTAGTTTGTTTATGGACTAAAGACTAATGTTTTATCATAAAGCTTCAAACAGACACGGAAGAATGAATGAACGTTTCAACTTTTTATTAATGAAAAAACAATTACAAGCAAGAGTCTTCATGAGACTTTATTACATCAAATGTACGATATAAAGATTACAACTCTTCTTGTGGGCACCATTGACAACAAACTCCCACTTGACTCAAAGAAGATGTGTGTAGTCCTTCATGCCTAATCCCTCTCGATGTTGGTCGAAGACCTTGTTCGCTGCACGATCTCTCGAATCAAACGGTATTTCCTCTCAATATGCTTACGGCGCTTATGGCTTCGAGGTTCCTTTGAGTTAGCGACAGCTCCACTATTATCACAATAAAGGGTCATGGGCTCGTCGACGTTTGGAACAACTTCCAAATACTTAAGGAATTTTCTAAGCCATACAGCCTCTTTGGATGCTTCACAAGCAGCCACATATTCTGCTTCCATTGTGGAGTCAGCAATGCAAGATTGCTTAATACTTCTCCACACAACAGCTCCACCATTAAGGATGAACACAGATCCCGAAGTGGATTTCCTGGAATCCTTATCCGCTTGAAAATCGGAGTCGGTATATCCCGTCATAGTCAGGTCAGTACCTGAATATGTAAGCATCAAGTTCCTAGTTCTTCGAAGATACTTGAGAACATGCTTAACAGCATTCCAGTGCCTGGGTCCAGGGTTGGATTGGAAACGGCTAACTATGCCAACGGCGAAACAGATGTCAGGTCTAGTGCAAAGCATAGCATACATGAGGCTTTCTACGGCAGAGGCGTAAGGAATTTTCCTCATGTCTTCAATCTCTTGTGCAGTCTTGGGAGACTGGTCCTTAGATAATGAAACTCCATGCCTAAAGGGTGTTTGACCCTTCTTGGAGTCTTGCATCGAGAAGCGATCCATCACCTTATCAATATAAGATGCTTGAGAGAGCGACAGGGTCCGGTTTTTCCTATCTCGAAAGATTTGGATCCCCAGAATGTACGCGGCTTCTCCTAGATCCTTCATATCGAATTGCTTTGCCAGCCAGACCTTAACCTCAGATAACTTACCCACGTCATTACCAATGAGTAATATATCATCGACATATAGTACCAGAAACACAACTTTGCCTTCGTGTATTAACTTGTAAACACAAGGCTCATCTATTGACTGTTCAAAGCCGAAGCTCTTTACAGTTTCATCGAATCTAATATTCCATGATCTAGATGCTTGCTTTAGTCCATAAATGGACTTAAGTAACTCACAAACCTTGGTCTCTTGACCTTCTTCCACGAAACCGTCTGGTTGAGCCATGTAAATGCGCTCGTCAAGATTGCCATTCAGGAAGGCTGTCTTGACATCCATTTGCCAGATCTCATAGTCGAGAGCGGCAGCTATGGATAGGAGTATGCGGATGGATTTAAGCATCGCGACTGGCGAGAAGGTTTCTTCATAGTCAATCCCTTCTTGTTGGGTATAACCCTTCGCCACAAGTCGTGCTTTGAACGTCTCGACGTTCCCATCAGGACCCTTTTTCTTCTTGTATATCCACTTACACCCTACGGGTTTAATCCCTTCAGGAAGGTCTACAAGTTTCCAGACTTTGTTGACATACATCGAGTGCATCTCAACTTTCATGGCGTCAAGCCAAAGGTTTGATTCAGAATAAGCCATCGCTTGGCTATAGGAAACAGGATCATCCATGTCAGAGACGGCTACGAGAGAGTCTCCATAGGACATGTACCTGTCAGGCTTTTGAGTAGCCCTCCCACTACGTCGAAGTACTACTTGACGAGATTCTGAAGAGTTAGGTTGTGTTTCAGTTGGGGTAAGAACAGTTCTTACAGATGAGGTAGAAGCTTCCTCACCCAACTTTTCTTCAAGCACAATTTTGCTTCTAGGTTTTGCATCCTTCATAAAGTCCTCCTCAAGGAAACGAGCATTCGTGTTAACGAAAGTCTTATCGTCCTCAGGACTATAGAAAGTAAAACTTTTGGTTTCCTTTGGATATCCAACGAACAGACACAATTCTGACCTACTAGCCAACTTGCTAGTCTTTTGCTTTAGCACGTGTGCGGGACAACCCCAAATTTTGATGCGGCCAAGATTCACTTTACGGCCAGTCCATCGTACATAGGGAGTACCAGGAACCGTCTTGGACGGAACTTGGTTCAGAATATAAGCGGCTGTATCGAGGGCATATCCCCAAAAGGAAGGAGGGAGTGATGAGTAACTCATCATTGATCTAACCATCTCCATAAGAGTTCGGTTCCTTCTCTCTGACACTCCGTTTTGTTGATGTGTGCCAGGTGCGGTAAGCTGAGAAGCGATACCTTCTTCTTTAAGAAAGTCATCGAACTCTCCAGACATATACTCACCACCTCGATCAGATCGAAGGGTTTTGATCACTTTGCCAGTTTGCTTTTCCACTAAAGCCCTAAAGACCTTAAATACGTTAAAGGTCTCGGATTTGTGTTTGAGCAAATAGACAAAACCATATCGCGAGTAATCATCGGTGAAGGTAACGAAGTATTCGTATCCTCCACGCGCCTGTTGGCTGAGCGGACCACATACATCAGAATGTATTAGTTCCAGCAACTCAGTGGCTCTTCGACCCTTATCGGAGAAAGGTCGCTTAGTCATTTTTCCTTCTATGAAGGATTCACAAGTAGGTAGTGAACCTATTGCAGAGGCTTAGAGTGGACCGTCCCTCACAAGTCTCTTAATCCTATCTAGACTGATATGACCAAGTCTTAAGTGCCATAGATATGTTGATTTTGTTAGATCGGAGGATTCAGACAGTTTGATCCTCTTTGGCTCCCTAATAAGTTCGTTATCTATTTCGGTGTCTAAAAGAGAAGGTTGAGTGGGATAGATGTAAAAAAGAGCATTCTTCATACATGCATTAGTGACAAAAGAATTATCAGGAAACGAACTACGAATTCCATTCTTAATGAACTTTAAACAATAATCTTGCTCAAGAAGACGAGCAACGGATATTAAGTTCTTCCCAAAGGTAGGAACAAAATAAACATTATTCAAGTTTAAAGTGCGGTCTTTAAAAGACAACGTCACAGATCCCACAGCCTTCGCAGACACCAGGCTCTCATCACCCCATTTGAAACAGAAGTCGTGTTCCTCTAAGCTTTTGGTTTTCTTGAAACCAGTCATGGAACAACAAATATGGTTAGTAGCACCGGAGTCAAGAATCCACGTTGATACATTATCAGCTACTAAGCATGCTTCGGTAATTAGTACAATACTATGTTCCTTTTCTTTGAGATAGGCAGAACAGTTCTTCTTATCGGCCTTGTGAGGTCTCTTCTCAGTTCCAGAGGCGGAGGCTTTGTACTCAGTAGCATATGCCTCTCCTTGATTCCTCTTTCTCTTAGTGAGACCTACAGCAGTGTGAAGCTCCTTAATAAGCTTGGTAACAGCGTACTCTAGCTTGTTTATGGAGTAATTCATCTTGGAGGTATCAAAAGATGCGAGTAGAGTTTCTAAGATCATATCTATGACATTCTTCCCATCAATCTCAGATCCTAGGATTTCCATTTTATTTAGATAACTAATGATCAGTATCATAAAGTCTCGAACAGAAGTCCTAGCCTTCATGTGACAGTTCATAAACTGTCGGACTGCTTGTTGCCTTGCTTGACGCCTTTGCCCTCCAAACATCTTATGGAGATTGTTGAGCATGTCGGCGGCAGTCTCGATGTCACTATGTTGTTGTTGCAACACATTGTTCATTGATGCTAAGATATAGCACCTCACAATCTCATCGGAGCAGAGCCAGGCCGCCAAGGCGTCTTTGTCATCTTGAGTCGAATCATCATTCGTCAGAGGAGGACACGGGGTGGTGAGTACCCATTTGTGCTTGTTAAAGGTAGGTATTATGTGGAGGTTATGTTTCCAATTAACGTAGTTTTTTTTTTCGAGTTTGTTCGAGGAAAGGATGATCGAGAGACATAATATTGCCTATATAAGTTGAAACAAGTTTATGATTAGTCTTTGGTTTAGGATTTAAGTTTCTTTAAGACTTGATAAAATCCAAAGGTGTTATAAACCAAACGATAATTTACTCCCTCAAGAGAAGGCCGCAAAAAATCTCCATTTATAAGTAAATGACACATCATTAATGCTTAGCCAAGATGTCAATACACCAATTTTGACTAGCCACCTTTTAAAATGGTTTGATCACTCATATCCTTTCGCAGGGCCTCGAGGGAGGATTACTAGGGATTGAGTCTAAGTGTGTAACCAACCACTTAGTTCAAGAGATCGACTTTGAAAAACAATCCACCGAGGGGAGGCCTTGTCTCATTGTCTAACTCTCGGACGTAGCTCATTGAGCAATGATCAGAGCAAAGCGCCCTTGAGTACTCTCATTTAAGAGAAGGCCACGAGGGTGACTCTTAGTCTGGCGACAATTGCACTTTTCATTAGTGTTGGGGATCGTGGGTTACAAACAACAAATATAACCCTCCCACTTAGTTTTTGGAGTTCGTTCATCGACTCTTGTATGTTCGGAAACAGATTTCCTAGTTAGAGAGCGACAGAGCGGACAACTAGAAGAGAATCCTAGATCATCATGTTCAGAGCAGTGTTAGTGCATAAAGGCACAAGGGACATACTCGGATCCTTTCCTATTTTTAATTTTGGGAAAGTGCATGAGGGAAGTGTGAACTTCAACTCACTCGAACAATTGAAAGTTTGAGATTACACATCTTTTTTATTTTCGGCTTGTCTACGAAGAGACCTCCCACTCAAATTTTCAAGAGCATATAGATTTTGAACATATGTGATATAGATATAGTTTTGAAAACATTTTGAAAACTTATTTGATTTGCATGACAAAAAAATTTCAAGTTTGAAAACGAAAACGGTTTTTCAAAATTCAAACTAGTTTTGTAAAAATTCAATTTCAATTAAACTTTCAAAAACCAAAACATCTTAATCTTTCACATCATGTTTATAATCTTATGAAAAACATTTTTTCTCAAGAAAATTCTCTCATTAGAGTTCTATAATTCATGGTAGTGGGGCTGAAAATCCGGATTTCTAAAAAACTGGACTTTCCGAACAGTCGCGCACCTCGGAGTAAAATCGCCATAACTGGCGGCTCCGATGTCCTTTTGTCCCAAACCCGGTGGCATTGGAAAGAGGAGAGACAGACCTTTAATTTGATTCAAGAATAATTAAATTTAGATTTTTGAGCAGAGAGTTATTCCACTTTTACGGTGGGTTTTACTCCAGCTCGAAGAAAAAGAAATAATTAAAGTTCGGTCTTTTTAGGTGCGAAAAAGAATCGAGTGTAACGGAACGTTTTAGGAAGTTGTTAAAGCTTTTATTTGTGTTTTATTAGCAAGGTAATAACATGGTATAAAAGAAATAACAACAAGCATAAAACGATTCAAGTAAATAAAAGAAACTAGTAAGACAAGAAAACTAGTCACAAAATTTACTCGAAATTTTCTCAAACTTTTAAAACACGTTTTTCAATATAAAAAATTAAAAAGTTTTAGAACTGATTCTAATATGTTTTAATATCATCTCAAACTCATAGAAAATCAACACGATTTTTAATTTAAAGGCAAGAGCAATGAATTAAAAAAAAAACTAAGATAACAATTCTAACTTGTCACAAAATTAGTAAACTTTCGAAAACGATTTTCAAGCTCATAATTTGAAATACATGTACATGCATATCTTTAACCATAGCTCTGATACCATTTGTTGGAATTGATCTAGGGTTTAAGAAAAAGTTTAACGCTTCGTTAAGCGGCGGAATTTTAAAAATTTTCTTTTTCAAGTAAAATAGTTTTTACTAACCTAGACAAAGTGCAAGCACATGTAAATAAAACTAATATGAGCATAATAAATTTACTATCCTCTTTAGAAGCTTGAACGTTGATGAGCCTTCGGAAGGTTGAAAACGTTCGTCTCCCTCGCAGCACGTCTCTCTTTCTTTCCTCGGCAACTCGAGCAACCACGAAAGTTTCTATCACTAAATCACTCGAAATAAAAGGAATTAATGTGTGGGCACTTTTAAACACTACGACTTAAGAACGAGTCTTGAAGTCGCAGAGCTAAACTCTAGGTCAAATGAGGACCTAGAAGCCAAAACAATAAAACGAAATTGACTAGAGAGAGAGAGAGGAGAGGGGCGGCCAAGTCTAGAGAAAGAAGCTTTCAATCTCTAAAACTTTGGATGAATGAAATGTGAAGAATAAGGCTCCTATTTATAGGAGAGGTCTCACCTTCAATAAGGTAGTTTCCTCTTCTATAGAATATCACATATTCATGAGCCAATTTCCTCTTTTCCTCTATGAGATACTCGGTCAAGGCAACCTTCTAGAAGGCTTGGATTTGTTTCCTTTTTTGTTCGTGGCCTTGCCTTGACTCTACTTGGGCGCCTACTTCATTTTCTCTTAGGGGAAATTTGTTTCCTATTTTTCTTTTGGCAAGTATCTTCATACATTTATGCACAAAATATTCTCTCTTTCTCTTGGGTATGTTGGGCGCCTATTTCATCTAGAAAAGGCTTCTAGAAGCTTTTCCATTTGTTCATGACAACATGAAAAAGGTCCATTAAGAATTTTCAATAAAATTCTTATGAAATGAAATTAATCCACAAGGCCCAATAAGACTAATATTGGCCGAGTGAAACATGTCATTAAATGACCTTGTCAAAAGATTTATTGACATTCATTTCATCCTATGTCTCAAAAGACAAAAATACCCTTTTGACAATTTGCGTTCTTGTTTTGACTTAGCTTCCAGTTTAACTATTCCTACTCGATGTGATTCGTGACAGTGACCTCATGGATCCAAATGAACAAAGCTTGAGCTAAAATACTTGGACTCAAAAGTTCACAAACCTTTTCCAAGTTTAGCTTAATGTCAACTGACTCCACTAAAGAGTTGACACTGAAAATCTCTCGGTTCAAATGAATTTATTTTCTACTCAAGAATTCAACCTAATTGTAATGAGTGGATCCACAGAATGTTATCAGTGTTTACCCTTCATGAATATCATCAGCTAGTCGAGATTTACAAAATTACCATTTTACCCTTCTAGCTGTTATTTCCTCAACTCCTTTGTCGCTTGTGAATAAGTTAGAAACAATGTATTGACGAGGAGCTAACAAGTCACATTGTTTCATCCAAAAGAGTCAAGACTCAATTTGGACACTGGCCAGTTCATTTATTCACACTCCAAGGAACAAAGCATGAGGTGATATACATTGCATTTCAGCAATCTTGTACATGAATTCCATATCTATGAGATCTTCACAAAGTTACTCATGACATTCTCACAACTTAGTACTTCACCAATAGGCCTTGTTCGGAATCACATAGTGAGTCCGAACTCTGACTTTCTCATATGAGAATACGTAAGGTGCAAAATGGCATGTCTCATATCAAGATTAAGGTAAGCACGATGCAATTCGTACGTAGTGACTTCGAGACATAAGAGGTTAAATGATTTGTTCTTATCTTGTCTCTAGAAGTGCACTAGTCAATTCAGTACCTTCGGAAGATACCTAGAAGAACTATAGAGTCTCCAACTCTCAATGCCTCATAACCAGACATTATAGATTCTTCTAACAATCATATTGAGGTCAATAGTCCTTTGACCCTTAGATTGCGAATACATCGTTTTAAGCAAACTACGAAGAGTTTGTTAATGCAAATCTACATTTGTCTCTTCGTAAGTTGTTTAGTTTGTTTATGGACTAAAGACTAATATTTTATCATAAAGCTTCAAACAGACAAGGAAGAATGAATGAACGTTTCAACTTTTTATTAATGAATAAACAATTACAAGCAAGAGTCTTCATGAGACCTTATTACATCAAATGTACATAAATAGACACTACTACTCTTCTTGTGGGCACCGTTGACAACATTGATGACAAAGATGCCATCACCGCGATCACCGAAGGGGCCAAGACAAGTGACTTCCTGAAGTCTATTGTGGGGAAGGTCCTGAGAGATATGGCCGAGAAAATGGCTATACTCAAAAGGATTCTTGTGATAAGTACTTTGCTATGGTCGTGCAGGTGTATCTCACCTCTCACCAGTTTGGCTGAGAGATCGCCGGAAAGATGGAGAAACTTGAGAAGAAAGAGAGAGAGAGAGAGAGAGAGAGAGAGAGAGAGAGAGAGAGAGAGAGAGAGAGAGAGAGAGAGAGAGAGAGAGAGTGACGGGGAGAGTCAATATGAGGGATATATATATATATATATATCATTCACCTTAGCCTGCCCCAAGTCAAAGATAAATGGTCAAAATATGACCAAAATAATCAAAATAAAAATAAAAGAAATGTGGATTTTATAGAGTGATTCCAACATACATCATCATAAAAAAAAGGCTATTCTTAGCAAGTTTATGAGCCAATGTATTACAAAGCCTTGGTATAAACACAATGTCAGGCCAACTAAATTGCTCGGAGATGTTAATAATATCCGCAATAATAAGCATCACATTGGTCGCTGGAACCGTCTGATTCGACAAGGTTAACCACCACTTCGCAATCCCATTGTACTACTACCTACTCAAAGCTTCCAGAAATAGCTCATTTGACACCGCGCAAAATCGTCATGTCCCGAGCTGGGGGAGGCCACCATGGACAAGAAAGAGGATGGGTCCGGTGATGAGGTGGTAAGCTCTTTCCATTACAAAAATCCTCGAGGAGTCTAATAGTGCCATTCACGAGCTCGGTCGTGGTCCCCACCGGGTTATTGTTGACCTTGTTGTTGCGTCGGTTCCACACACTCCACATTGCCATCGTAAAGTTGAAATCTTGTGAAGATAGAAGAGATTTCACATAAATAAGGAGTCCAAGAGTCTCGTTGTTGTAGTTAGCCTTCACCATCTTCCACCACCCGATCGCCTTCCAATCATCCACACTCTCCTAACATCCCCAAATATCATGAAATGTCGATTCCTTCCCCTTGGAGTAACTGGGAAAAATGGATCAATGGTCATTCCTCGCCGAGCAAGAGTCTCTCGAAATAGGAATCTAATTCACCCCCCCCCCCCCCCCCCCCCCCCCTCGGTCTTCCAAACGAAACTTTGGATTTTATCACCAAATTTTCGTTGCTCTAAAGGAGAAAGACCGATATCGTCATTCTTCGCACGCAATCTGATATCCGCTTCGGATCGATTATTTGCCATCCTTGCTAAAGTGCCAAACAATCTCGTCGACAGTGGTCGTATGAGATTCCAGAATCTTTAAAACCCGGAGACATCTCGACACATAGTGTAAAAGAGTAAAGAAACTGAAAACAAATAAAATGTGTTTTTGGAAAAAAAATTCTTCACTTCTCTCCTCCTTCTCCTCACCCTCGCGCAAGACTTGAAAAAATAAAAAAAAAAATCGGGCCATCTTCTTCAATCACCACCGAGCCTCACCATCGCCGCCAAATAGTTTTCATTTTTTCAAAAGGTGTACCAAATAGTTTTCATTTTTTTTTTCATTTTTTCAAAAACAAAAATGAAAACTGTACCAAACAGTTTTTTCAGTTTTTTCAATTTCTCAAAAACAAAAATGAAAACTGTATCAAACAGTTTTTTGAAAACAACTGCAAAATAATTTTTCAGTACAACTACAAAAATTAGAAAATAAAAAACAAAATTTTTTTAAGTGAACTATTAAACGGCCCATAACTTCTCTTATTTGAATTTGTGCAATTTCCAATTATCTCCTTTTTTTTTCTTTTCCAGTAATAAGTTCATCTATAGAAATTCAGTTCCAATGACTGGTCGAAAAAGTAAATTGACTGTTGGTCTATAAAACCAGCGGTCCCAAATAATTTGCCGAGTCGGGTTTTCAGTAATGGTTGTATAAGACTAACTAGAAGTCCTTCGTATTTTTTTTCTCTCTCTCTCTGTTTCCCTTAAATATCCATCCTCCCTAGAAAATCCAGAGGAAGCCTTCCATCGTCTGGCAGGGAAAACCTTACTTATATTTCATGGCTTCAGGTATGTTAATTATTCTCGAATCACTCGATATCTTGATAGTCCTTTCTATTGCACGATTCGCGCGTTTTGGCGGGATTGTTTGATTCATTTGATTATGCAATCACTGTCGTAAATCTATGGAAATTTTCGATCTTTTCTCTTTCCATTGAATAAAAACTTGAGCGAATTTGATTGCCAATACAGCTTGGAAACGAACAACTTAATTCGTACAAATGACCTTTCTTTTCATTTCCATTACAGTTTCGGTTGATTAATTGATATGTGTTTGTACATACCATTTTGCCGCAGATGTTGCCTCAACGATGAATACAGCTGAGCTGGAATCAGCTTTAAGGTTGAAGACTGTTCAGTACTTTGTCACAAACAGACCGTGGTTTGGTAACATCTCATACCTTGCTTCTACAACATTGATCAATTGAATCACATGATATAGTTTATATTTTTTTCCACTAAGTTAGCCCTATGTTCCTTTGTAGGGTTAGTTGGTCTGTTTGGGATTCGATGTAGACTCTTTTTTATTTTTTATTTATTTCTTATTACTTTCAGTATCTGTGTTTCAGATCTTTATGGAATCAATGTCAGACCCGTTGCACCAATCGGCAGCGCTAGTAGAAGGCCATATGTCGATCCTGCATTGATACACCGAAGCTTGCCTGACGAGCTTATATTTGAGGTTCTACAATTTTTTAATTATTTTTAATTATGTTTTATGTTTAGTATCAAAACCCATCTAAAACTAATTGGCGATGACATGACTTTAGAAACTTGCTAGGTCTCATATTTTCGAAGTTGGGTGCTTAATAATTTGCTTGTTTACTCGCCTTTTATTATTTTGGATTGTGTTTATATAAATTATAATTAAAATACTGTAATCACCATGTCATGGTAAACGTAATGAGGAAGTTAGAACTTTCAACTAAGATAGTGATGATAGTAGTTGGATACTTGACCAAAAGATGATTGCACTAACAGATAATATCAAAATGTAAACATTGAGAAGTAAGATTCAATATTCTCTTCTTATTTTGTGGAAGAATCTCACCAGATAAGAAATCCTAAAGATTCGCACAGTAACTCTAAAGTAGTGCTCTTAGATTTCTAAGAAAATAGTTTGGGAAATAAGAAAAACATTAAATTTCTAAGAAAAAAACGTATATAGGTTTCTCCACATTCAAGTTTCCATCTTCCTTATTGAATATTGACTTCATCCTTAATCTGCTTTTGTCGGCATGTCTAAGTAAACCACTTCAGCGACTAAAATCTTTGCGGGGTTAGCACTTGCCTCTCTTGCCTATATTTCTCCAATCAAGGAACTCAACTGGAACGAGATTCCCAGCGTTGGCACCAGCGTTCATTGACTGGTCAGCAAACTGGCACTTACCTCTCTTGCCTACATTTTACTTTGCTTCTCGTGATTTCGTAGATATTAAGCCTCGGTCCAAAACACCTTCAAATGCTAACATCGATCCCCAATTTTGTGCCTTGTGATTGGTATATGCATACAGCTCGTATGAAAGGTACTTGGATCCTTACATCTCTCTATTCTTGACCTTACTATTTAAGAGCAAAACCTACCTCGAGCACATTTACTTGCTTTCCCCGGCCTGTCCCACAGTCCAACTGTCGTATCACGTCGGGACTCGAGATCCTTCAATGGGTCTATACCTGCCTACCAATTCATCTGTCATTGATGTGCTTAGCGGGTCATAGTCAAATCCTCCTTCTAAGGGTCGACAACCATCATCGGGTAGTGATGAGGACTTTGAGGACGAAGCCTCTGCTCAGACCCTGAAGCACTCGTTGTTCGTAGGTTGCTGTGTTCTATTTTCTGGTATGAATGGTGTACCCGAGCCTTGAGCTGTGTAATTACGTTGTTATATGAACACTAAAAGATTGGTGGGGCCAAGGAGAGTAGCAAGGCTGGGAGGGCTTCTGCTTCATACGAAAACTTAAAGGGCTAAACGAAAAGATTAAAGAATGGGCTGTCGAGGAAAGAACTAAAGCTGTTGGGCTGAAAGTGTGCATTTAGTGTGACATTCAGAAGTTGGACAAAGCAGAGGAAGAATCGAATTGGTCACTCGATTTACGCAACAAAAGGGTAGAGTTGAAAATCAAGCTCGCGGGATCTCAGAGGAAGAAGAGAGAGAGATCAGACTCAAAGGCAAAGTCGCGTGGGCCAAAGACGGAGATGGTAATACTAAGCTGTTTCATTCCATTATGTCGGCAAGGAAAGCCAAAAACGCTATTCGGAGACTTGAAAAGGAGGACGGCTCCCTCATCGAAGATGAGGATCTCATTGTCGAGGAGATCAACGGCTTCTACTCGCATATGTTTTCGGTTAGTCTGGTTCGCACGACCGAGTGGGAGGTGGTGAATTGGCAGGCTATTTCCACTGAATATGCCTCGGAGCTGCCTAGACCTTTCAAGGAAGAAGAAATCATAGCAGGGGTTTTCGGCTGTGCTAGGGATAAATTGCCAGATGCTGATGGTTTTGCCGTAGCTTTTTACTAGGATTTTTGGGAGATTATGAAGGACGACCTTCTGAGAGTCTTCTCCGAGTTTTGGAACAGCGGGGTAATCAACAATATTACCAACGAAACTCATCTTTGTCTATTCCGAAGAAGCTCAATTCTAGTAGAGAGGGATTTTCGACCCATTAGCCTTGTCACGAGCCTTTATAAGATCATCGCGAAAGTGCTGACAGAGAATAAAAACGGTCATGGAAGATACGATCAGTGAGTGCCAAGGAAAATTCGTGAAGGGACGGAAAATCAAGGATCTGATTCTTATTGCTAACAAAATTGTGGAGGAATTCAGCCGAGCAAGTAAGAAAGGCGCGCTTCTCAAGTTGGATTTTGTGAAGGCCTATGACAGGGAATTAGGATTTCCTCGACTTTGTTTTAGAGAAAAAAAAAGGTTTCGACATGCGTTGGAGGAAGTAGGTCAGGGGCTGCTCTATGTCCGTCTCGTTTTCCGTTATGATCAACGGTAAGTCGCGAGAAAGATTCGGCGGGTCAAGAGGCATCAATTGTTAGGACCGTAAGGGTATCATTGTAATTACGTATTACTAGTTAGTTAAGTCGTTTACTTAGTATAAATAAGAGGTGGGGGAAAGAGATTGGGGATGAGAAAAGTATTGTAAAAGCTTAGTTTGTTCAAATTGGAGAGCACGGACCTCTCGAAAGTCCGATATCTTTTGTAATTTCCGTTTAATCAAGAAAAGCGATTTCGGGGCGTATCAAGTTGGTATCAGTTCTTAAGCGTGGAATCTGTGATTTCAAGCACCACCTTGAGGACAAGGTGGTATTTTAGGGGGGCGGTATTGTTAGGACCGTAAGGGTATCATTGTAATTACGTATTACTAGTTAGTTAAGTCGTTTACTTAGTATAAATAAGAGGTGGGGGAAAGAGATTGGGGATGAGAAAAGTATTGTAAAAGTTTAGTTTGTTCAAATTGGAGAGCACGGACCTCTCGAAAGTCCGATATCTTTTGTAATTTCCGTTTAATCAAGAAAAGCGATTTCGGGGCGTATCACATAATCGCCTTCACCGTGAAGTCTAGATCAGGATGGGCGTTCTCTTGAATGCCAAATTTGACCCTCCGAGATCAGATTCGCGCCGCCTCTGTTCACAGCCCCATTCCACACTCTGATCTAGCTGACCACGGGCCACCTCTCCCTTTCTGTGTTCTCAAGGCCGCCAAACCGTCCTCACGCCTCCACCCCTCCGATGTTGCACGTTCCCCATGCCTCGGCTCGACCACCCACGTTTTTTCCCGCTTTTCCAACCTTTGTGCCTTCTCTTCTCACTAGCTCGAGCTCTCGATATTCAAGAGATTCCAGACCCCTACCGTCGAAACATCCACCTACATCCTTCACTCGTCGTCTCTCGGCAACCCCTTCCGATCGCGGACCGCTATTGTCCAATTGTCCAATTGTCATCGCCATAAACGCTTCCAATCTTGCCTGAAATTTCTTTGAGATAGCCCCCATGATGAGCGGCTCTGATACCAAATTGATACGGCCCGGGATTTAGATCTCGTTACGGGAGCAATTGATTATGTTTTTTTACAATAAGAAGAATGAATAATGCAAAGCTCCACCGGAATCTAATCTCTTCTCGTTCTTGAGAGAGATTAAGTTATTTGGTTGGAGGCTAATTTTCTAATTAACTTAGAGTCTCTTAAATAGACTAAGGTTTACAACCTAATGGGCCGGGCCCAAAACATAAACCGAAATACACAAATAAACTTAATTAATTTAAATTCAGAATAATTAAAGTGCATAATTTAAAAATCTAATAACATAATATGAAACCCTAATTCCATAATAGAAAACCCCTAATTTCTCAAACTAATAACCTTATATACTAAGCATGTAACATATTTTGATCATCAGGTGGTTAAGAAATGCGTACTTGATACGTCAAATGCCCTTCCACTTCCTTTCGGATACAACTACACATTGGCCCCTATTTTCTTAGAGAGTTTCAAGTAAATCAACTGTGAATTCATACTTAAACGCTTCATTGACTTTAATTGAATCAATCGTCCTTTTCTCGTATGTGAATTTCCTGTATCTTCTTGACCATTTTCAGGCATATTGAATACGAGTGAAATAAGGTCCTATACTGGAAGAATGCTGAAATTTTCATTGGTTGTCAGGTATTTTCACGAATGAATCCTTATGACATGGGAAGGGCATGTTGCGTGTGTCGAAAATGGAGGTACACCATCCGTAACCCTTTGCTTTGGCGTAACGCATGCTTAAAGGCCTGGCAGGTAATTTGATAAATAAGCTGCAATACTTGAGCCGCAAGTCTTTGAGCACATACGTGTACAAGTAACGGAATTTGAAATTGGAATTTATTTAATACTGTAGCTTGCTGGGATTGTGGAAAACTACAAGCTTTTGCAGTCAAGGTATGAGGGTTCATGGAGAAGGATGTGGCTTATGCGACCAAGGGTTCGTACAGATGGTAGGCCATATGTTACGTTCTTTAATATTTTTTTTTTCGTAGCAACTAATTTTAATTTCTTAATATGTCTTGAACTGCGTTTTAGAATATCCGTTTTTTTTTTACCCAGGTCTGTATGTAAGCAGAAATACTTACATTCGTACTGGAATTGCTGAATGGAAAATTACTAATCCTGTTCATCTGGTATGTTCCTGAACATGCATATTTCATTGGTAATAATAAGGTGATGTGTCGTGCGTCTAGTTAAGGCCTGTTGAGATTTTAGGGGTGTAGAACTTCAATAATCAGTAGATAGTTTAGGGGTTGATGTAGAATAGCTAGAAGTTTGTATTAGTTGATAAAAGGGGAAATTATAACTTATAAGATGGAAAGCCATAGCCATTGCACTTTAGAAGGGTTATATTGGGAGATTTAAGGGCTCACGAATTACCCAGAGCTCCCGAAATATTCGAATTCTCGTTTCTGATACCCAAGTCTTAACAAAGCAATGGTAGAATTTGCAGGAAGTATTGTGATTAGATCGTTTCATGGGACTGTCTTAAACCGTCATATTTTTTTTTTTTTTTGTGGGGGTACATTACGATTCTCTTTTCTGAAAGGTGCTATAATTATCTCATCATTCGGAATCACAGCTTTAAGAAAGTGCATTTTAGTTCGTTTCAGAAACATCCCTAAACTCAGTTCTTCCGTTGCGATTTTGCTACTTAGGTCGTAATATGTTGTATTTTTTCTCCACCCTACCGGTCCTAATGTGCCTTTTCTCTTCAGGTATGTTATTACCGCTACATCAGATTTTATCCTTCTGGCCGATTTCTTTACAAGGTTGATAAGAACTCTCTCTCTCTCTCTCTCTCTCTCTCTCTCTCTCTCTCTCTCTTTCTCTCTCTCTCTCTCATATCAGTCATTTTTCCACTTTGAATGTTCTCACACGTCTTTAAATATGCAATTGACAGAATTCATCTCAAAAGGTGAAAGAGGTTGCGAAATTCATGAACTTTAGGGTTTCCAAGGCCGACGGTCTTTTCGGTGGCCATTACACTCTGTCGGGCGATAGGGTCGGACACCTTTGACATTCATCAGTTTACTATTCTCGTGACAAAATCAAAACCTTATAGTTGAAACTAGCCTTGGCTATCTGTACGCGTCTTTTAATATATTCTTTCATAGGTCGAAGCTGCTGTTTTATACCCGGGTGTACGTCCAACTGTACTTCGTATCCGGCTGAGGTAATACCTTTTATTTTTGTATGCATTAAAAATGAATTCCATGGCATCTTATGAACTGTGTGTGGTTTGTGTTATAGGTTAAGAGGGACCACAGGCGGGGCCAACAATCGGATGGACCTTCAGTCACTTGTTACGAGTGGTGTGGACAGTCACGAAGCCAACGGCAGTGATGAAGATATCCTTGGCATTGTCGAAGGCTGGCAAGACAATGAATCTCACAACCCCGACGTGCCCGCCGTCTCCCACAACCGCGGAATGCAACCCTTCGTGTTTGTTCCATTTGAACAGGTATATATATATACGCACTATTGTTCTGTTTGGCTTCTTGGAATGATAAGGAAAGAAAAACTTTCAAAATAAAAAATTATTTTTTCTTCTTTTCCCTTCTCAACCAAACACGGTGTAAGTTGGGATTGTTTTTTTTAATATATATATATTTTGGTGTCAGATTGAGTCATCGGTGTTGAATCTGCCTGTGGAGAAGATGGACTTCTACGTGCCTGGATGATGATATCAAAGACTGTCACATTTGTAAATACAGATAGTTTCTAGCTACTACAACTTCAATCTGCTTTGCTTGTTTCAATGTTGGATTAATTCTATGGTAACTATTTCGGTCTTTACTTCTGAATTTTGTGGGTAAAATTACACATTACAAATGTACTAGTAATTTGTGCAGAGTGAGCTTCAAGTTGTATGTATACTTTGACACTTTTTCGTTCAAAGAATCTTTTTTTATTATTATTAATGCACTGGGCTGTTTTTCGCTCTTAAACTATCTCTCCACTCGATTCCTCCTTATCTTCAGAGCTTCGCTCGCTTCTTTCGCTTCTCCTGAGCTTGGTGCTGCCGTACCAGCGTAATGTTGTGGTAAAATCACACTGGTTTTGGGCCGACTCATACTATCAACTACATTTTTTTTGTTGAATACGCCAGAAGTCACCTAATGTGGCTTAATTACAGATTCAGCGCATTTGTTGCGTTGCAAAATCAGCACAATACAATTATGATTGTTGCAATCAGGGTTTCAAATGCCGGCGTTTTTCTCCAACATTTGGCGGCGGCGCTATTTTCGGCCAGCAAACGGTCGGCGAGAGTCTATATATCGTTTTCGTCATTATTTCGTTAAAAATTCGACGACAAAGGCTTGTCGTTTCCATCAAATACGACCGCTCTTTTTCGTCTCTTATAAAGAGTAAAACCAAATTAATTTCGGCCATATTCAAAGAGAATCGGACGAAACGAACTGTTGTTGGCGATTTTCGGATCCATTGTTGAAGACGACCCAATATCGGCAACTTTCGACCTCTGTCGATGACTTTCGGACGAGCTCATGTTGATTTCCACAATATTTCGGCGTCTATTGGATATTTTCGGCGACTTTCTGTAACATTCAATTTTTTTGAAACCCAGATTATGAGTCTGGTTGTTGGAGAAGATAAGAAGTAGTTGCTTTTACTATATATTTAAGTTTGCCCTTTTATTATATCTTTAAGCTTTAAATATTGACATATTTGGTACTAATTTCGACATCATTAAGATAAGGGTTATTAAGTTATATAGCCACACGGATATAGTGGATTGAGATATAGCCCACATTTGGTTAATTTCTTGTAAATAGCCAAGTAAACTTATTAACAGATTAATAAAAGCCTTATTTAACACAACCAAACATATATTTTAGGTAGTTAATAGGCTGCCATGTATGCAAGTTGGCTATTTACAAAGTATTTACCAAAGGTTGACTAATTTACAATTCTTATAGTTTAGGTGGCTTACGTAGCCAATTTTTTGTTAAGAAAAAGCTCATTTGTTTTGTGAGGATTGCTGAAGTGGACACCGTGGATGGGAGATTGATGTCAACATCATTTTTTTAAATTTTGAAATAAAAAGTCATATCTTGAACAATTAAATATTTAAAAAAAATCAAGGATCGAAATACCGTTACCGTTACCGTTCCGAACCTTCGAATTTACTGGTAACCCCCCGTACCGTAAAAGAATACCGGGGGAAGCGAAAAAAAAAGGAAACCGGTACCGTTGAACTTACCGTTACCGTAGAGGAATACCTTCAAATACCGTATTTACCGAGGGGAATTCATAAAAAAATATACAAAAAAACATACAAAGTATGTAGGATACAATTCATAAAATTAAAAATAGTGTAGAATGTTTCAACACAATATAAAATTACAAACACAACAAAAAGTAAGTTCAATAGTACAAACCAAAATGATAAAGTTCAACGCAATCCATCAAATATTATAGTTCAACAAATTCAACATAAAATGAATATAAATGAAATGACTACTCATAGCGAACATACAACAGTCATACAGTAATCATATCAAGTCATATAATGAGCACATGCATGAAAGTACATGTCCAAGTGGTAGTCGTACTCGATACAGTGGCCATGATTTGAAATAATGAGTTTATCGAATTAATTTGAAATATATTAAGGTAAGGAGAAATCTCGGAATAAAAAAGAAGGATTTATCGAGTTCGTCTCGAATAAGAAATTATTTTCCGATGAGATATTCCGGAAGTTAATTTGAGAAAATAAATTCTCAAGGACGAGAATGAATTCCGAGAAACCTTAAATAAATTTGAATCAATTGAGAACGAATGAGAAAATTCTCGGTTTAAATCATTTAATTAAAAGTTCGATCGGTTACGGTTTTAGTCACAAAATTTTGTGACAAGGACGTGGTTGTAATGTTTTTCTGGGCTCAGTTGAAATAAAATGTGGAGCTCGGGGTCAGTTTATAAACGGTGGAGAATTGAAGGTTTTCATGCGCAAATATGGAATACTCATTTCATTTTAAAAGGAAATTTTCTTTTTCTTTTTCTTTTTTCCTTATTTTCTTTTCTTCTTCTTCTTTCTTTTTCCTTCTTCTCGGTTCTTCTCCTCTGCATCAAAGAGTAACAGAAAAAAAAAAATTAAACAACCACAACAACTCCAGCACCTCCTTCACTCTTCCTTTTTCCTCACCCGTGCTCGGCCAACAGCTCCAGCACCGAGCCATCACCGCGCGCCTTGGCCGAGAGAGAACGAGTGCCGCGAGCCGCCGTGGACGCCGACCGGGAAATGAGGAGACCGGCGGGATCTGAGCAGAAATGGTCTTCGTTGCGTCGGGAACTAGGCGGGTCGGCGGGATCCGATCGGGAAGTGGGAAGTTTTGGTGTGGGTCGCGACGGTTTTTGGGCGAGCTCCCCCGGAACCACCGGAAACTTCCGGTTTTGGTGGTTCCGGTGCCGGGGAGCTCCATAAAGGGGGAACAGGACCGGTTCCCCCGGTATTTAAATCCTAATTAAACATTTTTTTACAATACACCAATACCGACGTGGGAATTGTAACCAGGGAGAGCTATGAGGTGAGAATTGTAAAAACATCATATAAAATATAAATACCATATTTTAAAATATATTATGAAATAAATATATATATATATATATATAAAAATGTATACTACATATTTAATGATATCCTAAATATCATATATTTTATAAGGTTAAAAATTGGAAGGTATATGTATGTATCATATTTTTAATATACTATGCAACATTATTTCTATTCGGTTTTCCATCGGCACGTCGGTTTTTCATAAAAAAAATGGTATTTGAAAATAGCATTTCATTTGCCCTTTTTCCATATTTTTTCCGTTCGATTTTCCGTCGGCGGTTCGATTTTCCGTAAATCAAGATGATCGAAATGACATCGAAAACGACATTGGGTTGCAATGTCCAATTTACCTTTTCTTTTATGTTTCGCTCCTTTTTCATTTTTTCAAAACTGTAGCGTCTTTTCCTTCCATTCTTTTAGTTTCTCTTTGCTCGTCCGTTGAGCAAGTGCCATTGTTTCCAGATTCCTTTGTCTCATCCTATCTCCGGCGGTACGACGCGGCAACAACAGTGATCGAGAGGCTTCCATTGCTTCTCCAGCTGAGTGTACGGATCGAGATTTACGCAGAGTGTACGGCGAGCCAGACCGCCGGCCCCACAACAAACGGGAGGTATGGGGGCGTGAGCTTTGAGCCACACGCCTCACTCGCCGAGTCGTTGGACCTTCCCTAACATTTCCTCTTTGACCGAGTCGGTCATGGGCTGATCGTCGGGAGGTTTCCTCTTGGGAGGAGATTGGTATTGCCTTTGTTTTAGGCGGTGGGTTCGACGGACCGGCTTCGATCCCAACGGGGAGTTCCTCGTCTTTGGTGAGAGAAGTCTCGACGTCCGCCGAAATCTCCAAGCCTTCATAGTCGGGGTCATAGTCATGTCCCTCGTCCATGAGGTCCTCGGATTCCTCGTGGGAAACGCCTTGCACATGCGCCTTGCCCTCCAGTTGGCGGTGGTACCTTGCATTGGCTATCTTTAGTTGGCGGATATTCTCCTCCATCTCGAGGATGCGGTCGTCCCGGCTATCCTGAGGTGGAGGCAGCGAGGGAGTGTGGCTCTCGTCGTCGAGAGACTCCTCATCGCCTTGCGCTCGGGAGCGCAAGAAATATTTCTTCACCCCAGTCGCGTTCTCGGGGTTATTCACGCCCTCAAAACGAATTGGTGGTTGACCACTCATGTCTTTCTCAAGTCGAGTGAGAATGGGTCGAACTGTAGAAGGGATTTCGGGCTGTATAAGTCGGGAAGTCCTCTCCTTTTAGCGTCAAAATGTTGTCACACGAAAATGAATAACGATTAATTACCTCGGGCTGTTCGATCCAAGGCCGGACTAAGTGATCGCACCCAGGCCAAAAATGTGAACTCGTGGACCGAGTTGCACCCTCCAGACCCTGATGTGTGTTTTGGAGGGTGTGACCGTGCCAAAGGTTGGCTGTCTACGTCCCCGTTTGTCGGGATCAAGTAAGAACGTAGTTCAAAGTGAATGTGGGGAACTATCTTGGGCTCGGAGGCTGAGACTCCAAGGCTTTAGAGTAGGACCCGGCTCGTAGCTTCTAGTGAAGACTTTAGAGGGGTCGCTTGTCTCGTAGCTCGGAGTTCTAGCTCAAGGGCTAAGAAGCGGGAATGCAGCTTGTGCGCCGCAGAGACTCGGGTCGCAGAAGAGGAGCGCGCTCCCTCTCGTGGATGGGGGTCCTTGAACTTCTGAGCTGAGGGAGGAGGAGCGCGCGCTCTTGGAATGTCACAAGAGCGCGGGTGGAGAGGAGAGCTCTTCAGAGGACGCTAGCTAGAGGTCCAAGTGAAGAGGAGAGAGTGTTGTGTGAACATGACGCATAACAACACAGGCAGTCTAAAAATTATTGGTCCAGTCTAGTTTGCGTTTTTTTTTTTTTTTTTTTTTTTGCATAGAGAGAGAAAGGTTTTTAAGATTTTAGGGACGCGAAAAAAAATGATAAAATATCTAGTTTAAAAATTTGCGTAAGTAAGAAGTCTATTTACTCTTTTTTTGCAATTTAATGTTATTTAATAAATGTAGAAAATGAAATTTATCGTAAAGTGCTTTTGGAAGGAACTTTTCTTTTCAGCTAGACCACACAAATTTACATATCCAAGAGTAAAAAATATTAAAGATGGCATGAAACATAGTGTTAGCAACTTTAACCAAACTTCGAGCAAAAAAAACTTTTTACAAAAAAAAAAAAAAAAAAAAAAAAAGTTAGGGGTTCATGTTTGAAAAATAAAGAAAAAGAAAACTTCGGTGAGAAAGCGTCAAAAGAGTTTTTTAAATTGAAGTCAGACAAAGGAAGAAAGGGAGAAATCATATCATATGTACGATCAGTGCAAGTCTGGTTCTCTGACCTCGTGGAACCGCAAGGAAGAGAGAGAAGAAGACTCGGTGGCTATGTCGGATTCAAGGGTAGAGACAATCTCGCGCCTCGCTCAGTGGAGGATCGAGAATTTCGGTCCTTGCTCTTACAAGAAATCCGACGCTTTCAAGGTCGGACTATGGAACTGGTAAATACGCCGATTGCTTCTCTTATCTACACTCGATATCAACTAATTTTTGTTCTCCCTTTTCGGGTGGTTAATATTGTTTTTATTTTATTTTATTTAAAAATAAAAATAAAAGGCATTTGTCTGTGGAGAAGAATCGATACATGTACATTCGGCTATTCCCTGAACCTTCTCGAATATCCAAAGAACAGCCTCCGATCGCTCGGTTTATTCTGAGAGTCTCCAATACTGGCAGTGGTCGAAAACTCTACATATCTCCTGGTATGAATTTTTTATTTTTTTGTGTGTCAATCCTCCAAAGGTTTTAATTTCAACGTTTGACTTGTGAATTTGTTCAATTATCACCCTTTGCGTGCACACTTAAATCGGGCGGCTTTAAATTAATTTACCACCAGAGTCTGTAAATAAAATTAAAATAAAAAGGTTGTGTGAGAAGTTGATCAACACTTGTAGTTCACGAGAGGCTTCTCCGCACTTGTGAGGACTTTGTTTGGCCGGTGGATTCGACGTTTTCCGGTCGATTCATCATCGACGTTGAGTTTCTTGATCTCAAGGTCTGCGCTGTAAACGTAAGTAGCTCTAGGATCACTTGATTGGAGAATTTAAGGTGGTGAAAGTAAAAAAGAATTTTGCGGCAGGGGGGGGAGGCTCGGTCGATATGGCCGATGGATGCGGAGATGTCAGGGAAGAGCACGGTGCGGTGCCTGTCGAGGATGCTGGAGGAGTCCATCCACGCGGACGTGACGATCCACACGAGCGGCGGGGCCCAGCTGAGGGCCCACCGCGCGGTGCTGTCGGCCAGCTCGCCCGTCTTCCACAGCATGTTCACCCACGAGCTGGCGGAGAAGGAGTCGTCCTCGGTCACCATCGACGACATGTGCGCGGAGTCGTGCGCGGCGCTCCTGGCCTACCTCTACGGCACGATCCGGCAGGAGGAGTTCTGGGAGCACCGCGTGGCCCTGCTGGGGGCCGCCGACAAGTACGACATCGCGGACCTCAAGGACGCCTGCGAGGCCAGCCTGGCCCAGGACATCAACTCCGCCAACGTCCTCCGCCGCCTCCACGAGGCCTGGCTCTACCGCCTCCCCGCCCTCAAGAAGGGCTGCTTGGTCTACCTCTTCGAGTTTGGCAAGATTTACGACATCCGCGATGAGATCAACGACTTTGTCCTGCGCGCCGACCGTGATCTCATCGCCCAGATGTTCCAGGAGGTCCTCACCGTTTGGAAGCCAGTTTAATTAACAAACCTTCTTGTACATGTCACCTGCCTCTCTCTCACTGTGTGTTTATTAAAACCAACTCTCTTGTTGTAAATAACTTGAATGTGGTACCTTCTCTTTCGGACCTATATTATGATCTGCTGATAATATGTGATTGTTCCTAAATTTGACTAGCTTTCTGTCTTCGGTATCACCCCTGCCCTAACTTTACCCGTGCGCATCATCCCTTGGTATTCTTTTTCTTTTATTTTTTCTGCAACCTCAGCGCCAAAAAAAAAAGTAATCTTATAAGAATTTATCTTGAAAAGTAATTAAAGATCTTTACAAAAAGTCATATATTGTCGAAATATATATATATATATATATATATATATATATATATTTTGATTACAACAAATTCGATTCAAAAAATACTCTACCAATATGTTTTTTAAGATTTTTTTTTTTGGGTTATATGTAATTACCCTTGCGCGTTGGATGCTTAATTATATTATATTAAATGATAAATAAAGTGTTTCATGTTTTTAAGCCATTTTCAAAATTTTCTAAAAAATAATAAAGGGAAAATAACACATATATTATGTATTTTAGTGAAATATTGAGTTTAATCTTTGATTTAAAAAATGTCGAGTTCCCCATTAAAATGACAAAATCATATACTAAAATGAATAACAGTGTCACAAATCTCTTTATCATTGATATTAACTCTTATATAAGAAAAAAAATTGAATCAAATCCAAATCAGTACTTTAATTTCCAAATTCTCAATTTGAAATAAAAATAGTCTTAAATTAAAATTAAATAATAAAATTCATCTCCCCCAAAAAATTACTTCATTTCGTGCTCGAATCGTAATTGTTTACTACTGTTTAAATAATAAATTAGTCTTATTGTTTACTACTGTTTCTCACAATACAATTCGAAATTCCCCTCACTTTTATTGTTTTTATTTTTATATTCATATTCCAAAAAAATTAGTTGATTCTAGATATTGAAGCATCTACTCCTCGTGGGATCGATAACTCGAGCACTCACTTGCGATGTGTGTGTAGAGAAAAATCTCCACATCAGTGAGCTCGGAAAAGTGTTGATACAAGTTGATTCGAGGGAGCTTGGTCAACTAGTGGTTCGCGGCATGAGGCTCAAGGCCGGCCCGACATATATCGAGGATTTGAGTGAAATCTAAAAACGGGGCCTTATAAAAAAAATCAATAATGATATAGCAAATTGATAAATAAAAAGATAAAAATAAAAAGTAAAACTTAGAACGTTATTTTTTATAAATATTAAAATAATACATAATTTTCATAAAATATAAAATAATATGTATTATCTTCTTCATATTTTATTTCAGTTATCTCGATTAATAAATTATTTTTTAATAAACTTTCCAAGATTTAATTTTTAAAACTTATTATTTTTCTTCTTCGTGAGTCGAAACATATTTGGTAGTGGTCATAATTTTTCTGTTCTAAAAAGAAAATAAACAAAAAAGAAAATCAATAGGGTTTAATTCCAGACAGTAAAAAAAAAAAAAAAAAAAAAAAAAGTTGTCCTACTCTAGACTTGCATCGCACGCAGTGACGAATAATAAATTTAGATAGAGAAAAATAAAGAAAAAGAAGAAAGGAAAAAAAGATGTTATCATTTGTATGATGGCGAGGCTATCTGAAACAGAGTAGAAACGAAAAGAGGGTTGGCAATATGTTCTTCTTCTTCGCGGGCGGAGTTGAGCAACAGGTGCGGCAGGTGCTGAAACGCGGCGCCGGAAGGTGCTTAGCATGCGGCGGTGAGGCCAATCTTGTGGAATACGACAAGGTTCTCAAAGTCTTCTTCGTCCCCATCTGGAAATGGCCCGCCCAATCCCCCGCCATGAACTGCGAATCCTGTAACCTCTTCTTTCCGGCGCTGCCGAATTCTCTCCGATGCCGCTTCTGCGACCGCCTCGTCCACCGCGATTTCCGGTTCTGCCCCTTCTGCGGCACTTCTCTGTGATTCGTTAGGGCTCCGTGGAAGTGTTTTCCTTGTCAAGAATATCAATAAAAATCCGATGCTTGTTTTGACTTGTATGCGATTTGCTTCTCATAATCCCATGCGCATGTCTTGATTGTTGATATTTTCCTCTGTTACCCATCTTTATAACAGTGCCAATGATTGATTTTTTATTTTTTATTTTTGGAAACAATCGGATTGATGGTTTCAATTAATAGTAATTTAAATATCACGCTACGATACATCAAACAATATATTGGGATAGAGGTATGAAAATTTGGATGCAAGAAAAAATAATTGCATTTGGCACTGTACACAGGTAAGCAATAGCTAGTGTACACTGTACAGTCCCTTCTCATTCTTACAATGGATCCTATAATGTCATATATTTTGTATATAGAAAGGCAATATGACTTTGTGCCTCATTTAAATTACAATTCCGCCGAGTCAAACCTGTGCGCGCCAAACAGCAAAAAAAAAGGAACGAAAATAAAAACCTCTGGTGATATCGATCTGTCATTAAAGTTGCAGGCTTTTGCCGATGTGCTTTTCAGTTACTTACGCAGGCTTGGTTCCGAGGAAGAAGGTTAAATTCCATTTACAGATGTTTGAATCTTTTGTATTATTCATTTTTTACTTGAGGTTTGATGAAAGGTAATTGTTTAGCTCCGCTTTCAACCGCGTCTCTCCACATTCTATATCTAACTCCTAGCTTGTCGTACGATACCGGCCAATTCCATACATTCGCTCCATTTTTCATCCGCTCTTGCTGCCCCAACACTAACCTCAGATCCTCATTCAATACCTGCGAAAGAAACATGAAATTCATACTCCGTTGCAAACATTGAGTCGGGGGGGAAGATAGACAAATGGGCTCTCTCTTTTTACCTGTTCTGCAAAGTGTTTCCATAGGCGGTCTATGAAAGGAACATGTTTCAGCATTGGAGCAAAGTCTAGTGACATTCTGTAGAGCAATCTAGTCTTCCCTCTCGAGGAAGGCAAGCAGACATGAAGTTGGTGAAGGTGCGTGGAACACTGCTTTGTGTTCTGTCCTTGGAGCTTCCCTGGCTTCGAGATTCCGATCGTGGAGAGAACCATACAGGGAGGTCTGAACTCCATGTCTATCGGATACGGATCCCAATACCCTTCGAGGCCCGACGCTGGTGTCAAGAACTTCACCATGCTGAAAAAAATATTCGGCGATCAAATCACATTCCTTACGAATTGTTGTTGACTTTTGAAAAAGAGAACATACCTGGGTACGCTCCATCCTTTGGCGAACGTAGAGGTGTGAGTGAAAGGAGCGTGAGCGAGATCCAAGAGGTTGTCCAAGAGTAGACCGTGTTCGACTGGAAGTTCCATCACAATCTGGTTTACGCCGAAGAAAAAAAACAACGGTTAATGTTGGTTCTAGGTGACAGGGAAAATAAAATATTCGAATCATCGTTTGTGTACCTCTGCATGGATTAGGAACCCGGGAGGAGGTTGTAAAGAGGGAATGGCGGACGATGGAGCTTCTATTCCGGGCCAAACCCAAATCATCCCTTCTTGCTCGAAGCACGGCAAAGACTTTATTTTTATGTTTTGCAGCTGTGTGGAAGGCATTTTCTCGCACGTGCCATCTGTTGTGTATTCCCAACCTGATCCCCAAACAATTCAAATGTTTTTCCAAACTTATTATTTTGACACTCAAACTTTTACAGATTTGTTTTGGTGACAGGAGTTTGATATCTCACCGTGGTAAGGGCATTGGATTCGACCCTCGTTCACCGAGCCGAGATCGAGCGGGCACGCCCTGTGGGCACAAGTGTTCTGTACACACCCGGGCTTTCCATCTTTGCCCCGAAAGATGACCCACGGTTTCTCAAAACACTCTATGGGAATCTGAAACACCCATAAAATAACTCTGGTTTTTTAGAACACTTGTAGCTTTTTTCCATTTCATATTATATGGCGAGTCCAAAAATATTAGCGTACCATTGTATCGTCCTTGAGGTCGGTAGAGAAGGCGACTGGATACCAGAAGTTCTTGAGCCGGGAATTGTAAGGTTGAACAGGGCCAGAAATGTTCAAGTTTTTGCGGGGCAGTTTTTTCTTCATGGGAGAGGTCAGAGAAGGTGGCGTTTGCTGGGTGGCCTTGTCTTGCAATAGCAGCTTATCGTTCACCAGCTCTTCCATGTAAGCCAGCTTATCTAAAGCAGTGCCAACTCTTGCCTCTGATATATGCACCTGTGTATACATACATGCGCATTAGAACTTTTTAACACAAGTTACACAAATAGCATAATAGGTCATTTTAGTAGTTTGGCAGACCTGTGTATGAGCTCGCGATAATTCCTGCGACAACTCGTCGAGCTCCTTCTTCAAGGTGCCGATAGACTTGTATTCGCGGGCCAAGGGGTTAAGAACCTCCACAACCTGGAGAGAGGTGAAGAAGTAAGAAAGCAAGCGGGTGAGAGCAGTAAGATGATGAAACTGACCTTCTCGTGGAGGAGCATGATTGTGAGGACGTCTTGGCGGGCCCGCCAGTCACAGTACTGAATGTCGAAGCGGGCGACTTCCAGGGCTTGGTTGGCGTCCAAGATCTTACCTTTTGACGGAGGGACCTTGGGCCTCGGGTCTTCCACGTCGAACAGAGGTCCCCAAGAAGAAGCCTTCTTCTCCACGTCCTCTTCCAACACCGCGAATACCCTGAAACCCGCTCTAAAGCTCTGAAACAACCACAACACTTGTTTTTATTTAACTCCAACACAGACCATAATACAACATTTTCTGATATCACTGCGTACCTTTCTGTATCTGAGCTTGGGAGATGTGAAGAGCGAGCTGGGCAGAGAGAGAGCCGCAGCAGTGGCTATGGCGGACATGTCGTTTCAGGCCCGAAGCTGTCAAAGGCCCTGAAGAGAGAGAGAGAGAGAGACGTCTATAGAGAGGGAGAGAAAGGGCAAGTGAAAAAACTATGCCCAATAGCAATGACAGAGATTTATATTTCAAGATGTCGTGTTGATAAGAGGTTGGTGTTGGGCGCGATCTCGGCTCGCCTCCCACGGACTGCCACGTGGACACCGGTGGACTGTCCTCTATCCCACGTGGAGTGCCTCACATCCACACGAACTCCCGGGTTTCGACACTGTATCTGCGCCTGTGGGGCCGTTATATCCTGCCAGCTCGGACGCCCGAGATATCTTTCTCTATCTTCTTTGCTTTATATCTTTTGTTTTTAAGTTAGGATTTTCGGAATTGAAAATTCCACGAGGAGCTTTGTGGGCCGCGATGGAGTGCTGTCCATGAATTCGGTTTTGAACGCTGCTTGGTATCTTTCCATTTTTTTTTCTTCGCTCGTTGTATTCCGTATGTATTCTCCTCCTTTTGTTCGTGACCAAAAAATTCAATTTACTTTCCTAAAAAACAAAAATATAAACACGTATTTGACGGATGAAATTTACATTTATTTCAAATACTATGATATAAATAAGGATACATTATATTAATGCCTCCTCAACCATGTCACTCAGAACGTTTCACCTCATGTATTATGAAATCATGCACCAGAGACCCTTGAATTCTACAGCATAACGAAAACATCATTCTGTTAGTTTTTTAGATGAAATTGGTTACTTTGATCATGTTTTAAGCATGTGAATATGTTTTTGACGGAAATTATCACAATACCCTTCATTTAAATAAGGATATATATATATAGGAGAAAATATCCATATTTGAACCAGTCGACAATTTCCAGCTAGGGTTCAAAAACTCGAGTGAACCAGAGACATTCATACCAATCGACATTCAAACGAGCGATTTCATTTGGTAAAAATGGATATTGTCGTTTGAAATCTTGGGCTCCTCTACACAAAACCAATGTGAACATGAATTCAGAATATTGTTACCATCTTGGCATCTTCTCATACGAACCAATGTCAATGTTCACTTATCCTTTAGCGCCTAGGATTGTTGACTTGATTGAGTTGGTGCAAATGATGGTTGACTTTGGAATTGACTTGATTGACTTGGCGCAAATGTGGCTTGACTCTGATTTGGTGCATATGGGGGTTGACTCTGACTCGGAGCAAATGAGGGTTGTCTCTGGCTTTGGCTTTCTTGGCTTGATTGACTCCTTTGGCTCTCTGTAATAATGGATACACATTTGCATTATGAAAATGTCTATATGTTTAAAACTTAAATATAAGCATGAACCGTTGGATCTTGACTATAAATCCTACTTTTTCTCTCATCAATCAAATCAGAATCTAGGATATTATATTTCCTTATTTATCTCATATATTTAAGGAATCTAGATATTTGAGAATAATGATGACTATATCTTATTTCCTTATTTAATGGAGAGAATATCTCTATCATTATTATTCTTCTAGATATTATGAAATTAATTACGATAGAGAATAAATGACAATATATTATTTTTTTATTTAATGGAGAGAGAATATCTCAATCGTTATTATTCTCTCTCTTATTTAATTAGTTACCTAATTTATTTTCCACAAATCTAACAACTAATTAAAGAGAGAATATTGAGTATTTTCTACCCAAAGTAGGCACCCATATTGACTAGTACTAGGCCAAGGAATTTCGAATTTTACAGTGTCTATAAGGCCAATAACTTAAAGCCAATCATGAAATATTATAGATAAGCCTACTTTAAAGCAAGGTTCTAAATATTGGAGAAATTCGCCGAAAATCGCAAGCAAAGTCGTTGCCGAACCCTTGACGGCCGATGAAGACTTATTTTTTCGTGTTGCCTTTTAATGTTGTTTGATATTCGGGAAAATGACGTGTCATTTCGCAGTTAAACGGCCGATAAATTTTGATGCACAAAAGCTTAAAAATCTGACCATTTTCGTCGTTTAATCAGAGAAAATCGGAGAAATAGAAAAAAAAAAGAATATTCGGTGGGAAGAGGGTGTTGTTGAAGATGGTGAAGACGTCGGCGCAAAGCAGCTTGAGCAGAGACTACGCCGTCGGATCGCCGAGGAAGCCACAGTTGTTGGGGCACAACAGGAGGCTGGCAATGGAGTGGAGGATAAGATGGATATTGGTTGTGGCTGTTACGTGCATAAGATGGCTGAAGTAGATAATAAGTTCAAAGCCTTAAATGGGCCAAAATAAAAAACCCAAGTGGGTTAAATACCCAAAATAAAAAAGCCCAAGTGAATTAAATACCTAAAAAAGATTGAAAAGAGTCACAAGTCATCAAAAATAAAAGCCCATTATTTGTGCTTGTGTATAAAACAAATTTTTTTTAACAAATATTATATGTATAAATTGGTATTTTTTATAGTTATTTTAGTACATATACATAAACAAATATTATAACTTGCATATCATATATTTTCAAGTTTAAAATTTGAAAAATATATCTATGTATATATTTTTACATATTTTATAACATTATTTCCGTTTGATTTTCCATTGATATGTCGATTTTTCATGAAAAACAGCATATCAATTTTATTTTTTCACATTTTTTCCGTTCGATTTTTTATCGACGTATCAATTTTTCGTAAATTAGGAGGATCGAAAACAGCATAAAAAATGACATTTTAAACATTGCTTTAAAAGACAATATACTTAAAAGCTTTTAAGGCTAACTTAAATGCGAGTAAGTCGGTGGGTGTATGACTACTAGCCTGCGGAAACGACTCAACCGAAGCTCTGATAACAAAAAATTTGGTGACGCAGGCCGCACAAATCCCAAAGTTTGGTATTATCCCAAAGATTAATTTCTCATTCATTCAAGTAAAAGGGAATAACTCCAACCACAGAAACAGCCATAATTAGTGTTTAATTCCATGGATGGTAAGAAGAGGGACAGAGCTGGAGTGTTCTTCTCGGCCACTCTGGTTCTGTGGTCACTCTCTCTCTGCTTCGAAATCCTTTTCAACCGTCGCTACGAACTCGCCTCCGTCGCTCTCGGCTGCGTCTTCTTTCAAATCTCCAATTGCCTCGTCCGCCGTTTCGCCTCTCGCGACCCTCTCTTCGTCAACACCTCCGTCTCTCTCCTTCACTCCACCATCACTTCCTCTGCCGGTACTTCCTTCGCTCTCGGAATTCAGTACTTTTATGAAACCAAATTGTTTACTATTCATCTTGATGACTAAAATTATTTGAGGCATAAGATTCATTCTAATCAGTTAGCTAACACAACGTTATTGCTGACAAATCTGATTTCCATTCTACACTAACAACGAACAATCAGTATGGAGAGAAACTAAGTTAGGAGGCATAAGATTCAGTCCAAGTCCAAAGAAAGATATGAATGTGTGGTTTGCAATTGCAATGCAGTTGTGTTGATATTGGTGAATGAGTGGGTGCGAAATGGGGCGAGTGAGATGTTGGAGCATTCCCGGCTGTTGGGGGGCACGTGGAGTTGGGGTTATGCGGCGCTGGGCTTCTCGTGCGGTTACTTTGCGTACGACCAGTGGGATATGCTGAGTCACCGGCTGTACAGTGGGACCGTCCCCCCCGTCCTGCTCCACCATCTCATCCTCCTCATTTGCTTCACGCTCGCTCTCTACCGCAATGTCACCATCAACTATCTCATTCTCACACTCCTCTGCGAGGTACCATCCTATGATTTAAGGGCTGTTGTCCAGAATTACTCTTTCATCCAATTTTCTTGTTTCTGGAAGTGTAAATGGGCATTAGGGGGGTCATTAGTGGGTCAGGAGAAGATGCGTCAAGGTAGTTAGTTCTTTTAGTTACAGTGTAATCAGGACAGACTTGTTCCTCTCTCGAATTCAAAATCGAATTTTCATGTTATCGTTCGTGATTGGCATTATAACATGTGACATTAACGTTGGTTACATCACACAGCTTCATTCTGTATTTTTGCACGTGAGAAAAGTACGGAGAATGGCCGGGTTTCGTGACACCAAGACCGTGATGGTGAGGATAGAGTGGACTCTAAACTGGGCCACCTTCATCGTAGCGAGGCTCGTGTCTCACGTCCTCATAACCGTCAAGCTCGTCTACGACGCTCCAAAGTTCGGTCATGGCCCGGAGCTACCACTTGCTCTGTTCGGGATGGCCGGGATGAACTTGCTCAACATCTCTCTCGGCATTGACCTCTTGAATGCTTTCAAAAGGGATATGAATCCGCGGCACTCTACTCGCAATTAACGCCCCTTTTCCGGGGTCCCAAACGAGGTCTGGGATCCTGTTCATTCGATGTGCACAGTAGTTATTATTGTAAATTTAGAACGCATTAATGGGCTTGTGTGACGCCGGTGGGAGTGCAAATGATGAGGTCTTATTCTTCTACTGATTATTTGAATATACGGATTTGTTTCAAAAGGCCTTAACATTCCCCTTAATTATTTGATTCTATTAAAAAAATTATTTTAAATCAATCCAGGCTGTTTCTATTGTTGCCTCTGGAAAATGGCATGTTTCTTTAGAAGCAATAATGGACGCCATTGTTTATTTGAATAAGGTTCAAAATGCCGTTTTCGACGTCGTTTCGAATCTCCTAATTTTCAGAGATTCGACACACCGACTATAAATCGAATGGAAAAAATGTGGAAAAATATCACTAATATGCCATTTTGAATACCGTTTTCGATGGAAAACCGAACATTATTAGGTTATATCAAAACTATGTACATATATATACCTTCTAAGTGTTTACCTTAGTTTAAAATATAATTTAGTATTTGATATTTTTTCACTTTTATTTTATTTTTATTTTTATTTTTAACCTTTGCGTACAATATTAAATTCCCATAAACTCTCGCATTTATATTAAAAAAAATTAGCCCAACAGTGGAGCACGGTGGCGCTACGCGCCGGGCCCCTCGCACACCGTGTACTTGTCGCGCGGTGCACGCGTGAGCTCTGCTTCGTGTTTGAGCTTGAGCTTTTGGGCTGTTTTGTGTGGGCCTTCATGGGCTTTATTTGAGCTTTCATGTGGAATTCCTATAAGTCACGAGGAATTTAATAACACTTCCAAAAACCACCGACAACAAAAAGTTCATCCAAGTGCTAAATAAATCAAGTATAAAATACATGAAGGTTTGTCAATAATCGAAATTTGAAAATGATCGATTTGTGTAACTCCTAAATATGTGTCATGAATGAATTCATTACCATTTAATGGTTGAGAAATTATGACACAAGTAAATTAAATGAGCTAACTATTTCTATAACTTATAGTTTAGAAACGACGAGCTCGTTCCATTTTGTCTCAATTACACTTATTGATATAAGGTATAAGCTCGATTGACAAGGCTAGAGACTCTTCATTAAAAGCATTGATAATTAAACCTTTGGCATGAGTAAATTTCCAAGAAATAATAAAGTGTTGAACACTAACATTTCTGGAAATAGTGAGATACTGAGTTATTAAAATATAGTAAATCCATAGTCATGTCTATGAACACGACTGATAAGAATAAACTATAAACAACCAAATAATGGAAATATGTCAATGTATAGTTCTTATAAATAGGTTCTATAAACCACACTATGGATAGTGGTGAGAGATTAAAAAATACTATGGTGCAAATAGTCTTGGCACCAAAAGAGATATACACCAAAAATAGGTACACTTATTATTTTAAAGATGTAAAAGTCTGGTGTATGATCTTAAAAGATATGTGAAGTATTAATATGTTCAATAGTAAAATATTTACTACGAACAGTTTGACTAGACCTTAGTTAGTAAGTCAAAGATCGCTTACAAAGAAGCATGTACTGGAAGAATATTAAATGAGACATATAAATCGATTGGCATAATTGATAGAGATATAAATTAAGGAGAGAATTCACGAGTTGGAAACCTCAATCCTAGTTAGAAATCTAAGCCGTCTGTTATACGATAGCTAAGCATTGATGGTCTAAGTAAACTACCTTATCTTCTCCGGTCAAAGTGGGAGATTGTTAGGAATGTTGCCAACTGAAGATAATAAAATTAATATGAATGATTACTGAATATAATAGGAAGTTTACTTTATTAACATTATTAATTAGTGATTTGTTTTCTCATTAGAATCAATAACAACTATCATCAATAGCCCCGTATTAAACTGAATTACATGTTGGGCATCTAAGTTCGGGCGGTGATTGAATAATGGCTAGATAGTTGGATCTAAAATCACATATGTGGAACGCAAGTGAAGGTTGATCACTTTAGGAGGGGCATTCTACGTTTTTGATAAGTGTACGGCCTGGACATACTTTGGTTGTTAATGATCGTTTAAATACCGTTATGGCACACTAACCAAGGTCGCTATAATGGTCACATTGAGACTTAATCTGGATCTTGAAGTGGTCACCGACTTCTAGGTTGTATTATCATGTTCTTTTACTCATTTGTTAATGGCTACTTGAATATGTCTAAATACTTATGTCTTGGGAATTCGAGATATAATCTGAGCGGGAAGTGATTAACAAATACAGAATCCAGCCTTTGTGAAAGAAGGTCAATGTTCACTCACCTAATGGTTGATTCCAAAACCAATTGATTGTGCACCATTTCATAGTAAGTACGTATGAAAGAATCTTTTGCTGGGGAAACAACAATGGTTAGGGATCATATGTATCCAGAAAGGTATAACAGAATAATTGGCCTTTCATGATACGAGTTGAACCTAGAGGATTAAGCTCATGAACTGACTCTATCAATGGACACTCTTACGATGAGTAAAACATAATTATTGTAATAAGAAGAGTGTAGTCTCGACTCATGTTGTGGAGTAACGCCGAGATTGACAAATCGCTTAAATATGAGAAGTTACTTTTTCGTCTATTTTCTCAGATTTGTAGGAGCTTCTGTTACAAGGTCCATAGTCCCCGAGTCGGCTTTGATAAATATGAATAAATACTTGTTGTCGGTCGTTTTTGGAAAACCCGGAAAGCCGAGAAGACATGTCGCTCAAAGGGCCGATGGTCAGGCCGGAGGTCCTAAAGAGCGGCGGGCCTTCCGACACGAGTCGACTGGCAAGTCATCGTGCCAAACTTTCAGCTCCTCGAGTCGAGTCGCTCTCCTCGAGTCGAGATTATTCCTCGAGTAGAATCGCGTGTCCACGAGTCGATTTTTGGATCCTCATGTTGACCTCGGTTCATCGAGGAAAGACTTTATATCTCGCGCGACTTGCGTGAAATCCCGAGTCCCGAAGGCCCAAGGGGCCGGGTCATCGAAGGCCTCTAAGGCCCGCAAATGGCCGACGAGATGGGTCACACAGCCCTCGAGAAAGGCACACGCGCGCGAGCGAATTGCATGCCACGAAGGGAAGGCGCGCCGCGCCAGGGGGGCTGCGCGCCGCGACTAGGGCGATGCACGCCGCGCACTCCCTGAGATGAGTGCGCGTGCGCCGTCTGAAAAGAGCGCTGCAGGCACGCATCGCGGTGTGCGCCTCGCAAAGCCCCCTGCGCGCCGCGCACCCGCACTGCTCCTCCTTTCGAGGAAAGCGCGCTCTCTAATCCCACATGGACGAAATACAAGCCACTTAAGGCCCTCCAACTATTAACCCCTTCTCATTGAGCGGAAACCTATCCCATTCATTCTCTTGAGTACTCACCCTTCTCTCTGCTTCTCTAGATGTCATCTTTGGTCTGAAGCACTTTCTGCAAGATTTCTCGTTCTCAGAGATTCTGGAACGTTCCCGGAACTCCCGAGCGTTGCTTCCTCTAATCGAGCGCTAAATCTAGAGCCCAAGCGCGCTCCTAGGATTTTCCGCTGAAAATCCCCTATGCGTCTAGCACACTAGACGCGTCCACGATTTTCGACAGAAAATCGCCTACACGTCCTACGCGTCCGCCATGATAAGGAACTCTCGACTGAGAGTCTCCAACATCTCCAAAAGAGAGAAAACACACATTCTCCCTCAGGTCACTCGATCCTAGAGTTCTGAGACGTCGCCGAGGACTCCTCCACGCTCTGTTTCCTCTGTCGAGCACACCCTCCAGACTCCACGTCTCATACAGCATTACATACGCCTTGAACTACATTCTGACCTGATCCCTATACATAAGGGTACGTAGGTAGCCTATACAAAAGGTTCGGTCACTCCCTATATTCACCTCTTCTCTCCTCTGAGAAACCCTCCGACTAGAGAAAACCCAGCTCGGGACTTTCGAGTTCACACCTTTGGCTCGGGTGCGGCCACTTGGTCTGGCCTTGGATCGACCCGCCCAAAGCTTTTAATAGTTGTTCATTTTCGTGTGACAACATTTTGGCGCTAGAAGGAGGGGACTTCCCGACTTATACAGCCCGAATCCCTTTTGTCCATCTTCTTCTTTTCTTCTGAAAATTCGACTTTCTCGGACTCGAGAAGAGATGAGTAATCAACCAACCATACTTTCTGAGGGCGCTAATAACCCCGATAATGTTGTCAATGGTGCCCACAAGAAGAGTTGTAGTCTTAATTTTGTACATTTGATGTAATAAAGTCTCATGAAGACTCTTGCTTGTAATTGCCTATCTATTCATTAATAAAGTTGAAACGTTCATTCATTCTTTCTTTGTTTGAAGCTTTATGATAAAACCTTAGTCTTTTAGTCCATAAACAAACTTAACAACTTACGAAGAGACAAATGTAGATTTGCATGAACAAACTCTTCGTAGTTTGCTTAAAACGATATATTCGCAATCTTAGGGTCAAAGGACTATTGACCTCAGTATGATTGTTAGAAGAATCTATGATGTCTGGTTATGAGGCATTGAGAGTTGGAGACTCTATAGTTCTTCTAGGTATCTTCCGAAGGTACTGAATTGACCAGTGCACTTCTAGAGACAAGATAAGAACAAACCATTTAACCTCTTATGTCTCGAAGTCACTATGTATGAATTGCATCATGCTTACCTTAATCCTGAAATGAGACATGCCATTTCACACCTTAGTATTCTCATTTGAGAAAGTCAAAGTTCGGACTCACTATGTGATTCTGAACAAGGCCTATTGGTGAAGTACTAAGTTGTGAGTCTGTCATGAGTAACTTTGTGAAGTTCTCATAGATATGGAATTCATGTACAAGATTGCTGAAATGCAATGTATGTCACCTCATGCTTTGTTCCTTGGAGTGTGAATAAATGAACTGTTTAGGTTAGTAAACTTTCCAAAAGCTTCTTCAAAGTTCAAGCTTCAAGAAAGGTTAGTAAACTCTTAGTTCATATTGATTTTTAATTACATGTACTTGCTTCTTTGTCTAGGTTAGTAAAAACTGTTTTTACTTGAAAATAAATTTTTTAAAATTCCGCCGCTTCCCGAAGCGTTTAATCTTTTTCTTAAACCCTAGATCATTTCCAACAAATGGTATCAGAGCCAGGTTAAAGATTAGCATGTACATGTTTTTAAAATTATGAGCTTGAAAATCGTTTTCGAAAGTTTACTAATTTTGTGACAAGTTAGAATTGTAATCTTAGTTTTTTTTTTTTAATTTAATGCTCTTGTCTTTAAATTAAAAAGCATGTTGATTTTCTATGAGTTTGGGATATTTTTAAAACACATTAGAATCAGTTCTAAAAGTTTTTAATTTTTTATATTGAAAAACGTGTTTTAAAGGTTTGAGAAATTTCGAGTAAAATTTTGTGACTAGTTTTGATATCTTGCTAGTTTCTTATTTTTACTTGAATCGTTTTATGCATGTTATTATTTCTTTTATTCTATGTTATTACCCTGCTAATAAAACACAAATAAAAGCTTTAAACAACATCTTAAAACGTTCCGTTACACTCGATTCTTTTTCGCACCTAAAAAAGGACCAAGCTTTAATTTATTTCTTTTTCTTCGAGCTGGAGTAAACCCGCATTAAAAGTGGCATAACTCTCTGCTCAGAAATTGAAATTTAATGATTCTTGAATCAAATTAAAGCTTTGTCTGTCCTTTGTCCAATGCCACCGGTTTTGGCTCAAAAGGACATCGGAGCCGCGAGATATGGCGATTTTACTCCGAGGTGCGCGGCTGTCTGAAACTCCAGTTTTTTAGAAATCCGGATTTTCAAACCCCACTACCATGAGTTATAGAACTCTAATGAGAAAATTTTCTTGAGCAAAAATGTTTTTCATATGATTATAAACATGATGTGTAAGATTAAAATGTTTTGATTTTTGAAAGTTTAATTGAAATTGAATTTTTACAAAACTAGTTTGAATTTTGAAAAACCGTTTTCACTTTCAAACTTGAAAATATTTTGTCATCCAAATCAAATAAATTTTCAAAATGTTTTCAAAACTATATCTATATCACATATGTTCAAAATCTATATGCTCTTGAAATTTTGAGTGGGAGGTCTCCTTGTAGACAAGCCGAAAAATAAAAAGATGTGTAATCTCAAACTTTCAAGTGTTCGAGTGAGTTGAAGTTCACACTTCCCTCATGCACTTTCCCGAAATAGAAAATAGGAAAAGATCGAGTATGTACCTTGTGCCTTTATGCACTAATACTGCTCTGAACATGTCGATCTAGGATTCTCTTCTAGTTGTCCGCTCTGTCGCTCTCTAACTAGGAAATCTGTTTCCGAACTTATAAGAGTCGATGAACCAACTCCAAAAACTAAGTGGGAGGGTTATATTCGTTGTTTGTAACCCACGATCCCCAACACTAATGAAAGATGCAATAACGTGGGACTAAGAGCCGTTCTTGCGACCCTCACTTAAATGTGAGTACTCCAAGGCGTTATTGCTTCGATCATTGCTCAATGAGCTACGTCCGAGAGTGATGCAATGATGACAAGGCCTCCCCTTGGGGGATTGTTTTTCAAAGCTGATCTTTTGGACTAAGTGGTTGGTTACACACTTAGGCTCAATCCCTAGTAATCCTCCCTTGAGGCTCTGCGAAAGGATGTGAGTGATCAAACCAATTTAAAAGGTGGCTAGTCAAAATAGATGTATTGACATCTTGGTTTAGCATTAATGATGTGTCATTTACTTATAAAAGGAGATTTTTTGCGGCCTTCTCTTGAGGGAGTAAATTATCGTTTGGTTTATAACACCTTTGGATTTTACAAAAGTCTTAATAAAACTTAAATCCTAAACCAAAGACTAATCATAAACTTGTTTCAACTTTTATAGGCAATATGTCTCTCAACCCTCTCTCTACAATTCTTTCCTCGAATAAACTCGAAGGCGACAATTACGTCGACTGGAAACGTAACCTCGACATAGTCTTTACTGTCGACAAGCACAAATGGGTTCTCACCACCCCCTGTCCTCAAACGAATGAAGATTCGACGCAAGAGGAGAAAGACGCCCTGGCGGCCTGGCTTCGATCCGATGAGATTGCGAGATGCTATATTTTGGCATCGATGAACAATGTGTTGCAACAACAACATCGTGATTACGAAACTGCCACCGATATGCTCTACAATCTCCATGAGATGTTTGGAGGGCAGGGTCGTCAAGCTAGGCAACAAGTGGTCCGACAATTCATGAACTGTCGTATGAAGGCTGGAACTCCCGTTAGAGATCATATGATGCTGATCATTAGCTATCTCAACGAGATGGAGATCCTTGGATCTGAGATTGATGGGGAGACTAAAATAGATATGATCTTGGAAACTGTCCCCGAAACCTTTGATACCTTCAAGTTGAATTATTCCGTGAACAAGCTAGAGTACACTGTTACCGAGCTCATGAAGGAACTTCAAACCGCTGAGGCACTCACTAAGAAAAAGAGGGCTCAAGGAGAAGTACATGCTACTGCCTCCACCTCTGGATCTAAGAAGAGACCTCGCAATGCCGAGAAGAAGAACCAACCTAAGGTTCAAACGAAGAAGAAGGCGCCAAAGGCTCCGAAGGTGGACAAGTCTAAAGACAAGTGCCACCACTGCAATGAGCCTGGTCACTGGCGTAGGAACTGTCCTGCCTACCTCAAAACCAAAGTAAAAGGTATTGTACTTGTTACTGAAGCTTGTTTAGTAGCTGATAATCTATCATTGTGGATTATTGACTCCGCTGCTACTAACCATATTTGCTGTTCCTTGACTGGTTTTAGGAAAAGCAAAAGCTTAGAGGATGGCGACTTCTGCTTCAAGTGGGGTGATGAGAGCGTGGTGTCTGCGAAGGCTGTGGGATCCGTGACGCTATCTTTTGAAGATCGAACTTTAAATTTGAATAATGTTTATTATGTTCCTTCCTTTGGGAAAAACCTAGTATCTGTTGCTCAACTTTTCGAGCAAGATTATTATTTAAAGTTTATAAAGAATGGAATTCGTATTTCTTTTTCTAATTCTTTTGTCACTGATGCATGTATGAAGAATGGTCTTTTTTACATCTATCCCACTCAACCTTCTCTTTTAGACACCGAAATAGATAACGATCTAATTAGGGAGCCAAAGAGGATCAAACTTTCTGAATCCTCCGATCTAACAAAATCAACATACCTCTGGCACTTAAGACTTGGTCATATCAGTCTAGATAGGATTAAGAGACTTGTGAGGGATGGTCCACTCCAAGCCTCTGCAATAGGTTCACTACCTACTTGTGAATCCTGCATAGAAGGAAAAATGACTAAGCGACCTTTCTCCGATAAGGGTCGAAGAGCCACTGAGTTGCTGGAACTAATACATTCTGATGTATGTGGACCGCTCAACCAACAGGCACGTGGAGGATACGAATACTTCGTTACCTTCACTGATGATTACTCAAGATATGGGTTTGTCTATTTGCTTAAACACAAATCCGAGACCTTTAACGTATTTAAGGTCTTTAGGGCTTTAGTGGAAAAGAAAACTGGCAAAGTGATCAAAACCCTTCGATCTGATCGAGGTGGTGAGTATATGTCTAGAGAGTTCGATGAATTTCTTAAAGAAGAAGGTATCGCTTCTTAGCTTACCGCACCTGGCAGACCTCAACAAAACGGAGTGTCAGAGAGAAGAAACCGAACTCTTATGGAGATGGTTAGATCAATGATGAGTTACTCATCACTCCCGCTTTCCTTTTGGGGATATGCCCTTGAAACAGCCGCCTATATTCTGAACCAAGTTCCGTCCAAAACTGTTCCTGGTACTCCTTATGAACGATGGACTGGCCGTAAAGTGAATCTTGGCCGCATCCGAATTTGGGGTTGCCCTGCACACGTGCTGAGGCAAAAGACTGCAAGTTGGCTAGTAGGTCAGAATTGTGCCTGTTTGTGGGATATCCAAAGGAAACCAAAGGTTTTACTTTCTATAGTCCCGATGACGATAAGACTTTCGTTAGCACGAATGCTCGTTTCCTCGAGGAGGACTTTATGAAAGATGCAAAACCTAGAAGCAAAATTGTGCTTGAAGAAAAGTTGGGTGAGGAAGCTTCTACCTCATCTGTAAGAACTGTTCTTACCCCAACTGAAACACAACCTAACTCATCAGAATCTCGTCAAGTAGTACTTAGACGTAGTGGGAGGGCTACTCAAAAGCCTGACAGGTACATGTCTTATGGAGACTCTCTTGTAGCCGTCTCCGACATGGATGACCTTGTTTCCTATAGCCAAGCGATGGCTTGTTCTGAATCAAACCTTTGGCTTGACGCCATGAAAGTTGAAATGCACTCGATGTATGTCAACAAAGTCTGGAAACTTGTAGACCTTCCTGAAGGGATTAAACCCGTAGGGTGTAAGTGGATATACAAGAAGAAAAGGAGTCCTGATGGGAACGTGGAGACGTTCAAAGCACGACTTGTGGCGAAGGGTTATACCCAACAAGAAGGGATTGACTATGAAGAAACCTTCTCGCCAGTCGCGATGCTTAAATCCATCAGCATACTCCTATCCATAGCTGCAGCTCTCGACTATGAGATCTGGCAAATGGATGTCAAGACAGCCTTTCTGAATGGCAATCTTGACGAGCGCATTTACATGGCTCAACCAGACGGTTTCGTGGATAAAGGTCAAGAGACCAAGGTTTGTGAGTTGCTTAAATCCATTTATGGACTAAAGCAAGCATCTAGGTCATGGAATATTAGATTCGATGAAACTGTAAAGAGCTTTGGCTTTGAACAGTCAATAGATGAGCCTTGTGTTTACAAGTTAATACACGAAGGTAAAGTTGTGTTTCTGGTACTATATGTCGATGATATACTACTCATTGGTAATGACGTGGGTAAGTTATCTGAGGTTAAGGTCTGGCTAGCAAAGCAATTCGATATGAAGGATCTAGGAGAAGCCGCGTACATTCTGGGGATCCAAATCTTTCGAGATAGGAAAAACCGGACCCTGTCGCTCTCTCAAGCATCTTATATTGATAAGGTGATGGATCGCTTCTCGATGCAAGATTGCAAGAGGGGTCAAACACCCTTTAGGCATGGAGTTTCACTCTCTAAGGACCAGTCTCCCAAGACTGCACAAGAGATTGAAGACATGAGGAAGATTCCTTACGCCTCTGCCGTAGGAAGCCTCATGTATGCTATGCTTTGCACTAGACCTGATATATGTTTCGCCGTTGGCGTAGTTAGCCGTTTCCAATCCAACCCTGGACCCGAGCACTGGATTGCTGTTAAGCATGTTCTTAAGTATCTTCGAAGAACTAGAAACTTGATGCTTACATACTCAGGTACTGACCTGGCTATTACGGGATATACCGACTCCGATTTTCAAGCGGATAAGGATTCCAGGAAATCCACTTCGGGATCTGTGTTCATCCTTAATGGTGGAGCTGTTGTGTGGAGAAGTATTAAGCAATCTTGCATTGCTGACTCCACAATGGAAGCATAATATGTGGCTGCTTGTGAAGCATCCAAAGAGGCTGTATGGCTTAGAAAATTCCTTAAGTATTTGGAAATTGTTCCAAACGTCGACGAGCCCATGACCCTTTATTGTGATAATAGTGGGGCTGTCAATAACTCAAAGGAACCTAGAAGCCATAAGCGCTCTAAGCATATTGAGAGGAAATACCATTTGATTCGAGAGATCGTGCAGCGCGGAGACGTGGAAGTGAAGAAGATCTCAACGGTGGACAACCTCGTAGATCCATTCACCAAGGCCCTAGCGAACAAGGTCTTCGACCAACATCGTGAGGGATTAGGCATGAAGGACTACACACACCTCCTTTGAGTCAAGTGGGAGTTTGTTGTCAATGGTGCCCACAAGAAGAGTTGTAGTCTTTATTTTGTACATTTGATGTAATAAAGTCTCATGAAGACTCTTGCTTGTAATTGCCTATCTATTCATTAATAAAGTTGAAACGTTCATTCATTCTTTCTTTGTTTGAAGCTTTATGATAAAACCTTAGTCTTTTAGTCCATAAACAAACTTAACAACTTACGAAGAGACAAATGTAGATTTGCATGAACAAACTCTTCGTAGTTTGCTTAAAACGATATATTCGCAATCTTAGGGTCAAAGGACTATTGACCTCAGTATGATTGTTAGAAGAATCTATGATGTCTGGTTATGAGGCATTGAGAGTTGGAGACTCTATAGTTCTTCTAGGTATCTTCCGAAGGTACTGAATTGACCAGTGCACTTCTAGAGACAAGATAAGAACAAACCATTTAACCTCTTATGTCTCGAAGTCACTATGTATGAATTGCATCATGCTTACCTTAATCCTGAAATGAGACATGCCATTTCACACCTTAGTATTCTCATTTGAGAAAGTCAAAGTTCGGACTCACTATGTGATTCTGAACAAGGCCTATTGGTGAAGTACTAAGTTGTGAGTCTGTCATGAGTAACTTTGTGAAGTTCTCATAGATATGGAATTCATGTATAAGATTGCTGAAATGCAATGTATGTCACCTCATGCTTTGTTCCTTGGAGTGTGAATAAATGAACTGGCCAGTGTCCAAATTGAGTCCTGACTCTTTTGGATGAAACAATGTGACTTGTTAGCTCCTCGTCAATACATTGTTTCTAACTTATTCACAAGCGACAAAGGAGTTGAGGAAATAACAGCTAGAAGGGTAAAATGGTAATTTAGTAAATTCCGACTAGCTGATGACATTCATGAAGGGTAAACATAGATAATATTCAGTGGATCCGCTCATTATAATTAGGTCGAATTCTTGAGTAGAAAATAAATTCATTTGAACCGGGAGATTTTCAGTGTCAGCTCTTTAGTGGAGTCAGTTGGCATTAAGCTAAACTCGGAAAAGGTTTGTGAACTTTTGAGTCCAAGTGTTTAGCTCAAGCTTTGTTCATTTGGGTCCATGAGGTCACTGTCACGAATCACATCGATAGGAATAGTTAAACTGGAAGCTAAGTCAAAACAAGAACGAAAATAGTCAAAAGGGTATTTTTGTCTTTTGAGACATAGGATGAAATGAATGTCAATAAATTTTTTGACATGGTCATTTGATGACAAGTTTCACTCGGCCAAAATAAGATTTATTGGTCCTTGTGGATTAATTTCATTTCATAAGAATTTTATTGAAAATTCTTAATGGGCCTTTTTCATGTTGTCATGAACAAGTGGAAAAGCTTCTAGAAGGCCTTTCTAGCATTAGAATAGGCGCCCACCACCCAAGAGGAAAGAGAGATTATTTTGTGCATAAATGTATCAAGATACTTGCCAAAAGAAAAAGAGGAAACAAATTTGCATATGAGATGCATAGGGGAATCGGCCAAGTGAGGAAAAGGCAAGCCAAGGAACAAAAAAGGAAACAAATCCAAGCCTCAAGGAGGCTGCCTTGGGCGCCCAACATGGAATGGGAAATAAGGGATTTTTGCTCATGAATATGTGATATTCTATAGAAGAGGAAACTACCTTATTGAAGGTAAAACCTCTCCTATAAATAGGAGCCCCATTCCTCACTTTTCATTCATCCAAGTTTAAGAGATTTGAGAGACTCTCTCTCTAGAACTTGGCCGAAAATCCTCTCTCTCTCTAGTTTATTTTCGATTTTTTCTTGTCTTGGCACCTAGGTCCTCACTCGACCTAGTGTTTAGCTCTGCGACTTCGAGACTCGTTCTTAAGTCGTAGCGTTTAAAAGTGCCCACTCACTGATTCCTTCTTTTCGAGTGATTTAGTGATAGAAACTTTCGTGGTTGCTCGAGGTGCCGAGGAAAGAAAGAGAGACGTGCTGCGAGGGAAGACGAGCGTTGCGAACTTTCCAAAAGCTTCTTCAAAGTTTAAGCTTCAAGAAAGGTTAGTAAACTCTTAGCTCATATTGATTTTTAATTACATGTACTTGCTTCTTTGTCTAATTAGTAAAAACTGTTTTTACTTGAAAAGAAATTTTTTAAAATTCCGCCGCTTCCCTAAGCGTTTAATCTTTTTCTTAAACCCTAGATCATTTCCAACAGATAACGCTACTGGGACCAAAAAGTATTTCTTGCACTCCCGAGCGCATGGTGACGAAAAGTCTCTCCCTGAAGAGAGCTCGACATGCTCACCATCTCCATCTCCAGACAGCAGGGACAACCGTATCATGGAGTTGGAGGAGAATATCCGCCAACTAAATGCGAAGAATGCGAGGTACCACAGCCGACTGGCTGCAAAACCAACCTATGCATAACCCGGTGATTCCCAATGGGGATCTCGAGAACCTCAATGAGGAAAGTCGAGACCGCGACCCAGATTACGAGGGTGCTGATGATTCGAAGGATATCGAGACTTCTCTCACAAAAGATAGGGAACTCCCCGCTGTGAATGAAGCTGGTCCTTCGGATCCTTCACCTAAGACAAGGAATGCACCTGCGGCCTCCCAAGAAGGGAACTCCCGACGTTCGGCCCTTGACCGACTTGGTCAAAGGGAGAATGTTGCGGAAATTCAGGACACGCGAAGAGCGCGCCGTCTTAGACATAGTCTGCGCCTCCGTGTGGCTAGCCCCGATCTCAGGGATCATCTGACTGCTCAACACAACGAGCATGGCAATGACCCTAGAGAGCGACTAAGCTCTTGGCCGAACATCCCCCTGACGGCCCCAAATAACGGGAACCACCGCACGGGACAAAGGTCCAATGAGAGGTGGCAGGTGACTCCTCCCGAACAGGGAGTTACTCCGACTACCGGTCTTGTTGTGGTCACCATGATCCAAAATCTTCGTAACGAAGTACGAGATCTCCGAGAATATGGAGTAGGCGGAAGCGCCTTGATGAACGCGTATTTTACGTGCGAATCCGCCCTCATTTGACTTGAATTGAGCTAGCCCTTAAGTGTTTTTAACGGTTATTGTGAGTTTATGCAACATATTTAAGGAAAATGGTGTTAATTGAAGTCTCGGAGTATTTGATGACAAATGGAAGCGTTTATGACGAAAAACGGGTCAAAATGAAGCATAGAAGAATTAGAAGAAGAATTCTGGAGCACCTCGCGCCGTGACATTCTTTCAGCTTTGGCGTAACTCCTCCAGCAGCATTCCTTGCGCCGCGACTCCTGTTTCTCGCGCCGCGACGTCCTCCAGACAACATCGTCGCGTCGCGACCTTTGTTTCGCGCGGCGCGAGAGGCTTCGACTTTGGCGTGAATTGTTTCCGTGTTTGAAGATTTTGGGCCAAATCAATTCAATCAAAAGCCCATTTGAGCTCCGAAAATCACCTTAGTTCCTATATAAACCACTCTTGTAACCTAGAAACATACTTTTGCTTTTATTTTTAGTTTCCTTATTTCTTTTAGGTTGTTTTAGAGAGCATTGCTTAGAGAGAGAGCGAGCGTTCTTCGTTGGAATCGATAACTCCGGCGACTCACTTGAACTCACAACCATTGTTTCTCATTCTTCCTTTACTTTTAATTTATTATTCTCTTTTAAATATTGTTGAACTTCGTTTAAATTTCAATATGAATTCGTTTCTGCTTTCCATGCTCATCTTATTGCTCTTGATTATTTTGCTTTGTGTTTTGATTATCATGGGTTTTTTTAGCGGCTAGATTTCTATGGGGTTACGATGTAGCTAGGGTTGACAATGGGAAGGGGGTTGTGTTAGGTTAGATTATGCTTGTTTACTCCATCTATTACTTGCTTGTCATGAATCATGTTTAATGCTTTCTAGTGCTTGATCACCATTAGAATTGTTATCTAGGATTGTTTATTACTCGAGAGAGAATTGGTAATCGTGCGGCTATTCATGGCTTCATAGTTGATTCTAGGTTCGAAAATCTAGGCAATTTATGTAATCGTTTGAACTCTTGTTTCATTGCGTGTGATTGTTTTAATAGGATTAGATGCCGAGAGGATAATAATCCGTCAATTACATAGGTTTTCTAGAACACTCGAGAGAGGCTAGTGAATAATTTCGACAGAGTGAGATTAGCGTTTATAGGAGTAGATTTGTTGTTCGAACCCGAAAACTCCACGACCTAGTTAGCTCCGGTGAAGTATTGACCCCTACCTTCACATCTTGCAAAACTCGTATTTTTTTCTCTGCTTAAGTTTTATTATTATTCTTGCTACAAACATCTTCTTAATTTTATTTGGAGTTAATTAGCATCAAGTTTTAGGAAATCGCTGTTTCACTAGTCTCTGTGGGTACGATACTCGAATTTACATTCAATATTACTTGAGCGACACATGTACGCTTGCGTGCGCGAGTTATTTTCGCAACACGCCTCTGGGGTCGCTGAGGAGAATTCCCCACCTTTCACGGCCCAGATATTGTCCGAGGTATGTACGGGAAATTTCAAGCTCCCGAACCTCGCCTCCTATGATGGAAAAGCGGATCCCGCTTACCATATCCAGCATTATGAAACCTGGATAACGATGCAAGGTGTCGCTCCCGGCGCCATGTGCCAAGCCTTTAATCTTACCCTCGCCGGACCCGGTTTCGAGTGGTTCAAGAATTTAAGGTCGGGAAGCATCCACTCGTTCAAAGACCTGAAGGATATGTTCCAGGCATGCTTCGCTACATCTATGGTCCAAAAGACCAAGATGTATTTGTGGTCAATCAGGCAAGAGAGTGGCGAGTCTCTTAGGCGATACCTCACCCGATTCACTGAAGAATCAAATAAGGTCGACCGCTTTGACAACGGTGATGCAATTTCCGCCATCATTGACGGCCTGCTCATGACCGAAGGCATCATCAACCTGCCAGTCACCTTCGGAATTCCCGGAGGCATTGAAGTCGTTCATATGGTCCCATTCTTAGTGGTTGACCAGGAGTCGCCCTATCATGTCATCATTGGGAGACCCACGCTGAACCGACTGAGGGCTATTACTTCTACGTATCACCTACTGGTGAAGTTCCCTACTGAAGAGGGAATTGGCATCATGGCTGGAGATCAATCCCAAGCCAGAATATGCTACGTCCAAGGAGTTGACGGCAAATCCACCGGAAAAATGGTTAACACGATCTTCCAACTGGAAAACGGTTGTCCATGCGACCTAAGGGACACGAGGAAATTCGGAGAACTCGACCCTTGGGATGAAGTCGAGAGACTTAAAATGGAAACCTCCGACGATCTTACGCCAGTCATGCTAGAAGAATCTAAACCTGACCAGGTTGTAAAGATCGGCACCCAACTTCCACTCACCATCAAGACTTAACTCACCGCTTTCCTTTGGGAATTCAAGGATGTATTTGCATGGACTCATGCGGATATGCCTGGAGTTGATCCCGAAATAATAGTGCACCGATTAAATGACGATCCAAGTGTCACTGAAAAAGTGCAGGCTAGACGGACGTTCAATCCAGAACGATACCTGGCCATAAATGAAGAGGTCGAGAAACTTCTCACCGCGAACTTCATTCAAGAAGCTAAGTACCCCAAGTGGGTCGCCAACTTGGTAATGGTGAAAAAAAAAACTAATGGGAATTGGCGCATTTGCATGGATTACAAAGATCTTAACAAAGCCTGCCCTAAGGACTGTTGTCAATGGTGCCCACAAGAAGAGTAGTAGTGTCTATTTATGTACATTTGATGTAATATAGTCTCACGAAGACTCTTGCTTGTAATTGCTTATTTATTAATAAAAGTTGAAACGTTAATTCATTCTTCCTTGTCTGTTTGAAGCTTTATGATAAAACCTTAGTCTTTAGTCCATAAAAAAACCTAACAACTTACAAAGAGACAAATGTAGATTTGCATGAACAAACTCTGCGTAGTTTGCTTAAAACGATATATTCGCAATCTAAGGGTCAAAGGACTATTAACCTCAGTACGATTGTTAGGAGAATCTATGATGTCTGGTTATGGGACATTGAGAGTTGGAGACTCTATAGTTCTTCTAGGTATCTTTCGAAGGTACCGAATTGACCAGTGCACTTCTAGAGATAGAATAAGAACAAACCATTTAACCTCTTATGTCTCGAAGTCACTACGTATGAATTGCATCATGCTTACCTTAATCCTGAAATGAGACATGCCATTTCACAGCTTACATATTCTCATTTGAGAAAGTCAGAGTTCATACTCACTATGTGATTCTGAACAGGACCTATTGGTGAAGTGCTAAGTTGTGAAGATGTCATGAGTAACTTTGTGAAGTTCTCATAGATATGAAATTCATGTATAAGATTGCTGAAATGCAATATATATCACCTCATGTTTTGTTCCTTGGAATGTGAATAAATGAACTGGCCAGTGTCCAAATTGAGTCTTGACATTTTTGGATGAAACAATGTGACTTGTTAGCTCCTCGTCAATACATTGTTTCTAACTTATTCACAAGCGACAAAGGAATTAAGGAAATAACAACTAGAAGGGTAAAATGGTAATTTTGTAAATCCCGACTAGCTGATGATATTCATGAAGGGTAAACATAGATAATATTCAGTGGATCCACTCATTACAATTAGGTTGAATTCTTGAGTAGAAAATAAATTCATTTGAACCGAGAGATTTTCAGTGTCAACTCTTTAGTGGAGTCAGTTGACATTAAGCTAAACTTGGAAAATGTTTGTGAGCTTTTGAGTCCAAGTATTTAGCTCAAACTTTGTTCATTTGGATCCATGAGGTCACTGTCACTAATCATATCGAGTAGGAATAGTTAAACTAGAAGCTAAGTCAAAACAAGAACGAGACTAGTTTTACGAAAATTGTCAAAAGAGTAATTTTGTCTTTTTGGACATAGCATGAAATGAATGTCAATAAATTTTTTGACAATGTCATATGATGACATATTAATACTCAGCCATGATAAGTTCATTGGGCCTTGTGACTTAATTTCATTTCATAGAATTTTACTTGAAAATTCTTAATGAGCCTTTCTCATGTTGTCATGAACAAATGAAGAAGCTTCTAGAAGCTCCTTCTAGAGAGCCTTGGCCGCCCAACCCAAAGAAAGAAAGTGAGATTATTTTTTGCATAAATATATCAAGATACTTGCCAAAAGAAAAAGAGGAAACAAATTTCCTGAAAGAGGAAGGTGAAGAAATCGGCCAAGACAAGTCAAGGGAGAAGAAAACATAAAAGGAAACAAATCCAAGGGCTTTCTAGAAGCTTCTTGGCCGTGTGACTCTATGGGCTAAGTGGAAAATTTGGCTCATGAATATGTGATATTCTATAGAAGAGGAAACTACCTTGTTGAAGGTAATCCCCCCCCCCCCCCCCCCCCCCCCCCCCCCCCCCCCCCTATAAATAGAGGCCTTATTCTTCTCATTTGATTCATCCCAAGTTTTAGAGATTGAGAGTTTCTCTCTCTACCTTGGCCGACTTCTCCTCTCTCTCTCTCTAGTTTTCTTTCGTTTTTGTTTTGGCACCTAGGTCCTCATTTGACCTAGTAATTTTTGCTCTTCGACTTTGAGACTTGTTCTCGAGTTGTCGTGTTTAAAAGTGCCCACTCACTAATTCCTTTTCTCTCGAGTGATTTTAGTGATAGAAACTGTCGTGGTTGCTCGAGTTGCCGAGGAAAGAAGAGAGACGTGCTGCGAGGGGAGACGAACGTTGCAACCTTCCAAAGGCTTCTCAACGTTCAAGCTTCTACAAGGTTAGTAATCATTTATGCTCATAATAGTTTTTAATTTATATGTACTTGCTCTTTGTCTAGATTAGTAAAATCGTTTTACTTGTTTTAAAGAAATTTTTTAAATTCCGTCGCTTACTCGAAGCGTTAAACTTTTTCTTAACCCTAGATCAATTCCAACAAATGGTATCAGAGCTATGGTCAAAGATATGCATGTACATGTAATTAAAATTATGAGCTTGAACATCGTTTTCGAAAGTTTACTAATTTTGTGACAAGTTAGAATTGATTTCTTAGATTTTTTTTAATTTATTGCTCTTGCCTTTAAATTAAAAATCATGTTGATTTTATATTAGTTTGGGATGTTATTAAAACACATTAGAATCAGTTCTAAAAGTTTTTAATTTTTTATATTGAAAAACGTGTTTTTATGTTTGAGAAAATTTCGAGTAAATTTTGTGACGAGTTTTCTTGTCTTACTAGTTTCTTTTATTTACTTGATTCATTTTATGCTTTTTGTTATTTCTTTTATACCATGTTATTACCATGTTAATAAAACACAAAACAACATCTTAAAATGTTCCGTTATACTCGATTCTTTTTTCGCACTCAAAGTCCAACCTTTAATTATTTCCAATTTTCTTCGAGCTCGAGAAAACCCAAAGTAAAAGTGGCATAACTCTCATCTCAGAATTCTAAATTTAATGATTTTTTTAATCAAATTAAAGATCTGTTTGTCCTCTTTCCAATGCAATTTGTTTTGGGTCAAAAGGACATCGGAGCCGCTAGTTATGGCGATTTTACTCCGATGTCCGCTGCTGTTCCGAAAGTCCAGTTTTTTAGAAATCCGGATTTTCAGCCCCACTACCATGAGTTATAGAACTCTAATGAGAAAATTTTCTTGACCAAAAATGTTTTTTATGAGATTATAAACATAATGTGAAAGATTAAAATGTTTTGATTTTTGAAATTTTAATTGAAATTGAATTTTTACAAAACTAGTTTGAATTTTGAAAAACCGTTTTCGTTTTCAAACTTGAAAATATTTTGTCATCCAAATCAAATAAGTTTTCAAAATGTTTTCAAAACTATATCTATATCATATATGTTCAAAATCTATTTACTCTTGAAAATTTGAGTGAGAGATCACCTCGTAGACGAGTCGAAAAATAAAAAGATGTGTAATCTCAAACTTTCAAGTGTTCGAGTGAGTTGAAGTTCACACTTCCCTCATGCACTTTCCCGAATAGAAAATAGGAAAAGATCCGAGTATGTACCTTGTGCCTTTATGCACTAACACTGCTCTGAACATGAAGCTCTAGGATTCTTTTCTAGTTGTCCATTCTATCGCTCTATAACTAGGAAATCCGTTTCCAAACTTATGAGAGTCGATGTACCAACTCTAAAAACTAAGTGGGAGGGTTGTACTTGTTGTTTGTAACCCACGATCCCCAACACTAATGAAAGAAACAATTAATGTGAGACTAAGAGTCACTCTTGTGGCCCTCTCTTCAATGGGAGTACTCTATGGCGTTTTTGCTTCGATCATTGCTCAATGAGCTACGTTCGAAAGTGAGACGATGAAGACAAGGCCTCCTCTTGGGGGATTGTTTTTTCAAAGTTGATCTTTTGGACTAAGTGGTTGGTTGCAGACTTAGGCTCAATCCCTAGTAATCCTCCCTTGAGGCTCTGCGAAAGGATATGAGTGATCAAACCAATTTAAAAGGTGGCTAGTCAAAATTGGTGTATTGACATCTTGGTTAAGCATTAATGATGTGTCATTTACTTATAAATGGAAATTTTTTTCCGCCTCTCTTGAGGGAGTAAATTATCGTTTGGTTTATAACACCTTTGGATTTTATCAAATGTTAAAAACTTAAATCCTAAACCAAAGACTAATCATAAACTTGTTTCAACTCTTATAGGCAAAATGTTTCTCAACCCTCTCTCAACCATTCTTTCCTCGAATAAACTCGATGACGACAATTACGTCGACTGGAAACGTAACCTCGACATATTCCTTACTGTCGAAAAGTACAAATGGGTTCTCACCACCCCCTGTCCTCCTGAAACAAATGAAGATTCGACACAAGAGGAGAAAGACGCCTTGGCGGCCTGGCTTCGTTCCGATGAGATTGCGAGGTGCTATATTTTGGCATCTATGAACAATGTGTTGCAACAACAACATCGTGACATCGAGACTGCCACTGATATGCTCTACGATCTCCACGAGATGTTTGGAGGGTAAGGACGTCAAGCTAGGCAACAAGCGGTCCGACAGTTTATGAACTGTCGCATGAAGGCTGGAACTCCCGTTAGAGATCATATGATGCTGATCATTGGCTATCTAAACAAAATGGAGATCCTTGGATCTAAGATTGATGGGGAGACTAAAATAGACATGATCTTGGAAACTCTCCCCGAGTCTTTTGATACCTTCAAACTGAACTACTCCATGAACAAGCTAGAGTACACTGTTACCGAGCTTATGAGGGAGCTTCAAACCGCTGAGGGACTCACTATGAAAAAGAGGGCTCAAGGAGAGGTACATGCTATTGCCTCCACCTATGGATCTAAGAAGAGACCTCGCAAGGCTGAGAAGAAGAACCAACCTAAGGTTCAAAAGAAGAAGAAGACGCCAAAGGCTCTGAAGGTGGACAAGTCTAAAGACAAGTGCCACCACTGCAATGAGCCTGGTCACTAGCGTAGGAATTGTCCTGCCTACCTCAGGACTAAGGAAAAAGGTATTGTATTTATAACCGAAGCTTGTTTAGTAGCTGATAACGTATCATCGTGGATTATTGACTCCGCTGCTACCAACCATATTTGCTGCTCCTTAACTGGTTTTAGGAAAAGAAAAAGCTTAGAGGATGGCGACTTCTGCTTCAAGTAGGGTGATGGGAGCGTGGTGTCTGCGAAGGTTGTGGGATCCGTGACGCTGTCTTTTGAAGACCGCATTTTAAATTTGAATAATGTTTATTATGTTCCTTCCTTTGGGAAAAACCTAATATCTGTTGCTCAACTTTTCGAGCAAGATTATTGTTACCGGTCGTTTTCGGAACATCGGAAATTCAAAAACGATTTAAGGCCGGCCGGGAGCCCAACGGGCCCCGGCCCACCAGGCCCGAGCGCCCCGACGCACCCACAGCCCGGCACGGCTGGCGCGCGCGCACTTGCACCCCCGGCCCTGAGGCCCCCGGCCCAATGGGCCTCAGCGCGCCCTATCGCGCCTGGCTCACGCGCACCCTGCACCCCGGCCTCCCGGCCCGCGTGCACACTCCCGCGCACCCCGGCCTCCCGGTCTGCACGCGCCTCGGCGCCCCGACCGAGCGCCCCTGCTGCCTCAGCCGGGTGTCCCTGCCACCTCGGCCACCCCGGTCGAGCGCCTTCGCCAGCTCGGCCACCTCGGCCGAGCGCCTTCGCCAGCTCGGCCGCCTCGACCGAGCGTCTTCACCAGCTCAGCCACCTCGGCCGAGCGTCTTCGTCAGCTCGGCCACCTCGGCCGAGCGTCTTCGTCAGCTCGGCCACCTCGGCCGAGCTTCTTTTCCACCTCGGCTGAGCGTCTTTGCCACTTCGGCCGGGCACGCCCGCTGCCAGGCACGCCGCGCCTGGCACGCCCCGTGCCCATCCAGGCGACATGTCCCGCACGCCATGCGCCCTATTGGGCGTGAGGCCTCGCGCGCCTCGCTCCCGGCCACCCGGTGGGCCTCAAGGGGCCGGCCCAAGGCCTCCCCTCAAATACTATAAATACCCCCCCTATGGGAGAAAAAAAAGAGACATGATTCATACATTTTCGAGAACAATACTTCTCTTCTCTGAAGAATTCTCTCGTGCTCTTGTGACATTCCAAGAGCGCACACTCCTCTTCCCTCGGCTCAGAAATAAGGACCCCCCTCCACGAAAGGGAGCGCGCTCCTCTTCTGCGACCCGAGCTTCTGCAGTACGCACTGCTCTCCAGCTTCTTGGCCTTTGAGCTAGAACTCCGAGCTACGAGCACGCGACCCCTCTATAGTCTTAACCAGAAGCTACGAGCCGGGTCCTACTCTAAAGACTTGGGTTCCCAAAGCCTCTGAGCCCAAGATAGCCCCCATACACAAATTGAACTACGTTCTGACCTGATCCCGACTAAAAGGTACGTAGGCAGCCAACCTTTGGCACGGTCGGACCCCCCAAAACACACCTCAGGGTCTGGAGGGTGCAGCTCGGTCTACGAGCTCCCATTTTTGGCCCGGGCGCGATCACTTGGTCCGGCCTTGGATCGAACCGCCTGAGGTATTTAATCGTTGTTCATTTTCGAGCGACAACATTTTGGCGCTAGAAGGAGGGGACTTCCCGACTTACACAGCCCGAAATCCCTTCTACAGCTCGACCCCTTTCTTCTCGACTCGAGAAAGACATGAGTGGTCAACCACCCGTTCGTTCTGAGGGCGTGAACAACCCCGAAAACGCAACCGCGGTGAAGAAATACTTCCTGCGCTCCCGAGCGCAAGGCGACGGGGAGTCTCTCAACGACGAGGGCCACACTCCCTCGCCCCCTTCTCTTCAGAACAGTCGGGACGACCGCATCCTTGAAATGGAGGAGAAAATCCGCCAGCTGAAGATAGCTAATGCAAGGTACCACCGCCAATTGGCGGGCAAGGCACCTGCACACGGTGCCCCCCACGGGGAATCTGAGGACCTCATGGACGAGGGACATGATTATCACCCCGACTATGAAGGCTTGGAAATTTCGGCGGACGTCGAGACTTCTCTCACCAAGGACGGGGTACTCCCTATTGAGATCGAAGCCGGTCCGTCAAAAACGAAAGCAATACCGGTCTCCTCTCAAGAAGAGACCTCCCGACGTTCGGCCCATGACCGACTCGGTCAAAGAGGCAATGTCAGGGAAGGTACAACGACTCGGCGAGTAAGGCGCGTGGCTCGAAGCTCACCCCCCCATACCGCCGGGCCGGATCTTAGAGATCGACTTACCGCCCAACGGAACAACCGTGGCGAAGACCTCCGAGAGAGGCTGAGCACTCGTAAGGGTCATAACCCTACGGCCCCAATCAATGGGGACCCTCGCACGGCTCAAGGGTCGAACGAAAGGCGACAGGTGACTCCCCCTGAACAAGGAGTGACCCCCAACACTGGCCTCGACGTCGTCACCATGATTCACAATCTTCGTAACGAGGTGCGTGACCTGCGTGAAGGCGGCTTGGCCGGTGATACATACGGGGTCGTGGAAGAACATTCCTCTCCCTTCACCGCCCAAATCCTTGCTGAGGTGTGCACGGGAAACTTCAAACTCCCGAATCTCCCTCTATACAATGGGAAATCTGATCCCACGTATCACATCCAACATTACGAAACTTGGATGACGATGCAGGGCGTCTCACCTGGGGCTCTATGCCAAGCTTTTAGTCTTACCCTCACCGGACCCGGTTTCGAGTGGTTTAAGAATTTAAGACCAGGGAGCGTCCAATCGTACAAAGACCTGAAGGACATGTTCCTGGCACGATTTGCTACATCCATGGTCCAAAAGAAGACCAAGATGTACTTATGGTCAATCAGGCAAGAGAATAACGAGTCCTTGAGACATATCTCACTCGATTCACCACAGAATCGAACAAGGTCGACCGCTTTGACGACAGTGACGCAATTACAGCCATCATCGAGGGCTTGCGCAGTGGAGACTTCCTAAAGTCCGTCGTCGGCAGAGTCCCTTCTACGATGGCCGAGTTAATGAACCGAGCCAAAACCTTTATGGGGGTAGAAGATTACCTCGACGGCCGTAGGAGCGGCCACCAAAATTCCCGCCGTCGAGATGAGTCCGGCAGCGAGCCGAGTAACCCCCGCAAAAGGGTGAACAAGGAACCTCACCCAAGAAGGCCTTGCCGGGCAGGTTAACCTCACCTACGAGGAACCTCCGTCCGTACTTTACGAGACGATACAATTCACCAATGAAGAGGCCAAGCGAGTTGTGCACCCGCACAATGACGCTATAGTCCTTAAGGCCCAGGTGGCCAACAACTTGGTAAAAAGAGTTCTTATTGATAACGGCAGCGCGGCCGATATAATCTTTAAGACCACCCTCGAGCGCATGAAGCTCGGGGGGCTCCGCCCTATCCCAACTCAGACACCCCTGTTTGGGTTCACGGGAGAAAAGGTCATGACTGAAGGAATCATTGATTTACCAGTCACCTTCGGAACTACCGGAGGCATCGAAGTCGTTCACATGGTCCCCTTTCTTGTGGTCGACCAGGAGTCTCCCTACAATGTTATCATTGGGCGACCCACGTTGAACAGACTAAGGGCTATCACGTCCACTCATCACCTACTAGTGAAATTCCCCACCGAAGAGGGAATTGGCGTCATAGCCGGTGATCAAACCCAGGCGAGGATATGCTACGTCCAAGGCGTGGACGGCAAGCCCGCTAAAAAAAGGGTTAACACGATCTACCAACTGGAAGACGACTCCCGTGTGATCAAAATGACGCACGGCAACTCGGGGAATTAGACCCCCGCGACGATGTCGAGAGGTTGAAAGTTGACACCCCCGATGATCTCACTTCGATCGTTCTCGACGAAGCTAAACCTGACCAGGTAGTAAAGATCGGTGCACAACTCCCTCTCGCCATCAAATCTCAACTTGCGTCCTTCCTTCGGGAGTTTAAGGATGTCTTTGCATGGACACATGCAAACATGCCCGGCATAGACCCCAAAGTGATTGTGCACCGATTGAATGACGATAAAACCATCGCTGAAAAGGTACAAGCTAGACGTGCGTTCAACCCCGAACGGTACCTAGCAATAAACGAGGAAGTCGAAAACTTCTCTCCGCTGGTTTCATCCGAGAAGCCAAGTACCCAAAGTGGGTGGCCAATGTGGTCATGGTCAAAAAGCCCAACGGGAAGTGGCGCATTTGCATAGATTACAAAGATCTTAACAAAGCCTGCCCGAAAGATTGCTTTCCACTCCCACGCATCGAACAACTGGTCGACGCCACGGCAGGACATGAACTCCTAAGTTTCATGGACGCCTACTCGGGCTATAACTAGATACGAATGCACGAGCCCGATCAGATCAAGACAACCTTTGTCACTGATCGCGGCCTCTACTGCTACAAGGTCATGCCTTTCGGCCTTAAGAATGCAGGAGCTACTTACCAACGATTGGTAAACCGGATCTTTGCCAACCTAATCGGCAAGACCATGGAATTGTACGTGGACGACATGCTCGCTAAAAGCCTACTGGCTACCAACCACGTAGACAACCTGAGGGAGATGTTCTTAATCCTCCGCCGGTACAAAATGAAGCTCAACCCCAACAAATGTGTGTTCGGGGTCGAGTCCGGGAAGTTCCTAGGCTACATAGTTAGCCGTCGAGGTATCGAAGCGAACCCCGAGAAAATCAAGGCACTCCTTGACATGAAGTCCCCGCGACGTGTTAAGGAAGTCCAAAGTCTGACCGGTCGGATTGCCGCCCTATCGCGTTTTGTGGCCAAAGCAACCGACAAATGTCAACCGTTCTTCAAAGCAATTAAGAAGATGGACGGCTTTGAATGGACGGACGAGTGCGAAAAGGCCTTCCGAGAAATGAAGGCCTACTTCGGGACACCTCCGTTCCTCTCCAAGCCAAAAGAAGGCGAGACGCTTTACATCTACCTCACCGTCTCCGAACGAGCTGTGAGCGCTGTGCTGATCCGTGAAGAAGATAGGGCTCAATGGCTCATCTTCTACATAAGCAAAGCCCTACTTGACGCCGAAACGCGTTATACAGAGATAGAGAAGCTCTCTCTTGCTCTCCTCGTAGCCGCCAAAAAGCTACGCCCATACTTCCAAGCTCACCCAATCATTGTCCGAACCGGACACCCAATCGGTAAGGCTCTTCAAAAGGGAACATCGACTCGCATGGCGATCTGGTCCCAAGAATTGAGCGAGTACGGGATTGAGTTTCATCCGAGGCCAGAAATAAAGGCTCAAGCCTTAGCTGATTTCATGGCAGAATTCTCCTACACTCCCGACATGGGAAGAGCAGAAGACGGCTCGACCGACGACTTGTCGGCTCGAAAGAGAAAGGTCGACCCTACGGTCCCATCTGGGAACTACACATAGACGGGGCATCTAATGCCCAAGGAGCAGGCGCCGACGTGATTCTGACAAACCCCGACCGGGAAAAGTTACGCTACGCCCTCCACTACGGATTCCAGGCCTCAAACAATGAGGCCGAGTACGAAGCCCTCATCCTAGGGCTGGAGCTCGCTCAAAAGCTCAACGTACTGAATTTACGAATACACTGTGACTCGCAGTTAATCGTAAATCAGGTTAAAGGCGACTACGTTGCCAAAGAACCTAACATGATCCCCTACTTGGCAAAGACAAATGCCAAGCTAGATGCCTTCTCCTGGTTCGAGATCATCCAGATCCCACGAGAAGAGAACTCCGAGGCTGATGCCTTAGCTCGCCTCGGATCCGGTATCACCGAAGATGGGTTGGGAACCATCCCAATCGAGTCTCTCTCGCGACCATCCGTCTCACGTGACGAGGTGGGAACGATTGAGAGCGCCGCTCATCCAACTTGGATGACCCCGCTTACGGGCTTCTTGCGAAGAGGGGTACTTCCCGAAGACCGCAAAGAAGCCGAAAGGCTAAAAGCCCTCGCATCCAAATACGTGTTGAGAGGCGAAGCCTTATACAAGCGCGGGTATTCAACCCCGCTGCTCCGATGTCTTAACAGCGTCGAGTCGACCAAGGTCCTCCGCGAAATCCACGAAGGCCTCTGCGGAAACCACGCCACTGGGAGGTCCCTCGCGTTCAAAGCGCTTCGACAAGGCTATTTCTGGCCAACGATGAAAAAAGACGCCTACGACTGGGCGAGAAAGTGCGACAAGTGTCAACGTTTCTCCAACGTTCCACGACAGCCGCCATCTCCCCTAAATAGCATCGTTGTTCTACGCCCCTTCGCAAAATGGGGCGTAGACATTATCGGCAAGCTTCCCAAAGCCCCGAGGCAATACGAATACGCCATCGTCGCTATCGACTACTTCACCAAGTGGGTCGAAGTCGAGCCTCTGGCCAGGATCACCGAGGCCAACACTACGAACTTCATCTGGAAGTCCATAATATGTCGCCACGGCATCCCCGCGTCAATCGTGACCGATAACGGCGCGCAGTTCGACAACGCGAGGGTTAGAGAGATCTGCGCCCAACTAGGGATAAGCAAGACATTCTCATCCCCGCGACATCCACAGGCTAATGGCTAAGTGGAAGCCGTCAACAAGACGATTAAGAGCAACCTCAAGAAAAAACTCGAAGCCAAAAAAGGCGCCTGGACTGAAGAACTGCCTTTCATCCTATGGGCCTATCGAACGACCGTTCGAAACGCCACCGGAGAGACCCCGTTCTCCCTAGCTTTTGGGGTGGAGGCGGTGGTCCCCGTGGAAATGGAAGTCCCCACCTATCGGGTTGACACTTTCGACGAAAAAGAAAATGATGAAGCCATGCGCCTCGAACTCGATCTAATCGACGAGAAAAGATCCGAGGCTCTCACCAGACTCGCTGCACAAAAGCGAAAGGTCGAGAGATACTACAACGCCAAAGTCAAAAGGCGAATCTTCGCCGTCGGCAGCCTTGTACTCAGACGCGTGTTCCAGAACACCCAAGTGCAAGGCGCCGGAGTCCTAGGCCCAAATTGGGAAGGACCGTATAGAGTCCGACAAGTCATACACGACGAGACCTACTACATCGAACACACGGACGGAACCCCAATCCGGCACCCGTGGAACGCCGAACACTTGAGGCAGTACCACCAGTGATCAAGTCCCCTCATTATTGCTCTGATTTCCCTTATTCAATAAAGGCCTATGTGCCACTGTTCAAGGATGTTCCCCGTTAGCAAAAATCAATAAAAAATAAAGTTTGCTGTCTTTTTTACCCACTTTATAAAAAAAAAAAATTAGTCATCAAAGCACGACCTGTAAACTAAAAACTTGGGGGGCTAATGGGTCATGCGACATACACTCAAGAATTCACGGCCAAAAAAAAAAAAAGAAAAGGTAAAAACCTTAAGCTCCCCACTTCTGGGATGAGACTTAGGTTGACCTAGCTCGGCGAACTCGGTCGCTCACCAGAACAAGCTCAACAAGGCCGGCATCGAGTCGAGCTCGCTCCTCGAGCCCAGCTCGCTCCTCGAGTCGAGCTCGCTCCTCAGGTCGAGCTCGCTCCTCGAGTCGAGCTCGCTCCTCGAGTCGAGCTCGATCCTCAAGTCGAGCTCGCTCCTTGAGTCTAGCTCGCTCCTCAAGTCGAGCTCGCTCCTTGAGTCGAGCTCGCTCCTCAAGTCGAGCTCGCTCCTCAAGTCGAGCTCGGTCCTTGAGTCCAGTTCGCTCCTCGAGTCGAGTTCGCTCCTCGAGTCAAGCTCGCTCCTCAAGTCGAGCTCTCTCCTTGAGTCCAGTCCGCCCCTCGAGTCGAGCTCGCTCCTCGAGTCGAACTCGCTCCTCAAGTCGAGCTCGCTCCTCAAGTCGAGCTCGCTCCTTGAGTCGAGCTCGCTCCTCAAGTCGAGCTCACTCCTCGAGCCCAGTTCGCTCCTCAAGTCGAGCCGCTCCTTGAGTCGAGCTCAAGTTCGCTCTTCGAGTCGAGCTCGCTCCTCAAGTCGAGCTCGCTCCTTAAGTCGAGCCCGCTCCTCAAGTCGAGCTCGCTCCTTGAGTCGAGCTCGCTCCTCAAGTTGAGCTCGCTCATCAAGTCGAGCTCGCTCCTTGAGTCCAGTTCGCTCCTCGAGTCGAGTTCGCTCCTCGAGTCGAGCTCAAGTTCGCTCCTCAAGTCGAGCTCGCTCCTTGAGTCCAATTCGCTCCTCGAGCCCAGTTCGCTCCTCAAGTCGAGCTCGAGCTCGCTCCTCAAGTCGAGCTTGCTTCTTAAGTCCAGTTCGCTCCTCGAGTCGAGCTCGCTCCTCAAGACGAGCTCGCTCCTCGAGACGAGCTCCGAGTCCGTCAAGCCGACTGGTACTCCCCACACCGAATCTACGCCTCCTCGAGTCGAGCTCGCTCTTCGAGTTGAGCTCCGAGTCTACGAGTCGACTGATACTCCTTGTGCCGACTCTTCAAAAAAAAAAAACCTTAAGCCCCCCACTCATGGGAGACAAAGGCTTAAGAAGCTCGGGCCCCGATGGCCCATCAGACTTATGGGTCCGAGAAAAGACGTCGGCCTAACCCGACGCACCCGCGTTCGCTCACTCCAGGGTGAGCGGGCCCAAAAGACGTCGGCCTAACCCGACGCACAAGGCCTAAGCCCCCACGGGGATACAGACTTAGGAAGCTCGGACCCCGACGGTCTTTCGTGCATACGAGTTCGAGTAAAACGTCGGCCTTCCCGGCGTGCCGTAAGACGCGTAAAGGCGCAGGTGAAAGACGTCTTCCGAGACGCATGTAAGTCGCGTAAAGGCGCTGCCTCAAACCCGAAAAAAGGCCAAATTTGAGCCAAACTAAGGTTCGCTAGCCTCAGGGCACGAACACCAAAAGACGCCGGCCTAACCCGACGCATGTGGTTTGAGTAAAAGACGCCGGCCTAACCCGACGCACCCGCGTTCGCTCACTCCAGGGTGAGCGAGCCCAAAAGACGTCGGCCTAACCCGACGCACCCGCGTTCGCTCACTCCAGGGTGAGCGAGCCCAAAAGACGTCGGCCTAACCCGACGCACCCGCGTTCGCTCACTCCATGGTGAGCGAGCCCAAAAGACGTCGGCCTAACCCGACGCACCCGCGTTCGCTCACTCCAGGGTGAGCGGGCCCAAAAAAGACGTCGGCCTAACCCGGCGCACCTATGTTCCGACGCCCAATGGCGCGAACACTAAAAAGACGCCGGCCTAACCCGGCGCACCTACGTTCCGACGCTCAAGGGCGCGAACACCAAAAAAGACGCCGGCCTAACCCGGCGCACCTATGTTCCGACGCTCAATGGCGCGAACACTAAAAAGACGCCGGCCTAACCCGGCGCACCTATGTTCCGACGCCCAAGGGCACGAACACCAAAAAAGACGCCGGCCTAACCCGGCGCACCTATGTTCCGACGCTCAAGGGCGAACACTAAAAAGACGCCGGCCTAACCCGGCGCACCGACGTTCCGACGCTCCAGGGCGCGAACACTAAAAAGACGTCGGCCTAAACCCGACGCAAAGCGTGTTCGCTTGCTTCAGGGCACGAACCCAAAGACGCCGGCCAAACCCGGCGAGCTCGGTCGCTCAAACAGCGCGAGCTCGAAGACGCCGGCCTAACCCGGCGAGCTCGGTCGCTCAACAGCGCGAGCTCAAAGACGCCGGCCTTACCCGGCAAACTCGGTCGCTCAAGCAGCGCGAGCTCGAAGACGCCGGCCTAACCCGGCGAGCTCGGTCGCTTAAAAGCACGGGCTCCAAAAGACGCCGGCCCAACCCGGCGCGACTTACACGTCCAGTCGCCAATGGCACGGATGCAAAGCCCCCGGGGACTACCCGGTACGACCTCTTCGATCGCCGAAAGGCACGAAGCGAAGTCACTGGGCCACGATAGCCCACAAAGAAGGCACATGCGAGTAAAAATTGCTCGGAAAATGAGATAGCATTCAACATGAAAGCAACGAAAATATCTCATAAATAAAAAGAGCCACGACTCTGATAAACACGTGCTGAACAAAAAGTGCGTGAAAAATAAATAAAATCCTAGAAATAGGAAGAGAAAGCAAAGCGCTAAACATGCGCGCTGAAAAAGAAAGCCACTCGGCTCAATGAGCACCCTCGTCCAACAGAGGGAACAAGGTGTCGAAGAAGTCAAAAGTGACCCCCCCGGCCTCGTTCTCGGCCGCGGTCGCGTCTCGACAATCCACCGCTCCGGCACGACGGGCTTCCTCGGTCCCTATGTCGTAGTCATCCTGCAGGTCGGACGCTCTCCGCTCCGCTTCAGCAAGCTGGGACGAGAGTCGAGCGTTTTCCTCCGCCAGAGAGTCGCGCTCGCGCTCCGTCCTAACATGCGCCACTTTGCTCGAGGTAAGCTGGCGGTGCGATGTCTCCAAGGCATCGGATCGAGCGTCCAGTTGCCTCCAAAGGTCGGTAACCTCAGTGCGAAAAATCTCCGCTGATCGGGTCGCCACCTCGCAAGCTCGCCGTTCTTCGGTGAGCTCGCCCGCCATCTTGGCCACTGACAGATGGGCTCCGTCGCGCTGGCCTTGTGCGATCTGGAGTTCCACCTTGGCCTCTCGAAGTTGGTCTCGAAGCATCTCGGTCTCCGCCCCCGGGTGCGAACCTCGCTCGACCTGAGCCACCCTAGCCTTCGTCCGGGCGAGCTCCTCCTGAGATGCCCCTAAGCGCCGGATGTAGTCGTGCAAAATCCTGTCGCTTCGCACGGCCCTCACATACGCATGCGACGACAAAGAAGCAAGGGTTAAAACTAAAACCCACGCTCATAACGAAACAAACAGAAGTACTGAACCTCTGAGCGTCGGTAACACCCGCCTGGAAGAAAGCGATGTCGCCCTTCGACACCACGCCCTTCCACCAGGATAATGGGGATCCCTCGAGGTGGCGGAAACAATCCCCTCGAGCCTCTATCGCCTCCAGCTCCACCGCCGAGTTCGCCCTCTTGGGTTCGGAACGCTCGTCGGGAGGTGCCGATGTCGAAACCCTCTTTAAAGAAGCCCGAGACTCCGGTTCGACTAGACCGGCGGTCTCGATGCGCTCTCCCTTCGCCTTGCGGTCAGCGACCCTAGAGCGAATCTCCGTCATCGACTCGGGGTCCCGAGAAGCGAGCGCCAACCTCCTAGCTCACCTCTTCGCAGCTACACAAGGCAAAGTAACGAAAGTCAAGTTCTGCCGAACAGAAAATTTTTACAAAAGCGTAAAAGTTACCTCGAGAAGCAGGAGCGGCCGGCTGAACAACGGGACTCGGGGGCCTGCTCGCCCGGAGCGCCTCCTCGGTACCCGGAGCAAAGGGCGGGAACCACCCAGTGAGCGCCATCAACTCGGGGGAACGGAACCGCTCGCCAGCCTTACGGGCTTCCGACATCCCCGATATTTCTCTCCCAAAGGGGAGCTCCGCTGCCCCCTCGTCCGCTGGAAATTCGGCCAGACGACCGAAGCGAAGGGGCGCCTCGCCAAAAGCGTCCGAGGTGACCCACACCCACGCCTGGCGGCTAGGCGGGTCACAATCTTTGACCAGCCTCACATTGCCCCGAGCACGAGCCATATGAAATCCCGGCTGCCCCGGCGCCGGGAAGACGGCGACCAGGTTACGGAAGTCGTCCACGGTCATGGCACGCTGCGTCTGGCAGTGCCACTCCATGAAACATGTAGCCAACAGGCGATAGAACGCCGGGTTCATCTGACATGCATGGACCCCTAGTCGGGTCAGGATCTGCTGGACGATCGTGGGAAATGGGAGACGCAACCCGCAGACAAGACTCCCGATCGTCACGGCCGCATACCCGTCCCTGGGGTGAGATGGCCTGTCCTCGGGAACGGGTCTAAGCAATCCCACCAAGGGAGGGATGTTATACGTCTCCCGAAGCGTGCTGAAGACTCGGGAAGTGAGCGTGCTCGCATCATCGATTCCCTTGCAGTCTAAGCCGACGGGGGCGACGGAGTCGCCTACTCCGTACATACGAGTCCTCTCCAGCGATCGGGCATAAGTGTAGCCCGAAGCCTCCGCGGACTCGAGGGCCTGCCATGCCGTCGCCAGCACCTTGCCATTATGTTTCTCCTTCCCCCTCGCGGGAGGAGCCTCCGAGTCCTCTTCAGGGCCCTCCGAGCCCAACCCTTGGGGATCGTCAGAGTAAATCTCGTCCAAGAAAGATTCGGACGGCACTATCGCAAGCTCGATACCCAAGGCGTCCAAGTTAGACGCCCGGGGGAGCTCGGCGCTCACCGCCGCTTCACCCCGCTGCTTGAGCAGGGGGGCGTCAAAGGACGCCTCGCGGGAGACCAGGTTGATCACCAACCTTGACGAACGCGGGTCCTTGGACCCTTCGTCCTCCCCTTCGGGGCCGCACCTAGCAGGTGGGCCGCTCTCGGGCCCCACCAGCTCGGCGATTGCCGCGGCGTTGGTCTCCAACTCCGCGAGCCATTTGTCGGCCGCACCAGAGTCTTCCTCGACAAAGACCGGGAATCCCGTCGAGTTCCTCAAAGGGACCCTTGGCCGCCCCCCCCCCCCCCCCCCCCCCCCAAATTTGGGAGAGGGCAGGTAGGGTCAACCTCGGGATCATCGACATGGGAAACAAGCTCACTCCCCATCAAGAAAAAGGAAAAAAGTCAACTGCCCGGGGGAAATTTCAAATTCAATGGAATTTTCCGATTACCCGCAGGCCGCCTAGTGAACAGAGAGAGCAGGGACTCTCCTATTTATAGAGATGAGGAGCAAACCCTGCTCCTTCCCCCTGCGCGCGCAACACAAGGCCCGGCCTCGCGCGCGCGTCAATCCCCCAGCGCCAGGCCGCGCGCGGGTCTTGCTGCCCGACCGGCCCGGTCCGGGCCCCAGGGGTCCGGCCACAAAAGATATGCGTACGGACGATCACATGTGATCGAAGGTGAAATTACCTCAACGCCCTTTTCTTTTCTAAAGTTCACGACTTACGTCCCGTAAGCCATAAACTTGGGGGGCTAATGTTATCTGTCATTTTCGGAACAACGGAAATTCAAAAACGATTTAAGGCCGGCCGGGCTTTGCCGGCCGGGAGCCCAACGGGCCCCGGCCCACCAGGCCCGAGCACCCCGACGCACCCACAGCCCGGTACGGCCGACGCGCGCGCACCTGCGCCCCCGGCCCTGAGGCCCCCTATCGCGCCTGGCTCACGCGCACCCTGCGCCTCGGCCTCCCAGCCCGCGTGCACACTCCCGCGCACCCCGGCCTGCACGCGCCTCGGCGCCCCTGCTGCCTCAATCGGGTGTCCCTGCCACCTCGGCCACCCCGGTCGAGCGTCTTCACCAGCTCAGCCACCTCGGTCAAGCGTCTTCGTCAGCTCGGCCACCTCGGCCGAGCGTCTTTGCCACCTCGGCCGAGCGTCTTTGCCACTTCGGCCGGGCACGCCCGCTGCCAGGCACGCCGCGCCTGGCACGCCCCGCGCCTATCCAGGCGATATGTCCCGTGCGCCCTGCGCCCTCTTGGGCGTGAGGCCTCACGCGCCTCGCTCCCGGCCACCCGGTGGGCCTCAAGGGGCCGGCCCAAGGCCTCCCCTCAAATACTATAAATACCCCCCCCCCCCCCCCTAGGGGAGAAAAAAAAGAGACATGATTCATACATTTTCGAGAACAATACTTCTCTTCTCTGAAGAATTCTCTCGTGCTCTTGTGACATTCCAAGAGCGCGCACTCCTCTTCCCTCGGCTCAGAAACAAGGACCCCCCTCCACGAGAGGGAGCGTGCTCCTCTTCTGCGACCCGAGCTTCTGCAGTACGCACTGCTCTCCAGCTTCTTGGCCCTTGAGCTAGAACTCCGAGCTACGAGCACGCGACCCCTCTAAAGTCTTAAGCAGAAGCTACGAGCCGGGTCCTACTCTAAAGACTTGGGTTCCCAAAGCCTTTGAGCCCAAGATAGCCCCCATACACAAATTGAACTACGTTCTGACCTGATCCCGACTAAAGGGTACGTAGGCAGCCAACCTTTGGCACGGTCACACCCCCCAAAACACACCTCAGGGTCTGGAGGGTGCAGCTTGGTCTACGAGCTCCCATTTTTGGCCCGGGCGCGATCACTTGGTCCGGCCTTGGATCGAACCGCCCGAGGTAATTAATCATTGTTCATTTTCGTGCGACAACAATTATTATTTAAAGTTTATAAAGAATGGAATTCGTATTTCTTTTTTCAAATTCTTTTGTCACTGATGCATGTATGAAGAATGGTCTTTTTTACATTTATCCCACTCAACCTTCTCTTTTAGACACCGAAATAGATAGGCAGCCAAAGAGGATCAAACTATCTGAATCCTCCGAGCTAATAAAATCAACATATCTCTGGCACTTAAGACTTGGTCATATCAGTCTAGACAGGATTAAGAGACTTGTGAGGGATGGTCCACTCCAAGCCTCTGCAATAGGTTCACTACCTACTTGTGAATCTTGCATAGAAGGAAAAATGACCAAGCGTCCTTTCTCTGATAAGGGTCGAAGAGCCACTGAGTTGCTGGAACTAGTACATTCTGATGTATGTGGTCCGCTCAGTCAACATGCACGTGGTGGATACGAATACTTCGTTACATTCACTGACGATTACTCAAGATACGGTTTTGTTTATTTTATAAAACATAAATCCAAGACCTTTAACGTATTTAAGGTCTTTAGGGCTTTAGTGGAAAAGCAAAGTGGCAAAGTGATCAAAACCCTTCGATCTGATCGAGGTGGTGAGTATATGTTTGGAGAGTTCGATGACTTTCTTAAAGAAGAAGGTATCGTTTCTCAGCTTACCGCACCTGGCACACCTCAACAAAACGGAGTGTCAGAGAGAAGAAACCAAACTCTTATGGGGATGGTTAGATCAATGATGAGTTACTGATCACTCCGTCTTTCCTTTTGGGGATATGCCCTCGAAACAGCCGCTTACGTTCTGAACCAAGTTTCGTCCAAAACGGTTCCTGGTACTCCTTATGAACGATGGACTGGCCATAAAGTAAATCTTGGCCGCATCAAAATTTGGGGTTGCCCTGCACACGTGCTGAGGCAAAAGACTAGCAAGTTGGCTAGTAGGTCAAAATTGTGTCTGTTCGTTGGATATCCAAAGGAAACCAAAGGTTTCACATTCTATAGTCCCTAGGACGATAAGACATTCGTTAGCACGAATGCTCGTTTCCTTGAGGAGGACTTTATGAAGGATGCAAAACCTAGAAGCAAAATTGTGCTTGAAGAAAAGTTGGGTGAGGAAGCTTCTACCTCATCTGTAAGAACTGTTCTTACCCCAACTGAAGCACAACCTAACTCATCTGAATCTCGTCAAGTAGTACTTCGACGTAGTGGGAGGGCTACTCAAAAGCCTGACAGATACATGTCCTATGGAGACACTCTCGTGGCCGTCTCTGACATGGATGACCTTGTTTCCTATAGCCAAGCAATGGCTTGTTCTGAATCAAACCTTTGGCTTGACGCCATGAAATTTGAAATGCACTCGATGTATGTCAACAAAGTCTGGAAACTTGTAGACCTTCCTAAAGGGATTAAACCCGTAGGGTGTAAGTGGATATACAAGAAGAAAATGGGTCCGGATGAGAACGTTGAGACGTTCAAAACATGACTTGTGGCTAAGGGTTATACCCAACAAGAAGGGATTGACTATGAAGAAACCTTCTCGCCAGTCGCAATGCTTAAATCCATCCGCATACTTCTATCCATAGCTGCAGCTCTCGACTATGAGATCTGGCAAATGGATGTCAAGACTGGAATGGCAATCTTGACGAGCGCATTTATATGGCTCAACCAGACGGTTTCGTGGATAAAGGTCAAGAGACCAAGGTTTTTTAGTTACTTAACTCCATTTATGGACTAAAGCAAGCATCTAGGTCGTGGAATATTAGATTCGATGAAACTGTGAAAAGCTTCGGCTTTGAACAGTCAATAGATGAGCCTTGTGTTTACACGTTAATACACGAAGGAAAAGTTGTGTTTCTGGTACTATATGTCGATGATATATTACTCATAGGTAATGATGTGGGTAAATTATATGAGGTTAAGGTCTGGCTGGCAAAGCAATTCGATATGAAGGATCTAGGAGAAGGCGCGTACATTACGGGGATCCAAATCTTTCGAGATAGGAAGAACCGGACTCTGTCGCTCTCTCAAGCATCTTATATTGATAAGGTGATAGATCTCTTCTCGATGCAAGACTCCAATAAGGGACAAACACCCTTTAGGCATGGAGTCTCACTCTCTAAGGACCAGTCTCCCAAGATTGCACAAGAGATTGAGGACATGAGAAAAATTCCTTATGCATCAGTCGTAGGAAGTCTCATGTATGCTATGCTTTGCACTAGACCTGACATCTGTTTCGCAGTTGGCGTAGTTAGCCGTTTCCAATCCAACCCTGGACCCGAGCACTGGATTGCTGTTAAGCATGTTCTTAAGTATCTTCGAAGAACTAGGAACTTGATGCTTACATATTCAGGTACTGACCTGACTATGACGGGATATACCGACTTCGATTTTCAAGGGGATAAGGATTCTAGGAAATCCACTTCGGGATCTGTCTTCATCCTTAATGGTGGAGCTGTTGTGTGGAGGAGTATTAAGCAATCTTGCATTCATGACTCCACAATGGAAGCAGAATATGTGGCTACTTGTGAAGCATCCAAAGAGGCTGTATGGCTTAGAAAATTTCTCAAGTATTTGGAAGTTGTTCCAAACGTCGACGAGCCCATAACCCTTTATTGTGGTAATAGTAGGGTTGTCGCTAACTCAAAGGAACCTCAAAGCCATAAGCGCTCTAAACATATTGAGAGGAAATACCATTTGATTCGAGAGATCGTGCAGCGCGGAGACGTGGAAGTGAAGAAGAGCTCAACGATGGACAACCTGGCAGATCCATTCACCAAGGCACTAGCGAACAAGGTCTTCGACCAACATTGAGAGGGATTAGGCATGAAGGACTATACACATCTTCTTTGAGTCAAGTGGGAGTTGGCGCATTTGCATAGATTACAAAGATCTTAATAAAGCATGCCCTAAGGATTGTTGTCAATGGTGCCCACAAGAAGAGCAGTAGAGTCTATTTATGTACATTTGATGTAAAATAGTCTCACGAAGACTCTTGCTTATAATTTCTTATTTATTAATAAAAGTTGAAACATTCATTCATTCTTCCTTGTCTGTTTGAAACTTTATGATAAAACCTTAGTCTTTAGTCCATAAACAAACCTAACAGCTTACGAAGAGACAAATGTAGATTTGCATGAACAAACTCTTCGTAGTTTGCTTAAAACGATATATTCGCAATCTAAGGGTCAAAGGACTATTTACCTCAGTACGATTGTTAGGAGAATCTATGATGTCTGGTTTTGAGACATTGAGAGTTGGAGACTCTATAGTTCTTCTAGGTATCTTCCGAAGGTACTGAATTGACAAGTGCACTTCTAGAGATAGAATAAGAACAAACCATTTAACCTCTTATTTCTCGAAGTCACTACGTATGAATTGCATCATGCTTACCTTAATCCTGAAATGAGACATGCCATTTCACAGCTTACGTATTCTCATTTGAGAAAGTCAGAGTTCGTACTCACTATGGGATTCTGAACATGACCTATTGGTGAAGTACTAAGTTGTGAAGATGTCATGAGTAACTTTGTGAAGTTCTCATAGATATGGAATTCATGTACAAGATTGCTGAAATGCAATGTATATTACCTCATGCTTTGTTCCTTGGAATGTGAATAAATGAACTGGCCAGTGTCCAAATCGAGTCTTGACTTTTTTGGATGAAACAATGTGACTTGTTAGCTCCTCGTCAATACATTGTTTCTAACTTATTCACAAGCGACAAAGGAGTTGAGGAAATAACAGCTGGAAGGGTAAAATGGTAATTTTGTAAATCCCGACTAGCTGATCATATTCATGAAGGGTAAACATTGATAATATTCAGTGGATCCGCTCATCATAATTTGGTTGAATTCTTGAGTAGAAAATAAATTCATTTGAACCGAGAGATTTTCAGTGTCAACTCTTTAGTGGAGTCAGTTGACATTAAGCTAAACTTGGAAAAGGTTTGTGAACTTTTGAGTCCAAGTATTTAGCTCAAGCTTTGTTCATTTGGATCCATGAGGTCACTGTCACAAATCACATCGAGTAGGAATAGTTAAACTAGAAGCTAAGTAAAAAAAAGAACGAGACAAGTTTTACGAAAATTGTCAAAAGGGAAATTTTTTTCTTTTTGGACATGGCATGAAATGAATGTCAATCAATTTTTTGACATGATCATATGATGACTTAGATCACTTGGCCATGATGTGTTCATTGGGTCTTGCGAATTAATTTCATTTCATAGAATTTTACTTGAAAATTCTTAATGGGCTTTTCTTATGTTGTCATGAGCAAGTACAGAAGAATCTAGAAAGCCTTTCTAGAAGGCTTTTGGCCGTCCAACCAGGGAATGGGAGACTAAATTTCGTGCAGCCCTAATGTGAAAGAGAGTTTATTTTGTGCATTAATGTATGAAGATACTTGCCAAAAGAAAAAGAGGAAACAAATTTCTTCCTCCAAGAGGAAAGGGAATTTCGGCCAAGGCTTAAGGGAAGCAAAAGAGGAAACAAATCCAATGCTTCTAGAAGCCTTATTTGGCCGCCCAAATGAAAGAGGGAAAGAGGGAATATTTTGCTCATGAATACGTGATATTCTATAGAAGAGGAAACTATCTTATTGAAGGTGAAACCTCTCCTATAAATAGAGCCATCATTCTTCTCATTTCATTCATCCCAAGTTTTAGAGATTGAGAGCTTCTCTCTCTAGCTTGGCCGAACTTTTCTCTTTCTCTCTCTAGTTTTCTTTCGTTTTTGCTTTGGCACCTAGGTCCTCATTTGACCTAGCGTTTTTAGCTCTTCAACTTTGAGACTTGTTCTCGAGTCGTCGTGTTTAAAAGTGCCAACACACTAATTCCTTTCTTTCTTGAGTGATTCTTGTGATTGAAACTTTCGTGGTTGCTCGAGTTCCCGAGGAAAGAAGAGAGACGTGCTGCGAGGGGAGACGAACGCTTCAACCTTCCGAAGGCTCATCAACGTTCAAGCTTCTCAAAGGTTAGTAAATTATTTAATACCCATAATAGTTTTTATTTACGTGTACTTGCTCTTTGTCTAGGTTAGTAAAATCGTTTTACTTGTTTTAAAGAAAATTTTTAAATTCTGCCGCTTGCTCGAAGCGTTAAACTTTTTCTTAACCCTAGATCAATTCCAACAGAAACCACCCAGTGGACGCCATCAGCTCGGTAGAGCAAAACCACCCAGTGGGCTCATCTGACAGGCATGCACCTCTAATCGCGCGAGGAGCTGCTAGACAACGGTCTAGAACGGCAGTCGCAACCCGCAGTGAAGACTCGCTACTGACATTGCGGCAAACCCATGACGTGGGTAGAAGGGGTGATCATCCGCCAAAGGACGGAGAAGCGCCACGGACGTCGGAATGGCGTATGCCTCCCTGAGACCGACGAATGTGCGGTAGATGAGCGAGCTCGAATCATTGATCCTCGAACAATCGAAGCCCTCGGGAGTAGCAAAGCCTTCCACGGGATACCACTCCGTCCTCGCGAGAGACTTCATCGGTACTACCTATTTCGCGTCTGAGTCCTCGGACTTGGTGCCTCTCGGCCCCGGGGGAGAGCCTCCATCCTCCAAAACGGCTGCGGCAGTCGCTGTTGGCCCCTGGGATCTCCGCCATAGAGCTCGCACCTCCCGAAAAAGTTTCCGAGTCACCTCCGGGATCATCTGACTCCGGACCGAAGTCATCCACGCAGCCGATCTCATCGAGAACCGACTCTAACAAGGTCGGCACAACAACACTAGCACCTTCTCCCGACGCGCCTTGAACGCCCAAGTCGGACTTTGGCGCGCCAGACTGGGGTATGTCGCGCGCTCCTTCGCCAACTAAGTTGATCACAAGGCGAGGCACATCACGTCCAGACACATGCCGACCGGCATCCTTGTCCGCGTCACGCCTAGTCAGCGCGCGCTCCTCTTCCCCTCCTGAGGCTGAGGTACGGGCTCAGTCGCACCCAACTCACCCTCTTCGAGCCACTGCTCCTCTCCACTTGGATCCTCCTCCACGTGCAAGGGAACCTCCCCTAATCTCGAGAAGAGGTTACTCTCTGCGTGCTCAGAGTCCTGAACCAAGAGAGAGATATCTATCTCGGGATCCTCAGTTGAGAAGGGGAAGGGAATATCCATCATGCAAAAGTGTAGAGAGAGAGAGAAAAATAAAGTGGAAAAAATAAGGGAGGGGAGGCCTCTACTTAAAGTGTCGGATCCTCATGTCAACCTCGGTTCCTCGACGAAAAACTTTATGTCTCGCGCGACTTGCGTGAAATCCCGAGTCCCGAAGGCCAAACGGCTGACGAGATGGGCCACACAACCCTCGAGAAAGGCACGCACGCGCTCCTTAAAAAAGGACGCGCGCGAACGAACTGCATGCCACGAAGGGAAGGCACGCGCCGCGCCAGGGGGCTGCGCGCCACGCCTGGGGCGATGCACGCCGCGCACCCCCTGGGATGAGCGCACACGCGCGTCGTCCAAAAAGAGCACTGTGCCATCCCATTCCATTCATTCTCTTGAATACTCACCCTTCTCTCTGCTTCTCTAGATGCCATCTTTGGTCTGTAGCACTTTCTGCAAGATTTCTCGTTCTCAGAGATTCTGGAACGTTCTCGGGAACTCCCGAGCATCGCTTCCTCTAATCGAGCGCTAAATCTAGAGCCCAAGCGCGCTCTCAGGATTTTCTGCTGAAAATCCCCTACGCATCTAGCACACTAGACGCGTCCACGATTTTCGACAGAAAATCGCCTACGCGTCCGCCACGATAAGGAACTCTCGACTGAGAGTCTCCAACATCTCCAAAAGAGAGAAAACACACATTCTCCCTTGGGTCACTCGATCCTAGAGTTCTGAGACGTCGCCGAGGACTCCTCTACGCTCCGTTTCCTCTGTTGAGCACATCATCCAGACTCCGCATTTCATACAGCGTTACATACACCTTGAACTACGTTCTGACCTGATCCCTATACACAAGGGTATTCAGGCAGCCTATACAAAAGGCACGGTCACTCCCCCTGTTCACCTCTTCTCTCATCTGAGAAACCCTCCGACTAGAAGAAACCTAGCTCGAGACTTTCGAGTTCACACCTTTGACTCGGGTGCGGTCACTTGCTCCGGCCCTGGGTCGAACCGTTCGAAGCTTTTAATAGTTGTTCATTTTTGTGCGACAACAAAACTCTTTACAAATAATAAGAATGATTGTTTACAATCTCACAGCTGTAAATTTGTTGGAGTTGATCTAGGGTTAAGAAAAGATTTAACGCTTCGAGCAAGTGGCAGAATTTAAAAATTTTCTTTTAAACAAGTATAACAATTTTACTAACCTAGACAAAGAGCAAGCACATGTTATTATTAAAACTATCTAAAAGCGATTACACGTTTACTAACCTTTATGAAGCCTTAACGTTGAGAAGCCTTAGGAAGGTTGAAAAGTTCGTCGCCCCACGCATCTTGTCTTTCTTCTTTCTTTGGGAAACTCGAGTAACCACGAAAAATTCTATCACATGAATCACTCGAGAAAGAAAGGAATTAGTGTGTGGGAACTTTTAAACACGACGACTCAAGAACAAGCCTAAGAGTCAAAGAGCTAAAACACTAGGTCAAATGTGGACCTAGGTGCCAAAACAAAAACGAAAAGAACTAGAGAGAGAGAGGGAGAAGGGGGCGGCCAAGCTAGAGAGAGAAGCTCTCAATCTCTAAAACTTTGGAATGAGAAAACAATGAGAATGAGGGCCCTATTTATAGGAGAGGAATTTCCTTTAACAAGGTAGTTTCCTCTTCTATAGAATATCACATATTCATGAGCAAAATTTGCCCTTATTCCCTCCATTTGGACGTGCAACGTAAGGTATGCAAGTCCTTGGATTTGTTCCCTTTTTTTATCTTGCTTCTCTCTTGCCTTGAATTTCCGCCCACCTTGCTTTCCATGTAGAGGAAATTTGTTTCCTCTTTTTCTTTTGGCAAGTATCTTCATACATCAATGCACAAAATAATCTCCATTTTCTCTCTTGGGTTGGACGGCCAACATGCTTCTAGAAGGAGCTTCTAGATGTTTCTCAATTTGTTCATGACAACATAAGAAATGCCCATTAAGAATTTTCATGTAAAATTCCATAAAATGAAATTAATCCTCAAGGCCAAATGAACAAAAAATCTTATTATGGCCATGTAAAATCTTATTATGGCCGAGTGGAATTTTTCATCATATGACAATGTCAAAAAATTTATTAACATTCATTTCATCCTATGTCCAAAAAGACAAAAATACCCTTTAGACAATTTTCGTAAAACTTGTCTCATTCTTGTTTTGACTTAGCTTCTAGTTTAACTAATCCTACTCGATATGATTTGTGACAATGACCTCATGGATCCAAATGAACAAAGCTTGAGCTAACATACTTGGACTCAAAAGTTCACAAACCTTTTCCAAGTTTAGCTTAATGTCAACTGACTCCACTAAAGAGTTGACATTGAAAATCTCTCGGTTCAAATAAATTTATTGTCTACTCAAGAATTCAACTTAATTGTGATGAGTGGATCTACTTAATATTATCTATGTTTACCCTTCATGAATATCATCAGCTAGTCGGGATTTACAAAATTATCATTTTACCATTCTAGCTGTTATTTCCTCAACTCCTTTGTCGCTTGTGAATAAGTTAGAAACAATGTATTGACGAGGAGCTAACAAGTCACATTGATTCATCAAAAAGAGTCATGACTCAATTTGGACACTGGCCAGTTCATTTATTCACATTCCAAGGAACAAAGCATGATGTGATATACATTGCATTTCAGCAATCTTGTACATGAATTCCATATCTATGAGATCTTCACAAAGTTACTAATGACATCTTCATAGCTTAGTACTTCACCAATAGGTCTTGTTCAGAATCACATAGTGAATCCAAACTCTGACTTTCTCAAATGAGAATACGTAAGCTATGAAATGACATGACTCATTTAAGGATTGAGTGTAAGCATGATGCAATTCATACGTAGCGACTTCGAGACATAAGAGGTTAAATGGTTTGTTCTTATTCCGTCTCTAGAAGTGCACTTGTCAATTCAGTACCTTCAGAAGATACCTAGAAGAACTATAGAGTCTCCAACTCTCAATGTCCCATAACCAGACATCATAGATTCTCCTAACAATCGTACTGAGATCAATAGTCCTTTGATCCTTAGATTGCGAATATATTGTTTTAAGCAAACCATGAAGAGTTTGTTCATGCACTTGTCGCACGAAAATGAACAACTATTATATACCTCGGGCGGTTAGATCCAAGGCCGGACGAAGTGATCGCACTCGGGCCAAAAGTGTGGACTCGAAAGTCTCGAACTAGGTTTTCTCCGATCAACCCACCTCTCAGTGGAGAGAAGGGGTGAGGAGGGGGAGTGACCGTGCCTTTTTGTTGTAGGCTACCTACGTACCCGTGTATGGGATCAGGTCAGAACGTAGTTCAGGGCGTATGTTATGCAGTGTGAGGCGCGGAGCCTTGGTGGAGAAGCGTACTCGACGAAGGAGACGATGCGCGGAGGAGTCCTCGGCGACGTCTCAGAACTTCGGAGATCGCGGACGCGTCTAGCGTGTTAGACACATAGGGGATTCTCAGTGGAGAACCCTAGGGGCGTGCTTGGGCACTAGGAGGCGTTCGACAAGAGGGAGTGACGTCCAGGAGTCCCCGAGAGTGCTTCAGAACCTTTGAGAACTAGAGAGACTTGTAGCAGTGCTTCAGGCCAAAGATGGCATCAAAAGAAGCAGAGGAGAGCGAGAATTCGAGCGTATCAATAGGAATGAATGGGATGGTTTCCCCCTCAATGAGAGGGGGTATTTATAGTAGTTGGAGGGCCTTAGGAGGCTTCTTTTTCGTCCATGTGGGACTAGGGGCGCGCACACCATCAAGCAGAGGCGCACGGCGCGCGGCGCGAGATGTGCGGCGCGCGGGGCGTATTTTCCGGACGACGCATGCGCGCGGCGCGGAGCGCGGCCTGTCTGGCGTGGCGCGCGGCTTGTTGTGCGTGGCTGGCCGGCGTGGCTTGCGGCGTGTACGGTTTCCTTGAGAGGTGCGCGGTGCACGGCCTGTTTCGTCGGACTCTTGTGGGCCTTAGTGGTCTTCAGATATCACGCTTGTCATGCGAAATATGAAGGTCTTACCCGATGAGCGTGACTCAACTCGAGGAGCGAGGATCAACTCGAGGAGAACGACTCGAGACTCGACTCGAGGAAAACGACTCGAGGGCTCGACTTGAGGAGCGAGGCTCGACTTGAGGAGCGAGGCTCGACTTGAGGAGAACGACTCGAGGCTCGACTCGAGGAGCGATGCTCGACTTGAGGAGAATTACTCAACTCAAGGAGCGAGGCTCGACTTGAGGAGCTGAGAGTTTGGCACGAGGACTTGCCAGTCGACTCGTGACGGAAGGCTTGCCGCTCTTCAGGACCTCCAGCCTGACCATTGGCCCTTTGAGCGGCGCGTCTTTTCGGCGTTCCGGGTTTTCTGAAACGACCGACAACACAAATCTACATTTGTCTCTTCATATGTTGTTAGGTTTGTTTAAGAACTAAAGACTATAGATTATCATAAAGCTTCAAACAGACAAGAAAGAATGAATGAACGTTTCAATTTTTATTAATGATTTAGCATTTACAAGCAAGAGTCTTCGTGAGACTATATTACATCAAATATACATAAATAGACACTACTACTCTTCTTGTGGGCACCATTGACAACAAAATTGTCTAGTAGCATTATTTCGGAAAATTATCTTTTTACCGAATTAATTACTTATTGTGGAATTAATTTTATTATTAGAAAAAGTATTTAATTAATTGAATTTTAAGTCGGGTCTATTGGAAACTGTAAAATTCGAAATTCCTAGGCCAAATACTAGCTAAAATGGGCGCCTACTTTAGGGTTTTAATACACAATATTCTTTCTTTAATTAGTTGCTAGATTTGTTGAAAAAAAAATCAAGTAAATAAATAATGAAGAGAGAGAATAATAATGGTTGATATGTTCTCTCTCTATTAAATAAAGAAATAAAATAGTGTCTTAATAAATCTCTCATAATTAATTTTCTAATATCTTGGAGATAATTATGGTGGAGATATTCTCTCACCATTAAATAAAGAAATAAAATATTGTCCTTATTATTATCTCATAACTAGTTTCCTTAAATCTATGAGGAAAATAAGGAAATATAATATCCTGGATTCTGATCTGATGGTTGAGAGAAAAAGTAGGATAAATAGTCAAATATCCAATGGTTCATAATTGACTACATAGTAGGAATGAATATAGGAGAATAAGGAAATCGAATGCTTTCTTAAAATATCTTTTTCCTACCAATATAAATAGAAGCAAGGGAGAACATCAAATATATAGGAAACAGAGCAAAATTTCCGCCCTTCTCTCTCCGTGGTGGTCGAATTTTTGCTCTCTCCCTCTCCATTGGAATTCGTGATTCCAATCCTAAAACCACGACCACGACCCGAACTCCTAAGTCGGTGATCATTGTGAGATAACGAGTGAGCTCACACTGTATATTTTATTCATCCAGAGATTACGGCTTGGAAAACTACGGTATCATCCTTGGAGATCCAATCGACGAAAGTCCTATCGTCGTTCTCGAAGTTTTAGAATCAAGAAAGGCGATCGAGATTCAGAAAACTCAAAGATTCAAGACTGAAGATCTAGTCTTGAAGATCGAGTAATTGGAGCTCAGAATTGGTTCACGAAGAACTCGAACAAAGTTTTCAGTAGCTGAATACCAAACATGTAAGTATTATGAAAATCCCTTCATCTCCTATGCATCGCTACTTGCTCTGTACTTGTTAGTATTCCATTATCAAATCTAGATCGTTTATATAATCGTTTAATTAATTACCTCTAGTAATGTAATTATTTATATTGCGCATGATTATAGGGATAATAATTTTCCAACAGAGACATGCGCATATAGACAATGAATAGACAAGAGAAAGGAAGCAAACAAAGTAGAATATGAGGAAGAAGCGCAATCTTTAAGTTTAGTGGACTTACAGACACGGTCAATCTACGCGTGGACGGATGCATGGAAGGATAGTCCGAGATCTCATGCGAAGTAGTGGGTGAAAATGTAAGAGATGAGGGGAAAGGTGGCTATGTCTCAAGATCCAAAGTTTCAAAATTAGTGGTTGGAGTATTACCGGTGTCACTATTAAATGATAAATACGAAAAAGAATTGACTGTGTATGATGTGAACTAGAAGGAACAATGAAGAATGAAATATGCTCTAAGAATACGACATAACGATAGACATACAATTTCTGACTAACTAGATCAACACAATGATGATATACTTTTTTTACCAATACCATAGCCCAAAAATACACACAATGCGAATTTAGGAGACAATTTTATACGCTCAACATGATGTCGGAGAACAAAACAAGTACATCCAAAGACACGTAACGATTAATAATCAAGCATGTTCCTATACAAATTTTCAAAAGGTGACAAACCTGAACTGATGAGAGGTTGGAATTTTATTATTGATATAAGCAACATCAATAATTGCTTCCCCAAAAAACGCTATAAACTTTGACAATGAACAAGAATGAGCAGGATGTTTCAACAAGAAGACAATATTTTCTTTCGGAAATACTATTTTGTGGAGGAATTTTGGTGCATGAGGTTTGGCATATTGTACCATAAGGGATAAATAACTCTGAAAAATTGTTAGAAATGTATTCGACCCCTAAAATGGTAAGGAAGTCAGAAAAATATGATATGTTCTTATGAGATCTCCAATATAAAAAAAAAAAATTGGTAAGGAATTTAGATATATACCTCATAAGATAAGCCCATCTAAAAGGAGTGAAATCATTAATAAAATCAGCATAATATCCATAACCCATTTTTGTAGACAGAGGAAATCGTCCTTACACATCATAATGCAAAAGATCATAGGGAGCAAGGGAGGACAAATGGTTTTTGAATAGAGTAACACAAAAATTTGTCTAGTTTACTCCCACTACGATAAATATATAATGAGAATGCACATTGTCTAAAGCTCTCGTAGATGAAAACGGTAAACAAAAATAAAACAGTCTAAAACGAGAATTCCATCAGAGGACAAACGGCGTAATAAAAAATACAAAAAATTAGCTACGTTAGCCACTTAAACTATAGGAATTGTAAATTAGCCAATCTTTGGTAAATACTTTGTAAATAGCGAACTTGCATACGTGGCAGCCTATTAACTACCTTTTTTTTACATGTTTGGCTGGATTAAATAAGTATTTTATTAATCTGTTAATAAATTAACTTGGTTATTTACAAAAAATTAACGAAAAGTGGGCTATATCTCAATTCAATATAACCGTGTGGCTATATAACTTAATAACCCTAAAAAATACGACAAATCAACATTAAAAGCTGGAAAAAATGATATTTAAAGTTCGTCTGAAACATAGAGTTCTTTGTGTCGACGATATCTCCCAACTAGTCTATGAGATTGTGGGTCCCGAATATAAGAAACAGAAGAAAAAAAAGAAAAGAAAGAAAGTGAGTAACTAGACTCACATTATTGACTATTAGACTTAAGATTTAAGGTAAAACTATGAATATTATAGAAATTAGAAATATAGACAAGAAGAGATATGATAACATAACCAACACTTTCTAATAAATTAGTAGTGACATAGGAGTGATGTCATCAATCATAACGGATATGAGACTTTAGAAGTGTGATCCGGGGGATGGTTGTGGTCGTGACGGCTTTTTGCAACTTAGTGTCTAACCCCTAATAAGTGATCACGGCCGAGTGTAGCATATTGTGAGATAAATTAATTTTTAAGACGATGGATCTCGAGGTAGATTTATTGGAACCTTTTGGTCAATCTAGTACCATAATGGGTTGCTCTCTTTTGTGTCGCTGAAAACTGGACAACACTGAAGACTTTGAGCGGGTCGAGTCAAGATTGGACTAAGTGACGGCGCTCAAGCTAGGTGTGCAGAACTCGAACGTCTTGAGTGTCACTTCTCTAGCTCAAGAACATTCTTTGTTCGTTACGGAGATCTGAGAATAAAAACAAAAAAACTAGAAGGGGGTAAAAGGCAGTGTATTTGGTGCGCGCTCTGACGCTCAAAATAAGTCATTAAAAATGATTAATAACTGTTAACCGCATTTTTTTGGGTTGCCACTTAGAACCGTCCGTGGTTTGATCTAGGGCTGGACCCTATGACCACGCGTAGATTGAGAGTGGTGAAGTTCTTCTATTCTCGTCGTCTCTGTCTCGTCACTTTGTTAATAGTTTGCATTCGTGTTCTTCGCGTTCGTCACGTTCATAGAATTCTTTGGATTTCTCGTGTTCTTCGGGTTCTTCACGTTCTTGGTATTCATCGAGTTCTTTGAGTTCATTGTGTTCTTCGGGTTCCTCGCGATCTCCAGGTTCTACGCGTTCTTTGTGTTCATCGAGCCTTCAAGTTAATCATGTTCTTTGGGTTCCTCGCGATCTTTGAGTTCTTTGTGTTCGTCATGTTCTTAAGCTAAAAAGGACAAGAAGTGTAAACAGAGGGATGTAGTGGGGTTTTCCTGGTGCGTGCTCCGTCGTTTAACATTAGTCTGATTGTCTTTTGTTCTTGGTGAATGATTTGTGCTTGTTGTCGCCGTTTTCGGACAACTATTTAACACCCGCAACGGTTCGACCCAAGACCGGACCAAGTGGTCGAGTTCGGTCTTCGAGCATCTTAGACTTGGTATCCCAAGTCTATTCTAGCAATGATGATGGTGATGTCCGTCGTCGTCGTACCTGAAAAGAGGGTAAACGAGAAGCTATCGAAGGGAAACATAGGATTTGCCTGTTTACCTCTCCGATGCTCAACATTAGTGGATTGAGGTGGATAAGAGGGTTTAGGTGTTTAGAGGCCAAAGATGAGTGAAACAAGTGAAGTATGAGTTCGACAGCGTTTCAAGGCTCAAAGATGGATTACCTTTTTTGGAGAGTGGGCTTCCCTATTTATAGGCGACCAAGGAACGTTTTGAAAGTTCCTTGGCCCAGTTTGCCTGGCCGGCCGTCGGTCGAGTGAGGTTGGGTCGGCCAACGGCCGAAGGAAAGTGGGCCGGCCATTGGCCGGGCGAGACTTGACCGGCCAATGGCCGAGAGAGGACCGGGCCGACTAATGGCCGAGAGAAAATCTAGGCCGGCCACTGGCCGGACGGGACTTGGGTCGGCCAATGGCCGAGAGAAGGTCGGGCCGGTCATTGTCGGGCGGGACTTGAGTCGGCCAATGACCGAGAGAAACTGGGCCGACCATTGGCCGAGCGAGACTTGAGCCAAACTGTTGACTTGTTAAATTAGTACAACAATATCTCACGAAATACACTGAGTTCTGAAAACGAATGTCCCGAAAAGGCTAAGTGTTTAGGCAAGACTTTTCCAGAATACAAACGAATCTCGTACAAGGAAGTAAATTATAGGGGATTAGAGAAGTCGTAAGAAAAAATCTGTACCCTCTTCCTTGAGTTCTTCCGCTATTTATAGATGTCCTACTTTGATAACGTGGGGTGATTAGTCCCACGTCTCTGACGGTTACCACTCCGCTGCTCTTTGTTTATGCGTTTAGTGGGTAGTTATTTTATGTACTTTTCTTGGTCGTAACCGTCCAGATGATCGTTTCGTTTATGTTTATTTACATGTATTTTCTTTGTTTTGACTAGTCTTTGACTTACAGATTCTCTTCTCTTCGAAGTTCTGCTCGGTAGGGGCCGTTCTTGACTTATGAACGTATCGCTTCTTATCTTTCATGAGTTCTTAGTCCTATTTGACTCGAAGCCCAGTCTGGATTCCTATTGTTCTCGGCACTCCGAGGACTCTTTTAGTCGCTTCGGATTATTTGAGTAACAGTGTGGATCTCAAGAATTTGTCTTAACATAATTAAATAAAGCTTGATAACGATATACTGAAATTAAAATAGAAACGAATTAATTTGTTTTATTGCAACTTGATCGAACTGAATACAAGAAGGGTACCGAGCTCAAGCTGAAGGACAACGAACTCGATAAAGACTGAAAATAAAGATTACAAAATATAAGAAAAAGTATAATGAGTCATGTGCGTGTGAAGTCCTACTCTTCGCCTATTTATAGCTGAGGTCGTCGAAGCTCTACCGTCGATTCGGGGGACACGTGGTTGGCCTAGAGTGATTTGAGACACCATGTGCGCGCTGACTCGCTCCATAGTGGCGAGGAGATCGGTTGATGACCGCTTCTTCCGAGCTGAATGAGCGATGAGCATTGACTCCTTCTTTATTGAAGACCAGAAAGCTGAACTGGGCATGGATTGTGGGCGAAGTTAGCTGGCCGAACGCAGTTCATCTCTTTTGGGTGAGCTCGGATTTGGGGGCTTGGGCCCAACTGAAATGTTTATATGGTGATGTCGTTTCCTACATCCACAATAATTTTGCGAGGAAAGTTTAGAGGAAAATTGAGGGAAATTTTTTATTTTATTTGTATAAATGATATTCGATGGTATAATAGTCTTTTCGTTGAGCTTGGTAATACATGTATCAAATTTTGAGTTTTGAAATATATTTGATAAGTTAAATCTATTTGACATTTTTAGTGTCAATCTGCCCATCTGTTACCGTAGGACAAATATGTCAATTTTTATTTTATTTTTAACACGACGGAGTCGCATCAATATTTGGTGTGATTATGAACGAATTATGCCCTCATTTTGTTGTATTATTTTATTAGGGAAAGGAAAATAAAAGTAGAAAAATCCGTGGGGACCACCTCTAGCTAGCAGGATTGTGACTGTGAGAGGGATGTACAGTCCAATTCCAGAGTCCAGACAACAGTGGGGTGTTTTTTTTTTTTTTTGGCCTTTTGTCAGTATGGTAAATATCTTTTCGGTATAAAATAGGGTATGAACTTTGAATAGACAGCCTGTGCAGGTGGAAAAAGCTGACGCTTTGAGTTAGGGCTTTCTTTCTTCCGGAGTGAAAAGAATGGGACCCACACAGCAACTGGAGTGAGTGGCGGGTTGGGCCACAATATGGGTCTCTTGGGGCCCACTTCGCTTGTGGGACCCACTCTCTTTGTCTTCTGTCCCTCTGACGCACTCATTTTCATGCCCGTCTCTGTCTCACTTGCCATTATATTTCCAAAACAATAAAGAAAACACACACACACACACAAACTCTCTTTTTTTATTATTGTTAATATTATTATTGTTTTTCTTTTCCTATGTTTGCTGTCTCCGTCACTTCCGGTCTTTTAAGCCCTCTATCTAGCAGTAGCAGTCTATTTCTCTCTCCATAAAGATAGAGATTGAAGAGAGAGAGAGAGAGAGAGAAATTAAAGGCGAAGATCCATTTGGTTAGTTGGACCTTTTGCGGGGTTGAGTGGAAAACTAGAGAAAAGAGAAATAAAAAGAGAGAGAGCTTTGTTTGTTTGTTTGCGCTTTGAGTGAGATAGAGCTTTGTTTGTTTGTTTCTTCGGAAAAACCCTACTTCCCTTTCACCGCCAACTTCTACAAACTTCGCATCCGATTCAGATTTTTCCCAGGTCCATTTCTTTTTCCTTCGCGTTTCTCCAGATTCCTTCTCTGTGTTTTGTTTGCTTGCCTTCTGAATTTTACTTTTGGTTAGACTTCTAGACGATCTGTTTTGATTTGTGATCTCTTTTTGATTCCTCGACTGACTCGATGAATTAGAGGTGAGAATTATGATCGGAAATAATGAAACTACAAAACAGATTCCTCTGTGATTGTCTCTCTACAACGCTAACATCTGTTTGATTTAGCATATCCCTTAATGATAGAACTTATCAATCTTGAAAGTTTGCAAATTGGTCAAAGAGCGTACTATCTTGAACCCTAAATGTTTTTTTAACTGAACATCGAGTTTATTTATCCTTTACCTGATAAGTATATTATACTTTTTGCCTTTGCTCTGAGTGATATATTCAGTTATGATCGAGTTTCCTATCTTAATGGCAATGCCTCTCTTATATATCATACTTTGAGTTTGTACTGGCCCTCCTAAGTTTTTTTTTTTTTTTTTTTTTTTTCAGAAAACACAAAAATGATAGCAAACCATTTCTCTTTTGATCTCTTTTATTATTATTATTATTAAAAATCCTTAAAAAAAAACTCCAAAATACATGTCCCTACCAATTAATTTTGATTTTCTTCGAAGTTTTGTACAAGATGTTTGCATATACTACACGGACCATATTTGATTTCTCTGAATATATCCCTTTGCCAACTATTTTCTTGAACATCTATTTTCCAGGAAGAAAGTCTCGCGTCGAATTACTGTATATTATGGCGCCCATATATCTCTGCTCGCTCAACATTTGCCCTATTTCCGGTGCTTAAACCAGTCCAAGGCCGTATAACTAGTTTGAAGATTTGCGTATTTGCTCTGCCACACCGGAAAATCATGGAGCACCAAGAATCGAAGGCAAATGAAACAGAAAGCAGCTACAAACTCCCCTCTTCTCCTGTGAAGCAGAGTCCTTTGGCAAAATCGAATAGCCGACCCGACATGCATGTTGGCACAAAGAAAGTCGAGTGTGAATATGACCGCGAAACTAAGGTTTGCGGGGATGAGAAATCGTCTGTGAAGGATAGAAAATTCGACAAGGAGAGCATAACAGAGTCGTCTTCTTCGAACACGCCACATGTCAGTCGTCCAGCTTCCTCGAACGGCAGCTGTCAAGAGACATCGTTGGAGATACAGTCATGCAAGATTGGTAAAGTCTATGCAACGGATTCGTCCACTTGCACTGAATTAAAGTCTGATTTCAAAGAGTTTGCTATTGGAAGCTTAAAACCGGAAGTGCAAAATCTCGGTGATGGTAACCTGGGACGCACTTCCTCTCCTTCCAAACAGTGCAATGTCGCTAAGGGTTCCGAGACTATCGAAAGTTATAGAGTAAAGGATAGTGATAATTTGTCGGGCATGAGAAGCAGTGACAATTTGTCGGGTATGAGTTCTGAGAACAATTATGCTGTCTTGGAGAACATCAATCGGCTAAAGAAAGAAGATGGGAAGTCAGATCTTTGTAAGTTTGATGTTGTGCCAGCAGTGGCTAAAGAGACGGACCATGAGTTTGAAGCTTCCGGAAGCTCTTTTGTTTCTATCGGCTTGAGTAGAACGAGCTGCGTTACGGAAATCGGGTCTGTAATGCAACTACTTAGCAGTCAAGATGAGTCGTTTAGCTTTTGCACGAGACCATTGGCAAGGAATGAAAGATTGTGCTCGGAGGTGAAAGGGTTTCCTTCAGAAGCACGTTGCAAAGAAAGTCGTGATATTAATGATGAACTTCAATGGAAGAACTTGTCTTCTCAATCCATGAAAGCTGAAGATGGTTCGTCTCGGGACTGTTCTAGAATTGATCTCAATGAAGACGTGTCAGATCATGATGCGGGGTTTCTTGGGCGGTCAGAGAAAGAAAATGTTCCGAATCTTAGGATAACAGTGTCGAAGCCTAAGCCTGTGATGGCCAAACCCGGAACTCCTTTCTTCTTTCTTCGATCCAGTTCGCCGAACAACGGGAAACCGATTAATTGGAGAGGCTCCATTGCGAACAGTGCATTCCGACCCATATCTTTCGCCAAGAACGGAATCGAAAATAAAGCACTGTCGGTTGACGATGATAGTGGCAACACAAGGCTTCGAGCTTTTGAATGTGTAGACCTAAACCTCGACGCTGTAGCAGAACCCGAATATGTGCAAGATGAACCCATCAAAGGCAGGACCTTGGATTTTGATCTGAACTGCCTAGGTGAAAACGAAGACAATTTCCAACCATCGTGCCCGGGAAATTCATTATCGGAGCAGTCTGTGAGGGATTTCGATTTGAACGACAATCTAGTTCCTGTGGACACGTCCAGCTATCCATACTCAGAAGCGATGAGAAAGACGGGACAGAGAGAGCAAGAGTTCCGATCTATGAGACCCATTTATCCTGCGGATCTCCATTCTGTCCCGGGCTTGATCCCGGCCCACGCTCAGCCTTTTCTGGGTGGGAACGAGCAACTTGAGAGGGTTTCTTTCGTTGAACCACAACATTTGGGCTACGCTCCTCCGCCGCTGCCCCGCTCTTTCGGGGTTGACCCCAAAGACGGCTTAGTGACACAGAATCTGCTTCCCGGTCACGGATCGAGCTCCAGCAACATTCACAGAGGTCAACTTGGAGCTCATCTGACCACTCCAACAATGGAAGATCGAACGAAGGGCTTCCAGCAAGTGGGTGTCAAGAGGAGAGAGCCGGAAGGAGGGTGGGATTCTCATCAGCTGCGATTCACGCAGATGACTTCTTAGCAGCACAAGGGAATGTTGTGTTGTTTATCTGCAAGATCAAGACTCCTCCTGGGCTCAACTTTACAATCTGAATATTGTTTTTTTTTTTTTTTTTTTTTTGCTTGGCTTGATTGTTGTAACCGACGAGCTGGTGAAAAAGAAAGGGTCAGGGTATGACGGTTAAAGCTATAAGCACTCGGTTGGGATGATGATATGTTTTGTTTTGACACATGATTTTTTTGCAATTTCTTATGCTTAAATCTTCAACGGAAACACTTGTAAATGATGCCAGTATTTCACTTGATGTAAATCTATGCTGCTAGAAATATCATCTTTTGCAAATTCTGCTTTTATGCATGGGATTTGAGTTATCCTAGTTCTTTTTTTTTTTTTTTTTTTTTTGGTTGAGTGGTCGATGAGATGCGATGTTTCTCTGAAACAAACAAAAAACAGTTCGTCAGAGTAGTTATCTGATGCATGTCATTTCGTCAGAATAGTTTATTCGCGTTTTATCAAAAGAACTAATACACCTCCAGTTTTCAAAAATATTGAAAAGCAGGAATAGAACTCAGGGCATTGATGACCGCCAGGCAATTGATGTACCAAAATGTCATCACCACTTCATTAGGTATTTCTCTTCATTTACTGAGTGCCTCTCCTCGTCCATTTCTCAAGCTATGGCTACCCGCACGTTCACCGAAATACAAGTAAAGAAAATTATATTTGGCACGGGGAGACAAAGGCCTGGGCACTCACAATTTCAAAAAGATTTTCTACTACAAGTCCTGGAAACCACACGACAAATACCTTCCTTCAGATCCTAAAGCCTTGACTTAAAGCTTGAATGATATATCAATGACTCCAATTCCTAAAATCGAGACCCCCCGTGAGGTTTTGGATTTTACACATGTTAGTTTTTGTAACATTCTGTACAAGTTCGTAATGAAAATCATTCCCAAGTGATACAAGGACATTATGCCTCTCATAGCCTCGGAATGCAAATGTGCCTTCATCATCGGCTGATCGATGATGAATAATGTGATTGGGGCGTTCGAACTCCTAGAATCGAAGTGATAAAAGAATATGGTAAAAAAATGGGGAGTTGATGCTCATTGTGGTTCATGTACCTTGGGGGCGGCTTGGCGCCTCGAAATCTCCCATCGACGTTGAGGTGGTGTCTTAGGTCAACATTGGGTTCTAGGCGCCCTGACAGCCCGGTACACCTTGGTGGTGAAAATCGTCTCGCGTCCCCATATATTGTCCGCCACTTCTTCTTCTGGTCGTAGTCGCTCGAAGGTGGATCATCGCGATGGCTCAGTCCTTGCTCTTGTAAGTTGTTGTCATGGTGCCTTGGGCATGAAGTGTCATGGTCATTTCCTCTTAATCCCTTGCGTACTCGTTCGCTAATAGGAAGAGACTGTACTTGAGGCGCTCCATGCGGTCGTCTCGTTCGATGAAGACGGAGTCGGGGGCAAAATTTGTCATGCCAGTGGTATTCGGATGCGGCGATGGCGATGTACCTGTTGTCGGGACAATGATTAGTGGTGAGGCTTCTTGGACTTGGGCGTGTCTGGCTTGAGTTCGGGCCCATGTGTAGAGTGCTATGCTCTCCGCCTGTCGAGGGGCATTGCTTTCAGAAACGGCCGCACAGTTAGACATATTGTTGGAGATTTCCTAGCGTCTCCCTTTTGGTTTGAGTTCCTAGGTGTATGTGAGTTTTTCCTTTGGGGAAGAAAAAATTTTCCGACGGGAATGTCGTGGCTGTTCTCGAGGTCCCCTCATTCTAGAACCAAAATGTTAATGCAATTTCTCGGATAAAATTCACGAGACACATGTCGTGGTACGATATTGTACGTGTCTCGATCTTATGTTGTCGGGATCATATTCCTTGGGTTTCAAAAAGGATGGTGAAGACTTGCTATCCTATTGAAAGTCGTTCAGATTGGTAAATATCTTCTTCTTGCCTTCACTGTTGTTCTTGTCGGATTCCTCGTCTTCTTTTCGTTTTTTTTTTCTCGATTCCTTCTTTTCTTATCTCCGTGTTTTCGTTGTCTCGATTCGTTCTTCTCTTCTCTCCGTCTTTTCTTGGTATTGATTCCTTCTTCTCTCCGTCTTCGTCTTTGCCTTGATTTTTTCTCAGTATCTCCCCTTCACTTTGGAATGGGTGGAATATTTATAAGAGTTGTTTATTGGGCTCCAAGACTATTTGAGAAAATAAAAAAGGTCCATCGTCGTGGTCGCTGGACGGGGCTGAGGCCCATGGACGGGGTTTGTGGCTGCTAGTAAGGGCTGAAACCCTTTGGCGGGGTCTAACGGCTTCTGGTCGGGGCTGGGGCCCATGGATGGGGTCTGTGGCTGCTTGTCGGGGTTGAGTCCCTTGGTTGAGATGCTTGTTGGGGTTGAATTCTATTGACGGGGTTTTCGATCACTCGACGGGGCTGAGACACTTTGATGGGGTCTGTGGGCAGCTCGTTGGGGCCTTGTTTGATCGTCGTTTTTTTTCGTTTTGACTGTCATTTTTCTGTAATGCAAAATATGGCATTACAATATTTGTAATGGTATAAATATTGGTGTAGAACTTCGTCTCCTTTTTCAAAAGAGAGAAAACAAACTTGTAATTTTGAATTCCTAGCCAATATCATGGAGCTTATAGTCAAAGAATGAGTCGATCTCACAAAAGAACATACTTGTTCAAACAAATCTGCTACGAGCCACTTCGTGCAAGGCAATCAAAGAGGATATATGTCAAGCACAAAAGCTATTTCGCAGAACTAGTAAAAAAAACATATTGTTTTAGAATCTCATAAAAATAAAAGTTTTGAACATTTTTTAAATTCAAATACGCTAGTAATAAATAAATCTATCGAATTCTCATTCTGTATTGATAGAAAATATACGTCCTACACAAATTTCATTTCATATCACCATTTACTTTATTCGTTAGAAAATTAAAACCATCGACTTTGAAAAAAAAATAGAACGTGACTATGTTCATCTCAAAATAATCGCAAATAAATATTCTCAAGAAGAATGAGATTATGATGTAGAATTTCATTTTTTTTATCAAAAAGATTTTAACATTGAAATCTAAGCTTTTCAAAACCCTTAAATAAAATGCCAGTTAATTTTGAATATATTATTGAAATATAAATGCTCATGAGAACATTCGCAAAATTTTAATAGTATCCCAAATAAACAAAAAATTAATTAAAGTCTTTGATTTAATTTATGAAATAGAATTCAACTTCTTACCAAACAAAATCGAGGGCACATTTCAAAGAATATTTCCTTACGCTTCTTGAACTTAGAGATCATAAATTTTGTAGGCTTCTTAGCCAAAATATTTAAATTGTGAATTAAAATTCAATAACACTACTTGTAGTTAAAATTGACATGATTCATCTTAAGTATAATAGTTAAAATTGACATGATTCATCTTAAGTATAATAGTCTAACATGTACTGTAGTCGAGAATGAGTTATTGTTCGTAATAATTTAATTGGTTCTTGTTAATGCCTGAAAATGGATCAACACGAAAACCGGTCCGCGGTTCGGTCTAGGGCCGGACCCTATGACCGCGCGGTGGTCGAACGGAGAAGTTGTCCCAACACCTGTACCTCCGCCGTGCCGGAAAAGGATTTCCGACGACTCGTCACCTGAGAAAAGAGAGAAACGTGAACTAAAGGACCGCGGAGGGGTTTCCTCCGGCGGGCACTCCGACGCTCAACATTAGTCTAGGTGTCGTGCTTCAAATTCTAGAGAGAGAAGCTCTGATGAGAGAGAAGCAGAGGTTTTGTAAGTGTGAGCAAACTTACCTCCAAATGAGAAAAATGGAGGTATTTATAGTGAGGTGGTGGAGTTTGGGTAGGCTTGTCATTGAATCCTTATGTCCTGGGATCCGATGGGGGTCACGGGACCTTATGAGGAGCCATGGGATATGAGGGGTGGCCATGGGACCTGAAGGATGGTCATGGGACTCGACGACGTGGCCATCTGACTTGGTGGTTTGTCATGGGACCTGAGGGGTGGTCATGGGACCCGACGACGTGGCCATCTGACTTGGTGGTTTGTCATGGGACCTGAGGGGTGGTTATGGGACCCGACGACGTGGCCATCTGACTTGGTGGTTTGTCATGAGACCTGAGGGGTGGTCATGGGACCTGACGACGTGACATTTGGTCTTGACGGTTTGTCATGAGACCTGAGGGGTGGTCATGGGACCCGACGACGTGGCCATCTGACTTGGTAGTTTGTCGTGGGACTTGAGGGGTGGTCATGGGACCCGACGATGTGGCCATCTGACTTGGTGGTTTGTCATGAGACCTGAGGGGTGGTCATGGGACCCGACGACGTGGCCATCTGACTTGGTAGTTTGTCGTGGGACCTGAGGGGTGGTCATGGGACCCGACGACGTGGCCATCGAACGTACCCACTGGTCTTGGGACCTGTCAGGGGGGCCACCAGACTCGCCAAGGGGGTCACTGGACGTGCCCAAGGGTCATGGGACCTGCCAGGGGGTCACATGACGTACCCGCTGGTCATGGGACCTGTCAGGGGGGTCACTGGACGTACCCACTGGTCTTGGGACCTGTCAGGGGGGCCACCAGACTCGCCAAGGGGGTCACTGGACGTGCCCAAGGGTCATGGGACCTGCCAGGGGGTCACATGACGTACCCGCTGGTCATGGGACCTGTCAGGGGGGTCACTGGACGTACCCACTGGTCTTGGGACCTGTCAGGGGGGCCACCAGACTCGCCAAGGGGGTCACTGGACGTGCCCAAGGGTCATCGGACCTGCCAGGGGGTCACCGGACGTACCCGCTGGTCATGGGACCTGTCAGGGGGGTCACCAGACTCGCCAAGGGGGTCACTGGACGTGCCCAAGGGTCATGAGACCTGCCAGGGGGGTCACCAGACATAAAACTACTGATGACGTGGCCCCTTGCCTTGTCATGATTCCCTTTGGACCGGGCCTCGTGTACATCTTTTTTGGGTTGGGCCGCAGCGTTTCTTGTGAAGGAAAAATGGCCCATAACATTAACCCCCCGAGTTTCTCGGAGAACTTGTTTGTTCGAGAAACTCTAAGGTTTCCCAACGCTTCGTTGTCTGTTTCGCTAATTTTCCAAGCGCATTAGCTGCCAGGTGAGAGGCCTGTTCGCAATACTCCTCATCTGCTATCGCCTTCAAAGGACTATAAATTCCTCATTTTTTTTTATCTCTTTTGGGTGCTTTGGAGGCATTAGGCTGAGGAGCCTTCGAGGTGAGATCATCCAAGCAAGAGAGCTTCTCCCCTTGCTTGCCTCAACAAGGTGGGTTTTATTTTTATTATTTATTATCTATTTGTCATGTGACTTTCCCCACTTGTCATCTCCCACTTGCATTCTCCATTTTTTTTCTCCTTTTTTTTTTAAGCTTGATATCATTTTCCCTCCTTCTTCCCTTTCATTTCTTCTTCCTCGTCTGAGCTACTCGTGGCTACGCGTCGGGGGTCGTCATCTGGGCCACGACGAGGAGCAGCGCTTTCAGATCTCGGTCGCACGTGGAGAGATCTCTGACGTGCGCGGCGGGCGCTTGAAGATCGCGCTCAGCCGAGAGTTCCCTTCATCGGCTTCGGCGGTGTGCTCTGTCTTCGGGCCGATGTCAGGCGCGCAGACCTCTCCAGCCCAGCGTGAGCACACGGACTTCTCTAGCTCGGCGTAGGCGCGGGCTTCTCGCTCCATCTCCGGGCCTCCATCGGGCGCGCATGCGTCTCCAGCTCGACGCGAGTGCGCATGCTTCTCTAGCTCGACGCGGGCGCACGGGTTTCTCCAGCTCGGCATAGGCGCGAGCTTATCACTCCGTCTCCGGGCCGGCGTCGGTGCACAAGCCTCTCCAGCTCGGCACAGCCGTGCGAGTTTCTCCGGCGCAGGCGTGGGCTTCTCGCTCCGTCTTCGGGTCGGCGTTGGTGCGCAGGCATCTCTAGCTCGACGCGAGCACGAGCTTCTCGCTCCATCGTCGGGCCTCCGTCGGGCGCGCATGCGTCTCCAGCTCAGCGCGAGTGCGCATGCTTCTCTAGCTCGACGCGAGCGCACGGGTTTCTCCAGCTCGGCATAGGCGCGAGCTTATCACTCCGTCTCCGGGCCGGCGTCGGTGCACATGCCTCTCCAGCTTGGCACAACCGTGCGAGTTTCTCCGGCGCATGCGCGGGCTTCTTCGCTCCGTCTTCGGGCCGGCGTTGGTACGCATGCATCTCTAGCTCGACGCGAGCACGGGCTTCTCGCTCCATCGTCGGGCCTCCGTCGGGCGCGCATGCGTCTCCAGCTCGGCGCGAGTGCGCATGCTTCTCTAGCTCGACGCGGGCGCACGGGTTTCTCCAGCTCGGCATAGGCGCGAGCTTATCACTCTGTCTCCGGGCCGGCGTCGGTGCACATGCCTCTCCAGCTTGGCACAACCGTGCGAGTTTCTCCGGCGCATGCGCGGGCTTCTTCGCTCCGTCTTCGGGCCGGCGTTGGTACGCGGGCATCTCTAGCTCGACACGAGCGCGCGGGCGTCAGGTGCGCGAGTTTCTCCAGCTCGGCGCATGCACATGCTTCTCGCTCCGTCTCCAGGCCGGTGTCGAACGCACATGCCTCTCCAGCTTGACGCGGGCGGTGGTGGGTGCACGCATGAGATTTTTAGAAGAGCGCTCGGGTCCTCTACTCGTGTGGCTGTGGTTCTCCGGGTCTAGATTTGCAGGTCGCGCGTGGCTGGCCATCTCTTCTTCCTCGACAAAGAACTTGAGTTTGGGTTCGGTGTTGAGCTTGGTGGCGCTCCTTCCCGAGCTCTCGCCTCATCGCCTGAGCTCTCCATACCGGGAGAGGGGTGTTCAAACTTCGTTCATGTGGGACGATGTGCCTTCGAGCTCAGACCCTCCTGCGAGTGGAGAGGGGTCCTCACTCTTGGGCATCGGGATGCATGTCGACCAAGGCACGCACGTTGCCCGGGCTTCATTAGTAACTTCGCGTGCACCAAGCCCGGCGTTGGCCTAGTCTTCCTTGCGCGATCTGTGTGCATGGGCCAGATCCGACCGCCGCTAGATCTCTTCTACCTCAGTTGTGGACGCACAGGTCTCTCCGGTCCATCGTGGTCGCCTTTCCCCGTTCTGTGCATCGGGGGTCGCCACCTCTCGGGTATAGCGCGGTTTGTTTTGCGCCTAGTTAGACTATAACTTTTGGGGACGGTGTAGTCGATTGTGCATCTAGTTAGATATTTACTCCAAATCTCTTTTGTAGTGTTCAGATGGTGGAATGAGAGTTGTCTTTATCCTTTTGTTTTTAATGGGATCGCAGTGCGTTGAATATCTTGCTTGCTTTAACATGTTCTTTGGTCGTCCGTCTGGCGCTCCAACCTAGTCTTTTGGTGTTCCTGTTTGTAGGGGCGTCTTTTATACGTCTATCTCGCAGTCGGGTTGGGCATCTTTGATGCCTCGAGCCCCTATTCGCGCGAGTGCCTCGTGGGCGCCTCGCCGCCTTCCTCTCCATCGGGCTGGGCATCTTTGATGTCTCGAGTCCCTGTTCGCGTGAGTATCTCGTGGGCGCCTCGCCACCTTCCTTGCTGTCGGGCTGGACATCTTTGATGCCTCGAGTCCCTGTTTGCGTGAGTGCCTCGTGGGCACCTCGCCGCCTTCCTCGCCGTCGGGCTGGGCATCTTCGATGCCTCGAGTCCCTGTTCGCGTGAGTGCCTCATGGGCGCCTCGCCACCTTCCTCGCTGTCGGGCCGGACATCTTTGATGTCTCAAGTCCCTGTTCGCGTGAGTGCCTCGTGGGCATCTCGCCGCCTTCCTCGTTGTCGGGCCGGACATCTTTGATGTCTTGAGTCCCTGTTCGCGTGAGTGCCTCGTGGGCGCCTCGTCGCCTTCCTCGCCGTCGGGCTGGGCATCTTCGATGCCTCGAGTCCCTGTTCGCGTGAGTGCCTCGTGGGCGCCTCGCCGCCTTCCTCGCTGTCGGACCGGACATCTTTGATGTCTCAAGTCCCTGTTCGCGTGAGTGCCTCGTGGGCGCCTCGCCGCCTTCCTCGCTGTCGGGCCGGACATCTTTGATGTCTTGAGTCCCTGTTCGCATGAGTGCCTCGTGGGCGTCTCTCCGCCTTCCTCGCTGTTGGGTTGGACGTACTTGACGTCTCTGACCCGCGTGAGTGCCCCGGAGGGCGCCTCACCGCCTTCCTCGTTGTTGGGTTGGACGTACTTGACGTCTCTGACCCGCGTGAGTGCCCCGGAGGGCGCCTCGCCGCCTTCCTTGTTGTCGGGCCGGGCGTCTTCGACGCCTCGGGCCCCTATTCGCGTGAGTGCCTCGTGGGCGCCTCGCCGCCTTCCTTCGGTCGTCCTTGCAGATAGTGGTGACCCTTGTGCTTTCAAGCCATCATTGTTCGACGGTCTGGGGTCGCCACCTAGCTGGGCTCCCTTGGAAGTCACCATCTGTAAGAAGAATTCTTTAAGCTGACCTCCTTATATGAGGTCCTCAATTTATCTTCTCAGTTGGAGGCACTCGATTTGTCGCTCGGAGCTCCCGTATCTCTCTCTGGAACTCTGCACAATATTCATTAGCTCGCCGTCGGGGGTCAGCGGTATCGCCACGGGGGGCGGTGCGACAACTCATCCTGTGTCCCCAACTGCCTGGCTTGTTGGCACATCTCGACGGGGGATCGGGTTCTCAGGGGGTGTTCCCGCGTAGTTCGTGGATTACGTCCTCCTCCGAGGAGATTAGGGTCGCGGTATCTCCCATTGTTGGTTTAGGCGGTGCCTACGATCTTCGTCCCTGCCCTCCCGCCTGGGTACGTCGACGCGGCGGGGCGAGTGGAATTGGCGCAAGTCGCCGCTGTCTGCCACTTCATCCCTGCCTACGAGGCGGGCGAAGGCCGACCATTGGGACTCGTCGGTGTACGCGACACAGTGCGCACGTGTGTTTTGGGGAGGCGGATTCTCACGGGGCACCTGGTTGACATCTCTAGGCGGTGCCACGCGCGCTGGGTGCACTCGGGATCGACATCCTGGAGACTTAGGTCGGGGGCGAGGGGTGAAGTCGTGCCTTCGACCATGCTTCATATCGCGGGGTTCGAATTTTCCGTCGCCCAGAGTTCCCGTATCTCCCTTTGCAACCCGTGCTCAAGGTTCATCAACTCCGTGTCAGGGGCCGGCAGTGTCGCCACGGGGGGTGGCATGACCACTCGTCCAGTGTCCCCGGCTGCCTGGTTTGCTTGCGTGTCCTGGCAAGGGAGCGGGTTTTCTGGGGCAGCTCCTACGGTGTTGACAGACTCTGCCCTCCTCGGGGGAGATTGGCTTCGTGGGATCTCCCATTGGTGGTTGAGGTGTTGCCGGAGATCTTCGTTCCTACCTGTCTGCCCTGCAGTGTTGACGCGGAGGGGCGGGTGGAACCTGCGCGAGTCTCCGCTGTCCGCCACTTCTTCCCTGCCACCGAGACGGGCGAAGGCCGACCGTCGGGATGCGTCAGTGTGTGCGACAGAGTGTGCGCGAGAGTCTTGGGGAAGTGGGTTTTCGTGAAGACGCCTTGTCGGTACGTCGGGGCGACGAGGCGCGCGCTGGGCGCGTTCGCGGTCGGCACCTCGGAGGCTTGGGTCCGGGGAGTCTTCGCTCCCGTCTGGCATGGGGTCGCGCCCTTCACGTTCAGGCGGGGTCATCAACTGCTCCCCTCCCCCAAAGATTCCTTCCAGGGCGGGCTCGTACCCCCCAATCCTGGCTAGCGCGCCGGTCAACTTGAAAAGGTTATCTTCAAGGCGTGTCATCCGCGCGTCCCTCTCATCGTGGACGGGGTCGGAGGTCACGCTCGCCTGGGGTGCATTTTGAGCCTGATTTTGGCGGGCGTGAACTTGAACCCGAGTGTTCATCGTGACGCTTCCCGCGGGGCGGGGGCTGCGTTTTCGGAGACGGTCACGCGGTTGGCCATCTCGGGGGAAGAGTTCCTAATCACGTTCTTCGGTACCTAACGCGGTGAACCTTCGAAATCGTGGAGGAAATATTTGCCGGTGGGATCTCGTGGTTGTTGCTCGAGGGATCCCCTCCTTCTAGCGCCAAAATGTTAATGCCTGAAAATGGATCAACACGAAAACCGGTCCGCGGTTCGGTCTAGGGCCGGATCCTATGACCGCGCGGTGGTCGAACGGAGAAGTTGTCCCAACACCTGTACCTCCGCCGTGCCGGAAAAGGATTTCCGACGACTCGTCACTTGAGAAAAGAGAGAAACGTGAACTAAAGGACCGCGGAGGGGTTTCCTCCGGCGGGCACTCCGACGCTCAACATTAGTCTAGGTGTCGTGCTTCAAATTCTAGAGAGAGAAGCTCTGATGAGAGAGAAGCAGAGGTTTTGTAAGTGTGAGCAAACTTACCTCCAAATGAGAAAAATGGAGGTATTTATAGTGAGGTGGTGGAGTTTGGGTAGGCTTGTCATTGAATCCTTATGTCCTGGGATCCGATGGGGGTCACGGGACCTTATGAGGAGCCATGGGATATGAGGGGTGGTCATGGGACCTGAAGGGTGGTCATGGGACTCGACGACGTGGCCATCTGACTTGGTGGTTTTTCATGGGACCTGAGGGGTGGTCATGGGACCCGACGACGTGGCCATCTGACTTGGTGGTTTGTCATGGGACCTGAGGGGTGGTTATGGGACCCGACGACGTGGCCATCTGACTTGGTGGTTTGTCATGAGACCTGAGGGGTGGTCATGGGACCTGACGACGTGACATTTGGTCTTGACGGTTTGTCATGAGACCTGAGGGGTGGTCATGGGACCCGACGACGTGGCCATCTGACTTGGTAGTTTTTCGTGGGACTTGAGGGGTGGTCATGGGACCCGACGACGTGGCCATCTGACTTGGTGGTTTGTCATGAGACCTGAGGGGTGGTCATGGGACCCGACGACGTGGCCATCTGACTTGGTAGTTTGTCGTGGGACCTGAGGGGTGGTCATGGGACCCGACGACGTGGCCATCGAACGTACCCACTGGTCTTGGGACCTGTCAGGGGGGCCACCAGACTCGCCAAGGGGGTCACTGGACGTGCCCAAGGGTCATGGGACCTGCCAGGGGGTCACATGACGTACCCGCTGGTCATGGGACCTGTCAGGGGGGTCACTGGACGTACCCACTGGTCTTGGGACCTGTCAGGGGGGCCACCAGACTCGCCAAGGGGGTCACTGGACGTGCCCAAGGGTCATCGGACCTGCCAGGGGGTCACCGGACGTACCCGCTGGTCATGAGACCTGTCAGGGGGGTCACCAGACTCGCCAAGGGGGTCACTGGACGTGCCCAAGGGTCATGGGACCTGCCAGGGGGGTCACCAGACATAAAACTACTGATGACGTGGCCCCTTGCCTTGTCATGATTCCCTTTGGGCCGGGCCTCGTGTACATCTTTTTTGGGTTGGGCCGCAGCGTTTCTTGTGAAGGAAAAATGGCCCATAACAGTTCTGATATTAGATTTGGATTTAGAAGGAAACAAAACGACAATTACATAAGAGCAATGCTATTTGGCACAACTCACTACTTTGAACTATCCACTCAAGTGTTGACACGTGGACAAATTTTAAACAAAAAATAATATTTATTACTTTGTTGGGGGAGTCGTTTTAGTCGCGAGTCGTGCTGTAAAGCATTTCTGATTACATAAATGTGTTAACTTGAGAGAATATAATGAAAACAATAAACTTGGGCAAACTAGTTATTTAGTCAATTTCAAATTCCAAATGTTTATATAATTATTTTTTTTTAGAGATTTGTAACTAATTAAACCACTTTAAACATGTGATTTTTGATCTAACCTATGTTTGACAATTTTTAGGGATATAGCCAAAGGGCTTATGTGGCAATAATTAAGGTCCGATTTGCCCTTATTTATTAATAAATTCGTCACTTTCTCTTTCCTATTTTTTTTCAAATAATTATTTTTTCATTAAAACTTCAAAAATTCGTAACTTTCTCATACGAACTCGAAATTGAGTGATTTCAGATCCTACAAATTCGTGGCGTCGAGATCTTCAAAAATACCCATTACGTTTGATGAAAAATTATGTTTAATGCATCATATTTACGTTTCCATTTATTTTTTTGATAAATTTCAGTTATTTCAACATTTAAGGTAGTAACGTGATTTTTCTACATCTATGGTATTAAACATGATTTTTCATCAAATACAATAGATCTATTTTTGAAGATCTCGGCGTCACGAATCTGTAGGATTTGGAATCACTCAATTTCAAGTTCGTATGTGAAAGATACGAATTTTTGAAGTTTTGATGCAAAAAAATTTATTTGAAAAAAAATAGGAGAGAGAAAGTGATGAATTTGTTAATAAATAAGGCAAATCGGAGCTTAATTATTGTCACATGAGCCATTTGATTATATCCCTAAAAATTGTCAAACGTAGACTAAAAACAAATTTCATAGTTTTATTTGAGCTATTTTACTACACTGCCCAGTTTTTTAGAAAAAATGGCATGAAGTAGCCAATTCAAACTATGGCGTTTGCAAAATAGCCATAGTTTCATTAGGTTAGGCAAAATAGCCAATACAAAAATCCTTCCCCAAAAATCTCAAACAAAACATGGTCCTCACACAATTTCCCAAAACAGAGCACGTTCGATCGTGGCTGATGAAGAGGCGGCTCCGGCGGAGCCCGATGCTACAGCGGCTGCTCCGGCGGCGGCGGAAGAGGGTGCTTCGGCGGCGGCCAAACAGGGCGGCGAGGCTGCTGTGGATGAGGGGCTGCAGTCGAATCCACTCCTGAATCCCCGTCGATCTCCTCGCCTCCGCCGCCGTGACGGAGAGTCCGACAGGAGGTAAGATCGACGGAGCGATCGGGAACATCGCGAGCGTCGAGGACGCAAGAATCGCGTCGCCGAAGAAGGAGATGTTTCGGTTCTGCTTCAGATCCTCGATTTCCAGATTGTCATTAAATTTAATCCTGCATCGATTAATTTTAATTCAGCCGTCATAAACCTTACATTATGTCTTTATAGTTTGTTGGGATTGAATTTAATCCAACCTAGATTAATCTTACTTTGGCTAGTTTGCTTATAATTGACAAACTATGGCTATCTTGCAAAAGCTTAAGTTCTATTTGGCTCCGCTTGACCTTTTTTTTTATCATCCACACCACATAATATCTCATCGAATAAGGACTGAATTACCCTTCAACTTGATTCCTGATGAGTGACTAATATTCATAATGAAAAAAAATAAAAAATAAATGGCATTAACTAATGTCACGATTCATGAGGCGAGTATTCAGGCTACACAAAATAATTACACATTTTAAAAAGGAAGTCAAAAGTCAAAGCCAAACAACTTTCTAAGATTATATCGATGATTGATTGAGGGGGTTCAAGAACTGAAAAAAAAATCATTGAAACAAGAGTAAAAATAAATATTAAGCATCACTCGCTGAAAAAAAAGCAAACCTAAGCTCAAAAACATCTCGAAAATCAATGTGACGTCAACAAAATGGCTAGATACCAAAATAATCAGAAACGTAAGCTACGTTGAAATCATCCGAGCTTCTTGTTTAAAATAAAATCTAGAGAATTCCTTTCTTTTTATTCTTATTTTGATAATATTTCATTTTCTTCCCCGAATATCTTGTTTCATAAATTTTGTTTCTAGAGTTTGGCTTAATTTTTCTTTTTAGTTTCTTACAATTTATAGTGAAATGACAAAAAAAAAACATTTAAAAGAAATTAAGTACATAGAAAGTTTTAACATTGAAAGTATTAATGGAATCACCATCTTTTAATATAACTTAAAGAAGTTTTTCTGTAAAAAAAAAAAGAAAAAAAAAGTATAATGATGTTAAAGTTTCGAACCGTTTCTATTCTCTTTATTTACGATCCCAGGTTCCTCCTCTCTCCCTCTCACTCACTCTATCCATACGCTCATTCAAATCTCTCTCTCTCTCTCTCTCTCCATGAATTTCCCAGCCCAAGCTTCTAGGTTTTTGATTTGCCTATTTGTTTCTCAATCAATCGTATAGGTTACGGAGCAAGATTGTCCTTATTTGCTCTTTGGAATGCTGCAGGAAAAGTTCCCGGTGAAGATATCATCGAGACCGTCAACGACCCCTCCGAGATCTTCATTAGGTTAGTCATTAGGGATATTTCTTGAAGATGAGATAACTTCCCCGTTTCGAAACAGCGAATGAGAGTTGATAAATTTGGTATAAAATTTTTTCCTTTTGCTCAAAATTATGTATCCAATCTGGTATCACTCTTCATGGGTTTATAGTACTTGTACCAATTTTTAAAATCCAACCGCAATAAAATGAATAACTAAGGATCTCAACTAACAAATAGCCCCTTTTTCTTTTCTGATGAATATGATGTACTTTAACATATGATGTTTATTACGAGTAGCTAATTGGAATACACATTCTTAGGGGGCCTAGAAAGTAAAATTTACACGTAAAATAAAGATCAGAAGTCATTTCGGTTATATCTTCGAAACCAATGCACAGTGATGAAATGAGTAGCTCGTTTCTTTTTTTACAGTTTCCGAGAGGTGGTTCCTCTGAAGGCAAGGAACGTGTTCTGAGAGGAAGACAAGAAGCCGATCCCGAAATGGGAGGCGGAGAAGAGCAAGCTCAAGAGCTACCGCGTTCACCCAAGCCCTCGCCAACGGCAAGAACCTCCGCCTGAGGCGCATCTACGGAATCGAAGTGTTCCCTCAGTGCACGCTTCCATGGGACGGAATGGGATAAAACGAGAACATGCCGTAGGGGTATTAATATCTAATATGGACTTGACTTCATGCAACTGTTACAATGCTTGGTTAAAATTGTTTCAAGCACCGACAGAACCAGAAGCCCCCCTTGTTTCAAAGGGAGGAGGACGGGTTATTCACATTTCATTTGGATCTTGAAAGATATGAAAGATCTCCCTCCAAGCCGTACATACATTTCATTTAGTGTAAGAGCACAATCATTTGAAAATAAAATAAAAACTAAGGTATTATGGAAGGTTTTAAAATGTGAATATTATATGAAATTGTCATTGTGTTAAGATATTAGATGTAAGGGAGAGTTAAGATGATAATAGTTAGTTGAGGGGTTAATATAATATTATAAGAAGTTGTATCAGACTATAAGTAGGAGAGAATTACTTGAGAATGTCATCGAATTGCTTTTGTATTGAATTCTTGAGAAGGAATGGTAGAGAGCCTGAAATCTCTAGGATTATCCGGAGACTCGATCAACACTATCCAAAAATCATAACAAATTGCAAGAGCATTGTTATATTATTGTTTGTCTTTCTCATATTGTGCTCGTTACATAGTGACGGCGACATGAACGATTCCGACACTGTTAATTGCCGCAGCGACCATTGTAGTCTCATCTAATGGCGACGCACAAACAGCTAAAACAGTAAAGTTAGTCGAAACGTGCAGATCTAGCATAAGAGCGGAGGCGACCATAATCAGGACGGTCATGGCTTGCGAGCTGAGCTACGACTTGACCGGAGAGAGGATCGACGTGACCACCAAAGGAACAACTACTCATCTCTAGATCTTCAGCTCTTCTTGAGGACTGCAAGTCTATGACTTTTGTGTTTTTTGCTTTGTTTTTCGTAATCAAAGAGAATGGAATCAAGAAAGCAAACACTCAAGCTCACACTACACTCAATGCTTTGTGTTTTATTATATAGTGCTGGTGTTTTTTTTTTTTAGAATTTAGCCAGGTTGTACATTTGATTTCCGCATGTAGTTTATGATACTTTAAAATTTTGAAATTTGGGAGTTTTTGAGTAATTTTTTTTTTAAGGTTAAGAGTTTGAAATTAAAAAAAGATGCTCAAATATGCTAAATTTTTCTCAAATCTAACATTTCTTTATATGTCAAAAATACAAGAAAATTTAACTAAAACAAAAAAATTGATGTGTCTATCATTAATATTTTGTTGCCCTCTCTCTCTCCAATTTCCTATTTCCGTGAGTGTGCGAAAGACGAGACTCTGAAACGAATGGATATTAGACTTTACAATTAGAGGATTTTTTTCGTATAGAATACGTTTTTGCTTTGCATGATTGTATCCACTATATTATCTTAAACAATTCTCAGCTTTTTTAATCGACTATTTATCTCTATATCGCACGTTCTCCACTAATTTTATCTTCAAATTCAAGTATGATAATTCGTTTCATTACAATTCTATTTGTAATTATAATTTCTCGTTCATTCCTTAGAGAAAATTCATATTCATTTGTGAGAATTGCTTTGATTTTGTATTTATGATGAATTTAGGGTTATGAAAGATGGAAAAAAGTTCTGCAGAAAATTTGAGGAGACAAATTAAAAGAGGAATTGCAATGGTCATCGTCATGGCGTGTAGGCGGGCATTGGGTAGTAAATTGGGGATCGGGTTGCTAGGAGTCATGAAAATTAACGGATAAAGAGAGACGACACTGTATTGAAGAGACAAAATAAGACCGAGGGAGGAGAGGAGGTTTCTTCAGCGGGAGGAGAAATGGAGCAGGCGATCGTGGTGATGTCGTAGATTGCTAATGAAGTGTCTATGCACCTATATTTTACTAAAGGTCCACTTTCTGTTAGTATATGTTGATGAATTGAAATGTGTTGTCGCACGAAAATGAACAACGATTATCTACCTCGGGCGGTTCGATCCAATGCCGGACTAAGAGATCGCACCCGGGCCAAAAGTGTGAACTCGAAAGTCTCGAGCTAGGTTTTCTCCGATCAACCCACCTCTCAAAGGAGGGAAGGGGTGAGGAGGAGGAGTGACCGTGCATTTTGTGTATAGGCTGCCTACGTACCCGTGTGTGGGATCAGGTCAGAGCGTAGTTCACGGCGTATGTAACGCAGAATGAGGCGTAGAGCCTGGAGGGTGTGCTCAACAGAAGAGACGGAGTGCGGAGGTGTCCTCGGCGCCGTCTCAGAACTCTGGGATCGAGTGACCCGAGAGAGAATGTGTGTTTTCTCTCTTTTGGAGACGCGAGAGACTCTAAGTCAAGAGTTCTTTGTCGTGGCGGAGATTCCGGACGCGTAGGCGATTTCCAGTCAGAAATGCAGGGCGCGTAGGCGATTTCTTGTCAGAAATGGTGGACGCATCTAGTGTGCTAGACGTGTAGGCGATTTTTAGTCGAAAACCGCTGGAGCACTCGTGGGCTCGAGATTGGTCGTTCGATCGAGAGAGGCGGCGCTCGGGAGTTCCCGGGAGCGCTTCGGAATCTCTGAGAACGAGAAATCGAGGAGAATCCGCTTCAGGCCAAGGGTGGCATCCAGAGAAGCAGAGAGAAGTCTCAAGTTTATTGAGAATGAATGGGATGGCTTTCCCCTCAATGAGAAGGGGTATTTATAGTACTTGGAGGGCCTTAAGAGGTGTGTTTGTCATCCATGTGGGACTGGGGGCGCGCGCCCCGCCAAGAGGAGGAGCGCAGTGTGCGCGCGGCGCGCTACGCGTGGCGCGCAAACTGCCCCGCGCGGCGTGCGCCGCGCGGTCTGCCGGGGCGCGGCGCGCAACACGCGGCGCACACCGCGCAGCGCGCGGTATGCCAGGCGCGGCGCGCGCCTGGTTGTCCTTTAGTGACATTCGTTTTATTTGGCCCGTTGGGCCTTCGGAGCTCCGGATATCGTGCAAGTCACATGAAACATAAAAGTCTCCACTCGAGGAGCAGGGCTCGATCCGAGGAGAGTGACTCGACTCAAGGAGAATGACTCGACTCAAGGAGCGAGGCTCGACTCGAGGAGAATGACTCCACTCGAGGAGCAAGGCTCGACTCGAAGAGAATGACTCGACTCGAGGAGCAAGGCTCGACTCGAGGAGAGTGACTCGACTCAAGGAGCGAGGCTCGACTTGAGGAGAATGACTCGACTCGAGGAGCTGAAAGCTTGACACGAGGACTTGTCAGTCGACTCGTGACGGAAGGCTTGCCGCTCTTCAGGACCTCCGGCCTGACCATCGGCCCTTTGAACGGCGCGTCTTCTCGGCGTCTCGGGTTTTCCGAAAACGACCGACAACAGAATGTAGTTTTGCAAGCATATTACTCAAAATTAGGTTTTCAATAACAAATATATATTGAAACTCGTTATTTTAAATTATTTTTTCAAATTTATATTTAAGGTTACCACGCTTCTGACTATTGATTTTGGGAAATATTTTTTTTCTTAGTGTTTAGTATGTACACAATGATTCATTTAAATTGTACTTTTCTGCATACTTTTATAATTTTTTCACGAGTTATTTTTCAAATATCAAGTTGGACCATCAACCATCAAATAATTAATATGTTGCATACGCATTCGTTTTGTTTTTACATTCATATTCAATTTTGAAATTGTAGTTAATTTGTCTATTTTTTATATTGATTTAATTTTGAACCTCGATTGTTAATAAAAAGAATCGTATTATTTATACTAAATAAATCTTTGTCAATCACGTGCTTCTATCTAGTAATATATATATATATATATATATATATCCGAGCTCCAATACAATACTTACTACTAATCGATAACGTTAATGGGATACCAAGCTATAGACTAATTTAATCGTAAGAATCGTTGTATATCGACCAGATACAGTAGCATAATACATTGACGACAGGAGTCTAAAAAATAATACTTAAAATATGGTTATACAAAACAAAAGAAAAAGAAAGAAAGAAATAATAAAACCAAAAAAACAAATAGAAAGTCGATCACATGCCAGCAAAATTTAAAAAGCTAGGAGGGCAACGGAATCATAATATTGACCCCCCCTTAAATACTCACTTTCTGCATATTCTTTTATGAAAGGGATACGCCAAAATTTAGAGAGAGATAAAAAAAATAAAAAATAAAAGGCTCTCATGTGCGTTGGCATGTGGGCTTGGCTGTGACGCAAATACATTAAAAATTTTAAAATCACTTATTTTCATTTCTTAACTATTCATGGACGTGTATATATATGTATGGCGATACCCACAACTTATTTACTTCATTATCATCACGCTGATGCGGACATGGTTTGTAGTTGGATCGGATCATGTTGGAGTATATACGTTCTGAGTATTCCAATAAATCCAATCATTGACTATGGAGATACTCTACAGACAAGGCCAATTAATAATTAATAATAACGACAACAAATTTTCTGGAATTATATGCCAGAACTTTTGAACTACAAATCACAGGACCAAAAATTATATTGAATTTTCAGGCTGGACAATTTTGGGTAACGAGCTTTAATATTGTAGAACTCGGGCTAGAAGTCAAGAGACATGAAGTTTATTTTCATGTTATTAACAAAAAATACAAAGAAATAATAATCACCAAAATATATTTTATTTACCCTCGAATGTAGTTGACATGGCCCAAAGAAAAAATAAACATCGTCGTCGACCTCTCCATCCCAATCGCCATCGCTATCGGCATCGAATAGAGTCAAGGATCTTTAGTAACTGATGAAAATATTAATGCGAAAAATTCTCACACGACGCAAGTATATGTATCGTCAAGTAGTAGATTGTGCAAAAGCACGGATGTCGATCCACGAGGACAAAACACGTTTCGATTTAACTCAATAATTCTTTTCTTTTTGAATTGTAAATAAGAAACAATGGGGGTTTTGATTGATGGTTTTGCAAACTTAAGAAGCATGCAAATGATTGAAATATTTAACTTATAAAATAAACAAGGGACATGACTTCCATAGCTCAATGATGTGGTTAGTTAATGAGAATAAGTGTAGAACGGGTTGAAGCGGGAAAATTTAGTCTCAATCGCCTTAGAACATCAACTAATCTCTCTCGAGTCTTTAGGAATTCTAATTGTTTAGCGAACTTACACATCTTGGCTTGGATCCTATTAAAACAAACAATTACAGTGCGCTCGGGATTTCAAACAACTACACATATCCCTTAGTCTTTTTATAGATCTAGGTAGATTTGTGATGGAAAGGTTGAGCACGTTCGTTTATTACCTCTCGATTTCCAAATCCCCTTCAACAATATTCAACTAAGCATACAAACGAAATCAAATCAACATCCAACAATAACATAAACTCAAATCCAAAATTCCATCTCAAAGAAACACTACTACAAAAACATTGATTAACAGCGTTTTTTAAAAGCTGTGAAATATGATTGAAGGCGTTTTTTGCACGCTGTTGTATCGCATGAGGTTAAAAGTACCTGTGGAAGCAGCGGAGTCAGATGGGAAGGGAAGGGAAGGGAAGAGAGAGAGAGAGAGAGAGAGAGAGAGAGAGAGAGAGAGAGAGAGAGAGAGAAGGATACAGACCTGAGCGAGAGGCGGTCGAGATAGGGGACGCTGGCGAGCTCAGAGGGCTTGCCTTCTTTCTCGTACCTGTGGAAGCAGCGGAGTCAGAAGGGAAGGGAAGGGAAGAGGAGAGAGAGAGAGAGAGAGAGAGAGAGAGAGAGAGAGAGAGAGAGAGAGAGAGAGATACATACCGGAGCCGGAGGGGAGGCAGCAGCGGCCGGCGGCGGCGGAGGAGCTGGAGAGGACGCGGCAGAAGCCGGCGGCGGCGGAGAGGAGGCCTTAGCCTTGGCCTTGGCCTTGGCTTGAGCGACCTCTTCTTGGGTCTCGGCGAGGAGGCCGATGGGGGCGCCGACGGGGGCGGTGTGGCCGATGGGTCTCGCGGACGATGGGGCTTTGGTCGTAGGTTGTCAGGGTGGAGGATTCGGTTGTCAATGGCTTGACATTACTCGGAGTGAGCAAAGAGGCTAGGGTACGCGTCTGTGGAAAACATGGAGAACGTGATTATTTGGAGATTGGAGAAGAAGTTATTATACTCAGAGAATTAGGGGTTTTTTATTCTATATATGCTTAGAAAATAGAAATAAACTGCCATATTTTTTACAGCGTTTTTCCATAAACGCTGTGAAATAAAAACAAATAAATTAAATTCTGAAACTTACACGTGTCAAGATATAATTGTACATTAACTTTTGACAGCGTTTGTATATAAACGCTGTCAAAACTTTTTTTTTCAAACCACTTCTTCTCCACATGGCTTCTTGTAATTCGAGGGAATAAAATGAAAGCGCTTATATATAAGCGCTGTCTTATGTTTTCCACAGCGTTTCTCTTCACAGGCCACGTGTCTTCTTACGATTCGACAATAAAAAAAAATGATGTTTTGACGGCGTTTTTTTGCCAAGCGCCGTGAAAACATGTGCTGTGAAAAGCATGATTTCTAGTAGTGAAAGAAAGCTAAAAACAAAGCATACAACTAGACAATAAAAGAAAGGAAGTTCAAAACAAGGAAATAAAAAACAAGAGAAAGGAAAATGAGTAACAAATGGAGTGTTGATGATGAAGATGAGGGAGATGTCAACTTTCTTCTTCTTCTTCTTCTTCTTCTTCTTCTTCTTCTTCTTCTTCTTCTTCTTCTTCTTCTTCTTCTTCAAGAACTCACGAGCTTTCTCTAAAATGGGTCTAAGGAATAAAATATGGAACTAAGCATAAAAATTATCCATTACACCTAACTAAGGGTATATGGTACTCAGGGGTACATTTTCGGAGTATTATGTGTTAGGAATATTGCCCACTTGAAGATAATAAATAAACATGAATGATTACTGAATTGGATAAGAAGTTTACTTTATTAAGATCTATGATTAGTGGGCTGAGTTCTGAAATCAGAATCAATAACAACTATCTTTCATAGCCTCCGTATTAAACTGAATCACGTGTTGGACACCTGAGTTCGGACGGTGAGCTAAAACATGGTCGATGATTGATACATGCCTGGAAAGCTGAATCTAAAATCATTTATGTGGAACACGGTCGAAGGTTGGTCACTTCGTGGGAGCATTCTGCACTTTTGGTAAGTGTACGACCCAAACAGACTTTGGTTGTAGATGTGTCGTTTAAGTACTGTTACGACGCACTAGCCGGGGTCGCTTATGATAGTCACAGTGAGGCTTGATCTAAATCCTGAAGTGATCATGGATTTCTAGTTCATATCGTCAGGTTCTTTGACTCATTCGTTAAAGGTTACTAAGACGTTGATTAAACTTATGTCTTGGGAATTCGGAATATGAATTGAGAAGAAATTGGTTGAGAGATACGGAATCCAGCCTTCCTGAAAGAAGGTTAATGTTCACTCACCTAAGGGTTGATTCCATAAGCGAAAGATTGCTAGCACTTTCAAAGTAAGTAACGTTCAGAAGAATATTTCGCTGGGGAAGAAACGGTGATTAGGGTATATATCAAGAAAGGTATAACGGAATAATAGACCTTTCTCGATACGGGTTGAACCTGGAGGATCTTGATTACGAACTGACTAGATCAGTGGACACTCGTCACGATGAGTAAATATAATTCTAGTATAAAGGAGGGTTCAGTCTTGGCTTACATGATGGAGTATTTGACCCAGATTAGACGAATCAATGGAAAAAGAAAAAAAGACTTTTTCGTCTTTTTCATCGGATTTGTTAAGCTTCTATTACTAGGTCCATAATCCCCGATTTGACTTCGATAAAGACGAATATGAACTCTGTAGTAATGATGAATTTCATTATTACAATATCACAAGCTTAATAGGTATTGACAACAATAAATTCAGAAAACGGGTATTTGCTGAATTAATAAATTATTTATAGTAGAATTGTTTATTTATTGTTGGATCAAGTAAATAATCAATTAATTAGTTATTTGTTTATTGTTGCACCAAGTAAATAAATAATTAATTGAGTTTTAACTGATTGGACCTTGCAATTGATGAAAGTCGAATTTCCTAGTGCCATGCATTAGGATTTGCGTTTTTCATGTTGGCGGTGTGCCTTCATGAACGATTTTTATGTATTGGTATTTACCAATATTTTCTCTTTAGTTGTTTAAATAAAGGAGATAGAATAATATTTAAAAAAAATAATATATTGTCCTTTATTCTCTCTCATGAATATTTAAAGAGAATATATTTAAAAGGAAATAATATATTCTCTTTTATTCTCTCATGAATAAATATTCTCTATTGAAACAGAAAATAAAATATTCTAGATATTGATCTGCTGGATGATAGAAAAAATAGGATTGATAAGATGAGATCCAATGGCTGAGATTAATCCATTACCGTGAACACATAGTGTGAACACAATAAAGGAGAATACTATATTCTAGAAGGTTCCAGGAATATTTCCTTCTACTACTATAAATAGGGTTCATGAGAAGGCAAAAATCAAGTTTTTGGAGTTGCAAAATTCGTCCAACCTAGCTTGGTGTGGTCGAATTCTTTTCTCTCTTCTCTCACTCGGAATTTTGTTATTCCATTCTTAGAAAATAAGAGTGAGACCTGAAACACCATAGTTTCAGATCTAGTGAGATAAATAGATCGTGAACCCACATAGGATCTTATTTATCCAAAGATTACGTTTCGGAAGACTAAGGTGTCATTGAGGCGTAAAGAAAGAGATCCCGAAGGTTTCAGAGACATCTCGAAGGTCTGATCGTAGAAGACGACGCTAGGAGGCTGAGATGAGACGAGAAGAAGACGAGGAGCTCGAGGAGATCCCGATTCAGAAAGTTTAAGGAGAAACCCGTAAGTTTTCTATAACTCGTCTCTTTAAATTGGTTGCTTGACATATATGCTCTCGTGGTTCAATTAATTAAACAAAACTAGATCTTGTTTTAATAACCATTAAATTGGTTAGCTTAAGATAGCGTAATTAATTATCTTTTCTGCACGGTTATTAATTTTGGGTGCGTAATCACCAACATCATGGACCCTTGTATGTAATTCAAGGGCCAATATTAGTTCCAAAGACGAAGAAAAAATTAAACTAAAAATTGTGTTGGCGCAGTGTACCCTAGCATGGCGCGCCGCGCCATGTGGTAAATTATGTGCTGGCGCATCGGGCAACTCAACTGGCGCACTACGCCATGGTAAATTCTAGAAGGCGCGCTGCATCGGTCTTGCTGTTTAGCTCAATATTCACCTCGAGTGCGGGCATCCAAGGTAGGCACGGCACGCCGTGCTCCAAAGTTGCTATTCCGTCTTTTTGTGAAGTCCAAAACGTCTTCGTTTAGCTCTCAAATATCCCATTTTTCTCCATGAAGCTCCAAAAGCTCCCTTTGACTCGAAAACATGAAAACTCACTAAAAAAATAAAAAAATAGAACAACATCAAAAGATTCAAGAACAAGTCTCGATTCATTATCGAAAAACATTGATAAGTGTGAGTGAATCACACTTATATGTAGCACATGTTTTGTTCGGGATGTCCATCAAAGTATCACAAAGTTAGATCCTAAATCCTTAAAATGTTGTGTTTCTTGGATACTATCGCCTTCAAAGAGGGTACCATTGCTATTTTCATAGTCCTCACAAATATATTGTGCCCATTGATGTCACCTTTTCGAACACTTACCATACCTTATATCTGCGAAATCGGCCTCACCACCACGTGAGGATGATGACATTTTAGTCTATTCGATCACGTCACCAAAAGTCTCTACTCCTTTGAATTCACCGGTCACCCCTTCCCTAGCACCTAAATAAATAATGTAAACAACCGAAAATGTTCATATTGTTGCAACGCCTCCAATTCCTCTGTCACTTATTGTCACGACCCGCAGGACACCCGTCGCCCTCGGATCGTGACCTTTACCTATACTCATCTACTATCAAATCATTCATTATTTATAAACCACAATTTATGAAAAGAGTAGCATTGAAGTCATGAGCAGTTTGTAGAAAAATACGGTAAAATTTTTCTTTTCTTTTTAAAATGCTTTACAAACTACTTATGACCGCTACTCGTAAACACGGCCTAGGCCTTCAGCGTGTGTTTAAATTTTACAAAACTTTAAGAAAATACTTACTTAATATCAAAAGGACTAGAAACAGGGTTCAAACTGGTTTTAAAGAAAATAAAACCTTACATGTCTTTTCTACATGTATCCGTCCTTGCCGCAGGTCGTCATGAGATCTACGTTGACTAGCACTTCCGCTTCGCCTGAGCTTCCATCTACAGGGAGGGGGGTATTGTGGGGTGAGTCACACCGACTCAGTAAGCAGGATATCTAACCTAGTGCTACATGAGATGCACGAATGCAGATGACAATAGCAGGCAACAGACTTAGAAGAATAACGATCATTCAGCATCAAAGAAATTATCTAACTGGCTAACAAGAGCAATTTCATATCGAAGTTCATTCATTCATTCAGGAATCCGGCATTCTCCGGTTTCCTCAAAATCTCATCCATCTCACGCATCCCGGCGCCTTACATCAGTGGACTGGGCCCAATCGACACTTCAGTCCGCAGCCGCTCATGAGAGATGAGTAGGCTATTCCGAAAACTCGAGCCTAGCTCTCGGAAAGCCGAAGTTTTAACGTCTGGGATCCACTAGCACATGTAGGAGGGCCTTAGCGCGCGTTTGGTAGAGGGAATCAAACCCTCACCAATCCCTGGTCGATCCAGGGTTCATATTTCCTTTAGGACAGGTAAGCCACCCATCGACTTACCTGAAGCCACCCATCGACTTCCCATTAAAGGGCCTTCGGGAATGCCACTCGCTACATTGCCAACAAGAGTTCGTTATGTTTTACAGGAGCTATCTACAGCCTACCTGTCTATCTTATTACAGGAGGAGATCTTATCGAGATAAAGCCCGTCATTAACATTATTAATTTCACTGTATGGCTCTTTAAGTATTTTAGAAGGAGTTGTCGACAGTTGTGAGGCTGGACCTTCTCCTAGAACAGTTCCTCTCGGGATTGAATCCGATGGACACCGTCTTTCCTCCTCCTGTTGTCCTCTCATCAAGACGAAGGGGTAAAACTTATAACAGAAGCTTAACATAGTTTAAAAGGCTTCAAGGTTCTTAAGCCGCTAACCGTTTAACCCTATCATTTTATTATCTTATTAGTTAGTGGCCGAAACCTTATTCAGTCATCTTGTCTAACTGAGGGTTTCTCTTTGTTTTGGGATTAAACGAAGAAACATAAACAATTATTCTACTAGGCACCATTCCCCGTTAGCGTCTCAAACTTAAATCCCACTTACCCGGAATAGTTCGTCGGAGAACTTGGTGAATTCCGGAGTCTCTTTGCTTTACACGCTTCCCGAGACCTTCTACCACGTCCTGAAGCGTCGAGAGAACTAGAAATCCAAAGTTGAAACTTCGTTAGCCAATGATTCAGGAGGTGATGTCAAGCTTAAGGTTTGTTATCAGAATTCACTGCGAGTCGATTTAGGGGTTCGAGAATTTAATTCACTTATTTCCCGGTTTTTCGGAATTTAAACTTATTCAAGACTCGTACGAATTCGTACCAGAAAATGAGTACGAAATAAAATCCAAATCATTGATTAACGAATCTTAAATAAATTAAACGAATAATCCGAAAAATCATACAAACCGAGAATTCCAAAGCGAATTAAATTGACTTCTTAAACGTTAAATAAATAATCATAAATTATTTATTTAAATACAGGAAATACATCACATAACCAAATCCAAGAGTATTTAAACGCTATCAGCGATTTAAAAAACTCACGAGTTTATCGAGCTTTAACTACGATAACTCTTTTCTCGAAAATTTCAAAATCCGGCTTCATTGCCTTTGACTCGTCCGGTTCCCGCTCGTCCGTCTGAATCTGCAATCAAGTCACCGAATCCGATAACGAGTCGATTTCACAATTTCAAACTCGTATCAATTCCAAAATCCAAACCCTGACATCTCAAACCCGAACCAATTCAAGTAAATGTAACCCGAATCCGAGTAACTACACGCTAACACGTAAAAACGTTTACACACAATTACCAGCCCGAGGCTCAGAAATCATGACAACATAGTCAGACCGAAACACACAGCCAAAACCAAGCCCACGGCTATAACAACCACATGGTCAAACAACACACTCGGCCAAAATGAGCAATTCAACCAAGACCACATTTCAATCCAAAATTCCAGAGTCTCAAACTCATCATCACAGTCTCAGCAAATCAAACAGACTTTCCTCAAATAAACACACACGGCAAAGCTAACAATCTTAATGAAAATTTGTCCAAAACAACCACTACACTTCTAACAACAATTCTCAGTAACATCTGAACATCAAACCTGTTTAAAAACGCCTCAAAATCACTAAACAACTCGGAGAAATCAAAAGCCCTAAATATAGAACTTCCAAACCCTAGTTCTTAGTGATTTTCGGCCAAAATAATCCAAATCCAAAGAAATTCGAACTTAATCCATAATTTCAAATCATAACCATCAATAATCAAGCTCCACTATCGTCTAAACACAGCCAATTTCTCATGAATCGTCACGGAATTGAAACCCCCAAAACAAACTTCTCAAAACCCTAGCTTTCAGAAATCTTCACTTGAGCCCAAGAAATCCATACCTCACTTGAAGAGTCAGACTATTTGGACCGTCCTCACTCTTTTTTTCCTCGCCGGAGGTGCTCGCCGGAGCTCCAAAGACGCTCGGCGCTTCTCTCCTCTCGACTGGTGGCGCGCGCGCGGCTCGGTGGTGGGGCGGATAGCCGAGCGCAAGCGAAGCAGAAGAAGGGAAGAGGAAAGGATGGCGATGTGGGTTGAGCGACCGAGAGAAATGGCTCGGTGATGGTTGTCTTGGATTTTTTTTTTCTTTGTCTAGTTCTTCCGGCCGAGTGAGGCGAAGAAGAAGAGGAAAAAAGAGAGAGAGAGATCGAAAATGAGAGTGAGAAAGAAGGAGAAGAAATCCACGTGGCAAGTTTCTCTTGAGCCACATGTGGACATGTGGCCCACGTCTTAAATGGCCACGTATCTCTCCAAACAGCCCCTTTTCCATTTTTTCCTTTCAATCTCATCCTTTATTTGTTGCACTTTAGTCCCTTCAAAATAAAACCTCACAAATTTGTCCTTAATTAATCGAAAATATTATGGAAAAATAACCGAGAAAATTCTCATTAATTCTCGTTACCTTGAATATGTTTAAGGGATTTCGGAATTAATTTTCACACTTGAGATTTTTAATCTCCGAGTATGTTCCGAATAATTTTATTCGGAAAAAAAAAATATCGAGTTTACTCGAATATTCTTATTCCGAAATTTCGTCACCCTTAAATATTATTTATTGATTTTTCTTTCAGAGGCTGACGTGTACAAAGTCGGGTCTCACACTTATCGTATACACTCGACGTATCTGCCCTGCCTACACGCACTTATCTATCCTCTAGAGGCATGTCCTTCACCGGGTCCTTTGTCATTAGATCCCCCTCCGACCGATGATCTCCCCATCGTGTTACGCAAAGGTACCCTATAATGTAACTATCCAACTTCATCATATATCTCTTATAATATTTTGTCCTTTTCTTTATGCTCTTTTATCTCATCCCTTTACTCTATCTCTATACCTAAAACTGTTTGTGAAGCCTTGAACCATCTAATTGGCAGAAAGCAATGATGGATGAAATGAATGCCTTAATGTTGGAATAGATCTAGGATTAAGAATAATTTATCGCTTCTAGCAAGCGGCGGAATATAAAAAATTCTTTAAAACATGTAAAACGATTTTACTACCTAGACAAAGTGCATGAACATATAATTTAAAATTTAAAATTTAAAATATAATGAGTTTTCACTCGGTACCAACCTCGCTTGAAGCTTGAGCGTTGGGAAGGTTTTGGAAAGGCTGAATCGCTCGTCTCCCCACTTAGCTTGTCTCATTGCGTCTTCTTGAATCCGAGTAACCACGATAGTTTCTACCACTAGAGTCTTCGAGTTTAGAAAGGATTTAGTGTGTGGGCACTATTGAACACAATGACTCAAGAACTAGTCTTAGAGCCAAAGAGCTAATACAAAAGCTAGGTCTAATGAGGACCTAGGTGCCAAAACAAAAGAGCAAGAAGAGAGAGAGAGAGAGAGAGAGAGAGAGAGAGAGAGAGAGAGAGAGAGAGAGAGAGAGAGAGAGAGAGGGTGGGCGGCCAAGTTCTAGAGAGAGAAGCTCTCAATATCAAAAACTTGTGTATTCAACATTGTGAATGAGGTGTGGTATTTATAGAAGGAGAGATTGCCTTGAAGAGGTAGTTTCCTCTTTTATATTGAATATCACATATTCATGAACACAATTTGTATTTCCCATAATACCAAGGTTGGAAATTAGTTTCCCTTTCTCTATGTTGTTGGCCGTCCACTTCAATATGGCATGTGCCATAAATTTGTTTCCTCTTTTCCTTTTTGGCAAGTGTCTTCATACATCAATGCACAAAATAATTTCCCTTTCTCTTAATTGATGGAGGGCCACGAAATTTGTCTTCTAGAATAAGCTTCTAGATGTTTCTTTATTTGTTCATGACAATATAAGAAAAGCCCATGTAGAATTTTCACATAAAATTCCATAAAATAAAATTCAATCCTCAAGGCCCAATTCTTAATGTTGGCCGTGTGGACTTATTTCATTGTCATCATATGACAATGTCCAAAATCTTATTTTGACATTTATACCATCTTATGTCCTTATGGACAAAATTACCCTTTAGACAATTTTCGTAAAATTCGTCTAGTTCAACACTTGAACTTGTTTTGACTCAGCAACTAGTTTAACAAATCATACTCTCATGGATCCAAATGAACAAAGCTTGAGCTAGCATACTTGGACTCAAAAGTTCACAAACCTTTTCCAAGTTCTAGCTTAATGTCAATTGACTACACTAAAAAGTTGACACTGAAAATCTCTCGGTTCAAATGAATATATTTTCTACTAAAAAATTCTACTTAATTGTGATGAGAGGATACATTATATACTTCTATGTTTACCATTCATAAATATAATCAACTAGATAGGATTTACAAAATTACCATTTTACCCTTCTAGTTGTTATTTCCTCAACTCCTTTGTCACTTGTGAATAAGTTAGAAACAATGTATTGACGAGCAGCTAACAAGTCACATTGATTCATCCAAAAGAGTCATGACTCAATTTGGACACTGGCCAATTCATTAATTCACATTCCAAGGAACAAAGCATGAGGTGATATACATTGCATTTAAGCAACCTTGTACATGAATTCCATATCTATGAGATCTTCACAAAGTTGTTCATGACATCTTCATAACTTAGTACTTCATCAATAGGTCTTGTCTATATCACATATTGAATCCGAACTCTGACTTTCTCAAATGAGAATACGTAAGCTATGAAATGACATGTCTCATTTCAGGATTGAGGTAAGCATGATGCAATTCATATGTAGTGACTTCGAGACAGAAGAGGTTAAATGGTTTGTTCTTATTCTGTCTCTAGAAGTGCACTGATCAATTCAGTACCTTCAGAAGATACCTAGAAGAACTATAGAGTCTCCAACTCTCTATGTCTCATAACCAGACATCATAGGTTCTCCTAACAATCATACTGAGATCAGTAGCCCTTTGATCCTTAGATTATGAATATGTTGTTTTAAGCAAACCATGAAGAGTTTGTCCATGCAAATCTAAATTTGACTCTTCATTTGTTGTTAGGTTTGTTTAAGGACTAAAGACTAAGGTTTATCATAAAACTTCAAACAAACAAGGAAGAATGAATGAAAGTTTCAACTCTTTAATTATTAACCAGTTACAAGCCAACAAACTCCCACTTGAAATGTATATAAGTTATGACTGCTACTCTTCTTGTGGGCACCAATGCCAACAAACTCCCACTTGACTCAAAGAAGATGTGAGTAGTCCTTTATGCCTAATCCCTCCCGATGCTAGTCGAAGACCTTGCAGGCTAAAGCCTTGGTGAATGAATCTGCCAAGTTGTCCACCATCGAGATCTTCTTCACCTCCACGTCTCCGCACTACACGATCTCTCGAATCAAATGGTATTTCCTCTCAATATTCTTAGAGTACTTATGGCTTCGAGGTTCCTTTGAGTTAGCGACAGCCCCACTGTTATCACAATAAAGTGTTATGGGCTCGTCGAATTTTGGAACCACTTCCAAATACTTAAGGAATTTTCTAAGCCATACAGCTTCTTTGGATGCTTCACAAGAAGCCACATATTCTACTTCCATTGTGGAGTCAGCAATGCAAGATTGCTTGATACTCCTCTAAACAGCAGATCCACCATTCAAGATGAAGATGGATCCTGAAGTGGATTTCCTGGAATCCTTATTGGCCTAAAAATCGGAGTCGGTATATCCCATCATAGTCAGGTCAGTACTTGAATATGTAAGCATCATGTTCCTAGTTCTCTGAAAATACTTAAGAACATGCTTAACAACAATCCAGTGCTCGGGTCCAGGGTGGGATTAAAAATGGCTTATTACGCCAACTGCGAAGCAGATATCTGGTCTAGTACAAAGCATAGCATACATGAGGCTTCCTACGACTGAAGCGTAAGGAACCTTTCTGATGTTCTCAATCTCTTGTGCAGTTGGGAGACTGGTCCTTAGAATGGGAAACTCCATGTCGAAAGGTTGTTTGGCCCTTCTTAGAGTCTTGCATCGAGAAGCGATAGAGTCCGGTTCTTCCGATCTCGAAAGATTTGAATCTCCAGAATATACGCGGCTTCTCCTAGATCCTTCATATCAAATTGCTTTGCTAGCCTGATTTGAACCTCAGATAACTTACCCACGTCATTGCCTATGAGTAATATATCATCGACATACAATATAAGAAACACAACTTTGCCTTCGTGCATTAACTTGTAAACACAATGCTCATCTATCGACTGCTCAAAACCGAAGCTTTTTACAGTTTCATCGAATCTAGTATTCCATGACCTAGATGCTTACTTTTGTCCATAAATGGACTTAAGCAACTCACAAACCTTGGCCTCTTGACCTTCAGAAAGGCAGTCTTAACATCCATTTGCCAGATCTCATAGTCGAGAGCTGCAACTATGGATAGAAGTATGCGGATGGATTTAAGCATCGCGACTGGCGAGAAGGTATCCTCATAGTCAATACCTTCCTTTTGGGTATAACCCTTAGCCACTAGTCGTGCTTTGAACGTCTCGATGTTCCCATCCGGACCCATTTTCTTCTTGTATATCCACTTACACTCTACGGGTTTAATCCCTTTGGGAAGGTCTACAAGTTTCCAGACTTTGTTGACATACATCGAGTGCATTTCAACTTTCATGGCGTCAAGTCAAAGGTTTGATTCAGAACCAGCCATTGCATGGCTGTAGGAAACAGGGTCATCCATGTCAGAGACGACTAGGAGAGTATCCCCGTAAGACATGTACTTGTCAGGTTTTTGAGAAACCCTCCCACTACATCGAAGTACTACTTGACGAGATTCTGATGAGCTAGGTTGTGTTTTAGTTGGGGTAAGAACAGTTCTTACATATGAGGTAGATGTTGGAATTGATCCAGGGTTAAGAAAAGATTTAACGTTTCTAGCAAGCAGCGGAAAATAAAAATGTTCTTTAAACAAGTAAAACGATTTTTACTAACCTAGACAAAGAGCAAGCACATGTTATTTTTAAATTAAAACTATCCAAGAGCGATTACACGTTTACTAACCTTTATGAAGTTTGATCGTTGAGAAGCTTGTGGAGGTTGAATAGCTCGTCTCCTCACGCAACTCATCTTTCTTCGTTCTTCAGGAATTCGAGTAACCACGAAAATTTCTATCATATAAATCACTCGAGGTAAGAAGGAATAAGTGTGTGGGCACTTTTAAACACAACGACTCAAGAACAAGTCTTAGAGTCGAAGAGCTAAAACAAACGCTAGGTCAAATGTGGACCTAGGTGCCAAAACAAAAACGAAAGGAGTTAGAGAGAGAGAGAGAGAGAGAGAGAGAGAGAGAGAGAGAGAGAGAGAGAGAGAGAGAGGCGGCCAAGTATTCTAGAGAGAGAAGCTCTCAATCTCTAAAATTTTGGGATGAGAAACAATGAGAATGAGGTGGGGTATGTATAGGAAGATGATTACCTTGAAAATGTAGTTTCCTCTTTTCTATAGAATATCACATATTCATGAGCAAATATTATTTCTTCTTTTTCCCATGTCTTGCACGTCCAACATGCTCCATAAGTCCCGTGGATTTGTTTCCTCATTTGTCTTCTCCCTCGTTGGCTGAAAATATGTATTGCTTCTAGAAGCAATTTGTTTCCTCTTTTTCTTTTGGCAAATATCTTCATACATTAATGAACAAAATAAATGCTCTTCTCTTGCTTAGGTTGGACGAAATGGAGCTTCTAGAAGGAGCTTCTAGATGTTTCTTCATTTGTTCATGACAACATAAGAAAAGCCCATTAAGAATTTTCAAGTAAAATTCCATGAAATGAAATTAATCCTCAAGGCCCAATTAACTTATCATGGCCGTGTGAAATAATTTATTGTCATCATATGACAATGTCAAAAAACTTATTTATTGACATTCATTCCATCCTATATCCAAAAAGACAAAAATACCCTTTAGACAATTTTCGTAAAACTTGTCTAGTTCTTGTTTTGACTTAGCTTCTAGTTTAACTAATCCTACTCGAAATGACTTGTGATAGTGACCTCATGGATCCAAATGAACAAAGCTTGAGCTAACATACTTGGACTCAAAAGTTCACAAACTTTTTCCAAGTTTAGCTTAATGTCAACTGACTCCACTGAAGAGTTGACACTGAGAATCTCTTGGTTCACATGAATTTATTTTCTACTCAAGAATTCAACTTAATTGTGATGAGTGAATCCACTGAATATTATCTATGTTTACCCTTCATGAATATCAACAGCTAGATGGAATTTACAAAATTACCATTTTACCCTTCTAGCTGTTATTTTTTCAACTCCTTTGTCGCTTCTGAATAAGTTAGAAACAATGTATTGACGAAGAGCTAACAAGTCACATTGATTCATCCAAAAGAGTCATGACTCAATATGGATACTGGTCAGTTCATTTATTCACATTCCAAGGAACAAAGCATGATGTGATATACATTGCATTTCAGTAGCCTTGTACATGAATTCCATATCTATGAGGTCTTCACAAAGTTACTCATGACATCTTCATAACTTAGTACTTCACGAATATGTCATGATCAGAATATGCATGAACTCTTTTGGATGAATCAATGTGATTTGTTAGCTCCTCGTCAATACATTGTTTCTAACTTATTCACAAGCGACAAAGGAGTTGAGGAAATAACAGCTAGAAAGGTAAAATGGTAATTTTGTAAATCCCGACTAGCTGATTATATTCATGAAGAGTGAACATAGATTATATTAAGGGGATCTACTCATCACAATTAAGTTAAATTCTGTCTCAAAGTCACTATGTATGAATTGCATCATGGTTACCTCAATCCTGAAATGAAACATGTCATTTCATAGCTTCGTACTCTCATTTGAGAAAGTCAGAGTTCTAGATTCACTATGTGATATAGACAAGACCTATTGATGAAGTACTAAGTTATGAAGATGTCATGAACAACTTTGTGAAGATCACATAGATATGGAATTCATGTACAAGGTTGCTTAAATGCAATGTATATCACCTCATGCTTTGTTCCTTGGAATGTGAATTAATGAATTGGCCAGTGTCCAAATTGAGTCATGACTCTTTTGGATGAATCAATGTGACTTGTTAGCTCCTTGTCAATACATTGTTTCTAACTTATTCACAAGTGACAAAGGAGTTGAGGAAATAACAACTAGAAGGGTAAAATGGTAATTTTGTAAATCCTATCTAGTTGATTATATTTATGAACGGTAAACATAGAATTATTTAATGTATCCTCTCATCACAATTAAGTAGAATTTTTTAGTAGAAAATATATTCATTTGAACCGAGAGATTTTCAATGTCAACTCTTTAGTGTAGTCAATTGACATTAAGCTAGAACTTGGAAAAGGTTTGTGAACTTTTGAGTCCAAGTATGTTAGCTCAAGCTTTGTTCATTTGGATCCATGAGGTCACTGTCACAAGTCATATCGAGTAAGATTAGTTAAACTAGAAGCGAAGTAAAAACAAGAACAAGACAAGTGTTACGAAAATTGTCTAAAGGGTACACTACTACAAATACAGTTTTCCGGTGCGGATGACTTTGCGACTTTTCGCACCTAAAAGTTGCACCAAAAAAGACTTTCGGGTGCGACAAGGCGCACCTAAAAGACATTGAAGCAACTACAAAAATTCGCTGATTTTTTTAAATTTGGGTGCGAAAAGTCGCACCCAAAAGTTAGTAAAAACTTTTGGGTACGAAAAGTCGCACCCAAAAGTTAGTCAAAATTTTTAGGGGCAATGCCACGTCGAAAAAAGTGGGGGAAAATATGCCACTCAAATTTTTTGACTTAAAGTAAAAAAAAAAATTGAGCGGCAGGATTTTCCCCCACTTTTTTCGACGTGGCTTCCCTCTTTTTAATTTATGTTCATTATCTTTGGGTGCGTCGCACCCAAAAGTCCACTGCAGATCTTTTTGTGCGACAAAGTCGCACCTAAATTCTAGGTATTTCTATAAAATTAATTTTTTCATTTCGTCTTCTTCATTTGTCTCCGCCACTCTCACTTCTTCCCTCTGCAAAATATTTAATCTTTGACCTCCATAGCCCAAGTTTCTTCACGACCTCCACAGCCACATTGGAGCTTGCACAACGCCTTCACCGGAGTCGCAGAAATTCCGTGCCTTCACCGGAGTCTTGCACAGCGCCTTCATTGGAGCGTCACTGGTAGTTTCAGCCGGTTTCAGTCGTGCTTCACCGACCGACCAATGTGGTAAGTGTTCTCTTTCTCTCTCTCTTTGTCCTTCTTGCCACCTCTCGCCGGTGTATGTGACTGACCAATGTGGTAGTTTGAGGCGTCATTAGAGCTCGGGAAGTAAAATAAAACGGCTTAGTTTTTGTTGTTTTTATCTATATTTTCTTGTCAATGCCGAGGAATTCTAATCAAAATGGTAATTACTTCGAATCTGATAGTGGATTTTAGATGGCATCGGTATTTAGTGTTTGGATACTGAGAAATGGTAAAAAAAGGCTTGGGTATATGAGTGAGCGAGAAATTGTCATCAAAAGTCTGTTGTGCGAGTGTTTTTTCAAGAAGATAGTGACGTTTTTAATTCCGTGGCTTGGCTATATTTGCTCTTAATGCTAAGGAATTTGGCAGAAGCATAGTAGAATATTAAATGCCGAATATCTAGTTCTATTGTGATATCAGCGGAGAGTTTGGGCAATGCAAGTTTTGATGGAACTTTGGTTTCGCTGTGTGATTTGTGTCTGTGTTTATTTGAGTGTGTGTGTGTGTGTGTGTGTGTGTGTGTGTGTGTGTGTGTGTGTGTGTGTGTGTGTGTTTATTTGAGTGTCTGTATGCTCTGTGTGTGACCATGTTTATATGGCAGTTTGAACTTTTTGAAGCTCTGTTCTAGTTTGTTTTAGTGCAAGGTTTGTCTTCTTTCCACATGTTTTTCTGGTGCTCTGTGTATTACCTTTGGAAAATACAGGTTTAGCTGTTTGAGCAGGGAGTACAAATACTTCTTTTGGGAAGAAAACCTAAATATCTCGGTATTGTTTTGTTTATTGGTTCCTGTTAACTATGTCGCCATTATCCGATAATCAAGCTCATTTTTTTTCCTGGTTGTTTCAGGCCATGATGAGTGCTGGCAAGAAATTCATAGGTGAACATGACTTCCGAAACTTCTGCAAAATTGGATGCACTTAATGTGCACAACTTCAAGCGTCATATCACTTTATTCGAAATTTTACCAAAAGATACGCTGCCTCAAAGTAGCTTCGAAACGAGTGGCACGAACAGGAAAACTGACGCACGATTCAAAAGATACGCCGCCTCAAAGTCGCCGCTTCTCCAAGTGGTTTATTTGACTAATTTTGAAAGTCAAGTACTGGTGAATTTTACTTCTTTTTTGTGCATGTGGTTGTCAATGACTTATAGTACTAGAGTAAGTGATTTTTTTTATTTGATCTTTGATGGTTATGTTCTTTTACTTCCATCAATGATGAATTCTTTTTTTTGTTTGATTGGGTTGAATAAAGAGTTTGGATGTATTTGTTTGTGCGTGGGTGTATTTGTGAGTATGTTCTGTGTGGGTGTATTTGTGTTTGTGTGTGTATGTTTTGAGATACGAAATAGGAATTGAAGTCACTTTTAAATTAGTTGACATCCGACATACTGTCAATAATAGATTTGAGAAAAGTATCTTCATACATCAAGGTGTTGGCCGTCCAACCCAAGGAGAAAAGGGAGACCAATTTTGTGCATTGATGTATGAAGATACTTGCCAAAAGAAAAAAAGAGGAAACAAATTTCCTCTATGAGGAAAGAAAGTGGGCGGCCAACTATAGGCAAGGGAGAAGCAAAACAAAAGAGGAAACAAATCCATGGACTTCTAGAAGACTGTATGGCCGTGTGACTTAAGAGGGAATAAGGGCAATATTTGCTCATGAATATGTGATATTGTATAGAAGAGGAAACTATCTTGTTGAAGGTAATTCCGCTCCTATAAATAGGGCCCTCATTCTCAATGTTTTCTCATCCCAAAGTTTTAGAGATTGAGAGCTTCTCTCTCTAGAACCTTGGCCACCCATCTCTCTTTCTCTCTCTCTCTCTAATTCTTTTCGTTTTTGTTTTGGCACCTAGGTCCACATTGTTGTAAATGGTGCCCAAAAGAAGAGTAGTAGTGTCTATTTATGTTCATTTGATGTAATATAGTCTCACGAAGACTCTTGCTTGTAAATGCTAAATCATTAATAAAAGTTGAAACGTTCATTCATTCTTCCTTGTTGAAGCTTTATGATAATCTATAGTCTTTAGTCCTTAAACTAACCTAACAACATATGAAGAGACAAATGTAGATTTGCATGAACAAACTCTTCATGGTTTGCTTAAAACTGCATATTCATAATCTAAGGATCAAAGGACTGTTGATCTCAATACGATTGTTAGGAGAATCAATGATGTCTGGTTATGGGACATTGAGAGTTGGAGACTCTATAGTTCTTCTAGGTATCTTCTGAAGGTACTGAATTGACCAGTGAACTTCTAGAGACAGAATAAGAACAAACCATTTAACCTCTTATGTCTCGAAGTCACTACATATGAATTGCATCATGCTTACCTCAATCCTGAAATAAGACATGTCATTTCATAGCTTACGTATTCTCATTCAGAGTTCAGATTCAATATGTGATTTTGAACAGGACCTATTGGTGAAGTACTAAGTTATGAAGATGTCATGAGTAACTTTGTGAAGATCTCATAGACATCGAATTCATGTACAAGATTGCTGAAATGCAATGTATATCACATCATGCTTTGTTCCTTGGAATGTGAATAAATGAGCTGGCCAGTGCCCAAATTGACTCATGACTCTTTTGGATGAATCAATGTGACTTGTTAATGTTGGAATTGATCTAGAGTTTAAGAAAAAAGTTTAACGCTTCGCTAAACGGCAGAATTTTAAAAATTTTCCTTTTGATAAGTAAAACGATTTTACTAACCTAAACAAAGAGCAAGCACATGTAAATAAAAACTATTATGAGCATAAATAATTTACTAACCTTTTTAGAAGTTTGAACGTTGATGAGCCTTCAGAAGGTTGAAAACGTTCGTCTCTCTCGCAGCACGTCTCTCTTCTTTCCTCGCCAACTCGAGCAACCACGAAAGTTTCTATCACTATAATCACTCGAGAAAAATAGGAAGTAGTGTGTGGGCACTTTTAAACACTACGACTTAAGAACAAGTCTCAAAGTCGAAGAGCTAAACTCGCTAGGTCAAATGAGGACCTAGGTGCCAAAACAAAAACGAAAAGAACTTAGAGAGAGAAGGAGAGAGGGGCGGCCAAGCTAGAGAGAGAAGCTCTCAAATCTCTAAAACTTGGGATGAATGAAATGAGGAGAATAAGGCTCCTATTTATAGTAGAGGCTTTACCTTCAATAAGGTAGTTTCCTCTTCTATAGAATATCACATATTCATGAGCAAATATTGCCTTATTCCCTCATGAGTCACACGGCCAAGGCAGCCTTCTAGAAGGCTTGGATTTGTTTCGTCTTTTATTCCCTTGTGTTGCCTTTGACTCACTTGGCCGATTCTCTCTTGCTATGCATAGGAAATTTGTTTCCTCTTTTTCTTTTGGCAAGTATCTTGATACATTCATGCAAAAAATAATTTCCCTTTTTCTCTTTATGTTGGGCGCACAAGGCTTCTCTAGAAGGAGCTTCTAGAAGCTTCTTCATTTGTTCATGACAACATGAGAAAAGCCCATTAAGAATTTTCAATAAAATTCTTATGAAATGAAATTAATCCACAAGGCCCAATAAAACTAATTTTGGCCGAGTGATGCATGTCATCAAATGACCATGTCAAAAAATTTATTGACATTCATTTCATCCTATGTCTCAAAAGACAAAAATACCCTTTTGACAATTTTCATAAAACTTGTCTCGTTCTTGTTTTGACTTAGCTTCTTGTTTAACTATTCCTACTCGATGTGATTTGTGACAGTGACCTCATGGATCCAAATGAACAAAGCTTGAGCTAATCACTTGGACTCAAAAGTTCACAAACCTTTTCCAAGTTCAGCTTAATGTCAACTGACTCCACTAAAGAGTTGACACTGAAAATCTCTCGGTTCAAATGAATTTATTTTCTACTCAAGAATTCAACCAAATTATGATGAGCGGATCCAATGAATATTATCTATGTTTACCCTTCATGAATATCATAATCTAGTCGGGATTTACAAAATTACCATTTTACCCTTCTAGCTGTTATTTCCTCAACTCCTTTGTCGCTTGTGAATAAGTGAGAAACAATGTATTGACGAGGAGCTAACAAGTCACATTGTTTCATCCAAAAGTGTCAAAACTCAATTTGGACACTGGCCAGTTCATTTATTCAGATTCCAAGGAACAAAGCATGAGGTGATATACATTGCATTTCAGCAATCTTGTACATGAATTCCTTATCTATGAGAACTTCACAAAGTTACTCATGACATTCGCACAACTTAGTACTTCACCAATAGGCCCTGTTCAGAATCACATAGTGAGTCCGAACTCTGACTTTCTCAAATGAGAGTACGTAAGCTGTGAAATAGTGTTGTTGCTCGTTTTAGGACAACGGTTTAGGAGCCCCGAACGGTTCAACCCAAGGCCGGACCAAGTGGTCGTGTTCGGGCTCGAGCGTGTCGGACTTGGCAGCCCAAGTCGTCCCTTAGCTGTCGGTGACGTCTACTTCGTCCAGGCACCTGAAAAGCAAGCGGGAAGGTGTGAACTACAAAGGGGAAACTGGGGGTTTGCCCCTGTTTTCCTCTCCGACGCTAAACATTAGCAGGATTGAGATGGATAAAGGGGGTTTGAGTGTTTAGGGGCCGAGACTTGAGAGAAACGAGCGAGAGGTGAGTTCGGCAGCGTCTCAGTACTCAAGAATGGATTACCTTTTGAAGAGGGAGGGCCTCTTGTATTTATAGGTGACCAAGGGGCCATTGGAGGGCCCCTTGGCCGAGGATAACATAGGCTCGGCCCTTGGCCGAGGATAGCATAGGCTCGGCCGAGGATAGCATAGGATGGCGTCATTGGTGGGCCCCTTGGCCGAGGATAACATAGACTCGGCCCTTGGCCGAGGATAGCATAGGCTCTTCCGAGGATAGCACAGGATGGCGTCATTGGGCTCGACTCGTGAGGCCAAGGTCGAGCTCTTAGGGCCGAGGTCGAGCTCGTGAGGTCGAGTTCGTGAGGCCGAGGTCGAGCTCGTTAGGCCGAGGTCGAGCTCGTGAGGCCGAGGTCGAGCTCGTGAGGCCGAGGTCGAGCTCATGAGGCCGAGGTCGAGCTCGTAAGGCCGAGGTCGAGCTCGTGAGGCCGAGGTCGAGCTCATGAGGCCGAGGTCGAGTTTATGAGGCCGAGGCCATCGGGCTGATGGCCGTGGATAGTCGAGCTCGTTCTTGGGCCGAGGCTATTGGGCCGGCCCTTGGCCGAGCCGGCCCACGGGCCGATCAATGGCCGGGGCAAGTCTGATCGCTGTTTTGCCTTTGATAGGCCGCGATCGGGGTCGGGCCGATAACATTAGCCCCCCGAGTTTATCGTCGAGTGAAGCTCGTGCGGTAAACTCAAGATTCCCGTCATCGTCGGCCCACCGAAGCGACCCATCGTGAAAAGGTTTGACTCGAGCCTCTTTTACTATTTATTTTTCCTTTCTCTGGTCTCTTTTCGTTTTTGCCTCGCTACACGTGCCAATGGTCCCTACCAACCACCTGTCGGGGCGTGGGTCCGTTTAAGATGACCTCTTTCCTCTGCTCGGGAATCAAGATGTAAACCTGGACGACCTTTGGGCGCAATTCTCATCCGCTGTGGATACCCAAAACTCAGCGCCCCCATCACCGCCTTCGGGCAACAAGTCGGTTGAGATGGCTGGAGGCGATCTTCGCTCGGTCGATGCGTGGCTGGCCGACGTGGATGAGGGTACGCGCACCGGAGATGTCGCAAGAGGGGACCCCGACGTCGTTGGGGACGCGCGCGGCCTGGGGGAAGGTGCGCCCGCCGAGGTGAGTCCGCGCGAAGGTGGGCCGACCCCCGTCGGCCTTGTCTGTGCCGGAGGCGTCGCCGGGAGAGGCCCAAGCCGCGCTGGTGGAGCGCCCGCCCTGGAAGGAGTCGCGTCGGCCGAGCCGGGCGCAGAGAGAGTCGCGCCGGTCCCGGGTGGCGATGTCGGGACTGTCCGGCAAGCGGGCGGCGGCGAGGGAGGCCCGGGCACTCTGGGCCCGGCCTCCCCCGAGGAGGGATGCGCCGGTGGAGGTCGATCGGAGGTGGAAGGCGTCGATGGAGGGCCACCGGAGGCGGGCGGCGTCGTTGGCGGCAGCGCCGGCGCCAGAGACGAGGAGCGTCGGCCGGACAGCGCCGGCCAGGGGGCGGCGGCCGAGGCGTTGGTTGCCCTAGCCCTAGGGGTCGGTGGCGTCCCATCTGGCGAGCCGGGCCATGCCATCGGGCCAGGCGCAAGCGCCAATGGGCCGGGCGAGAGCCCAAAGGGCCTGGGTGATCTGGGCGCGCAAGGGGACTCTCTGGCCAGGCCGGGCGCCGACGGTGGGCCCGCTGCTGGGCCGGACAAGGGGAAGACAGGGCCGGCTGGCTCGGGCGGCCGCCGTGAGGGGTCTGTAATCCGTGGTGACCTGGACTGCTCGGGCGTTGATGTCCCGAGCTCGCTCTCGATCGTCAGTTTCACGAGTTTGAGGAAGCGTTACGGCATCCCGGATTCGGTGTCGATCCTGAGGCCGTTGCCCGATCATCGCCCGACTCGCCCTCCGAAGGGACACGCGGCGAGTCTTCGCGGGGGGCTACGGTTACCCTTTCAACCGGTGATCCAAGAGCTATTGATTCGGTAGGGGGTGCATGCGTCACAGATGTCTCCATCCTTCTACCGGGCGGTCGCCGCGTGCCATATGATGCTCTACCGAGCAAAGAAACGGGCAGTCACCGCAGACGATATCCAGGATCTCGTGGTCGTTCGCGGGGTCCCGGGGAAACCGGGCTTCTACTGCGCGTGCCCTCGGAAACGCATCTCCATCGTTACCAAGGTTACCTCGAAGCATCGGTACCCTTGGGTGTGGGTTTCCGAGTCGGCCTTCGGGACGGCGCCCTTAACGTTTGGGCCCGCCGTCGATTTTCCCTCCGTCGGGGACGTAGAAGATTCCAAACTTGTATCCGTGATCAAAGCGATCCCGGATTCGAGGTGGCAGGGGTCACTGTTCGAGTCCCCGGACCTAATGGCGAGGACCGGGTGGTTCGTGCCTTGTGACAACGCCCCTCCGTGTCTTGGTCTTGGCGTGGAGGTTACGGAGGACTCTGTATCAGAGGCGGGGGGTTCGTCCGCCCCTCTCCCCGACGCGGGGGGTACTATCCGTTCACACGCTCTCGCGTTATCGCGCTTTTCGTTGTATTACGCTTATCGTGTGTGTTCTAACTTACTGCATTCTCTCTCTCTTTCAGATACCATGCCCAGACGACATCGGCCGCGCACACACGTGCCGAAAGTGGCACCTATCGCTGAAGCTACGACCGCGGCTTGCCCCCAAGCTAAGGTTCGCCACTGCGGGCGGGGAACGAGGCGATCTCTTCTAACAAGCGATCGTCGTCGTCGACTTCCTTCGGGCCACCCTCTGGCCACAAGCGCGCCCACACATCGACGGTGCCGGATAGCATGGATTCGATGCTCCTGGCGGAGGCGGCGGAGCTGAGGGATCAGTGCTCCCGAGGGATTCTTGGGACCTCTCTACGGGACTTCAAAGGTTTGCTGACGACAAACGATCTGGAGCATTTCCAAAACGGGATCGGCGATGCCCGAAAGGTACGATCCGCCTGCTTATCCCATGCGTAACCATTATGCTTATTTCGATTATACGTATATCACTTGTCTCTGCAGATGCTCGCACGTCAAGAGCGAAGCGATCGCATTCTCCGGGACCTGCTGCGGCGCATGCAAATTATGGAGAAGGACAAGGAGGGCACGGCGTCCGCCCACGCTGACGCTCTAGCGGGAGCCCGCACCGCTCGAGAATTTCAAGCACTCGAGGAGGAGCTGAAGCGAGCTCGCGAGGAGTCGGCAACCGAGAAATTGCTTTGCACGGCCGGGCAGGCGTCTCGGGAGAAAGCGGAGCAGGCGGCCGACACCTTCTTAGGGGAGACGAAGAAGCTCCAGGCGGCGCTCTCGAGCCGGGACGAGGAGCTGAGCATCGTCCACGCTCGCTGTCAGTGAGTGAGATCTCCCGGGTCAAGGCCGAGAGGGAGAGGGATACTTTGCGGGCGGAGGTGCAGATCCTTGCCGAGGAGAAAGACGACGCCGTGCAGTCCAAGACAGACTTGGAGGATGACTGGGACATCGCGCTGGAGGCGGCCCATTATGAGGCAGCCAAACGGGTCCGAGATGCGACCGTGAAGGAGAACGTGTCTCGTGGGACCACGTTTTCCTTCTTCGACGTCATGTTTCCTCCTCTGGATGACGAGCCGCCTGAGGACGACCTGCACCCCCAAGCCCCCGCGGAAGCCGCCCAGTCGACGAACCGTCAACTCGATGGAGAAGCCATCGGCGAGTTTGGCGCCCCCTGCCCCGAGGAAGACGAAGAGCAGATCGACTTCGGCTCGGAGTAGCCGAGTTTTCTTCGGTTTTCCGCGCACTTGTTTAGCGCTTGCGTCATGCTTTCTTCCGGAATTTGGTTATGTCTTTCTTCAGTTAGAAGTTTATCGTACTCTCGTACTTTTCTTTTTGGATTGCTCGTACAACATTGTTTGCCTTAGTTAAAGCTTTTTCGTCTGTTATGCGTCTTATTTTCTCGACTTGCTATGCTTAGCGTAATCGATTCGCGCGTTGTGATTGGTGCGTGTCTCACGAGCCCGGCTTGCCTTACCAAGCGTATGTTGTCAATGGTGCCCACAAGAAGAGTAGTAGTGTCTATCTATGTACATTTGATGTCATATAGTCTTACGAAGACTCTTGCTTGTAATTGCCTATCTATTCATTAATAAAGTTGAAACGTTCATTCATTCTTTCTTTGTTTGAAGCTTTATGATAAAACCTTAGTCTTTTAGTCCATAAACAAACTTAACAACTTACGAAGAGACAAATGTAGATTTGCATGAACAAACTCTTCGTAGTTTGCTTAAAATGATATATTCGCAATCTTAGGGTCAAAGGACTATTGACCTCTGTATGATTGTTAGAAGAATCTATGATGTCTGGTTATGAGGCATTGAGAGTTGGGGACTCTATAGTTCTTCTAGGTATCTTCCGAAGGTACTGAATTGACCAGTGCACTTCTAGAGACAATATAAGAACAAACCATTTAACCTCTTATGTCTCGAAGTCACTATGTATGAATTGCATCATGCTTACCTTAATCCTGAAATGAGACATGCCATTTCACACCTTAGTATTCTCATTTGAGAAAGTCAAAGTTCGGATTCACTATGTGATTCCGAACAAGGCCTATTGGTGAAGTACTAAGTTGTGAGTCTGTCATGAGTAACTTTGTGAAGTTCTCATAGATATGGAATTCATGTACAAGATTGCTGAAATGCAATGTATGTCACCTCATGCTTTGTTCCTTGGAGTGTGAATAAATGAACTGGCCAGTGTCCAAATTGAGTCCTGACTCTTTTGGATGAGACAATGTGACTTGTTAGCTCCTCGTCAATACATTGTTTCTAACTTATTCACAAGCGACAAAGGAGTTGAGGAAATAACAGCTAGAAGGGTAAAATGGTAATTTAGTAAATCCCGACTAGCTGATGACATTCATGAAGGGTAAACATAGATAATATTCAGTGGATCCGCTCATTATAATTAGGTCGAATTCTTGAGTAGAAAACAAATTCATTTGAACCGAGAGATTTTCAGTGTCAGCTCTTTAGTGGAGTCAGTTGGCATTAAGCTAAACTTGGAAAAGGTTTGTGAACTTTTGAGTCCAAGTGTTTAGCTCAAGCTTTGTTCATTTAGGTCCATGAGGTCACTGTCACGAATCACATCGATAGGAATAGTTAAACTGGAAGCTAAGTCAAAACAAGAACGAAAATAGTCAAAATGGTGTTTTTGTCTTTTGAGACATATGATGAAATGAATGTCAATAAATTTTTTGACAAGTTCATTTGATGACTTAATGTCACTCGGCCATAACTTAATTATTGGGCCTTGTGAATTAATTTCATTTCATAAGAATTTTATTGAAAATTCTTAATGGGCTTTTCTCATGTTGTCATGAACAAATGAAGAAGCTTCTAGAAGCTCCTTCTAGATGAGAATGGGCGCCCAAATACCTAAGAGAAAGAGAGTTTATTTTGTGCATAAATGTATTTAGATACTTGCCAAAAGAAAAAGAGGAAACAAATTTCCTCCAAGAGGAAAGTGGGAATCGGCCAAGTGAGAGACAAGGCAAGGCCTTGAACAAAATAGGAAACAAATCAAGGCTTCTAGAATCCTTGAGTTGGCCGAGTGTCTCAAAGGAAAAAAAGAGGAAATTGCTCATGAATATGTGATATTCTATAGAAGAGGAAACTACCTTATTGAAGGTGAGACCTCTCCTATAAATAGGAGCCTCATTTCCTCACATTTGATTCATCTAAGTTTAAGAGATTTGAGAGACTCTCTCTCTAGAACTTTGGCCGAAAATCCTCTCTCTCTCTCTCTAGTTTATTTTCGATTTTTTCTTGTCTTGGCACCTAGGTCCTCACTCGACCTAGTGTTTAGCTCTGCGACTTCGAGACTTGTTCTTAAGTCGTAGTGTTTAAAAGTGCCCACTCACTGATTCCTTCTTTTCGAGTGATTTAGTGATAGAAACTTTCGTGGTTGCTCGAGTTGCCGAGGAAAAGAAGAGAGACGTGCTGCGAGGGGAGACGAGCGTTGCAAACTTTCCACAAGCTTCTTCAAAGTTCAAGCTTCAAGAAAGGTTAGTAAACTTCTAGCTCATATTGGTTTTTAATTACATGTACTTGCACTTGTCTAGGTTAGTAAAAACTGTTTTACTTGTAAAAGAAAATTTTTAAAATTCCGCCGCTTACCGAAGCGTTAATTATTTTCTTAAACCCTAGATCGATTCCAACAGCGTAACCGGTTTGCACGGCTTACTGCCGTACTTGGGGGCAAAGCTTCCGCGGACGCTGGCTAGACCAGATTCGCCCGGCGGGTGCGACCTTCGGCCATCCATTCGTGACTCGTCGCCTGTCGGCGTGTGCGAGCTGGATGGCCGTCGCGCTCGTCTTCCGGCGAGTACGCTATCTATCGGCGTGCGTATCGGGACGAGCTTGCAGTTCCCACTGAGCGTGGTACTTGTCGGTACGCGCGTCACGTTTTGGGTTTTGACTGCCAAGATCGACGGTCCGGTGCACGAACGCGATCTATCGACGCCCCGTTGCCTATCGGTGTGCGGGGCGCGGAATTGTGCGAGAGCGTCGCACGGGGGTTGGAGGTCCGGTGCGCGGATCCGACTTGTTAATCTTTAGCTACCTTTCGGCGCGTAAAATGTGTCATTGTGATAGCTCGACTAGACGAGGTGACGAGCTTGACTAGACGACGTGACGAGTTTGACTAGGCGAAGTGACGAGTTCGACTAGACGAAGTGACCAGGTCGAAGTGACGAGCTCGACTAGGCGAAGTGACGAGCTCGACTAGACGAAGTGACCAGCTCGAAGTGACGAGCTCGACTAGGCGAAGTGACGAGCTCGACTAGACGAAGTGACCAGCTCGAAGTGACGAGCTCGACTAGGCGAGGTCAAAGTCTCAACAATCCGTTAGCCCCCCGAGTTTCTCGGGTACTCGCAGAGAAGACGAGAAATTGTTACAAAATAAGGTAAAGGTTTCGAAGCGAAATGTAATTCGGTTACAATGTTGAAATAGTTAAAAAATTACATTCCCAGGCCGTTTGGCCATACTTGAGATTTAAAAATGTCATTGCAAAAATCGAAAATGAAATGACATAACAAAACATAGAGTAAGTGGGAACGGGCATCTATTGGTAGTACCGCCGAAGGTGTTCCGCGTTCCAAGGGTGCGTGAATACGAGTCCTCCCAGGTTCTCGAGCTCGTACGTGCCATTGTGGATGGCTCAGCGCACGCGGTGCGTACCTTCCCAAGTGGGGCCCAAGACTCCCGCCCCTTGCACTTTGGTGTTTTGGAACACCCTCCTGAGGACGAGGCTTCCGTCGGCGAACTGTCGCAGCTTAACCTTGGAGTTGTAGTATTTTTCGACCTTCCTCTTTTGTGCAGCAAGGCGGGTGAGCGCGTCCGCCCTCCTCTCATCTATGAGGTCCAGCTCGAGCCTGATCGCGTTGTTGTTGGCAGCTTCTTCGTATTCCTCGATGCGCAGGGTCGGCAGCTTGGTCTCGATGGGCACCACGGCCTCGACGCCGAACGCGAGAGCGAAAGGGGTTTCGCCGGTCATGTTTCGCGCGGTGGTTCGGTACGCCCATAGGACCATGGGGAGCTCGTCGGCCCAAGCCCCCTTTTTCTCCTCCAGATTCTTCTTCAGATTCTCCTTGATCGTTTTGTTGACTGCCTCTACCTGACCGTTGGCTTGAGGATGGCGGGGGAAGAGAAAGTCTTGCTAATGCCCAACTGCTCGCATACCTCTCGGAGGCGCGCGTTGTCAAATTGCTTTCCGTTATCGGTCACAATCGACGCGGGGATCCCGAAGCGGCAGACAATGTTCTTCCAGATGAAGTTCGTCGTGTTTGTCTCGGTGATTTTTGCCAGCGGTTCGGCCTCTACCCACTTCGTGAAATAGTCGATTGCCACGATCGCATGCTTGTATTGCCTCGGAGCCATAGGTAGCTTGCCGATGAGATCGATTCCCCACTTTGCGAAGGGTCGCAGCACAATGATCGGGCATAGCGGGGCAGGCGCTTGGCGCAGGATGTGAGCGAACCTTTGGCATTTGTCGCATTTTTCGGCCCACTCGTGGGAGTCCTTTTTCAAGGTTGGCCAAAAATATCCGAGCCTTAGAAGCTTTAATGCCAAGGATTGTCCGGCGGCATGGTTTCCGCATACCCCTTCGTGCACTTCACGGAGCGCTTTCTTCGCCTCGACCTCGGTCAAGCAGCGGAGGAGGGGCATGGAGTAGCCCTTCGTGAACAGGTTATCCTCCCTCATCGCGTACTTCGGCGCCAAGCTTCTTAGCTTTTTGGCTTCTTCTTTGTCTTCGGGGGTGACTCCTCGCTTAAGGAATTCCACGAGCAGAGTCATCCATGAGGGGGGCGGAGTCTCGTCGACTACCCCTACGTCGCCTCTCGAGACGTAGGGTCGGGTCATCACTTCGATCGGGACGCTGCCGTCGCCCTCCTCGTCTATCCCGGACGCGAGGCGAGCCAGGGCGTCAGCGTCGATTTTCGCCCCTCGAGGAACTTGGACGATCTCGAACCATGATAGGGCCTCTAGGTTCTCTTAGGTCTTGGATAGGTACGCGACCATGTTTGGCTCTTTTGCGGCGTAGTCGCCCTTAACCTGGTTCACAATCAACTGCGAGTCGCAGTGGATGCACAGGTTTTGGATGCCCAGCCTGTTTGCTAGCTCCAAGCCAACGATCAGAGCCTCGTATTTTGCCTCGTTGTTGGAAGCCTTGAACTCGAACCGCAAGGCGTATCTCAGTTTTTCCCTATCGGGATTTGTGAGCACAACGCCGGCGCCAGCCCCCCGGGCGTTTGACGCGCCATCCACGTGCAAGTCCCAGACCGGCCCTATCGGGTTGTTGGTCCACTTCTTTGACGACTCGCTGTGGTTGTCCTCCTTGTCTTCTCTGCCCTCACCGCCTTTGTCCCCCTCGTTCGCCGAGGGCGCGCCTGTGAACTCGGCTACGAAGTCGGCGAGGGCTTGGCCCTTGATGGTGGTCCTCGGTTGGAACTTGACCCCGTACTCGCCCAACTCTTGGGACCATACGGCCATTCGAGAGGAGGTCCCTTTTTGAAGGGCCTTCTCGATGGGATGCCCCGTGTGGACCACAATGGGGTGCACCTGAAAGTAGGGTCGGAGTTTTCTCGCGCTCATGACAAGGGCGAGGGACAATCTCTCGATTTCCGGGTATCGAGTCTCGGCGTCGAGGAGTGCCTTGCTAACGTAATAGACCGGCCATTGCACCTTGTCTTCTTCGCGTATGAGAACCGCGCTCACGGCCCTGTCGGAAACCGCGAGGTAGATGTACAAGGTTTCGCCATTCTTTGGCTTCGCAAGGAACAGGGGGGGAGGCGAAATAGGCTTTCATTTCGCGGAATGCTTCCTCGCACTTCTCCGTCCACACGAATCCGTCGGTCTTCTTCAGTGCCTTGAAAAATGGTTGGCACTTGTCGGTGGCCTTGGACACGAATCGCGTCAGGGCGGCGATCCTTCCTGTCAGACTCTGAACTTCTTTCACTTTCTGCGGCGACCTCATCTCTAAGATCGCCCTAATATTCTTAGGGTTAGCCTCGATCCCGCGGCGGCTAACCATGTAGCCCAAGAATTATCGGACTCGACCCCAAAAGCGCACTTGTTGGGGTTGAGTTTCATCTTGTAGCGTCGCAGGATCGCAAACATCTCTCTCAGGTCTCGAACGTGGTCGTGGGTCTTGAGGCTTTTGACGAGCATATCGTCCACGTAGACCTCCATGGTTTTGCCAATTTGATTGGTGAACATTCGGTTTACCAACCTTTGATACGTCGCTCCCGCGTTTTTGAGGCCAAAGGGCATGACCTTGTAACAGTAGAGTCCGCGGTTCGTAACAAAGGTGGTCTTGATCTGGTCCGGCTCGTGCATGCGGATCTGGTTGTAGCCTGAGTAGGCGTCCATGAAGCTTAGCAACTCGTGGCCCGCCGTAGCGTCCACAAGCTGCTCGATCCTCGGGAGGGGGAAGTTATCTTTCGGGCAGGCCTTGTTGAGATCTTTATAGTCGATACAGATCCGCCATTTCTCGTTTGGCTTCTTGACCATCACCACGTTGGACACCCATTTGGGGTGTTCCGCCTCCTTGATGAATTCGGCGGTGAGAAGTTTGTCGACCTCTACACCGATGGCTTGGTATCTCTCTCCGCTGAACGTCCGCCGCGGTTGAACGCGTTCAACTACTCTCTTGTTGTCGTTGAGACGGTGAACCATTATCTCGGGGTCGATCCCCGGCATGTCGGCGTGTGTCCATGCGAAGAAGTCCTTGTGCTTGCGGAGGAAGGTGGCGAGCTGGTTTCGGACTTTGGACGGTAGCCGGGCGCCTACCTTGACTACCTGGTCGGGTTTGGCGTCGTCCAAAACGACGGGAACAAGGTCGTCCGGTGTCTCCGCCTTTCGACGCTCGACATCGTCCCTCTGGTCCAGTTCTCCGAAGATTCCTCCTTCCTCTATTTCGCACGAGAACTTGTCCCCGAGCTGGAAGACGGTGCTCACCATCTTTCCCTTTTCTTTCCCGTCCACGCCTTGGATGTAGCACATCCTTGCCATCGATTGCTCTCCCAACATCATGGCTATCCCCTTGTCAGTCGGGAACTTCATCATCAGGTGGTAAGTGGACATAATGGCCTTCAATCGATTGAGGGTCGGGCGGCCGATTATGATGTTGTAGGCGGAGGGTTGGTCCACAACCAAGAACGATACGATGTGGGTGACCTCGAGCCCCCCCGGTGTCCCGAAGGTCACCAGGAGGTCGATGGTTCCCTCCGTCATGACCCTCTCCCCGGAGAAGCCGAAGAGTGGAGTCGAGATCGGGGTCGGTCTCATCCCAGATAGCTTCATCCTGTCCAGCGCCGCCTTGAAGATTATATCGGCGGAGCTCCCGTTGTCTATTAGGATTCTCCGGACGAGGTTGTTGGCGACCGGGGCTGAGACGACTATCGCGTCGTTGTGTGGGTGGAGGACTCGCGCCGCCTCTTGGCCAGTGAAGAACATGGACTCGACCGGGGCCGGGGGAGAAGCCTCGTACGTATGGTTGATGTAGTGCGCTATTTTTCCTTGGGAAACTTCATGCGCGTACTTCTTCCTTTGCGTGGACGAGTCCCCAAACTCCGGTCCGCCCATGATTGAGCCCGACGTGCAGTTGTGAGCTCTCCGGTTCTTCGATTGCTGCTCGGTCTGTGACGGTCACCGTTGCCGGACCCTTCCTTTCCTGCCGCGGACGCTCACCGTGCGCCGCGGCCGTCCCGATCATTCTAAGGACGTACTCTTTCAGTTTCCCGTCTTGAATTAAGGCCTCGATCTGACGCTTGAGTTTATAGCATTCGGACGTCAGATGCCCGTGATCTTGGTGGTATTCGCAGAACTTGTTTCGATCCCTCTTTGCAGGATCTTTCGTGAGAGGAGTGGGGTTCCCTAGCTTGTCGCGGTGCAGAGCTAGGATCCGTTCCGGTGGGGTGTTCAAGGGGGTGAACGTCGAGAACTTCCGGAAGCTATCGACGTGTGACGGTCTCGGCCCGGGGAGGGCCTGGCCTGGCCTCCCTTGTTCCTCCTCTTTCGAGGGTCGGGACGATCTCCATCTTGGTCGTCGCGGCGTCGACTACCTTGCCCCCCTGACTTCCGGCCATCTCGGAAATCGAGATAATCCTCAATTACCATATACGTGCGGGCCCTCGTCATCAGCTCCGCCATGCCCCGCGGGACTTTCCCGACAATGGACTTGAGGAAGTCGCTCGTGCGAACTCCCTCGGTGATCACCGTGATGGCGTCCTTGTCGTCGAACCCCTCGACTTTGTGAGATTCCTCGGTGAAGCGAGCGAGGTATTCCCTCAACGTCTCGTCTCTCCCTTGCCAAATGGAGAGGAGGTGGGTCTTCGACTTTTTTTGTGCCACGAGCGTGGTGAAGCGGGCAAGGAAAGCCTCTTGTAAAGCCCGAAAGGACGGGATGCTCTCGAGTCTCAAGCTCCGGAACCACTCAAAGCCCGACCCTGTGAGGGTTAGGCTGAAGGCTTGGCATAGGGTCGCGTCCGACTGCCCTTGCATTGTCATCCACGTCTTGTAGTGTTGGATGTGGAAGTTCGGGTCAGTCCGCCCATCATAGGGAGGGATGGACGGCAATTTGAAATTTCCCACGCAAGGTTGCGCGAGGATTTGCGCGACGAAGGGAGAGTATGATTCCTCGATCCCTCCATACGGCCTCTGCCTCCCCGACTCCCTCATCTCGATGATTTGGTTTTGGAGGCTCTGAATCATCGTGACCATGTCAAGCCCGTTAGCAAGGCTGACCGCCGGGGCCACGGGAGTCGCCGGCTGGCGCTCGTTGGACGCTTGGTCCACGATATTGGCCTGAGGTTGGCCGAGAGTCGCGGCGGGGAGCGCGTCCCTCCGAGAGTTGAGCCTTTGGCGGAGATCCTCCCCTCGGGAGTTTCTCTGCGCCGTCAAGCGCTCTCTAAGGTCCACGCTCGGCACGTGGTGGGGCGAGCTCGCCCTTGGTCGGGCCGTGCGGCGAGCGCTTCGGCTATCGGCCCCATCATTGCCCAGAGTCGCTCTCTCCTCGGCGAGGGGCCGTGTCCGGTCGCCTCTTGAAACCGAAGGGGCGAGTCCCCGGGAATGTGACCGTGCCTGTCGTCGCACCGGACGCGACGGACCGGCCCAAGCACCACTGGGCCTCTCGGACCGCGAATGGACGAGGCTAGGAGTCGCCTCGTCGGTCCTTAACTCCCCCACATAGTCGGGGTCGGAGTCGTTATGGGCGGATCGACCCTCGACGTCGTAGCCGAGGGTATCGGCAATGAGCGAGCCATCGACGTCGGGACGGTCTAGAAGCTCTGCGAGCCGCCGAGCCGTGTCCTCTCGGAGCGCGGCCTCGGGGTCGTTCGTCGGGTCTTGGGGCTGGCTCTCGTTATCACGAGGTTGCCCTTCAAGACGGTGAGCGAGACTCCGGAGATCGTACCTTGAGCTTGTCGCTCGAGTACCGACGGAGGTCGCTGGAATGTGACTCATCTCTCGAGAGTCGTAAGAATAGTGAGAGTGTGGAATGGAAGGGAGAGCGCGCTAAGGTTGGTGGTCTCCTCCTTCTAGCGCCAAAATGTTGTCGCTCGTGTTCGGACAACGGTTTAGGAGCCCCGAACGGTTCGACCCAAGGCCGGACCAAGTGGTCGCGTTCGGGCTCGAGCGTGTCGGACTTGGTGGCCCAAGTCGTCCCTTAGCTGTCGGTGACGTCTACTTCGTCCAGGCACCTGAAAAGCAAGCGGGAAGGTGTGAACTACAAAGGGGAAACAGGGGGGTTGCCCATGTTTACCTCTCCGACGCTCAACATTAGCAGGATTGAGATGGATAAAGGGGGTTTGAGTGTTTAGGGGCCGAGACTTGAGAGAAACGAGCTAGAGGTGAGTTCGGCAGCGTCTCAGTACTCAAGAATGGATTACCTTTTGAAGAGGGAGGGCCTCTTGTATTTATAGGCGACCAAGGGGCCATTGGTGGGCCCCTTGGCCGAGGATAACATAGGCTCGGCCCTTGGCCGAGGATAGCATAGGCTCGGCCGAGGATAGCATAGGATGGCGTCATTGGTGGGCCCCTTGGCCGAGGATAACATAGACTCGGCCCTTGGCCGAGGATAGCATAGGCTCGGCCGAGGATAGCACAGGATGGCGTCATTGGTGGGCCCCTTGGCCGAGGATAACATAGGCTCGGCCATTGGCCGAGGGTAACATAGGCTCGGCCATTGGCCGAGGATAGCATAGGGCCGAGGACAGGCTCGTGAGGCCGAGGTCGAGCTCGTGAGGCCGAGGTCGAGCTCGTGAGGCCGAGGTCGAGCTCGTGAGGCCGAGGTCGAGCTCGTGAGGCCGAGGTCGAGCTCATGAGGCCGAAGTCGAGCTCGTAAGGCCGAGGTCGAGCTCGTGAGGCCGAGGTCGAGCTCATGAGGCCGAGGTCGAGTTTATGAGGCCGAGGCCATCGGGCTGATGGCCGTGGATAGCCGAGCTCGGTCTTGGGCCGAGGCTATTGGGCCGGCCCTTGGCCGAGCCGGCCCACGGGCCGATCAATGGCCGGGGCAAGTCTGATCTCTGTTTTGCCTTTGATAGGCCGCGATCGAGGTCGGGCCGATAACAAATAGCATGTCTCATTTCAGGATTCAGGTAAGCACGATGCAATTCATACGTAGTGGGCTTCGAGACATAAGAAGTTAAATGGTTTGTTCTTATTTTGTCTCTAGAAGTGCACTGGTCAATTCAGTACCTTCAGAAGATACCTAGAAGAACTATAGAGTCTCCAACTCTCAATGCCCCATAACCAGACATCATAGATTCTCCTAACAATCGTACTGAGGTCAATAGTCCTTTGACCCTTAGATTGCGAATATATCGTTTTAAGCAAACTATGAAGAGTTTGTTCATGCAAATCTACATTTGTCTCTTCGTAAGTTGTTAAGTTTGTTTATGGACTATAGACTAGTGTTCTATCATAAAGCTTCAAACGGACAAGGAAGAATGAATGAACTTTTCAAATTTTTATTAATGAATTAGCAATTACAAGCAAGATTCTTCGTGAGACTTTATTACATCAAATGTACAAAATAAAGACTACAACTCTTCTTGTGGGCACCATTGACAACAAACTCCTACTTGACTCAAAGAAGATGTGTGTAGTCCATCATGCCTAATCCCTCTCGATGTTGGTCGAAGACCTTCTTCGCTAGGGCCTTGATGAATGGATCTGCTAGGTTGTCCACCGTTAAGATCTTCTTCACTTCCACGTCTCCGCGCTGCACGATCTCTCGAATCAAATGGTATTTCCTCTCAATATGTTTAGAGCGCTTATGGCTTCGAGGTTCCTTTGAGTTAGCGACAGCCCCACTATTATCACAATAAAGGGTCATGGGCTCGTCGACGTTTGGAACAACTTCCAAATAAGTAAGGAATTTCTAAGCCATACAGCCTCTTTGGATACAAGCAGCCACATATTCTGCTTCCATATTGGAGTCAGCAATACAAGATTGCTTAATACTCCTCCACACAACAGCTCCACCATTAAGGATGAACACAAATTCCGAAGTGGATTTCCTGGAATCCTTATCCGCTTGAAAATCGGAGTCGGTATATCCCGTCATAGTCAGGTCAGTACCTGAGTATGTAAGCACCAAGTTCCTAGTTCTTCGAAGATACTTGAGAACATGCTTAATAGCAATCCAGTGCTCGGGTCCAGGGTTGGATTGGAAGCGGCTAACTATGCCAACGGCGAAACATATATCAGGTCTAGTGCAAAGCATAGCATACATGAGGCTTCCTACGGCAGAGGCGTAAGGAATTGTCCTCATGTCTTCAATCTCTAGTGCAGTCTTGGGAGACTGGTCCTTAGAACGTGAGACTCCATGCCTAAAGTGTGTTTGGCCCTTCTTGGAGTCTTGCAACGAGAAGCGATCCATCACCTTATCAATATAAGATGCTTGACAGAGCGACAGGGTCCGGTTTTTCCGATCTCGAAAGATTTGGATCCCCAGAATGTACGCGGCTTCTCCTAGATCTTTCATATCAAATTGCTTTGCTAACCAGACCTTAACCTCAGAAAATTTACCCACATCATTACCTATGAGTAATATATCATCGACATACAGTACCAGAAACAAAACTTTGCCTTCATGTATTAACTTGTAAACACAAGGCTCATCTATTGACTGTTCAAAGCCGAAGCTTTTCACAGTTTCATCGAATCTAATATTCCATGACCTAGATGCTTGCTTGAGTCCATAAATGGACTTAAGTAACTCACAAACCTTGGTCTCTTGACCTTTATCCACAAAACCGTCTGGTTGAGCCATATAAATGCGCTCGTCAAGATTGCCATTCAAGAAGGCTGTCTTGACATCCATTTGCCAGATCTCATAGTTGAGAGCTGCATCTATGAATAGGAGTATGCGGATGGATTTAAGCATTGCGACTGGCGAGAAGGTTTCTTCATAGTCGATCCCTTCTTGTTGGGTATAACCCTTAGCCACTAGTCGTGCTTTGAACGTCTCGACGTTCCCATCCGGACCCCTTTTCTTCTTGTATATCCATTTACACCCAACGGGTTTAATCCCTTCAGGAAGGTCTACAAGTTTCCAGACTTTGTTGACATACATCGAGTGCATTTCAACTTTCATGGCGTCAAGCCAAAGGTTTGATTCAGAACAAGCCATCGCTTGGCTATAGGAAACAGGATCATCCATGTCAGAGACGGCTACGAGAGAGTCTCCATAGGACATGTACCTGTCAGGCTTTTGAGTAGCCCTCCCACTACGTCGAAGTACTACTTGACGAGAGTCTGAAGAGTTAGGTTGTGTTTCAGTTGGGGTAAGAACAGTTCTTACAGATGAGGTAGAAGCTTCCTTACCCAAGTTTTCTTCAAGCACAATTTTGCTTCTAGGTTTTGCATCCTTCGTAAAGTCCTCCTCAAGGAAACGAGCATTCGTGCTAACGAAAGTCTTATCGTCATCGGGACTATAGAATGTGAAACCTTTGGTTTCCTTTGGATATCCAACGAACAGACACAATTCTGACCTACTAGCTAACTTGCTAGTCTTTTGCCTCAGCACGTGTGCAGGGCATCCCCAAATTTTGATGCGGCCAAGATTTACTTTACGGCCAGTCCATCGTTCATAAGAAGTACCAGGAACCGTTTTGGACGGAACTTGGTTCAGAATGTAAGCGGCTGTTTCGAGGGCATATCCCCAAAAGGAAAGAGGGAGTGATGAGTAACTCATCATTGATCTAACCATCTCCATAAGAGTTCGATTTCTTCTCTCTGACACTCCGTTTTGTTGAGGTGTGCCAGGTGCGGTAAGCTGAGAAGCGATACCTTCTTCTTTAAGAAAGTCATCGAACTCTCCAGACATATACTCACCACCTCGATCAGATCGAAGGGTTTTGATCACTTTGCCAGTTTACTTTTCCACTAAAGCCCTAAAGACCTTAAATACGTTAAAGGTCTCGGATTTGTGTTTGAGCAAATAAACAAAACCATATCGCGAGTAATCATCGGTGAAGGTAACGAAGTATTCGTATCCTCCACGTGCCTATTGGCTGAGCGGACCACATACATCAGAATGTACTAGTTCCAGTAACTCAGTGGCTCTTCGACCCTTATCGGAGAAAGGTCGCTTAGTCATTTTTCATTCTATGCAGGATTCACAAGTAGGTAGTGAACCTATTGCAGAGGCTTGGAGTGGACCGTCCCTCACAAGTCTCTTAATCTTGTCTAGACTGATATGACCAAGTCGTAAGTGCCAGAGATATGTTGATTTTGTTAGATCGGAGGATTAAAAAAGTTTGATCCTCTTTGGCTCCCTAATTATATCATTATCTATTTCGGTGTCTAAAAGAGAAGGTTGAGTGGGATAGATGTAGAAAAGAGCATTCTTCATACATGCATCAGTGACAAAAGAATTATCATTAAACGAAATACGAATTCCATTCTTAATGAACTTTAAACAATAATCTTGCTCAAGAAGACGAGCAACGAATATTAAGTTCTTTCCAAAGGTAGGAACAAAATAAACATTATTCAAGTTTAAAGTGCGGTCTTCAAAAGACAGCGTCACGGATCCCACAGCCTTCGCAGACACCAAGCTCCCATCACCCCATTTGAAACAGAACTCGCCTTCCTCTAAGCTTTTGGTTTCCTTGAAACCAGTCAAGGAACAACAAATATGGTTCGTAGCAGCGGAGTCAAGAATCCATGTTGATACAGTATCAGCTACTAAGTATGCTTTGGTAACTAGTACAATGTTCCTTTTCTTTGAGATAGGCAGGCAATTCTTTTTATCGGCCTTGTGAGGTCTCTTCTCAGTTCCAGAGGCGGAGGCTTTTTGCTCAGTAGCATGTGCCTCTCCTTGATTCCTCTTTCTCTTAGTGAGTCCTTCAGCAGTGTGAAGCTCCTTCATAAGCTCGGTACCAATGTACTCTAGCTTGTTCATGGAGTAGTTCCACTTGAAGGTATCAAGAGATGCGGGGAGAGTTTCTAAGATCATATCTATGACATTCTTCCCATCAATCTCAGATCCTAGGATTTCCATTTTATTCAGATAACTAATTATCAGTATCATAAAGTCTCCAACAGGAGTCCTAGCCTTCATGTGACAGTTCATAAACTGTCGGACTGCTTGTATCCTTGCTTGACGCCTTTGCCCTCCAAACATCTCATGGAGATTGTTGAGCATGTCGGCAGCAGTCTCGTTGTTACGATGTTGCTGTTTCAGCATATTGTTCATAGATGCTAAGATATAGCACCTCACAATCTCATCGGATTGGAGCCAGGCCTCCAGGGTGTCTTTGTCCTCTCGAGTCGAATCATCATTCGTTTGAGGAGGACGCGGGGTGGTGAGTACCCATTTGTGCTTGTTAATGGTAATGACGATGTCGAGGTTACGTATCCAATTAACGTAGTTTTTCATTTTTGAGTTTATTCGAGGAAAAGATGATTGAGAGATGTTTGAGAGACATGTTGCTAAATTAAGTTGAAACAAGTTTATGATTAGTCTTTGGTTTAGGATTTAAGTTTTATTTAAGACTTGATAAAATCCAAATGTGTTATAAACCAAACGATAATTTACTCCCTCAAGAGAAGGCCGCAAAAAATCTCCATTTATAAGTAAATGACACATCATTAAAGCTTAGCCAAGATGTCAATACACCAATTTTGACTAGCCACCTTTTAAATTGGTTTGATCACTCACATCCTTTCGCAGAGCCTCAAGGGAGGATTACTAGGGATTGAGCCTAAGTGTGCAACCAACCACTTAGTCCAAAAGGTCAACTTTGAAAAACAATCCCCCAAGGGGAGGCCTTGTCATCATCGTTTCACTCTCGGACGTAGCTCATTGAGCAATGATCGAACCAAAAACGCCTTAGAGTACTCCCATTTAAGAGAGGGCCACAAGAGCGGCTCTTAGTCTCACGTTAATTGCTTCTTTCATTAGTGTTGGGGATCGTGGGTTACAAACAACAAGTATAACCCTCCCACTTAGTTTTTGGAGTTGGTACATCGACTCTTATAAGTTCGGAAAAGGTTTTCCTAGTTATAGAGCGATAGAGCGGACAACTAGAAAAGAATCCTAGAAGTTCATGTTCAGAGCAGAGTTAGTGCATAAAGGCACAAGGGACATACTCGGATCTTTTCCTATTTTCTATTCGGGGAAAGTGCATGAGGGAGGTGTGAACTTCAACTCACTCGAACACTTGGAAGTTTGAGATTACACATCTTTTTATTTTCGGCTTGTCTACGAAGAGACGTCCCACTCAAATTTTCAAGAGCATATAGATTTTTAACATATGTGATATAGATATAGTTTTGAAAACATTTTGAAAACTTATTTGATGTGGATGACAAAATATTTTCACGTTTGAAAACGAAAACGGTTTTTCAAAATTCAAACTAGTTTTGTAAAAATTCAATTTCAATTAAACTTTCAAAAATCAAAACATTTTAATCTTTCACATTATGTTTATAATCTTATAAAAAAAAAAAAATTTTGCTCAAGAAAATTTTCTCATTAGAGTTCTATAACTCATGGTAGTGGGGCTGAAAATCCGGATTTCTAAAAAACTGGACTTTCGGAACAGCCGCGCACCTCGGTGTAAAATCGTCATAACTGGCAGCTCCGATGTCCTTTTGACCCAAAACCGATGGCATTGGAAAGAGGAAAGACGGACCTTTAATTTGATTGAAGAATCATTAAATTTAGATTTCTGAGGAGAGAGTTATGCCACTTTTAGTGCGGGTTTTACTCCAGCTCAAAGAAAACAGAAATAATTAAAGTTCGGTCTTTTAGTGCGTAAAAAGAATCGAGTGTAACGGAATGTTTTAGGAAGTTGTTAAAGCTTTTATTTGTGTTTTATTAACAAGGTAATAACATGATATAAAATAAATAACAACAAGCTTAAAACGATTCAAGTAAATAAAAGAAACTAGTAAGACAAGAAAACTAGTCACAAAATTTACTCGAAATTTTCTCAAACTTTTAAAACACGTTTTTCAATATAAAAAATTAAAAACTTTTAGAACTGATTCAAATGTGTTTTAATAACATCCCAAACTCATAGAAAAACAACATGATTTTTAATTTAAAGGAAAGAGCAATAAATTGAAAGAAAAAAAAACTAAGAAAACAATTCTAACTTGTCACAAAATTAGTAAACTTTCGAAAACGATTTTCAAGCTCATAATTTTAAATACATGTACATGAATATCTTTGACCATAGCTTTGATACCATTTGTTGAAATTGATCTAGAGTTTAAGAAAAAGTTTAACGCTTCGGTAAGCGGCGGAATTTTAAAAATTTTCCTTTTGACAAGTAAAACGATTTTACTAACCTAGACAAAGAGCAAGTACATGTAAATAAAAACTATTATGAGCATAAATAATTTACTAACCTTTTTAGAAGCTTGAACGTTGATGAGCCTTCTGAAGGTTGAAAACGTTCGTCTCCCTCGCAGCACCTCTCTCTTCTTTCCTCGCCAACTCGAGTAACCACGAAAGTTTCTATCACTATAATCACTCGAGAAAAATAGGAATTAGTGTGTGGGCACTTTTAAACACTACGAGTTAAGAACAAGTCTCAAAGTCGAAGAGCTAAACTCGCTCGGTCAAATGAGGACCTAGGTGTAAAAAAAAATGAAAAGAACTTAGAGAGAGAAGGAGAGAGGGGCGGCCAAGCTAGAGAGAGAAGCTCTCAAATCTCTAAAACTTGGGATGAATGAAATGAGGAGAATGAGGCTCCTATTTATAGGAGAGGCTTTACCTTCAATAAGGTAGTTTCCTCTTCTATAGAATATCACATATTCATGAGCAAATATTGCCTTATTCCCTCATGAGTCACACGGCCAAGGCAGCCTTCTAGAAGGCTTGGATTTGTTTCCTCTTTAATTCCCTTCCATTGCCTTTGACTCACTTGGCCGATTCTCTCTTGCTATGCATAGGAAATTTGTTTCCTCTTTTTCTTTTGGCAAGTATCTTGATACATTCATGCACAAAATAATTTCCCTTTCTCTCTTTATGTTGGGCGCCCAAGGCTTCTCTAGAAGGAGCTTCTAGAAGCTTCTTCATTTGTTCATGATAACATGAGAAAAGCCCATTAAGAATTTTCAATAAAATTCTCATGAAATGAAATTAATCCACAAGGCCCAACAAAACTAATTTTGGCCGAGTGATGCATGTCATCAAATGACCATGTCAAAAAATTTATTGACATTCATTTCATCCTATGTCTCAAAAGACAAAAATACCCTTTAGACAATTTTCATAAAACTTGTCTCGTCTTGTTTTGACTTAGCTTCTTGTTTAACTATTCCTACTCGATGTGATTCGTGACAGTGACCTCATGGATCCAAATGAACAAAGCTTGAGCTAAATATTTGGACTCAAAAGTTCACAAATCTTTTCCAAGTTTAGCTTAATGTCAACTGACTCCACTAAAGAGTTGACACTGAAAATCTCTCGGTTCAAATGAATTTATTTTCTACTCAAGAATTCAACCTAATTGTAATGAGTCGATCCACATAATATTATCAGTGTTTACCCTTCATGAATATCATCAGCTAGTCGCGATTTACAAAATTACCATTTTACCCTTCTAGCTGTTATTTCCTCAACTCCTTTGTCGCTTGTGAATAAGTTAGAAACAATGTATTGACGAGGAGCTAACAAGTCACATTGTTTCATCCAAAAGAGTCAGGACTCAATTTGGACACTGGCCAGTTCATTTAATCACACTCCAAGGAACAAAGCATGAGGTGATATACATTGCATTTCAGCAATCTTGTACATGAATTCCATATCTATGAGAACTTCACAAAGTTACTCATGACATTCTCACAACTTAGTACTTCACCAATAGGCCTTGTTCGTAATCACATAGTGAGTCCGAACTCTGACTTTCTAAAATGAGAATACTAAGGTGTGAAATGACATGTCTCATTTCAGGATTAAGGTAAGCACGATGCAATTCATACGTAGTGACTTCGAGACATAAGAGGTTAAATGGTTTGTTCTTATCTTGTCTCTAGAAGTGCATTGGCAATTCAGTACCTTCGGAAGATACCTAGAAGAACTATAGAGTCTCCAATTCTCAATGCCTCATAACCAGACATCATAGATTCTTCTAACAATCATACTGGGGTCAATAGTCCTTTGACCCTTAGATTGCGAATGTATCGTTTTAAGCAAACTACGAAGAGTTTGTTTATGCAAATCTACATTTGTCTCTTCGTAAGTTGTTTAGTTTGTTTATGGACTAAAGACTAATGTTTTATCATAAAGCTTCAAACAGACACGGAAGAATGAATGAACGTTTCAACTTTTTATTAATGAATAAACAATTACAAGCAAGAGTCTTCATGAGACTTTATTACATCAAATGTACAATATAAAGATTACAACTCTTCTTGTGGGCACCATTAACAACAAACTCCCACTTAACTCAAAGAAGATGTGTGTAGTCCTTCATGCATAATCCCTCTCGATGTTGGTTGAAGACCTTGTTCGCTAGGGCCTTTGTGAATGGATCTGCTAGGTTGTCCACCGTTGAGATCTTCTTCACTTCCACGTCTCCGCGCTGCACGATCTCTCGAATCAAATGGTATTTCCTCTCAATATGCTTAGAGCGCTTATGGCTTCGAGGTTCCTTTGAGTTAGCGACAGCCCCACTATTATCACAATAAAGGGTCATGGGCTCGTCGTCATTTGGAACAACTTCCAAATACTTAAGGAATTTTCTAAGCCATACAGCCTCTTTTGATGCTTCACAAGCAGCCACATATTCTGCTTCCATTGTGGAGTCAGCAATGCAAGATTGCTTAATACTCCTCCACACAACAGCTCCACCATTAAGGATGAACACAGATCCCGAAGTGTATTTCCTGGAATCCTTATCCGCTTGAAAATCGGAGTCGGTATATCTCGTCATAGTCAAGTCAGTACCTGAATATATAAGCATCAAGTTCCTAGTTCTCCGAAGATACTTAAGAACATGCTTAACAACAATCCAGTGCTCGGGTCCAGGATTGGATTGAAAACGGTTAACTATGCTAACTGCGAAGCAGATATTTGGCCTAATGCAAAGCATAGCAAACGTGAGACTTCCTACGGCTGACGCGTAAGGAATTTTTCTCATGTCCTCAATCTCTTGTGCAGTCTTGGAAGACTGGTCCTTAGAGAGTGAGACTCCATGCCTAAAGGGTGTTTGGCCCTTCTTGGAGTCTTGCATCGAGAAGCGATCCATCACCTTATCAATATAAGATGCTTGAGAGAGCGACAGGGTCCGGTTCTTCCTATCTCGAAAGATTTGGATCCCCAGAATGTACGCGGCTTCTCCTAGATCCTTCATATCGAATTGCTTTGTTAACCAGACCTTAACCTCAGATAATTTACCCACATCGTTACCTATGAGTAATATATCATCGACATATAGTACCAGAAACACAACTTTACCTTCGTGTATTAACTTGTAAACACAAGGCTCATATATTGACTGTTCAAAGCCGAAGCTTTTCACTGTTTCATCGAATCTAATATTCCATGACCTAGATGCTTGCTTTAGTCCATAAATGGACTTAAGCAACTCACAAACCTTGGTCTCTTGACCTTCTTCCACGAAACCGTCTGGTTGAGCCATGTAAATGCGCTCGTCAAGATTGTCATTCAGGAAGGCTGTCTTGACATCCATTTGCCAGATCTCATAGTCGAGAGCTGCAGCTATGGATAGGAGTATGCGGATGGATTTAAGCATCGCGACTGGCGAAAAGGTTTCTTCATAGTCAATCCCTTCTTGATGGGTATAACCCTTCGCCACAGGTCGTGCTTTGAACGTCTCGACGTTCCCATCAGGACCCCTTTTCTTCTTGTATATCCACTTACACCCTACGGGTTCAATCCCTTCAGGAAGGTCTACAAGTTTCCAGACTTTGTTGACATACATCGAGTGCATAGTTTTAACTCATAGTTTTAACTAAAAATCTAAGAAAAAAATTCTAACTTGTCAAAAAACGAGCAATCTTTCAAAAACGATTTTCAAGCTCATAGTTTTAGTCACATGTACATGCTTAACTTTGACCATAGCTCTGATACCATTTGTTGGAATTGATCTAGGGTTAAGAAAAGATTTAACGCTTCTAGGAAGCGGCGGTAAATAAAAAATTTCTTCGGATATCCAACAAACAGACATAATTCTGACCTACTAGCGAACTTGCTAGTCTTTTGCCTTAGCACATGTGTTGGGCAACCCCAAATTCTGATGTGGCCTAGATTTACTTTACGGCCAGTCCATCGTTCATAAGGAGTACCAGGAACCGTTTTAGACGGGACTTGGTTCAAAATGTAAGCTACTGTTTCGAGCGCATATTCCCAAAAGTAAAGAGGGAGTGATGAGTAACTCATCATCGATCTAACCATCTCCATTAGAGTTCGGTTCCTTCTCTGTGACATTTCATTTTGCTGAGGTGTGCCAGGTGCTGTAAGCTGAGAAGCGATACCTTCTTCTTTAAGAAAGTCATCGAACTCTCCAGACATATACTCAACACCTCGATCGAAGCGAAGGGTTTTGATCTATTTGCCAGTTTGCTTTTCCACTAAAGCCCGGAAGACCTTAAATACGTCAAAGGTCTCGTATTTGTGTTTAAGCAGATAGACAAAACCGTATCTTTAGTAATCATCGGTGAAGGTAACAAAGTATTCGTATCCTCCCCATGCCTGTGTACTGAGCGGACCACATACAGGGAAAGGTCGTTTAGTCATTTTTCCTTCTATACAAGATTCACAAGTAGTCAATGAACCTATTGCAAAGGCTTGGAGTGGACCGTCCCTCACAAGTCTTTTAATCCTGTCTAGACTGATATGATCAATACTCAAGTGCTAGAGATATGTTGATTTTATTAGATCGGAGGAATCAGAAAGTGTGATCCTCTTTGGCTCCCTAACTAGATTGTTATCTATTTTAGTGTCTAAAAGCGAAAGTTGTGTGGGATAAATGTAAAAGAGAGAATTCTTCAGACATGCATCAGTGACGAAAGAATTATTGGAAAGAGAAATTCGAATTCCATTCTTAATAAACTTTGAACAATAATCTAGCTCACAAAGACGAGAAACAGATATAAAGTTTTTACCTAATGAAGGAACAAAATAAACATTATTCAAATTTAAAGTTCGATCTTCAAAAGATAGCGTCACTGATCCTACGGCCTTTGCTGACACCGAGCTCCCATCACCCCATCTGAAGGAGAAGTCACCTTCCACTAAGCTTTTGCTTTTCCTTTTTTCTTAGCTTTGAGGTAGGCAGGACAGTTCATGCGCCAATGTTCGGGTTCATTGAAGTGGTGGCATTTGTCGTTAGACTTGTCCACCTTGATTACTCGGGGCTTCTTCGTCTTCTGAACTTTTCCTTGGTTCTTTTTCTCAGCCTTGTGAGGTCTCTTCTTAGATCCAGAGGTGAAGACTTTGTGCTTAATAGCATGTGCCTCTCCTTGGTTCCTCTTTCTCTTAGTGAGACCTTCAGCACTGTGAAGCTCCTTCATCAGCTCGGTAACAGTGTACTCTTGCTTATTCATGGAGTAGTTCAGCTTGAAGGTATCAAAAGACTCGGGGAGAGTTTCCAAGATCATGTCTATTTTAGTCTCCCGATCAATCTCAGATCCTAGGATCTCCATTTCGTTTAGATAACTCTTTTGGATGAACCAATGTGACTTGTTAGCTCCTCGTCAATACATTGTTTCTAACTTATTCACAAGCGACAAAGGAGTTGAGGAAATAACAACTAGAAGGGTAAAATGGTATTTTTGTAAATCCCATCTAGTTGATGATATTCATGAAGGGTAAACATAGATAATATTCAATGGATCCACTCATTACAATTAAGTAGAATTCTTGATTAGAAAATATATTCATTTGAACCGAGAGATTTCAGTGTCAACTCTTTAGTGGAGTCAGTTGACATTAAGCTAGAACTTGGAAAATATTTGTGAACTTTTGAGCCCAAGTATGCTAGCTGAAGCTTTGTTCATTTGGATCCATGAGGTCACTACCATAAGTCATTAGAGTAGGATTAGTTAAACAAGAAAGCTAAGTCAAAACAAGTTCAAATGTTGAACTAGACAAGTTTTACGAAAATTGTCTAAAGGGTAATTTTGTCCTTTTGGACATAGGATGGTATGAATGTCAATAAATAAGTCTTTTGACACTGTCATATGATGACAATAAATTATAGTCACACGGCCACATTAGTGTATTGGGCCTTGAGGATTGAATTTCATTTCATGGAATTTTATGTGAAAATTCTACATGGGCTTTTCTTATATTGTCATGAACAAATAAAGAAACATCTAGAAGCATGTTCTAGAAGGTCCAAACCGTCCAACATCAAGAGAAAAAGAGATTTTATTTTGTGAATTGATGTATGAAGATAGTTTCCAAAAGAAAAAGAGGAAACAAATTTGCTCCATGAGGAAATAAAGTGGGCGGCCATGAGAGAGGAAAACAAATTAGGAAACAAATCCAAGGACTTGAATGACACATGTTGCACGTCAAAAGGGGGAGAATAGGAAACAAGGATTTGCTCATGAATATGTGATATTCAATAGAAAAGAGGAAACTACATTTTCAAGGCAAACCCTCCCCCTATAAATACCCCATCTCATTCACAATATGGATCACACAAGTTTTAGAGATTGAGAGCCTCTCTCTCTAGAATATTGCCGCCCTCTCTCTCTCTCTCTCTCTCTCTCTCTCTCTCTCTCTCTCTCTCTCTCTCTCTCTTCTTGTTCTTTTGTTTTGGCACTTGTTTTAGCTCTTTGGCTCCAAGACAAGTTCTTGAGTCATAGTGTTTAAAAGTGCCCACACACTAAATCTTAACCATACTTGAAAGACTCTAGTGGTAGAAACATTCATGGTTACTCACAGGTTCAAGAAGACTCGTGGGAGACAAGCTAAGTAGGGAGAAGAGCGATTCAACCTTCCTAAGGCTTCTCAATGCTCAAGCTCCATTCAAGGTTGGTACTGAGTGAAAACTCAAAGTAGTTTTAAAATTTTAAATTATACGCTCATGCACTTTGTCTAGGTAGTAAAAACGTTTTATGAGTTTTTAAAGAAATTTTTATTTTCCGCCGCTTGCTAGAAGCGATAATCTTTTCTTAATCCTAGATTTATTCCAACACGGTCAACAAGACGATAAAGAAGAATTTGAAGAAGAAGTTGGAAGAAAGGAAGGGAGCATGAGCCAACAAGCTTCCAATGGTTCTATGGGCATAACGGACGACCGCACAAAATGCGACTGGCGAAACACCTTTCGCCCGCGCATACGGCGTCGCAGCCGTAGTCCCTGTCGAAACCAAGTTCCCTACTCTCCGCGTCGAAGAATTTGAGGAGGTCGCTAACGACAAAGCAATTAGTCTCGAGCTTGACCTCATAGATGAAAGAAGAGCGAACGCGCTGACCCGCCTTGCCGCACAAAAGAGAAAGGTCGAGAAGTACTATAATTCCAAGGTCAAGCTACGGAAGTTTACCGACGGAAGCCTCGTCCCTAGAAGGGTGTTCCAAAACACCAAAGTGAAGGGAGCGGGAGTCTTGGGTCCCACCTGGGAGGGCCCATATCGGATGCGCAGAGCCATACACGGTGGCACCTACGAGCTTGAAAACAAGGAAGGACTCGGTTCACATATCCATGGAATGTCGAACACTTGAGACAGTATTATCAATGAAGCTCGCCATCGAATTTGTTTTCTTTTGTTTTAAGCTTATGAATGTCATTTCTAATTAAGAACAACGCCAACGACCATGGAATGTAATTTTGTTTCTCTTTCAAGCAATACAAAACTTTGGGTTACATTTCATTTTATTTCACTGCTGATGATTAAAATTTCTAGGCTCCTCTACGAGCACCCAAGAAACTCGAGGGGCTAATAGGGATAAGATATCCACAATGCATCCACAATGCAAAAGTTTCCATCCACGCGACGCACTCACATGGAACAAAGGTAGTCCACACGACTCAAAACCAAAAGTGACTCACGCGTCGACAAGCGTTACATCCGCTCACCGGAAGCGAGTCCCAAAGCAACAGACATATCTCGACACACGACACGCGCATCGACAGGTGCCACGCTTGCTGGAAACTAAGTCTACATCAAGCCCATCCCGACGCATGACGTGCGCGCCAACAGGCACCACACCCACTGGGAAAGTGGTCCGCTCGCCGCCCAACTCGTACGCCGATAGACAACGAGTCATGTTGGGTTCAATGGTTTACGCCCGCAGGATGAGTAACTGGTTTGGCCATCGCTCACGAAAAACCCAGCCACACAACGTGACACCGCGGCCCCCCGAGGCTCGGATCGTGCAAATAAATTACACCTTCCTAGGTAAATCGAGAAAATAAGACACACATCAACAAAATTCGTGCTAATCGATTACGCTAAACACGGGTGAATCTAGAAAATAAGACACGTAATGAGCTTGAGTAGGTCAAATGAAAGTCGATCGAGTTGAAGAATAATCCAACGGAAAACAAGAAATGACAAAAGATCCAAACCATACTAAAAAGCGAGCGCAAAACAAGTGCGCGAAAACCAAAGGAAACCCAACTACTCGGAACCAAAGTCGACCTGCTCCTCGTCGACCCCGGGTGGAGGAACGCCCGACTCCTCGTTAAAGGGACGGTTCGTCGACTGGGCAGCCTCGGCGAGAAGATGGGCGCGTAGGCTGACCGCCTGCGACACATCATCCAAAGGACGAAACATGTCGTCGAAGAAGGCAAAGGTGATCCCACGAGACGCATTCTCCTTCGCGGCCGCATCACGAACCCAAACTGCGGCCGCATACTGAGCCCCCTCCAAAGCGACATCCCAATCGTCCTCTAAGTCGGCCTTGGCCCGCACAACGCCATCCTTCTCCTCAATAACGGCATGCATCTCCACCAATAGCGAGTCGCGCTCTCTCTCCGCATAGACATGAGAAATCTCACTCGTTGATAGTCGGGCATGGACGATCTTCAGCTCCTCGTCTTGACCCGAGAGCACCGTGTTGGAATAGATCTAGGATTAAGAATAATTTATCGCTTCTTGTAAGCGGCAAAAAATAGAAAAAATTATTTAAAGCATGTAAAAATGATTTTACTACCGAGACAAAGTGCATGAACATGTAATCTAAAACAAAACTATAATGAGTTTTCACTCGGTACCAACCTCGCTTGAAGCTTTAGCATTGAGAAGCTTGTGGATTGGTTGAATTGCTCGTCTCCTCACTTAGCTTGTCTCCTTCGTGTCTTCTTCAATCCGAGCAACCACGATAGTTTCTACCCCTAGAGTCTTTGAGTTTGGATATGATTTAGTGTGTATGCACTATTAAAAACAATGACCTAAGAACTAGTCTTAGAGCCAAAGAGCTAATACAAAACGCTAGGTCTATTGAGGACCTAGATGCCAAAACAAAAGAGAGAGAAGAAGAGAGGGAGAGAGGGGCATGGCCAAGTAGAGAGAGAAAGGCTCACCAAAAACTTGTTCCTATACTGTGAATGTGGTGTGGTATTTATAGGAGAAAGAATTGCCTTGTATCAGTGCAAAAGATGCAATTACCTCTTTTCTATTATGGCTGAATATCACATATTCATGAGCACAATATTTGTTTCTCATTCCTATCATAATAATACCAAGGCTGGAAATTTGTTTCCCTTTCTTGTCTTGGACGTGTACAACAATAGCCATGTGCTATAAATTTGTTTCCTATTTTCCCTTTTGGCAAGTATCTTCATACATCAATGCACAAAATAACTTCCCTCTTTCTTTATTTGATGGTGGCCACGAAATTATCATCTAGAACATGCTTCTAGATGTTTTTTTTATTTGTACAAGACAATACAAGAAAAGCTCATGTAGAATATTCACATAAAATTCCATAAAATGAAATTTAATCCTCAAGGCCCAAAACTAAGTCTTGGTCGTGTGAACGAATTCACATTATCATACATGATAATGTCCTAAATCTTATTTTGACATTTATACCATCTTATTTTAACTTAGTACTTCATCAATAGGTCTTGTCTATATCACATAGTGAATCTAGAACTCTGACTTTCTCAAATGAGAGTATGTAAGCTATGAAGTGACATGTCTCATTTCAAGATTGAGGTAAGCATGATGCAATTCATACATAGGGACTTTGAGATAGAAGAGGTTAAATAGTTTGTTCTATTGTCTCCAGAAGTGCACTAGTCAATTCAGTATCTTCAAAAGATACCTAGGAAGAACTATAGAGTCTCCAACTCTCTATGTCTCATAACCAGACATCATAGGTTCTCCTAACAATCATACTGAGATCAATAGCCCTTTGATCCTTAGATTGTGAATATAATGTTTTAAGCAAACCATGAAGAATTTGTTCATGCAAATCTGTATTTGACTCTTCATTTGTTGTTAGGTAAGTTTAAGGACTAGAGACTAAGGTTTATCATAAAGGTTCAAACAAACAAAGAAGAATGAATGAAAATTTGAACTCTTTATTAATTATTAAGCAGTTATAAGCACGAGTCTTCGTGAGACTTTATTACGTCAAATGCATATAAGTAACAACTACTACTCTTCTTGTGGGCATCAATGCCAACACACCGCCTGAAGCTTCTTCGCCTCCCCCAAGAAAATGTCGGCTAATTGCTCAGCCTTCTCTCGAGATGCTTGCTCGGCCACCCGCAACGCTCTCTCGGCAGCCAGCTTCACGCTCAGGCGAGCCGCTTCCTCAGGGGCCCGCTTCGACTCCTCCTCGAGTGCTTTGAACTCCTGGGCAGATCAGACCCCCACTAGCGCAACAGCGTGCTCGAACGCGGAGCTCTCCATGTCGGTCTTCATGTTTTGCATCCGCCTCAACAAATCTCGGAGAATGTGATCACCTCGCTCCTGGCACGCAAGCATCTGTGATAATGGATGACATAAGTACGACTAAAATAAAAGCGATGGTGACAAACATAACAAGCGAGTCTTACCTTGCGGGCGTCACTAATCCCATTCTGGAAGTACTCCATGTCGCTCTTCGTCAGGAGACCCTTGAAGTCCTTTAGGGAGGAGTCCAAAATCCCTTGGGAACACTGGTTCCTCAACTCTGCCACCTCTGTTAGGAGCATCAAGTCCATGTCACCCCTTGCCGCTGACATGTGAGCGCGCTTCGAGCGGGAAGGTGAGTTGAGCGTGATCGATGGCCTTGACGAGGGTCACTTGCTTGAAGACTTCGCCTCATTCCGTGCCGAGGGTGGAGCCCGAACGAGCGACCTCTCATGGCGGGCTGTGATCTGAGAGTGGGCTACGGCAACGGCATCGGTGGAGGGCTACGCCCTAGGCAATCTCGCACGAGAGGGCTCCCGAGCCATGGTACCTGTCACAAGAAACACCGAACGGTCAGGATGAAATAATACACAAGTGGGAGTTTGTTGTCAAGTGGGAGTTTGTTGTCAATGGGGCCCACAAGAAGAGTAGTAGTCTTTACTTATGTACATTTGATGTAATAAAGTCTCACGAAGACTCTTGCTTGTAACTGCTGAATCATTAATAAAAGTTGAAACGTTCATTCATTCTTCCTTGTCTGTTTGAAGCTTTACGATAATCTATAGTCTTTAGTCCTTAAACTAACCTAACAACATATGATGAGACAAATGTAGATTTACATGAAAAAACTCTTCATGGTTTGCTTAAAACAATATATTCGCAATCTAAGGATCAAAGGACTATTGATCTCAGTACGATTGTTAGGAGAATCTATGATGTCTGGTTATGTGGCATAGAGAGTTGGAGACTCTAAACTCTTCTAGGTATCTTCTGAAGGTACTGAATAGACCAGTGCACTTCTAGAGACAGAATAAGAACAAACCATTTAACCTCTTACGTCTCGAAGTCACTGCGTATGAATTGCATCATGCTTACCTCAATCTTGAAATGAGACATGTCATTTCATAGCTTACGTATTCTCATTTGAGAAAGTCAGAGTTTGGATTCGCTATGTGATTCTGAACAGGACCTATTGGTGAAGTACTAAGTTATGAAGATGTCATGAGTAACTTTTTGAAGATCTCATAGATATGGAATTCATGTACAAGATTGCTGAAATGCAATGTATATCACCTCATGCCTTGTTCCTTGGAATGTGAATAAATGAACTGGCCATTGTCCAAATTGAGTCATGACTCTTTTGGATGAATCAATGTGACTTGTTAGCTCCTCGTCAATACATTGTTTCTAACTTATTCACAAGCGACAAAGGAGTTGAGGAAATAACAGCTAGAAGGGTAAAATGGTAATTTTGTAAATCACATCTATCTGATGATATTCGTGAAGGGTAAACAGCGATAATATTCAGTGGATCCACTCATCACAAGTAAGTTGAATTCTTGAGTAGAAAATAAATTCATTTGAACCGAGAGATTCTCAGTGTCAACTCTTTAGTTGAGTCAGTGGACATTAAGCTAAACTTGGAAAAGGTTTGTGAACTTTTGTGTCCAAGTATGCTAGCTCAAGCTTTGTTCATTTGGATCCATGAGGTCACTACCACAAGTCATTAGAGTAGGATTAGTTAAACAAGAAAGCTAAGTCAAAACAAGAACTAGACAAGTTTTACGAAAATTGTCTAAAGGGTATTTTTGTCCTTTTGGACATAGGATGAAATGAATGTCAATAAATAAGTTTCTTGACATTGTCATATGATGACAATAAACATATCACACAGCCGTATTAGTGTAATTGGGCCTTGAGGATTAATTTCATTTCATTGAATTTTACTTGAAAATTCTTAATGGGTTTTTCTTATGTTGTCATGAACAAATAAAGAAACATCTAGAAGCTCCTTTTATAGCCGTTCTGACCTAATCCTGAAGACTTCTGCCATAAAGTCTGCTAAGTCTGACCTTTTATAGCCGTTCTTGGGTGGAACTCAATCTCGTACTCACTCAATTCTTTGGACCAGATTGCCATGCGCGTCGATGTTCCCTTTTGAAGAGCTTTACCGATCAAAATAAATGGGATTTGGTCATGTGACTGTCATGTGTTGTAAAAGGGGTATATCAGTAATCTCCGATGGTTGTGGTATCGTCTCCGGTAGTGACAGAAGCTCTGAGTTCCTCGAAAAGTTATGATTCGGCGAGTAATTGTTTTTTGATTTATGAGATAATTTTGAAATGAAATATTTCGTTTTAATTTCCATTTTTTTTGGGCTCATCGTCGAATGAGTTTCTTCTGTGGGAGATTCTCAATACATGACAGTCATATGGCCAAATCCCGTTTATTTTAACAACATAAGTAACAAAAGGACCAAATGAAAAACTGTGGCTATGATGAAGGGGTAAAAATATAATTTTTTGTTCGGGGATCAATTTGTTATTGGTTACGAAGTTGAGGGACAAAAATATCATTTTTACTAATGCATATACATGAATATTCCTTTCTTTCTAAGATATAGGTCCACTCGAATAAATTTCATAGACAAAGTAGGAGCAACCTTTATGGCTTAGACAAATGGAAAAATTATGATATTGCTGACCTTTTAGGCCTCACTTCACAATATTTTTAATGCACCAGACTAATTCTTTGACAACGAGAGATCCTACTTTTCTTTTTCATTTTTATTCTTTGCTAAAAAGTGAGGGATCCAACTTTACTAGGACAATTCTTTCTCTTTTTCGGAGCTTATTTTTTCAATCGAACAAATAAAACTGTGTGTGTGTATATTATATATATATATATATATATATATTCTATTACTAATTTTATATGTTTTTATTTATTATTCAAACACATGTCGCGAATAAATCAAGTGATATAACTTTCACAATCACATATCGGCCCCTAGTTTATAACTTATCTTCCACCTCTTCATATAAACGTTATCTCTTTCAACAGCCCCTATTCCGTCTTGAATAATTCATTCTATTTTTTCTGTTTGTTCATCATTTCAGCACAAAATTACGATAATTGATTTCAATTTTAAATAAGACAGTCATGTCACAACAATCCTAATATCAATAATTTTTTAAAGTATTCCTCAAAAAAAAATATATATATATATTTAAGTATAAATCAAGCTCGATGGATGTTGAAGAGCATTGCTACATTTTTACCATTATTGCCTCGCTTATTATTGCTGACATACAGTTGTAACAATGTTTTGGTTTAGCATGTTTTTTTTATTCATGACATTACAATCCCAAGTCATTACATATCAGTTTAATTTCATTCTATATTTAATACATACGGTGCAACTTCCTTTTCAATTAATATACAAGTCATCTTTTTTGTGTCTTGAGTATTGACCATACAATTAGGGAAGATTAATCGTGTAAAATTGGTATTGCTAAATGAATATAATCATATCTTTTACCAACTTGTAAGTTACTAAATCCGTACTATATTAACCACTACATTAGTTGAGCATTAACATGATGTCTCCAAGACAAAAAGAAAAATATAAAAGTATTGAATTATACAATGGATCATTAATTAATTGAGCAAAAGGACACACTTGAAATGTCATATATTTTCTCTCTATATATGTTTAATTAATAAATAAATAGATATATTTGAATAGAGAAATTTTATTAGGTAGATCCAAAATTGCAAAAATATCAAAATTAGACTCCTTAGTTGAATAATATCCAAAATTGAACTTTTGACCCAATTTCGGATAAAAATGCCCCTCAATTCAAAATAACCCTCATTTCCATCTCTTTCATTCTCACTCTCTCTTCTCTCTTCATCTTTCTTATTCTCTCACACTATCTCCGAACGAATCCGACGAGCTCCGACCGATTCCGAGTGGTTCCGATGAGGCCCGACACTATTCCTTTGGTGTTCAACGTTATTCAAGCTAGACACTCGGATACTAAGTTTCCAGCATTTAAAATGCCGAAAAATGTAAGAATTCAACTTTATTTTCATGTTTTGATTGTTGTAGGATAGTTTCAATAGTGATAAGTGTGATTAAACGTGTTAATTTGATGATTTGTTGAGATTTGGATCGATTTTAGGAAATAGGGTTTTGAATTTGGGGTAAATTCCGATGAGATATGATGGATCCGATGAAATTCATAGAAAATTCGGATGATTTTCGATAGTTTTAGACGAAATTCATAGGATTTTGACAAATGGATTCCGATGGGATCCGATATGTTCCAATAGGTTCAAATGAAAATTAATTTTTTGAGGGTTTCAAATAGTTTTCGATGGTATCCGATGTTTTTCGATGGTCTCCGATGTTTTTCGATGGATTCCAACGCTTTACAATTAGTTCTGATGCCTTTATGTAGTTTTTGCTAAAATGTTTTATTTTTTGTTTTTTGTTTTTAGGACAAATTGACGTTCCGCTTCGATGAGAGGTTTTTGGGACAATCAGATACGGTAGGACGAGTTTCATAAAGACTGTAAAAGAGAAATTTAAGGATCTTGATATAAACGATCGGCTCGTAGGGACTCCATTCAACCATTTTTTTATGGGAATCACGCTCAACTTTTCTCCGGTACTCCTACACGTTCTTCTTTTGTGTAAGGTTGAGCTAACGACGTTGGGAGAGATACACTTCGGATTGGGAAATGAACGAGTGAGATTTGGACGGCTCGAGGATGCTTTGAAATGCGGCTTGAACATGGAATGTGGTCCGTCTGTGGATGAAGAGAACGAGCACAACATCAATAGGTTGGTCAAAGAGCACTTGAACGGTGTGCCAAATGTGAAATTCAGTGTCTTGGTAACGGTGTTCAACATTTGCTAAGATCCAGACAATGCTTTCAAGCTTGGTCTTTGTGTCTTCGTTATGGGATATCTACTTGGACTAGAACATATATAACAAAATCATCGAAGATAAAAACCTGCATATGGTTGAAGAGTTCTTATTCTTCTATAGTCTGCCTTGGGAAAATATCACTTGGGCCGAGACTTTTTCATCGCTCTGCGTCTCTCTTGGTCGATTTGTTGCACTGCTATAACAACTTCTAGAATAAGTTAGGGAAGGAGAATATTGTGCAAAAAGAGGCCAAATATACATTGACGGGAAATTTGCACACCGTTTAGTATTGGGCGTGTGAGGCTATCCTAAAGATAGGATCAAATACTGAGGATGCATTCATGGACCTGCGAGCGAGTAATCACGAGCAAAGACGTTGAGAAGATTAAAAAAAACGGTAACTACTTTTGACTTAAATTTATTATTGTCAGTAACATTGAAATATTTATAAAGATTGTTGTGTTGTAGTTGGGCGTTCTTCAAATGTTGAGACCATGCCCCACATAGATGGAAATTTACAAGTTGCTGGAGATGCAACTTTGTCAATATCTCTATCCAAAAGAGGTTGAGGGCAATGACGTGTTGGGTCCACGTATTATTGACGATGAGATTGAACTAGTAGCTTCAACCGCGAAAGAAGCAGTCGTATTCCGACATGCTGGAGAGGACGAACACGACAACATATGGAGTGATGAAGACGACGACAAAGAACATATTTCAGATACTCCACGAGTTCCTCAGAAGGTATATTTATTAATCAATTATAAGTTTATTTATTTAAAATTTATTCATTTCAGCCCGAATGTGCTCGTCCTGAAGTTTCCACTCGTCCTGAAGCTCCCGCTCATCCCTTACCGTTTGTTTTGATGGAGGATATGTGGAATGAGTTGAGAAAATCTTAGGCGATCATCTTGCAAGGCTTCAGTACGAATGGACGTAGGCTAGACAAAATGAGGCGGGATCAGGTATAAATGTTTTTACTATAAAATTAATTCCTTATTCATTAGTTTTTATAAATAATTAGTTTTTTTAATAAAACATTTGGTGTCTTCAACTTACAGCTTGTCATGTATGAGAGGGTCAACTACATCTTCGCAGAAGTGACGAGTTTACCTCCAGGGCCATTACCAACTACACAAGCTGGCATACGTCGACGTCGATCGCGTAGTCCTCCTCATCCTCTTCCTCTTGCTTGCCAGTCGTCATCTTCTTCAAAGCCGCCATCTTCTTCTCCAAAGAGTAGCCATTCACGGCGCGAATGTGTATCGGAGAAGTAACTCCCGCTGACTAAGGCAATTACGAAGAGACACAGAAGTAACTCACAACAAACGCCATCTCAAAAGCGTCACCGGAAAGATACATTCTCTACCGATTTCACTTATCCGACGCGGCACAAGTACTCAGGAGAGTGGCTCTCATCGTTCAAGCCCTTGAAGGAACCAAACTTGGCCGCTTTTAATGAGTTTGTTAAGTGGACCCGTACTATGAAACATAACGAAAGAGTAATGGAGAAAATTTACATCAACACTGCTAACGTTTCTATCGACTTCTTCAAGGTGCTTTTGGAGAACAACAAATTCCTAACCGATACAATATGTTCAATTATAAATACGTATTTTAATTAAAAGTTAATTAATATGTTTGTTATTTCATACACGTTCACATCATATTGATGCTATTCTACATATGCTTCAGAGACATTAAAGATATTTTGACAAGTATCATCAAGACGTCTGTCACATGGATACAAAATGTATACGGTCGATATACAAAGCAAGAGGAGTACAAGAAAAGAGCCGCCGAAGAAGGCACAGAGCTCGCTATTGTGGAATGGGATCCGAATCCGTGATGACCCCGATGACTAGCTACAAAGATTCGACGGTCTTTCCATGGACGCATGCGCGAGAGATATTGTTCGTAGTCAACTTCAAGAACCTTCATTGGTTCAACTTCCAAGTCGACTTAGAAGAGTGGACCATTACCGTATTGGATTGCCCGAAGGACCTCGTCGAGATGAAATCACATTCAGACGCTTTCACTGAGATGATGGAGGTTAGTAAAATTTGAAATATTACTTAATCTTGTTAACCCGTTATTGTTATTTACTTACGTTACTTTAATAATTTCAAATTGGATTCGAGCTTTACCTACTGTTATGGTCTGGACGGGATTGTTTAGCGAGCACCATAGGGCATGTCAAGAGTTAGAGTGCGGCAGAGTTATACTTCCTTCATTCACATGGCTAGTCGATCAGAAGATCCCCCAGTGTATAGACAGGTAAGAAAATTATATACTTTATCTTTTAATGTTTTTGTCATTAACATATTTTTTTTGCAGTGGTGATTGCAGGATGTTCGCAGTCAAGTACATGGAGCACATACTTGTCGTCTTGTCGTTTGAGACACTCCAAAAGCCAACATGAAGAGGCTTAGGAAGAAATGGTATACCGATTTATTTTATCGGAGGAGATTACTTGAGGTCTTCTGTATCACATTTTGTTTTGGATATGATATGTCAAAAAATTAGGATTCTGTTTTGGATATGTTTTGGATATAATATGTAAAAAAAAATATGATTTTGTTTTCGATATGATACGTAAAAAAAATGTTGATTTAGTTTTGGATTTTGTTTTGGATATGATATGTCAGTAAATTACGATTTTGTTTTGGATACAAAAATTCTAAACCTCATAAAAAAAAAAAACAACTTCAAAATTTCTATACTTTATAAAAATAAAAAAATCAAAAGTTCTAAACTTAATTAAAAAATTAAAAAAAAAAAAAAAAAAACAAGTTCTCAACGTGATAAAAGAATAGAATACAATACAAAGTTCTCAATCCCTCCAAGTGCATGTCTTCCTATTATGGCTCATATAACCACATTTCCCACATTTGCGGTGGATAACAACATTTTCTCCTTGAGATAGGTATCGATTGATCCACCGCCTTCCTTGTTAACTTTTCTTTGGTTTATCGGCTTGTTTCTTTTCAACTGGTACATCAACCATCATATTTTTTTTATCTCATTCAGAATGTTTCATTGTTCTTCATTCACAAGAAGATATATGGCCTCAATCCAAGTCTCTTTCAAATAGAATTGACTACATAACGAGTAAACGTCGACACCTCGATGTTGGGCAGATTGATGGCATGCTCGCACAGGATGTCCAATTGTTGTAGTAGTCCGCAAGTGCATGTCTTCGACATCAAATCTACATCAAAATTACTTCTTACGTCTTTGACATGACGCTCATATACACGAAGTCCATACGCATTGACGTACTGTGCCTAATTATTTAGATTAGCGATATCACTTTGCCACGTTTGTGACAATTTTGTGTTCAATTTGTGAGCGATCTCTTCTTGATCGAAAAACAAGTTTGGAGTGTGAATCGAATGAACTCAAGCAATGTTATAATTTGGAAAATCTCTAACATTCCTCGTTTTATCGTTGAAGCTTTCTACATTATTGCTTGTCATTAGGTCGTACCTATAAAATAAAATAGCAACTTCTATATAATTAATAAAGTTATAAAATCAAGAAAAAAAATTCATATTGACCGAGTAGAGTAGAATTTTATCGCTTTTCAGGAAAGAATGCTCTTACCCATCGATAAAAACCCACTTCCTCAAGATACCTTGCCATCTCGACATATTTCCGTCTCAACTGTCTAAAGTGAGCTTCAAATTCTGTTATATTGAAGGGGTAAGCAACGTCGTGGAGCTCAATGAGACAATGATCATTCTTGAGCTTATGTTTTACATTCAGTTGTAAATGATGGTAGCATGCTCCGTGAGAGATACCAGGGAACACAACTTCGACACCATGTATGATGCTAACACGTCGATCGGATATGAACGCCAAATCTAGTACGTCTTCACCGATAACTTCTCTCAACTTCTTTAAAATTCAAATCCACGAAGCATGATACTCGTTGTCTAGTGGATATAACTGTGAATTCGCATCCATTGCAATTGCGCAAAGCAATTGTCCACCATATTTTGTCTTAAAAAATGCACCATCCAATGATATGACCAGTCGGCATAAGTTGAATCATCTACGACACGCTCCAATAGAAAATAAAGCGTACTTGAATTTGTCACAATCTTTCACAAAGTCAATCAAAGTCCTAGGATTCTATTGCTGCAACATGTATAGTCAAGACGGTAACTTCTGATAATATTGTTCCATTGTACCTCTCACGTACGCAATAACTTTCTCTCTAGATCTCCAAGCCTTCAGGTACGATATGCTAATACCCCATCTTGAATTGACTTCCTCTCTTACGTTATGCGCCGAATACTCAACCATAGAGCTAATAGTATACTTATCTTTAAAGAGGTGCCAAATGACCCATGGTGCAGCTCTTCGATGACCCTATACACCTTTGTCACCCTTGTACACGTTACCTTCTTCACCTTTACACAAGTCATCTTTGCCCCCATTGTGTCGGTCGTTGATCATAAGAATATTCGGTCTTTTGTTCGGCTCAAAGCGAGCCAGTTCTTCAATCATCACATTTTTCTCTTTAGCTACTCGTCGATATGCACTTGACGCTTTCGATACCAAGCTTACACAAAGGGAAAATCTCTTGCGATTTTTTTGCTTCATATAATACGAAACGCCAGCATCATTCTTCAAAACAGCAAGAGCCATTGGACTTGAATATGTCTACATCGATCATCTCGTACACCTTATCCACTAACTCAGTGTATGTTATGTCTTTCGAAACATCAACAAATGTAGCTGCATTACTGAACACCCATAAATGACATTCTTTCTCTCACGTGCCGTTAAATAAGATAAAAATTGCAAACCACAAAAATTATTAATCAGAAAATGAGAGACTAGAGAAGAGAATGAGAGAAATAAGTGTTTATATTATATGGACCGAAATGATATTTTTGTCTGAAAATGAACAAAAAAAATCCAATTTTTGATATTTTTGAATTAATGGGTCTAATTTTTGATATTTTTAACTTTTGAAGTATAGAAAATGAAATTATGAACAAGAGATTAGAAGAGGCATGTAATAACAAAAGTGTACAACTCACACACCACTCTCTCTCTCTCTCTCTCTCTCTTGAGACAAGAGTCATTCACTCACTATCTCACTCTTTCTTTATGTAAGTTTCTATCGTCTTGCTTGGAATGGACATCTCATCCGCAAAACCGCCTTCGTAACTTCTTCTCTCTCCATAAACCAACAAACGCCATTATAGCGCGTCTCTCTCTCTCTTCTTCTCACCGATAACCGCCATGACGAAACTGATAGTGGAGGTCCACAACGCGACGGACCTGATGCCAAAGGACGGCCACGGCACGGCGAGCGCCTTCGTCGAAGTGGAGTTCGAAGGACAGCGACAGCGAACGCAGACAAAGCAGCAAGACATAAATCCCCAATGGAACGAGACTCTCGTCTTCAACGCCGCCGAAGATCTCCTCCTCCGCGGCGGCTCCGTCGAGGTCACCGTCTGCAACGACCGACGCGACAAGAGCCCCCGCAAGAACTTCCTCGGCCGCGTGAAGATCTCCGCTTCCTCGCTCCCTCTCTCCTCCTCCGAAGCTTCCGTCCAGAGATATCCCCTCGACAAGCGCGACCTCTTCTCCAACGTCCAGGGAGACATCGCTCTCCGGATCTACGCCGACACCGCCGCGCCTGAACCTCCATTGCAGGAGATCAACCCTAACCGGATTTTCCACGAAGATGTCCCGCACCATCACCACAGCCAGGTCGCGCCGGAGAACGACGCCGACGCCGAGCGGATCTTCAAGAGCAAGAAGAAGAAGAAGAAGGAGAAGGAGGTGAGAACGTTTCACTCGATCGGCACCGGCGCTCCGCCTCCTTCAATGGCGGCGGAGAAGCCATCTCCGGCGTTTACTCTTCCTGGTCCGACGTTCGAGGTCCGGCAAGACTTCGCGCAGGTGGCGGCGCCGCAGGTGATGCGGATGCAGATGCCTCGGCCGCAGAATCCTGAGTTCGGGCTGGTGGAGACGAATCCGCCGCTGGCGGGGAGGGTGCGGCGGAGGGGCGGAGGAATCGGCGGAGACAAGACGGCGAGCACGTACGACCTCGTGGAGCAGATGCACTTCCTCTACGTTTCGGTGGTGAAAGCTCGGGATCTGCCGGTGATGGACATCTCCGGCAGCCTGGACCCTTACGTGGAGGTGAAGCTGGGGAACTACAAGGGCGTGACGAGGCACGTGGAGAAGAACCAGAACCCGGCGTGGCGGCAGATCTTCGCCTTCTCCAAGGAGAGGCTCCAGTCCAACCTGGTGGAGGTGAGCGTGAAAGACAAGGATTTCGGCAAGGACGACTTCGTGGGGCGAGTCATGTTCGACCTCACGGAGGTTCCGATCCGGGTGCCGCCGGACAGCCCCCTGGCGCCGCAGTGGTACAAGCTGGAGGACAAGCACGGGGCGAAGACACGTGGCGAGGTTATGCTGGCGGTCTGGATGGGGACCCAGGCGGACGAGTCGTTCCCCGAGGCGTGGCACTCGGACGCCCACAGCGTGAGCCACGTCCACCTGGCAAACACGCGCTCCAAGGTCTACTTCTCTCCCAAGCTCTACTACCTGAGAATCCATGTGATGGAGGCTCAGGACCTGGTCCCCTCGGAGCGGGGCCGAGCCGTGGACGCGTACGTCAAGGTCCAGCTGGGGAACCAGGTGCGCATAACCCGGCCCTCGCAGACGAGGATGGTGAACGCGCTGTGGGACGACGAGCTCATGTTCGTGGCGTCGGAGCCGTTCGAGGAGCTGATCGTGGTGAGCGTGGAGGAGCGCGTGGGCCCCGGGAAGGACGAGGTGATGGGGCGCGTGATGCTGTCGGTGCGGGACGTGGCGCACCGCGTGGAGACCACCAAGCTGCCGGACGCGCGGTGGTTCAACCTGACGAGGGCGTCGTCGGTGGGGGAGGAGGAGTCGGAGAAGAGGAAGGAGAAGTTCTCGAGCAAGATCCACCTGAGGCTGTGCCTGGAGACGGGGTACCACGTGCTGGACGAGTCGACCCACTTCAGCAGCGACCTGCAGCCGTCGTCCAAGCACCTGAGGCGGCCCAACATCGGGATCCTGGAGCTGGGCATCCTGAGCGCGCGCAACCTGCTCCCGATGAAGGGGCGGGAGGGGCGCAGCACGGACTCGTACTGCGTCGTCAAGTACGGCAACAAGTGGGTGCGCACGCGCACGCTGCTGGACACGCTGTCGCCGAGGTGGAACGAGCAGTACACGTGGGAGGTGCACGACCCGTGCACGGTCATCACGGTGGGCGTGTTCGACAACGCCCACACCAACGGCGGGGGGGAGTCGCGCGACCAGCGGATCGGCAAGGTGCGCATCCGGCTCTCCACGCTGGAGACGGACCGCGTGTACAGCCACTACTACCCCCTGCTGGTGCTGCAGCCGGGGGGCCTCAAGAAGCACGGGGAGCTGCAGCTGGCCATCCGCTTCACCTGCACCGCCTGGGTCAACATGGTGGCGCAGTACGGCCGCCCCCTGCTGCCCAAGATGCACTACGTGCACCCCATCTCCGTCAAGCACATCGACCTGCTGCGCCACCAGGCCATGCAGATCGTGGCCGCCAGGCTGGCCAGGGCGGAGCCCCCGCTGCGGCGCGAGAACGTGGAGTACATGCTGGACGTGGACTACCACATGTGGAGCCTGCGGCGCAGCAAGGCCAACTTCCAGCGCATCATGTCCGTGCTCTCGGGGGCGTCCGCCATGCTGCGCTGGGTGGAGGACATCTGCCGGTGGAGGAACCCCATCACCACCTGCCTCGTCCACGTGCTCTTCCTCATGCTCGTCTGCTACCCGGACCTCATCCTGCCCACCCTCTTCCTCTACCTCTTCGTCATCGGGATGTGGAACTACCGCTGGCGCCCCAGGCACCCCCCCCACATGGACGCCAGGCTGTCCCAGGCCGAGTTCACCCACCCCGACGAGCTCGACGAGGAGTTCGACACCTTCCCCACCTCCAAGCCCCCCGACGTCGTGCGCGTGCGCTACGACCGCCTGCGCAGCGTCGCCGGCCGCGTCCAGACCGTCGTCGGCGACCTCGCCTCCCAGCTCGAGCGCGCCCAGGCCCTGCTCAACTGGCGCGACCCCAGGGCCACCGCCATCTTCATCCTCTTCTCCCTCCTCTGGGCCCTCTTCATCTACGTCACCCCCTTCCAGGTCGTCGCCCTCCTCCTCGGCCTCTACTCCCTCCGCCACCCCCGCTTCAGGAGCAGGCTGCCCTCCGTCCCCGTCAACTTCTTCAAGAGATTGCCCGCCAAGTCCGACATGCTGCTCTGATTTTCCCTTTTTTTTTCTTTTCATTTTTCCTTGCCAGCCCCACCAAATAACACATTTTACGGTGTATATCCCAAGCTTTATTTTATGCTTTATCTATAATAGTGGTGATGATACCCACTATCTGTATCATTTTTCTTTTTCTTTCTTTTTTGGCCTCGACTCAAATTGCTCAGATTCAAATTTACGCAGAAATGAAGAAATAAAATAATTATACAACAGGACATGACAGAACAGAGAGAGAGAGATCTTCATGACCAATATTCATACAATAAAAACAGGCATTTCCTTATTTCAAATTCATATTCAGAATAATAAAATGCATATTAGCAACATGAAAAGAAATAATAATAAAAAAAAAAAGCACCAGTCAAAATGGTAGGCCAAAGTAATCAAAATATAAATAGAGTTTCTTACTCTTTCAAGTCCTAATTCCAAGGTGTACTAGTAGTGCTACGATAATCAAGAAGCTCACAAGAATCCCACCCAGCAGAACTCTGTCGGTGGCATTCCATGAATCCTTATACTCTACTCCGAAACTTTGTCTCTTCTCGAGGCCGGAAACAAATTCGCTCTCGTTTTTCTGGGCACGGCTCTTCCGATTTCTAAGCAGCCATCCAATAACATTTCTGCTGCCACGGCCGTCTTCTGAAACAGGGTTCGTTGAGACGACACACTCTTCGTTCATGGTAGTTCCTCCACAAGCACACGTTTCTTGCGCTATTGAAGACGCACAATAAGTAGAGCTACAAGGATCAGAGCATTTTTCTTCCTCGGTGGACTCTCCCTTTCTTGAATACGTTTTGTACTTTACATCCTCAATGGTCTCTATTACTTCCCCGAAAACAGACCATCTTCCCACAGATGTTATCTTCACAATGGCGGACGTACCCAGCAAAGTATCATCAGGGGCGACTATAAGCACCTGCACATATCCCTTGGTATGTCCAACCTAGGGAGGGCAAAAACAATCGAATTTCAAAAACACGATATCATGTATCTCATGCAGTGCATCCAGTATCCAATCAAACCGTCCGAACAAAGTGTTGATATTCTACTTACCAGGTGAACTCCGTCTGCTGCGATATCAGTTATCCAAATTCTCTCGACCCTCCCTTCCATTCCATTATAAGGCGTGAAAGCTTCGAAAACACATGTGAGTTCACGGCTCCGCTTCTTCACTTCCATACTGGGGACCTTCTTCATTCTCGCAGCAGGTGTCCCTGGAATCCAGCGAAACAAGCTGTATTTAATAATATGCCATAAAGAAAATCAGTATGTAGATCAAGACCTCAATCACAATAGACAAACCTGGGCGAGGATAGAATTGCGATATATGAACTTGAGAGAGCTTGTAATCCTTAATAAGGCCAACAGTTTGAGCAAAATCTTCAGCTGTCTCCCCTGCAAATTACATTGCTTTCGCGTGAACTCATATCTCGCTTTTTCTTTTAACCATTAACACGCTAGAAGAAAACATATGGTAGGATCTTTAGACAGAAAGAAATGGGAAGAAATAAGAAATTGAGTATCGGAAAGAAATGTGAAAAAAAAAAAAAAAGTTTTAATTACATTTAATTTATGTAATGGAAAAATAAGTATTAATTAAAAATGTAATTCGAACACAAGCTCCAAGCATAAGATAAAAATGATTCCAACTATCGGGCTTGAACTTACCTGGAAATCCACATATGATATCAGTTGCAATCTGCATATCTGGCACAAGCTCAGTCAAGGTATCCACCACAGTCCTAAACTCAGCCACGGTGTACTCTCGATTCATAGCCTGGGATCAATTTAGAGTTGTCATCAGAAAATATACAAACATGGAATATGAACTCCCAGTCTACGAAGAGAATTTTAAAATTGTCTGCAAAATGTTTATTCGGAACATTTTGAAGGAAAAAAACGTGCTTTGACCATTACGACCCGCGATAATCAAGTATGTAAGTAAGAGTAACGATATTTTTATTGATAAACTTGGTTCACTATTTGAAAGGTGAGCCAACCCCCTCCTCCATTCACGCCCCTCTACTGCTAAGGAAACTAGAATAATGAATTGAAAAATCTTCCTCGCCACAATGACTAACTCATAGTAAAAGTAATTAAATAAATTTTATGGAATCAAATTAAAAAATTACTAGTTTACCCTTCCGGGTGTAACAGACAGAGCGGTACTTACAGTCAAGACCGCATCACTGCCCGATTGCACTGGCACATGTAAGAAAGAGTACACACACGGGTGGCGAAGAACATCTGCTATCTCTTTCAAGTGCTCTAAAATAAAAGGGGGGTTTGTCATACCCACTCGAAGCATCGTGCTTCCAGAAGCAGGAAGTTCCGCAACTATGGCCTTCAACAAATTTGGAAGGTTGGTTCCAATGTCGCGTCCTGTATCAATTCAGCATCAGGTAAGGTCTGTGTGTAGACCCAGAAGGTTAAAATAGTAATTTACTTATTTATTTTCCTTTTTTTTATATCACATTTAAATAGGTCATTTAGTCTAATGAGAAGAGTTTTTGATGAGCTATTTGATTTCATTCGTCTCTCGGAGTATGAATCAAATTTATTATTAGTATAAGTAATTTATGTACAGAGCTATCCTAGTGAAGAATTACCATAAGCTCCAGTATCTTCACTGCTCAACCAAATCTCTTTAACTCCATCATCTACGACAGATTTAACACGCTGAACCTGCAGTATTTCGACAAGTTAAAGATATTCTGACCAAGGCAATTGGAAAGAAATACGAGTGTTAGGACTCACGAGGCTATCGATAGTATAACTCCCTAAGTGACCGCGGGCGTGTTTTGTTTTGCAATAAGTGCAGGCTCCTAAGCAACCGACATTAATTGGTAGGATCTCAACGAATTTGTTCTTTCTCACCTGATTACCAAAAAATCAAGTTAGAAAGAGGAGTGTTGATATAAGGTTGAAATGACAAAAGGAGCAAGTAAATGTACCTTTGGAAGGTCTAGCGCAGGCAGAGTTTTGCGGGTCAAAAGCCGAACCTCGTGACCCTTGAGAGTCTCTTCAACGACTTCAACGACACGGTCGATTTGCTGGACTCCCACCACACTGACCCCTTCCAACTCCTTGAGATCTTTGCTTCCTTGAGGCACACACCCAGCGACTACGAGCGCCTTATTTGCGCTCCTGCCCTTGCTCAACAGAGTGTCCATCGCCGACTGACTCGGCGACTTCACTGTGCATCTGAATCAGTAATCCACATTTACTTTACTCAGAAAGAAAAGCGCACCACTAACCCAGAATGAAACCATAAGATGGCATTATTTTAACAAAAATCTGGCCTTACGTGTTTATTAGCCACAAATCTGCAACGTCGGGGTTGTCGCTTAACGAGTACCCAAATGCCGACAGCTGACCAGCCATGTACTCACTATCACTCTGAAACATCGAGAACGCAAAGTAAAAGGTCGTCATTAAGAAAAAACACAAAAATACAAATCGGAACTCTTTGATCTCTTCTAATTCCATGGAGTCGCGTGAAACAGGAAAAAAAAAATTACTTTCAAGTTCGATGTATTCACTCATTGCAACAGAACAAAAACACGTGGAACATATAAGGACAGAGTCTGAGCTGATATAAACTTACCTGGTTGTGAGAGCATCCAAATGTCTTGATGAATATTGTCTGCCATAAAGACGAGAGAGAGAGAGAGAGAGAGAGAGAGATGTGAGATGTGAAGCGGTAACATCGAAGAGCATAAGAGAGTAGAAAAGAGAGACCTGAGTGCCGGGGATTTTAGGAGCAAAAGCATTGTTGTTGGAATGAAGCGAAATCGGAGGCCTCTTTTTGGTTTTATTTTGATGTCCGACAGAGTTGACCGGCAAACGGAAACCAGGAGGAGCTCCGCCATTTGTTCCGGAGAGCAAGTCCTCGATGTCGTCCATTTTTCTATTTCGACTAAAACCCCAACTCCCAAGAACTCTCAGACTAGAGCCTGAGAGAGAGAGAGGTTATGTCGTTTGTGGGAGTAAGGCCTAAAATGTGAGCCTCTTTAAGCCCATTGCATATGAGGTTGCCTCAGCCTTTTCGAGGAAGCCCATCCAAGCGCCTCTTGCTCTCTCTCACTCCGTCTCATCCATTCTTCGCACATTTCTAAAAGGGAAAATAACATATTTATACCCTGTGTTTTAGTGAAATGTCGAGTTTAACCCTCGGTTTTCAAAAATGTCGAGTTCATACCCTCTGTTTAACTAAAAAGACGAAATTATACCTTCTGTTTAACTAAAATGACGAAATTATACCCTGAAATAGACAACAGTGTCACGAATATTCTTTTTATTGATTTTTCATTGACGTTGACTAAAATATTTATATATAAACACCAATTATCTTTATTCATTCGCGCCATATATGTAATTTATTTAAAAACTAAAAAATAAACAACAGTCTATTAATCGTGAAGAACACAGAAAGAGGCAAATGAGTAAACATCGATAGTTGATAGTCATCAAAATCGCATATTCGAACAGAGAATCCAGGATTTAGAGTTACAATTCGAACACGGAATGAAGTCATTTCTTAGGAGGTATGAGTTTTATTATTTAATTTCAATTTAAGGCTATTTTTATTTCAAAATTGAGAATTTGGAAGTTAGGGCACTGATTTAGATTTGATTTGATTTTTCTTATATAAGAGTTAATATCAATGAAACAGAGATTTGTGACGCTGTTATTCATTTCAGGGTATAATTTCGTCATTTTAGTTAAACATAGGATATAATTTCGTCATTTTAGTTAAACAGATGGTATGAACTCGACATTTTTGAAAACCGAGGGTTAAACTCGACATTTCACTAAAACACAGGGTATAAATGTGTTATTTTCCCTTTCTAAAATAGTTGATATTTTAAAATTTTAAAAAAATAATGTTTTACAAACTGTAAAATGTTATTTCAGATTAATTTCTTTATAAATTAGACTTTCAAACAGTAAACAAAGTTACATAAAACCTAAAATAGTCAATTTTAATTTAGCACTTGAAAAACAATATTTTCTTATGAAATTTTTTAACCAAGCTATTTTTCACGATTAGCTTCAAAATTGCTAATATTTAAAAAAAAAATCATATAATACTTCGATTTTCAATCTAATTATGAAAATACATCATATTATACCATTGCTTCGATTTTTTAGGAAAATATCAGTAGTATCCCTCGTGTTTAATCGAAATGCTAGATTTATCCCTTCGATTTCTAGAAATATCAAATATATCCTTTCAGTTTAATATAAATGACATATACTTCCCCAACTTATAATAATATTATTTTGCAGAAAAAATCTCAACAAAACAAAGCCAAACAAGCAAAAAAGACCACACAAAGTCGACAAGGGACGGTATCATTTGCTCACTATCGGTGGATGAACGTAAGTTTTAATTAAAGAATAACTTATTCAACTTATTTAACAAGTATACTAATTCGTTATTATCTACTTTTGCAGAGACATGCTAATGGTTTGATGTTGAGTCCGCTCATTGCGTGGTAGAGACTCCATTAAACCACTCGCGGGGAATGGACGACGCCTGTTGCTGGACAATACTACGTAAGGTTAATTTAATTTTCAGTAACGCTTCATGTTTTCAGTTAATGTAATGAAATTTGTAACTATTGTATGCACGCCCGGATCGTAGATCAGGTAGCTGATATACGACGACAAGCTGAGGCGCGAGGGGAATCCACGAGCCAAGACGCTATGGAGGAGGCTGCCATGGCTATTGTTCTCGACAATACGTTTTTAAAGTCGTTTCTAAACCTTTCCTGCCATTTCGCGAGAGCTTTTTCCGGCGCAAAATTTGTGTTTTAGATGCGGATTTAGAGGCGGCATGACGCTTCTAAAAGTGTCGCTTCTAATATTTAGAAGCGACTGACCTTTAGAAGCAGCCTTTTAGAAGCGACAAAGTAGCTTCTAAAATCGCTTCGAAAGGTCATTTACACTACTACAAATTCAGCTTTTCGGTGCGCAAGACTTTTGGGTGTGATTTTTCGCACCTAAAAGTCGCACCAATTGACGCTTTCAGGTGCGACTAATCGCACCTAAAAGTCAATTAAGCATCTAAAAAATTTCGCTGATTTTTTAACTTTTTGGTGCGAAAAGTCGCACCCAAAAGTCCGTCAAAACTTTTGGGTGCGAAAAGTCGCACCCAAAAGTCCGTCAAAACTTTTGGGTGCGACTTTTCGCACCCAATAGTCCATCAGAATTTTCCGGTGCGACTTGGTCGCACCCAAAAGTCCAAAACATTTGAGCGGTCAAATTTTCCCTCCTTTTTGTCTACATGACATTGTTTAATATATATTAAAAACAATAATTGGCCCATATAAATACCCTAGGTCATTTCTCTCTCCTTACCTCACCACTACACCGCCTCATTTTTCTCTCCCTCTCTCCTCATTTGCGTCTCTCTCTCTCCCTCTGCTTCTTTTCTCTTATTCGACTTCACCTAACAAACATCACAGTAAAGAAAAAAAAGAGGTTTAGGCGGGTTTGGTTTTCAGAGAAAGGACTCGAGATTGGTATTCCTTTCTTTCTTTCTTTTTTTTTCTTCCTCGTTTTTCTTCTCTTCTTTCTTCCTCTTCATTTCGCTCGAGCGGCACCTGCAAGAGAGAAGAAAAAAAAAACAAACAGCAACAATCAACAAGAGAATCGGCCGATCATCCACCTCTCCTTCTTCATCTTCTTCTCATCTTCTCCTTCCTTGAGCGCGCGCTATCCAGCCATCAAACCCAAGCACCGCGCGTCGTGGCCGAGGAGACGAGGACCGCCGCGAGCTCGCTGTGGCCGCCGCCTAAGGAAGAGACGCTGGGAAAGAGCGAGAACTCATCGTGGAGGCTGAATTTCATAGCAACAAGGTGAGAGATGATCTTACCCGAGTTAGATTTGTGAATCTAGGGTTTGAAATTCATTTTGGGGGTTTTAATATTCTGGACGTGATTTAGTGATTATTTTGAGATGGTTTTGGTGTTCTTGGATTGATGGTATGCTTGAGATTATGTGTAAGATGGATTGTTTGATTTTTTTGGATAAATTGGACGTGAATTTTGGACTTGGCCGTGAGGTTGTTATTTTGGCCGTGTATGTATTCTTGGCCGTGTGATGTTGGTTTTAATTTATGATGTTAAGTGGTTAATGAGTTTTGTTTCGATTGTGAGTTTTGTTATCGAGGGTCTAGACTCGACTCGATTAGGACGGGCTACGTAGAGCCCACAGCGGCGGTTCGGGACGACGAGGACGCGACCCGAGATATGACGGACCTGCCGCACGAGCGTCAATGAGGCGAGGCCGGGTTTCAGACCCTCTGGATTGAAAAACGGTATAGGAAAACCAGTGTTGCAGCGTTGATTCGGAATTTTTTTTGTGTTCTATTTGGCTTTTATGTTTACAGTATAGTTTCAGGGATGTATTTCTTTATTTCGTCTATGTAAGAGATATTTATTTCATGTTAATTAAAGCATTATGAATTAAGTATTTTTTTATATTGAAAACTTATATTTTTAATTGATGCTTTGCCTTATTTTTTTTATATTTTTATATTGAGAAATTATATTTTTAGTTGATGCTTTGCCTTAAATTTTTTCAAACCCGAAATAGGAATTCAAGTCACTTTTAAATAAACTGACATCCAAAATACTGATATTTATTATGTTTTTCATAGATTTGACGTCGCTTTTTAAAAGAGCGACGTCTAAAATACTATTACAGTAAATTAACTCTCACCAATTTATGGCGGGAATGACTTTTGGGTGCGCCTTTTCGCACGCACCCAAAGCTCTACCGCCAAACTATTGGGTGCGACTTTTCGCACCCAAAGCTCTACCGCCAAATTTTTGGGTGCGATTTTTCGCACCCGATGTTTTTCCCCCGCCTTTTCAACTATGTTTTGTGTACAGTTGGGTGCGATTTTGGGTGCTAAATGTCGCACCTAAATGTCGCACCCGAAAGTCATGACTTTTGGGTGCGACTTTTCGCACCCAAGACCTTTAGGTACGGACTTTAGGGTGCGAAAAAGTCACACCTAAAGTCGCACCCAAAGGTATCATTGTTGTCAATGGTGCCCACAAGAAGAGTTGCAATCTTTATATTATGCATTTGATATAATAAAGTCTCATGAAGACTCTTGCTTGTAATTGCTTATTCATTAATAAAAAGTTGAAACGTTCATTCAATCTTCCTTGTTTGAAGCTTTATGATAAAACCTTAGTCTTTAGTCCATAAAAAAACTAAACAACTTACGAAGAGACAAATGTAGATTTGCATGAACAAACTCTTCGTAGTTTGCTTAAAACGATATATTCGCAATCTAAGGGTCAAAGGACTATTGACCTCAGTATGATTGTTAGAAGAATCTATGATGTCTGGTTATGAGGCATTGAGAGTTGGAGACTCTATAGTTCTTCTAGGTATCTTCTGAAGGTACTGAATTGACCAGTGCACTTCTAGAGAAAAGATAAGAACAAACCATTTAACCTCTTATGTCTCGAAGTCACTACGTATGAATTGCATCGTGCTTACCTTAATCCTGAAATGAAACATGTCATTTCACACCTTAGTATTCTCATTTGAGAAAGTCAGAGTTCGGACTCACTATGTGATTCCGAACAGGGCCTATTGGTGAAGTACTAAGTTGTGAGAATGTCATGAGTAACTTTGTGAAGTTCTCATTGATATGGAATTCATGTACAAGATTGCTGAAATGCAATGTATGTCACCTCATGCTTTGTTCCTTAGAGTGCGAATAAATGAACTGGCCTGTGTCCAAATTGAGTCCTGACTCTTTTGGATGAAATAATGTGACTTGTTAGCTCCTCGTCAATACATTGTTTCTAACTTATTCACAAGCGACAAAGGAGTTGAGGAAATAACAGCTAGAAGGGTAAAATGGTAATTTAGTAAATCCCGACTAGCTGATGACATTCATGAAGGGTAAACATAGATAATATTCAGTGGATCCGCTCATCATAATTAGGTTGAATTCTTGACTAGAAAATAAATTCATTTGAACCGAGAGATTTTCAGTGTCAACTCTTTAGTGGAGTCAGTTGACATTAAGCTAAACTTGGAAAAGGTTTGTGAACTTTTGAGTCCAAGTGTTTAGCTCAAGCTTTGTTCATTTGGGTCCATGAGGTCACTGTCACGAATCACATCGAGTAGGAATAGTTAAACTGGAAGCTAAGTCAAAACAAGAACGAAAATTGTCAAAAGGGTATTTTTGTCTTTTGAGACATATGATGAAATGAATGTCAATAAATTTTTTGACTAGTTCATTTGATGACTTAATGTCACTCGGCCATGACTTGATTATTGGGCCTTGTGAATTAATTTAATTTCATAAGAATTTTATTGAAAATTCTTAATGGGCCTTTCTCATGTTGTCATGAACAAATGAAGAAACTTCTAGAAGCTCCTTGTAGAGACCATTTGGGCGCCCAACATACCCATAGGAAGAGAGAATATTTTGTGCATAAATGTATCAAGATACTTGCCAAAAGAAAAAGAGGAAACAAATTTCCTATACTTGTATAGGGAATTTCGGCCAAGGCAACCAAGAGAGAACAAAAGAGGAAACTAATCCCTTGGGGATTTGCTTGAGGTGGGCGCCTATCTTGGATAGGAATGGGCAATAAAAGATTGCTCATTAAGGCTTGGAAAATAAGAGGAAACTAGTTCTTTCCAAGGCCAACCCTTCTCCTATAAATAGGACCCTCATTCCTCTCATTCTATTCATTCCACATAAGTTAGAGATTGAGAGTCTCTCTCTCTAGAACTTGTGACCGCCCCTCTCCTCTCTCTCTCTAGTCAATTTCATTTTATTGTTTTCGCACCTAGGTCCTCATTTGACCTAGAGTTTAGCTCTGCGACTTCAAGACTCGTTCTTAAGTCGTAGTGTTTAAAAGTGCCCACTCACTGATTCTTTTATTTCGAGTGATTTAGTGATAGAAACTTTCGTGGTTGCTCGAGGTGCCGAGGAAAGAAAGAGAGACGTGCTGCGAGGGGAGACGAGCGTTGCAAACTTTCCAAAAGCTTCTCAAAGTTCAAGCTTCAAGAAAGGTTAGTAAACTTCTTAGCTCATAATAGTTTTTATTTATATGTACTTGCTCTTTGTCTAGGTTAGTAAAAAACTGTTTTTACTTGTAAAAGAAAATTTTTAAAATTCCGCCGCTTACCGAAGCGTTAATTATTTTCTTAAACCTTGGATCGATTCCAACAATCATTGGGTGCGAAAATTGACTTTCAGGTGCGAAAAAAGTCGCACCTGTTGCTATTTTTTGTACTAGTGTTAGAAGCGACTTTTGTTGCTTCTAAAAGCTGTTTTTGTAGTAGTGTCCCCCAGAGATCCAATCATTTGACTTAGGCCGAGTCCACTCCTTGTGATCCCGTTTGTAGTGACACCTCATGTTCTAGCATTCTACCAGCCTGAACCGTGGTCAATCTCTTCACTTGTTTTGAGACGGTCTTCCTAGACTCCTGTTGCTAAGACATCTTCGAGGAAATGATGTCTACGAGAGCTTGAAGATCAGACGAAGTAGGGGGATTCAGGAGTTCTCATTGGTGATGGATCGTTAGCTATCGGCACATCGGGTCAAACTTCTAATGTCAGATAGTTTTCAAGAGACGACGCCAAACTAATGGGGAAGTTGAATTGGTCTTTGATGTACACGGGATTGATTTCTCTTTGTGTCTACTCCGATCTAGGCCAAAATGAGTTTGGTCCATAGAGTATTGATCTTTGTTATCGGTCGTTCTCAGAAAACCCAAAACATTAAATTCCACGCGACTTGCGTCGAATTCAGAATTCTAAGGCCTAATGGGCCGAGTCACTAAAAATCCCATCAACGCCCACGAAGGCTAAGACCCACACAAAACGACCCGAAAGTCCGAGCCCAAGCTCACACATGAAGCATAGTTCACCCACGCGCCGCACGCCCGCTTAGAAGCATCGCGCGCTCATCAAAATAAGCGAGCACGTGCTCGACGCGCATGGGACATTGCGTGCCACGCCATGCACTAGGCGCGGTGCCCTCCAAAATCGCCACGCTCCCAAAATCCACGACGCGCTCCCCGATGTGCGTCCAAAGGCCCTTCTAGGCGTTCACATCCACTATAAATACCCCCACTCAAAGAGGGTCAGAGACATTCATTCCTTTTCAAGATTACTCGCTCTCAGAGTCTTTGAGTATGGTTAGGATTTAGTGTGTGGGCACTTTTAAACACTATGACTCAAGAACAAGTCTTTGAGCCAAAGAGATAAAACAAAACGCTAGGTCTAATGAGGACCTAGGTGCCAAAGCAAAAGAGCAAGAATAGAGAGAGAGAGAGAGAGAGAGAGAGAGAGAGAGAGAGAGAGGTTTGGGCGGCTACAAGTTCTAGAGAGAGAAGCTCTCAATCTCTAAAATTGTGTGTTATGAATTGTGAATGAGGTGGAGTATTTATAGGAGGAGGATTACCTTGAAAATGTAGTTTCCTCTTCTCTATTGAATATCACATACTCATGAGCAAATATTTGGTTCCTCTTTCCTTACCCTTTTGCACGTCCAACCTTAAGCCATCAATGCCTTGAATTTGTTTCCTCATTTGATTTTCTTTCCCTTGGTTGCTGCCCATGTGTATTGCTTCTAGAAGCAATTTGTTTCCTCTTTTTCTTTTGACAAGTATCTTCATACATTAATGCACAAAATAAACTCTATTTCTCTCTATGATGGTGCGCGAATTTAAGGCTTCTAGAACATACTTCTAGATGTTTCTTTATTTGTTCATGACAACATAAGAAAAACCCATTAAGAATTTTCATATAAAATTCCATGAAATGAAATTCAATCCTCAAGGCCCAATTACATTAATATGGCCGTGTGACTTGATCTCATTGTCATCATATAACAATGTCAAAAAACATATTTATTGACATTCATACCATCCTATGTTCAAAAGGACAAAATTACCCTTTAGGCAATTTTCGTAAAACTTGTCTAGTTCTTATTTTGACTTAGCTTTCTTGTTTAACTAATCCTACTCTGATGACTTGTGGTAGTGACCTCATGGATCCAAATGAACAAAGCATGAGCTAGCATACTTGGACTCAAAAGTTCACAAACTTTTTCCAAGTTCTAGCTTAATGTCAAATGACTCCACTAAAGAGTTGACACTGAAATCTCTCGGTTCAAATGAATATATTTTCTACTCAAGAATTCTACTTAATTGTAATGAGTGGATCCATTGAATATTATCTATGTTTACCCTTCATGAATATCATCAATTGGAATTTACAAAATTACCATTTTACCCTTATAGTTATTATTTCCTCAACTCCTTTGTCGCTTGTGAATAAGTTAGAAACAATGTATTGACGAGGAGCTAACAAGTCACATTGATTCATCCAAAAGAGAATTTGGACACTGGCCAGTTCATTTATTCACATTCCAAGGAACAAAGCATGAGGTGATATACATTGCATTTCGGCAATCGTGTACATGAATATCTATGAGATCTTCACAAAGTTGTTCATGACATCTTCATAACTTAGTACTTCACCGATAGGTCTTGTCTATATCACATAGTGAGTCTAGAGCTCTGAGTTTCTAAAATGAGAGTACGTAAGCTATGAAATGACGTGTCTCATTTCAGGATTGACGTAAGCATGATGCAATTCACACATAGTGACTCCGAGACATAAGAGGTTAAATGGTTTGTTCTTATTTTGTCTCTAGAAGCGCACTAGTCAATTTAGTACCTTCATAAGATACCTAGGAAGAACTATAGAGTTTCCAACTCTCAATGCCTCATAACCAGACATCATAGATTCTCCTAACAATCATACTAAGATCAATAGCCCTTTGATCTTTAGATTGTGAATATACTGTTTTAAGCAAACCATGAAGAGTTTGTTCATGAAAATCTATATTTGACTCTTCATTTGTTGTTAGGTTTGTTGAAGGACTAAAGACTATAGTTAATCATAAAGCTTCAAACAGACAAGGAGGAATGAATGAACGTTTCAACTTTTATTAATTATTAAGCAGTTACAAGCAAGAGTCTTCGTGAGACTTTATTACATCAAATGTACATAAGTAATGACTACTACTCTTCTTGTGGGCACCATTGACAACAAACTCCCACTTGACTCAAAGAAGATGTGAGTAGTCCTTCATGCCTAATCCCTCCCAATGTTGGTCGAAGACCTTGTTGACCAGGGCCTTGGTGAATGGATCTGCCAGGTTGTCCATCGCCGATATCATCTTCACCACCATGTCTCCGTGTTGCACGATCTCTCGAATCAAATGTTATTTCCTCTCAATATGCTTAGAGCGCTTATGGCTTCGGGGTTCCTTTGAGTTAGCGACAGCCCCACTATTATCACAATAAAGGGTCACGAGCTCGTCGACATTTGGAACGACTTCCAAATACTTAAGGCATTTTCTAAGCCATATAGCCTCTTTGGATGCTTCACAAGCAGCCACATATTCTGATTCCATTGTGGAGTCAGCAATGCAAGATTGCTTGATACTCCTCCAAACCACAGATCCACCATTTAGGATGAACACAGATTCTAAAGTGAATTTCCTGGAATCCTTATCCGCTTGAAATCAGAGTCGGTATATCCCGTCATAGTCAGGTCAGTACCTGAATATGTAAGCATCAAGTTCCTAGTTCTCCGAAGGTACTTAAGAAAATGCTTAACAGCAATCCAGTGCTCGGGTCCAGGGTTGGATTGAAAACGGCTTACTACACCAACTGCAAAGCATATATCTAGTGTCGTACAAAGTATTGCATACATGAGACTTCCCACGATTGAGGCGTAAATAATTTTCTCATGTCCTCAATCTCTTGTGCAGTCATGGGAGACTGGTCCTTAGAGACTGATATTCCATGCCTAAAGGGTTTTGGCCCTTCTTGGAATCTTGCATCGAGAAGCGATCCATCACCTTATCAATATAAGATGCTTGAGAGAGCGACAAAGTCCGGTTCTTTCGATCTCGAATGATTTGTTCCCCAAAATGTACGCAGTCTCTCCTAGATCCTTCATATCGAATTGCTTTGCTAGCCAGAGCTTAACCTCAGATAATTTACCTACATTATTACCTATGAGTAATATATCATCGACATAAATACCAGCAACACAACTTTGCCTTCGTGTATTAACTTGTAAGCACATTGCTCATCTATTGAATGCTCAAAACTGAAGCTTTTCACAGTTTCATCGAATATAATATTCCATGACCTAGATGCTTGCTTTAATCCATAAATGGACATAAGCAACTCACAAACCTTGGTCTCTGACCTTCTTCCACGAAACCGTCTGGTTGAGCCATATAAATGCGCTCGTCAAGATTGCCATTCAGGAAGGCAGTCTTAACATCCATTTGCCAGATCTCATAGTCAAGAGCTGCAACTATGGATACACTACTACAAAAAGGGCTATTTGCGTCGCCCCTATTGCGTCACTTATGTTTTTAAGCGACGCAATAACTCTTTTTCTCCTCAAAATATGATGTGGCGTGGCCACAATTCACCACGTGTAATTAATCGGGTTTCGCTTTGTAAAAAAGCGAGGCTGGGTTGACGGGTTTAAATTGAGCGTCGCTTATTAAATAAGTGGCGCTAGAAAGTTCACACAATCCAATTATATGGTGACATGTGGCGGGGGTCGCTTTTTTACCTATTGCGTCGCTTGATAAACGAGTGACGCCCTGCCTATTGCGTCGCTTTTTATGTATTGCATCACTTTTTATGTATTGCGTCGCTCAATATACGAGTGACACCCCCAATCTATTGCGTCACTCAATAAATGAGTGACGCTCGACTTATTGCAAATCTATGCATCACTTTTGATCTATTGCGTCACTTTTTATCATCTAGGGTGTCGCTTTTGAATTGAGCGACGCAGAATTCCATGTATAAAATCTGAACTTAGTGAATTCAACCACACTTCTTCTTCTTCTTCCTCTTCTTCTTCTTATTCTTCTTCTTCTTCTTCTTCTTCTTCTTCTTCTTCTTCTTCTTCTTCTTCTTCTTCTTCTTCTTCTTCTTCTTCTTCTTCTTCTTCACTTCTTCACTGATTTTTCTTATGAGACCACCCAAGGTTTCTCATCACTTTCAAACCCACGATTTTCAACCTTGGTTTTCTTTAGTCGGTCTTGGAAGGTTCAGCCGGTACTCACGATTTTGGCCATCATTGTTTCCGTCGAAGGTATGTTTGTGGTCATATATATAAATGGTTTTTTTTTTTTTTTTAAACTAACATTTTTATGAGGTTTCGGCCTGATTTTAGGTTTCGATTATAATGCATATTTTCTTGTGGCTTCAAGATTTTTACTCGGTGTTGACTTCCTCGACCTCCTTTAGCCACTCCGACCATGTCTCCATGCTTACGGTCGAGCCTCTCATCCCGGTAAGTTATTTTGAAATTCTAAGTTAATTATTTTTATTTGTGGTTCTTAGTTTTTCGAATTTTACTTTTGGAGGGCATGAGATTTGAATTTTAAAATTTGAATTTACGCGCTCAAAGTAATTTTTTTTCAAAATAAATAATCTATTGCGTCGTTTGATAAACGAGCGATGTCCGGCCTATTGCGTCGCTTTTATACTTGTTGCGTCGCTCATTTTTCGAGCGACGCGGAGCCTATTGCATCACTTTTAACCAAGCGACGCCCCAACTGATTTGTGCGTTAGATCCGACGTGGCGCCACGTGGAACGTCGCTTTTTTTAAAAGCGACGTCCCAGACCTATTGCGGCAGTGCCTTTTGCGTCGCCTATAAAGTGACGCAAATGACCTATTGCGTCACTTTTTGAGCGATGCAAATAGCTCGATTTGTAGTAGGGATAGAAGTATGCGGATGTATATAAGCATCGCGACTGGCGAGAAGGTATTCTCATAGTCAATACCTTCCTTTTGGGTATAACCCTTAGCCACTAGTCGTGCTTTGAACGTCTCGACGTTCCCATCCGTACATATTTTCTTTTTGTATATCCACTTACACCCTACGGGTTTAATCCCTTCGAGAAGGTCTACAAGTTTCCAGACTTTGTTGACATACATCGAGTGCATTTCAACTTTCATGGCGTCAAGCCAAATGTTTGATTCAGAACCAGCCATTGCATGGCTATAGGAAACAGGGTCATCCATGTCAGAGACGGCTACAAGAATATCCCCGTAGGACATGTACCTGTCAGATTTTTGAGAAACCCTCCCACTACGTCGAAGTACTACTTGACGAGATTCTGATGAGTTAGGTTGTGTTTCAATTGGGGTAAGAACAGTTCTTACAGATGAGGTAGAAGCTTCCTCACCCAACTTTTCTTCAAGCACAATTTTGCTTCTAGGTTTTACATCTTTCATAAAGTCCTCCTCAAGGAAACGAGCGTTCGTGCTAACAAAAGTCTTGCCGTCCTCGGGACTATAGAATGTGAAACCTTTGGTTTCATTCGGATATCCAACAAATAGACACAATTCTGACCTACTAGCCAACTTGCTAGTCTTTTGCCTTAGCACATGTGCAGGGCAACCCCAAATTCGGATGTGGTCTAGATTTACTTTACGGCCAGTCCATCGTCATCGAAGAGTTTTGATCTATTTGTCAGTTTGCTTTTCCACTAAAGCCCGGAAAACCTTAAATACGTCAAAGGTCTCGGATTTGTGTTTGAGCAAATAGACAAAACCGTATCTTGAGTAATCATCGGTGAAGGTAACGAAGTATTCGTATCCTCCTCGTGGCTGTGTACTGAGCGGACCACATACATCAGAATGTACGAGTTCCAGCAACTCAGTGGCTCTTCGACCCTTAGCAGAGAAAGGTAGCTTAGTAATTTTTCCTTATATACAAGATTCACAAGTAGGTAATGAACCTATTGCAGAGGCTTGGAGTGGACCTCCCTCACAATTCTCTTAATCCGGTCTAGACTGATATGAAGAAGTCTTAAGTGCCAGAGATATGTTGATTTTATTAGATCGGAGGAATCAGAAAGTTTGATCCTCTTTGGCTCCCTAACTAGATCGTTATCTATTTCAGTGTCTAAAAGTGAAGGTTGCGTGGGATGAATGTAAAAGAGAGCATTCTTCATACATGCGTCAGTGACAAAAGAATTTGAAAGAGAAATACGAATTCCTTTCTTTATAAACTTTAAACAATAATCCTGCTCATAAAGACGAGCAACGGATATCAAGTTCTTCCCGAAGGAAGGAACAAAACAAACATTATTCAAATTTAAAGTTCGATCTTCAAAAGATAGTGTCACTAATCCCACGGCCCTTGCTGACACCGAGCTCCCATCACCCCATCTGAAGGAGAAGTCACCTTCCTCTAAGCTTTTGGTTTTCTTGAAACCAGTGAAGGAACAACAAATATGGTTAGTAGCAGCGGAGTCAAGAATCCACGTTGATACATTATCAGCTACTAAACATGCTTTGATAATAAGTACATTACTATTTTCCTTTGCTTTGAGGCAGGCAGGAGAATTCTTCTTCTCAGCCTTGCGAGGTCTCTTCTTAGATCCAGAGGTGGAGGCTCTATGCTCAGTAGCATGTGCCTCTCCTTGATTCCTCTTTTTCTTAGTGAGACCTTCAGCAGTGTGAAGCTCTTTCATTAGCTCGGTAACAGTGTACTCTAGCTTGTTCATGAAGTAGTTCAGCTTGAAGGTATCAAAAGACTTAGGGAGAGTTTCCAAGATCATATCTATTTTGGTCTCCCCATCAATCTCAGATCCTAGGATTTCCATTTCATTCAGGTAACTAATGATCAACATCATATGGTCCCTGACAGGAGTCCCAGCCTTCATGCGACAGTTCATAATCTGTCGGACTACTTGCTGTCTGGCCTGACGCCCTTACTCTCCAAACATCTCATGGAGACTTTAGAGCATGTCGGCGGTTATCTCAATATCACGATGTTGCTGCTGGAGCACATTGTTCATCGATGCTAAAATATAGCATCTCGCAATCTCATCGGAATGGATCCAGGCTGCCAAGGCGTCTTTGTCCTCTTAAGTCAAATCATCATTCGTTTGAGGAGAACACGAGGTGATGAGTACCTACTTGTGCTTGTTAGTCTATGTAGTTCTCGCCTTCGAGTTTATTTGAGGAAATGATGGTTGAGAGAGGGTTGAGAGACATCTTGCCGAAATTAAGTTGAAACAAGTTTATGATTAGTCTTTTGGTTTAGGATTTAAGTTTGTTTAAGTTTTTAGGATTAACAAGACAGAAAAAATCCAAAGGTTTTATGAACAAAATGACACTTTACTCCTTCGAGGGAAGGCCGCAAAGAGTCTCCTTTCATAAGTAAATGACTCATCATTAATGCATAGCCAAGATGTCAATACATCGAGCTTGACTAGCCACCTTGTAAAAAAAAATTTGATCACTCACATCCTTTCGCAGGGCCTCGAGGGAGGATTATTAGGGATTGAGTCTAAGTGTGTAACCAACCACTTAGTCCAAGAGATCGAATTTGAAAAAACAATCCACCAAGGGGAGGCCTTGTCTCATTGTCTCACTCTCAGACATAGCTCTTTGAGCAATGATCAGAGCAAAGCGCTGTTGGGTACTATCATTTAAGAGAGGGCCACGAGGGTGACTCTTAGTCTGGCGACAATTGCACTTTTCATTAGTGTTTTGGATCGTGGGTTGCAAACAACAAGTATAACCCTCCCACTTAGTTTTTAGAGTTGGCACGTCGTCTCTTATAAGTTTCGGAAACACATTTCCTAGCATATAGAGAGATAGAGTGGATTTCTAGAATTTGAAACTTAGATCGTCATTTTTCTAAGAAGAGCAGTGTTAGTGCATAAAGGCACAAGGTACATACTCGAAATTTTACTATATTTTATACTCGGGAAAGTGTATGAGGGAAGTGTGAACTTCTAACTCATTCGAACACTTGAAGTTTGAGATTACACATCTTCTTGCAATTTTTCGACTAGTCTACGAGGAGATCTCCCACTTAAATTTTCAAGAGCAAATAGATTTTGAACATAAATGATATAGATATAGTTTTGAAAACATTTTGAAAATTTATTTGATTTGGATGACCAAACAATTTCAAGTTTGAAAGTGAAAACGATTTTTCAAAATTCAAACTAGTTTTGTAAAAATTCAATTTCAATTAAATTTTTAAAAATAAAAACTTTTCTATCTTACGAATTATGTTTATAACATTTAGAAAAACATTTTTTCTCAAGGAAATTTTCCATTTGAGTTCTAGAACTCTTGGAATGGGAGCCGGGATTAGGAATTCGAAAGATAAAATTTAAGAAATCCTGGAATCCCGGGAAGCGAACCCCTCGGAGTAAAAATACCATATACGGTGACTCCGATGTCCAATTGAGCTAATTCTAACTGTTTTGGAAACTAGACTCACAGACCTTTAATTTGATTTAAGAACCATTCAAATCCAAGTTCCGAACAAAGAGATACGTCCCTTTTGCTGTAGGTATTCTTAAGCTCAAGGAAAACTGGACAGAAATTCGGCCGGGACTTGAGTGCAAAAGATTTAAGTGTAATGAAACGTTTTATTGAGTTGTTAAGTCTTTTGGATGGGTCTTATTAACATGTTAATAGTATAGCACAAGAGATAATAAAAACTAAAATAAAACGAGCGAGTAAATAAGCAAAGCAAGCAAGACAATATTATTTGTCACAAAATTATCCGAAATTTCACAAACTTATCAAAACCTGATTTTGATTATGAAAAAATTAAAAACTTTTAGAATTGATTCTAATGTGTTTTAATATCATCCCAAGGGTGTAGAAAATCAACATGCTTTTTAATTTAAAGAAACGAGCAATAAATTAAAAAAATTTAAAATAACAATTCTAGCAAAACCATAACTCGAGTAAATTCAAGAAAACGATTTTCAAACTCATATTTCAAATTATATGCACGTGCTTATACTTTGACCATGGCTCTGATACCATTTGTTGGAATAGATCTAGGATTAAGAAAAGATTTATCGCTTCTAGCAAGCGGCGGAATATAAAAATTTCTTTAAAAACTCGTAAAACGTTTTTACAACCTAGACAAACTTCATAGACATATAATTTAAAATTTTAAAACTACATTTAGTTTTTACTCGGTACCAACCTTGAATAGAGCTTGAACATTGAGAAGCCTTAGGAAGGTTTAAATGCTCGTCTCCCCATTCAGCTCGCCTCTCCCACTAGTCTTCTTGAACCTGTGAGAAACCACGAAAGTTTCGACCACTAGAGTCCTTGAGTATGGCTAGGATTTAGTGTGTGGGCACTTTTAAACACTATGACTCAAGAACAAGTCTTTGAGCAAAAGAGCTAAAACAAAACGCTAGGTCTAATGAGGACTTAGGTGCCAAAGCAAAAGAGCAAGAAGAGAGAGACAGAGAGAGGTTTGGGCGGGTACAAGTTCTAGAGAGAAAAGCTCTCAATCTCTAAAATTGTGTGTTATAAATTGTGAATGAGGTGGGGTATTTATAGGAGGAGGATTACCTTGAAAAGGTATTTATAGCAAATATTTGGTTCCTCTTTCCTTACCCTTTTGCACGTCCAACCTTAAGCCATCAATGCCTTGAATTTGTTTCCTCATTTGATTTTCTTTCCCTTGGTTGCCGCCCATGTGTATTGCTTCTAGAAGCAATTTGTTTCCTCTTTTTCTTTTGACAAGTATCTTCATACATTAATGCACAAAAGAAACTCTATTTCTCTCTATGATGGTGCACGAATTTAAGGCTTCTAGAACATGCTTCTAGATGTTTCTTTATTTGTTCATGACAACATAAGAAAAACCCATTAAGAATTTTCACATAAAATTCCATGAAATGAAATTCAATCCTCAAGGCCCAATTACATTAATATGGCCGTGTGACTTGATCTCATTGTCATCATATGACAATGTCAAAAAACATATTTATTGACATTCATACCATCCTATGTCCAAAAGGACAAAATTACCCTTTAGACAATTTTCGTAAAACTTGTCTAGTTCTTGTTTTGAATTAGCTTTCTTGTTTAACTAATCCTACTCTAATGACTTGTGGTAGTGACCTCATGGATCCAAATGAACAAAGCTTGAGGTAGCATACTTGGACTCAAAAGTTCACATACCTTTTTCAAGTTCTAGCTTAATGTCAACTGACTCCACTAAGGAGTTGACACTGAAATCTCTCGGTTCAAATGAATATATTTTCTACTCAAGAATTCTACTTAATTGTAATGAGTGGATCCATTGAATATTATCTATCTTTGCCCTTCATGAATATCATCAATTAGATGAGATTTATAAAATTACCATTTTACCCTTCTAGTTGTTATTTCCTCAACTCCTTTGTCGCTTGTGAATACGTTAGAAACAATGTATTGACGAGGAGCTAACAAGTCACATTGATTCATCCAAAAGAGAATTTGGACACTGGCCAGTTCATTTATTCACATTCCAAGGAACAAAGCATGAGGTGATATACATTGCATTTCAGCAATCTTGCACATGAATTCCATACCTACGAGATCCTCACAAAGTTGTTCATGACATCTTCATAACTTAGTACTTCACCAATATGTCTTGTCTATTTCACATAGTGAGTCTAGAGCTCTGACTTTCTCAAATGAGAGTACGTAAGCTATGAAATGACGTGTCTCATTTCAGGATCGAGGTAAGCATGATGCAATTCATACGTAGTGACTCCGAGACATAAGAGGTTATATGGTTTGTTCTTATTCTGTCTCTAGAAGTGCACTGGTCAATTCAGTACCTTCAGAAGATACCTAAGAAGAACTATAGAGTCTCCAACTCTCAATGCCTTATAACCAGACATCATAGATTCTCCTAACAATCATACTGAGATCAATAGCCCTTTGATCCTTAGATTGTGAATATACTATTTTAAGCAAATCACGAAGAGTTTGTTCATGCAAATCTATATTTGACTCTTCATTTGTTGTTAGGTTTGTTTAAGGACTATAGACTATAGTTAATCGTAAAGCTTCAAACAGACAAGTAGGAATGAACGAACGTTTCAACTTTTATTAATCATTCAACAGTTATAAGCAAGAGTCTTCTGAGACTTTATTACATCAAATGTACATAAGTAATGACTACTACGCTTATTGTGGGCACCACTGACAACATCTCCAAGAGAAAACACACATGCTTTCTCGGGTCACTTGATTCTAGAGGCTTTAGACGTCGCCGAAGACTTCTCCGCGCTCTGTTTCCTTTGTCGAGTACACCCGTCAGGCTTCGCGCCTGCATTGAACTACCTTGATCCTGTTGTGCTCAGGTACATAGGCAACTCATAAAAAGCACAGTCACACCCACCCATTCACTCTCTTCTCTCTATAGAGAATGCCTCCGACTGGAGAAACCACAACTCGAGACTTTCGAGTTCCCACACTTGACTCGGGTGCGGCCATTTGGTCTGGCCTTGGGTCGAACCGCCAAAAGCTTTAAATTGTTGTTAATTTTTATGCGACAATAATCTTTCAACCTGGATAGACTATTGAATTCTAATAGACCGGGCCTTCACATATGAGCCCACTACTTGTATTTAAAATGTACGATGTCTTACACCAACAAATAATCATATTGTCTTAATATTATTATTATTATTATTATTATTATTATTATTATTATTGATTTTTTGATCAATCAGTTTATGTTAATTGATTTCAGTTAATTTTTTTTTTTTTGAGATAATATAAGAAAATCAAAACTCTAACGAAGCTTTAAGGTATCTAATCACAAATTAAAATTGAAATTCTGATTAGTTGCACAGACAAGATGTCGCACACAATGTGTTGACAATGTGTCCGACAACTTGCTTGAACACAGATATGGATAAACAACAAAACAGTGCAGTAAACAAAGTACACACGATATGGTTACCCAGTTCGGTGAAACACACCTACGTCCGGGGGCACGCTGCCAGTGGAAAGAATTTTCACTATCTTGTAGTCAATAGTATACACAAGGTTTATATCTGATTACAATCAACAGATCAAAAAAACCTAGAGACTATTACTACCAGTGATCACCTAGACAGGGATTCCCCCTGAATTTGAGCTCCGTCTCAATTCCACCCTTCGAGCAACCTCCTGGCTCGGATGACCTTTAGTCTTCAGCTGTACGTGAACCTTCAATCACGAGAACACAAAACCCAACTCTCACATACACTCAATCTTTGTGGAATAGTGTTTGAGAGAATACACCACTTATAACCAAAACACACAGCCTCCCAGTCCGCCGGTCTTGCACGTCTAAGAGCTCTAAGTGTTTGATCAAAAGTGTCGAGGCTGCTAAGGGGAAGCGCTTGGCTTTTATAGCAGCTGTACAATCCTGGAAGTTATCTCGGGTTTCCTTACCCGGCCTCAAGCGAATATCACAAAGTAAAGACGCCATCAAGGCGAATATCGTGCAATGAAGACAGCCGCGAGAGATATCTTGTAATGAAGGCACCAGCAAGGCAGATATCTCGTAATGAAGACAGCAGCGAGGCAATAACTCAGCAATAAGTCACCAGCGAAGCAATCTGTCAAAACTGGAAACTTGCCAGAAAAAGAGATTGCACACAGGAGGAAAGATGTCACCCCAGAAGTGAAAACAAAACGACCGACATCTTTCCACACATCTTGCACTAAAAAATAAAGCCAACAAAACAATGTAACAACAAACTCCCCCTTTGGCTATTTTTTAGGCAAGCACTTCCAGGACCAGTTCTCATACAAGCGTCATGACCAGAGAAGAGAGTCAAAATAAATGACCTCATGACGCTTCTCCCCCTGATTGCCTCAAAATAATACCAAAGGCAAGGATTGACCAACACAGAGGGAGGAACAACAGCCTGTAAAGGAATGAGAACTAGAATAACAGCATATCATTCATCAGAAAAAGTACGAGAAAGTTGTCTTACAAACTATCCAGAAGGAAAAACATCAGTCTGAAACACACAAGCAGACGAAAAACCAACATGAAGATGTCTATAAAGAGGTTAGATGTTACAGACCAAAAAATAATCAACCAGATGGATTAGACACATCGTTGGCAAGAGAACTTTGAGAATCGCTGCTGACATCATCTTCTGTCTCTTCTTCATCAGGACACACAGAAGGACTTGGCTGAGAGGTAGAAGCACCATCCATGGTAGAGGAGGGAGTCATGACAGAAATAAGATGCTCACAAGTGGTCTTTCTTCGAGTGGAGATAGCAATGACTTCCTTAAGAGCAGCAACTTCTTCCATCAAACCCTTGAGAATATCGCTCTTGGCACTTTCTGACAGGGGAGCCACTTTGATGGTACCACCAAGGGAGACAGATGTTGCGACAGATGGCATGACAAGATCCCTGGCATGTTTCCCTTCAAACAACTTAGGACCGAAGGAGAGTTCACTGGGAGGTTTACCTGCAATGTCGTCAGCCCTGAGCAGATCCTTCTTCTTAGCCACCAACATGCCTGACAGGAGAGAGGGGAAGCCAATAGGGAGCTTCACTGCATAGGACTTAGCATGCTTTGCCAGGTGGCTGAAAACAAACTCCCCAAAGTCGAAGGACGTTCGAGTACCAATCTGATAAATGAGGCATGCCAGGTCGGACTTGATGCTTGAGCCGTGAGAGGAAGGGGCCCAATTTGCAATCCCAATCCTGTACAGAACAGAGTACTTCGCCGAGAGATCTGAGGAAGGCAGAGAACCCTTGGTGGGCCAAGTCTTCTTCTCATCGTTAGTGAGCTCTTTGGCAACCTCATCCAAGGATGGAAGCCGATCAGCAGTGACAATTTTTCCTCTTCCCAGAAACTCGTTGATGGCAGTGGACGATATATCAAAGCAATGGCCACGAACATAGACTTTCCCAAACTCAGGGTGATGAGGCTGGTCAATCTCAGAGGACAAATTCACAATGCACTCTTTCACCAGTTTAGGATAATAAGGCCCGATCCCAGAGACAGTTTTCCCAAGTTGAGCATCGGACAAAAGTTCCATGATCACATCAATCTTCAGGGCCTCCTTAGACAATTCTTTTTCCGGAAAAATAGCTCTATGATAGACATACCTCCATTTTCTGACACGATCTTCCTCATGGAAGGAGACATTATCCAGAGGAGCGGCGGGGGAATCCTTAGGAAGCTTTTGGCCTCCAACAGATTTCCTGGAGATGTGAGGCACGGCCTCAGGACGGGCATCTTCCTCTTCCTCCTCAAAATCCTTCAGAACATCTGGAATTGGCTCCTCAACAGTTTTTTTCTACAGCTTCTTCTTGGTCAGACCAATCTTCACCGGTTTCTTCATCTTCTTTTTAGCAGGGATGGGAGTAGGAACAACACTTTCTTCCACCAACTTTCTTTTCTTCTTTCTCTTCTATGACAGAAGAGTGGCTAGGCAAACGTCGTCATCTTTCTGAACCTTCTGCTTCAGAGAAGCAAGAATTTCTTCTCCAGCATCCGGGACATGGCCAATCTTCTTTTCTTGCCCCAGAGAGGATGTAGGCACATCTTTCGCGACATCTTTACTCAAGCCCAACATGCCTCCAATGGCCTCCTCAGGAGTAGGCTCTTGAGTATGGGGCAGCGAATCCCTATCCCTAGGATTGACAATAGGAGAGACAGAGGCAACATGATTACCTAGCACAACCTTGTGATGGCTTTCGATGGGAGATCCACCGGTGAGGGTTTCTTCTTCTGGAGCATCGTCATCTCTTCTTTCTTCCTCAGACGAACTGCTGGAACTTACATCTCCTGTGATGTCGGTGATAGACAGAGCAGCTTTCTTGAGGATTGCGCTTCTGGCGGCGGAAAGGGATGGATTCTCAGGAGGAACTGATGACCCAGCGATCGCACCTCCGGCCTGACCATCGGCGCGTACACTGGGTCGTAGACCTCGAACCCTAACTCCGTGCATGTTCCTTTCAGCGCCAGGCTTTCTTGTCGCGACATTTTTCCTCTTCATGGTGACTTTCTCCTTTTCCAAGGGAATGGTTGTGTTGATCCCACTTCTGGTGCCAACCATTTTAAAAGGAGTTCTATGAAAACTGTCACACAGATAACCGTCGAAGAGGGTAAGTGAGCAAATACGTGAAACAAAGCTCAAGAACAGCGAAGAAAAATAGGAAATTTCAAAGTTCGAACAAGTGGTAACTTCCCTTTCTTTCTCGAGAGTGTAACCGTCTGCATGAATGAGAGCATGGCAGGGAGTAAAATGACGTCGTGACTTAAAATGGGCCTTGATCGTTCTTAGGCCCAGAGAGACAACAATTGGCATTTTAGCCCGGCAAAACAGTCGAATGGGCCAACCAGATACATGGGCCCATGAGAGAAAACTCGCGCGAACAAGAATTAGAGAAAGATTAGCACAGATGATAAGACCAAAAATCCCTCTGATAAACAGTAATTGCTATTGATCAATAACACATAAACCAAGAGAGGATCAGAGATTTTCAAACCGGTTAGCGTCCAAAGCCTTGGTGAAAATATCTGCAAGCTGTTTTTCGGTAAGAATGTATTCGAGTTTGATCTTCTTTTCTTCCACAAGATCTCGAATGAAGTGATGTCTGATCTCAATATGTTTGGTCTTACTATGTTGAACTGGATTCTTTGAGATGTTGATGGCGCTAATGTTGTCGCAGAATAATGTCATGACATCTTGACCAACATCATACTCAGCAAGCATCTGCTTCATCCAGAGGAGCTGAATGCAACTACTCCCAGCGGCGATGTATTCGGCCTCAGCTGTGGACAAGGAAACACAGTTCCGCTTCTTGCTGAACCAAGAGATGAGATTGTTTCCAAGATAGAAACATCCAACAGACGTACTTTTTCTATCAACCGTGCTACCTGCCCAGTCAGCATCACAGTATCCCACAAGCGTAGATGAGGTATCAAAGGTATACAATAAACCAAAATCAGCAGTTCCTGAGATGTACCTTATGATTTGCTTAGCTTGAGCCAGATGGCTAGCTTTGGGATTGGCTTGATATCGTGCACACACTCCTACCGAGTAGGCTATGTCTGGTCGGCTGGCAGTGAGGTAAAGAAGGCTGCCAATAATACTCCTGTAGAGGCTTTGATCAACAGATTCTCCATGCTCATCCTTAGTGAGTTTGATGTGAGTAGCGGCAGGGGTCCGCTTGTGAGAGGATTTTTCCAGGCCAAACTTCTTCACCAAGTTTTTTGCATACTTACTTTGGGAGATGAAGATACCATCACTCATTTGTTTGATCTGAAAGCCCAGAAAGTAGTTTAACTCACCGACCATACTCATCTCAAATTCTGACTGCATTTGTCGAACAAAAAGATCCACCATCTTGTTTGACATTCCTCCAAAGACGATATCGTCAACATAGATCTGAGCTATCATGAGATTGCCATTCTCCTTTTTCACGAACAAGGTCTTGTCAACTCCACCTCGTGTATAACCATTCTGCACAAGGAACTGGGTCAGTCTCTCATACCATGCACGAGGAGCCTGCTTAAGGCCGTAGAGAGCTTTTCTGAGTTTGTAGACATGTTGTGGTGAGCTAGGATCTGTAAACCCTTTTGGTTGAGCTACATAGACTTCCTCATTCAGGTATCCATTGAGGAAAGCACTCTTAACATCCATCTGGTAAAGCTTGAATTGCAGGTGACAAGAGATTCCAAGCAGGAGTCTGATGGCTTCAAGTCTCGCCACAGGGGCAAAGGTTTCATCAAAGTCTATGCCTTCCACCTGTGAATAGCCCTGCGCCACAAGTCTAGCTTTGTTCCGAGTTATATTACCATGTTCATCTGATTTATTCTTAAAAATCCACTTAGTTCCAATGACATTCACATTGTCAGGTTTAGGAACTAGCTCCCAGACTTCATTTCTTTCAAACTGAACAAGTTCCTCTTGCATAACATTAACCCAGTATTCATCATCAATGGCCTCATTAACATTCTTAGGTTCAATCTTAGAAACAAAGCAGAGATTACCAATCATTTCCCGATAGTTAACAGGAGGTTTTGGACGAGTCTTTATTCCTTCACTGATTTCGCCAATCACCTCATGAGCAGGATGATTTTTCTCAATTCTTCGGGAAGGAACTCTCTGTTCAGTCTCAGGAGGAGATCCATCATCTGGAACAATGTCGCTTACTTTGTCATCAGCATCAGTCCTGACATTTGGGTTTCCAGTAGAGATGTCGTCCAAAGAGTTTTCAGCATCTGTCCTGACATCTGTGTTACTAGGAAAAACTTCATCCTCATCATTAGTACTGTTAGTAACATCATGATCATCATTTACCACCACATTTATGGATTCCATCATAGTCTTAGTGCGTTTGTTAAAGACACGATAAGCACGACTATTTCTAGAATATCCAAGAAATATACCTTCATCACTTTTAGGATCAAATTTTCGTCGTGGATCTTTGTCAGCAAGAATATAACAAACCGAACCAAAGACATGAAAGTACTTCACATTAGGCTTCCTCCCCCTCCATATTTCATAATGAGTGACAGAAGTACCTGGACGAATGGCAACTCTATCGTGAATATGGCAGGCAGTATTAAGAGCTTCAGCCCAGAAATGTGATGGAATATCTTTGGCCAACATCATCACTCTAGCCATCTCTTGGAGGGTTCGATTTTTTCTTTCAACAATTCCATTTTGTTGTGGTGTGATTGGAGCAGAGAACTCATGAGCTATCCCTTCTTCAGTACAAAACTTAGCGAAGCCCATGTTCTCAAATTCCCTCCCATGATCACTCCGAATTCTGATCACTTTCCCGATGTTCTCTCCTTTTTCTCTCTGAACATTCTTACATAGAGATTCAAAAACAGCAAAAGTGTCAGATTTCTCACGAATAAAATCAACCCAAGTGTACCTGGAGTAGTCATCCACACATACGAACACGTATCTCTTCCCTCCAAGACTCTCGACATGCATCGGTCCCATCAGGTCCATGTGAAGAAGTTCCAGAACATGAGATGTGGTAAGATGTTGCACCATCTTGTGAGACTTCTTGACCTGTTTCCCAATCTGGCATTCACCACAGATTTTTCCTTCAACAATCTTCAGATTTGGGACACCGATGATGGCTTTCTCAGAGACAATTTTCTGCATGCTTCTGAGATTAAGGTGACAAAGCTTTTGGTGCCACAGCTTGGTTTCGTCAACCTTGGTCAAGAGGAAATTTTTGTTTGGTACGGGTGACCACATGTAGCAGTTGTCACGTGATCTGGTTCCTCGCATAAGTTCATCTTGTTCCTCATTAATCACCACACACTTGTCACGAGTAAAATTGACACGTAAGTTCAGATCACAAAGCTGACTAATACTGATAAGATTAGCAGTGAGTCCTTCTACCAACAAAGCCTCAGTCAAGCAAGACATACCGGGATAGTTTAATTGACCTTTACCCACAATTTTGGCTTTTACTCCATCTCCAAAGGTAACATGATAGTTAGAATAAGGTTTCATGTTGGTCAGGAAGGTGTGATCACCTGTCATGTGGCGAGAACAACCACTGTCGAAATACCAGTCACTTCCGGTGGATGCATTCAGAGATGTGTAGGCAATATTGGCATGATAGGACGCATTTTTCACTCTCCATTCCAGCCGAGTAGAAGGTTGTTGACGAGGTAGGACATTCCTGTGGATGGACTTTTGCTGACGGACATTCCTCCCGTACAATCGATAGCAAAAAGGTCGAATATGGCCCTTTCTACCACAATAATGACATACCCAACGAGGTCTGTTGACTAGAGATCTGGTTGGTCCAGAGAGATGATGCCGAGAAAGATCATGAGAATTGTTATTACCAGATGGTTGAGACATGTTTCGCGACATCTGTCTAGTCTGCTTTTGGGGAACGAACGTTGTCTGGGATGATGAAGCCCCATGGGTATATCCAAGCTCCTTCATGTTCTTCGCAGGTCTGCCAATGGTGAGGATTTTGTCAAGGCTGTCAGTCCCAGAGTTCAGCATTCTGACTGATTTAGTCATTTGATCAAGTTTTCCATTCACCCGACTGACTTCCTTCTTCAGATCCACAATCGTCTCAAGAAGCCTTGTCTTATCTTCAGTCAGGGGAAGAATAAGAGCACTCTGCTTGTCTAGAATCTGGGACTCCTCAACCCATTTGGTGTGCAAGGTATTGTATGCTTCATTCATAGCATCGTCAGATAGTTCTTCATCAAGAACATATTTCTGAGAACATTCACCAAATTCATTAGTAGACTCATGAGTGTGGACAGAAGCAGTAAAGGCAACAAAGATCTGAATCGCTATCTTCATCTTCTTCATCTGAAAGAGTAGCGTTGTATCCCTTTTTCTGTTTCTTGAGGAAGTTGGGACACTCCTTTTGAATATGTCCAAAAACTTCACATTCGTCGCACTGAATGTTGTCAATGGTGCCCACAAGAAGAGTTGTAGTCTTTATTTTGTACATTTGATGTAATAAAGTCTCATGAAGACTCTTGCTTGTAATTGCCTATCTATTCATTAATAAAGTTGAAACGTTCATTCATTCTTTCTTTGTTTGAAGCTTTATGATAAAACCTTAGTCTTTTAGTCCATAAACAAACTTAACAACTTACGAAGAGACAAATGTAGATTTGCATGAACAAACTCTTCGTAGTTTGCTTAAAACGATATATTCGCAATCTTAGGGTCAAAGGACTATTGACCTCAGTATGATTGTTAGAAGAATCTATGATGTCTGGTTATGAGGCATTGAGAGTTGGGGACTCTATAGTTCTTCTAGGTATCTTCCGAAGATACTAAATTGACCAGTGCACTTCTAGAGACAATATAAGAACAAACCATTTAACCTCTTATGTCTCGAAGTCACAATGTATGAATTGCATCATGCTTACCTTAATCCTGAAATGAGACATGCCATTTCACACCTTAGTATTCTCATTTGAGAAAGTCAAAGTTCGGACTCACTATGTGATTCCGAACAAGGCCTATTGGTGAAGTACTAAGTTGTGAGTCTGTCATGAGTAACTTTGTGAAGTTCTCATAGATATGGAATTCATGTACAAGATTGCTGAAATGCAATGTATGTCACCTCATGCTTTGTTCCTTGGAGTGTGAATAAATGAACTGGCCAGTGTCCAAATTGAGTCCTGACTCTTTTTGGATGAAACAATGTGACTTGTTAGCTCCTCGTCAATACATTGTTTCTAACTTATTCACAAGCGACAAAGGAGTTGAGGAAATAACAGCTAGAAGGGTAAAATGGTAATTTAGTAAATCCCGACTAGCTGATGACATTCATGAAGGGTAAACATAGATAATATTCAGTGGATCCGCTCATCATAATTAGGTCGAATTCTTGAGTAGAAAATAAATTCATTTGAACCGAGAGATTTTCAGTGTCAACTCTTTAGTGGAGTCAGTTGGCATTAAGCTAAACTTGGAAAAGGTTTGTGAACTTTTGAGTCCAAGTGTTTAGCTCAAGCTTTGTTCATTTGGGTCCATGAGGTCACTGTCACGAATCACATCGATAGGAATAGTTAAACTGGAAGCTAAGTCAAAACAAGAACGAAAATAGTTAAAAGGGTATTTTTGTCTTTTGAGACAAAGGATGAAATGAATGTCAATCAATTTTTTGACAAGTTCATTTGATGACTTAATGTCACTCGGCCATAACTTGTTTATTGGGCCTTGTGGATTAATTTCATTTCATAAGAATTTTATTGAAAATTCTTAATGGGCTTTTCTCATGTTGTCATGAACAAATGAAGAAGCTTCTAGAAGCTCCTTCTAGATGAGAGATGGGCGCCCAAAATACCCAAGAGAAAGAGAATATTTTGTGCATAAATGTATCAAGATACTTGCCAAAAGAAAAAGAGGAAACAAATTTCCTCTATGAGGAAACAAGGAGAATCGGCCAAGGCAACCAAGAAGGGAAACAAAAGAGGAAACTAATCCCTTGTGGATTGTATGAGATGGGCGCCTATTTTGATAGGTATGGGTAATAAAAGATTGCTCATAAAGGCTTGGAAAATAAGAGGAAACTACTTCTTTCCAAGGCCAACCCCTCTCCTATAAATAGGACCCTCATTCCCTTCATTTCATTCATTCAACATAAGTTAGAGATTGAGAGACTCTCTCTCTAGACATTGTTGGCCGAACTCCTCTCTCTCTCTCTTTCTAGTTTATTTTCGATTTTTCTTGTTTTGGCACCTAGGTCCTCACTCGACCTAGTGTTTAGCTCTGCGACTTCAAGACTTGTTCTTAAGTCGTAGTGTTTAAAAGTGCCCACTCGCTGATTCCTTCTTTTCGAGTGATTTAGTGATAGAAACTTTCGTGGTTGCTCGAAGTGCCGAGGAAAGAAGGAGAGACGTGCTGCGAGGGGAGACGAGCGTTGCAAACTTTCCAAAAGCTTCTTCAAAGTTCAAGCTTCAAGAAAGGTTAGTAAACTTCTAGCTCATATTGGTTTTTAATTACATGTACTTGCACTTGTCTAGGTTAGTAAAAACTGTTTTACTTGTAAAAGAAATTTTTTAAAATTCCGCCGCTTACCGAAGCGTTAATTATTTTCTTAAACCCTAGATCGATTCCAACACTGAATGCCTTTGCGTTTGCCAGATCGTTCACCACTTTTACTATTCCTGTGAGGATTAGTATTCTTCTGGAATCGTTGTTGGAAATTGTCCTTGACATCTTGCGGGACATTTTTTCCATTCATCTGGTTGAGTCTTTTCATGACCCTGCCATAGTTTTTTGCAAGCATAACTATAGTATCGTCAATATCATTGTCAGAGTCTGAGTATACCTGTTACCTTTGTTCATGAACAGAGCTTTTGAGGGCCGTCCCTCTGTGTTTCTTTTCCACCTTAGGAAGGGAGAGCTCAAAAGTCATGAGGGATCCCATGAGCTCGTCGAACTTCAACGTCTTTAGGTCATGAACTTCCTCAATGGCGGTGATTTTCCTTATGAACCTAGAGCTCAAGGCTCTCTGGGTTTTTCGAACAAGATCTTCATCTGTCATTGGTTTCCCGAGAGAATATGAGGTTGTCAATGGTGCCCACAAGAAGAGTTGTAGTCTTTATTTTGTACATTTGATGTAATAAAGTCTCATGAAGACTCTTGCTTGTAATTGCCTATTCATTTAAAAATAAAGTTGAAACGTTCATTCATTCTTTCTTTGTTTGAAGCTTTATGATAAAACCTTAGTCTTTTAGTCCATAAACAAACTTAACAACTTACGAAGAGACAAATGTAGATTTGCATGAACAAACTCTTCGTAGTTTGCTTAAAACGATATATTCGCAATCTAAGGGTCAAAGGACTATTGACCTCAGTATGATTGTTAGGAGAATCTATGATGTCTGGTTATGGGGCATTGAGAGTTGGAGACTCTATAGTTCTTCTAGGTATCTTCCGAAGGTACTGAATTGACCAGTGCACTTCTAGAGACAAGATAAGAACAAACCATTTAACCTCTTATGTCTCGAAGTCACTATGTATGAATTGCATCATGCTTACCTTAATCCTGAAATGAGACATGCCATTTCACAGCTTACGTATTCTCATTTGAGAAAGTCAGAGTTCGGACTCACTATGTGATTCCGAACAGGGCCTATTGGGGAAGTACTAAGTTGTGAGAATGTCATGAGTAACTTTGTGAAGTTCTCATAGATATGGAATTCATGTACAAGATTGCTGAAATGCAATGTATGTCACCTCATGCTTTGTTCCTTGGAGTGTGAATAAATGAAATGGCCAGTGTCCAAATTGAGTCCTGACTCTTTTGGATGAAACAATGTGACTTGTTAGCTCCTCGTCAATACATTGTTTCTAACTTATTCACAAGCGACAAAGGAGTTGAGGAAATAACAGCTAGAAGGGTAAAATGGTAATTTAGTAAATCCCGACTAGCTGATGACATTCATGAAGGGTAAACATAGATAATATTCAGTGGATCCGCTCATCATAATTAGGTTGAATTCTTGAGTAGAAAATAAATTCATTTGAACCGAGAGATTTTCAGTGTCAACTCTTTAGTGGAGTTAGTTGGCATTAAGCTAAACTTGGAAAAGGTTTGTGAACTTTTGAGTCCAAGTGTTTAGCTCAAGCTTTGTTCATTTGGGTCCATGAGGTCACTGTCACGAATCACATCGATTAGGAATAGTTAAACTGGAAGCTAAGTCAAAACAAAAACGAAAATTGTCAAAAGGGTATTTTTGTCTTTTGAGACATAGGATGAAATGAATGTCAATAAATTTTTTGACATGGTCATTTGATGACAAGTAACACTCGGCCATAATAAGATTAATTGGGCCTTGTGGATTAATTTCATTTCATAAGAATTTTAATGAAAATTCTTAATGGGCCTTTTTCATGTTGTCATGAACAAGTGGAAAAGCTTCTATAAGGCCTTTCTAGAATAGGGATAGGCGCCCAACACACCCAAGGAAAGAGAGAATATTTTGTGCATAAATGTATGAAGATACTTGCCAAAAGAAAAAGAGGAAACAAATTTCCCCTAAGGGGAAAGCAAGGTAGGCGCCCAAAAGGATCAAGAGAGAAGCAAATAAAAGAGGAAACAAATCCAAGGACTTACTTGCTTAGTCTTGGCCGTGTGACTCTTTGAAGGAAAAGGGAAATTGGCTCATGAATATGTGATATTCTATAGAAGAGGAAACTACCTTATTGAAGGTGAGACCTCTCCTATAAATAGGAGCCCCTTTTCTTCACAATTTATTCATCCTAGTTCAAGAGATTTGAGAGACTCTCTCTCTAGAACTTTGGCCGCCCCTTCCTCTCTCTCTCTAGTTTATTTTCGATTTTTTGTTTTGGCACCTAGGTCCTCATTCGACCTAGTGTTTAGCTCTGCGACTTCAAGACTCGTTCTTAAGTCGTAGTGTTTAAAAGTGCCCACTCACTAATTCTTTTATTTCGAGTGATTTAGTGATAGAAACTTTCGTGGTTGCTCGAGGTGCCGAGGAAAGAAAGAGAGACGTGCTGCGAGGGGAGACGAGCGTTGCAACTTTCTAAGAGCTTCTCAAAGATCAAGCTTCAAGAAAGGTTAGTAAACTTCTATACTCATAATAGTTATTAATTACATGTACTTGCTCTTTGTCTAGGTTAGTAAAAACTGTTTTTACTTGTAAAAGAAAATTTTTAAAATTCCGCCGCTTACCGAAGCGTTAATTATTTTCTTAAACCCTAGATCGATTCCAACATATGATTCATTGGCAAAATCACAAATGCGAACGTTGAACTCTGCAACTGATTCATCCTCGAGCATCATGAGGGCTTCGAAATTGGTTGTGAGATATTGAAGCTTCTGCTCACGGACCTTTGTAGTTCCTTCATAGGCAACAGCGAGGATTTCCCAGGCCTCTTTGGCAGTAGTGCATGTATTTATCAACCTGAAAACATCTTTATCGACTCCATTAAATATAGCATTAAGAGCAAGAGAGTTACCAAGGGCCTCCTCATCTTCAGTGGGGGTCCAGTCCTTTTCGGGTTTTGTGCCAGTACGGGCTCCTTTGTCATCAGTCGTTATAGGAGCTTCCCACCCGTGTATTATAGCTTTCCATGTTCGGCTATCAACGGACTTCAAGAAAGCGGTCATGCGTGCCTTCCAATAACCATAGTTGGTTCCGTCGAGTACTGGAGGGCGATTGACAGAACCTCCCTCTCGGGAACTATCCATAATAGGCAATCAGAAAAAAAAATCCAGGAAACCACCTAAAAGATCAAGGTGCCTGCTGTGATACCAAATGAAATTCTGATTAGTCGCACAGACAAGATGTCGCACACAATGTGTTGACAATGTGTCCGACAACTTGCTTGAACACAGATATGGATAAACAACAAAACAGTGCAGTAAACAAAGTACACACGATATGGTTACCCAGCTCGGTGAAACACACCTACATCTGGGGGCACGCTGCCAGTGGAAAGGATTTTCACTATCTTGTAGTCAATAGTACACATAAGGTTTATATCTGATTACAATCAACAGATCAAAAAAAACCTAGAGACTATTACTACCAGTGATCACCTAGACAGGGACTCCCCCTGAATTTGAGCTCCGTCTCAATTCCACCATTCGAGCAACCTCCTGGCTCGGATGACCTTTAGTCTTCAGCTGTACGTGAACCTTCAATCACGAGAACACAAAACCCAACTCTCACATACAGTCAATCTTTGTGGAATAGTGTTTGAGAGAATACACCACTTATAACCAAAACACACAGCCTCCCAGTCCGCCGGTCTTGCACGTCTAAGAGCTCTGAGTGTTTGATCAAAAGTGTCGAGGCTGCTAAGGGGAAACGCTTGGCTTTTATAGCAGCTGTACAATCCTGGAAGTTATCTCGGGTTTCCTTACCCGACCTCAAGCAAATATCACAAAGTAAAGACTCCATCAAGGCGAATATCGTGCAATGAAGACAGCCGCGAGAGATATCTTGTAATGAAGGCACCAGCAAGGCAGATATCTCGTAATGAAGACAGCAGCGAGGCAATAACTCAGCAATAAGTCACCAGCGAAGCAATCTGTCAAAACTGGAAACTTGCCAGAAAAAGAGATTGCACACATGAGGAAAGATGTCACACCAGAAGTGAAAACAAAACGACCGACATCTTTCCACACATCTTGCACTAAAAAATAAAGCCAACAAAACAATGTAACAACAAAAATCATACATTCAACTTTTGAAGTCTGAGATTGTTTTATAGTTGGTTTATGAGTTAAACCACTGGTTAATTTTTTACAGCCCATTCAATGGTAATGGTAAGATATATTTGTCAATGTTCTAGGCAAGGTTCCAAGCCATTGACTAGATAGCTACCATACCCATAACGTGTATATTTTAGCTACTATGTTTTTTTTTCAACTTATTAATGATTGGATTTTTTTTTTAATTTATATATATGTCCTAATAATTATTTGAGATCTTAATTTTAATAACCTCTTTTGTGGAGATTTTCTTTGACATCCTCTATACTAGGCATCTTTTCAAATGTAAATCTACAACGGATTTCCGTACCCATCCTAAACTATGTATTGGTAACCGGTCCATGTCATGTGATAAGAAAATTTAAAGCCAATTCAAGAACTCTCGTATTAATGGTTAGTCTATCACAAGAGAAACATTTATCATTCGGGTAATAGAAATTTAATTTAATATAGTACGAACTTTAGGAAAAAGTTGTATATTTTCATAGATACTTTTGGTCCTGCTATTATCAGTCAATATAACACTTGAATTAGCGACATTTTCCAGCAAATTTTCCTAAATAAAATTAACTGACCTAAATGTACAATATTATTAATTTACTGTCACATGCATATCCCCAAAACATATACCCAAAGTTGGAGATATAAAATTGACATATTTCGAGGCCGGCCACGCGGTTATTCCATATAAATAGTTTAGGAAAACCCAATAGCAGCACATAATTATTTCTATAATATATTTTGAAGAGACAGACTCCTGCAACGCAACTGAAAAAGCTCAAACAGCACTGGTACATTCTTATCGGAGTCTCTAACTTATTTATATTTAATAGTCAAACTGAGTCATTTTGCATTTCATTCACAAAAGAACCTCTCTCATTGTTGGTTAATAAAGTAGTGTTTTGACTTGTTCTTATCTTTTAAGCGAAAACGTACACTCTCTCGAGTCCTCACACTGGTTTTTCGGCATTAATTCTAGGCAGTCCTGTTTCTAGGTATCTCTCGAGACGATATCTCAGCTAGGGCTCTCTGACAAACGCAAGGATTTAGGTCTGAATCAATCTCTCTTCAGTCCTAAAATCTACAACATCTGGGTATTTTTGTTTTTGTTTCAAGTTGTAAACAACCTATTAGCAACGTCGTTTTGCTGTTTGTTTGTGTAATTACATTGCGTTGCATTCTAGGGTTTCGTTTTTATGGAGACAATCAATTCATCAACATTGACTTGACAGTACGCAAGCCAATGACGATTTTCTGAAATTATTATATGATTTTGATAGCTTTCCTTAAGCCAATCGTTTTTTGTGTGAATAGATCGAAAGATGAGACCATCATCGGGATTTGAGGGCAATGGTTATTCGGGTCTCAACAAAAGCAGGCAGGGAAACGGGTTCTTGTCGTCCACGCAGAATCGTTATCGTCCAGCCATGAATATGGTAATAGCTTCATAAATCTCATCTTCTCTGCTCACTCACTGATTAATTGAACTTAGTTCCGTATATGTTGGAGGCGACGGATTTGCCAAACGCTATCGGACATTTCGAGGAGGATAGGAATATACAAACACTTTTCGCTTATATATATAATTCCTTTTTGTTTACAAAAATAAAATACTTTTTGTTGTTAGGATTTGTGGGTGTGGGTGGATACTCAATGAGTTGGTCGAAAGAGTAATCATTATTTTTTACAAACGAAACCGCTTTCAATATCCAGTAGTTTGAAGTTCATTAAAATGATTTAGGGCGTCATCAATTTTTGAAAGAAACGAAATTGCAATAATTCTATCTCTCGTTTCTCATAGATCGAAAGAATTTCGTAAGGAAAATCTCTTTAATCAAATAAAGAGATCCTAATTCCTCACGGAAGTGAGTTTTGGAGGCCGAGAAATATATATTAAGGTTACGGATATAGGGTTACGGTTTTTGAGACAATTCACGAAATTCACGTGCTTTTGGCTTTGCATTATTGGTTTAATTAATTCATTTATAAACTCTGTGGTATTGGTGCAGGAACATGGCGTGGCGGCCAACTACAATAGCAGGAGTGGTCACAACCAGATGTCGTTTGCAACGTCCAGTCAGCAGCAACATTATAATTTGGTGCTATACTTATTGCCATTATCATTATTTATTATTATTATAATGTTTAATAATTTAACTGTTTGCGGTAATAGGTTTTCAACGGAGACAACTCTGCGTCCTTTCACAACCAGCCACCGATTCAAAATACAACCGTCATCAATAACCTGCCGATGAGAAATGGGCAGGTGATTATAAACGGGAATCGTTGCCAATACCCAATAATGATTTGATAAATTATTATTATTTATTTTTACGTTTTTTGTCAATCTCACTATAAAGATTTATCAAACTGATTTAGTTTATAAATTTAATCTCTATACACATATATATGAAATGGGTCAAATTTTAAAATATGAACAAATAATATACTTCCATAATACGTCAACTTGTGGCTGCATGTAGGAAACATGTTGTATGTTGTACATGAAACAGTGTCTGATTTTTTTAAATTGTTTTCGGTATTCAATTATATGGTTCTAGCAATTGGTAATTAGAAGCCGAAAATGGAGAGTTTTATTCCACTTGTTGATATATTTATTTTTAGGTAATTTGTAAACGTAAAAAGAGATGAGATATATACACATATAATAAATCATATGAATTAAGAGCGTGCATAATATTTATTTACGCTCGCTAATTTTAATCATCAAATTATAGTCTGACGAAATAATGTGACACTGTAATAAATAATCCAGTCTCAAATGAATGGCTCGGTTTTGAACTCCCTGAGCTTTGGGCCTGTGGGTCCCAACGGCAAACGATCTGGTCTCTGGACCCCCAGGAGTCAACCTTCACCCGTCAATGCTTATGAGGTACTCTTAAGGTTTTTCATTTTATTTATGTTTTATTCATTGCACTATTTATATGTCGCAAACAAATTCCCACCTCAGTAAAATTAGGGCAGTTGAACATGATTTGGACACATGCTATGGCGGTGAGAATATTTAGGCTAATGTGTCTTTCAACTAAGACTCCTTAATGAGACGTGGCATGTTTTAGTTCCACAGTTTGGACTTATCGAAGCCTTAGAAGTTGGCGACAACCCAGTAAATTTAATTTCTAGTGTGTTATTCTTCCATGTACTAAATAATTTATGAGGCGGCAAAACTAAATAAGAGTAATAGAAAGATGAATTTTCTTTAAAAAAAAAAAAAGAAAGATGAATTTTTTATTTCATTGAAGTTAAACTTTGGCTCTTTTCTGTGATTAAAAATATGAAAAAAAATACTTTAGTAAAAGCATTAAAACGAATTTCAAGTTTTTGAAATTAATATTTCAGTTAGTCTTAAAACTAATATCAGTAATGTGATAGTTAAACAAAATACTATCAACGAAAATGTAAAAGTGGTAGTAAGAAATTTAAATAACATAAAAGAAACTTCAAATCATGATGAGTGAATGTAATAAAAAGACCTTAATATAAGCTTCAGTATGGCCGTCTAACCAAAAATTCATTAATAAGCTTGAGTATATTAATAAAAAAAATTGAGTAAAAAAATAAAAGTAAGGTTAAATGATTTCAGATATTTACTACAGAATCCGAAGAATGAAATGACGGAACTATTAAAATCAACCTAGGCAATCGAATTTATAATTATTTATTTTATAAAGGCCTGACTGCTATACAACGTAACCGAAAACACAGAAGAATTGATAAGTTTTCGTTCCTCTGTAAAACTCTTATCCCTAATTTGCATGTTGTTCAGAAAGTCCTATATTACCGCTGGATGATAAACGCACTTCTCTTATAAATTTTATTCAAGAAAAATAATCTCTCACTCGAGTTCTCAGATTTGGTTTCGTGGTTTCCTAGGAACCTCTTGAGATGAACTTCCCTAGAGTTTTCGGGCCAACTCAGAATCAGACACCAGGAATTAGTGTGGATACTCTCAACAGACCTGAAAATCTCGACTCTCTGGTATGGATCTATATCTTTTACATCATATTTTCAATAAGTATTGATCTTTGTTACGAATCGCCTATGTGTTTGGCTATTTTAGGGTTTCACTGCGTTTTAGTAACTAAAGCCCTGAAACCAACATGCAAGGGCATATTGATTTAATATCGTACATGTAGATCTATCATGACGATGTTGTGAAACTATGGCCTCTTCGTGATGGATCGTTCATGCGTTTGGCTGTGTTGGATTTTAGGAATTCATTATTTCGTTTATCATGTACATAACCCTTAAAACACAAGGGCGTACTGATTCGTAGATCGATTATCAACATCCACAAGACAGTGACGATAGTATGTAACTATGATCTATTTTAATCTCTGACACAATTTTTTTTTATTTATTATGTCTAGTTTGAGAGTCTACTTGCCTCAGGAATTGAGGCCCAGGGTCATTCCGGTCAGGTGGGACCCAGCGAGGGAAATGGTATCTTGATGACGGCTATCTCAACTCAGAGCCGTCTTCGACCAGTGATTACTAGGGTAACTAAAATCACTCAACTTCCACATTCTTTATCATTTACTCACCAAATATCACTATACCTCTTCCCATTCGTATTTAATAGTTGTAATATACATTATATCTCTCAAAACCACAACATGTTTACCATTTTGTACTTCTCCCTATATATTACTGAGTTTTTCATTGTTGTTTTTATCTATGAAACTTTGCTTCAACTCTCTCATTTTCTTTCTCTTCCCTGAATATATATATTCTAACCCAAATGAAAATGAAATGGCTATTTAGAGGGAAATTAATATTTTTTTCACAACACAAACCAAATCGAGGCTTAGTGGATATAAACAAATTCCAACTAGGAAGCTTCAAAACATCCCATCTGGTCTTAAACTAGAAAAGTCAGCAAAAAGATGTCTAACATTGGTTATGTGAATTGAAATTTTTGCTCCGGTCACTAAATAGATCACTTCTTCACATTAAAATCGGATGGTCATACTAGTCTCAACGCACTAATAACTCATACTAATCTTCAACTTTATCTCACGAAAGGCGCCAAGGGAAGAACAAAGTATGATATATAGATATAATGCACATGTTTGGGATAAGAAGCCTTGGGTTGTGCCATGCCAAAGAATGTTCTACTCTCTTAATTAAAGTGGACCACATGTCTATAATTATCTTATAAGCTACCGGTAAAGTGCTAAATGTTTTACCAATACCAAGTTAATTTCTAGAGCACTCAATACATATCTCGAATATATATGTACAAGGTTCTTCTATAGAACTGTTTCAAAGTGTCCTAGTCTTTTTCTGCCCCTCCTATGTCTTCTAGTTCCACCTCGATTAAATCTAGGTAGATAGATCTCGAATCTTCATTGGGTATTTTACATTCTTGGTGTTTATTTCAAACCATGTAGAGATATTTATTTATTTATTTTTCCTTAAAACTTCATCCTCTCTTGTCCCTGCAAAACATATCCGTTCCCTGGTCAGTAGACTTAAACTTCAAGTACTCCATCCAAAAATATCAAACATTCACATCCATTTGAAGAGCATAAGCATTATCATAATCAATGCATAGCTTCTTTATATCATAGCTTTTTTTGCCATTATTCGGGCTTTGTATTTCTTATAAGAATGTCTCACGTAATTGGTAATGGCTACGTTTGTTCTTTCTTTCTTTCTTCTTTCCACCATAACATGGCATATATTGTACTTGTAGGACGTGACGTACACAACTAGAATCGCGTTTGAACCAGTGGAGGAAGTTCAAGTAAACAACAATCAACTGCCGTATTATTCTTCAACGCCTCAACGAGGACCTGAAACTCATTCCAATGTGGTACTTACCTCTATATTGCTTGCCTACCAACAACCCCTTCTTTATATATATTCAGTGCCTTGATTTTGATAAATCCACGTGTACAAAAACAAAATAACTGCAGGTTTATGAAGCTACACCTCTAAATGTGGGACATGCTGAGGTACACAATGCTTCACTACTCACGATTTTTTTTTTTCTTTTTAACTTACAGTAAATCCATACTATGATTGTTTCTGAAATAATAACAACTGTCGGCGGGGCTATACTTTTCTGTAATTTCAGTTGAATTCAAATGGAAGAAATTTAAATGCAAGCATGAATAATAATTCCCAAACTTTCGGGACGGTTAGGCAGAATGAGCCCTTTGAGCCTGTTAGGCTACATGAGCAGGGATTTAGTTTTCCGACAATCCCAACTAAGTTTTCCCAGGGGGTTCGGGTAAGTAAACAAATTATAATATTTTCTTTTGCCACTCTATCTTTGTTAAAACTAACCAATTCTCTAATTTCCGGGGAAAAGGTGATCTTGTTGATGCCTTTTGTCAATTTTCAAAATTACATATCGTTAGTAATAAAAAAAAGTACTACTAATTTTTTTTATATCTTTGGAAATGATTTCCTAATTAATTATCCTAATTAGTAAAATAGTCAATTAGCTGTATAGTCATATTTACAATTTCATATTACTATATAGCCAATGTTTCATAAATATTAGGTAAACTGTGTAAATTGACGTAAATACAACTTTTTTTATTTTAATGAAATGATAAACCAAAAATACTCATGATCTTTATTGCTATTTTACCTAAAATTTAGTTGGCTGGTTACTTAATCTTTTGTTACTTAAATGTGTGCTACTTTCAGGAACAAATTCACAAACAGCCTAAACACAAGGCTAGTACAAAAAAACACACTAATTTTCCGTTTTCTGGTGGAATTAATTTGGAGAAACGCAAAAGGGACTTGCAATTTGATGATGTGGTACTGCTTTTAATTTTTATTTACTTTTAATTTTTCTATTATTGATTTTGAATTAACCAATAAAATATTCATAACCAAACACAGATTCATGATGCGGTCCCTGTGTCCTATATTCTTCCGACGGAAGAAGCGAGGCTCAGCCTTAATCATCCCAAGAACAAAGGAAAGGTAATAAGATAAATCATATTATGAAACCTAAGATGTTTGACTAGGTAGTAATACTCGTACTAAAAATTACACAGCTTTTATCCCTGTTTTTCCCCTCTTATATATGTGATTCAAATTTTTATTCAGCTGTGCATATATATATATATATATATATATATATATATATATATATAATTACACGTACACAAACGTATGTATATAAATATATATGGACTTGACGCAGAAAGATATATACGGATACAATAATGTAAATTAAAGAGAGCCATTGTGTAAAAAAAATTCTGGGGGCTAATTAAAAACTTTTAAGATACATAACTTGTAAATATTGTAAAACTCAATATAAAAAGTCCTAAAACGCTCGTATAAAACATTATGTTCACTCTTCACATACATAACTTAGGATAGTTAGTTTTCCTTGTTTGTACGTGTTAAGAATATAATTGTGTAATACATGTTTTGTATAAATGAATACACACACACACACATATATATATATATATATATATATATATATATATATATAACCAAACGCAGATAATCGATGCGGTCCCAGTGTCTTATGTTCTTCCAACGGAAGATGAGAGATTCGGCGTCAATATTTCTAAGAGCAAAGAAAAGGTAAAGTTACTCTCTCTCTCCCTCTCTACCCTATTGTTGGTTAATATATCTTCATGTTTGTAGAGCCCACTGAAACGGGAAGAACGAATAGTGAATGAATCCAATGGCAAGAAAGTTGATTGGAGGAATCTTCCGCCCGTTTTTCATGCGGTAAAATCATCATTAATAGCCCTATCCAATGCTTATAAAATTTACTCTTTCCAGCTATGATTGACGTATGTAATATATTTCTGCATGAAACCGATGGTGTGTCTATTATTTTCAACGATACATAATGAAAAAGGACGCCTAGGGAGTCTTGAAAAGACCTTTCCTGTATAAAGAAATTATTTATATATTTTACTAATGCAGTCTTTGTATATGTGTCAGGCTAATGATGTGCGAAGCCCTCGGATTACAAATCCCGTCCCGCTGTCATTTAAAGGGCCAAAACATGCTGAAGAATTTACCATCAGAGAATTTGTATGTATATTTATATATGCTCATACAAACTAAATACACAAACATAACTCTTGAACCTTGATAACGATTAACTTTATAAATATGTTACCATATCAATATAGTAATCGTTGTGATGAGTATATATATATATATATATATATAAATATATGTGTAGCTCAAAAGATTGGAGAGAAGAAGAGAATCGATAGAACATAGATTGGCTGAATTCGAGAAGATGGAGAATCTGCAAAGGTCTTGGCTGACCGAGGCCAGATTACGCGTTAACGGCCATGTTGACATTGTAACCCTTCTCCTCTAACTAATTTATTTTGGTTAATAACACTATATACTTTATATAATATATATTCACATAGATTTTCTAGCATATAGCCATATACCGAATAGTCAATTTGGGTACTAACACGATTATTTTATTTTTCGTTTTCCCTTTCACGCAGTTCTTTCATTACAGAACACATAACATAAAGTGCAGATCAAGGCACGAGGTTACTAATTTCGAAAGATACGGAATTCTACCGCGAGGTTCCATGAGTACTTTACGTCCAAGGGCTGCACCATTGACAGTGAAATCCTTCGTGAGTTCTATAACTGTACATACTATTTAACATGTTGAAAACCACATTGCCATTATGTTTTGTACATTAAAATGAGATAGGAGATAGAGAACACTAAAATGCTAACTCACTTAGAATTCTGCTAGTCCACACTTTTTAACTCACTTTTTTGGACACCACCGCATTTTGTTTTTGGATGTTAGATGTAGGCTAGAACTATAAGAAGACAGAATAACGCGTGGAAATAACCTATAGATTATATTTTATTATCTTCCAAATCGAAATAAAAAAATAGGATACAAGGCTTTAATTAGAGTCCTTGTTGCTGAAAAAAAACAAAGGAGAAAAATCTTAAAAGATATAAAAGAGCAAAACTAGGAAAAAACAAAATAGTTTTCATTTTAGAAGGACCAAATTTATTTATGACAATCAATCATCGTTGCGCTTTGTTAGGCCATTTCCACTAAAAAAAAGCACTCTAGCAATGTCATTTTTTGACATGGCAGTCCAAAACCTCCATCAGTGCTAGGTCTTATGCGTTGCATCATTCTTCCTAAGTTGGATAAACTTCGTCCTTGAATTTATTGGACAATCGTCTTTAGGATCCTCACAGGTTAATGTGATCATTTTCTATATATTGAAGACATTGACGGTGCAAATTTGGTTGGCAGATTAAGAGAGTAAGTGATGGATTTGATATTTTCCAGAAGTTCTATGGCCGATCATCTTTGTCTTCTGTTTATTGTATTGGGGCGTGAAAGAGAAGCAAAAGATTGAGAACGATCACAGAATTCTCATTTAACTGATTTGTGAATAGAGAATAGATCATATACAAAGTTAGCTCTCGAACTAATTACACTGTGCCTCCTCAAACTCAAACTGAGCGTGTCTAAGCTTTCCAGCATATTAGCGAGTTGCGAGGAATCAGGAATGTGTCTCACATCAATATCCAGGGGCATTACTTTCTCACGCACAAAGAACAGATCAAGTTTAATGTGCTCTATGTTGTCACTGAAAATTGAACAACGATTGGGGACTTCGGGCAGTTGGCTATGAGAAACTCGAAAGTTACGAGTGTCGCTCTGAAGCTTAAAACTGTTCTTCGTCCTTCGTAGAGGTTTAAGAGTAAGAAAGAGAAGAAAAGATCTAAAAGTGCATAGAGCCGGTGCCCCTAGCGCGCGCTCTAACGCTCCAGATTAGTCTTATTGTTATAAATGAAGTGTGGGCACTGATATTCTTCTAGAATAATTTAGGAGATTTATGATCGATCAAAGGAAATTGTGCGCGGAAGGTCTTCGTTAGCATTTCAAAATTTTGGACTCGAGTAATTTGTCTTTACAAAATCTTACATCTTCCCGTCTATGACGAGGGATATTTATAGAAAAATGAGGGCAGGAGAAGCCTTAAATTTCATGGTCTTGGCAATGCCATGCGTGCTCTACAGGTCATGCGCGTGCGCCAAGTCTTCTGCGGCGTGTCCGATTCCCTGCACGGCGCGCTATCATGGCGTGCGTGTGTTGGCTTAAACCGGGCCTGTTTTGGATGGGCTTTTGTCTTCTTGGGCCCAACTTGGGATTTTACTTGGCTTGGCCTCTTAGGATTTTGACGTAGAATTTCTTGTAATTTGCAAGGAATTTATTGTTTTCGATACTTTGAAAACGACTTACAACATTAACCCACAAGTTCGTCGCTTGAAGGACTCCAAGCGGTGAACTTTATGATCTTCTTGGTTGTTATAGGAGAATCGGCTCCTCTCGAGTCTTTAATTTTAGCGAGCATGTCGCGATGCGTCTCTTAATGTTAAACGACCTTATTGTGCAATATAGACAGTTTAACACATCACAAGGGATGTTTTAGTTGTGTTGTGTTAGCATATGAAGTTATAGACGTCTTGATGTTCCAAATGGATGTCTTTTGTTGCATTAGGTAGAGTATCACAGAGGCGTACAAGCTACATCACATAATCACTTTGGCTCATAGGACCATGAAGCAAAATTGCTAAGGACTGCAGGGTCAAGAAGCGTCATTGCAGGGAAGAATAGCGTCAAAGCGTACAAACTACATCACTGGATTGCTTAGGCTCGGAGGACTAATAAGCGCAATTGCTTAGGTTCGAAGGGTCAAGAAGCGTAATCGCAAGACAGAGTAGCTTCAAAGCGTACAAAATATCGTATGAGATAGCCTAGGCCCTAAGGACCAAGAAGCGCAATCGCTTAAGCCCGGAAGGCCAATATGCGTTATCGTAGGGCATAGTAGCATCAAAGCATACAAACTGCCACACATGATCACTTAGGCCCTTAGTACCAAGAAGCTTCATCGCATGACAGAATAGCGTCAAAGTGTATAAAAGCATAGTAGCATCAAAGCATACAAACTATCACACGTGATCGCTTAGGCCTCAATGACCAATAAGCGCAATTTCTTAGGCCAAGAATGCAAAGAAGCGTCAGCGTACAAGCTAGCACATGAGATCGCTTAGGCCTTGAGGACCAAGAAGCATCATCGAAGGGCAGAGTAGCATAAAATCGTACAAGCTACCGCATAGGATGACTTAGGCCCCGAAGAATAAGAAGCACACTCGCTTAGGTCTGAATACCCAAGAAGCGTCATCGTAGGCTAGAGTAGTATCAAAGCGTATAAGCTACTACACGTGATCGCTTAGGGCTTGAGGACCAAGAAGCGCAATCGCTTAGGTCTGATAGGCCAAAAGGCGTTATTGCAAGGCAGGGTAGCGTAAAAGCATACAAGTTACCTCACAGTAATTTATTGATGTTCATTCGTAAAAAGGGAATTTACTCTTTTATTACCTAACTTCCATGTAGAAATAAAACGTCTTGTCCCAAGCCATGGATTTATTGAAAGAAAAAAATAAAATAAAGCCCTTGATACTTAGGTGACAGTGTGGATATGAGGCTTGTGGTTGCTATTACTTTCTTGTCGAGCCGCATCGGCCAGATGGCCTGCCCGAGTGTCACCGTTGACGACCATTTCAAGGAGGAACTCCTTCAGCTTTTTTGCTCGGACGACGTCTTCAATTTTCCTCTTTAGATGTTTGGAGTCGGATGTCAAGTGGTTGTGATCCTTATGGAACACTATACTTTGTTAGATCACGTCTAACGCCGGCTTTTAAGGGTATGGGGTCGCGAAATTTTTCACGCCTTAGAGTGAGGATCTGTTCAACCATGTGTTTAGTGGCATAAAGTTTACATACTTGTGAAATTTATCCGCTAGATGAGGCTTCGATCCCGTAGGTGGGCGTGAGCTATCATCAAGCCTTGCTATTTTCTTTCGCGAGTCATGGACATGAGGTTCGTGCTCCTGCTTACGACATTGTCGTGGTAATTTTGGCTTTGAATGAAGTCCTCCAGGGACATATTATTTTATGCTTGAGTCGAGAGATCAGCCATTGATCGTGGTTCTCGCTTGACAAGGGAGCTGAGGGAAGCCCCCCATCTTAAGCTCTTTAAGGATCGCCGCAATGACATGCAATCCTCGAAATTATCTACTTTTTTAGATTCCTCTATGAAGCTAAGTAAGTATTTGCGGAGAAATTCTCCCTTTCTCTGCTTGAGGGATGGAAAATGCCTTTTCCCTAGCATTCTCTCATAGAACTCGCTGAAGTGAGTGCGGAAGGATCGCTATATCTCCTTGAACGAGTTGAATGACCCAAGTCCTAGATTTTTTAAAAATTTTAAGGTGAGTCCGCCTAGCGCGAGGCTAAATGTGTCGCATAGGATTTCCAGCGCATGCCTTTTCACGGCCATCCATAAGTGATATTGTTGGATGTGGTGAAGAGGACCTGTTTTTCCTTGCTAATGCGAAAGATCCGGATGTTGGAAGTTGGCCGGGATCTCCTCCATGAGGATGTTAGCCATAAATAGGGAAGGAATATGCTCCATCATACCTCAGAACTCATGGGTCATAGTTTGGGCGGCTATGAGGTTATGAACCTCATTTCTAGAATTGTGGAATAGTCTAGCCACGTTTGCATGCGTTGCACGGGCACTGGGTGAGGCAAGTGAGATGCCTCTATTTATGCTTGAGTCGAGAGATCTGAGCTATCATGAGATTGCCATTCTCCTTTTTCACGAACAAGGTCTTGTCAACTCCACCTCGTGTATAACCATTCTGCACAAGGAACTGGGTCAGTCTCTCATACCATGCACGAGGAGCCTGCTTAAGGCCGTAGAGAGCTTTTCTGAGTTTGTAGACATGTTGTGGTGAGCTAGGATCTGTAAACCCTTTTGGTTGAGCTACATAGACTTCCTCATTCAGGTATCCATTGAGGAAAGCACTCTTAACATCCATCTGGTAAAGCTTGAATTGCAGGTGACAAGAGATTCCAAGCAGGAGTCTGATGGCTTCAAGTCTCGCCACAGGGGCAAAGGTTTCATCAAAGTCTATGCCTTCCACCTGTGAATAGCCCTGCGCCACAAGTCTAGCTTTGTTCCGAGTTATATTACCATGTTCATCTGATTTATTCTTAAAAATCCACTTAGTTCCAATGACATTCACATTGTCAGGTTTAGGAACTAGCTCCCAGACTTCATTTCTTTCAAACTGAACAAGTTCCTCTTGCATAACATTAACCCAGTATTCATCATCAATGGCCTCATTAACATTCTTAGGTTCAATCTTAGAAACAAAGCAGAGATTACCAATCATTTCCCGATAGTTAACAGGAGGTTTTGGACGAGTCTTTATTCCTTCACTGATTTCGCCAATCACCTCATGAGCAGGATGATTTTTCTCAATTCTTCGGGAAGGAACTCTTTGTTCAGTCTCAGGAGGAGATCCATCATCTGGAACAATGTCGCTTACTTTGTCATCAGCATCAGTCCTGACATTTGGGTTTCCAGTAGAGATGTCGTCCAAAGAGTTTTCAGCATCTGTCCTGACATCTGTGTTACTAGGAAAAACTTCATCCTCATCATTAGTACTGTTAGTAACATCATGATCATCATTTACCACCACATTTATGGATTCCATCATAGTCTTAGTGCGTTTGTTAAAGACACGATAAGCACGACTATTTCTAGAATATCCAAGAAATATACCTTCATCACTTTTAGGATCAAATTTTCGTCGTGGATCTTTGTCAGCAAGAATATAACAAACCGAACCAAAGACATGAAAGTACTTCACATTAGGCTTCCTCCCCCTCCATATTTCATAATGAGTGACAGAAGTACCTGGACGAATGGCAACTCTATCGTGAATATGGCAGGCAGTATTAAGAGCTTCAGCCCAGAAATGTGATGGAATATCTTTGGCCAACATCATCACTCTAGCCATCTCTTGGAGGGTTCGATTTTTTCTTTCAACAATTCCATTTTGTTGTGGTGTGATTGGAGCAGAGAACTCATGAGCTATCCCTTCTTCAGTACAAAACTTAGCGAAGCCCATGTTCTCAAATTCCCTCCCATGATCACTCCGAATTCTGATCACTTTCCCGATGTTCTCTCCTTTTTCTCTCTGAACATTCTTACATAGAGATTCAAAAACAGCAAAAGTGTCAGATTTCTCACGAATAAAATCAACCCAAGTGTACCTGGAGTAGTCATCCACACATACGAACACGTATCTCTTCCCTCCAAGACTCTCGACATGCATCGGTCCCATCAGGTCCATGTGAAGAAGTTCCAGAACATGAGATGTGGTAAGATGTTGCACCATCTTGTGAGACTTCTTGACCTGTTTCCCAATCTGGCATTCACCACAGATTTTTCCTTCAACAATCTTCAGATTTGGGACACCGATGATGGCTTTCTCAGAGACAATTTTCTGCATGCTTCTGAGATTAAGGTGACAAAGCTTTTGGTGCCACAGCTTGGTTTCGTCAACCTTGGTCAAGAGGAAATTTTTGTTTGGTACGGGTGACCACATGTAGCAGTTGTCACGTGATCTGGTTCCTCGCATAAGTTCATCTTGTTCCTCATTAATCACCACACACTTGTCACGAGTAAAATTGACACGTAAGTTCAGATCACAAAGCTGACTAATACTGATAAGATTAGCAGTGAGTCCTTCTACCAACAAAGCCTCAGTCAAGCAAGACATACCGGGATAGTTTAATTGACCTTTACCCACAATTTTGGCTTTTACTCCATCTCCAAAGGTAACATGATAGTTAGAATAAGGTTTCATGTTGGTCAGGAAGGTGTGATCACCTGTCATGTGGCGAGAACAACCACTGTCGAAATACCAGTCACTTCCGGTGGATGCATTCAGAGATGTGTAGGCAATATTGGCATGATAGGACGCATTTTTCACTCTCCATTCCAGCCGAGTAGAAGGTTGTTGACGAGGTAGGACATTCCTGTGGATGGACTTTTGCTGACGGACATTCCTCCCGTACAATCGATAGCAAAAAGGTCGAATATGGCCCTTTCTACCACAATAATGACATACCCAACGAGGTCTGTTGACTAGAGATCTGGTTGGTCCAGAGAGATGATGCCGAGAAAGATCATGAGAATTGTTATTACCAGATGGTTGAGACATGTTTCGCGACATCTGTCTAGTCTGCTTTTGGGGAACGAACGTTGTCTGGGATGATGAAGCCCCATGGGTATATCCAAGCTCCTTCATGTTCTTCGCAGGTCTGCCAATGGTGAGGATTTTGTCAAGGCTGTCAGTCCCAGAGTTCAGCATTCTGACTGATTTAGTCATTTGATCAAGTTTTCCATTCACCCGACTGACTTCCTTCTTCAGATCCACAATCGTCTCAAGAAGCCTTGTCTTATCTTCAGTCAGGGGAAGAATAAGAGCACTCTGCTTGTCTAGAATCTGGGACTCCTCAACCCATTTGGTGTGCAAGGTATTGTATGCTTCATTCATAGCATCGTCAGATAGTTCTTCATCAAGAACATATTTCTGAGAACATTCACCAAATTCATTAGTAGACTCATGAGTGTGGACAGAAGCAGTAAAGGCAACAAAGATCTGAATCGCTATCTTCATCTTCTTCATCTGAAAGAGTAGCGTTGTATCCCTTTTTCTGTTTCTTGAGGAAGTTGGGACACTCCTTTTGAATATGTCCAAAAACTTCACATTCGTCGCACTGAATGTTGTCAATGGTGCCCACAAGAAGAGTTGTAGTCTTTATTTTGTACATTTGATGTAATAAAGTCTCATGAAGACTCTTGCTTGTAATTGCCTATCTATTCATTAATAAAGTTGAAACGTTCATTCATTCTTTCTTTGTTTGAAGCTTTATGATAAAACCTTAGTCTTTTAGTCCATAAACAAACTTAACAACTTACGAAGAGACAAATGTAGATTTGCATGAACAAACTCTTCGTAGTTTGCTTAAAACGATATATTCGCAATCTTAGGGTCAAAGGACTATTGACCTCAGTATGATTGTTAGAAGAATCTATGATGTCTGGTTATGAGGCATTGAGAGTTGGGGACTCTATAGTTCTTCTAGGTATCTTCCGAAGATACTAAATTGACCAGTGCACTTCTAGAGACAATATAAGAACAAACCATTTAACCTCTTATGTCTCGAAGTCACAATGTATGAATTGCATCATGCTTACCTTAATCCTGAAATGAGACATGCCATTTCACACCTTAGTATTCTCATTTGAGAAAGTCAAAGTTCGGACTCACTATGTGATTCCGAACAAGGCCTATTGGTGAAGTACTAAGTTGTGAGTCTGTCATGAGTAACTTTGTGAAGTTCTCATAGATATGGAATTCATGTACAAGATTGCTGAAATGCAATGTATGTCACCTCATGCTTTGTTCCTTGGAGTGTGAATAAATGAACTGGCCAGTGTCCAAATTGAGTCCTGACTCTTTTTGGATGAAACAATGTGACTTGTTAGCTCCTCGTCAATACATTGTTTCTAACTTATTCACAAGCGACAAAGGAGTTGAGGAAATAACAGCTAGAAGGGTAAAATGGTAATTTAGTAAATCCCGACTAGCTGATGACATTCATGAAGGGTAAACATAGATAATATTCAGTGGATCCGCTCATCATAATTAGGTCGAATTCTTGAGTAGAAAATAAATTCATTTGAACCGAGAGATTTTCAGTGTCAACTCTTTAGTGGAGTCAGTTGGCATTAAGCTAAACTTGGAAAAGGTTTGTGAACTTTTGAGTCCAAGTGTTTAGCTCAAGCTTTGTTCATTTGGGTCCATGAGGTCACTGTCACGAATCACATCGATAGGAATAGTTAAACTGGAAGCTAAGTCAAAACAAGAACGAAAATAGTTAAAAGGGTATTTTTGTCTTTTGAGACAAAGGATGAAATGAATGTCAATCAATTTTTTGACAAGTTCATTTGATGACTTAATGTCACTCGGCCATAACTTGTTTATTGGGCCTTGTGGATTAATTTCATTTCATAAGAATTTTATTGAAAATTCTTAATGGGCTTTTCTCATGTTGTCATGAACAAATGAAGAAGCTTCTAGAAGCTCCTTCTAGATGAGAGATGGGCGCCCAAAATACCCAAGAGAAAGAGAATATTTTGTGCATAAATGTATCAAGATACTTGCCAAAAGAAAAAGAGGAAACAAATTTCCTCTATGAGGAAACAAGGAGAATCGGCCAAGGCAACCAAGAAGGGAAACAAAAGAGGAAACTAATCCCTTGTGGATTGTATGAGATGGGCGCCTATTTTGATAGGTATGGGTAATAAAAGATTGCTCATAAAGGCTTGGAAAATAAGAGGAAACTACTTCTTTCCAAGGCCAACCCCTCTCCTATAAATAGGACCCTCATTCCCTTCATTTCATTCATTCAACATAAGTTAGAGATTGAGAGACTCTCTCTCTAGACATTGTTGGCCGAACTCCTCTCTCTCTCTCTTTCTAGTTTATTTTCGATTTTTCTTGTTTTGGCACCTAGGTCCTCACTCGACCTAGTGTTTAGCTCTGCGACTTCAAGACTTGTTCTTAAGTCGTAGTGTTTAAAAGTGCCCACTCGCTGATTCCTTCTTTTCGAGTGATTTAGTGATAGAAACTTTCGTGGTTGCTCGAAGTGCCGAGGAAAGAAGGAGAGACGTGCTGCGAGGGGAGACGAGCGTTGCAAACTTTCCAAAAGCTTCTTCAAAGTTCAAGCTTCAAGAAAGGTTAGTAAACTTCTAGCTCATATTGGTTTTTAATTACATGTACTTGCACTTGTCTAGGTTAGTAAAAACTGTTTTACTTGTAAAAGAAATTTTTTAAAATTCCGCCGCTTACCGAAGCGTTAATTATTTTCTTAAACCCTAGATCGATTCCAACACTGAATGCCTTTGCGTTTGCCAGATCGTTCACCACTTTTACTATTCCTGTGAGGATTAGTATTCTTCTGGAATCGTTGTTGGAAATTGTCCTTGACATCTTGCGGGACATTTTTTCCATTCATCTGGTTGAGTCTTTTCATGACCCTGCCATAGTTTTTTGCAAGCATAACTATAGTATCGTCAATATCATTGTCAGAGTCTGAGTATACCTGTTACCTTTGTTCATGAACAGAGCTTTTGAGGGCCGTCCCTCTGTGTTTCTTTTCCACCTTAGGAAGGGAGAGCTCAAAAGTCATGAGGGATCCCATGAGCTCGTCGAACTTCAACGTCTTTAGGTCATGAACTTCCTCAATGGCGGTGATTTTCCTTATGAACCTAGAGCTCAAGGCTCTCTGGGTTTTTCGAACAAGATCTTCATCTGTCATTGGTTTCCCGAGAGAATATGAGGTTGTCAATGGTGCCCACAAGAAGAGTTGTAGTCTTTATTTTGTACATTTGATGTAATAAAGTCTCATGAAGACTCTTGCTTGTAATTGCCTATTCATTTAAAAATAAAGTTGAAACGTTCATTCATTCTTTCTTTGTTTGAAGCTTTATGATAAAACCTTAGTCTTTTAGTCCATAAACAAACTTAACAACTTACGAAGAGACAAATGTAGATTTGCATGAACAAACTCTTCGTAGTTTGCTTAAAACGATATATTCGCAATCTAAGGGTCAAAGGACTATTGACCTCAGTATGATTGTTAGGAGAATCTATGATGTCTGGTTATGGGGCATTGAGAGTTGGAGACTCTATAGTTCTTCTAGGTATCTTCCGAAGGTACTGAATTGACCAGTGCACTTCTAGAGACAAGATAAGAACAAACCATTTAACCTCTTATGTCTCGAAGTCACTATGTATGAATTGCATCATGCTTACCTTAATCCTGAAATGAGACATGCCATTTCACAGCTTACGTATTCTCATTTGAGAAAGTCAGAGTTCGGACTCACTATGTGATTCCGAACAGGGCCTATTGGGGAAGTACTAAGTTGTGAGAATGTCATGAGTAACTTTGTGAAGTTCTCATAGATATGGAATTCATGTACAAGATTGCTGAAATGCAATGTATGTCACCTCATGCTTTGTTCCTTGGAGTGTGAATAAATGAAATGGCCAGTGTCCAAATTGAGTCCTGACTCTTTTGGATGAAACAATGTGACTTGTTAGCTCCTCGTCAATACATTGTTTCTAACTTATTCACAAGCGACAAAGGAGTTGAGGAAATAACAGCTAGAAGGGTAAAATGGTAATTTAGTAAATCCCGACTAGCTGATGACATTCATGAAGGGTAAACATAGATAATATTCAGTGGATCCGCTCATCATAATTAGGTTGAATTCTTGAGTAGAAAATAAATTCATTTGAACCGAGAGATTTTCAGTGTCAACTCTTTAGTGGAGTTAGTTGGCATTAAGCTAAACTTGGAAAAGGTTTGTGAACTTTTGAGTCCAAGTGTTTAGCTCAAGCTTTGTTCATTTGGGTCCATGAGGTCACTGTCACGAATCACATCGATTAGGAATAGTTAAACTGGAAGCTAAGTCAAAACAAAAACGAAAATTGTCAAAAGGGTATTTTTGTCTTTTGAGACATAGGATGAAATGAATGTCAATAAATTTTTTGACATGGTCATTTGATGACAAGTAACACTCGGCCATAATAAGATTAATTGGGCCTTGTGGATTAATTTCATTTCATAAGAATTTTAATGAAAATTCTTAATGGGCCTTTTTCATGTTGTCATGAACAAGTGGAAAAGCTTCTATAAGGCTTTTCTAGAATAGGGATAGGCGCCCAACACACCCAAGGAAAGAGAGAATATTTTGTGCATAAATGTATGAAGATACTTGCCAAAAGAAAAAGAGGAAACAAATTTCCCCTAAGGGGAAAGCAAGGTAGGCGCCCAAAAGGATCAAGAGAGAAGCAAATAAAAGAGGAAACAAATCCAAGGACTTACTTGCTTAGTCTTGGCCGTGTGACTCTTTGAAGGAAAAGGGAAATTGGCTCATGAATATGTGATATTCTATAGAAGAGGAAACTACCTTATTGAAGGTGAGACCTCTCCTATAAATAGGAGCCCCTTTTCTTCACAATTTATTCATCCTAGTTCAAGAGATTTGAGAGACTCTCTCTCTAGAACTTTGGCCGCCCCTTCCTCTCTCTCTCTAGTTTATTTTCGATTTTTTGTTTTGGCACCTAGGTCCTCATTCGACCTAGTGTTTAGCTCTGCGACTTCAAGACTCGTTCTTAAGTCGTAGTGTTTAAAAGTGCCCACTCACTAATTCTTTTATTTCGAGTGATTTAGTGATAGAAACTTTCGTGGTTGCTCGAGGTGCCGAGGAAAGAAAGAGAGACGTGCTGCGAGGGGAGACGAGCGTTGCAACTTTCTAAGAGCTTCTCAAAGATCAAGCTTCAAGAAAGGTTAGTAAACTTCTATACTCATAATAGTTATTAATTACATGTACTTGCTCTTTGTCTAGGTTAGTAAAAACTGTTTTTACTTGTAAAAGAAAATTTTTAAAATTCCGCCGCTTACCGAAGCGTTAATTATTTTCTTAAACCCTAGATCGATTCCAACATATGATTCATTGGCAAAATCACAAATGCGAACGTTGAACTCTGCAACTGATTCATCCTCGAGCATCATGAGGGCTTCGAAATTGGTTGTGAGATATTGAAGCTTCTGCTCACGGACCTTTGTAGTTCCTTCATAGGCAACAGCGAGGATTTCCCAGGCCTCTTTGGCAGTAGTGCATGTATTTATCAACCTGAAAACATCTTTATCGACTCCATTAAATATAGCATTAAGAGCAAGAGAGTTACCAAGGGCCTCCTCATCTTCAGTGGGGGTCCAGTCCTTTTCGGGTTTTGTGCCAGTACGGGCTCCTTTGTCATCAGTCGTTATAGGAGCTTCCCACCCGTGTATTATAGCTTTCCATGTTCGGCTATCAACGGACTTCAAGAAAGCGGTCATGCGTGCCTTCCAATAACCATAGTTGGTTCCGTCGAGTACTGGAGGGCGATTGACAGAACCTCCCTCTCGGGAACTATCCATAATAGGCAATCAGAAAAAAAAATCCAGGAAACCACCTAAAAGATCAAGGTGCCTGCTGTGATACCAAATGAAATTCTGATTAGTCGCACAGACAAGATGTCGCACACAATGTGTTGACAATGTGTCCGACAACTTGCTTGAACACAGATATGGATAAACAACAAAACAGTGCAGTAAACAAAGTACACACGATATGGTTACCCAGCTCGGTGAAACACACCTACATCTGGGGGCACGCTGCCAGTGGAAAGGATTTTCACTATCTTGTAGTCAATAGTACACATAAGGTTTATATCTGATTACAATCAACAGATCAAAAAAAACCTAGAGACTATTACTACCAGTGATCACCTAGACAGGGACTCCCCCTGAATTTGAGCTCCGTCTCAATTCCACCATTCGAGCAACCTCCTGGCTCGGATGACCTTTAGTCTTCAGCTGTACGTGAACCTTCAATCACGAGAACACAAAACCCAACTCTCACATACAGTCAATCTTTGTGGAATAGTGTTTGAGAGAATACACCACTTATAACCAAAACACACAGCCTCCCAGTCCGCCGGTCTTGCACGTCTAAGAGCTCTGAGTGTTTGATCAAAAGTGTCGAGGCTGCTAAGGGGAAACGCTTGGCTTTTATAGCAGCTGTACAATCCTGGAAGTTATCTCGGGTTTCCTTACCCGACCTCAAGCAAATATCACAAAGTAAAGACTCCATCAAGGCGAATATCGTGCAATGAAGACAGCCGCGAGAGATATCTTGTAATGAAGGCACCAGCAAGGCAGATATCTCGTAATGAAGACAGCAGCGAGGCAATAACTCAGCAATAAGTCACCAGCGAAGCAATCTGTCAAAACTGGAAACTTGCCAGAAAAAGAGATTGCACACATGAGGAAAGATGTCACACCAGAAGTGAAAACAAAACGACCGACATCTTTCCACACATCTTGCACTAAAAAATAAAGCCAACAAAACAATGTAACAACAAAAATCATACATTCAACTTTTGAAGTCTGAGATTGTTTTATAGTTGGTTTATGAGTTAAACCACTGGTTAATTTTTTACAGCCCATTCAATGGTAATGGTAAGATATATTTGTCAATGTTCTAGGCAAGGTTCCAAGCCATTGACTAGATAGCTACCATACCCATAACGTGTATATTTTAGCTACTATGTTTTTTTTTCAACTTATTAATGATTGGATTTTTTTTTTAATTTATATATATGTCCTAATAATTATTTGAGATCTTAATTTTAATAACCTCTTTTGTGGAGATTTTCTTTGACATCCTCTATACTAGGCATCTTTTCAAATGTAAATCTACAACGGATTTCCGTACCCATCCTAAACTATGTATTGGTAACCGGTCCATGTCATGTGATAAGAAAATTTAAAGCCAATTCAAGAACTCTCGTATTAATGGTTAGTCTATCACAAGAGAAACATTTATCATTCGGGTAATAGAAATTTAATTTAATATAGTACGAACTTTAGGAAAAAGTTGTATATTTTCATAGATACTTTTGGTCCTGCTATTATCAGTCAATATAACACTTGAATTAGCGACATTTTCCAGCAAATTTTCCTAAATAAAATTAACTGACCTAAATGTACAATATTATTAATTTACTGTCACATGCATATCCCCAAAACATATACCCAAAGTTGGAGATATAAAATTGACATATTTCGAGGCCGGCCACGCGGTTATTCCATATAAATAGTTTAGGAAAACCCAATAGCAGCACATAATTATTTCTATAATATATTTTGAAGAGACAGACTCCTGCAACGCAACTGAAAAAGCTCAAACAGCACTGGTACATTCTTATCGGAGTCTCTAACTTATTTATATTTAATAGTCAAACTGAGTCATTTTGCATTTCATTCACAAAAGAACCTCTCTCATTGTTGGTTAATAAAGTAGTGTTTTGACTTGTTCTTATCTTTTAAGCGAAAACGTACACTCTCTCGAGTCCTCACACTGGTTTTTCGGCATTAATTCTAGGCAGTCCTGTTTCTAGGTATCTCTCGAGACGATATCTCAGCTAGGGCTCTCTGACAAACGCAAGGATTTAGGTCTGAATCAATCTCTCTTCAGTCCTAAAATCTACAACATCTGGGTATTTTTGTTTTTGTTTCAAGTTGTAAACAACCTATTAGCAACGTCGTTTTGCTGTTTGTTTGTGTAATTACATTGCGTTGCATTCTAGGGTTTCGTTTTTATGGAGACAATCAATTCATCAACATTGACTTGACAGTACGCAAGCCAATGACGATTTTCTGAAATTATTATATGATTTTGATAGCTTTCCTTAAGCCAATCGTTTTTTGTGTGAATAGATCGAAAGATGAGACCATCATCGGGATTTGAGGGCAATGGTTATTCGGGTCTCAACAAAAGCAGGCAGGGAAACGGGTTCTTGTCGTCCACGCAGAATCGTTATCGTCCAGCCATGAATATGGTAATAGCTTCATAAATCTCATCTTCTCTGCTCACTCACTGATTAATTGAACTTAGTTCCGTATATGTTGGAGGCGACGGATTTGCCAAACGCTATCGGACATTTCGAGGAGGATAGGAATATACAAACACTTTTCGCTTATATATATAATTCCTTTTTGTTTACAAAAATAAAATACTTTTTGTTGTTAGGATTTGTGGGTGTGGGTGGATACTCAATGAGTTGGTCGAAAGAGTAATCATTATTTTTTACAAACGAAACCGCTTTCAATATCCAGTAGTTTGAAGTTCATTAAAATGATTTAGGGCGTCATCAATTTTTGAAAGAAACGAAATTGCAATAATTCTATCTCTCGTTTCTCATAGATCGAAAGAATTTCGTAAGGAAAATCTCTTTAATCAAATAAAGAGATCCTAATTCCTCACGGAAGTGAGTTTTGGAGGCCGAGAAATATATATTAAGGTTACGGATATAGGGTTACGGTTTTTGAGACAATTCACGAAATTCACGTGCTTTTGGCTTTGCATTATTGGTTTAATTAATTCATTTATAAACTCTGTGGTATTGGTGCAGGAACATGGCGTGGCGGCCAACTACAATAGCAGGAGTGGTCACAACCAGATGTCGTTTGCAACGTCCAGTCAGCAGCAACATTATAATTTGGTGCTATACTTATTGCCATTATCATTATTTATTATTATTATAATGTTTAATAATTTAACTGTTTGCGGTAATAGGTTTTCAACGGAGACAACTCTGCGTCCTTTCACAACCAGCCACCGATTCAAAATACAACCGTCATCAATAACCTGCCGATGAGAAATGGGCAGGTGATTATAAACGGGAATCGTTGCCAATACCCAATAATGATTTGATAAATTATTATTATTTATTTTTACGTTTTTTGTCAATCTCACTATAAAGATTTATCAAACTGATTTAGTTTATAAATTTAATCTCTATACACATATATATGAAATGGGTCAAATTTTAAAATATGAACAAATAATATACTTCCATAATACGTCAACTTGTGGCTGCATGTAGGAAACATGTTGTATGTTGTACATGAAACAGTGTCTGATTTTTTTAAATTGTTTTCGGTATTCAATTATATGGTTCTAGCAATTGGTAATTAGAAGCCGAAAATGGAGAGTTTTATTCCACTTGTTGATATATTTATTTTTAGGTAATTTGTAAACGTAAAAAGAGATGAGATATATACACATATAATAAATCATATGAATTAAGAGCGTGCATAATATTTATTTACGCTCGCTAATTTTAATCATCAAATTATAGTCTGACGAAATAATGTGACACTGTAATAAATAATCCAGTCTCAAATGAATGGCTCGGTTTTGAACTCCCTGAGCTTTGGGCCTGTGGGTCCCAACGGCAAACGATCTGGTCTCTGGACCCCCAGGAGTCAACCTTCACCCGTCAATGCTTATGAGGTACTCTTAAGGTTTTTCATTTTATTTATGTTTTATTCATTGCACTATTTATATGTCGCAAACAAATTCCCACCTCAGTAAAATTAGGGCAGTTGAACATGATTTGGACACATGCTATGGCGGTGAGAATATTTAGGCTAATGTGTCTTTCAACTAAGACTCCTTAATGAGACGTGGCATGTTTTAGTTCCACAGTTTGGACTTATCGAAGCCTTAGAAGTTGGCGACAACCCAGTAAATTTAATTTCTAGTGTGTTATTCTTCCATGTACTAAATAATTTATGAGGCGGCAAAACTAAATAAGAGTAATAGAAAGATGAATTTTCTTTAAAAAAAAAAAAAGAAAGATGAATTTTTTATTTCATTGAAGTTAAACTTTGGCTCTTTTCTGTGATTAAAAATATGAAAAAAAATACTTTAGTAAAAGCATTAAAACGAATTTCAAGTTTTTGAAATTAATATTTCAGTTAGTCTTAAAACTAATATCAGTAATGTGATAGTTAAACAAAATACTATCAACGAAAATGTAAAAGTGGTAGTAAGAAATTTAAATAACATAAAAGAAACTTCAAATCATGATGAGTGAATGTAATAAAAAGACCTTAATATAAGCTTCAGTATGGCCGTCTAACCAAAAATTCATTAATAAGCTTGAGTATATTAATAAAAAAAATTGAGTAAAAAAATAAAAGTAAGGTTAAATGATTTCAGATATTTACTACAGAATCCGAAGAATGAAATGACGGAACTATTAAAATCAACCTAGGCAATCGAATTTATAATTATTTATTTTATAAAGGCCTGACTGCTATACAACGTAACCGAAAACACAGAAGAATTGATAAGTTTTCGTTCCTCTGTAAAACTCTTATCCCTAATTTGCATGTTGTTCAGAAAGTCCTATATTACCGCTGGATGATAAACGCACTTCTCTTATAAATTTTATTCAAGAAAAATAATCTCTCACTCGAGTTCTCAGATTTGGTTTCGTGGTTTCCTAGGAACCTCTTGAGATGAACTTCCCTAGAGTTTTCGGGCCAACTCAGAATCAGACACCAGGAATTAGTGTGGATACTCTCAACAGACCTGAAAATCTCGACTCTCTGGTATGGATCTATATCTTTTACATCATATTTTCAATAAGTATTGATCTTTGTTACGAATCGCCTATGTGTTTGGCTATTTTAGGGTTTCACTGCGTTTTAGTAACTAAAGCCCTGAAACCAACATGCAAGGGCATATTGATTTAATATCGTACATGTAGATCTATCATGACGATGTTGTGAAACTATGGCCTCTTCGTGATGGATCGTTCATGCGTTTGGCTGTGTTGGATTTTAGGAATTCATTATTTCGTTTATCATGTACATAACCCTTAAAACACAAGGGCGTACTGATTCGTAGATCGATTATCAACATCCACAAGACAGTGACGATAGTATGTAACTATGATCTATTTTAATCTCTGACACAATTTTTTTTTATTTATTATGTCTAGTTTGAGAGTCTACTTGCCTCAGGAATTGAGGCCCAGGGTCATTCCGGTCAGGTGGGACCCAGCGAGGGAAATGGTATCTTGATGACGGCTATCTCAACTCAGAGCCGTCTTCGACCAGTGATTACTAGGGTAACTAAAATCACTCAACTTCCACATTCTTTATCATTTACTCACCAAATATCACTATACCTCTTCCCATTCGTATTTAATAGTTGTAATATACATTATATCTCTCAAAACCACAACATGTTTACCATTTTGTACTTCTCCCTATATATTACTGAGTTTTTCATTGTTGTTTTTATCTATGAAACTTTGCTTCAACTCTCTCATTTTCTTTCTCTTCCCTGAATATATATATTCTAACCCAAATGAAAATGAAATGGCTATTTAGAGGGAAATTAATATTTTTTTCACAACACAAACCAAATCGAGGCTTAGTGGATATAAACAAATTCCAACTAGGAAGCTTCAAAACATCCCATCTGGTCTTAAACTAGAAAAGTCAGCAAAAAGATGTCTAACATTGGTTATGTGAATTGAAATTTTTGCTCCGGTCACTAAATAGATCACTTCTTCACATTAAAATCGGATGGTCATACTAGTCTCAACGCACTAATAACTCATACTAATCTTCAACTTTATCTCACGAAAGGCGCCAAGGGAAGAACAAAGTATGATATATAGATATAATGCACATGTTTGGGATAAGAAGCCTTGGGTTGTGCCATGCCAAAGAATGTTCTACTCTCTTAATTAAAGTGGACCACATGTCTATAATTATCTTATAAGCTACCGGTAAAGTGCTAAATGTTTTACCAATACCAAGTTAATTTCTAGAGCACTCAATACATATCTCGAATATATATGTACAAGGTTCTTCTATAGAACTGTTTCAAAGTGTCCTAGTCTTTTTCTGCCCCTCCTATGTCTTCTAGTTCCACCTCGATTAAATCTAGGTAGATAGATCTCGAATCTTCATTGGGTATTTTACATTCTTGGTGTTTATTTCAAACCATGTAGAGATATTTATTTATTTATTTTTCCTTAAAACTTCATCCTCTCTTGTCCCTGCAAAACATATCCGTTCCCTGGTCAGTAGACTTAAACTTCAAGTACTCCATCCAAAAATATCAAACATTCACATCCATTTGAAGAGCATAAGCATTATCATAATCAATGCATAGCTTCTTTATATCATAGCTTTTTTTGCCATTATTCGGGCTTTGTATTTCTTATAAGAATGTCTCACGTAATTGGTAATGGCTACGTTTGTTCTTTCTTTCTTTCTTCTTTCCACCATAACATGGCATATATTGTACTTGTAGGACGTGACGTACACAACTAGAATCGCGTTTGAACCAGTGGAGGAAGTTCAAGTAAACAACAATCAACTGCCGTATTATTCTTCAACGCCTCAACGAGGACCTGAAACTCATTCCAATGTGGTACTTACCTCTATATTGCTTGCCTACCAACAACCCCTTCTTTATATATATTCAGTGCCTTGATTTTGATAAATCCACGTGTACAAAAACAAAATAACTGCAGGTTTATGAAGCTACACCTCTAAATGTGGGACATGCTGAGGTACACAATGCTTCACTACTCACGATTTTTTTTTTTCTTTTTAACTTACAGTAAATCCATACTATGATTGTTTCTGAAATAATAACAACTGTCGGCGGGGCTATACTTTTCTGTAATTTCAGTTGAATTCAAATGGAAGAAATTTAAATGCAAGCATGAATAATAATTCCCAAACTTTCGGGACGGTTAGGCAGAATGAGCCCTTTGAGCCTGTTAGGCTACATGAGCAGGGATTTAGTTTTCCGACAATCCCAACTAAGTTTTCCCAGGGGGTTCGGGTAAGTAAACAAATTATAATATTTTCTTTTGCCACTCTATCTTTGTTAAAACTAACCAATTCTCTAATTTCCGGGGAAAAGGTGATCTTGTTGATGCCTTTTGTCAATTTTCAAAATTACATATCGTTAGTAATAAAAAAAAGTACTACTAATTTTTTTTATATCTTTGGAAATGATTTCCTAATTAATTATCCTAATTAGTAAAATAGTCAATTAGCTGTATAGTCATATTTACAATTTCATATTACTATATAGCCAATGTTTCATAAATATTAGGTAAACTGTGTAAATTGACGTAAATACAACTTTTTTTATTTTAATGAAATGATAAACCAAAAATACTCATGATCTTTATTGCTATTTTACCTAAAATTTAGTTGGCTGGTTACTTAATCTTTTGTTACTTAAATGTGTGCTACTTTCAGGAACAAATTCACAAACAGCCTAAACACAAGGCTAGTACAAAAAAACACACTAATTTTCCGTTTTCTGGTGGAATTAATTTGGAGAAACGCAAAAGGGACTTGCAATTTGATGATGTGGTACTGCTTTTAATTTTTATTTACTTTTAATTTTTCTATTATTGATTTTGAATTAACCAATAAAATATTCATAACCAAACACAGATTCATGATGCGGTCCCTGTGTCCTATATTCTTCCGACGGAAGAAGCGAGGCTCAGCCTTAATCATCCCAAGAACAAAGGAAAGGTAATAAGATAAATCATATTATGAAACCTAAGATGTTTGACTAGGTAGTAATACTCGTACTAAAAATTACACAGCTTTTATCCCTGTTTTTCCCCTCTTATATATGTGATTCAAATTTTTATTCAGCTGTGCATATATATATATATATATATATATATATATAATTACACGTACACAAACGTATGTATATAAATATATATGGACTTGACGCAGAAAGATATATACGGATACAATAATGTAAATTAAAGAGAGCCATTGTGTAAAAAAAATTCTGGGGGCTAATTAAAAACTTTTAAGATACATAACTTGTAAATATTGTAAAACTCAATATAAAAAGTCCTAAAACGCTCGTATAAAACATTATGTTCACTCTTCACATACATAACTTAGGATAGTTAGTTTTCCTTGTTTGTACGTGTTAAGAATATAATTGTGTAATACATGTTTTGTATAAATGAATACACACACACACACATATATATATATATATATATATATATATATATATATATAACCAAACGCAGATAATCGATGCGGTCCCAGTGTCTTATGTTCTTCCAACGGAAGATGAGAGATTCGGCGTCAATATTTCTAAGAGCAAAGAAAAGGTAAAGTTACTCTCTCTCTCCCTCTCTACCCTATTGTTGGTTAATATATCTTCATGTTTGTAGAGCCCACTGAAACGGGAAGAACGAATAGTGAATGAATCCAATGGCAAGAAAGTTGATTGGAGGAATCTTCCGCCCGTTTTTCATGCGGTAAAATCATCATTAATAGCCCTATCCAATGCTTATAAAATTTACTCTTTCCAGCTATGATTGACGTATGTAATATATTTCTGCATGAAACCGATGGTGTGTCTATTATTTTCAACGATACATAATGAAAAAGGACGCCTAGGGAGTCTTGAAAAGACCTTTCCTGTATAAAGAAATTATTTATATATTTTACTAATGCAGTCTTTGTATATGTGTCAGGCTAATGATGTGCGAAGCCCTCGGATTACAAATCCCGTCCCGCTGTCATTTAAAGGGCCAAAACATGCTGAAGAATTTACCATCAGAGAATTTGTATGTATATTTATATATGCTCATACAAACTAAATACACAAACATAACTCTTGAACCTTGATAACGATTAACTTTATAAATATGTTACCATATCAATATAGTAATCGTTGTGATGAGTATATATATATATATATATATATAAATATATGTGTAGCTCAAAAGATTGGAGAGAAGAAGAGAATCGATAGAACATAGATTGGCTGAATTCGAGAAGATGGAGAATCTGCAAAGGTCTTGGCTGACCGAGGCCAGATTACGCGTTAACGGCCATGTTGACATTGTAACCCTTCTCCTCTAACTAATTTATTTTGGTTAATAACACTATATACTTTATATAATATATATTCACATAGATTTTCTAGCATATAGCCATATACCGAATAGTCAATTTGGGTACTAACACGATTATTTTATTTTTCGTTTTCCCTTTCACGCAGTTCTTTCATTACAGAACACATAACATAAAGTGCAGATCAAGGCACGAGGTTACTAATTTCGAAAGATACGGAATTCTACCGCGAGGTTCCATGAGTACTTTACGTCCAAGGGCTGCACCATTGACAGTGAAATCCTTCGTGAGTTCTATAACTGTACATACTATTTAACATGTTGAAAACCACATTGCCATTATGTTTTGTACATTAAAATGAGATAGGAGATAGAGAACACTAAAATGCTAACTCACTTAGAATTCTGCTAGTCCACACTTTTTAACTCACTTTTTTGGACACCACCGCATTTTGTTTTTGGATGTTAGATGTAGGCTAGAACTATAAGAAGACAGAATAACGCGTGGAAATAACCTATAGATTATATTTTATTATCTTCCAAATCGAAATAAAAAAATAGGATACAAGGCTTTAATTAGAGTCCTTGTTGCTGAAAAAAAACAAAGGAGAAAAATCTTAAAAGATATAAAAGAGCAAAACTAGGAAAAAACAAAATAGTTTTCATTTTAGAAGGACCAAATTTATTTATGACAATCAATCATCGTTGCGCTTTGTTAGGCCATTTCCACTAAAAAAAAGCACTCTAGCAATGTCATTTTTTGACATGGCAGTCCAAAACCTCCATCAGTGCTAGGTCTTATGCGTTGCATCATTCTTCCTAAGTTGGATAAACTTCGTCCTTGAATTTATTGGACAATCGTCTTTAGGATCCTCACAGGTTAATGTGATCATTTTCTATATATTGAAGACATTGACGGTGCAAATTTGGTTGGCAGATTAAGAGAGTAAGTGATGGATTTGATATTTTCCAGAAGTTCTATGGCCGATCATCTTTGTCTTCTGTTTATTGTATTGGGGCGTGAAAGAGAAGCAAAAGATTGAGAACGATCACAGAATTCTCATTTAACTGATTTGTGAATAGAGAATAGATCATATACAAAGTTAGCTCTCGAACTAATTACACTGTGCCTCCTCAAACTCAAACTGAGCGTGTCTAAGCTTTCCAGCATATTAGCGAGTTGCGAGGAATCAGGAATGTGTCTCACATCAATATCCAGGGGCATTACTTTCTCACGCACAAAGAACAGATCAAGTTTAATGTGCTCTATGTTGTCACTGAAAATTGAACAACGATTGGGGACTTCGGGCAGTTGGCTATGAGAAACTCGAAAGTTACGAGTGTCGCTCTGAAGCTTAAAACTGTTCTTCGTCCTTCGTAGAGGTTTAAGAGTAAGAAAGAGAAGAAAAGATCTAAAAGTGCATAGAGCCGGTGCCCCTAGCGCGCGCTCTAACGCTCCAGATTAGTCTTATTGTTATAAATGAAGTGTGGGCACTGATATTCTTCTAGAATAATTTAGGAGATTTATGATCGATCAAAGGAAATTGTGCGCGGAAGGTCTTCGTTAGCATTTCAAAATTTTGGACTCGAGTAATTTGTCTTTACAAAATCTTACATCTTCCCGTCTATGACGAGGGATATTTATAGAAAAATGAGGGCAGGAGAAGCCTTAAATTTCATGGTCTTGGCAATGCCATGCGTGCTCTACAGGTCATGCGCGTGCGCCAAGTCTTCTGCGGCGTGTCCGATTCCCTGCACGGCGCGCTATCATGGCGTGCGTGTGTTGGCTTAAACCGGGCCTATTTTGGATGGGCTTTTGTCTTCTTGGGCCCAACTTGGGATTTTACTTGGCTTGGCCTCTTAGGATTTTGACGTAGAATTTCTTGTAATTTGCAAGGAATTTATTGTTTTCGATACTTTGAAAACGACTTACAACATTAACCCACAAGTTCGTCGCTTGAAGGACTCCAAGCGGTGAACTTTATGATCTTCTTGGTTGTTATAGGAGAATCGGCTCCTCTCGAGTCTTTAATTTTAGCGAGCATGTCGCGATGCGTCTCTTAATGTTAAACGACCTTATTGTGCAATATAGACAGTTTAACACATCACAAGGGATGTTTTAGTTGTGTTGTGTTAGCATATGAAGTTATAGACGTCTTGATGTTCCAAATGGATGTCTTTTGTTGCATTAGGTAGAGTATCACAGAGGCGTACAAGCTACATCACATAATCACTTTGGCTCATAGGACCATGAAGCAAAATTGCTAAGGACTGCAGGGTCAAGAAGCGTCATTGCAGGGAAGAATAGCGTCAAAGCGTACAAACTACATCACTGGATTGCTTAGGCTCGGAGGACTAATAAGCGCAATTGCTTAGGTTCGAAGGGTCAAGAAGCGTAATCGCAAGACAGAGTAGCTTCAAAGCGTACAAAATATCGTATGAGATAGCCTAGGCCCTAAGGACCAAGAAGCGCAATCGCTTAAGCCCGGAAGGCCAATATGCGTTATCGTAGGGCATAGTAGCATCAAAGCATACAAACTGCCACACATGATCACTTAGGCCCTTAGTACCAAGAAGCTTCATCGCATGACAGAATAGCGTCAAAGTGTATAAAAGCATAGTAGCATCAAAGCATACAAACTATCACACGTGATCGCTTAGGCCTCAATGACCAATAAGCGCAATTTCTTAGGCCAAGAATGCAAAGAAGCGTCAGCGTACAAGCTAGCACATGAGATCGCTTAGGCCTTGAGGACCAAGAAGCATCATCGAAGGGCAGAGTAGCATAAAATCGTACAAGCTACCGCATAGGATGACTTAGGCCCCGAAGAATAAGAAGCACACTCGCTTAGGTCTGAATACCCAAGAAGCGTCATCGTAGGCTAGAGTAGTATCAAAGCGTATAAGCTACTACACGTGATCGCTTAGGGCTTGAGGACCAAGAAGCGCAATCGCTTAGGTCTGATAGGCCAAAAGGCGTTATTGCAAGGCAGGGTAGCGTAAAAGCATACAAGTTACCTCACAGTAATTTATTGATGTTCATTCGTAAAAAGGGAATTTACTCTTTTATTACCTAACTTCCATGTAGAAATAAAACGTCTTGTCCCAAGCCATGGATTTATTGAAAGAAAAAAATAAAATAAAGCCCTTGATACTTAGGTGACAGTGTGGATATGAGGCTTGTGGTTGCTATTACTTTCTTGTCGAGCCGCATCGGCCAGATGGCCTGCCCGAGTGTCACCGTTGACGACCATTTCAAGGAGGAACTCCTTCAGCTTTTTTGCTCGGACGACGTCTTCAATTTTCCTCTTTAGATGTTTGGAGTCGGATGTCAAGTGGTTGTGATCCTTATGGAACACTATACTTTGTTAGATCACGTCTAACGCCGGCTTTTAAGGGTATGGGGTCGCGAAATTTTTCACGCCTTAGAGTGAGGATCTGTTCAACCATGTGTTTAGTGGCATAAAGTTTACATACTTGTGAAATTTATCCGCTAGATGAGGCTTCGATCCCGTAGGTGGGCGTGAGCTATCATCAAGCCTTGCTATTTTCTTTCGCGAGTCATGGACATGAGGTTCGTGCTCCTGCTTACGACATTGTCGTGGTAATTTTGGCTTTGAATGAAGTCCTCCAGGGACATATTATTTTATGCTTGAGTCGAGAGATCAGCCATTGATCGTGGTTCTCGCTTGACAAGGGAGCTGAGGGAAGCCCCCCATCTTAAGCTCTTTAAGGATCGCCGCAATGACATGCAATCCTCGAAATTATCTACTTTTTTAGATTCCTCTATGAAGCTAAGTAAGTATTTGCGGAGAAATTCTCCCTTTCTCTGCTTGAGGGATGGAAAATGCCTTTTCCCTAGCATTCTCTCATAGAACTCGCTGAAGTGAGTGCGGAAGGATCGCTATATCTCCTTGAACGAGTTGAATGACCCAAGTCCTAGATTTTTTAAAAATTTTAAGGTGAGTCCGCCTAGCGCGAGGCTAAATGTGTCGCATAGGATTTCCAGCGCATGCCTTTTCACGGCCATCCATAAGTGATATTGTTGGATGTGGTGAAGAGGACCTGTTTTTCCTTGCTAATGCGAAAGATCCGGATGTTGGAAGTTGGCCGGGATCTCCTCCATGAGGATGTTAGCCATAAATAGGGAAGGAATATGCTCCATCATACCTCAGAACTCATGGGTCATAGTTTGGGCGGCTATGAGGTTATGAACCTCATTTCTAGAATTGTGGAATAGTCTAGCCACGTTTGCATGCGTTGCACGGGCACTGGGTGAGGCAAGTGAGATGCCTCTATTTTGTTGGAGGCCAGATCGATGGAAGCCGTTTGGGGCAAAACATTGTTGTTTGAGCCAAGTTCAGCGTGCGCCACGCACGATCCTATTTTTATGGGTAAGCTCATTTTCTAGAGCTTCTATGATGGGCGTTGACGTGCTCCATCAAGTCTCATGTATGCCGAGATGATCTTTCCAAGTCAACGATTCTTCGTTGCGAATTATTCATTTACGTTCCAGCATTGTTGGTGGTGGGACTGGTGCATCTCACGTGACCACGGGCTGCGGTTCGGTCCTAGTTCATTCGTACTCCAGATAGTGTGCCTGTCGGTGCCATCCCCAACATTAGGGGTATCATGGTCAAGGTCACGCATAATAGGATCGGGAACGTCCTCTCGCTATCGTATATCGAGAGTAGGAGTGATCACCCTCGCCTTCTTTCATGTAAGCGTATGTACGGTTGTCCTCGGAGCCCCCCGAATGGGAGAGACTAAGCACTTAACCTGCCGAGCCAAGAAGGTTCTCAATGGTGGCTCTATCATTGCCATATCTCGTGAGGTGATCCATCACTCGACGGACGCTCTCCTCGAGCTCAACGATGCAGAAGTCCCTCAGATCTTGCTCTGAGACAAGGTCTACAATATCGTTCAGAGGCAAGTCTTGATTCCGTTGAGTCAGTTGGAGCAGGTTATATCCCATGTTTTGGGCATGGGATCGCTCAAGCTCAGAGGACCAAAAAGCGGAATCGCTTAGGCTTAGAGAGCCTAGAAGCGTCATCGTAGGGAATAGTAGCATCAAAGCATACAAGCTATCACACATGATGACTTAGGCCCGGAGGACCAAAAAACACAATCGTTTAGGTCCGGAGGGCCAAGAAACGTTATCCCAAGATAGAGTGTAGATCTAATGCTCATCTGTATCACAGTATGCTGTAAGGTTGAGATTAGTGCATGGTCTCAGATATAGAGCTCGATCATCATGTTAAATATCCGAACCTCGAAACGAATATGTGATTAGACTAGGTGTTGAATATGCAATGCCTTGCCTACCTTGGTTAAGAAACCCACTTTGTGTTTGATTGAGAAGCAGAATTTTTGGAGAAAGTCAACGAGTCATCCTTGTTGCAATATTTCAAGGGGGTTTGGTTGGTTTAGAGGAAGAATTTATATTGGAAAATGTAGCGTCTAAAATAATCATGTCAAACTCAACGTCCAATTTCGTGTATCAAAGCTTGAAGCCGATAAGCCTTTTTCGTAAAGTATAGCAATGAGGTGACCATTAGTCCAAGGAAATACTCTATATTAGCATTATAAGTGTCAATGTGTAGCATAAACGGCTGGAAAAAATTATAGCACGAGAGGTGGCTTGGAGATCGGCAACTTTTGCTTGAGATAATAATTTTTTTTGGGAAAATAATATAAAATAGCCATTTGAAACTAAACAAAATAGCCAAAGTTTCTAATTTTCAATGAAGTGGCCACAATTACGCTGTTACATTTTTTTCAACACTAAGATTACAATTTTTATGATGATTTATTAGTCATTTATCACTTTCAAAAATATTATTCTTAAGGAACGTGATTATTGCACATTTCGACTATTTCATTAATTTTAGATAAATCTTGGCTATTTTGAAAATTCATTACTTAAAATTGGCTATTCTAAGTGTCACGGGCCCAAATTTTCATTGAAATACTTCGCTCGTGCGGCGCCAAGACTTCTAACAGTCAAGGCCAACCTATTTTTTCCTCGATTTTTGTTCGTAAAAACCCTCGTGCACTTCGCCCTGAGAAACACAAATGGCTTGATGGTAACTATATCATAAGAGTCTCACCCACGACAACTAGAACTGCATCCCTGTGCCGAAATATACTCGAACGATGTCTCGCTAACACTCGCCTCGTCTCTAGGTATTCCCCTGTGTCATCTCGGCCAATGTCGCATCAACGATCTCTCGTGTGAACTATCCACCCAGTTGCACGTGCGAAGCCTTTGAAAAGATTAAGTCATAGTTCGTTCCTTCCGATGGGCTATCGTATACCTCTCTCGAGCAGGCGTACAATGGACTAGGGGCGGGACCTGCACCTGAAGTCCTTTACTCCGACATCTCATCTCACAACACATGCGAACGGATGTCCGAAGGAGCAATTCGACTCATAACTTAGTCCTCGTCCTTTTGATCTCCGCATGTCTCGCTCCCGACATGCTCGTCAAGCTTCAAGTCCTGCGAATAGAGTGAGACCTCAGAGTCTTCACGTTAGGGACATTCCTACCATATGAGGCAAGAGAATGTCCATCCGATGATCAATCTGATTTCCCTGGGGTCGACACTGAGAACATGGGCATCTCTATGGAGTAATCACTGTATGGGAAGTAGGCGCGTAATACTGCCCCCACGGCAATATTGGTCCAAGGCTATTCTAACTCTAAGAACATACTAGACATCTTTGACTATATATGCCCACCCCAAGTGCCTACCTCTTCGTCACACGGGAAGCTCACTTCAGTCACTGAGACTGTCGGGTGGTGGAGAGCTTTACACCAAATTATCCCGAATAGAGACCGAAAACACCTGTCAACTAACTCATCCCGACTACGTGAATAGACGGATCCTTGCCCACAATTCCATTATGAAATTCTTAATCTTTATAAGAAGGATTTAGTCCCGTGCGGGGCGTTTGCCCACGATTGGCACACGTTTCCTGCACGTCCTAGTCCCACGGATGCCCTCCCGGTCGACCGTGACTCGATGGATCATAAGACTAAGTTACCCTATTTTTTTGGTGTCTTAAGACTCAAATAAAAACGTATGATGTTTATGAAACGGGGGACTATAAGATGGATGTGTATGTCTTGTAGCTAGGGCCTTTACGCTTCAAGTCATTCCTAGGTGTAGGAACACAACACAACTCGTGAGAAAATAAAAGCATTTATTCAAGATAATGCATCTATTGATTTAACCTTTGAGTAGCTTGGGCATGGTTGATGACAAGAGGGAAGCCTTCATGTGTTTCTTAATATGTCCACAATACGATTTTGGGAATTTTCTATGTTCTTCCTCTGGGTTGGCGTTTCTTTCCGCCATACTACGGCTTGCCAACGAAACCTTTTGGTGACAAATGGAACTCGCAGCGCTGCCGGGACATCTCTAATTCCCGTGTTGAATGCTAGCTCATAGATGCATGTTCGCCAAAATTCTAGGCTAAGGGATTTTATATCATAATCTTCACAAAATATATACCACTATTTCTACTAAAGTAAATTTTCTTCATGTTTCTAAAATAGGTTTTCTTAAGCTCTTGTAACTTTATTTACCTACCCAATTTCTTCATAGTTCTACAAATTCTATGTTGGTGTTGATAGAACAATATGTCATATTTAATTGAGATGTATTTATATTAAAATATGGTTAAATATTCTTATATTGAAATAATTACGTTTATATATATGTAGATATTTGGTCCCAAGAGAAGTTACATGATTTCCCGGGGAGGCAAGTCGGTGATAACCATAGCTGGGACGAGGAACATGAGGTTTAACAGTCCTGCGTATCGCCAAACTAGAATCGCTGAAGTGAAATCCACAGCATCTGAAAACCCCGCTCTTGCTCTGGATAATAACGCAAATATACCCAATTTGGACTTTGAAGACTTCCCTACTCATCTTCTTTCGTTTCCTTCTCTCATCCTCAATGAAGATTTAGAACAAGGTCTCTCTCTCTCTCTCTCTCGGTATATATATATATATATATAAATATATATATATATATATATATTTATATATATATATGAAATATTCTTTGTCTCAGTTTATAATATATATACTACGTCATGTGCCAGTGAAATGAACAATTTTTTGGGTAATGGATTGCTAAAACAAATAAGTTAAACAAACTCGTAATTAACATGTTTATACCAAATTTGATTCCGTTTTAAAGGTTTTTATACAGGTGAATCGAGTAAGAAGATAAGGATAAATGAGAACACTCCCGAGAACTCTGATGTGAAAGCTGAGAAAGATGACATGGTTGCTAGTTCCTCAAAACCCAAGCCTGAAACTGAACCATCCAACCCCGATGGCAAGCTTCATGATGTGCCAATTAAATTTAACTTTTAAACCTTTTGTTTGTTACATGTTTAAGAATAAAGGTCTTATATTTTGTTGTAACTTCTATAAGGACCGGCTTTTAGTTTTATACAAACATATATATGAAATACAGTGTGTACAAGATTTCCTAATCTCAGATTTTTCCTACTGGGTTTTCCTGGGAGTAGGTTTTAATGACGCACCAATAAATTTGTTAATATAGTTTCTGGCTTATATCTCTGATCTTATTTTATAGTTTTATTCGTATGATTATAATATAATGAGTAGACTTTTTTTTATTCTACATATATTAGATTTATATAATTTTCTATATGTGGGATTAGCGACTATAATATCTAGGAAAAAATTTCCAAGATTTAATATCGAGCCAATAAATAAAAAATTGTTTAAATTAAATATTAGTGATTTTCAAATGAGGTTTAGAATTGCATACATTTCTGAAAATGGTTTCAAAAATAACAGTTAAAAATTGTTTTGAACTTGAAATTTGAAAATGTTTTAAAACCTGATTTTTGAAAAAACCGAACACACCGTCTTATATTATAAATACGATGTTAGGGGCAATAATTTCGAGACGCGAACGGTTCGGCTCAAGGCTGGACAAAGTGACCGAATTTGAGCCTAGATGCTTGAAATTTGAATCCCGAATTTGCTCCTAACGATGAAGTAACTTTCATGTTCTTCCAGGTAGTCTAAAAGTAAGAATAAATAGAATCAAGCTCAAAAGGACTCAGAGGCGTTGCCTCTGATTAACTCTCTGATACTCAACATAAGTAAGATTGAAGTGGGTAATTGAGGATTTTAGTGAGTTTGAGTGTTTTGAGAGAGAACTCGAATGAAGAGAGCGCGCTTCCATAGTATTTCAGCACGTTTCAGGACTCAAATTATGATCACTTGAGTTGTGGGTCAAGCATGATATTTGTAGGCCTCGAGACACGTGAAATGAATGATGTTGCTGAGTTTCCACCATGGATGGCTGTGGGCCAAAGCCTTGCAGGCTGGTGGCCATTGACCGATCGACCCTGCAGGCTGATGGTTGAAGCCCTGTAGGTTGGTGGCCGATGGCCAAGACACTGCAGGAAGATGGCCGAGACATGGCCAAGAGCTGCATGCTTATGGCCGAGTGATAAGTGCAATTCATTCACACTTATAAATGCTTTTCAAAAGTGAATCGAAGCTCGTCCTCGAAGGTTTTTATGTTATTTGGGTAGTTTTTAGTGAACTAATAGGTTTTTGGATCAAGGAAAGCATTTGGAGCTTCAAAACAAAAGGCGCTTGTCTGCCTTTTCAGCATATGTTCAATTGTAAAAATAAAGACCAATTCTTAGATTAGTTTTTAGGTTTAGTTTTGGAGAGGGAGATAAAGCAAATAAGAGGGTTTGAGAGAAAAGGCACGACTGGCCGGCCGGGACTTGTTGCTCGAGCCAAGACGTCCGAAGAATTGTTGTGATCGCCCCATTCTTGGCGGTACGGAACGGGCCAACAACAACCATATTGCATGTCCTCTCCTCTAAGGGTGGCTAACAGCTTGTAGAAACCTATTCTCTAGCTCTTCATATATTTGAGAGGCACTTCTCATAATTTCTTTGTCTAACTCTTGTTTTATGAAAGAAGGAGTCGGTACCACTATCCAAGAATGCTATTGGAGGTTTGTCACTAACCAGGACGGTGTTTCCAAAGCTCCTCATAAATTACGACCATTATCGAGCTTGTCTCCATAGTCATGATTTCCTTGCGACATAGGATTTGACCTCCTCCAATACCGAGATTGACCGTGTTCGGTGATTATGCACCCATATAACCATGCGGAAAAAATTAATTACGCTACTTAACTAATTAATTAAGGTTATTTAACAAGTTCTAGATTTACTTTAATTAATATTAAGCATGAGAGCAATATCAAGCAACTGAATTAAACAGATTAGTCATTAGAAAAACTTACGGGTTTCGCATTAGCTACAAAAACTTTAATCATCTTCTTCAAGATCCTGTTCCGAGTTCCAATAGCTCAATCTTCTAGCTTTAGCTCCCACGATCAGATCTCCGGGAATGACTTTAGTACTCTCATCGTATGGAACTCAGAAGATGATACCGTAATCTTCGGACGATAAGAAGAAAGTGTGGGCACACTTTGAATCTCACTACGACTCAGATTTATAATTTCAGATCGTACCGTGTTTAGGGAATGGAATCACGGAATTCCGAGGGAGAGGGAGATAGAAGAAATTCATCCACCCTATGTGTGATGGGCGGATTTTTTCTTCTGCAATTGTGTGTCTTTATGTTCTCCTTGACCCCTATTTATAGTGGTAGAGATGAGGTATTCTAGGAAGCTCATAGATATATTTTATTCTCCTTTATCCTTTCCTATTTTATAGTTAACCATGAACCGTTGCATCTTGACTACAAATCTTACTTTTCCTCTCATCCATCAGTGTTGTCCCCGTTTTTCGGACAACGATTTAGAAGCCAAATGCGGTTAGACCCAAGGCCGGACCAAGTGTCCTCGCCTGGGCTTGAGCGTGTCGGACCTGGTTGCCCAGATGTTCCCTTGGCTGTCGGTGGTGTCTGAGCTCGCCGGGGTACCTAGAAAGGATGACAGAACCGTGAGCTAAAAAGGGGAAACAGAGGGGGTGCCTCTGTTTACCTCTCCGACGCTCAACATTAGTGGGATTGAGGTGGATAATAGAGGGTTTAAGTGTTTAGTGGCCGAGACTTGAGGGAAACGAGCGAAAGGTGAGTTCGGCGGCGTTTCAGTCCTCAAACTTGGATTACCTCTCGAAGAGAGTGGGCCTCTCGTATTTATAGGCGACCAAGGGGTCATTGGTGGGCCCCTTGGCCGATTGAAGCAAATGGCCGAGGATAGCCCATGGCCGAGGATAGCCATTGGCCGAGGATAGCCATTGGCCGAGGGTAGCCCATGGCCGAGGATAGCATAGGGTGGCGCTGTTGATGTGCCCCCTGGCCGAGGATAACATAGGGTGGCGTCACTGGTGGGCCCTTCGGCTGGGGACAACATGGGTTCGGCAGGGGATAACATAGACTGGCGTTATTGATGTGCCCCCTGGCCGAAGATAACATAGGCTGGCGTCACTGGCGTGCCCCTGGGCTGAGGACAACATGGGCTGGCGTCATTGGTGGGCCCCTTGGCCGAGGATAACATAAGCTCGGCGGAGGATGGCATAGGGCCGAGGACAGGCCTGTGAGGCCAAAGTTGCTCGTGAGGCCGAGGTCGAACGGTCGAGCTGAGGCCGAGGTCGAGCTCGCCAGGCCGAGGTCGAGCTGAGGCCGAGGTCGAGCTCGCCAGGCCGAGGTCGAGCTGAGGCCGAGGTCGAGCTCGTCAGACCGAGGTCGAGCTGAGGCCGAGGTCGAGCTCGTCAGGCCGAGGTCGAGCTGAGGCCGAGGTCGAGCTCGCCAAGCCGAGGTCGAGCTGAGGCCGAGGTCGAGCTCGTCAGACCGAGGTCGAGCTGAGGCCGAGGTCGAGCTCGTCAGACCGAGGTCGAGCTGATGCCGAGGTCGAGCTCGTCAGGCCGAGGTCGAGCTTGGTCTTGGGCCGAGGCCATTGGGCCGGCCTTTGGCTTAATCGGCCCAAGGGCCGACTAATGGCTAGGGCAAGTCCGATTGCTTTTTTTCCCTTTGAATAGCTCTGATCGGGATCAGGCCGATAACATTAGCCCCCCAAGTTTATCGTTGAGTGAAGCTTGTGCGGTAAACTCAAGATTCCCGTCATCCCCAGCCCACTGAAGCGACCCATCGCGAAAAAGGTTCGACCCGAGCCTCCTTCACTATTTAATTTCCCTTCTCTGGTTTCTTTTCGTTTTTTGCCTTGCTACACATGCCAATGGTCCCCACTAACCATCTGTCGGGGCGTGGGTCCGTTGAAGATAACCTCTTCCCTCTGCTCGTGGATCAAGATGCAAACCTAGATGATCTTTGGGCGCAATTCTTACACCCTGTGGATACCCAAAACGCAGCGCCCCCATCAACGCCTTCGGGCGACGGGTCGGTCGAGATGGCTGGAGGCGATCCTCGTTCGGTCGATGCGCGGCTGGCCGACGCGGAGGAGGGTACGCGCACCGGAGTCGTCGCCAGAGGGGACCCCAAGGTCGTCGGGAACGCGCGCGGCCTGGGGGAAGGTGCGCCCACCGAGGCGAGTCCGTGCGGAGGCGGGTCGACCGCCGTCGACCTTGTCTGTGCTGGAGGTGTTGCCGGGAGAGGCCCAAACCGCGCTGGTGGAGCACCCGCCCTGGAAGGAGTCGCGTCGGCCGAGTTGGGCGCAGGGAGAGTCGCGCTGGTCCCGGGCGGCGACGCCGGGACTGTCCGACAGTCGAGCGGCTGCGAGGGAGGCCCGGGTACTCTGGGTCCGGTCTCCCTCGAGGAGGGGTGCATCGGTGGAGGTCGATCAGAGACGGGCGGCATTGCTGGCGGTAACGCCGGCGCTAGAGACGAGGAACGCTGGCCGGACAGCGCCGGCCAAGGGGCGGCGGCCGAGGCGCTGGTTGCCCTAGCCCTAGGGGCCGGTGGCGTCCCACCTGGCGAGTCGGGCTGTGCCGCCAGGCCAGGCGCAAGCGCCAATGGGCCGGGCGAGAGCCCAAGGAGCCCGGGTGGCCTGGGCGCGCGAGGGAACTCTCTGGACAGGCCGGGCACCGACGGTGGGCCCGCTGCCGGGCCGGACAAGGAGGAGACAGGGCCGGCTGGCTCGTGCGGCCGCCGTGAGGGGTCTGCAATCCGTGGCGACCTGGACTGCTCGGGCGTCGATGTCCCGAGCTCGCTCTCGGTCGTTAGCTTCGCGAGTTTGAGGAAGCGTTACGGCATCCCAGACTCGGTGTCGATCCTGAGGCCGTTGCCCGACGACCGCCTGACCCGTCCTCCGAATGGAAACGGGGCCATCCACGAGGCGAGTCTTCGCGGGGGGCTACGGTTACCCTTCTAGCCGGTGATTCAAGAGCTATTGATTCGGTTGGGGGTGCACGCGTCGCAGATGTCCCCGTCCTTCTACCGGGCGGTCGCCGCGTGCCATATGATGCTCTACCGAGCGAAGAAGCGGGCAGTCACTATCGACGATATCCAGGATCTCGTGGTTGTTCGCGGGGTCCCGGGGAAACCGGGCTTCTATTGCGCGTGCCCTCGGAAGCGCATCTCCATCGTTACCAAGGTTACCTCGAAGCACCGGTACCTTTGGGTGTGGGTTTCCGAGTCGGCCTTTGGGTCCGCGCCCTTAGCGTTTGGGCCCGCGGTCGACTTTCCCTCCGTCGGGGACGTAGAAGATTCCGAACTCGTATCTGTGATCAAAGCGATCCCGGATTCGAGGCGGCAGGGGTCACTGTCCGAGTCCCCGGACCTCATGGCAAGGACCGGGTGGTTCGTGCCTTGTGGCAACGTCCCTCCGTGCCTCGGTCTTGGCGTGGAGGTTGCGGCGGACCTTGTATCAGAGGCGGGGGGTTCGCCCGCCCCTCCCCCCGACGCGGGGGGTATTATCTGCTCACACGCTCTCGCGTTATCGCGCTCTCTGTTGTATTAAGCTTATTGTGTGTATTCCAACTTACTGCCGTCTCTCTCTCTTTCAGATACCATGCCCAGACGACATCGGCCGCGCACACACGTGCCGAGAGTGGCACCTATCACTGAAGCTACGACCGCGGCTTGCCCCTGAGCTGAGGTTCGCCACCGAGGGTCGCCACCGAGGGCGGGGAACGAGGCGATCTCTTCTAACAAGCGATCGTCGTCGTCGATTCCCTTCGGGCCACCCTCCGGCCACAAGCGCGCCCACACATCGACGGTGCCGGATGGCATGGATTCGATGCTCCTGGCGGAGGCGGCGGAGTTGAGGGATCAGTGCTCCCGAGGGATTCTTGAGACCTCTCTGCGGGACTTCAAGGGTTTGCTGACGGCAAGCGATCTGGAGCATTTCAAAAACAAGATCGGCGATGCCCGAAAGGTACGATACGCCTGCTTATCTCATGCGTAACCCTTATGTTTACTTCGATTATACGTATATCGCTTGTCTTTGCAGATGCTCGCACGTCAAGAGCGAAGCGGTTGCATTCTCCGGGACCTGCTGCGGCGCATGCAGATTATGGAGAAGGACAAGGAGAGCACGGCGGCCGCCCACGCTGACGCCCTAGCGGGAACCCGTACTGCTCGAGAATTCCAAGCACTCGAGGAGGAGCTGAAGCGGGCTCGCAAGGAGTTGGCGACCGAGAAATTGCTTCGCACGGCCGGGCAGGCGTCTCGGGAGAAGGCGGAGCAGGCGGCCGACACCTTCTTAGGGGAGACAAAGAAGCTCCAGGCGTCGCTCTCGAGTCGGGACGAGGAGCTGAACATCGTCCACGCCCGGCTGTCAGCGAGTGAGATCTCCCGGGTCAAGGCTGAGAGGGAGATGGATACTTTGCGGGCGGAGATGCAGATCCTTGCCGAGGAGAAAGACGACGCCGTGCAGTCCAAGACGGACCTCGAGGATGACTGGGACCTCGCGCTGGAGGCGGCCCGTTATGAGGAAGCCAAACGGGTCCGAGATGCGACCGTGAAGGAGAACGTGTCTCGCGGGACCACGTTTTCCTTCTTCGACGTCATTTTTCCTTTTCTGGACGGCGAGTCGCCCGAGGACGACCCGCGTACTCAAGCCCCCGCGGAAGCCGCTCAGTCGGCGAACCTCCAACTCGACGGAGAAGCCATGGTGGGTTTGGCGTCCCCTGCTCCGAGGAAGATGAAGAGCAGATCGACTTCGGCTCGGAGTAGCCGGGTTTTCTTCGGTTTTCCGCGCACTTGTTTAGCGCTTGCGTCATGCTTTCTTCCGGAATTTTGTTATGTCCTTCTTCCGTTAGAAGTTTGTCGTGTTCTTATATTTTTCTTTTTGGGTTGTTCGTACAACATTGTTCGCCTTAGTCAGCGCTTTTCTGTCTGTCATGCGTCTTATTTTCTCGACTTGCCATGCTTAGCATAATCGATTCGCACGTTGTGATTGGTGCGTGTCTCACGAGCCCGGCTTGCCTTACCTAGCATAACCGGTTTGCACGGCTTACTGCGGCACTTGGCGGCGAAGCTTCCCGCGGACGCTGGCTAGACCAGATTCGCCCGGCGGGTGCGACCTTCGGCCATTCATTCGTGACTCGTCGCCTGTCGGCGTGTGCGAGCTGGGTGGCCGTCGCGCTCGTCTTGCGGCGAGTACGCTACCTACCGGCGTGCGCATCGAGACGAGCTTGCAGTTTCCGGTGAACGTGGTACTTGTGGGTACGCGCGTCACGTTTTGGGTTTTGACTGCCGAGATCGACGGTCCGGTGCACGGACGTGATCTAACGACGCCCTATTGCCTATCGGTGTGCGGGGCGTGGAATTGCGTGAGAGCGTCGCGCGGGGGTCGGAGGTCTGGTGTGCGGATCCGATTTGTTGATATTTAGCTACCTTTCGGTGTGTAAAACATGTCGTTGTGCGAGCCCGGCTAGACGAGGCGACGAGCTCGGCTAGACGACGTGACAAGTTTGACCAGGCGGAGTGACCAGCTCGTAGTGATGAGGTGGCCAGCTCGACTAGGTGAAGCGACGAGCTCGACTAGGAGCAGTGGCGAGCTCGACTAGGAGCTCGACCAGGCGAAGTGGTGAGCTCGACTAGGAGCAGTGGCGAGCTCGACTAGGAGCTCGACCAGGCGAAGTGGCGAGCTCGACTAGGAGCAGTGGCGAGCTCGACTAGGAGCTCGACCAGGCGAAGTGGCGAGCTCGACTAGGAGCAGTGGCGAACTCGACTAGGATCTCGCCCAGGCGGAGTGGCGAACTTGACTAGGAGCAGTGGCAAGCTCGACTAGGAGCTCCACCAGGCGAAGTGGGGAGCTCGACTAGGAGCTCGACCAGGCGAATTGGCGAGCTCGACTAGGAGCAGCGGCGAGCTCGACTAGGAGCTTGACCAGGCGAAGTGGCGAGCTCGACTAGGAGCTCGACCAGGCGAGCTCGACTAGGAGCTCTACCAGGCGAAGTGGCGAGCTCGACTAGGAGCTCGACCAGGCGAAGTGGCGAGTTCGACTAGGAGCAGTGGCGAGCTCGACTAGGAGCTCGACCAGGCGAGCTCGACTAGGAGCAGTGGCGAGCCCGACTCGGCTAAGTGACGAGCTCGACCAGGAGCAGTGGCGAGCTCGACTAGGAGCTCGACCAGGGGAGCTCGACTAGGAGCTCGACCAGGCGAAGTGGCGAGCTCGACTAGGAGCAGTGGCGAGCTCGACTAGGAGCTCGACCAGGCGAGCTCGACTAGGAGCAGCGGCGAGCTCGACTAGGAGCTCGACCAGGCGAGCTCGACTAGGAGCAGTGGCGAGCCCGACTAGGCTAAGTGACGAGCTCGATTAGGAGCAGTGGCGAGCTCGACTAGGAGCAGTGGCAAGCCCGACTCGGCTAAGTGACGAGCTCGACCAGGAGCAGTGGCGAGCTCGACTAGGAGCTCGACCAGGCGAGCTCGACTAGGAGCAGTGGCGAGCTCGACTAGGAGCTCGACCAGGCGAGCTCGACTAGGAGCAGCGGCGAGCTCGACTAGGAGCTCGACCAGGCGAGCTCGACTAGGAGCAGTGGCGAGCCCGACTAGGCTAAGTGACGAGCTCGATTAGGAGCAGTGGCGAGCTCGACTAGGAGCTCGACCAGGCGAATTGGCGAGCTCGACTAGGAGCAGTGGCAAGCTCGACTAGGAGCTCCACCAGGCGAAGTGGGGAGCTCGACTAGGAGCTCGACCAGGCGAATTGGCGAGGCGAGCTCGGCTTAGGCGAACTGGCGAGCTCGGCCTAGGCGAACTGGCGAGCTCAGCCTAGGCGAACTGGCGAGCTCAGCCTAGGCGAACTGGCGAGCTCGGCCTAGGCGAACTGGCGAGCTCGAAATCCCAACAATCCGTTACTCAACTCAAGGACTCATGTGGAGTCTGCACGAGGAGTTACGTGATAAGTCTTTCCTTGGGACCTCCGGCCTAACCATCGGCCCCTTGAGACTTTGTTATACTTTTGTTTTTGAGTTGTTTTTTTGTTTGTTGAGCGAGTGAGCTCTAGTTTCGTTGAGCATTGTTTCCCATTAGCCCCCCGAGTTTCTTGTGTGCTCGCAGAGAAGACGAGAAATTGTTACAAAATAAAGTAAAGGTTTCGAAGCGAAGTGTAATTCGATTACAACGTTGAAATAGTTAAATAAAAAAGATTACATTCCCAGGCCGTTCGGCCGTACTTGAGATAAAAAAATGTCATTTCAAAAATTGAAAATGGAATGACATAACAAAACATAGAGTAAGCGGGAACAGACGTCTATTGGTAGTACCGCCGAAGGTGTTCCGCGTTCCAAGGGTGCGTGAATATGAGTCCTTCCAGGTTCTCGAGCTCGTACGTGCCGTTGTGGATGGCTCGGCGCACGCGGTATAGACCTTCCCAAGTGGGGCCCAAGACTCCCGCCCCTTGCACTTTGGTGTTTTGGAACACCCTCCTGAGGACGAGGCTTCCGTCGGTGAACTGCTGTAGCTTGACCTTGGAGTTGTAGTACCTTTCGACCTTCCTCTTTTGTGCGGCAAGGCGGGTGAGCGCGTCGGCCCTCCTCTCATCTATGAGGTCCAGCTCGAGCCTGACCGCGTTGTCGTTGGCGGTTTCTTCGTATTCCTCGATGCGCAGGGTCGGCAGCTTGGTCTCCATGGGTACCACGGCCTCGACTCCGAACGCGAGAGCGAAAAGAGTTTCGCCGGTCGCGTTTCGCGCGGTGGTTCGGTACGTCCACAGGACCATGGGGAGCTCGTCGGCCCAAGCCCCCTTTTTCTCCTCCAGCCTCTTTTTCAGATTTTCCTTGATCGTTTTGTTGACCGCCTCTACCTGACCGTTGGCTTGAGGATGGCGGGGGGAAGAGAAAGTCTTGTTAATGCCCAACCGCTCGCATACTTCTCGGAGGCGCGCGTTGTCAAACTGCTTTCCGTTGTCGGTCACAATCGACGCGGGAATCCCGAAGCGCCAGACAATGTTCTTCCAGATGAAGCTCGTTGTGTTTGTCTCGGTGATCTTTGCCAGTGGTTCGGCCTCTACCCACTTCGTGAAATAGTCGATTGCCACGATCGCATGCTTGTACTGTCTCGGGGCCATAGGTAGCTCGCCGATGAGATCGATTCCCCATTTTGCGAAGGGGCGCGGTACGATGATCGGACATAGCGGTGCCGGTGCTTGGCGCGGGATGTGGGCGAACCTTTGGCATTTTTCGCACCTTTTCGCCCACTCGTGGGAGTCCTTTTTCAAGGTTGGCCAAAAATATCCGAGCCTGAGGAGTTTCAACGCCAAAGACTGTCCGGCGGCGTGGTTCCCGCACGCCCCCTCATGCACCTCGCAGAGCGCCCTCTTCGCCTCAACCTCGGTCAAGCAGCGTAGGAGGGGCATGGAATAGCCTCTTTTGAATAGGTTGTTCTCCCTCATCGTGTATTTCGGCGCCAAGCTTCTCAGCTTTTTGGGCTCCTCTTTGTCTTCGGGGACGACTCCTCGCTTAAGGAATTCTACGAGCGGTGTCATCCACGAGGAAGGCGGAGTCTCTTCAACTACCCCTACGTCGCCTCTCGAGACGTAGGGTCGGGTCAGCACCTCAATCGGGACGCTGCCTTCGCCCTCCTCGTCTATCCTGGAGGCGAGGCGAGCTAGGGCGTCAGCGTCGATGTTCGCTTCTCGAGGGACTTGGACGATCTCGAACCATGACAGTGCCTCTAGGTTCTTTCGGGTTTTGGATAAGTACGCGACCATGTTCGGTTCTTTAGCGGCATATTCGCCCTTAACCTGGTTCACGATCAACTGCGAGTCGCGGTGGATGCGCAGGTTTCGGGCGCCTAGCCTGTCCGCTAGCTCCAAGCCAACGATCAGAGCCTCGTACTCCGCCTCGTTGTTGGAAGCCTTGAACTCGAACCGCAGGGCATATCTCAGTTTTTCCCTATCGGGATTTGTGAGCACCACGCCGGCGCCAGCCCCCCGGGCATTTGACGCGCCATCTACGTGCAAGTCCCAGACCGGCCCTATCGGGCCGTTGGTCCTCTTTTTTGACGGCTTGCCGTGGTCGTCCCCCTTGTCTTTCGTGCCCTTACTACTCTCGTCGCCCTCGTTGGTCGGGGGCGCTGTGAATTCGGCGATGAAGTCGGCGAGGGCCTGGCCCTTGATGGAGGTTCTCGGCTGGAACTCGACCCCGTACTCGCCCAACTCTTGGGACCACACGGCCATTCGAGAGGAGGTCCCTTTTTGAAGGGCCTTCTCGATGGGATGTCCCGTGCGGATCACGATGGGGTGCGCCTGAAAGTAGGGGCGGAGTTTTCTCGCACTCATGACAAGGGCGAGGGACAATCTCTCGATTTCCGGGTATCGAGTCTCGGCGTCGAGGAGCGCCTTGCTAACATAGTAGACCGGCCATTGTACCTTGTCTTCTTCGCGTATGAGCACCGCGCTCACGGCCCTGTCGGAAACTGCGAGGTAGATGTACAAGGTTTCGCCATTCTTTGGCTTTGCAAGGAACGGGGGGAGGCGAAGTAGGCTTTCATTTCGCGGAATTCTTCCTCTCACTTCTCTGTCCACACGAACCCGTCGGTCTTCTTTAGTGCCTTGAAAAACGGTTGGCACTTGTCGGTGGCCTTGGACACGAATCGCGTTAGGGCAGCGATCCTTCCTGTCAGACTCTGAACTTCTTTCACTTTCTGCGGCGACCTCATCTCTAAGATCGCCCTAATCTTCTCAGGGTTAGCCTCGATCCCGCGGCGGCTGGCCATGTAGCCCAAGAATTTTCCGGACTCGACCCCAAAAGCGCACTTGTTGGGGTTGAGCTTCATCTTGTAGCGTCGCAGGATCGCAAACATTTCCCCAGGTCTCGGATGTGGTCGTGGGTCTTGAGGCTTTTGACGAGCATATCGTCAACGTAGACCTCCATGGTTTTGCCGATTTGATCGGCGAACATTCGGTTCACCAACCTTTGATACGTCGCCCCCACGTTTCTGAGGCCAAAAGGCACCTTGTAACAGTAGAGCCCGCGGTTTGTAACAAAGGTGGTCTTGATCTGATCCGGCTCATGCATGCGGATCTGATTGTAGCCTGAGTAGGCGTCCATGAAGCTTAATAACTCGTGGCCCGCCGTGGCATCCACAAGTTGCTCGATCCTCGGGAGAGGGAAGCTGTCCTTCAGGCAGGCTTTGTTGAGATCTTTGTAGTCGATACAGATCCGCCACTTCCCGTTTGGCTTTCTGACCATCACCACGTTGGACACCCACTTGGGGTGTTCTGCCTCCCTGATGAAGTTGGCGGCGAGAAGTTTGTCAACCTCTTCACCAATGGCTTGGTACCTCTCTCCACTGAACGCCCATCGTGGTTGAACGCGCTCAGCCATTCTCTTGTCGTCGTTGAGACGGTGAACCATTATCTCGGGGTCGATCCCCGACATGTCGGCGTGTGTCCATGCGAAGACGTCTTTGTGCTCGCGAAGGAAGGTGGCAAGCCGGGCTCGAACTTCGGACGGGAGTTGGGCGCCTACCTTGACTACTTGGTCAGGTTTGGCCTCGTCCAACACGACGGGAACAAGGTCGTCCGTTGTCTCCACCTTTCGACGCTCGACATCGTCTCTCTGGTCCAGTTCTCCGAAGATTCCTCCTTTCCCTATTTCACACGGGAGCTTGTCCCCGAGTTGGAAGATGGTGCTCACCATTTTTCCCTTTTCTTTCCCGTCCACGCCTTGGATGTAGCACATCCTCGCCATTGATTGGTCTCCCAACATTATGGCTATCCCTATGTCCGTCGGGAACTTCATCATCAGGTGGTAAGTGGAAGTGATGGCTTTTAACCGATTGAGAGTCGGGCGGCCGACGATGATGTTGTACGCCGAGGGCTGGTCCACGACCAGGAACGACACGATGTGGGTCATCTCGAGCCCCCCCGGTGTACCGAAGGTAACCGGGAGGTCGATAGTTCCCTCCGTCATGACCCTTTCCCCGGAGAAGCCGAAGAGCGGGGTCGATATCGGGGTCGGTCTCATCCCGGATAGCTTCATCTTGTCCAACGCCGACTTGAAGATTATATCGGCGGAGCTCCCATTGTCGATTAGGATCCTCCGGACGAGGTTGTTGGCGACCGGGGCCGAGACGACTATCGCGTCGTTATGTGGGTGGAGGACTCGCGCCGCCTCTTGGCCAGTGAAGAACATGGACTCGAACGGGGCCGGGGGAGGAGCCTCGTATGTGTGGTTGATGTAGTGCGCTATTTTCCCTTCGGAAACTTCGCGCACGTACTTCTTCCTTCGCGTGGCCGAGTCTCCAAATTCCGGGCCTCCCAGGATTGCGCCCACGATGTGCAGTTGCGAGCTTTCTGGTTCTTCAATGGCTGCTCGGTCTGTGACGGTCACCGTCGCCGGACCCTTTCTTTCTTGCCGCGGGCGCTCATCGCGCGCCTCGGCCGTCCCGATCGTTCTAAGGACGTATTCCTTCAGTTTCCCGTCTTGAATCAGGGCCTCGATCTAACGCTTGAGTTGGTAGCATTCGGATGTCAGATGCCCGTGATCTTGGTGGTATTCGCAGAACTTGTTTCGATCCCTCTTTGCAGGATCCTTTGTGAGAGGAGTAGGGCTCCCTAGCTTGTCGCGGTGCAGAGCTAGGATCCGCTCCGGTGGGGTGTTCAAAGGGGTGAACGTCGAGAACTTTCGGAAGCTGTCGAAGTGTGCCGGTCACGGCCCGGGGAGGGAGCGGCCGTTAGGGGCCTGGCCTCCCTTGTTCCTCCTCTTTCGAGGGTCGGGACGATCTCCGTCTGGGTCGTCGCGGCGTCGACTACCTTGTCCTCCTGACCTCCGGCCATCTCGACAATCGAGATAGTCCTCGATTCCCATATACGTGCGGGCTCTCGTCATCAGCTCTGCCATGCTTCGCGGGACCTTCCCCACAATGGACTTGAGGAAGTCGCTCGTGTGAACTCCTTCGGTGATCGCCGTGATGGCGTCCTTGTCGTCGAAGCCCTCGACTTTGTGAGATTCCTCGGTGAAGCGAGCGAGGTATTGCCTCAACGTCTCGTCTCTCCCCTGCCGAAGGGAGAGGAGGTGGGTCTTTGACTTCTTTTGTGCTACGAGCGTGGCAAAGCGGGGGAGGAAAGCCTCCTGCAAAGCCATGAAGGACGGGATGCTCCCGGGTCTTAGGCTCCGGAACCACTCAAAGCCCGACCCCGTGAGGGTTAGGCTGAAGGGTTGGCATAGGGTCACGTCCGGCTGCCCTTGCATTGTCATCCATGTCTCGTAGTGTTGGATGTGGAAGTCTGGGTCAGTCCGCCCATCATAGGGAGGGATGGATGGCAACTTGAAGTTTCCCACGCAAGGCTGCGCGAGGATTTGCGCGACGAAGGGAGAGTATGATTCCTCGATCCCCCCATAAGGCCTCTGCCTCCCCGACTCCCTCATCTCGATGATTTGGTTTTGGAGGCTCTGAATCATCGTGACCATGTCGAGCCCGTTAGCCGGGCTGACCGCCGGGGCTACGGGAGTCACTGGCTGGCGCTCGTTGGACGCTTGGTCCACGATATTAGCCTGAGGTTGGCCGAGAGTTGCGGCGGGGAGCGCGTCCCTCCGAGAGTTGAGCCTTTGGCGGAGATCCTCCCCCCGGGAGTTTCTCTGCGCCGTCAAGCACTCTCTAAGGTCCACGCTCGGCGCACGGTGGGGCGAGTTCACCCTTGGTCGGGCCGCGTGGCGAGCGCTTCGGCTATCGGCCCCATCATTGCCCAGAGTCGCTCTCTCCTCGGCGAGGGGCCGTGTCCGGCCGCCTCTTGAAACCGAAGGGGCGAGTCCCTGGGAATGCGACCGTGCCTGCCGTCGCGCCGGACGTGAATGGGCGAGGCTAGGAGTCGCCTCGTCGGTCCTCGACTCCCCCACATAGTCGGGGTCGGAGTCGCTATGGGCGGATCGATCCTCGACATCGTAGCCGAGGAGACCGGCAATGAGCGAACCGTCAACGCCGGGACGGTCAAGGAGCTCCGCAAGCCGCCAGGCCGTGTCCTCTCGGAGCTCGGCCTCGGGGTCGTTCACCGGGTCTTGGGGCTGGCTCTCGCTATCGCGAGGTTGCCCTTCAAGACGGTGTGCCACTAGTACAAAAACCAGCATTGGGTGCGACTTTTTTCGCACCCAAAGGTCGAAAGTCGCACCCATTGATACCTTTAAGTGCGACTTTAGGTGCGACAAAGTCGCACCCGAAAGTTCGCACCTAAAGGTCATGGGTGCGACTAATTGCACCCGAAGGTCATGATTTTTAGGTGCGACTTTTAGGTGCGGATATTCGCACCCATATTCGCACCCATAAGTCAGAAAAAATGAGCGAAAAAGTCCGCGCGAAGGCCATTGGGTGCGACTAGTCGCACCCATAAATTTGGCGGGTAGGCCAACGGGTGCGACTAGTCGCACCCAAAATCATTCGCGCCAAGTCTTTGGGTGCGACTAGTCGCACCCAAATTCATTCGCACCAAGTCTTTGGGTGCGACTAGTCGCACCCGTTGGCCTACCCGCCAAATTTATGGGTGCGACTAGTCGCACCCGATAGCTGTTTTTAAGTTTTTTTTTATTTATTATTTAATATTTATTAATTAGAAATTCATTAATTACGAATTCTATAATTGTAATCAAATAACTAAATAGTTTATTAATTAGAAAAATTCATTAATTAATATTTATAATCATAATATATTACGAATTCTATAATTGTAATCAAATAACTAAATAGTTTATTAATTAGAAAATTCATTAATTAATATTTATAATCATAATAAAAACTAACCATTTGTTGTTCGATTACAATAATTATATAATGTACGACAAATAATTAAAATAAATGTTCATTCTTTTCCCTTTCCTTTTCCTCGGTTTGTAAACCAATCCTTGAACATTTTACTCCCTCTTCCGCCAAATCTTCCTCCAGAACTGCTGCTACCTCCTCGTCCACTTCCGCTCGTACGCTCACTGCCGCTCGTACGCTCTCGCTGGTAAAGATATTGTGATTTATTACAATCATACATTACGTACCTTCCAATCGTCAGTCGCGAACTCGTCTACCACCGCCTCCCAATCCTCTTTCTTATATCCCGGTGGTGTTTCCGCCTTAGCGTTTTCTGTGCTCCCACAAAACTCCAATCTGAACTTCTCTGATAGCTTGGACTTCTGGTTGCGTCGCTTGATCTTGGCATTCCGAATGATAGCCTGATCAATCGTATTCTGAAAGCAATCCGCAGGTTGATCCTCGCCGGTGTCAAGATCCGTGTACACAAATCTGAACTCGGAATGAAGTGCGCTCAAAATAGCAGCCAACATCTGTGGCGTCACTTCACTCCAATCACGAGTCGTAGGCGGGATATGTGCTTTCACCAAAGCACCGAGGCGGTTGTTAAATAGTCCAACTTTTTTATTTTCTTTCCTTATCTCTTGATAGAATGTTTAGTTTATTGGGTCCCACTTGACCACCTTCGCACCCGGTACCCCCTGTGTTGCTCGCGCCGACGTCGAGCCGGTTGTTGGTCCCCTTGATTTCTTAGGACCTTGGGACTCAGGTTCCTGTGGCGGACCTTGAGAATCCGGTCTCTGTGGCGAATCTCCACCAGAACCTGAAGCGTTCGACATCCTATAAAATGAAAACAACATTTATAAATTGACATCGTATAAAATAAAACAACATTTGTGAACATACATCACAAAACAAAAGGAAACAACATCATACAAAAACGTGGGTGACACCACGGATATATTTTATTATAAAACCTCACATATGGCGGAGGAAAACCGTGGTTACATAGATAGTTCTCATTCATCGTCATCACTACCTATATCAACATCAACATCAACATCAACATCTTCTCCCTCAAAAACGATGCATTCCTCATGATCATCATCGTCTTCCTCACCATCGTCTACGATATTTACTAGCTCAGCATCTTCGATTTCATGTCGATGATTCAGACGATCGATGTTTGACAATTCTATTGTCAACGGAATCGAGGCTGAGGTGGTGGGGTCGACTTCAGGAACGTCCCAAATCCCTCGATGATTGCATTCCTGAACGATTTCCCAGTTACCACCTAAAACAAGATCTTTGATGTAAAAGACTTGTTTCGCTTGAATTGCGAGTATGTACGGCTCCTCTGTAAACCACTGTTTCGCGGTAAAAGCACTCGTTTCTCCAGTAGTCTTATCGTTGTGAACTAGTCGCCGAGCATCGTGCTTGTCACCGTACCATATACATTTGAATAATACAACACGACAGTCGTACCTATAATTCAGCACTATGACGTCTTCCATATGACCGTAGTAAGTGAAATCATCCACAGGCACACATACACCGCTATTTTGAGTGACTCGTTGATTATCGCGACGATGAGTAATGAACTTCACGCCGTTAACAAAGCAGCATGGATATTGATAAGCGACTTGAAGGGAACCGATAGAAAGCGAGTAGATCTCGTCAGACACGTCAGACCCACTAGCTTTCATTTCAAAAATCTGGTTATTACGAAACAAAGTATTGGTTAGCACTTGTGTGTTTATAAAAAACCGGGTTATTGTGTTATTACCTTGTTCGCAAACCAATCTTTGAATCCCTTTCTATGCTCCGCTTCAATATCGCGAACTCCAGATTCGTTCAGGAAATCCAAATGCTCGCTGTTGCATGTTTAAAACATTGCGTAAAGAAAATACAACAATGAAATAAGTTAGAGAAGCAAGTGGATCGATTACTTACACCAAATACGGATCCACTTCAGGACAGTTGGTATAGATGTACCACTCCGCTTTTTCTCTTTGCTCATCGTCTAATACTATCGCGTTCATCATCCCATAAGGCACACACATCTCGGATCGAAAAACGGAGAGCTCTCGCACTTGAACTTCTTCAACTACCTTCTTATCTTCAATATACCTTGCAATGAACGTTAGAGCTTCTTCTACAACATAAGCTTCAGCAATAGAGCCTTCTGGTCTAGCTCTATTTTTGACAAAATGTTTTAACGTCCCAAGGTATCTCTCAAAAGGGTACATCCACCGCATATGCACCGGGCCACCGTGCAACGCTTCCTCTGGTAGATGGATCGCCACGTGAACCATGATCGTGAAAAAAGCAGGTGGAAATATCATCTCAAGCTTACATAAGATCTCGACGATAGACTCTTGCGCTCTTTCGAGATCTTCAGCTCTTAATGTTCTCGAACTTATCAACTTGAAAAAGTTGCAAAGCTCAGTGATCGATCATGTATTGGTTGTGGCACAAAAGGACGAATACCAACAGCCAACAATCTTTGCAAGATCACGTGGCAATCATGCGACTTCAAACCTGTGAGCTTTCCATCAGTTGTCACAATTTTTTTTTAAATTCCCAGCGAGACCATCGAGAAATTTGACAGATTTTAAGTACTCTGTAAATCGCTATCTCTGCTCAAGGGTCAAAACGTACGACGCTCGCGGTTTGTAATACCCACTCCCATTTGGTTCCAAGTGCAAAGCGGTCTTGATGCCCAAGTCCATCAAGTCAAGCCTCGCCTTCTCGGTGTCATAGTTCTTCTTTTCCAAGCTGAGCATCGTCCCGAGAAGATTCTCACACACGTTCTTCTCTACGTGCATCACGTCCATGTTGTGTTTCAACTGCGACTCAGACCAGTACGGCAACTCGTAAAAGATGCTTTTCTTGGTCCAATTCAGTTCGCTCTCAGCTCGCTTTCGTTTTTTGGCTACAGAGGCAGCGTATTTGCCAGTAGTCGTGCAAGAAACACCAGCCAACTGAGCGAGTATGTCTTGCGAAGTCAACTTCTCGGGTTTATTTCGTTTCTCGTGCTTATCTTTGTAGTGATCGTTGCTTTTCCTCAATCGGTGACGCCTTTTTAAGAACCGACGATGGTCGCAGTAGACGATCCTGTTTCTGATTTTTAGGGACGGCGTGTCAAAGTTGCACGTAGGGCAAGCGAGATACCCCTGGCCGCTCCATCCCGATAAATACGATCTAGCCGGAAAATCGTTTATCGTCCAAAGTAACGCGGCACGCAACCGAAACACTTCATCTCTGGCTCCATCACGAACGCGGACTCCATTCTCCCACAGTTCTTTCAACTCTTCAACCACAGGCTGCAAAAAAACGTCCATGTCTTTTCCTGGTGAATGGGGCCCCGGGATCAGAAACGTTAGCATCAGGTACTCTTTCTTCATGCACAACCAAGGCGGCAAGTTGTACGTCGTAAATACTACAGGCCACATGCTGTATGATAGGCTCATATCCCCAAACGGGTTGAATCCATCCGCAGCTAGCCCAAGCCGCACGTTCCGAGGCTCTGCAGCAAAACCTGGGTATCTCTCGTCCAAATTCTTCCACGCGGTACCATCAGCAGGATGTCGTAGAACGCCAGCTTCCCTGACGCGATCTCTTTCGTGCCACTCCATATGAAGCGCCGTGTGTCGAGATGCGTACAGTCGCTTCAATCGATCTTTCAAGGGAAAATATCGCAATATCTTCTGCGGTATCTTCTTACCAGTTGGCTTCCATCTACTCTCGTTACATATCGGACACACGTCGACGTTTGCGAGATGTTTTCGGAATAGGACACAGTCATTAATACACGCGTCGATCATCTCGTATCCCATGCCAAAACGCTTCAGCTTCGCTTTTGCCTCGTAGTGCTTCTCCGGTATTCGATTACCGGCTGGATGAGACTTCCTCAAAAGTTGCAGCAGTTCTGTGAACGACTTGTTCGTCCAATGGTTCGTGACTTTAAGGTGCATCAACTGAACCAAGAATGACAACGACGAAAACTCCTTGCATCCAGGGTACAATTCCGCTTCCAACTCAGCGAACAAGTCTTCCACTTGCTCCTCCGCACGCACATCGCTCGGAGCCGGCTCCGTAACACCATCGAAATCCTCGTGATCTCTTATATCCTCCACAGCAGCATGTATTCCTCCTACTCCTCTCTGGGTTGTTTCTCCGATGGGGACTTCTTCAAGATGACCGACGGAACGCACGACCTCGCCATGATGATACCATTCTGTGTAGCCCGGGGTAAAACCTTTGTTTAGCAGATGATGCCTTACAACCCCAATGTCGTGCCATCTCACGTTGTTGCAAGGCTTGCATGGACATCGATATTCGTAATTATCGTTCGGAAATCTTCTTGCAGCGCGGATAAATTCATCAACTCCGAGTTTATACTGCAAGGACAACCGATTGTTTTCGGTGATCCAATCTCTACTTGGATTGGACATTGATTTCGCTAAACGAAATGAAAAAAGAACAATTATTAAGAGTTGTTGTTAAGTGACAAAGATGAATGAAATCGATTACTTATTGGTACGGGACGAAGATCAATGAATGAAGATGAGATTATGAATTTTATGTTATTTGAGAATAATATGCTAGAAACTCAATCTAAAATTCGGCAGAGTTTCCCCTATAATACTAACAAACCAAAAACCTGCAAACTCATTTAAAAGCATATACAAATCATCTAAAACTATCATAATAATCAACTAAACCCTAAACAGAACCTCCGTGGCTCGTTTACAACAAACTAACTAATTATATCAACTTAAATTAATTCAAACATAACATATGTTAATTCAATCCAAACATATCATTTACTAAATCACAAACATAAGCATGTTACTATACAATCTAAACATGTTATTAAATTAATTCAAATTAACATTACTAAAATTAACATAACATTTGTTAATTCAATCCAAACATATTATTTACTAAATCACAAACCTAACCATTTTATTATACAATCTATACATGTTATTAAATTAATTCAAATTAACATAACATTTGTTAATTCAATCCAAACATATAATTTACTAAATCACAAACCTAAGCATTTTACTATACAATCTAAACATGTTATCAAATTAATTCAAATTAACATTACTAAAATTAACATAACATTCACAATATAACATTACTAACTAAACTAAAATGTCTAATTAACATTTCAAATTAAGTAAACTAATGATATAATTTACAATTTACTAATGTTATATATTAAGTAATAATTTCAAATTACAATTAACATATAAAACTAACCTAACTAAACTAAATTGGCTATCTAATTAACTTTCTAATTAATTAGAGTACATATAAGAATATAAATAAATGAACTAACCTCTTGAAGAGCCGACGAGCAAGGACGGTGGCTTGAGGCTGTGAGCGACGGAGCAACGGAAAAAAGCTCGGGGTTGCGGTGAGGCGTGCTCGGACGAAGCGAAAGAGGCTGTCGGAGTAGGACTGTCTCGCAGCGAGAGGCACCTGCTCCGTGAAATAAATCCAAAAGTCACAAATTGAACACGTATTCCATGAAATCAACCAATTGAACACGTAACAACCAAACCTCAACCTCAAATTGAAATATTCAAACATCAATTTCACGATTTACGTTCAAAATCCAAAAGCCCCAAAATTTAAAATCCTAATCGGACCAAACACTCTTTTCTCTCATTCTCTGATCTTCACACTTCATAGTTTAAAAAGAAAATACATAATTTCTAGAGATAACTCTTTCAACATTACATCAAATGCACCCAAACAGAGAAGCACACACCCACACGGTCACACCCACTCCCTCATTCACTCTAGAAGAAAAAACCCCTAATTTTTCTCAGAGGCAAAGAGACTGTAAGAGACCAAGGGAAATAGATAGAGGGAAAGATGAGTGATAGAGAGAGACGAACCTGTAGGCTGAGAGAGAGAGGGTCGTGGCGGCGGTCGGAGAAGCGTAGTGGTGGCGGCGGCGACGGGGTGGCCGGAGAGAGAGAGGGCAGTGGCGGCGAGAGGTTGGAGGTTGGAGTGGTGGCTGCGACGGGGTGGCCGGAGAGAGAGAGGGCAGTGGCGGCGGTCCTCGTGACGGAGGCTGAGAGGTTGTGGCGGCGGTCGGAGGAGCGTAGTGGTGGCGGCGGCGACGGGGTGGCCGGAGAGAGAGAGGGCAGTGGCGGCGAGAGGAGGTTGGAGTGGTGGCTGCGACGGGGTGGCCGGAGAGAGAGAGGGCAGTGGCGGCGGTCCTCGTGACGGAGGCTGAGAGGTCGTGGGGGCGGTCGGAGGAGCGTAGTGGTGGCGGCGGCGACGGGGTGGTGGCGGCGACGGGGTGGGAGAGAAGGAGAGAGTCGGAGACAGAGAGATAGAGGCGGTAATGTTTTTTTGGGCGAATTTGGTGTTTGAATGAAAACCTATCGAGCATGCTTTATATATAAAGACTTTTAAATTTGGGTGCGACTTTGTCGCACCCAATGACACCTTTGGGTGCGACTAAGTCGCACCCAATGACCTGTGTCAGTTGTTTCGGGTGCGACTAAGTCGCACCCAATGATATTTTTTTAAAAAAGGGGGAAGTTTTGGCCGCCGAATTTTTTTTGGACATTTAGGTGCGACTTAGTCGCACCTATAAGTTTGGAGACAGTATTGGGTGCGACTAAGTCGCACCCAATAGTAGTACAACACTATTGGGTGCGACTAGTCGCACCCAAATTCAAAAAATTTCCCGAAAATTTTTCAGCGCTTAATTGATTTTTGGGTCCGACTATTCGCACCTGAAAGTCTTTTTGGTGCGACTTTTAGGTGCGAATAGTCGCACCCAAAAGTCAACCGCACCGGAAAACTGTATTTGTAGTAGTGTGCGAGGCGTCGGAGACCGTACCTCGAGGTCGTTGCTCGAGTATCCGCGGAGGTAGTGGGAACGTGACTTATCGTTCAATAGTCGGGGTGAAAGTGGTAGAGGGAATGTGTCGCTAAGGTCGAGAGATCCCCTCCTTCTAGCGCCAAAATGTTGTCGCCGTTTTCCGGACAACGATTTAGAAGCCACAGGCGGTTAGACCCAAGGCCGGACCAAGTGGCCTCGCCTGGGCTTGAGCGTGTCGGACCTAGTTGCCCAGATCTTCCCTTGGATGTCGGTGGTGTCTGAGCTCGCCGGGGTACCTAGAAAGGATAAGAGAACCGTGAGCTAAAAAGGGGAAACAGAGGGGGTGCCTCTGTTTACCTCTCCGACGCTCAACATTAGTGGGATTGAGGTGGATAATAGAGGGTACAAGTGTTTAGTGGCCGAGACATGAGGGAAACGAGCGAAAGGTGAGTTCGGCGGCGTTTCAGTCCTCAAACTTGGATTACCTCCCGAAGAGAGTGGGCCTCTCGTATTTATAGTCGACCAAGGGGTCATTGGTGGGCCCCTTGGCCGATTGAAGCAAATGGCCGAGGATAGCCCATGGCCGAGGATAGCCATTGGCCGAGGGTAGCCCATGGCCGAGGATAGCATAGGGTGGCGCTGTTGATGTGCCCCCTGGCCGAGGATAACATAGGGTGGCGTCACTGGTGGGCCCTTCGGCTGGGGACAGCATGGGTTCGGCAGGGGATAACATAGACTGGCGTTATTGATGTGCCCCCTGGCCGAAGATAACATAGGCTGGCGTCACTGGCGTGCCCCTGGGCTGAGGACAACATGGGCTGGCGTCATTGGTGGGCCCCTTGGCCGAGGATAACATAAGCTTGGCAGAGGATGGCATAGGGCCGAGGATAGGCCTGTGATGCCGAAGTCGCTCGTGAGGCCGAAGTCGAACGGTCGAGCTGAGGCCGAGGTCGAGCTCGCCAGGCTGAGGTCGAGCTCGTCAGGCCGAGGTCGAGCTGAGGCCGAGGTCGAGCTCGCCAGGCCGAGGTCGAGCTGAGCCCGAGGTCGAGCTCGTCAGGCCGAGGTCGAGCTGATGCCGAGGTCGAGCTCGTCAGGCCGAGGTCGAGCTGAGGCCGAGGTCGAGCTTGGTCTTGGGCCGAGGCCATTGGGTCGGCATTTGGCTTAATCGGCCCAAGGGCCGACTAATGGCTAGGGCAAGTCCGATTGCTTTTTTTCCCTTTGAATAGCTCCGATCGGGATCGGGCCGATAACAATCAGAATCTAGGATATTATATTTCCTTATTTTTCTCTTATATTTAAAGAATCTAGATATTTGAGAATAATGAGAACTATTATGCCATTATTTTCACATGGTATAAATAACACCCCGAGAGTAATAGATGATACATAAAATCCATACACAATGCCCAAGCCCACAAGAAAATTCACACGCCAAGCTCCGAGTCAACAATCATAAAATGTCTTTCAAAAGAGACTCTCAAAGAATGTTTCCAAGCGAGACTTCTTGACAAATCTTCAAGACAAAACCACAAAAATGACCACCCGGTCGGCCAAAATAGAAGACCATCCGGTCATCTTCACTCGGTCAAGACCACCCGGCTACCTTCACTCGATCAGGACCACCCGGTCCTTTTCACTCGACCAAGATCACCCGATCATCTTCACTCGGCCCAGACCACCCGGTCATATTCAGTCGGTCAAAATCACCCGGTCATCTTCACTCGGCCAAGATCACCCGGTCGTCTTCACTCGGCCAAGATCACCCGATCGTCTTCACTCGGTCAAGACCACCCCGCCATCTCCACCACTCAATCAAGTACTTTTTACCAAACTCTTGGCTCCTATAAATACTCCACTCATTCACAACACAAAAAAAGTTTCTCTCAACTTGTCAAAACTATACAAAAATCACACCACCACTTTCTCTCTCTAGAAAACATAGAGACAAGTACAAATCGTTTACCAAAAACACAATACAACGCGACTAATGTTGAGCGTCGGAGAACGCGCCGAGGGAAAACCCTCCGCGTCCCTCTAGATTCACGTTTTCTTGTGGTTAGGTGAAAGTGCAAGGATTCGAAGACCCGACGAAGAACGCGAAGAACGTGGAAGATTCAAAGACCCGGAGACTCAAATATCCGAAGACCCGGACACTAGAAGATTCGAAGAACACGAACACGCGAGAACATGAAGAACATGGAGGATTCAAAGGGTTGAAGACTCAAAGAAGCAAAGACTCAAGAACTCAACGAAGAACACGAAAGATTCCAAGATCCAGAAACTCAAGGACTCGGAAACCTGAAGATCCGAATAATACAAACACGACGATAAGAGAAGAACTTCACCAAACCCAACCTACGTGCGGTCATAGGGTCCGGCCCTAGATCGAACCACGGACGGTTCTCAGTGTTAATCCAAAAACGCGATTAACATTTTGGCGCTAGAAGGAGGGGTTCCCGAGAACAACCACGGGCTCTCCAACTGCAAACTAACTCCCTCCGCGAGAGACCTTTTAATCCGACGAAGATTGATTCCAAAGCTTTTTCCACGGAAGCTTTCCACCACGACCTCCGGCCTTACCTCAAAGGTCTTTGCCTTTGTGACATGATACTTTTCCCGCAACAAATTCCGATGGCCCCGCCCCGAAGACGATAAAAAGACTCCATGTCGGCGGCAACCGAGACACCCCGATGGATACAAAACAAAACGCAAAAACGGATACGACCGAGACGATCCAAGCAGGAACAAAGAAAATGATCCCAATTCGGCGACGACCGAGACGTCCCGGTGAGATATGAAATCAAGACCCCATAATGGATACGACCGAGAAGATCCGACCGGGCACAATCAAAGAAACCCTTGACAAAGTCCTTGCCTAGAATACTTAATCAAGCCCTAAAAACAAGGTCCACGACAACGATCATTTAGCTCAATGCCTTAATGGCTTCGCGATTATTATCGCTCAACGCCACCTTGGCTTGCAACTCTTGTCACTCAAACGCAACCTTGACTCCGACCTTTGTCGCTCAAATGTCTCTATGGCTCGCGACCCTAGTCGCTCAACTCCTCCCTGGAAATTCGAACATACGACCCCAGATAGTTAAGGTGAGATCGGCCCCGAGTGGGATAATGACTCCGACTCGATATGGCTTGGACTAGTCCTAAGAAGGGCGAAGCCCCGACCTCAAGGGGTACGAGCGAGCCTAGCCCAAAAAGGCACTGAGCCTGGCCGTAAGTGGTTGAGTCATCATGCTACTCGGAGTTTGTTTCGCTTAAACTCCATGCGGTTTGAAAAAGATCTGATCCTAAGAAAGACCTCACAAAATCTACTTTGAGGAGTGCAATGCCCCATACCACTAGTGGCTCGAGTCGGTCTCGAGCAAAGCCCGCCTTACGAGGCATGGTCTCCCGAGACAATGATCTTCCGAGATCGAGCACAGCCACGAAAGAGACTTACTCAGCCATAAGAAGTTTGGGTCGTTGCACCACTCAACATAGGTTTTTCTTGGGTCTCTCGGCCTTACGAGGCCATGTCTTACGAGACGCAACTCTACGGGGCTAGCCTTACGAGGTCAAGTCCCACGGGACTCAATCTTACGGGATCAAGCCTTACGAGGTCATGTCCCATGGGACCCAATCCTACGGGATCTAGCCACGTCCCACGGGACTCAATCCTACGGGATCAACCCCACGGGGTTAGCCTTACGAGGCCACGTCCCACGGGACGCAATCCTACGGGATCAACCCCACGGGGTTAGCCTTAGGAGGCCATGTCCCACAGGACGCAATCCTACGGGATCAACCCCACGGGGTTAGCCTTACGAGGCAACGTCCCACGGGATGCAATCCTACGGGATCAACCCTACGGGGTTAGCCTTATGAGGCCATGTTTCACGAGACCTAAATTTTGCAAAGTCGCGTCCCACGAGGCGTACCGCTACAAGATACGTATCTAAATCACAAATGGAAAACCAAACAGTCCAAAAACATCAACAACGAAGCTTTTGGGGAATTCAAATTAAATTTTCGCTTGACAAGTCGCTCAAGAAACTGGAGGGTTAATGTTATGCCGTTATTTTCACATGGTATAAATAACACCCCGAGAGTAATAGATGATACATAAAATCCATACACAAGGCCCAAGCCCACAAGCAAATTCACACGCCAAGCTCCGAGTCAACATTCATAAAATGTCTTTCAAAAGAGACTCTCAAAGAATGTTTTCAAACGAGACTTCTTGACAAATCTTCAAGACAAAACCACAAAAATGACCACCCGGTCGGCCAAAAAAGAAGATCATCCGGTCATCTTCACTCGGTCAAGACCACCCGACTATCTTCACTCGGTCAGGACCACCCGGTCATTTTCACTCGGCCAAGACCACCCGGTCATCTTCACTAGGTCCAGACCACCCGGTCATCTTCACTCGGCCGAAATCACCCGGTCATCTTCACTCGGCCAAGATCACCCGGTCGTCTTCACTCGGCCAAGATCACCCGATCGTCTTCACTCGGTCAAGACCACCCGGCCATCTCCACCACTCAATCAAGTACTTTTCACCAAACTCTTGGCTCCTATAAATACTCCACTCATTCACAACACAAAAAAAGTTTCTCTCAACTTGTCAAAACTATACAAAAATCACACCACCACTTTCTCTCTCTAGAAAACATAGAGACAAGTACAAATCGTTTACCAAAAACACAATACAACGCGACTAATGTTGAGCGTCGGAGAACGCGCCGAGGGAAAACCCTCCGCGTCCCTCTAGATTCACGTTTTCTTGTGGTTAGGTGAAAGTGCAATGATTCGAAGACCCGACGAAGAACGCGAAGAACGTGGAAGATTCAAAGACCCGGAGACTCGAAGATCCGAAGACCCGGACACTAGAAGATTCGAAGAACACGAACACGCGAGAACATGAAGAACATGGAAGATTCAAAGGGTTGAAGACTCAAAGAAGCAAAGACTCAAGAACTCAAAGAAGAACATGAAAGATCCCAAGATCCAGAAACTCAAGGACTCGGAAACCTGAAGATCCGAATAATACAAACACGACGATAAGAGAAGAACTTCACCAAACCCAACCTACGTGCGGTCATAGGGTCCGGCCCTAGATCGAACCACGGACGGTTCTCAGTGTTAATCCAAAAACGCGGTTAACAAGAACAATATCTTATTTCCTTATTTAATGGAGAGAATATCTCTACCATTATTATTCTCCTAGATATTAGGAAATGAATTATGAGAGAGAATAAATGACAATATCTTATTTCCTTATTTAATAGGGAGATAATATCTCAACCATTATTATTCTTTCTCTTATTTAATTAGTTACCTGATTTCTTTTCCACAAATCTAGCAACTAATTAAAGATGGAATATTTGGTATTTTCTACCCATAGTAGGCGCCCATATTACTGGTACTGGGCCAAGGAGTTTCGAATTTTATAGTGTGCATAAGGCCTAACTTAAAATTCAATTAATTATTTACCAGAGAGTTCTTATCCATCTTTATCAGTGCCGAATCGGGGACTATGGACCTAGTAACAGAAGCTCCTACAAATCCGATTAAAAGACGAAATAATCCTTTCTCTTTTCAATCGATTCGTTCAATCTTGTTCAGTACTTCACAAACTAATCCAAGACTGCACTCTCCTTATTACTAAAACTATATTTTACTCATTGCGATGAGCGTCCACTGATATAGTCAGTTCGTGACCAAGATCCTCCAGGTTCAACCCATACCGAGAAAGGTCAATTATTCTGTTATACCTTCCTTGATACTTATAAGCACTAAGCACCATTGCTTCCTTAGTGAAATATTCTTTCATATGTTACTTACTACGAAAGTGCGCGCAATCTATCGGTTTTGGAATCAACCCTTAGGTGCGTGAACATTGACCTTCTTTCAGGAAGGCTAGATTCCGTATATGTGAATCACTTTCCGCTCAGATCATATTCCGGATTCCCAAGACATAAGTATCCCAACGTCTCAATAGCCTTTAACGAATGAGTCAAAGAACTCGACGATATGACCTAGAAGTCCATGATCACTTCAGGATTTAGATCAAGTCTCACTGTGACCATCATAGTGACCATGGTTAGTGTGTCGTAACAGTCCTTAAATGACACATCAATAACCAAAGTATCTCCTAGCCGTACAGTTACCACAAGTGCAGAATTCTCCCACTAAGTGATCAACCTTCACTTGTGTTCCACTTATATGATTTTAGATTCAGCTACTCAGGCATGAATCAATCATCGACTATTGTTTTAGTTCACCGCCCAAACTCAGATGCCTAACATGTTATTCAGTTTAGTACAAAGACTATTGGTTGATGAATTTTTTTATAATTCTTTTATTAGAAATAACGCTTTCAATTCAAAGAGATAATAAAATTTCATAACTTTATTTTATTAATAATTTCAGCGAGAATTATAAATAAATCTTCTCATAGGCAAGAATTCCTAACAGACCGTTCCGAATGTATTGTTGGATTTGTTACGTAATCGAGTCTTGACCACATAGTGACATATCCTTCAAAACCAAAGGAAAGGCAGCTAGCCATGGTATCACAGTGATCATACTTGGACTCCTCCGTAGTACGTGGGTCACAAATGTGATGCAAAAAATCGCATCAATATTTTAGCGCTAGAATGAGGGGATCTCAAGAACGACCACGATATTCCAACCAGCAAATCCTTTTCGCTCATTCCAACCAGCAAATCCTTTTCTGTCTTTAAGAAAATCCTCTCAATGATGAAAACCAATATCATAAATAAGAACCAAGGAATTCCTACATCAAAAGTACCTCCTGGAATTGCAATTTTCGAAAGAGTCGCTACAATCGTTCACAAACTTAAGCTCTCCAATTTCGGGTACAAGGAGCCCCTCAACGGAGTGAAGCATATGAACCAACCCCGATGGAGGGAACACCCGAATGGAGTGCCTCGAGAACAACCTTTTCAAGTTGATGGGAGACCTCGCAAGAGTTGGAGATACAAAGCCTTCCACGTCGAGATCTGCGGAGATCATGGAGGGCCAGAGAATCACCCCCTTGAGGATGAAGAGCGTGACCAGGAATAACCTCTAAGCGAAGAACTCGTGAACGAAGACAACCAGGAATATGATCCCGACCCGAGTCTCCGGGACATCGAAAATGTGTGTCAGGCAAACGAAAAGAACAAAAAAAAACCGAATCAACACCAAAAGTCGAAGAGCCATACTGAGTTGAGGTCCATCCTAACAAAGCCCTCTACCAAGCATCGATCTGAAGGGGTGCCGTCACCCAACTTGTTTCGTGTTCTCAACCTAGGTAAGCAGCAAAGCACTCATGCCAATCCGCGTTCAATTGATTGAACCCTTGAAAAGATCTCGCAAAAAGTGGAGAACGGATCGGTAATGAATCAACATGAAATAGGATGTTCCAAAACACCAGGTAGCCCCGAAGGTTCTCTGACCACGCATATCAAATGCACCTTCGGCCGCCACAAACCTCCAAGCGCATCGTGGAGCTCTCGGATGAAGAATAGTGACAAGGGCCATTCACTTTACAACCTTACTCAGAGAAGGTGATGTGACTGTGATGCTCAACGGACTAAAAGAAAAGTTTAAGAGCTAAAGGCCGCACAGACCTAGAACCCCTCTGTAAAGAGTATGATCGATAGTGCCACATCTCCCTTCACCATCGAGATAGTAGCAAGAGACGATCAAAGCAACTTCCAACTACTAAAAACCATGATTTACAACGAAACCACCGACCCGCTCTACCATATCATCCAGTACCACACAATGATGAAGATGAAAAGACAAATGGCCATGGCCATGTGCCAAGCATTTTGCGTCACCCTCACTTGAAAAAAATGGTTTAAGAGGCTAGGAGTAGGAATGATTCAGTCATTCAAAGACCTCCAAGAGAGGTTTCTGGCAAGATTCACGGCATCCCGAGTCGGAAGAATGAAAAAAATACATGCTCACCATAAAGCAAGGAAGAAACGAGTCCTTCCAGCGATACCTTAACCACTTCACATAAGAATCTAACAAAGTCGGAGACTACAACGATAGGGACACGATTTACGCCTTCACGAACAGACTCCAAACATGCAAATTCTTGATACCGCTCATCAAACAAAGGCCTGGAATCATGACCGAGCTCATGGCCCGTGCCTCCCAACAAATCTTTGTCAAAGAATGCCTAGACAACCGAAAGGTGAGCAAGTGAAGAATTCGAAGGAGAGAAGACAAAGAATTAGATAAAAACCCATGCAGAATAGGGGATGAAACACGACAATCGTGATCTCAAGCGTTCAAACTCAACCCGATGCTGCGAGACACGCTCACTGAGAGGTTCAAACGGAACACCATCTTCACCCTGCTAAACACATTCCCAGAGCGAATCCTGGCATTGCATGGAAAGAAATTCTCTGAACCCAAACCCATGCATAGAGACCAGAAAAGTGGCATGAGCCGTTACTACAAGTCTTATAGAGATCACAAACACCTTTGAGCTTTACGCTCAAGAAGAAGATCGAGAGCCTCATTCAAAGAGGGGATCTGAAGGATTTAGTCTTGAGAATGATGGCTAGTCCAAAGCCCTTAAACAAAATGAAGGTGCTGAATGAAAATTGTCTCGATCGAGGGAAGAAGCCCATGACAAAGAATGATCATGAAGACAACTGAGGACGCACCGTTAACATTCCCCTAAATATTATGAGCACAATCTTTAGGGGTCCTTAGACAAGAGGCATTGCCAGCGGGAGAAAGGGGTATGCTCGGGCTGCAGTCAACCCCATCAACATGATGATAGACATGGCGCCAATCGGACCAAACAAAACCATCCACTTCACCCAGGAGGAGGCCCAGCATATCATGCACCCACACAGCGACACGATCGTCATCGGGGCCTAGATCACAAACAACATGGTAAAGAGGATCCCCATGGACAGTGAAAGCTATGTTGGCATTCTTTTAAAAATGACACTCGAGGAGATGAAGCTCGGCAACGTCAACTCTATCCCCATCAAGATCATGCTCTTCAGTTTCACTGGGGAATGCATCTACACCGAAGTGTCAATAATGCTGTAGTCACAGTCGGAACAAGCGGCAATGCACATACCACCCATATGATGAACTTCCTCGTTATGGATAAACCATCTTCTCACAACGCCATAATCAGAAGGCTGACGCTCAACAAGCTCCGCGCCATGATCTCGACCTACCACCTACTCTTGAAGTTCCCAACTACCTTCGTTATTGGAATGATGAATGGTTGCCAGGTGGACTCAAGGATGTGGTACATCAAGGGCGCCTATCCTAAGGTACCCGAAGGGTTAGTCAAAGACGTCAGCAAACTCGAAATCGAAGCCTCAAGTAAAAAAAAAAAGCCCAACCAAGTCATGACATCGCAAGCACCAATCTCTTCCTAGGCAGAAACCAATAACACTACCCCAAAAGTTACACCTGCCATGATCTTGGAGCTCTTAAAACACATTGAATATAAGACACATCCAACACCCATCAGGAAAGAGCTACTTAGCTGCATTTCTATACAAATTCCCGACCATTTTTGTCGTCGCATAAGAATGACCCAAGGCCGGAACACGTGGCTGCACCCAAGCCAAGGCTATGAACTCAAAAGTCTTGAGTTGAGATTCATCAAGTCATATGCGTTCTTTAAGGATAGAAGGGGGTAAATGGGGTGTATGACAGTGTTTCTTGTGAGCTGCCTACGTACCCGCTTTACGGGATCAAATCAGGACGTAGTTCTAGGCGTGTGTGTACACTGTGTAAGGCGCAGAGCTTGGAGGGTGTGCTCGACAGAGGAGACATAACGCAAAGGATTCCTCAGTGACGTCTCAGGACTCTAGGATCGAGTGACCCAAGAGAGAATGAGTGTTTCTCTATTTAGAGACGTAGGGGATTTTTAGTAGAAAGCTCCGGACGCATCTTGAGCCCTAGAATAAGCGCTTGATCAGAGGAAATTATGCGTAGAAAGTCTCTAGCAGCATTTCAAAACTCTAAACGCGAGTATTCTTGGAGATGAATGAATGTATCTCTCCTCCTTACTAAGAGGGGGTTATTTATAGAGGATGTGGAGGCCTAGGAGAACCTTTGGATACACCTCGGGGAATGCGCCATAGGTTTCGAGTGCGCGAGGCGGTTTCAGGGCACATACGTAGTGCACAAGCACACTGCGCGGGCGCGCGGAATGCCATGTTTTCTGCGCGCCGCTCCGGATGGATGGCGTGGCACGCCATATGGTATGCACACCGAGTGCGGGCTTCCTTCGAGCGTGGGGTGGATTTTAGGAGAACGAAGCATGGGAGTAGGCCATGCGCGCACATGTCAAGCGTGGAAGTGGGCTGCGGGGCGTATGTTGGAAGCGGGGTGCTGGACCGGGCCGTGCTCGCATGTCAAGCTCAGGCCACGGGAGCAGGCCATGCGCGCACCTTTAACACTTATTGTCACGACCCGCGAGCGGTAGCTCGCGCACAAGCCGCGACGTTCTCACATCTCTTATTCCTTAAACACTCGCAACATGAACATTATTTATACTTAATAAGCGGAAGTATGATAATATACTAATTAGCTACAAGACATATAAATCAAGAGGTAGAAATTTCGGGGAAATTTTTTGTTTTTATTTCACATACATAACAAGTCTTATAGCGACTATATACAGACCAAAACAGACTCCTTTGTTTGTAATATAATTTACATAGTTTATATACCTAGCAGAGTTTCAGAAAAGTAGCTAGGATAGAAAAGTTTACTTCGCAAGTATCAAAACATGCTATTCCCCGATCAAAAGAAAACATCACCGCCACAGGTCGAGCAACACGTGTCCGGTCTAGTCCTATCTCCTCCTACTCAGCCAAAGCTTTCCCTTTATCTACATTACCAAGGGTCATAAACTATGAGTCGAAAAGACTCAGCAAGTGGGAGTCTATCTATTAAAACAACTAAATGCCATGTGACGTGAAAATAACACATAATAAATGCACATCGAACAACAAAATAATAGGATGATGATATTCAATGTATACTACCAATACAAAATCATATCATAATCATTCAAGAACAAGCATATAGGACTTCAATAGTCCTTTCCAGCAAGAACTTGTCGCCCGGAGTTCGAGATCGCGCATGAACGCCCAACGATTTCGAGATCGCGCATAAGCTCAACGCCAAACGATCCCAGATCGCGCATGAACTCAACGCCCCACGACCTTCTAGGCTACAAGAAACCAACCTTAAGCCTGAGCACTTAGCTTTTTGGGTGGCTTAAAGATTTAGTCTGGGATCCTCTGATAGTACCATATTTCAACACATCAGACGCCGACAGGGGTTGTACTTGCCTAAACAGGCCCCACTGTCAATGTACTTAGTACAAAGAACCGATGATACTACATACATTATTAATTGTGTGTGGTATTCTTCACTATCCTAGAATACCAAACTAACTAAATACAGGAGAGCTTGATCCCGGGTTTAATCCCGAGTTATTAGAGTTTTCACTTTGCTCGATTCGAGTGTTTTAAAAGAGGATTAGAGGTGTGACCCTCGTTACCCCTAAGACAGATCTTTCAACTTGAATCTGAGAGCCAACTGCCCTTGCATCTCCCGTAACCTCGTCTAACGGGTGATTCTAAAATTAGTGAGTCAAGGAAATATTAACTAATCAAATAAGAAAAGGCTTAGGTTGTTAGTGAGTTACGCTTGAACTTAACGGGACGAACCCGAAGATACATTTTTGAATAATAGTAGCCGAAGCCTTAATCTTGATTAGTTTATCAATTTAATGGGCTTTAACTACTCTTGATTACTAACACAGTAAAATGCACATAAACATGTGATTCCCTTGGTAAGTAGTTGACTTAATTCCCACTTACCTGAGCTCCTTATTCGCAAGCTCAATTCCTCCCTAACGCCAACTCCTCACGGCAATTTCTGAAAATTTGAGGAATAAAATGGAGCGTCCAACATCATCAATTCTACTCTCACTGATACACTAGCTCACATATTCTCATAATAGAGACATAAATTGAGCACCACAAAACCATATCCGTCACACGCTCTCACATAAGAGAAACAAGGAAACAAAGAAACGTCTTCAAACGAATCAGCAAGCGGGATAAAAGATAACAAATCCTAAAGATAGAGGCTACACGGAACCTCTTAGAATATGAGATAAGCTCCTTGAAGATCGTACTCACTAACCCAAACCCCTCAATCGATGCGAGCCTAGAATCTAGACCCGAAGCTTGACGTTAAGAACCCGGAGAAAACAAACCACCACTTCCTTCCACTACGGTTCATAAAAAAAAACACACTATTAAGACTAAAGACTGACAAATGAAGTCTCCTCCTAAAGCCATACTAACTAGTAAAACCCGCTAGTTAGATATAAACGTGGTTAGAAAAACTTGTTCAAAACTATAGATATGGATTTTGAAAATACTACTTATCTTAATTAAGGAAGTAAATCATAATCAAAATAATTATTTAGAAATAAATAGAATACTTTAATAATTTAGAAAATCATAAATAATAAGATTATAGAAACCCCTTTTTTTTTCTTTTAATCTAGTTCCTTAATTATTTTAAAAAATAATTACTTATTATAAAAATAATATACATAAGATATATTTTAAGGTTGTAAATAAAAGAGCTTAAGCTTAATCATAAGCTTAATGATTTTTTTAAAACTATTTTGGAAAACTTTGCGTTTCGGATTCAAACACTCACGCGTTAGCTTATCGTAACTCACGGAAACCGACTCTCGGTTTATCTCTAACCAACAACTCGAAGCTAACCCGAGACACTCGACGTGAATCCCGAAACTACACAACTTGTTTAACTTTGGACAATTACATTTTTTTTTCAACTAATTATACATAATTATAGTTAGACTCTAGCTAACGGTCCTAGCCTCGAGGACTCGCTGCCTCAAGTCTACGCCACGCCACCGAGTCTCCACCGCTGCGTACTCCGCCTCGACACGCCGAGGCTTCGCAGCTCTAAACCTCGTCGTTGCTGCACACTTTCGCAGCCTCTCGGTGCCTTGTCGAGCCGCTGTCCACGTCACCAAAGTTGGGCATAGCTCCATCGTACCGTCTCTAAACCCGAGCACCACCTCGCTGCTCTTCGGCGACCTCCTGGAACAGTCTCGTCGTCGCCTCGTACCTGCGTTTCAACCTCGGAAACACGACAAACAACCACAAGAGTCGTGTTCAGGTTACCTCGCGCTAAAGTTACTTATTTTCTCGACTCTTATCTCATCCTAGAACGTCCTAGGACACATCTATTCTGCTAAGTTATTCACATCCAAAACTAACTCAAACTCAGATTCAAAACAAGGCCAACAAGTCAAAACACTCATCACATATCATAATTCTAACTTCACGGACCCAAAGCAACCCGAACTATAATCAACATGAATTCTTAAGCTAAACATTTAAATCTCCAATTCAGCAAATAAAATACAAAACCCGGACAGAGATTTAAGCTTCTCATGAAAACCCCAAATTGCATTTTCCAATTTTTCGGCCAAACTAAGAAAAATTAGAAATCAAAACTCTTAATCACACGAAACCAAAGGCAAAACAAGCAAACACGAGTTCAATCCAAAGCATAATCCACGGAATCACAAAAATAAAGCCAGACAATCAAAAGCCCTCAATTATGAACCCTAATTTTCGGACTAAGAAAGAATTGAATCTCCTACCTTGATGATGAACTCTCAACGTCACCTTGACCACGACGTCACGCTCAAACCTACACACTCCAGCGATGTCGAACTCTCTCTCTCTCTCTCCGGTCTGGTCGCTCAAAAATCTTCAGAGCGTTTTTTTTTTCTTCTTTTCTTGTGTGTTATGACGAGAAGAAGGAAATAGAAGGTTAAGTATTGGAGAAGATAAGACCAAATGAAACCATCTCCTTTATTTTTCCACGATGACTAAGTTAATAAAGAAGGCTCTAGAATTAAAGATAGAAATAAGGCTGTTTGGGAATTGATAAGGTCGGACTATAATGTCAAAGAATCCTATAACATCAACTTTTCTAATTTCCACCACTATATTTTCTATTTTGTTGCAAATTGATCCTATTTCTCTCAACACTCTCCACTTCATCCATAATTAAGTGGAAAATAAATTAGAAAATAAACCGAGATATTTCTCGTCGATTCTAATTTATTCGGAATATATTTAAGGCGTTTCAAAAATTATTTTCACTCCCGAGACTGTCATTAGTACTCGAGTAATCACCAAAACTCTTGTTCGGGAAATAAAATAATTCGAGTCCCACTCAAAATTATTAAAATGCATTCCGAAATCTTTACTTAGCCTAAAATATATTCCTAAATCCATGGACCATTTCATACTCTCAAGAGATCTCAATTTGCGACAAATACTCGATTCGAAGAAAACTCGTCTATTTATTCTAAATATCCACGATACAAGTTCTATGAAGAGTCTTACTTTACACTTATGGTACGGGGCATGCAACCTACATTGTGCGTGGTTGCGACGCGAGCGAGTGTGGACTCGCCTTGGGCCTGCTTCAAGTGGGCTTGATGGGCTAATTTGTGGCCTGGCCCGTTGGGCTTTCGAATACGGAATTCGACGCAAGTCACTTATAATTTAGTGTTTTATGTTTTTTCGAGAATGACCGATAACATTACCCCCACAAGTTCATTGCTCGGGAGGCCAGGACAATGAACTTTAGTCGTTTTACGCCGATAGTTTGAGGAAAACTGATTTCCTTGCCTTCGCGATTACAAATAATTTTTTCACAACTACACGTGTTCGTGACGTAAAATCAATTATCTTTCTCTACCAGAGATCTTGAGGTGGATTTCTCTCACTTACTTTAGGACCTCTACCATACAGGGAGCGATCTCTTACAAGATTAGAGAAGATTCATCAACACACAGAGGAGGATCCAAGTAGGTAGGAGCTGCAGCTCAACGTGGGCGAGGCGGACGCGATCGCATCAGTCGCTCTGCCCTCGGAGCTGGAGGATGTGCTGCGCTAGCAGGGCATGGCGCGCATGTGGAGACAGACCAGTATGTCGCGCCTTATGATGGACTTGGTCGTGCGCCTTGCACAAGAGGAGTGTGCACGGCACGGGCCGCGAGAGGCTGTGGGGTGCATCTCGTCTAGTCAATCTTTAGGCGGGGTCCCACCCAAGTTTGCCTTTGATGGCATCTTGTTTTATCATATCTGCAAGCCGAAGTCCGAGGGACTTGACGATGACTAGAAGAGCGATGATGGTCTAATCGTGACTTATCAGGGGAAGACCCTGGCGCCCGTCTCGGCTAGCTTGGAAGACAACTACTCTTTTATGTTTGCCAAGGCGTGCTCATTTCGAGGTCTCCGAGAAGGAGCTTGGTGCTGCGAGCCGATGCTTGGTGAAGACGGAGTGGTATCTGGTGGAAGGCTTTGCTGCCTCGGGGATCGATCCTCAAAGTTTGATCACGCATCGGACGTAAGTCGTTCTCAGGGAGGCATACGACGTTCCGACCTTGGTGGAACTTCTCTTGTCTGCGTTTGGGAGGTCGACCCTTATTCCCTAGGCGTAAGTGTGGGTCTCTATTATGGCCTTTCGAGCGGCGCTGTTTCAGTTAGGTCCTCTGGCTAACTTTTTTGCCGACGTAGGGGCAGATAGTCTCGAGTTTATGGAGGAGATTCGACACACATCGGACGCTAAAAAAGATGGCGAGCCTCAGTTGATGGCGTCGACTCCCTTCTTTCCCTTCAGGTCGTGAGGACGTTCCACAGGTGGAGGAAGTCCCTCACGCCGAATCGTCTCCCATGAGCACCGGTCTTCCATGTACTTTCACCTTTTGTCTTGTGACTTTTGTTTCTTTTGGTCAGAGTCTTGACCTTCGTTGTTTTTTGCAGCTTCCTCGTCCAGGGCGAGGGTTCGGGCACACTTGGCGAGATCTTCTCGAGACTCAAGGGCATTGGCAGTGACTCGTTCTCGGATCGCAATGCAGAACGACAAAGAAAAGTCCGATGCCAGTTTCTTGGTAGAGTGCGGTCCTCGCGCTTCTTTAATGCGACCCTCGTCTTCAGTATGTCCGGATACGCCCTCGGACTCGAAGCTTGTGAACTCGATGATTGAGACGGAGGCCTTATAGGTCGGAAGAAAGTGTTGTCAGGGCCTTCAAGAGTCATATTTGAAGGTGTGGAAGGGCATCGTGTCGAGCAACGATGTGGAGTTCTTCCGCAATGGCATTTCTGACACCCAGAGCCTAAGTTTCCTCTCTTTGTCTTATCGCATCCTTTCGCGATGGTTTTGGTTTCGCTGACTTGCTAACTGATCACTTTAGGTGATTGCGCATGAAACCCGGGGCGAGAAGATTCTACACAACTTTATTTGGCACATGGGACTTGTCTAGGAGGAGCTTGCTCAAGCAAACTCTCAGTTGATTCGGCCGAGCAGGTTTCTCAGTCAAGGGTAGAGTTTACGAGTATTCGCGAGCAGCTTTAAGAGACTCGCGTGAAACTAGCAGTTGTCCAAGACCGGTGTGATTGTGCCCAGTTGGTAGTGGCGAGGATGGAGAGTGAGTTGATTATAGAGTGCTAAGCTCTTGAAGTGGTGACTCAATCGACGAAAGTCTTCCGGAGCGAGGTGCATGACCTTCAGTGCCAATTAGACACCCGGACGGATGAGGTGAACTTCATACACGGCCAGCTAGCATCGAGCGAGGCTGCCCATGTTAGGGCAGAGCACGTGCACGACTCTTTGGCGGAGGAGGTTGCTCAACTGACTGCGGAGAAGGCCACAACGGAGCAACTCGCGTTTGACTTGCAAGATGATTTTTATGTTGGGGTTAAAGATGTTGGAATAGATCTAGGATTAAGAATAATTTATCGCTTCTTGTAAGCGGTTGAATATAAAAAATTCTTTAAAACATGTAAAATGATTTTACTACCTAGACAAAGTGCATGAACATATAATCTAAAATAAAACTATAATGTGTTTTCACTCAGTACCAACCTTGCTTGAAGCTTGAGTGTTGAGAAGCTTTTGGATTGGTTGAATTTCTCGTCTACTTCGTGTCTTCTTGAATCCGAGTGACCATGATAGTTTCTACCACTAGAGTCTTCGAGTTTGGAAAGGATTTAATGTGTGGGCACTATTAAACACAATGAATCAAGAACTAGTCTTAGAGCCAAAAAGCTAATACAAAAAGCTAGGTATAATGAAGACCTAGGTACCAAAGCAAAAGAGCAAGAAGAAGAGACGGGGAGAGAGAAGGGACGGCCAACTTAGAGAGAGAAGGTCTAACCAAAAACTTGTTTCAACATTGTGAATGAGGTGTGGTATTTATATGAGAAGGGATTGCCTTGAAGATGTAATTTCCTCTTTTCTATTATTGTTGAATATCACATATTCATGAGCACAATATTTATTTCTCATTCCTATCATAATAATACAAAGGCTGGAAATTTGTTTCCCTTTTTTCTTCTCTTTTGACGTCCAACATCATATAGCATGTGCTATAATTTGTTTCCTCTTTTCCTTTTTGGAAAATATCTTTATACATCAATGCACAAAATAATTTCCCTCTTTCTTTTGATAGAGGCCACAGAAATATCATCTATAGCATGCTTCTACATGTTTCTTTATTTGTTCAAGACAATACAATAAAAGCCCATGTCACATAAAATTCCATAAAATAAAATTCAATCCTCAAGGCCCAAATCCTATTAATGGCCGTGTGAATTACTTCAAATTATCATCATATGATAATGTCCAAAATGTTATTTTTACATTTATACCACCTTATGCCCTTATGGACAAAATTACCCTTTAGACAATTTTCGTAAAATTCGTCTAGTTCAACACTTGAACTTGTTTTGACTTAGCTACTAGTTTAACAAAACCTACTCTAATGACTTGTGATAGTGGCCTCATGGATCCAAATGAACAAAGCTTGAGCTAGCATACTTGGACACAAAAGTTTACAATCCACCAAGGGGAGGCCTTGTCTCATCGTTTTACTCTCGGACGTAGCTCTTTTAGCAATGATCAGAGCAAAGCACCGTTGAGAGTGACTCTTAGTCTGGCGACAATTGCACTTTTCATTAGGGTTGGGGATCGTGGGTTGCAAACAACAAGTATAATCCTCCCACTTAGTTTGTCTCTTATATGTTCGGAAACACGTTTCTTAGTGTATAGAGTGATAGAGTGAAATTCTAAAAATTGATTCTTAAATCGACATGTTTCAAGGGGGAGCAGTGTTAATGCACAAAGACATACTAAGACATTTCCTATTTTCCACAAGGGAATGTGTGTGAGAAAAAGATTTAACTTTTAACTCACCTTGAACACTTGAAGTTTGAGATTACACATCCTCTTGCATCTTCTTGCCAACTAGTCTTTGAGGATACCACCCACTTATATTTTCAAGAGCAATAAATTTTGAACATAAGTGATATAGATATAGTTTTTAAAATATTTTGAAAACATATTTGATTTGGATGACAAAACATTTTCAAGTTTGAAAGTGAAAACAACTTTTCAAAATTCAAGCTAGTTTTTATAAAATCTCAATTTCAAGTAAATAATCAAAATATCAAAACTTTTCAATCTTCGCATTTTGTTTATTATACTTAAAAAACATTTTTTCTCAAGGAAATTTTTTCATTCGAGTTTTAGAACTCTCAAAATGGGATCTAGGATCCGTAATCCAAAATTTTCAGAAATCCTGGAATCCAGGACAACAAGCACCACAGCCTAAAAACATCGTAGACGGCGGCTCCGGTATCCAATTGAGCTAATTCCAAATGATTTGGAAAGTTCACTCATAGCCCTTTAATTCAGTTTAAGAATCATTCAAATCCAAGTTCAGAGCAGAGAGATGCACTCGTTTTACCGAGGGACAGAAATTCGGCCGATGACAAAAATGCAAAAGAATTAGGTGTAACAGAATGTTTTATTGAGTTGTTAAAGTCTTATTAATGTGTTTTATTAATAAGAAAATAGTATAGAACAAAAGAAGATGACAACTAACGTAAAACAAGCGAGTAAATAAATAAAGCTAACAAGACAATGTTACTACTTCATACAATTACCCGAAATTCTCAAACTTCTCAAAACGCGATTTTGATTATTAAAAAATTAAAAACTTTTAGAATTGATTCTAATGTGTTTTAAGATCATCCCAATAGTATAGAAAATCAACATGCATTTTAATTTATAGGCGCGAGCAATAAATTAAAAAAAATCTAAAAAACAATTATAGCAAATTCATTACCCGAGTTAAATTAAGAAAAACAATTTTCATACTCATAGTTTAAATTACGTGCACATGCTTAAACTTTGACCATAGCTTTGATACCATTTGTTGGATTAAGAATAATTTATTGACTCTAGCAAGCGTCGGAATATAAAAAATTCTTTAAGACATGTAAAACGATTTTATTACCTAGACAAAGTGCATGAACATATAATTTAAAATTAATAACTATAAAGAGTTTTCACTCGGTACCAACCTCGTTAGAAGCTTGACCGTTGAGAAGCCTTTGGAAAATTTGAATTGCTCGTCTCCCTACTTAGCTTGTCTCCTTCGTGTGTTCTTGTATCCGCGTAACCACGATAGTTTCTACCACTAGAGTCTTTGAGTTTAGAAAGGATTTAGTGAGTGGGTACTTTTAAACACAATGACTCAAGAACTAGTCTCAGAGCCAAAGAGCTAATACAAAAGCTAGGTCTAATGAGGACCTAGATGGCAAAACAAAAGAACAAGAAGAGAGAGAGAGAGAGAGAGAGAGAGAGAGAGAGAGAGAGAGAGAGAGAGAGAGAGAGAGAGGGGGTCGGCCAAGTCTAGAGAGAGAAGCTCTCAATCTCAAAAACTTGTTTCAACATTGTGAATGAGATGTGGTATTTATAGGAAAAGGGATTGCCTTGAAGAGGTAGTTTCCTCTTTTCAATTGAATATCACATATTCATGACCACAATTTTATTTCTCATTCCTATCATAATAATACCAAGGTTGGAAATTTGTTTCCCTTTTTCCTCTAGCTTGGCCGTCCAACTCAATAGCAACATGCTATAAATTTGTTTCGTCTTTTCCTTTTCGTCAAGTATCTACATACATCAATGCACAAAATAATTTCTCTCTTTTTTTATGATGGAGGCAGCGAAATTTTCTTCTAGAACATGCATCTAGATGTTTCTTTATTTGTTCCACAACACAAAGAAAGCCAATGTAGAATTTTCACATAAATGTTGGTCATGTGGATCCATTACATTGTCAGCATATGCCAATGTCCAAAATCTTATTTTGACATTTATACCATCTTATTTCCTTATGGACAAATTTATCCTTTAGAAAATTTTCGTAAAATTCGTATAGTTCAACACTTGAACTTGTTTTGACTTAGCTACTAGTTTAACAACACCTACTCTAATGACTTGTGATAGTGACCTCATGGATCCAAATGAACAAAGCTTGAGCTAGCATACTTGGACACAAAAGTTCACAAACCTTTTCCAAGTTTTAGATTAATGTCCACTAACTCCACTAAAGAATTGACACTAAAAATCTCTCGGTTCAAATGAATATTTTTGTACTCAAAATACTACTTAATTTTGATGAGTGGATCCATTGAATATTGTTGTCGCACGAAAATGAACAACTATTTAAAACCTCGGGTGGTTCGATCCAAGGCCGGACCAAGTGATCGCACCCGGGCCAAGAGTGTGAACTCGATAGTCTCGAGCTAGGGTTTTCTGTGATCAACCCGCCTCTCGGGAGAGGTAGGGGGTGAGGAGGAGGAGTGACCGTGCCTTGGTTGTCGGCTGCCTACGTACCCGTGCGTGGGATCAGGTCAGAACATAGTTCAAGCGTGAAAGACGCAGTATGAGGCGTAGAACCTCGGCGGAGAAGCGTGCTCAACGAAGGAGACGGGGCACGAGAAGTCCTCGGCAGCGTCTCAAAACCTCGGAGATCGCGTACGCGTCTAGCGTGTTAGACGCGCGAGGGGAACTCTAGTCGAGAACCCTAGGGGCGTGCTTGAGCACCGGAGAACGTTCGGTCAGAGGGAGCGACGCCCGGGAAGTCCCCGTGAGTGCTTCAGAACCTCTGAGAATGGGGGAGAAAGAAGAGAGACTGCTTCAGGCCAAATATGGCATCCAGAGAAGCAGAGAAGAGTAAGAAATCGAGCGTGTCGATAGGAGATGAAGGGATGATTTTCCCCTTAATGGGAGGGGGTTTATATAGGTGTTTGAGGACCCTAAGGGGGTCATTCGGCGTCCATGTGGGACTAGGAACGCGTCTCTTTTCAAGAAGAGGCGTACAACCCGCGGCGCACAACCTGCAGCGCACGACCTGCGCGGCGCGCGACTCATGGCGCGCGGTGCCAAAACCCGCGGCGCACAACCTGCGGCGCACGACCTGCGCGGCGCGCGGTGCCAAAACCCGCGGCGCACAACCTGCGGCGCACGACCTGCGCGGCGCGCGGCGCGCGGTGCAGAACCCGCGGCGCTCGCTGGGCTTCGTTTCTGTGGGCTTTTTGCGACCGTCTCGCTTCCGGGCCCGTTGAACTATTGTGGGCATGGTATTTTGTGTTATGACACAAATATTTGTTTGACGGATAGGACTCGAGTTGGTGCTCGACTCGAGGAGCGAAGCTCGACTCGAGGAGACCGACCCGAGGCTCAACTCAAGGAGCGATGCTCGACTCGAGGAGACCGACTCGAAGCTCAACTTCAAGGAGCGAAGCTCGACCTGAGGAAACCGACTCAAGGCTCAACTCGAAGAGCGAGGCTCGATTCGAGGATTCGACTCAAGTCTCAACTCGAGGGGCTAAGCTCGACTCAAGAAGTCAAGAGGTTGGGCGAGGGCTTGAAGACTTGCCGCTCTTCAGGACCTCCGGCCTGACCATCGGCCCTTTGAGCGACGTGCCTTCTTGGCGTCTTGGGTTTTCCGAAAACGACCGACAACATTAGCCCCCCAAGTTCATTGCTCGGGAGGTCCCGGGCGGTGAACTTTTAGTTGTTTCCGCCGGGTGTTTGAGGAAAATAGACTTCCTAGAGCTTCACTGTCACGAAGCTTTTGTGGTTATGAAGGATATTCTCACAATTGCTAATGCGCTCTCTCGCTTTTCCGTCTCTCTCGACACACGTGTGTGATCGACACGTGGAGGAGGATCCAAAAGATAGGAGACGTAGCTTGACATGGGCGAGGCAGACGCGTTTGCGTCCGTCGCTCTAGCCCCGGAGCAAAGGGGACATTCGTGGGCAAGCGGGACACGCATTTGTGTAGAGGCGTACCGGCGTCTCGCAGCTCGTTGATCTTTTGGCGAAGTCATGCCCAAGTCTTTCTTCGATGGCATTTTGCTTGATAATATCATCAATCCGGAGTCCATGGGACTCGACGGTGACTAGCAGGGCGACGATTGTGTAATCGTGACCTATTAGAGGAAGATCATGGCTTCCGTCTCGGCCAGCTTGGAAGGCGACTGCACTTTTGCATTTTGCAAAGGCGTGCTCATTCCGAGGTCTCGAAGACGGAGGTTGATGTTGCGGGCTGATGCTTCGAGAAGACGGAGTGGCACCTGGCGGAAGGCTCTGCCGCACCGGAGGGCTTCAACTGCTCGGGGATAAACGCTAAAAGTTTGACCACGCATCAAGCATAAGTCGGTCTCACGGGGCATCCGCCATTCCCGCCCTGGTGACGCTTCTTCGTCTGTGTTCGGAAGATCGGCCCTTATTCCCCAGGCGCGAGCGCGGGTCTCTACTTTGGCTAACCTGTTCTTCACGTCGCTCCAGGTGCTTGCTCGAGGAGCAGGACTCGACTCGAGGAGACTGACTCAAGGCTCGATTCGAGGAGCGAAGCTCGACTCGAGGAGACTGACTCAAGGCTCGACTAACGGAGCGAAGCTCGACTCGAGGAGACTGAATCAAGTCTCAACTCGAGGAGCGAAGCTCAACTCGGGGAGCCGACTCAAGTCTCAACTCGATGGGCTAGGCTCGACTCGGGGAGCCGACTCAAGTCTCAACTCGAGGGGCTAGGCTCGACTCAAGGAGATTGGCTGGACTTTAAGGAATATGACTCTACTCGAGGAGTGATGCTCGACTCGAGGAGTATGACTCGATTCGAGGAGCAAGACTCAACTCGGGGAGAATGACTTGATGAGTGATGTTCGACTCGAGGGGGATGACTCGAGGAGAGTGACCCGACTCGAGGAGCATGGCTTGATTTGAGGAACATGTCTTGACTCGAGGAGCACGGCTCGACTCAAGGAGAGCGAGTCGACTTTAAGGAGCGATGCTCGACTCAAGGAGAATGACTCGACTCGAGGGGCAAGACTCGACTCAAGGAGGGCTACTCGACTTAAGGAGCGATGTTCGACTTGAGGAGACTGGCTCGGTGAGAGTGACCCAACTCGAGGAGCAAGGCTCAGCTCGAGGATAATGACTTGACTCAAGCAGCAAGGCTTGACTTAAGGAGAGCGCGCCTTGACTCGAGGAGAATGACTCGACTCGAGGAGCGTGTCTCGACTCGAGGAAATTGACTCGTTTCAAGGAGCGAGATTCGACTCGAGGAGAATGACTCGACTCGAGGAGGTTCTATACGACCTCATTTGTTGCCTGGGACTCTTCCAGGAGGAGCTTGCTCGAGTGAAGTCTCAGCTAGCTCAGGTTGAGCGAGGTTCTCGCTCAGAGGCGGAGTTTGCGAGTTTTTACGAGAAGCTTTGATTAGCTCGCACGGAATGGAGAGTCTCCCAAGGCGGGTGTGATCGTGCTCAGTCGGCGGTGGCGGAGATAGCATGAGCTGTGCCTAGTGTGGCGGTTCTGGTGCATTGCGGTTAGTCATCATATGCAATGCCTTGTGGTGACTTAGAGCGCGTCGTTAGAGACGGCTCTGTATGTTGTTTTAGGCATCGTAGGCACGTCGTGAGGGATGGCCTAGATGCGGCATGTAGGCTACTTAGGTGCGTCGCGAGGGACGACTTGGTTGCGCCATGTGGGCGTCTTAAGTGCGCCATGTAGGCGTCTTAGGTGCGTCGCGAGGGACGACTTGGTTGCGCCATGTGGGCGTCTTAAATGTGCCATGTAGGCGTCTTGGGTGCGCCATGTAGGCGTCTTAGGTGTGTCGCGAGGGACGACTTGGTTGCGCCATGTAGGCGTCTTACGTGCGCCATGTAGGCATCTTAGGTGCGTCACGAGTGACGGCTTGGTTGCGCCATGTAGGCGTCTTAGGTGCGTCACGAGTGACGGCTTGGTTGCGCCATGTAGGCGTCTTACGTTCGCCATGTAGGCGTCTTAAGTGCGCCATGTAGGCGTCTTAGCCTACATCTCTGGGATGGCTTATGGCGCGCCGCGGAGGCGTCTTAGCCTGCATCTCTGGGATGGCTTGTGGCGCGCCGCGGAGGCATCTTAGCCTGCATCTCTGGGATGGCTTGTGGCGCGCCGCGGAGGCGTCTTAGCCGGTCATATCTGGGATGGCTTATGGCGATCCGCAGAGGCGTCTTAGCCTGCATCTCTGGGATGGCTTATGGTGCGCCGCGGAGGCGTCTTAGCCTGCATCTCGGGGATGGCTTACGGCGCGCCGCGGAGGCGTCTTAGCCTGCATCTCTGGGATGGCTTGTGGCGCGCCGCGGAGGCGTCTTTAGCCTGCATCTCGGGGATGGCTTATGGCGCGCCGCGAATGCGTCTTTAGCCTGCATCTCGGGGATGGCTTATGGCGCGCCGCAGAGGCGTCTTTAGCCTGCATCTCGGGGATGTCTTACGGCGCGCCACGGAGGCGTCTTACGTGCACGCTTGTTCCCGTTTTATGTTCGGGTGTTTTGTTTTGATGGAGCGTGCTTTCTTTTTGTGGAGCGTACTTTCTTGAGGATTTTGAGCGTACTTACCATTGCCAATGGCACTAGGCCCCCGAGTTTTTGGGTTTACGATCGTATTTTGATGACTGAAAATCTTTGATAAAGTGGATTTTGAAAGAAAAACCTCGAACTTTATTAGTATTGCAAAAATTTGAAATCCTAAAACATTGGCTCGTAGGCCTTATTGAATGTTGGAAAGCAAAGAAATAAAATGGGGGGAAGCGCTGGCTACTGGTAGTACTTTCTCAAGTGTTCCGCATTCCACATGCGACGGATCGGTGCCCGTGTATTTGATGTAGCGTATCTCGTCATGTACGACTTGGCAGACTTTGTGGGGTCCCTCCCTGTTTGGGATGAAGACGTCGGCACCTTGCACTTGGGCGTCATGCAGAGGTCTTCGTGGATTTCGCGGAGGACCTTGGTCGACTCGACGCTATCTCTGAATTAGGAGATCGTGTTAACCGTCTTTCTAGCGGTCTTTCCATCGATTCTTTGGATGTAGCATACTCTAGCTTGGGATTGGTCTCCAGCCATGATGCCGATTCCATCCTTAGTTGGGAACTTCACCAGTAGGTGGTATGTTGAAGTAATAGCCCTTAGTCGGTTCAATGTGGGTCGCCCGATGATTAAGTTGTAGGGCGACTCTTGATCGACCACTAGGAACGGGACCATGTGAACAGCCTCAATTCCTCCGGGGGTCCCAAAGGTGACCAGCAGGTCGATGATGCCCTCGATCATAACCTTTTCCCCAGTGAACCCAAATAATGGCGTTTGGGTCGGAGTCGGGCGCAGCCCCCCGAGCTTCATGCGCTCTAGGGTGGACTTGAAAATTATGTCGGCAGCGCTGCCGTTGTCGATGAGAACTCTTTTCACCAAGTTATTAGCCACTTGGTCTTTGAGCACAATCGCGTCATTGTGCGGATGCACAACTCGCTTGGCCTCTTTGTTGGTGAAATGCATCGTCTCGTGAGGTACGGACGGAGTATCCTCGTAGGTGAGGTTGACGTGCATAGCAGCGTCTTCTTGAGCCACGGACCTTAGGAATCTTTTCCGTTGTCGGGCTGAATCTCCATCTTGTGGGCCACCTAGTATGGTGGTTACAATGTGGAGTTGTGGATTGGCATTGGCAGTAGCCGTGGTTCGGTCGGCAGAAGCGGCTGTTCCTCCTCCCTTGCCAGACTGTGGTCTGTTCGAGGTGGGGCCCGCAGGGCTAATCATGCGTAACACGAACTCTTTCAGCTCACCTCGTTGGATCAAAGCCTCGATCTGCCTTTTAAGACTGTAGCATTCGGAGGTCAAGTGACCGTATTCCTGATGGAACTCACAATATTTAGATCTATCGCGAGTCGCGAGATCTTTGCTCATTGGAGCCGGGGGAGTGAATTTGTCACGTGCCAGAGCTAGGATTTGATCCGGCGTTGTGTTCAACGGCGTGAACGACGTGTAGCCCTTAAAGTCTTCCGCAAGTCGCGGCTTCTGGGGCATCGGAGGTCGTCTATTAAAAGTCTGACCTCCTCTGTTTCGCCTTTTACGGGAGTTTCCTTGCTCGTTGCTAGGCTCGTCTCGGTGGTGAGGGCTTTGATCATTGCACTTGCGACCATCGAGGTAATCTTCGACTCCCATGAAGGTCTTGGCTCGAGTCATTAACTCGGCCATGGTAGAAGGGACACGGCCGACGATGGACTTAAGGAAGTCACTTGTGCGCAAGCCTTCAATGATGGCAGTGATTGCGTCTTTGTCGTCAAAGCGGTCGACCTTATTCGATTCTTCAGTGAATCGGGCGAGGTGTCGTCTAAGAGACTCGCCATCCTCTTGCCTGATTGACCACAGGTACATCTTGGTCTTCTTTTGGACCATAGACGTAGCGAACCGTGCTAGGAACATGTCCTTCAGGTCTTTGAACGAGCGGATGCTTCCCGGCCTTAAGTTCTTGAACCACTCGAAGCCGGGTCCGGCGAGGGTAAGACTAAAAGCTTGGCACATAGCGCCGGGAGTGACACCCTGCATTGTCATCCAGGTTTCATAGTGCTGGATACGATAAGCGGGATCCGCTTTCCCATCATAGGGAGAGAGGTTCGGGAGTTTGAAATTTCCCGTACACACCTCGGCCAATATCTGAGCCGTGAAAGGCGACGAATTCTCCTCGACGACCCCATAGGCACTTCCGCCTATTCCGTGTTCTCGGAGATCTCGTACTTCATTTCGAAGATTATGGATCAATAGTGACCACATCGAGACCGGTAGTCGGAGTAACTCCCTGTTCGGGAGGAGTCAACCGTTGCCTTTCATATGACCATTGACCCGTGCGGCGGTTCCCGTTAGTTGGGGCTGCTACGGGGACATTTGGCCGAGAGCTTAGTCGCTCTCTTAGGTCATCGCCACGCTTGATGCGTTGAGCAGTGAGATGGTCCCTAAGATCAGGGCTTGTCGTACGGAGGCGCAAGCTTCGTCTGCGACGGCGCGCTCTCCGCGTGCCTTGACTTTCCGCAACGTTCTCCCTTTGACCTAGTCGGTCGAGGGCTGAGCGTCGGGAATTCCCCTCTTGAGAAACTGTCGGCGCGTCTCCTACTCGGGGTAGGGGATTTGAAGGACTGGCTTCAAACACGGCGGGGAGTCCCCCGTCCTTCGTGAGAGAAGTCTCGATACCCTCCGAATCGCCAGTACCCTCGTAGTCAGGGTCGCGGTCGCGACTTTCCTCATTGAGGTTCTCGGGATCCCCGTTGGGGATCGCCGTGTTATGCGCGCATTGCTCCACAGCGAGTCGGCTGTGGTACCTCGCGTTCTTTGCCTTTAGTTGGCGGATACTCTCCTCTAACTCCATGATGCGGTCGTCCCTGCTATCAGGAGATGGAGATGGTGAACGGGTCGAGCTCTCTTCGTGGAGCGACTCTTCGTCACCATGCGCTCGGGAGCGCAAGAAGTATTTCTTGGTCCCAGTGACGTTTTCGGGGTTGTTCACGCCCTCAGAACGTACGGGTGGTTGGCTACTCATCGTTTCTCAAGTTCGAGATGGTTGAGTTCGCAGAAGAAAAGAAGAAGATGAACAGAAGGGATTTCGGGCTGAATAGGTCGGGAAGTCCCCTCCTTCTAACGCCAAAATGTTGTCGCACAAAAATGAACAACTATTTAGAACCTCGGGCGGTTCGATCCAAGGCCGGACCAAGTGATCGCACCCGGGCCAAGAGTGTGAACTCGATAGTCTCGAGCTAGGGTTTTCTCTGATCAACCCGCCTCTCGGGAGAGGTAGGGGGTGAGGAGGAGGAGTGACCGTGCCTTGGTTGTCGGCTGCCTACGTACCCGTGCGTGGGATCAGGTCAGAACGTAGTTCAAGCGTGAAAGACGCAGTATGAGGCGTAGAACCTCGGCGGAGAAGCGTGCTCGACGAAGGAGACGGGGCGCGAGGAGTCCTCGGCAGCGTCTCAGAACCTCGGAGATCGCGTACGCGTCTAGCGTGTTAGACGCGCGAGGGGAACTCTAGTCGAGAACCCTAGGGGCGTGCTTGAGCACCGGAGAACGTTCGGTCAGAGGGAGCGACGTCCGGGAAGTCCCCGTGAGTGCTTCGGAACCTCTGAGAACGGGGGAGAAAGAAGAGAGACTGCTTCAGGCCAAATATGGCATCCAGAGAAGCAGAGAAGAGTAAGAAATCGAGCGTGTCGATAGGAGATGAAGGGATGATTTTCCCCTTAATGGGAGGGGGTTTATATAGGTGTTTGAGGACCCTAAGGGGGTCATTCGGCGTCCATGTGGGACTAGGAACGCGTCTCTTTTCAAGAAGAGGCGCACAACCCGCGGCGCACACCGCGCGGCGCGCGGTGCCAAAACCTGCGGCGCACAACCTGCGGCGCACGACCTGCGCGTCGCGCGACTCTTGGCGCGCGGTGCCAAAACCCACGGCGCACAACCTGCGGCGCACGACCTGCACGGCGCGCGAGCCTTGGCGCACGGTGCAGAACCCGCGGCGCGCGCTGGGCTTTGTTTCTGTGGGCTTTTTGCGACCGTCTCGCTTCCGGGCCCGTTGAACTATTGTGGGCATGGTATTTTGGGTTATGACACAAATGTTTGTTTGACGGATAGGACTCGAGTTGGTGCTCGACTCGAGGAGACCGACCCGAGGCTCAACTCAAGGAGCGATGCTCGACTCGAGGAGACCGACTCGAAGCTCAACTTCAAGGAGCGAAGCTCGACCTGAGGAAACCGACTCAAGGCTTAACTCGAAGAGCGAGGCTCGATTCGAGGAACCGTCTCAAGTCTCAACTCGAGGGGCTAAGCTCGACTCAAGAAGTCAAGAGTTTGGGCGAGGGCTTGAAGACTTGCCGCTCTTCAGGACCTCCGGCCTGACCATCGGCCCTTTGAGCGACGTGCCTTCTTGGCGTCTTGGGTTTTCCGAAAACGACCGACAACAAATATTATCTATGTTTACCCTTCATGAATATCATCAACTAGATGAGATTTATAAAATTACCATTTTACCCTTATAGCTGTTATTTCCTCAATTCTTTTGTTGCTTGTGAATAAATTAGAAACAATGTATTGACGAGGTGCTAACATGTCACATTGATTCATCCAAAAAAGTCATGAGTCAATTTGGACACTGGCCAGTTCGTTTATCACTAGGACAAAATACGTTATCCGGTGCGACGAATGTCGCACCCAATGCCTCAAATGTCGCACCCAATGCCTCAAATGTCACACCTAATCCATAGAACCCGGCGTGGAACCTGGCGTCTACTGATCCGTCCCACCTGGTTGCGATGCAGGCGGAGGTTGAGGAGTCGTGGGAGGCTGGTTGTGCTGCTGGCTGAGGAAGGCGATCTGTTGCCGCATCACTTGCAGCTCGGCTTGTTGGGCATCCATCTGAGCTCGCATCTCGGCAACCAATGGATCGGTCTGAGATGACGAACTTGACGAGCCTCCATCTAGCGTTTGGGCAACACCCAACGATGACCTTGGGATCGAAGGCCCTAAACCGACTTCCCAGTCTCTGCGCACTCCCAAAACATCGCGCATCGCGTACATCTCCACATCTTCTTGGGAGATCACGATGTTTTGCTCCTCCACTTGCCGCAAAATATCTATCGTCTGGGCGGTGACTTGATCCTTCAAACTAAAACCACAAAAAACTTATCAGATAAGAAGAAATAAAGTAATTAAATATAGTAAATAAAAAAAATTAACTTACGTATTGCGTCTTCGCGAAGTCCGTCGTCCACGATCCCTTAGCGTCCTGGTGTTTTTCTAACCATATCGCTAAAGACGAGCCTATACTCCCATCTTCTCTTCGCTGTAATTTTTCAACATTAAAATATGAATCACATATATATTACATATTAATTTTAAGAGACTTACGTTCCTCGAGCGATGACCAAAAAAACTAAGCGAGCCTTGCCTCGCCTTCGTCTTCTTCATCTTCGAATTTTCCCGGTTGCAGAGAGATTTCGCATGCACGACATAAATACGTGAAGTTTAATTTTAAGAAATTTGAATAATCATCGGAAGTTCAACTCATACCTTATGTTCTGGCGAGTCGAACGCCTCTATTGCTTTCAACCAGGCTTCCTGGTTGTAGCCATCGGGAGTTTCATTTTTAGCGAGATCCTTACTCCCGCAAAATGTCTTGAAGAAGAGCTGCGACAACCTCGACTTCTGGCCACGACGCATCCTCTTCGCATCGCGAATGATAGCCATATCAATCTCGTTGCGAATAGGATCTGCAGGCACAAGCTCGCCACTCTCGGGATGTGCATAAACGAAGTTATACTCGTTATGAATCGAGTTCATAAGAGCCGCCACACTCTGCGCAGGCACATGATTCCAGTCTGGGAGGTCGACTGGAATGGTACTCTTGATCAGGTTTCCTAATCGGTTTTGGAACGTCCCGATCAACGGATTTTGCTCCCTGACGTCTTGGTAGAACGCATGCGCATTCTGATCGTAGCGAACTGTGTTCGCTCCAGGGGTCCCAACACGAGCTCTCGCAGAAACGACGTCAGTCGTTGGTCCCCGCTTCTTCCTCGGCATCTGCGGGGGGTCACGCTCTCCTCCTGATGGGTCCTGACCTGAAGTAGACATCCTGCAAAATGAATTGTAGTTAGTATTTTTAATTACTATGTAATTACTATTCGACGACTACGGTTATTACATGGTGTTAGTCATTCATCGTTGTCACTCGATGATTCTTTACGACCCCGATGTCCAGACATCTCACGTTATTGCAAGACTTACAAGGACAACGATAATGACCGTTTTCGTTCGGGAGTCTGCTTGCAACGCGGATAAACTCGTTAACCCCTGTTTTATATTGCAAACTCAACCGATTGTTCTCGGTAATCCAGTCCCTACTTGGATTTGACATTCTTCTGAATGAGACGGGAAATTGGGGGATAAAACTGAATCGTTAGAATTCATTTTGTAAGAATGAATTATTAGGAAATTGAGAGGTAAAATTGAGAGTGAATCGTTAATATTTGAAATTTAGAGTGAATTATTATGAAATTGAGAGTGATGAATTGTTAGGAAATTGATAGTGGATCGTTAATATTTGAAAGATTCGAGAGCGAATTTGTAAGAATGAAAGAGAAATTGTGATTGACATGTATTAATTTTGAAAAGTGGTTAGAATTCGTTAATATATACAAATTCACTACTGATTTCATTAACGAGTTAACCAATTTCGACCAATTAGTTAATTCGTTAAAATATATTATCAAAAGAGTTAATTTTCTTGAAAATACGTTTTATTCTACCAAAAATTCGGCAGAGTTTCCCCTAAAATATTGACTAACCAAGATCTGCAATTAAAAAAAAAAACACATATATAACCAACCAAGACTATCTTATTAACATACTAAATACTAAATTGAACCTTCGTAGCTCCATTGCAATAAATTTTCAATAAGTTTAAATTAAATTAAATATGTTACTAATTCATTTTAAAATATATTCATATATATTATTAATTAATCTAACAAAAAAAGTATTAAATTAATTAATTAACCAAATTTTCAACAAATTGCAATCAACTTAAACAAATCATGTTACAATTACATTAAATTACACTAAACACGTTATTAATTAATTTAATATATTACTTTTAACTTAATTAATCTAATCTAACGTGTTAACATCTAATCAAAGTTATATTTTCATATATATTACTAATTAATCTATATGAAATAATCTAAAAATATTAAATAATCTATAAATATTAATAATTACAAATAACTACTAACGTTTTTCCGAGGCGACGACGGGGCTGCGAGACGACGGGGCTGCGGCGACGGCTGGGCCGAGGGTGGGCCGGGGGCTTGGCCGAGGGCTGTTGTGCGTTCGCCGGGGGCTGGGCCGAGGGTGGGCCGGGGGCTCGGTTTTCGTTCTCGGTGGTGTTCGAGGAGGGAGCGAGGTGGTGTTCGAGGGAGCAAGGCCGGACCGGTGTACGAGGTGAGGACTAGTTCGCTGGAAGATGTTCGGGTGGGTCGGGCCTGGTCGGAGAGAGACAGAGTGAGATTGACGGAGAGAGAGTGAGACAGAGAGAGAGAGAGAGTGAGGCGTACCTGGAGGACGGCGAGCTTCACGGCGCTGGGGAATGGAGGCGGGGCTGGTCGCGCCGGAGACGAGCGTCGGGCTGGAGGCGGGGCTGGTCGCCCGGGGACGAGCGTCGGGCTGGAGGCGGGGCTGGTCGCGCCGGGGACGAGCGTCGGGCGCTGGAGGCGGGGCTGGTCGCGCCGGGGACGAGCGTCGGGCGCTGGAGGCGGGGCTGGTCGCGCCGGGGACGAGTGTCGGGCTGGAGGCGGGGCTGGTCGCGCCGGGGAATGGAGAGAGAGCTTCACGCGTGGCGGGCTGGAGGCGGGGCTGGTCGCGCCGGGGACGAGCGTCGAAGAGAGAGAGAGAGAGAGAGAGAGTTAGAGAGAGAAGAGAGAGTTAGAGAGTGAGAGAGGCGGTTTGGGCGAAGAAGAAGACGTTCGGGTATTTAACATACCCTAAACCTATTAGGTGCGACACAGTCGCACCAAATAGTCATAAGTGTCGCACCTAATATGACTATTAGGTGCGACACTGTCGCACCCAATGTGAAATTCCAGAACCCAAAATATTCGGAGGGAATTTCTGACCGTTTTAAGTTTTTAAACCCATTAGGTGCGACACGAGTCGCACCCAATGGTATTAGGTGCGACAAATGTCGCACCCAATAGTATCCGGTGCGACAATTGCATATCAGGTGCGACAAAGTCGCACCGGATAGCCATAATCATCAGCGAAATTTTTAGGCGCTTGGAAGACTATCTGGTGCGACATGTCGCACCTAATATGTTCTTAGGTGCGACATGTCGCACCTAATACCCTTCCACACCTAATATGTTAATTTGTAGTAGTGTATTCACATTCCAAGGAACAAAGCATGAGGTGATATACATTGCATTTCAGCAATCTTGTACATGAATTCCATATCTATGAGATCTTCACAAAGTTGTTCATGACATCTTCATAACTTACTTCATCAATAGGTCTTGTCTATACCACATAGTGAATCTAGAACTTTGACTTTCTAAAATGAGAGTACGTAAGCTATGAAATGACATGTCTCATTTCAGGATTGAGGTAAGCATGATGCAATTCATACATAGTGACTTTGAGACAGAAGAGGTTAAATGGTTTGTTCTTGTACTGTCTCTAGAAGTGCACTGGTCTATTCAGTATCTTCAGAAGTTTCCTAGGAAGGCTATTGAGTCTCCAATTCTCTATGTCTCATAACCAAACATCATAGGTTTTCCTAAGAATCATACTGAGATCAATAGCCCTTTGGTCCTTAGGTTGTGAATATATTATTTTAAGCAAAGCATGAAGAGTTTGTTCATGCAAATCTATATTTGACTCTTCATTTGTTGTTAGGTTTGTTTAAGGACTAAAGACTAAGGTTTATCATAAAGCTTCAAACAAACAAGGAAGAATAAATTAAAGTTTCAACTCTTTATTAATTATTCAGCAGTTATAAGTTAGTGTCTTTGTGAGACTTTATTACATCAAATACATATAAGCATCAACTATTACTCTTCTTGTGGGCACCAATGCCAACAGAGAAGGCAGCGGTGGAACAACTTGCATATGACTTGTAAGACGATTTCGATGTCGGGGTCGAGGAGGCGAGGCATGCTGCGACAGTGGAGTGTCACGAACCTACACTATAAGAAATACCACATTTAGCGACGAAACTATTAGCGACGACTTAATCGTCGCTAATAAGTCGTCGCTAATCACCCTTTTAGCGACGATATTATCGTCGCTGATTTTTTGGTACCAAAAATATTAAAGTTTCGCGGCAAATATAATTAGCGACGAATTTATCGTCGTTAATTCTTTTTGGTCGTCGCTAAGTTCGCGGGAAAATATTTAGCGACGATAAATTCGTCGCTAATGATTTGTGAATTCATTTAGCGACGATATTATCGTCGCTAATAATGTAGAATTAATTTCTAATTTTAAAGAGGAAAAAATCCCTCCAATTTAATTAAGACAAAAACATTTAGCGACGATTTTCTCGTCGCTAAATATTTTTTTTTCGTCGGTATACATTTAGCGACGAATAAATCGTCGCTAAATGTTTTAGAATTTTAAAGAGGGAAAAATCCCTCCCATTTAATTAAAACGAAATGATTTAGCGATGATTACGTCGTCGCTAAATCTTTATGACAACTATTAGCGACGAAAAAGTCATCGCTAAATGCTTAATTATTTAAATACCAGATCGCGACCGAGTTCCCCCATTTCGTTTTCTTAACCTAAATCGCCATTTTCTCTCTTTTTCTCCTCTCCGCCGTCTGTCCCCCGTCCGTCCGCCGTGTGCCGCCGACGCCGTCGACGCCGACCTCGTCCTCCCCGGTAAGTCTCTCTCTCCTCACACATCTCTCATTACCTCTCTCTCTCTCTCCCGTTGCAGCTCCTCCGCCGCTCCGCCGCTCTGCCGTCGACGCCGTAGCCGCTTCCCCGCCGACGCCGTCCTTGTCCGTTTCCCCGCCGACGCCTTCCCGTGCGCTCTCGAACATACATCTCCGTAAGTTTTTTTTATAACTTTATATATATATATATATATATATATTAATTATTTATAGAATTAATATATTAGTTATATATATTAGTTATTTATATATATATATAACTTTATTTATATATTAGTTATAAATATAAATGAATTAATTAGTTATAAATGTAAATGATTTAATTAGTTATATTTACATAATTTATATTTATAGAATTATATATTTGTTATAAATTTTATAAATTATAAATGAATTAATTAGTTATAAATGAGTTATATATTTGTTATAAATTTTATAAATATTTAAATTAGTTTTGTTTACACAAATATTTAAATTAGTTATAAATTTTAATATTAGGTATAAATATTTAAATTAGTTATAAATATTTATATTAGGTAAAATTATGTAAAAACATGTAAAAACATTTAGTTAGTTTATGTAAATTAAATGGAATTGTATTTAATTCTTGTTAGAAATGATTAAAAATGTGAAATTAATTAGTTGATATGGATTATGAATTTTAATAATCGAACCACTGAGGTTGGATTTATTGTTAGTTTTAGGATGTTTCTATGCACGTTTTAAAGTTAAAGGCTTGATGCCGATTGTTAAGTTTATAGGGGAGGTTCTGCCAAAATTTCGGTAGGATCGTGAAATTATAAAATAAAATCCGAAAACTACTAAATTTTGAAGTGTTCAATCTATAGGTAAAATGAGTTATCCAAATAGGAATTGGATAATCGAGGACCAACGTTTAAGCGTTGAGTTTGCGGCTGGCATGACAGACTTCATGGCAATGGCCCGACAACACGTAAATGTCGAAGGACGAGTTAAGTGTCCATGCAAGAGGTGTAACAACGTGTTGATGCAAAAAATTCATGATATAGAGAATCATCTCTTTATCAGAGGATTTAACGTGATAGTAGAAGAACGACTCAGAATAGCGGGGTATGTGTACCAAGTGAAGGAGGTTACGACTTCTACGGTCAAGTAGAAAACGTCATTGTCTTGACTTATTAGAACAATTGTCGTTTCGTCTTATTTCAATGTCGTTGGTTCGGTGACCAAGATCCGTGGAAAAGGACACGCAACGACAATAACTTGACAAGCGTGTATGTGGCAAAAGAATGGTACAAAGACGAGCCATTTATTTTGGCAACTCAGGCGAAACAAGTTTTCTACTTGGAAGATAACTTGAATGGTTCTGATTGGCGAATCGTCGAAGAGTGTAATCATCGAAATGTGTGGGATCTTCCTGATATTGACCTCATTCATGGTCAATCTTCGTCTTCAGTTCAGTTGTCAGTAGAACCGTCAGATTTAGATTCATTGTCGACGCGTCATCAGTCTGCGATACCAGAGCCCGTGAGCAACGACGCAGTGAACTTGGAAAATATTGAAGAAGAAGAATTTTTCGATGACGAAGAAACTGAGGACGAAGATTTGATGGAAGAAGATGATTTGTCAGACGACGATGATTGATAGTATATAACGTTTTTCATTTACTTACTAAATTAACTGATTTAAATCATTACGAATGCATAACTAAATAAATTTTGTTTTGAATTTCAGATGGCTGCGGCTACAGGAGCTGGAGGCAGCGGAGGCGGGGATAACTACTTAGCCCGTCTCCTGAATTATTTCCAGTCGGCGCCCGTACGCGATGGCGTCGAAGAAGAAGACGAGGATATCGAACCGGCCGTGGATGGGCCGACGGTCGGGCTTCGATCTGAGCGTGTACGGCGCCCCGGGGTGAAGGAAGTCGTTATTTATAACGAGGAGTTTCAGTCGTTCTTGCAGCCAGAGCGCGAGATGGATCCGAATCTCGCGACGTTCGCGAACACGCTCGGGTTGGTCGTCCGAGACAAGATCTCGCCTACGGTCCCAAGGTGGACGAATGCGAACGTGGGGCCGGCGAAGGAGGCCGAGATCCGAGCAGCGATTCGAGACAAGTACGACATTCGAGTCGATGGTGATGCAACCGGGAAGAAGAAGGCGATTGTCGATGCGGCAATCATTCAAGACGCGAAGACTCGTCTTCGCGATTGGAGGCATACCTTGCGGTCATGGTTCGACATCGACTGCAAGAGCAGCGTACAGGTGGCGCGGTCGATGAAACCGAGGACCGTTAAGCTCAACACCGAATGGGAGACGCTGATACAACGATATACGAGCGATGAGTTTAAGGTAATCAAATCATTTACGTTAAATATGTGTTTACCCTTTTATTAAACGATTTGTTATTTACGTGTACGTTTACTTATATTACAGGCCATACAAGCGAAGAACAAGGCAAATCGCGCGAAGAAGAAGACGAAGACTCGACAGGGGCGATTGGGTTCTCGACCCACCGCATGAAGAACGTAAGTTTTATGTTTATATGATACATCAAATCGTTAAAATTATCCAACACTTGAAGTTTTATTTACATGCAGAAGAGCGCCGAGACAGGCGCTTTCGAGAGCTTGTTTGCGAACTACAAGCGCCAACATTAGTCCGACAAGTCCGAATGGCTGACTCCTGAAGCCTCCGCACGTTATGTAAGTTTACATTTATTTTTCTTATTTTTGGATTAATATATACTAACTAGTTAATTATATCAGGATCGACTGGTCGATAGGTTCAACACGTTGCGAGCGGAGGCTGAGTAACAAGGAGCGGACGTTGATATTTCCATCCTAGAGCAGCAGGCGATCCGCGATATTATGGGTTCGCGGACTGATCACTTGACCGGCGTCGGACGTTTGGTGCCACAGGGAGCACGGATGGCGGCTGAAGTCGCCGAAGTCTACGGTAGTTCGGAGGCTGGGACGTCGCATCCAGGATATATCTCCCACGAGGTGTTCACGTCGACCCTCGCCTCGTTCGCCGAGGCAATACAGAGTCAGGTGCCCGGCCTCAACCTGAGCTCGTTTATGCCTCAATTTCCGCAGAGTTCGCAGCACGCTCCGTCATCCCACATCCAGCAGACTCCGATTGCCGGCGTCCACACTCCGATGGGCGGCCAGCAGAGAACTCCCGACGCTAGCCAGTAGACGACGCCCGGCAGACCAAGTCAGTCTACTGATCAGCACATTGTTCCGCCGCAGCTTGCAGAATTTCAGCGCCAGCAGAAGAGCGTTTCACGTCGAGGAGGGGGAAAACGAGCGCCGGGACGATAAAGAAAACGTCGCGACTAGTGTTTTATTAGATATTTTGTGTATAGTAAATTATTATTTACATATTTCTCGATAACCGAAAACGTACGTAACCGGATTTTATATATTTGTTGATTTGGATAATATAATTTAGTTTTTATTTGATTTTTCATTTTAGAATTTTATAAACAAAAAACCATAAAAAATTAATAATTAACGACGAAAAAAAATTATAATAATAATTAGCGACGACAAAGTCGTCGCTAATTATTATTACACAAAAGGTATTAGCGACGACTTTTTCGTCGCTAATTCACGCGGGAAATTTTCCCGCGCTAATTAGCGAAGAAAAAGTCGTCACTAATTATCTGTTTCAAAATGAAAAAAACTTCTCGTCACAACATTTACGGATGAAATTATCGTCGCTAATCTCGTCGGTAAATATTTAGCGACGAATAAATCGTCGCTAAATATATTTAGGCACGGGCATTTAGCGACGATAATAATCGTTGCTGAAATCGTCGCTAATTGTTGAATATGTTGTAGTGCTACCGCTATCGAGAAAGTCTCTCGAGGGATCACTTTCAACTTCTTCGATTCTCTGTTCCCATCGCTTGACGGGGTTGAGCTTCTTAGTGATGAACATGCCGTATTCGATTAATTTTTCGTAAGAACCTCCTTGGAACACGCTGCTGCTCTTGCATGTGCCCATCCCGCCGATGAGTTTGAGAAACTCGAAGCGGAGCTGGCGCGTTCCAAGGAAGAAGCCGGTCATCTAAGCTTGGAATTGAATGTCGTAATCAAAGCTCCGGAAGGCACCGAGCGTTCCTCCGAAACATTCCACGAAGAGACACAACGGCTACAAGTCCATCTTGACGGTCGTCGCGCCGAGTTAGAGATTATTCAAAGGCAACTCTCAGAAAGCGAGACTTTGCATATCCAAGCAGACCGTGACAACGAGTCCCTACTTATGGAGTTGGCCGTTTCCATCCGAGCGAAAGACGATGCTTAGAGATAGAAGAAGGACTTGGAGGATGATTGGCAGGTTGCCCTCGAGGAGTCCCGTTACAACACCGCCGTTCGATGCTGGGATGCGACCGTGAAAGAGAACTACCCTCACAGACCACCTTTTGCTTCTTTGACAGGGTATTTCGTCTGCCTTTTATCGTTGGTTCCGAAAATGCTCCTCCAGCCACACCCGCTAGTGAGATCCCTCAGTCGGTCTTCCATCCCCACAGGGGTAGAAAGGATGGTCAATCCGTCGACCCCGTTGTTGGCGGCGAAGAGAAAGAGATTGACTATGGCTCCGAGTTGCTTCCAGCAACCTCCCTTATTTTACTTTATGTCATTGTTAGACACTTGCATTATGTTTTGATTTCAGGACCATTATTTAGCGCTTGCTACTTCTATTTGGCTTTTCACTTTTGAACCTTCGGTGGTCACACTACTACAAATGTTGGATTATACAACCCACTTTTTACAACGCTTAACATAAGCGTTGTAGAAACTAGGGATTCTACAACGCTTAACATAAGCGTTGTAGAAACTTAGTGTTTCTACAACGCTTATGACTAAGCGTTGTAGAATCCAGGTGTTTCTACAACGCTTTTGGATAAGCGTTGTAGAATCTAGTTGATTCTACAACGCTTATGTAAATCGTTGTAGAAGAACTTAAATTTCAGATTTCCCACAACGTTAACACTATCCGTTGTAGAATCGTCGCCGCGGCACCATGTGATTGTCGCCGCGGCGAAACCTTTCTACAACACAAGATAAAAGCGTTGTAGAAGGATGGACCTCGCCGTGGCACGATTTAAACCTCGCCGCGGCGACGCTTTCTACAACGCTTTTTTAAAGCGTTGTAGAATCCATTCGCCGCGGTGATAGTCATCTCTCGCCGCGGCGAAATAATCTCACCGCGGCTAGAAATATACTCCGCCGCGGCGAGAAGGATACCGTGGCCAAGCAGTTTTTTATGAAACTGCCTCGCCGCGGCGATGAAGGAATCCCGCCGCGGCGAGCTGATCCTACAACGGTTATAAAATCCGTTGTAGGATCCTCTCGCCGCGGCGAAGACATATTCTCGCCGCGGCGAAGACATATTCTCGCCGCGGCGAGGTGTTTAGGTTTTCACTATATAAACCCATTTTCAGTTTTTTTCTCATTTTTTCCAATACCTACACACGAGACAACCATTTTCAGCCGCATCTCTCCAGTTTTTTTCTTCCAAAATCTTTCGCCACGTCCTCGCCGCCCCAAATCTCGCCGTCGCCTTGTCCTCGCCGCCAACTCTCTCTCGCCTTGTCCTCGCCGCCATTTTTCTCTCGCCGAGTCCTCGCCGTGCGTCCTCTCGCGCCTCTCTCTCTCTCTCTCTCTCTCTCTCTCTCTCTCGCCTCCTCATTGTAAGGTATGATTTTAAAAGTGTTTTAAGGTGGTTATTGATTTAATTTCGTGTTGTTGATATGGATTTCTTGTTGTTTACCCGAATTGCATATTGTTTGATTTTTTTAATTCACAAATTTAGGGTTTTGTTTGATTTTCTCTTTTTATAACAAGAAATTAGGATTTTGTTTGAGTTAAATTGAAATATCCGGATTGTGTTTGACATACATATTGTTACATAGGTTAGTGGTTAAAATGGTTATGTTGATTAATGTTGAGATTGAATTGTTTACGAATTTGTGATTGATCGAATTGTTCATGAATTTGTGATTGGTCGAATTGTTTATGAATTTGTGATTGTTGGAATTGTTTTAATTTGTCATGTTTAAATATATATAGTTGGAATTGATATATAATTTGTTATATGTTAATTGTAGAATTGTTTATGATTATGTTTTGTAGAAGCTTGAAAATGCGTCGAACTAAAAACACGGCGGGCTCACGGCTCCGAGCACTTCCAGAGGTCAGAGTAAAGGAAAAAGCAAGCGACCTCGTCAACAGTCTCCCGAAGAGGAATACAACTCGAGTATCTTTACTAGCAAGGTCGCGGAGGAACGCTACGACAAAATCTTGCCGCGTAACGTGATCCATGAGAGAGGATTCAATGTAAGCAATACGTCGGATATAGGAAAACTAATCCGCAACAGCATAGTTGGTCATGATTTGGGGGAGGTACTGTGCTGTACCCGAGTTCGATGCAAACGTCAACTTCGTGTATGAATTCTACGCAAACTTGCCGGACTCCAAAGGTGATGTTGTGACGGTCCGTGGGAAACCGGTCGATATGAGTGTCGAAGCTATCAACGATCTTCTTGGGACCCCAGATGTGCCTTTCGAGAACGAGGGCTATCGAGAATGGCTAAGAAGTTGCAGCCATGAGGAGATGTCGCGGGTGTTGTGCATTCTAGGAGAGGATTGGGTCACTGAAAAAGGAAAAAGGGTACTCAAGCGTGACCAACTCACCAGGATCTCTAAAGCGTGGATTTACTTTGTTTGCGCTCGTCTCTATCCGATCAAGCACTTCACCACTCTCGATGAGGATCGTATCCAGGTGTTGTTCTGCATTGTTAAAGGCCTTTCTATTACCGTCGGTCGATTCATCTATACTTGGATGAAGAAACTCGACTATACTAATGAACGACACGGTTTTCCATATCCGTCGATCATTACCGGCCTTTGTACAAATGCGGGGGTACCACACTCGAAAAGTGATACGATCAACTGTCCAATGGGGCCTATTACGGATTCCATTACCGAGCGGTACAAGATTAGGGAGGATCTACAAGCGAAGGAAGCGGAGGAAGAGGGGGAAGAGGAACCACCACTCAACGAGCCCCTATTGCGCTTACCAGCACCTCCGGTAATCGACCCCGCCACCATCAACTACATTGCTCATTGCTCCAACTATCTCGTCGGCGGGTTCCAACACACGTAACAGTACATGCACCAACAAGCGGAGTATGGCGCCTCTCACATCAATCAATTGAACGATCTCTACTCTCGGTGGGACATCAACCAAGAGAATCATGTGTTATTTCTTCCATATCCTCAGTACTCCGACTATCCGTACGCACCACCACAGTGGCCACCGCATATGGCACCTCCTCAATATCCGGAGAACCCACCACCACCACCACCGAATGCGAGTAAATTTCAAGAACCCACAACACCAACTCTTCCATATAAATTTCAAACTCTTTTTAAATTTAAGTTTCAGTTTAAGACTCGCTTGGTTTGTTTATGTTTATGACTAGATTACTGTGTTTTATTTAATGTGTGTTTGAGACTTCAGTCTTTGATTGAGACTCGTTTGGTGTGTTTTATTTCATATATGTTTGAAACTTCATGTTATATGTTTAAGACTAGTTTGGTTTGTTTTATTGATTGTAGAAATTTTAATTGAATGATCATTTTTAGTTGGAGAACAGGTTAAATATTGGAAAAAAAGTGAATGATTAGGTGGTAGAGTGCTTCTTCGCCGCGGCTAGGTACCTTTCTCGCCGCGGCGTGACTATTCTCGCCGCGGCACCGTATAGTCCCCGCCGCGGCGAGTGCTCTACGCCGCGGCTAAAATATTACTTCGCCGCGGCGAGATTTTGATTTTTTTAATACCGAGAGTCTGTGTTTTTTAACAACTTGTCTCGCCGCGGCGAGGTGATATTCGCACCGCGGCGTACTAACCTCGCCGCGACAGGGACTATACGTTGCCGCGGCGAGGTTTCTACAACACGCTTGTTTAAGTGTTGTAGAAAGGTTCTCGCCCCGGCAGGATTTGTATACTGCCGCGGCGAGATTTTTTTTTATATCGAGAGTCTGGGGTTTTTAAGAAGATATCTCGCCGCGGCGAGGTGATATTCCCGCCGCGGCGAACTAACCTCGCCGCGGCATGGACTATACGTTGCCGCGGCGAGGTTTCTACAACGCTTGTTTAAGCGTTGTAGAAAGGTTCTCGCCACGGCAGGATTTGTATACTGCCGCGGCGAGATTTTGTTTTTTTTTACCGAGAGTCTGGGGTTTTTAAGAAGATATCTCGCCACGGCGAGGTGATATTCCCGCCGCGGCGAACTAACCTCGCCGCGGCATGGACTATACGTTGCCGCGGCGAGGTTTCTACAATGCTTGTTTAAGCGTTGTAGAAAGGTTCTCGCCGCGGCAGGATTTGTATACTGCCACGGCGAGATTTTGTTTTTTTTTTACCGAGAGTCTGGGGTTTTTAAGAAGATATCTCGCCGCGGCGATGTGATATTCCCGCCGCGGTGAACTATCCTCACCGCGGCATGGACTATACGTTGCCGCGGAGAGGTTTCTACAACGCTTGTTTAAGCGTTGTAGAAAGGTTCTCGCCGCGGTAGGATTTGTATACTGCCGCGGCGAGATTATCCTGCCGCGGCGAGAGTTATACTCAGCCGCGGCGATGTCGGAGAAATGTAATTTTAATGTAAATGACATTGTATAGAGAAATTTTGAATGAAAAATAACGTTGTCCACAGGAGAATAACATAAAATCCAAAATGAAAATACATTAGCTAAATGTTCAATATCAAACAAAAATAGGATTTATATCCTTACGAAGTAGATGTGAAACATCGTCATCATCAAAATCATCCATCTCTTGATCAATTGGCGGTAATCCTGATGTGAACGGAGGAATGCTAGACATGTCTTCGTCTTCTTCTTCGTTACCGTTTCTCGCTTTCATATGAACCACTAACGATAACTCAGGATTTGCTGGATCCGAAACATAAAACACTTGACTTGCTTGCGAAGCCAAAATAAATGAATCATTCTCGTAGCCAATCCGTCTAAAGTCGACAATTGTAACTCCTTCATTATCAACTTTAACGTGATTATTGTCTGCCCATTTGCACTTGAATAATGCGACTCGCAACCCGCAATAATCAAGTTCCCAAATATCTTCAATGTATCCGTAATACTTCATAAAAGCATGTTTTGGATTCTTACCTTTTGCCGACGAAACATGTAAAGCTTCGGCAAACAATGTAACACCACTATTTTGTACGGGATGCTTGTTGTCTCGTTCTCTTGTGTAAAATGTAAAACCATTAACAAACCAAGCAGTGTACCTTGTAATCATTGAGGAAGGCCCGCCAGATAGTTTACTCAACGTAGATGAATGTTCTGCCTCTTTAAATAAGCGTTTTCCAAGCCAGTTTTGAAACAAACGGTTGTGCTCTTCTTGCAACCATTTTTCATTTCTACCCTTCTTTGGATTATTCACTCTCAACTCATTCAAATGAATATCCACAAATGGCGTGACCTCGGAAACGTTGTGTAGCACATGGAGACTTGCTTGCTCCCATTCTTTTCGGTTGACGATCGAATAAGTACCTATAATGAAACAAATACTTAAAAATAATGTTCATATATAATTTAAATAAACAAATAAAGTGTTAAAAAAATACCTGTAGATAGAGCTTTTGAATCAAAATTGGTGTTCTTGGGTAACCCAATTTCGTCTGTTTTAGCTAAATACTCAGAACAAAACTCAACCGACTCTTCTGCTATGTAATTTTCAACTATGCTTCCTTCCGGCCTATTGTAGTTCTTGACGTAGCTTTTCAACACTTTCATATAACGTTCGATTGGATACATCCATCGTAAAAACACCGGCCCTCCTAATTTCACTTCACGTACCAAGTGGACGGTTAAGTGGATCATTATGTCGAAAAACGAAGGTGGAAAGATCTTTTCAAGCAAGCATATAGTTTTCACCAATTCTGACTGCATTAAATCCAATCGAGTTGGATCGATGACCTTCGAGCAAATCGAGTTAAAGAATATACATATCTTTGATATTGCGAACCTCACATCTTTTGGCACAATTCCTCGCAAAGCAAGAGGCAACATTTGTTGTAGCAGCACATGACAATCGTGCGTCTTCATTCCAATAAGTCTCAAATCTTTCAAAGACACGAACCTCTTATAGTTTGACGAATGACCTTCGGGGACTTTAATAGAAGCAAACCAGTTACACAATTTCTTTTTCTCCTTTCAATCTAGAGTGTACTTTGCCGGTGGTAATTTTGTTTTTTTCCCACCCCCCTCCTCGGGATGCAAAATGCTTCTTATATTCATCTCTTTGAGATCCAATCGAGATTTTATTCCGTCTTTCGATTTATTTGGATCATCAAGAAGTGTACCAATAAGCGATTCACAAACATTTTTCTCGATGTGCATAACATCCAGACAATGCCGGACGTAGTGTGTCTTCCAATAAGGAAGGTCGTAGAAAATCGATTTCTTCTTCCAAGGATTCTCTTTGAACGATTCTTTAGTACTAGCACTCCGCTTTCTTTTTCCAAGCACTTCATTGACGTTTTTAACCATCTCATAGACATCTTCACCAGATAAAATTCTAGGAGGGGGTCGTTCTTCTGAATTTCCATCAAATGCTTGTTTCAATCTTCTATACGAGTGATCTCTTGGTAAGAATCTTCTATGACCCAGAAAAACAGTTTTCTTACCATGCTTCAAACGGATGGAAGATGTGTCTTTCATGCAAATCGGACAACCAATCGAGCATTTCACAGAGTATCCTGACAAGTTTCCATAGGCCGGAAAATAGTTAATAGTCCACATTAACATTGTCCTTAAGTTGAACGAATCTCCACGGTAAGCGTCTTTAACTTCCATCCCTTTCTTCCATAACATCTTCAAATCATCGACCAACGGTGCCAAATAGACATCAATATCATTTCCTGGTTGATTCGGTCCTGAAATCAAAAGCGTTAACATCAAGAACTTTCTCTTCATACATAGCTTTGGAGGAAGATTGTAGTTCACAAGTATAACCGGCCAAACACTGTATTTACTGCTCATCATGCTGATCGGGTTCATTCCATCAGAAGCTAGACCAAGGCGCAAATTTCGAGTATCAACACTGAAATCCTTATACTCTAAATCGAATGATTTCCACTGTGCAGCATCAGCAAGATGTCTCAACAAACCATCATCGAAACGCTTTTCGGAGTGCCAAACCATGTTCTTCGCGTGTTTGATACTATTAAACATTCGATGAAAGCGCGGCATTGGAGGAATGTACCATAACGACTGAAATATATTTAACGAAAATAAATAATAAATAATATATATGAGCTACATGTATTTCCTAATCAAGTGATGAAAATGTACGTACCTTAACTGGAACTCCTTTAACAACGTTACATGGAATTTTACCCTTCTTCCACCGTGACTCTTTGCACGTCGGACATTCATCTAGATCTTCATACCCGTGTCTATATAAAACACAATCATTTGGGCACGCATGGAATTTCTCGTACTTCATGCCTAACGTACCCAAAGTCTTCTTTGCTTCATACATACTTAAAGGTACTTTATTGTCTTTCGGAAATGCTTCTTTCAGTGTTTCCAACAATAGAGTAAAACTAGTGTTTGTCCAACCCCCCGACGCCTTCAAATGAAATAATGTAACTAAAAATGACAACTTCGAATAGCTTGTACACCCTTCATATAATGGTGTCTCCGCATCATTCATCATGGACTCAAACAATTCCGGTCGCTCAACAAAATCGTCCTCCAAATCATTCATCATTCCGCACATATCATCAATATCATCTTCAACATCATCCTCATTTTCCGTAGAATGAAAAACCTCACCATGGTAGAACCATCTTTGATACGAGGTCATTATTCCATATGCAAACAAATGGGTCCGAACGGCATCAATCGAAAAATGTCTATGATTTCCACATTTAATACAAGGATAACGAATAGATTTCACATCTACCGTGTTCTCTCTAGCAAAATCACAAAACTCATCTACACATTTTCGATATATCTCATTCAATCTATTCTCCCACATCCACTTTCTTATCTTCATAGAAAAACCCTAATTATACAAAAAATTTCCCAATCTAATTAGTAAACTATCAAGAGAACAACAATTAGAACAAGTTAAAGAAGAACTTTCAAGATTTGAATGTGTAGATGAGACTTGTAAATGAGGACGCTCTTTAATGAGTCTGAAAGGTACTTGAAATCTTTTTTCGAGTGAGGTTATGAGAGAGTTCAAAGTGAAAAAGATGAGAAATGAGAATTTATATCACCAGTCTCGGGTCACTCGCCGCGGCGACATTTATACTTTGCCGCGGCGGGAACATTCTACAACGCTTTCATAAGCGTTGTAGAATGTCCTCGCCGCGGCAAAAATATGCGTTCGTCGCGGCGACACAATCACGCCGCGGCGAGGTACAATTTCGCGGCGGCGAGAATCTTACCGAGAGCATCATGTTTCAGACACGTAGTCTCGCCGCCGCAACATACATTATATGCCGCGGCGAAACTATTCCTCGCCGCGGCGAGAATGCTCTTTCGCCGCGGCGAGGATTCTACAACGCTTGTTTAAGCGTTGTAGAAAGATTGTCGCCGAGGCAGGATTTGTATACTGCCGCGGCGAGATTATTCTGCCGCGGCGAGGTACAAATCTCGCTGCGGCAGCAGTCATGCGCCGCGGCGAAAATCTTACCGAGAGCACCATGTTCTAGACATATAGTTTCGCCGCGGCATCATACATTTAACGCCGCGGCGAATGTATTCCTCGCCGCGGCGACAATTCACTGTCGCCGCGGCGAGGATTCTACAACGCTTGTTTAAGCGTTGTAGAAAGGTTTCGCCACGGGTATACTGTCGCGGTGAGGACATCTAGGGTTATCCTCGCCGCGGCGATGGCATATTTTCGCCGCGGCAAGAATTTTCTGGGTAATTCTCGCTGCAGCGAGAATTTGGTGTCGCCGCGGCGAGGCTCCTACAACGCTTATTCTAAGCGTTGTAGAAGCATCTCGCTGCGGCGAGAAACATACATCGCTGTGGCGAGCTCCTACAACGCTTAGAATAAGCGTTGTAGGAGCGTTTTAAAATATGAAAATTTCAATTTTTTTTAACTACCCGCCCATTTCATATTCTATACTTAGCGTTTTTTTTCAATTTTCCCTCATTCTCATTCCTTATTCTACTTCATTTCTTCTCATCTCTCTCTCTCTCCACTACTCATCTCTCTCGTGCCTCTCTCTCTCTCCGCCACTCTCTTGCCGCCCCGCCCCTCTCTCGCCACCACTCTCTCTCTCTCTCGGCCCCTATCTCTCTCTCTCTCCGTCCCTCACCTCGCTGAGCCCCCGTGCCCCGGCCCCGCGCGCTCTATCCCTCTCTCCGACCCTCACCTCACTCATCTCTCTCGGCACCCCCGCCCCCTCCCTCACCTTGCCGCGCGCCCTCCGGTCTCACCTCGCCGCGCGCCCTCACCTCGCCGCCTTCGGCCGTTACCTCTCCGACCCTCATCTCACCACCTTCTCTTCGCCGCCCTTGTGCTCGTCCAACTCTGGGTAATGTTTTTGAACATTTTTACATGGACTTATTTAGTGTGAATTCGATATTGATTTGAAATTAGGAAGATATCGTATTGGATTTGAGTTTATTGAATTTAAGTTTGATATTGATTTGATTTGAGAAATATGTTTGATATTAGATTGAATTGAGATTGAAATTGTGTTTTTGTTTAGAATCGGATTGGATTTGAGTTTATATTGTGATTGGAGTTGAGTTTATATTGGATTTTTATTACATTTGAGTTGAAATTTTGATTACATTTGAGTTGAAAATTGAAATTATGTTTTGAATTTTGTTTATTAGATTCAATGTCGTCCACTACTACTACTTCTAGCGATAGTGGTAAAAGAAAAATTAGAAGAAAACTAGCACTAAATTCCGATGAAAAAGGAAATAAAAGAAACACTCTTATGAGTCGGGTTAATAAGGCCAAAACTCTAGGTAAAAAAATTCCGGTACAATTTGATGATAAGGGACAACCAATTGGTAAGGAGGGTGATGAGTTGTCGAGTTACTTTGGCGTGCTAGCTAGAGAATACGTTCCACTTTCGATGCGCGATTGGAGATCTAAAGAGAATAATCAAATTAAAGAACGGATTTGGAACGAAATGTTAGAAGGATTTACGATTCCTATTGAACAAAAGCACGATTGCCTTATGAGAGTCGGAGAAGCGGCAAGGTTATTTCGTCATGAACTATACAACGATCTACTCAAAGATATCATCAACGATTCAATCGCCTTAAAGAGACCGGCTTGTGTTTTGAAATTCTACACAAGTGTCACCGAAGAAGATTGGATAGCATTTGTTGAGTATAGACGAACCGAAGTGTTCAAAAAAACATCGGAACATGGGAAAGCAAATACCGGAAAAAGTGTGTACAAATCTCGAACGGGCCGAAATGAATATCGAAAGCTTGATCAAGAAAAGGTTAGGTTCATTTATTTTTTTTAGTTATTCCAAATTTGCCATTGTTTTTTAATTATTGTATAATTACTTCTTACTAGCACGAAGAAACGGGGGAATGACCTACGAAAGAGGAACTTTGGATTGACTCGTGAATGAAAGACGTAGAGAACTACAAGGATGAGAAAGACAAACTAATGGCAGAAAAATCGTAAGTACTTTACATTTGTTATAACAATTAATCTTGTAATTTTATTTGAAAATAATTTTGTGTAGAAAACGTTATCACAACAAGCAACGCAAGGGACATGGGTGCCGGAATCGGGAAAGAGTATTTTGCAAGAAGCTTTGGGAACGTCGCGAGTTTGCGGTAATCCAAACACACTTCGCGTTTCAAGTACTTTGTTCCTCCAACGCCGAACAAAGAATTAATTAGGATGCGTAGGGAGATGAGCGAGTTGAAATCTTTGGTGATGAAAGCCTTCGGTGGAAATGGTAGCATTAATGTCGGAGATGCTAATATCGAGTCGCCTAGTGTCGAGCGTGTGGAAGAGAATCTCAAGGACAAGGTTGTTGATGATGAAGAGATGGCAAACGTTGAAGAACACGTTAATGACGCGGTCTCTTTAGGTATGTTCATTATTTTTTTTTATCTATAAAGCTAAATATTTCGGTATTAAGATATTGATATATATATTCGTGATTTGCTTAGAACATGACGATGTTGGCGATCGTCCGAAGATCGATCCTAACATCGTTGATGATCGTCCGAAGATCGATCATGTTGTTGTGGAAAAACCCAATAGTGTTCGTGCTAGTTGCTCATTGAATCCAACCACGCCGGTGACACCGAGTTCAGATGAAAGCGTCTAGTGTCTTCTTTTCATTGATGATGTTGTGAAAGGAGGCATAATTCATGTTGCTAATGGGCGAGCGTACATGAATGGAGGCGTAGTTCACTTCTCACGTTTGGAGGAAGAAAATTTACGCGTTGCCGTTTTGGGGGTTTTGATTAAAAAAGCAAAATTGCCAATTCCCACCGAAGAAGCTCAAACCATTGAAGATGCTATAGGCGGGTTTGTCTCGTGGCCGAAGAGACTCATAGAAATGGACACGGGAATAGAGAGTCGCGGTCCGGTTGTCAAACAACTCTAAAAGCTCGGTTTTGAGAGTGAAGCTAGCATCGATGATGCTAAGAAGATTTCGTACAAGGTGATTAATCCCAAGTATCGATTGCTCGCTCAACATGCCAACAAAGTAATGTTACCGGAAGGGGATGTGATTATGGTCAATGTTAGTCCAAGTCTCGCGGCTATCCCGATTCTGGTGTCATTTGAAGACGTTTCCGATTTTTTGCAATACTTGGAAATTGGTACGGGGAGCATAACGGTTTGTATGCAGTTAGAGTTTTCTTTATTTGCGTTTTTTAATATCAATATTCAATATTTAGTGTTTTGATCAACTAAATATTTGTTTTTCATAGCTATCTACGCTCGAGGCTAGAAAAGGCGAAGAAGACTCGAAACTATTGTTTTATAAATCCGAGCTTAAGTTCGTACATCGAAAATGACGACGAGGAGGCTTATTTGTCAAAACGAGTCAAGGACGTTGGAAATGTGGTACGACATTGCAAATTTGGTGAACTAGTTTTGATGCCGTATAACAAAGGTAGTCATTGGATGCTCGTTGTCCTCGACCTTTGGAGAGATAGCGCTATGTTCTTTGACCCGTTGAGAAATAAAATCCCAATCGATTTAACTCGATTGATAAAAAGAGAATATTTTGATTTCTTAAATAATTTTTATTATAAATCGTTCTAGTGGTTTTTTCTCTTATAATCTCCGTGTTATATAGGGTTCTTGTTGATTTCAAGCTCGAGCATCAAAACGCCCATAGTAACGGGCAATCAACGTACATCAAGGCTTGGGACGCTCCGAGACAAACTGGAAACACGGAATGCGGGTATTTCGTGATTTCTTATATGCGTGATATAGTCGTAGGAGGTGTAGGAAAATTAGAAAATAAGAAATCCTATGCAAAAGAGGATTTAGAGAGAGTTAGGGAAAAATGGGTAAGTTATGTACAAACATTTATTAACTGTGATGATTAGCTAGTTTTTTTATTGAATTATGGATTGGTTGTAGATGTACATATTAGATTTTGAATGTTTTGAAGATGAAGATATTATTTTTTGGATTGAAGATTATTTTCAAGTGCCAGTTTTTTACAACGGGTTTCAGTACCGTGTAAAAACAGATTTTGGATTGAAAAAAATAATTCTCGCCGCGGCGAACTATACTTCTCGCCGCGGTAAGTAATTCAAGCCGCGGCGAGAAATATTATTCGCCGCGGCGAGAAAAGATACCGAGAGCAGGCTGATTAGAAATCTTAGTCTCGCCGCGGCGAGTTTTTTTAAAAAATTCATTGCCTTTCTACAACGCATCATTATCCGTTGTAGAATCATGTCGCCGCGGCTAAGATATGACGTCGCCGTGGCGACGTATAATATTCGCCGCGGCGAGTTGATTCTACAACGGATATTATATCCGTTGTATAATAATCTCGCCGCGGCGAATATTATACGTCGCCGTGGCGGGGATTTTTTAATTATTTAAAAATTTTACAATGGATGTATACCGTTGTAGGAGGTTCCACAACGCTTAGATATCCGTTGTAGAAAGTTTGATTCTACAACGGATATTTAAGCGTTGTAGAAACCTCTTGGATTCTACAACGGATGTTTAAGCGTTGTAGAAACCTCTTGGATTCTACAATGGATATTTAAGCGTTGTAGAAGCTTCTACAACGCAGGATTCTACAACGCTTGACAAGCGTTGTAGAATCATTCCACAACTATTTTTAAGCGTTGTAGAACCCTTGTTTTGTAGTAGTGTCACTCTCTTATGTTACTTTTCTTTGGATTCAGGTTGAATTTGATTGAGTTGCATTTTACCTTATCAGGTTTTTTTTGTTGGTGTGTGTCTTATTTTCTCGATTTGCCGATTAAGACGTGATCGATTTGCACCGCCAGGGCCTCGTGTGGCCAGGGTGCCACGTTGAGTGGCTTCGTTTTCCGTGGACGCTATCCAAAGTAGTTTCTCTTCCTACGGCCGTAAGCCATTAAACCCAACGATATGCATTGCCTATCGGCGTACGTGTTGGGCAGCGAGCGGGGCAACGTCCCCGATGGGCGTGACGCCTAGCGGCGTAAACGTCACGTGTTGGGATAGGCCTGGCGTAGACTTGGTTCCCAGCGAACGTGGCACCTGGCGGTGCGCGTGTCGCATATTGGGTTTTGTCTATTGTTTCAGGACTCACTTTCCGGCGAATGCGATGCCTATCGGCGCGGAGTTTTTTTCGGGTCGCGTTGACCGCCTTTTGTTCCATGCGAGTGCATCGTGTGGAGTTTTGAATAGAAATTTTTTGCGGGTGTCCAATCCCTATTAGCGCCCTGAGTTTTATGGGTATTCGTAGAAGAACCTAAAAAACTGTAAAAATGAGAGGCGAAGGATGAAGTATAAATGGAGTTTATATTGCTTTAATCTCAAAGTTGGCCTTGTTACACGATAGAAATGAAAGTAAAAGCCTTAAAATGAAGAAAAAATGCGGAGGCGAGCGTCATTGATAATATTGCCTCAGGTGTTTGGCGTTCCAGGATGCGTGAACACGAGGCCTTCCATGTTTTCAAGCTCGTAGGTGCCACCGTGTATGGTTTTAGCACACAGTACGAACCTTCCCAAGTGGGACCCAAGACTCCAGCTCCTTTTACTTTGGTGTTTTGGAACACCCTTCTCAAGACGAGGCTTCCATCTGTGAACCTCCGCAATTTGACTTGCGAGTTGAAGTGTCTCTCGACTTTTGTCTTTTGTACGGCGAGGCGAGTCAATTCATCTGTCCTCTTTTCGTCTATGAGGTCAAGCTTGATCCTCATCGCCTCGTCGTTATTTTCTCCCTCGAATGCAGAGAGTCGAGACCTAGGTTTCTATGTGGACCACGGCTTCGAATCCATATGCGAGGGAAAATGGAGAATCGCCAGTCGCATTGCGCTCGGTCGTTCGGTATGCCCACAATACCAACGGGAGCTCGTCGGCCCATGCTCCCTTCTTCTCTTCCAACTTCTTCCCGAGAGTTTCCTTTATTGTTTCTATTCACCACCTCTACTTGGCCATTTGTTTGTGGATATCAATGGGAGGATAACATCTTGGTTATCTTCAACTGCTCGCAGATTTCACGGATGCGCGCATCGTCGAATTGCTTGCCGTTGACGGTCATGAACGATGTGGGGATCCCAAAGCAGTAAACGATATTTTTCCTAGTAAAATTGGTCGTGTTTGCCTCCGTGATCTTTGCCAGCGGCTCCGCTTCTACAAAGGGAAAACAAAGGGTTTGCCTCTATTTACCTCTCTGACGCTCAATATTGGGACGGTTTAGGTGGAACGAAGGTGTTTAGGAGTTTAGAGACCAAAGATGAGTGAAACGAGTGATGCAGAGGTTGACAGCATTTCAGAGCTCAAATTTGGATCACCTTTAAAATAGATACAAGGTCCCTATTTATATAAGGAGCGTCAAGTGCATTGGAGAGAGAGGTGGCCGGCTTGTTCTTTGTTCAGCCGTCCGGGCATGGCTGGTCGGTCTTCCTGACGAGCCGTTCGGCTGTGTCCGGAAGGTCCCATGGCGCACCATCCGTGTAAAACCCTGTTTTATTTTTTTTTGTTTTTCTTATTTTTTTTCTTTTCTTGGTAATACTTTGACCAGGTTGAGTTTAAAAAAATAAAAAATTTCTTCCCTCCACTTCCCATCACACACTCTCTCTCTCTCTCTCTCTCTCTCTCTCTCATTCCCTCTTTCTCTCTCTCTTAAGTTCCTCTTTTTCTCTCTTTCTTTCCGGCGGGTTTCTGACCAAACCAACGGGAGGTGAGATACACCTCCTCCACCATCGATAAGTGCTAATCACAAGGATCATTTTGAGTACAAACTTTGAACGTAGAGTCGCTGTCGTTCGCCGAAAAAGCTCGGACGAAGTCGGAGAAAAGGTGAATTTTGGATTGAAACTTCTTTTCGACATATCTGCTCCATCCAAGTCCCAAATGACATGATTCTTTTTTATTAGCTTTGTTTTGAAGAAGTCTACAGATAAGGATAATTTTATCTTTCAAATCGGACCGGAAGTCATTCGTCGGAGCATTGCCGATGAAACGTAAGTTTTGTGATTTGTGAGTAGATCCCTGTTTTTGTGCGTGGGTTCTCATAAAACTAACCCTACCAAGGTATTCAGGAGGTTAAAGAGTTCTAGGAAAACCTTTTGCATAAATTTTCCGGTCACCCAAATTTTTCGCCGCCGTCGGACCGCCACCGTCGCCGGAGCTCCGGTGTTGAGTAAAGGCTACTCTCGAGTCTCTTCGACGTTCCGAATGCAATCGTGAACTCTGTTTGATCTGATTCTCAAGCGTTTCAAAAATAAGCCGTGTTCAGTGGCACGTACGTACTTCGAGGCGATCGTTACCTAGCTTCCCGTCGAGCTCCTTTCGGGATCCAGAAAGGTAGGGGTTCTTTTACTCGTCTTTTGTGAGAGTTTTTCATGAATTTAAAATACTTAGTAATAGGTAGATCAGACTAGACTAAACTAAACCTTTTAGACTTGTTTCGTTTGGACGACGAGTTAGAGTTTTCGAAACTATAACCTAGTATGATTAGAATAAATGAGATGAGAATGAACATTTTGTTGTCGAGGGATGCATTTCCGTCCGGGGACATTATTGTCCAAAAAGGTTGATTAGAGGAAGCGATGACACATTCCGCTTCCTTTTGCTGCGCAGCGGGTTCACACGGGGAGAGACTCGGGGTTATCGGTCATTAGGCCTACCTCGCCCAGTTACTTGGATCTAGCATTGGTTGTGGGTGATGCACGTCCACCCAGAGCTTTGCAGTCGATAATAGCTACTCTTGGCTTTATGTCGGAGGTTTCGTTGATGTTTTGAGTTTTATAATGAATTGTTGTTAATAATAAGTTAATAATGATTTAATTACCCCTGATTATGACTTTTCATATGATGTGGTTTGATTTATATAAAATGAATAAAACCTTAGGGTGAGTAACGGTATTCCTACTGAGCATGTGGAAGCTCACCCCCCTTTTTTTCATTTTCCCCTCACAGGTGGTATACAGTGTGAATTCCCTGACGAATAGTGAAAGAAGTTGACTTGTAGACTCAAGCTCTCTTGTTTTGTCTCATTGTACACGTGGTGAGTCAATATGTGAATTGCTTGACCAATTTGACCGAGATTCCTCGATGATGTTGTCGTCTTGTATCTATATTGACGTGGTGCTATACTAAACTGCGGTCTTATTTTGAGGGGTTATTGTCTTTCTTTTTGTGGATGTTGAGTTGTGACGTGTCTTTGTTGTATTTTGAGACGTGTTTAAATCCAATGGGTGAAGCTTTTGTTGACTTTTCAAACTATGTTCGACATGTCTTTTTATTTTGTTGTTCTGTTATACAATAGTCAAACGAGTCCCTTTTATCCTATTATTCTTCTAGCCCCATTTTTGGGTGTTAAAAATTTGGTATCAGAGCTCTAGGTTTCGTATAACCTAGGGGTATGGAAACATTCTCAATGTCGTGTCTTGGTTTGATTTTGAGTTCATATATCATCGAGGCTAATCTTGTGTCTGATTTGTGCAGTCAATGGCGAGGGGTCAGGCACCAACGAATGAGGGAGCCGATGCTCCTCTAGATTTTAAGTTGGAACAAATGACGGCCATGTTCCAAGCTTTCCAAAATGCTCAATGAAAAAACACCATGCCTCGACGTCAGACGATACTCTTAGAGTTTCTGAAGTTGGATCCAGCGAAGTTTTCTCGTACAACTGATCCGATGGTGGCGGAGAGGTGGTTGAAGACCATGAAACAAAAGCATACAGAGGTGGAAGTTCCAATGCAATATCGTGTTGGCTTTGCAAAATACTGTTTTGAAGACTCTGCCCTCGAGTGGTGGAAAATGGTGAAGGGTGACCGTGAAGGCCAAGAACCAGTGTGGGGTAAGTCTGAGGTGTTGTTCCGCCAGGCTTATGTTCCAGAGAGTCACCGATTGGCGATAATGAATGTGTTTGAATAGTTGACGCATGGAGATCTAACAGTGTTTGAGTATCTTCAACGATTCAATGAGTGGGCACGCTACAACCCGGCCGCAATATCTGATCCACTAGCTCGTTGTGTAAAATTTCGAGAAAACTGCTAGCCGCATCACCACTTAGCGACTTCCCCCCTGTTCGTATAAGTTGAGTCCAAACTCAACGCTACCCAAAATTAGTATAAAGCAAGTCACTCATGGAAGTTGGACAAGAAAGAAAGATTTCAGAGTCAGAGCTCTCAAGGTAGTGGTTCATCATGGAGTAGTGGGTCTTCCGGGGCAAGACGCTACCAACCGTATGCCTGTTATACTTGCGGGAAACCGAGGCACATGAAGAAAGATTGTCCTTTGAAAGATGACACACCACCTGCCGCCTACTCAGGACAACAGCGAAGTCATGGTGGCTCGGCTACTTGGGGAGGGAAACGAGCACCAGCTGCACCTACTAAGAGTTTTTCGAGATCATTATCTTCTCCGGGACAAGCACAAGGATTGCAGCCACAATATTACTACCAGGCATGACCTAAGGGTTCTGGATATCAGCAATGTCACTACTCTGGCTCTCAACGATTTACTTCGAGAAGCCATGGAGCATCACAATCAGGTGGTACGGCTAGTGCGAGCGGGAGTCAGGAAAACCGGCCGAAAGGGAAAGGAAAACAAAGCGGACAAGTTTATGCATTGACTACCACAACCACGCCCAGAGAACCTCATGGTGGCACTACATTGGTTGACGATACGATACTCATATCTGATTCTTTGGCTCATGCTTTGTTTGATATTGGTGCTACCCATTCTTTCATATTGTTATTGCTCGCTTCGATGCTACATTTAGATATTCATACGCATGAGACTTTTTTGTTTTTATCCACACCGATGGGTGGTTCAATAGAGATATCTATGGTTTGCAAATCTGTTTGCATTGTCATTGATGACCAGAAATTCTTAGCTGATTTGTTTGTAATGCCTATGACTAAATTCGATGTGATCTTTGGAATGGATTGGCTGGAGCGTTATTGAGCTAATGTGGATTGTTATAGAAGGCGTATCACACTCTACCAAAACAATGGACAAATTGTTGTGTATCAGGTAGGATCAGGGGTTTTTACATCGATGATAGTATTACGAGCTTGTATTGGAGGCAGAAAGAAGCTAGAAGGCCTTGGGATGTTGTTTGCACTTGAGGGGGAGACGACAGTTGGGCATTCGAGCTCATGCCCGGGACATCGCTGATCTCCATCCCTCCATATCAGATGGCACCTGCTGAGTTGTCGTAATTGAGGAAGCAAATAGAAGATTTGATGGGTAAAGGGTTCATACGCCCGAGTGTCTCTCCTTGGGGAGCTCCGGTCTTATTTGCAAAGAAACAAGATGGGTCGTTAAGGTTATGTGTCGATTACCGCCAATTAAACCGCGTAACAATCAAGAACAAGTACCTGCTACCACGTATCGATGAGTTGTTTGATAAGCTTGGTGGCTCTCGATTTTTCTCAAAGATTGACTTACGGTCAGGGCATCACCAATTGAGGATCAGAGAAGAAGATGTTCCCAAGACAGCCTTTCGTACTCGATACAGACATTATGAATTTCTAGTGATGCCGTTTGGTCAAACGAACGCTCCCACAGCTTTTATGAACTTAATGAATCGAGTATTCAAGCCTTACTTAGATTGATTTATTTTTGTTTTCATTGATGATATCTTGAACTATTATAAGACTTGGGATGACCATGTTGAGCATCTAAGGATCGCCTTACAAACTTTGCGAAATCATCAACTCTACGCCGAGAGGGAAAAATGTGACTTTTGGTTGAGTGAAGTCATGTTCCTTGGGCATGTCGTGTCGCAAGATGGGATCTCTGTTGATCCCGCTAAGGTTGAAGCAGTTGTAGCATGGGAACACCCAAAGAATGTGTTTGAAGTTAGAAGTTTCCTTGGTTTGGTAGGATATTACAGGCATTTTGTCGAAAACTTCTCAAAGTTGCTGCCCCGCTATCAAGGTTGACAAAGAAGGATGTCAGATTTGAGTGGAATGAAGAATGTGAAAATGCGTTCCTTGAACTGAAAGCACGACTCAGTAGCGCACCCATTCTTGTAGTTCCAAAAAGTGATGTTCCGTACACTGTGTACACTGATGCTTCAGGGAATGGTCTAGGGTGCATATTAATGCAAGAAGGACGAGTTGTAGCTTATGAATCGCGACAAATTAAGCCTCGTGAGAAGAAGTACCCCACCTATGATCTAGAGTTGGGTGCGGTGATTTTTGCCTTGAAGATATGGAGATGTTATTTGTTGGGGGCAAAGTTTGAAGTGTTCACAGATCACAAGAGTTTAAAGTACTTATTTACTCAGAGGGATCTAAACCTCAGACAACGGTGATGGGTTGAGTATATGGAGGATTATGACTTCAACTTATAGTACCATACCGGGAAAGCAAATGTGGTAGCTAACGCTTTAAGCCGAAAAAGCCATGGACGGCGGATATCCAGGGAAGGAGTGACTATCATGTTGAATACAAAGCACCGCGGTGATTCTCTCCATATTTCAAATCAAAGCCCTCGAGAGTGATCGACCTCCTCCAATCTTCAAGTGCCAAGCAAGCCACGATTCCATGATTTTTTTGGCTTAAAGCGTCAGCTACCACATTTGCATTCCTTGGATGGTACTATAAGTTGAAGTCATAATCCTCCATATACTCAACCCATCGCCGTTGTTTGAGGTTTAGATCCCTCTGAGTATAAAAGTACTTTAAACTCAAGGGGCTTTGATTTGAAATATGGAGAGAATCACCGCGGTGCTTTTGTATTCAACATGTTAATCACTCCTTCCATTATGCTTCGAGTTAAGCAAATTCATTAGCAAGATGAGGAACTTCGTGGGTTATGGAACCAGATTAAAAATGGGGAAGAGATTGAAGGATGGGGAATTAGGCCGGATGGATTTTTACTCTTCAAGAAAAAGGTCGACGTTCCTACAAATCGGCCCCATCGCGCTGCCGTGGTCATGTATCGCGGTCCATCGCGCCGCGCTTTGTATCCGTCGCGTCGCACCACCTAACGGGAATGACCGCCATTTGTTTCTGGATTTTCTGGCGCCGCGATGGTGTCTCATGGCGTCGCGCCAATGATTACAGCGCCGCGATGGGTCAATTTCCATCGCTAACTTTCTTCATAAATCTCAATTTTGCTTCGTTTTGACTCCCGTTTGCTCTGAAAATGACTTCTTAAGCTTATTTGCTCCTTTGTACATGTAAATCATCAAAAACATACCTAAAAATATCAAAGACACTTGAGAACTCGTTCGATTTGAGCCGAGGAATAGGACTATTACTCGTGATTAACGCACCTATCAACGAGATGTGGCGTTGGCTAACAAGCCGAAGACGTTGATTGTGGATGATTGGACGACTTGCATTGATAGGATGGAGACCGACAACTTCAAGGTAGAAAAATAATATCATTACAAGATAGAAAACCGACCAATTGGATTTCTCGGATGCTCTTGCTCAATATGACATAGATCTTTGATAGAAAGGATTATCAAAGACGTGTCATATTGAGTATAGAGGATCTAAGAAATCCAAGCGAGTACCTCAACTTGGTTAGTTTTATAACTCGTAATAATATTACTTTGCAAAAAAAATCTCGACAAAACAAAGCCAACCAAGCAAAAAAGACCACACAAAGTCGATAAAGGACGGTATCATTTGCTCACTATCGATGGATGAACATAAGTTTTAATTAAAGCATAACTTATTCAACTTATTGAACAACTATACTAATTCGGTAGTATCTACTTTTGCAAAGACAGGCTAATGGTTTGATGTTGACTCCACTCATTGTGTGGACGAGACTACATCAAACCACTCATGGGGAATGGAAGACGCCTGCTGCTGGACAATACTACGTAAGTTTAATTTAATTTTCAGTAACTATTGTATGTAGGTCCGGATCGTAGATCAAGTAGCTGAACAACGACAAGATTGGGCTACAGGGATAGGTCCATTGATCCCTCATTGGGATCTTCTAGAAGCCCAACTCATGATATCGAGGCGGGACCTTCAGCAGCTCAAGTCCAGGGGGGAGAGTTGTCTACGCTTCGGAAGCAGTGAGAGACTTATCCAGCGCATACGATGCAATGTCTAGAGGAGCGTTCGACCCAGAGATTGTGTCGAGGTTGAGCCAGATTGTGAGCCGTTACGGTCGCCGGCATCCAGCTCTCCGCGTACATCCGAGCGCACCCCAGAGGCACGACGTCGAGGAAGACCTGAGGATCCTCCATCATCATCGGCTCGAGCAAGTCGTGGCCCCGACCTTGATGAGCCTAGATATGGACCAAGTGAAGATGCGCCTCAGGAGGACAAGTTGATCATAATTATTCTTATTTATACATTTTATTATGTACAGACACAAAATGTTTCGTTTTTATATTTCTAAAACTTTTAATTAGTTTAAATTTTGGTATAAATGGAACTTTTAATTTTATATTTCAAAAAATTAAATTAAATTGAATTTTAAGAAAGTAAAAACCAGCACTTTTAGGAGCGACTATCCGTTTCTAAAGTCGCTTCTAAATATTACCCACGATACGGCGGAAAAGATTTAGATGCGACAATACGCTTCTAATGTCACTTCTAAACAATTTTCTCCATTTCGCGGGAACTTTTTTCGACGCTAAATTTTTGTTTTAGAAGCGGATTTAGAGACGACATGTCGCTTATAGATTCTAAAAGTGTCGTTTCTAATTTTTTTAAAGCGGATGACCTTTTACAAGCGAACTTTAGAAGTGATAAAGTCGCTTCTAAAGTCGATTCTAAAGGTCATTTAGAAGCGACTTTTTGTCGCTTCTAAAAGTTGTTTTTGTAGTAGTGGCTTGTGGTGGAATTGAGTTTCTCTAACCCCTTGCACCTCTACAAAACTAAGTCATCCTTGGGAACCAAAACCATTTGGCACAAATTGCATATATATGCTCACTCATTTGTTCATTTCCACTCCATGTGTGACTCTTACATTTCACTTTCTCCATACAATGCGTGTCTTTAAGCACACTTTGAGCATTGATTTTTCATTCATTATAACTCCGATTTTGACAAAATACCGGCATTATACTCCTTTCTGCAAGATATACTGATACGCTGGGAATACCCAATCATGTCGAGTGGACTCCTCTCAAATCTTTGCCAAAAGTCAGCTCTTCTCACAAGATAATAAATACTATGTATGATCCATAATCTCCACTTTATCCCAACAAAAAAAATACTCTTATTTAAAATTATTATTTTCTTCTGCATATCAATTCAAATAATAAACGTGAGAATGATCCCATAACATGTACCAAACCTGTATCCATCTAAAAGAAACCAAAATCGTGTGTTTTATAATCCTAATTTTTATTTCTAATCAGACTTAAATTAAATTTTTTTGATATATTGGCCATGAATAGTAAATATGTACGTAGCTTTACATATGTCCAAACTACAGCACAAAATTAACAATTAGAGTAGAGAAGAAGAAAAAATGTAAATAATGAATTATCTAATACCTAATTAACATAACTAAGGGCAATTGGAGGTATAACCAATGACTTTTAAAGGAGTAAGCCTATTGTGACATTGAGATGGCCCTGAAGGAGGAACTGTCCCTCTCGGAAGCATTCCCATTATCAAACTGCTCGAATTGCTCATCGTCCCGTTCTTCCTTTTTGATATCATCACCACCTTCATTGCTCGCCCATAACTAACCAGAACGAAAGATTCTGTCGACATTGCAAAAATTACGAAGATTGCCACTATAACCACCATATCATGAGCTCTCAACCCCTTTGCCTGCTCTTGTGTCATGTTTTTTGTCATTCAATTCTCAACGTAACGCAAAAGCCTCTCTATATATAATATAAATACACCATATATGTGTGAATTGTGACAGATTGGTTGACTTTTTGTTCATTTGGAATTTGGATTGTGATTAATAAATTGATGCGTTTTCTTTAGGTTGTTATCCATTATACATCAACACACTCATACCGTCATACGCATATAAAACGTAGTATTTCAAACTGTTATGATTGTTTGATTTCCACGGCAAGCAACATAGAGCAGTGGTCATAAAAGTAGTAAGTTATAATAATTTTCTTAGTTACCTTTATTGAATATTAGTGTACACAATTTGGGTAAATGTCAATTTGTTCAACATGCAATAGCTGTCGATTTGGAAAATAAAACAATATCTCAGTATACTTTGAATTTAAAACCACCCTTGGCCTGCTCTTAACGTCTCTAACTTTGTTGGTATTTTCAGCGTGATTAATTATTCGTCAAATGGGAATTCTTAGATGCTCATCTATGAGCTGTTCACATACATAAAAATTATGGAAAAAGCTGTTAAAGATTCTATAAACGTATATTACACGTTAATAAACTAGAAAAATAAAAGGAAAGACTTCCTTAAAATTTTAAGACGTGTACATCTAAGGAGGCACTAGTATGAATTTTATTATCTAATCAAATAAGGGCAAACGAGTGAAATAGCCTTAACTTTAAGCCCAGGCACAGAACCGACACGGACCGGGCACGGCCCAGGCACAAACCCGTTTGAGGCCCAATTTTTTTATTCTCTAAATATATGTATATATATATATATATATATGTATATATATAATATTATCAATAACACTTACACTTATTTAAAATAAAAGTAGAAAAATATATAATATTCTAGCTCTTGGTGTTTAATTCTCTAAATCGTTCATTTTGTATGTCATATTCTCTATATAAAGTCAAGAGATTTATTTCATACTGTTGTACATCTTTAATTTTCTAAATCGTTCATTTTATTTCTCATAGATTTTTGAAAGTATTTTGCAAAAGCACAAAAGTATTATCAGGTATATACTATTTGGAAGTATTATCTGATTCATAATTTGAGACATCATTCATCGTCGTCATCTTCCCAAAAGTTTTAATGAAGGTGGTTAAGTATTTTAATTCTTTTTATATTCATGAAATGATTTTTTTGAGGAATTTTGTTTCTTTTCTTTTTTTTTTTACAATTTATCAGTGTTTTATATAAAAAAAAATACAAATCAATCTCAATATCAAAATAGGCACTTAAGCAGCCAAAACAATTAAAAAAAAAAAAAGAATAGCCCGAAACAAGACCTTAAAATAAAGCCCAAAACATGACAAAAATAAACCCCAAACAAGGCCCAAGACCAAGCCCAGGCCCGGCCCAGGACCAGGCCCGGCCCGTGAACCAGAGGGCCTTGTGCCTGGGTCCGGGCTGGTCCTGATGATTCTCTACTTTGGGTTGGGCCGACCCGGGCCCTTTCATTATTGGGCCGGGTTGGGCCTAGGCCCGGGCCTGCTAAGGGCCTCACTTTTTTGGGCCGGGCCGGCCCGGCCCAATTGACAGCTTTTCCGATGATTTGGACTAATTTTACGAAAGAAAAGTCTTTAAACGTCTCTCCATGATAAATCAACTTTAAATCTTTGTAAAACATAGAATATAAATATATAATTGAAGTCACTTTCTTAACCAACAACTTCAAATTGTCAATTCTGAATAAAAATTCAATACAAATAATAATTAAAAATATTATTTTTCCAAATAAAAAAAATCTTGAAACATCTACATTCATTTTAAAAAATATCTTTAAATAAATATTATAAGTGTTAAATTATTAATATCATGAAAATAATAAAGTAGACACATTATATTTAAAATCTATTATATTTAAAATATATGACTAACACTTGCATGCATTTAATAAGTTGGGTATGTATTTAGTGCCACGTATCTTTACTTTTTGCATCAACTATTACATGATTTTTTTTGTTTTGTCTGTGCTGTGAAAATTATAGAGAATATATTATCAGCATATATGTTATTATTTGTTTTTTCTTCCATTGTTATGAAATTGGGATATGCTTTTATTTTTTGTTGTCGCTCGTTTTTTACACCTATTTAGAAGCCTCAAGCGGTTAGATCTACGGTCGGACTGAGTGGTCTTGCTTTGGCTTGAGTATGTCGGACTCGATGTCTCGAGTCTTCCCTTAGCGGTAGATGGTTCCCGTGCTCGCCGCTATACCTGAAACAGATGGATAAACGGTGAACTATAAAGGAAAACCGAGGTGGTGCCTCTGTTTAACTCTCCGACGCTCAACAATAGTGGGATTGAGGTGGAGCGTAGAAGTTTAAGAGGGTTTAATCGTCGCGGTCGAGCGAAACGTGTGACTCTAGAGTCCAACAGAGTTTCAGGATTCAAGGTGCAAGATTTTGTGATTACCTTTTGATAAGGGCTGAGCCCTATATTTATAGGGCTCGGGAAGAGTATCTTGGGGATGGTCGATCGGCCGTGTGTATGGCCGGTCGGCCCTTGCTACTTCAAAGGCGATCGCCGGCCGGCCATAGGTATGGCCGGTCGGGTCTTGAGCTTTACTGTACGATTACTGGCCGGCCATTTGTGAGGCCGGTCGACCCTGAGATTTCAAAAGAATGGCCGATCAGCAATGAGTATGACCGATCGGCCATGGACTGCATGGGAATGGACGATCGGCCATGAGTATGGCTGGACGGCCATGGGTTGCATGGGAGGCCGGTCAGCCATGGCCTCTCGGTCATAGCTGTCTTGGGGCGCTCGAGCGAGTCCGCTCGTGCGTGGTTCGTTGGATCGCGCCATGCTTGGCCGAGTGTCGTCCGACTTAGCGAGCGTAGCTGGTTATGATCATTTTACCCATGTCGGTCCGCGACGGGCAGACTACATTAGCCACCCCCCCCCCCCCCCCCCCACCCAATTTGCCTTTGAATATAAATTCAAACGACAGCCTATAAAAGTTGAGTTTTTAATTTTGGCAAGGATGCGTCGAGATGAAAAAAGTCATTCCGGTCTCGAGGCTGGGAGGGAGAACCTAAAAAGGTCACGTGCTTTCTTATTTTTTTCCTTTTTATATTATTTTCCGTATATTCGACGCGTCATACATGCGTCATGGATTCTCTCAATCACCACACAATTGGTGGTCCCCTTGATTATTACATATCTTCTATTATCTCTTCTTCACATATTGATATTATCGAGTTTTGGGATCAATTCTCTACTCTCGTTCATACTCATCTTCAAATCTCTTATCAGGACTTCGGCACCTCGATGACGCAATCCATGGATTTTGTATTGTCAATGGTGCCCACAAGAAGAGTTGTAATCTTTATATTGTACATTTGATGTAATAAAGTCTCATGAAGACTCTTGCTTGTAATTGCTTATTCATTAATAAAAAGTTGAAACGTTCATTCAATCTTCCTTGTATGAAGCTTTATGATAAAACTTTAGTCTTTAGTCCATAAACAAACTAAACAACTTACGAAGAGACAAATGTAGATTTCCATGAACAAACTCTTCGTAGTTTGCTTAAAACGATATATTCGCAATCTAAGGGTCAAAGGACTATTGACCTCAGTATGATTGTTAGAAAAATCTATGATGTCTGGTTATGAGGCGTTGAGAGTTGGAGACTCTATAGTTCTTCTAGGTATCTTCCGAAGGTACTGAATTGACCAGTGCACTTCTAGAGACAAGATAAGAACAAACCATTTAACCTCTTATGTCTCGAAGTCACTACGTATGAATTGCATCGTGCTTACCTTAATCCTGAAATGAGACATGCCATTTCACACCTTACGTATTCTCATTTGGGAAAGTCAGAGTTCGGACTCACTATGTGATTCCGAACAAGGCCTATTGGTGAAGTACTAAGTTGTGAGAATGTCATGAGTAACTTTGTGAAGTTCTCATAGATATGGAATTCATGTACAAGATTGCTGAAATGCAATATATATCACCTCATGCTTTGTTCCTTGGAGTATGAATAAATGAACTGGCCAGTGTCCGAATTGAGTCTTGACTCTTTTGGATGAAACAATGTGACTTGTTAGCTCCTCGTCAATACATTGTTTCTAACTTATTCACAAGCGACAAAGGAGTTGAGGAAATAACAGCTAGAAGGGTAAAATAGTAATTTTGTAAATCCCGACTAGCTGATGATATTCATGAAGGGTAAACACTAATAATATTATGTGGATCCGCTCATTACAATTAGGTTGAATTCTTGAGTAGAAAATAAATTCATTTGAACCGAGAGATTTTCAGTGTCAACTCTTTAGTGGAGTAAGTTGGCATTAAGCTAAACTTGGAAAAGGTTTGTGAACTTTTGAGTCCCAGTATTTTAGCTCAAGCTTTGTTCATTTGGATCCATGAGGTCACTGTCACGAATCACATCGATTAGGAATAGTTAAACTGGAAGCTAAGTCAAAACAAGAACGAAAATTGTCAAAATGGTATTTTTGTCTTTTGAGACATAGGATGAAATGAATGTCAATAATTTTTTTGACAAGGTCATTTAATGACATGTTTCACTCGGCCAATATTAGTCTTATTGGGCCTTGTGGATTAATTTCATTTCATAAGAATTTTATTGAAAATTCTTAATGGGCCTTTCTCATGTTGTCATGAACAAATGAAGAAGCTTCTGGAAGCTCCTTCTAGAATGAGTTTGGGCGCCCAACATACCCATAGGAAGAGAGAATATTTTGTGCATAAATGTATCAAGATACTTGCCAAAAGAAAAAGAGGAAACAAATTTCCCATGCTTGTATAGGAAATTTCGGCCAAGGCAACTAAGAGAGAAACAAAAGAGGAAACTAATCCCTTGAGGATTTGAATCAGGTGGGCGCCTATGTTGATAGGAATGGGTAATAAAAGATTGCTCATAAAGGCTTGGAATATAAGAGGAAACTACTTCTTTCCAAGGCCAACCCTTCTCCTATAAATATGACCCTCATTCCTCTCATTCTATTCATTCCACATAAGTTAGAGATTGAGAGCCTCTCTCTCTAGACCTTGTGGCCGCCCCTTTCCTCTCTCTCTCTAGTCAATTTCGTTTTATTGTTTTGGCACCTAGGTCCTCATTTGACCTAGTGTTTAGCTCTGCGACTTCAAGACTCGTTCTTAAGTCGTAGTGTTTAAAAGTGCCCACTCACTGATTCCTTTTATTTCGAGTGATTTCGTGATAGAAACTATCGTGGTTGCTCGAGGTGCCGAGGAAAGAAAGAGAGACGTGCTGCGAGGAGACGAGCGTTGCAAACTTTCCAAAAGCTTCTCAAAGTTCAAGCTTCGAGAAAGGTTAGTAAACTTCTATGCTCATTATAGTTTTTATTTATATGTACTTGTTCTTTGTCTAGGTTAGTAAAAACCGTTTTTACTTGAAAAGAAAATTTTTAAAATTCCGCCGCTTTACGAAGCGTTAAACTTTTTCTTAAACCCTAGATCAATTCCAACATTTTGACAGTGACGACCTTTCGGTTGTGAACACGTTGGTGAACGGGGAAGGGACCACGACGAGGCGGCGACCGGGAGGCGCATGGCAGTGGCGACCCCCATTGGAGCGTAGAAGGCCGTGGCATACGATAGAGTGGAACGGAAGACAAGCATTCCATCTAAGTTTCCCTTTGACTCGACTCGGTGATCACCGGATCAGAGCAGGCGGCCTCCGGGCGGCTGAGCCTCATCCAGCACCGCCGGCGGTGGCAGGGCTGATCGGCCCCCATCCATCTCGGGCGTGGGTGCGGCTGATCAGACCCAAGTGCGCCAAGGCGAGAATACCATAGCTGATCAGCCCCCGACTAGGCCCGCCCAAGCCGAAGAGTCGCCGAGCGGGCGTGTCTCGGCACTAGGCTTGGTCACCGAGGACGATCGGCCACCGGACGTGTCCATCTCGGTGCGGTGCGTGCTCCCCAAGGCCGATCGGCCATTAGGGTCCTTCGCTGAGGCCGATCGGCACTCGCCCATGGCCGATCGGCCATTGACCTCCGTCACCAAGGCCGATCAACCCTTTCCCATGGCCGATCGGCCATTAGGGTCCTTCGATGAGGCCAATCGGCACTCGCCCATGGCTGATCGGCCATTGACCTCTGTCACCAAGGCCGATCAGCCCTCACCCATGGACAATCGGCCATTGGGCTCCTTCGCCGATGCCGATCAGTCGTTGCCCATCGACGATCGGCCATTGAGCTCCGTCGCCAAGGCCGATCAGCCCTCACCCATGGCCAATCGGCCATTGGGCTCCTTCTTCACAGCCGATCGGCCTTCACCCATGGCCAATCGGCCATTGGGCTCCTTCTTCACAGCCGATCGGCCATTTGGCGCGTCAAGGGTTGGAGACATGGCGGATCAACCCTTTGTCACGGCCAACCGGCCCCCCGGCCAACATGGGCCGGGCTAGTCGGGCCTTGTCTACGCCGGAAGTGGGTCTTGACTTCGACGGGGTTTCTGAGAATGGGGCCATTGGCGGGGTCGAGGGAAGTCGTCCGTTGAACGCCTGGGAAGAGGAGGCGCACACGCATGCGTTCCTGGTGGGTGACTCGGTCGTGTGTGGAGGCCAGAATTGCGCTGGAGTTGATACACGGAGCGCCATTTCGCTTGCTTCTTTCAAGAAGTTGATGGAGGAATATGTTGTCAATGGTGCCCACAAGAAGAGTTATGGAGATGTAATATAGTCTCTATTTATGTACATTTGATGTAATATAGTCCCACGAAGACTCTTGCTTGTAACTGCTGATTTATTAATAAAAGTTGAAACGTTCATTCATTCTTCCTTGTCTATTTGAAGCTTTATGATAAACTATAGTCTTTAGTCCTTAAACAATCCTAACAACAAATGAAGAGTCAAATGTAGATTTGTATGAACAAACTCTTCATGGTTTGCTTAAAACTGCATATTCACAATCTAAGGGTCAAAGGGCTATTGATCCCAGTATGATTGTTAGGAGAATCTATGATGTCTGGTTATGGGACATTGAGAGTTGGAGACTCTATAGTTCATATGGGTATCTTCTGAAGGTACTGAATTGACCAGTGCACTTCTAGGAACAGAATAAGAACAAACCATTTAACCTGTTATGTCTCGAAGTCACTACGTATGAATTGCATCATGCCTACCTCATTTGAGAAAGTCAGAGTTTGGATTCACCATGTGATTCTGAACATGACCTATTGGTGAAGTACTAAGTTATGGAGATGTCATGAGTAACTTTGTGAAGATCTCATAGATATGGAATTCATGTACAAGATTGTTGGAATGCAATGTATATCACCTCATGCTATGTTCCTTGGAATGTGAATAAATGAACTGGCCAGTGTCGAAATTGAGTCATGACTCTTTTGGATGAATCAATGTGACTTGTTAGCTCCTCGTCAATACATTCTTTCTAACTTATTCACAAGCGACAAAGGAGTTGAGGAAATAACAACTAGTAGGGTAAAATGGTAATTTTGTAAATCCCATCTAATTGATGATATTCATGAAGGGTAAACATAGATAATATTCAATGATCCACTCATTACAATTAAGCAAAATTCTTGAGTAAAAAATATATTCATTTGAACCGAGAGATTTCAGTGTCATCTCTTTAGTGGAGTCACTTGACATTAAGCTAGAACTTGAAAAATGTTTGTGAACTTTTGAGGCCAAGTATGCTAGCTCAAACTTTTTTCATTTGGATCCATGAGGTCACTACCACAAGTCTTTAGAGTATGATTAGCTGAACTTGAAAAGCTAAGTCAAAACAAGAACTAAACAAGTTTTACGAAAATTGTCTAAAGGGTATTTTTGTCTTTTTGGACATAGGACGAAATGAATGTCGATAAATAATGGGCTTGAAAATTCTGTTATTGGCTCATCTCGGACCGACGAGGACAAAGGTGCCACTTCGACCCGCACGATCGGTGCGAGGCCTCGGACGGCGAAACCCTGCCTCGGCCACTGGCCGGCCCAACCAACCCATGGCCGGCCCAAGGGTCAGGTTCAGCCGGCCATGGCCGACCCAAGGATCAGCCGGCCAATGGCCGACCGAAGGTCCAACTCCTTCACTCGGCCAATGGCCGAGTGAAATCCTCAGCCGGCCAGGCTGTTCACTCGGCCAATGGCCGAGTGAACCCCCCAGCAGTTCACTCGGCCAATGGCCGAGTAAACCTTCCAGCAGTTCACTCAGCCATTGGCCGAGTGAACCTTCCAGCAGTTCACTCGGCCAATGGCCGAGTGAACCTTTCAGCCGGCCATGCAGTTCACTCGGCCATTGGCCGAGTGAACCTTCCAGCAGTTCACTCGGCCAATGGCCGAGTGAACCTTTCAGCCGACCATGCAGTTCGAGTGAACCTTTCAGCCGACCATGCAGTTCACTCGGCCATTGGCCGAGTGAACCTTCCAGCAGTTCACTCGGCCAATGGACGAGTGAACCTCAGCCGGCCCAAGCTTTTCACTCGGCCAATGGCCGAGTGAACCTCACCACCATGTTTACTCGGCCATTGGCCGAACCAACCCTTCAGGGGGTCAATGGCCGACTCAAGCATGTTCACTCGGCCAAGGGGTCTTCAAACCACCTCTTGGCTGCCTATAAATACAAGGGTCCCTCCCTTGACCCAGGTAATCCAATTTTGAGTCCCGAAACGCTGTCGAACTCGTACTTCGCTCGTTTCGCTCATCTTTGGCCTCTTACCACCTCTAAATCCTCTATACTCCACCTCAATCCTACTAATGTTGAGCGTCGGAGAGGTAAACAGGGGCACCCCCTCTATTTTCCCTTCCTAGTTCACCTGTTCTTTACTCCTTTTCAGGTACTCTGATGAACTCAAGGGACATTCACAGCTAAGGGACGACTTGGGATACCAAGTCCGACACGCTCGAGTCGAGGTGAGACCTCTTGGTCCGGCCTTGGGTCTAATGGAAGGTTCACTCGGCCAATGGCCGAGTGAACTGCATGGCCGGCTGAAAGGTTCACTCGGCCATTGGCCGAGTGAACTGCTGGAAGGTTCACTCGGCCAATGGCCGAGTGATCTGCTGGAAGGTTCACTCGGCCATTGGCCGAGTGAACTGCTGGGGGGTTCACTCGGCCATTGGCCGAGTGAACAGCCTGGCCGGCTGAGGATTTCACTCGGCCATTGGCCGAGTAAAGGAGTTGGACCTTCGGCCGGCCATTGGCCGGCTGACCCTTGGGTCGGCCATGGCCGGCTGAACCTGACCCTTGGGCCGGCCATTGGCCGGCTGAGCCTTGGGCCGGCCATTGGCCGGCTGAGCCTTGGGCCGGCCATGGGTTGGTTGGGCCGGCCAGTGGCCGAGGCAGGGTTTCGCCGTCCGAGGCCTCGCGCCGGTCGTGCGGGTCGAAGTGGCACCTTTGTCCTCGTCGGTCCGAGACGGGCCGATAACATTAGCCCCCCGAGTTTTCGGTCGAACGTAGGTCGAGTGGAAACTCAATGCTTACGCCGGCGTGCGGACGCGGGACGAACGCTCTCGGGTTTGCGAGCGTGCCACAAAAAGGGCTTTTAATGCATCGCGAGGGAAAGCCTCTGCGCGTCGCGAGGGACGGCCTTTGTGCGTCGCGGGGGACGGCCTTTGTGCATCGCGGGGGACGGCCTTTGTGCGTCGCGAGGGACGGCCTTTGTGCGTCGCGAGGGACGGCTTTTGTGCGTCGCGAGGGACGACTTTTTGTGCGTCACGAGGGATGGCTTTTTGTTCCGGGTCGATCGTGCGTGGCTTATTTTCTCAACCTACCAATGAAGGCGTGATCGGTTTGCACGGCTTTACTATGCATGGCTTATTTTCTCGACCTACCAATGAAGGCGTGATCGATTAGCACCACTTTATTGTGCGTGGCTTATTCTCTCGACCTACCAATGAAGGCGTGATCGATTTGCACGACTTGGGCCTCGGGGGGCCTCGGTGTCACGTTTTTGTGACCGGGTTTTCCGTGGACGCTGGCTAGACCAGGTACGTCCGGCGGACGCAAGCCTTTGAAACCCATTTGTAACTCGCTGCCTTTCGGGTCACGAGCTAGGCGGCGAGCGCGATGCCACATGTGTGTGACCAGGCTTCCCGTGGACGCTGGCTAGACCAGGTATGTCCGGCGGACGCAAGCCTTTGAAACCCATTTGTGACTAGCTGCCTTTCGGCTCACGAGCTGGGCGGCGAGCGCGGTGCCACATTCGCGTGGCGAGGTTTCCCGTGGACGCTGGCTAGACCAGATACGCCCGGTGGACGCAAGCGTTTGAAACCCATTTGAAACTCGCTGCCTTTCGGCTCACGAGCTGGGCGGTGAGCGTGGCGCCACATTTGTGTGGACATGTTTCCCGTGGACGCTGGCTAGACCAGATACGTCCGGCGGACGCAAGCCTTTGAAACCCATTTGAAACTCGCTGCCTTTCGGCTCACGAGCTGGGCGGCGAGTGCGGAGCCACATTTGCGTGGCGAGGTTTCCCGTGGACGCTGGCTAGACCAGATATGTCCGGCGGACGCAAGCCTTCGAAACCCATTTGAAACTCGCTGCCTTTCGGCTCACGAGCTGGGCGGCGAGCGCGGAGCCACATTTGTGTGGCGAGGTTTCCCGTGGACGCTGGCTAGACCAGATACGTCCGGCGGACGCAAGCCTTTGAAACCCATTTGAAACTCGCTGCCTTTCGGCTCACGAGCTGGACGGCGAGCGCGGAGCCACATTTGCGTGGCGAGGTTTCCCATGGACGCTGGCTAGACCAGATATGTCCGGCGGACGAAAGCCTTTGAAACCCATTTGAAACTCGCTGCCTTTCGGCTCACGAGCTGGGCGGCGAGCGCGGAGCCACATTTGCGTGGCGAGGTTTCCCGTGGACGCTGGCTAGACCAGATACGTCCGGCGGAAGCAAGCCTTTGAAACCCATTTGAAACTCGCTGGGCGGCGAGCGCGGACTCGGGACTCAACTCGAGGACTCATGTAGAGCCTGCACGAGGAGTATCAGTCGACTTGTGGACTCGGGACTCAACTCGAGGACTCATGTAGAGCCTGTACAAGGAGTTACGTGAAGATTCGGCACAAGGAGTATCAGTCGACTCGTGGACTCGAACTCGACTCGAAGAATGAACTCATCCATAGGAGACATGTAGAGTCGGCACGAGGAGTATCAGTCAAATCGTGGACTCGAACTCGACTCGAAGAATGAACTCATCTCGAGGAGACATGTAGAGTTGGCACGAGGAGTATCAGTCGACTCGTGGACTCGGGACTCAACTCGAGGACTCATGTAGAGCTTGCACAAGGAGTTACGTGAAGAGTCGGCACGAGGAGTATCAGTCGACTCGTGGACTCGAACTCGACTCGAGGAATGAACTCATCTCGAGGAGACATGTAGAGTCGGCACGAGGTGTATCACTCGACTCGTGGACTCGGGACTCAACTCGAGGACTCATGCAGAGTCTGCACGAGGAGTTACGTGAAGAGTCGGCATGAGGAGTATCAGTCGACTCGTGGACTCGAACTCGACTCGAGGAATGAACTCATTTCGAGGAGACATGTTGAGTCGGAACGAGTAGTATCAGTCGACACGTGGACTCGGGACTCAACTCGAGGACTCATGTAGAGCCTGCACGAGGAGTTACGTGAAGAGTCGGCACGAGGAGTATCAGTCGACTCATGGACTCGAACTCGACTCGAGGAATTAACTCATCTCGAGGAGACATGTAGAGTCGGCACGAGGAGTATCAGTCGACTCGTGGACTCGGGACTCAACTCGAGGACTCATGCAGAGTCTGCACGAGGAGTTACGTGAAGAGTCGGCACGAGGAGTATCAGTCGACTCGTTGACTCGAACTCGACTCGAGGAATGAACTCATCTCGAGGAGACATGTAGAGTCGGCACGAGGAGTATCAGTCGACTCATGGACTCAGGACTCAACTCGAAGACTCATGTAGAGCCTGCACGAGGAGTTACGTGAAGAGTCGGCACGAGGAGTATCAGTCGACTTGTGGACTCGAACTCGACTAGAGGACTCATATAGAGCCTGCGCGAGGAGTTACGTGAAGAGTCGGCACGGGGAGTATCAGTCGACTCGTGGACTCGGACTCGACTCGAGGAATGAATTCATCTCGAGGAGTTACGTGACGAGCTCGACTAGCTGGTGACCAGATCGACTAGACGAAGTGGCGAGCTCGACTAGACTAAGTGACGAGGTCAAAATCCCAACAATCCGTTACTCAATCTCGAGGACTCATGTGGAGTCTGCACGAGGAGTTACGTGAAGGGTCGGCACGAGGAGTATCAGTCGACTCGTGGACTCCGACTCAACTCGAGGACTCATGTAGAGCCTGCACGAGGAGTTACGTGAAGAGTCGGCACGAGGAGTATCAGTCGACTCATGGACTCGAACTCGACTCGAGGAATGAACTCATCCCGAGGAGACATGTAGAGTCGGCACGAGGAGTATCAGTCAACTCGTGGACTCGAACTCGACTCGAGGAATGAACTCATCTCGAGGAGACATGTAGAGTTTGCACGAGGAGTATCAGGCGACTCGTGGACTCGGGACTCAACTCGAGGACTCATGTAGAGCCTGCACGAGGAGTTACGTGAAGAGTCGGCATGAGGAGTATCAGTCGACTCGTGGACTCGAACTCGACTCGAGGAATGAACTCATCTCGAGGAGACATGTAGAGTCGGCACGAGGAGTATCAGTCGACTCGTGGACTCAGGACTCAACTCGAGGACTCATGTAGAGCCTGCACGAGGAGTTACGTGAAGAGTCGGCACGAGGAGTATCAGTCGACTCGTGGACTCGAACTCGACTCATGGAATGAACTCATCTCGAGGAGACATGTAGAGTCGGCACGAGGAGTATCTGTCGACTCGTGGACTCGGGACTCAACTCGAGGACTCATGTAGAGCTTGCACGAGGAGTTACGTGAAGAGTCGGCACGAGGAGTATCAGTCGACTCGTGGACTCGAACTCGACTCGAGGAATGAAATCGTCTCGAGGAGACATGTAGAGTCGGCACGAGGAGTATCGGTCGACTCGTGGACTCGAACTCGACTCGAGGACTCATGTAGAGTGGGCACGAGGAGTATCAGTCGACTCGCGGACTCGAAACTCAACTCGAGGACTCATGTCGAGCCTGCACGAGGAGTTACGTGAAGAGTCTATCTTTGGGACCTCCGGCCTAACCATCGGCCCCTTGAGACTTTGTTATGCTTCTATTTTTTTTTTGTTTTTTTTTTTTAGTTGTTTAGTTGATTGGGCATTGATCCCTGTTAGCCCCCCGAGTTTCTTGCGTTTGTGAGACGAAGGCCAAGAAACTCTCGTGTTGGAGGTATACAACAGTGTGTGTAGAATAATTCTTTATTGCAATAAAGGGGGTCGTTACAGGTAGTCATGGCACTTGGCCTTTTTTGAAAAAAAGAAAATTACATTTTTGAAATAAGAGCGATCACGAAGTCTATCGGGCTTGGGCGTGAGTTTGAGGGCGGAAGCTGCGACAATCATGGCTTGCTAGCAGATGCTACGAATTCCTTGAAGTCCCCACTTCGAACTAGGGAATCAATTCGTTTCCTAAGCTGGTAGCATTCTGTTGTCGCGTGCCCGTGGTCATGGTGATATTCGCACTGTTTGCTCTTGTCTCGCGTTGCGGGGTCCTTCTTCATCGGGGCGGGGGATCCTAGCTTTTCTCTGTGTAAGCTCAGGATCCTGTCGGGTGTCGTGTTGAGTGGGACGAAGGATTGCTTCGGGGCCGGAGAAGGATGGTCATTAGGGACTGGACCGTTTCTACGCCTCTTCCTTCGCGAGCCGAGACCGGTGGCCGGTGCCACGAGTGTGGCGGCGCGCTTCTTGTTGGGTGCACGGTCAGCAACATTGGGTGGTTGATGTCCCAAGACGACTTCTCTCTCGATCCTGCGTTGGGCGTTGAGTTTTCCTCTCAAGTCGCTCTCGTGAGATTCCCTTCGGGAATTGAGGCGATCTCTCAAGTCTCTATTGGTCGTCCTTATCACTTTGGGCGAGGATACGTCGTTCGAGTGACGTCCTCGACAAATGTCGCTGCCATTGACGTCGTCATCTCCTCGGTGGTTTTGGACGCGGATGGTGAGCTTGGAGCGTCCCCTTCGGGACCTAGAGGTCGAGCGTCCCTTAGTATTACTCAACACTTGATGCCTTGACGTGGTCGCCCGAGGGTGTCCGCTCGAGGGCGCGTGCGCGTGTTCGTTAGAAAGTTGACGTCTCAGCGCGGTCGCCCGAGGAGCGTGCGCGTGCGTCCCCTTTCGTGAACATCGTGGTGGAGATTGGTCTTGTTGGTTCTCGACTTCGCCACGTAATCGGGGTCTCTCTCGTCATGGTTGACGTCGTCGACGTTGTAGGAGTCGAGGAGGTCGGCGATGAGCGCGCCGGTGACGCCGGGGCTGTCTAGGAGCTCGGCGCGCCTTCGAGCCGCGTCCTCTCGGATTGCGGCCTCGGGGTCACTCGCCGGGTCTCGGGGCTGGCTCTCATTATCATGAGGTTGCCCTTCGAGATGGCGCGCAGAGCTTTGGAGGTTGTGCCTCGAGCTAGTCGCTCGGGCGCCCACGGAGGTGGCGGGGACACGACTCATCTCTCGAGAATCGTAGAAGTAGTAGGAAAGAGGAATGGAAGGGAGAGCGTCGCCACGGTCGGGCGGTGCCCTCCTTCTAACGCCAAAATGTTTTCGCACCCCCTCTGTTTTCCCTTCCTAGTTCATCTGTTCTTTACTCCTTTTCAGGTACTCTGATGAACTCAAGGGACATTCACAGCTAATGGACGACTTGGGATACCAAGTCCGACACGCTCAAGTCGAGGTGAGACCACTTGGTCCGTCCTTGGGTCTAACCGCCTTAGACTCCTAAATCGTTGTCCGAAAAACTGCGACAACAAATTCTAAAGTGTATTTTTTGTCTAAATTGTATTTTTTTCTTTTTGGACATACTTAAAAATTCTTAATGGCTTTTCTTATGTTGTCATGAACAAATGAAGAAAAATCTAGAAGGCCTTTCTAGGAGCCTTGCACGTCCAAAACGAAGGAAAGAGAGACCAATTTTGTGCATTGATGTATGAAGATACTTGCCAAAAGAAAAATAGGAAACAAATTTCCTTTATGAGGAAAGAGTCACACGGCCAACCAAGGAGAGAGCAGGCAAAAGAGGAAACAAATTTGCTTCTAGAAGCAATGTCTTGCACGTCCAAAGGGAAAGAGGGAAACAAGGGATTTGCTCATGAATATGTGATATTCTATGGAGAAAAGGAAACTACATTTTGAAGGTAAACCTTCTCCTATAAATAGAGCCCTCATTCTCATTGTTTCTCATCCCACGCAATTTAGATATTGAGAGCTTCTCTCTCTAGACCTTTTGGCCGCCCACTTCTCTGTCTCTCTCTTCCCTTTTCGTTTTTGTTTTGGCACCTAGGTCCACATTTGACCTAGCGTTTGTTTTAGCTCTTCGAATCTAAGACTTGTTCTTGATTCGTTATGTTTAAAAGTGCGCACACACTAATTCCTTCTAATCTCGAGTGATTTATGTGATAGAAACTTTCGTGGTTACTGGAAGTCCCGAAGAACGAAGACGAGTTGCGTGGGGAGACGAACGATTCAACCTCCACAAGCTTCTCTACAATCAAGCTTCAATAAAAGTTAGTAAACAAGTAATGCGCTTAGATAGTTTTAATTTAAAAATTAACATGTGCTTGCTCTTTGTCTAGGTTAGTAAAAAAAACGTTTTACTAGTTTAAAAGAAAATTTTTATTTTCCGCCGCTTGCTAGAAGAGTTAAATCTTTTCTTAACCCTAGATCCATTCCAACAAATGATATCAGAGCTATGGTCAATGTTAAGCATGTACATGTGATTAAAACTATGAGCTTGAAAATCGTTTTCGAAAGATTACTCGTTTTATGACAAGTTAGGATTGTTACCTTAGATATATTTTTTTTTTTTGTAATTTATTGCTCTTGTCTTTAAATTAAAAATTATGTTGATTTTCTATGACCTTGGGATGTTACTAAAAACACATTAGAATCAGTTCTAAAATTTTTAAATTTTTTATAATGAAAAACGTGTTTTTAAAGTTTGAGAAAATTTCGGGTAATTTAATGACTAGTTATATTGTCTTGCTAGTTTCGTTTATTTACTCGTTTCGTTTTATGTTTGTTGTTATTTTCTTTTATACCATGTTAATAAAACACATATAAAAGCTTTAACAACTCTCTAATAAACTCGATTCTTTTCCACTCAATTCCAGACCTTAATTATTTCTAGTGTTCTTAGAGCTCGAGAAAAACCTACTGTAAAAGTGGTATAACTCTCTGCTCAGAAATCAAAATTTAATGATTATTGAATCAAATTAAAGTTCTTTTTTTCCACTTTCGAATGCAATTAGTTTTAGGTCAAAAGGATTTCGCAGCCGCCTGTTATGGTAATTTTACTGCGAGGTGCGCGGCTGTTCCAAATGTCCAGTTTTTTTTAGAATTACTGAATTCCGAATTTACGACCCCACTCCATGAGTTATAGAGCTCTAATGGGAAAATTTCCTTGAGAAAAATTGTTTTGTTATAAGATAATACACATAATGTGAAAGAGTAAAATGTTTTGTTTTTTGAAAGTTCAATTAAAATTGAAATTTTACAAAACTAGTTTGAATTTTGAAAAAACCGTTTTCGCTTTCAAACTTGAAAATATTTTGTCATCCAAATCAAATAAGTTTTCAAAATGTTTTCAAAACTATATCTATATCACATATGTTCAAAATCTATATGCTCTTGAAAATTTGAGTGGGAGGTCTCCTCGAAGACTAGCCGAAAAATAAAGATGTGTAAATCTCAAACTTTCAAGTGTTCAAGTGAGTTGAAGTTCACACTTCCCTCATGCACTTTCCCAAATAGAAAATAGAAAAATGTCCGAGTATGTACCTTGTGCCTTTATGCACTAACATTACTATTCCTTGAACATGAAGATCTAGGATTCCTTTCTAGTATTCCATTCTATCGCTCTATAACTAGGAAATATGTTTCCGAACTTATAAGAGACGATATGAAAATCCTAAAAACTAAGTGGGAGGGTTATACTTCTTGTTTACAACCCACGATCCCCAACACTAATGAAAAGTGTAATTGGCGCCAGACTAAGAGTCACCCTCGTGGCCCTCTCTTAAATGAGAGTACTCAACGACGCTTTGCTCTGATCATTGCACAATGAGCTATGTCCGAGAGTTAGACAATGAGACAAGGCCTCCTCTTGGTGGATTGTTTTTTCAAAGTCGATCTCTTGGACTAAGTGGTTGGTTACATACTTAGACTCCATCCCTAGTAATCCTCCCTCGAGGCCCAGCGAAAGGATGAATGATCAAACTTTTTTTTATAAGGTGGCTAGTCAAATATGATGTATTGACATATTGGCTATGCATTAATGATGAGTCATTTACTTATGAAAGGAGACTCATTGCGGCCTTCTCTCGAAGGAGTAAAATGTCATTTTGTTCATAACACCTTTGGAATTTTCCTATCTTGTTCATCCTTAAAACTTAAACAAACTTAAATCCTACACCAAAAGACTAATCATAAGCTTGTTTTGACTTAATTCAGCAAGATGTCTCTCAACCCTCTCTCAATCATCCTTTCCTCAAACAAACTCGAAAAGTACATTGATTGGAAACGTAACCTCGACATCGTCCTTACCGTTAACAAGCACAAATGAGTACTCACCACCCTGTGTCCTCCTCAGATGAATGATGATTCGACTCAAGAGGACAAGGATGCCTTGGCAGCTTGGCTCTACTCCAATGAGATTGCGAGGTTCTATATCTTAGCATCGATGAACAATGTGTTGCAACAGCAACATCGTGACATAGAGACAGCCGCCGATATGCTCTACAATGTCCATGAGATGTTTGGAGGGCAAGGGCGTCAGGCCAGACAGCAAGTAGTCAGACAGTTTATGAACTGTCGCATCAACGCTAGGACTTCTATCAGACACCATATGATACTGATCATTAGTTATCTTAATGAAATGGAAATCCTACGATCTGAGATTGATAGGGAAACTAAAACAGATATGATCTTGGAAACTCTCCCTGAATCTTTTCATACCTTCAAGCTGAACTACTCCACGAATAAGCTAGAGTACACTGTTACCCAGCTAATAAAGGAGCTTCACACTACTGAAGGTCTCACTAAGAGAAAGAGGAACCAAGGAGAGGCACATGCTACTGAGCACAAAGCCTCCACCTCTGGATCTAAGAAGAGACCTCACAAGGCTGAGAAGAAGAATTCTATTGCCTACCTCAAAGCAAAGGAAAATAGTAATGTACTTATTACTGAAGCATGCTTAGTAGCTGATAATGTATCAACGTTGATTCTTGACTCCGCTCCTACTAACCATATTTGTTGTTCCTTGACTGGTTTCAAGAAAATCAAAAGCTTAGACGAAGGTGACTTCTTCTTCAGATGGGGTGATGGGAGCTCGGTGTCTGCAATGGTCGTGAGATTAGAAATGCTATCTTTTGAAGATCGAACTCTAAATTTGAATAATTTTTATTTTATTCCTTCCTTCGGGAAGAACTTAATGTCTGTTGCTCGTCTTTATGAGCAAGATTACTGTTTGAAGTTCATTAAGAATGGAATTAGAATGCATGTATGAAGAATGCTCTCTTTTACATTTATCCCACGCAACCTTTGCTTTAAGACACTGAAATAGATAATGATCTAGTTAGGGAGCCAAAGAGGATCAAACTCTCTGATTCCTCTAATCTAATAAAATCAGCATATCTCTGGCACTAAAGACTTGGCCATATCAGTCTAGACAGGATTAAGAGACTTGTGAGGGACGGTCCACTCCAAGCCTCTGCAATAAGTTCACTACCTATTTGTAAATCTTGCATCGAACGAAAAATGACTAAGCGACCTTTCTCCGATAAGGGTCGAAGAGCCACTGAGTTGCTGGAACTAGTACATTCTGATGTATGTGTTCCGCTCAGTCAATAGGCACGTAGAGGATACGAATACTTCGTTACCTTCACTGATGATTACTCAAGACACTGTTTAGTCTATTTGCTCAAACACAAATCCGAGACCTTTGACGTATTTAAGGTCTTCCGGGCTTTAGTGGAAAAGCAAACTGGCAAACAGATCAAAACCCTTCGATCTGATCAAGGTGGTGTGTATATGTCTGGAGAGTTCGATGACTTTCTTAAAGAAGAAGGTATCGCTTCTCAGCTTACAGTACCTGGCACACCTCAACAAAACGGAGTGTCAGAGAGAAGGAACCAAACTCAAATGGAGATGGTTAGATCAATGATGAGTTACTCATTACTCCCTCTTTCCTTTTGGGGATATGCCCTCGAAACAGTAGTCTACATTCTGAACCAAGTTTCATCTAAAACAGTTTCTAGTACTCCTTATGAATGATGGACTGGCCGTAAAGTAAATCTAGGCCACATCCAAATTTTGGGTTGCCCTGCACATGTGCTAGGGAAAAAGACTAGCAAGTTGGCTATGTTGTCAATGGTTCCAACAAGAAGAGTTGTAGTCTTTATTTTATACATTTTATACAATTGCTTATTCATTAATAAAAAGTTGAAACGTTCATTCATTCTTCTTTGTCTGTTTGAAGCTTTATGATAAAACATTATTCTTTAGTCCATAAACAAACTTAACAACTTACGAAGAGACAAATGTAGATTTTCATGAACAAACTCTTCGTAGTTTGATTAAAATGATATATTCGCAATCTAAGGGTCAAAGGAGTATTGACCTCAGTACGATTGTTAGGAGAATCTATGATGTCTGGTTATGGGGCATTGAGAGTTGGAGACTCTATAGTTCTTCTAGGTATCTTACGAAGGTACTGAATTGACCAGTGCACTTCTAGAGACAAGATAAGAACAAACCATTTAACCTCTTATGTCTCGAAGTCACTACGTATGAATTGCATCATGCTTACCTTAATCCTGAAATGAGACATGCCATTTCACAACTTACATATTCTCAGTTGAGAAAGTCAGAGTTTGGACTCACTATGTGATTCCGAACAGGGCCTATTGGTGAAGTACTAAGTTGTGAGAATGTCATGAGTAACTTTGTGAAGTTCTCATAGATATGGAATTCGTGTACAAGATTGCTGAAATGCAATGTATATCACCTCATGCTTTCTTCCTTGGAATGTGAATAAATGAACTGACCAGTGTCCAAATTGAGTCTTGACTCTTTTGGATGAAACAATGTGACTTGTTAGCTCCTCATCAATACATTGTTTCTGACTTATTCACAAGTGACGAAGGATTTGAGGAAAAAACGGCTAGAAGGGTAAAATGGTAATTTTGTAAATCCCGACTAGCTGATGATATTCATGAAGGGTAAACATAGATAATATCTAGTGGATCCGCTCATTACAATTAGGTTGAATTCTTGAGTAGAAAATAAATTAATTTGAACCGAGAGATTTTCAGTGTCAACTCTTTAGTGGAGTCAGTTGACATTAAGCTAAAATTGGAAAAAGGTTTGTGAACTTTTGAGTACAAGTGTTTAGCTCAAGGTTTGTTCATTTGGATCCATGAGGTCACTGTCACAAATCATATCGAGTAGGAATAGTTAAACTAGCAGCTAAGTCAAAACAAGAACGAGACAAGTTTTGTGAAAATTGTCTAAAGGGTATTTTTGTGTTTTTAGACATAGGACGAAATGAATGTCAATCAATTTTTTGACATTGTCATATGATGACAAATGAAATTTAAATCACACGACCAACTTAAAGAATTTGGGCCTTGAGGATTAATTTAATTTCATAGAATTTTACTTGAAAATTCTTAATGGGCTTTTCTTATGTTGTCATGAACAAATGAAGAAACATCTAGAAGCTCCTTTTAGAAGCTCAAATTTCGTCCAACCCAAGGAAAATAAGGCTGAATTTCGTTCATGCCATAGTGGGAAAGAGAGTTTATTTTGTGCATTAATGTATGAAGATACTTGCCAAAAGAAAAAGAGGAAACAAATTTCCTCTAGAAGGAAAGTGCATTTTCGGCCAACTAAGAGAGAAAGAATGAGGAAACAAATCCAAGTACTTGCATGACATGTCATGAACGTCCAACATGGGTAGAAAAGAGGAAATAAGATTTGCTCATGCCTCTCCTATAAATAGAGACCTCATTCCTCTCATTCTAGTCATTCCACATAAGTTAGAGATTGAGAGCTTCTCTCTCTAGACCTTGTGGCCGATCCTCTCTCTCTCTCTCTAGTTATTTTCGGTTTTTGTTTTGGCACCTAGGTCCACATTTGACCTAGTCTTTTAGCTCTTCGGCTCTAAGACTTGTTCTTGAGTTGTCGTGTTTAAAAGTGCCCACACACTAATTCCTTTCTTTCTCGAGTGATTCTTGTGATAGAAACTTTCGTGGTTGCTCGAGTTGGCGAGGAAAGAAGAGAGACGTGCTGCGAAGGAGACGAACGTTTTCAACCTTCCGAAGGCTCATCAACGTTCAAGCTTCTAAAAGGTTAGTAAATTATTTATGCTCATAATAGTTTTTATTTACATGTGCTTGCAAGTCTAGGTTAGTAAAATCGTTTTACTGGTTAAAAGAAAATTTTAAAATTCCGCCGCTTACCGAAGCGTTAAACTTTTTCTTAAACCCTAGATCAATTCCAATAGGCTAGTAGGTCAGAATTGTGTCTGTTCATTGGATATCCAAAAGAAACCAAAGGTTTCACATTCTATAGTCCCGAGGACGACAAGACTTTCGTTAGCACGAATGCTCGTTTCCTTAAGGAGGACTTCATGAAAGATGTAAAACCTAGAAGCAAAATTTTGCTTGAAGAAAAGTTGGGTGAGAAAGCTTCTACCTCATCTGTAAGAACTGTTCTTACCCCAACTGAAACACAACCTAACTCATCAGAATCTCATCAAGTAGTACTTCGACGTAGTGTGAGGGCTTCTCAAAAGCCTGATAGGTACATGTCTTATGGAGACACTCTCGTAGCCGTCTCTGACATGGATGACCTTGTTTCCTATGGCCTGGTTCTGAATCAAACCTTTGGCTTGACGCCATTGAAGTTGAAATGCACTCTATTTATGTCAAAAAAGTCTCAAAACTTGTAAGACCTTCCCAAAGGGGTTAAACCCATAGGGTGTAAGTGGATATGCAAGAAGAAAACGGATCCGGATGGGAACGTTGAGACGTTCAAAGAACGACTTATGGCTAAGGATTACACCCAAAAAGACGGGATTGACTATGAAGAAATCTTCTTGCCAGTCGCGATGCTTAAATCCATCCGCATACTTATATCCAAAGCTGCAGCTCTCGACTATCAGATCTGGCAAATGGATTTCAAGACTACCTTCCTGAATGGCAATCTTAACGATCGCATTTATATGGCTCAACCAGACGGTTTCATTTAAGAAGGTCAAGAGACCAAGGTTTGTGAGTTTCTTAAGTCCATTTATGGATTAAAGAAAGCATCTAGGTCATGGAATATTAGATTTGATGAAACTGTGAAGAGCTTCGGTTTTGAGTAGTCAATAGATGAGCCATGTGTTTACAAGTTAAAACAAGAAGGCAAAGTTGTGTTTCTGGTACTGTATGTCGATGATATATTACTCATAAGAATGATGTGGGTAAGTTATCTGAAGTTATGATCTGGCTAGCAAAGTAATTAAATATGAAGGATCTAGGAAAAGCAGCGTACAATCTCGAGATCCAAATCTTTCGAGATCAGAAGAACCGGACTCTGTCGCTCTCTCAAGCACCTTATATTGATAAGGTGATGGATCGCTTCTCGATGCAAGACTCCAAGAAGGGCCAAACACCCTTTAAGCATGGAGTCTCACTCTCTATGGACAAGTCTCCCAAGACTACACAAGAGATTGAGGACATGAGAAAAATTCCTTACTCCTCAGCCATAGGAAGTCTAATGTATGCTATGCTTTTCACTAGGCCGAATATCTGTTTCGCAGTTGGCGTAGTTAGCCGTTTTCAATCCAACCCTGGACTTGAGCACTGTACTGCTATTAAGCATGTTCTTAAGTATCTTCGGAGAACTAGGAACTTGATCCTTACATATTCAGGTACTGACATGACTATGACGAGATATACCGACTCCGATTTTGAAGCGGATAAGGATTCCAGGAAATCCACTTTGTGATCTGTGTTCATCCCTCATGGTGGAGCTTACATATGGAGGATTATTAAGCAATCTTGCATTGCTGACTCCACAATGGAAGCAGAATATGTGGCTGCTTGTGAAGCATCCAAGGAGGCTGTATGGCTTAGAAAATTCCTCAAGTATTTTGAAGTCATTCCAAACGTCGACGAGCTCATGACCCTTTATTGTGATAATAGTAGGGTTATCGCTAACTCAAAGGAACCTCGAAACCATAATCGATCTAAACCTATTGAGAGGAAATACCATTTGATTCGAGAGATCATGCAGCGCGGAGACGTAGAGGCGAATAAGATTTCGACAGTGGACAACCTAGCAGATCCATTCACCAAGGCCCTAGCGAACAAGGTCTTCGACCAGCATCGAGAGGGATTATACATGAAGGACTACTCACATCTTCTTTGAGTCAAGTGGGACTTTGTTTTCAATGGTCCACGAGAAGAGTTTTCGTGTCTATTTATGTATATTTGATGTAATACAGTCTCACGAAGACTCTTGCTTGTAACTGCTGATTTATTAATAAAAGTTGAAATGTTCATTCATTCTTCCTTGTCTGTTTGAAGCTTTGTGATAAACTATAGTCTTTAGTCCTTAAACAAACCTAACAACAAATGAAGAGTCAAGTGTAGATTTGCATGAACAAATTCTTCATAGTTTGCTTAAAACTGCATATTCACAATCTAAAGATAAAAGGGCTATTGATCCCAGTATGATTGTTAGGAGAATCTATGATGTTTGGTTATGGGACATTGAGAGTTGGAGACTCTATAGTTCTTCTAGGTATCTTCTGAAGGTACTGAATTGACCAGTGCACTTCTAGAGACAGAATAAGAACAAACCATTTAACCTCTTATGTCTCGAAGTCGCTACATATGAATTTCATTGCTTACGTATTCTCATTGGAGAAAAGACCTATTAGTGAAGTACTAAGTTATGAAGACGTCATGAGTAACTTTGTGAAGATCTCATAGATATGGAATTCAAGTACAAGATTGCTGAAATGCAATGTATATCACCTCATGTTTTGTTCCTTGGAATGTGAATAAATGAACTCGCCAGTCTCCAAATTAAGTAATGACTTTTTTTGATGAATCAATGTGACTTGTTAGCTCCTCGTCAATACATTGTTTCTAACTTATTCACAAGCGACAAAGGAGTTGAGGAAATAACAGCTAGAAGGGTAAAATGTTAATTTTGTAAATCCCATCTAGTTGATGATATTACATCAACTGTACATAAATAGACACTACTACTCTTCTTGTGGGCACCATTGACAACAGAGTCAACCTCTACACTGCGAAACGTCACCACATAATCCACTTGATCCGGTAAGTTCGCGTAGAATTTGTACATGAGAGTGTCGTTTGCTTTGTGCTTGGGTGTGACACAAAATTTTCTCCACGATAATTTCTCCACGAGAAACCTTCGATGGTGCAGTGGATTTGAGCCCTTATGCGCGTGCTTGAGCTCACCTTCAACCCTCGTTCAAAGATCTGACTTCATTGAATGAGGATGTCATATCGATCTTCCGCGGCCTTACTAGTGAATATTCGACTATTATAGTTCACTTCGGCTTCGGGTTTGGATTGACGAGACCTCTTACTTTTTTTAGTGGGGGCCGAGAAGAGTTAGGGGCGGCTTCTTTGTAACCAGCGAGGGTTTTTGATCGGCCTATTTTCTAATTGAACAAATGAATTCAAACTCAAATTAAACAACATGTTCAAACACTATATCATTTTCAACACAAAATTAAACTCAATTCAACACTAAATATCAAAATTCAAAACTAAACACATTATATTCAAATAAATTAAGCATAAAACTCAACACAAACACAAAATTGAAACTCAGATCCGAAATCAATTTAACCAGAATATCAAAATAAAACTCATTGTCAACCTAACATTATACCCAAAATCATAAATTACAAGATAAAACCCAAAACAAAAAACCCTAATTTTGGCCAAATCTACAATCTAATACCATAAATTACAACCAAAATCAACAAAAATCCTAAATTAGTTTATAAATTACACAAAACATTCATGACATTTAAGAGTTTGATATGAAATTGAGTTACAAACATACCTTAAATTCGGTGGGAGAAAGAGCAAGGGAGGCTAGACCGAGAGAAAGAAAGAGATCGCGGCGAGAATTGGCTTCGGCGAGGAAGGCGGCGAGATTTGGCGTCAGCGAGGCGACGGCGAAGTTTCAAGGTAGGTTCGGGAGAGGAAATTGCATAGAAACGGCCGAACTGAAGGTCTGAGGCTAGAAAAAATGAAAAAAAATGAAGAAAGAAACCGAAATGGCTTTTATAGTGAAAACCTAAAAAATTTACAAGATTTCGCCGCAGCGTGTTTATGCCATGGCGCGGCAAAATATTTTCGCAACGGGTTATTGTACCATTGTGGAAACATTCCGCCGCGTCCAAGGCTTAAGCTCGCCGCGACGAAATCTCGAATTTTACAGTTCTCCCACAACAGTACACTGTACCGTTGTGGAAAAGTTTGACCGCGGCAAGTTTATGCATTCAACAACGAGTCACCACACCGTTGTTTAAACCTTAATTTTTTTTTAATTCCACAACGGGTAAATAGTCTTGTTGTGGAATCATCAAGATTCCACAACGGGATAGTTGTCCCGTTGTGGAATATCCGTTGTGGAATCTAACATTGTAGTAGTGTGAGGTTTACGATATGAAATTTCTCTTTGATTTATCAGCCAATGAGCCCATTTAATACGTTTATATTGTCTAAATTGCCCTTAAGAGTTTCAATTTAAATAAAAATAAATTAAAAATGTTGGGTTATATACGTTGACCACGTGTAAATAAATAAAACTGCTAATTACACATTATATTCAAATTATATGACATTTAAGGAGTATATTTGTTTTAGCAATAAGTTAGGAAAGAGTAAAAGGATACAATTAATTTTTTTTAATCAAATTACATGTTGTATATAATTAAAAAAAAACTAAGTAACTACATATTCGGTAAGCTAATTACACGCTTTATAAAATCAAATTTGTGACTTTTCAGTTTTTGAATGAATAGATGTGACTAGTTAAAAAAAAAAAAAAAAACCATTGTTTTGTATGTAATAATAATCACGAAAAATCGAATGTTATTATTTTAGACAATAACGATCTCGTATTTTTATATTTGTTTCTTATTATTTCGTTTGTTTAATGTTTGGTTTAGCTATTTTTTATTTATTTACATGTCTCAACAATGTTAACGGAGTTTTGGGGTTTTGTAGTTTGGCTTGCTTAGTATATTGTGATGGTTCTTCAACATGTGATACCATAAACCTTTCTGAATGTTTGCATTATTGTGAGCAGTTTATTTATTTATACAGGTATTGTTTGTTTGTTTATGGACAGTTTTTTATTTGAAGGCAATATTGTGTCTTATAATATGTTAAAGGTATGTTTGTATAAAAATAAGTTAAAAACATCTAATTTGTGGTGCTGTAATGCGTTAGAGGTTTGGTTGTTTAAAAACAGAATTTAATTCTTGGGGAAAGATTAACAAATCCAAGCTTACATCCATATTTGCAAGTTGTTTAAAAAATAATAATAATAAAAAGAACCTGATTTTAGTGCGTGAAAAATTAGAACAAACAAAACCGAGTGATTTTTATTACTGTAAAAATATTTAGCTTCTAATTAACTAATTAAAAAAACGTTAAAACTCTACTGTTTTTCTTTCCTGAATCAGGAAAACACATATTTAGTTTGAATTAAATCATATCCTATAAAATAATAAAGTCAGCTTTATATATTGGAATGCAAAACTGTTGTTGGTCGTTTTCAAAAAATCCGAGATACTGAGAAGACACGCCGTTCAAAGGGTCGATGGTCAGGCCGGAGGTCCTGAAGAGCGGCAAATCTTCTGTCACGAGTCGACTGGCAAGTCTTCGTTCCAAACTTTCTGCTCCTCGAGTCAAGTCACTCTCCTCGTGTCAAGCCTTGCTCCTTGAGTCGAGTCATCCTCCTTGAGTCGAGCCGTCTTCCTCCTCGAGTCGAAGTAACTCCTCAAGTAGAGTCACTGTCCACGAGTCGATTAACAAGTCCTCGTGTGGACCTTGATTCTCAAGAAATACCCCCTCTCATTGAGGGAAAAGCCATCCCATTCATTCTCAAGAAACTTGAGACTTTTCTCTCCTTCTCTGGATGCCATCATTGGCCTGAAGCGGATTCTCAACGATTTCTCGTTCTCAGAGACTCGGAAGCGCCCCGTCTCTCGATCAAACGACTAATCCAAAGCCCACGAGTGCTCTTGTGGTTTTCAACTGAAAATTACCTACGCGTCTAGCACACTAGACACGTCCACCATTTCTGACAGGAAATCGCCTACGCATCTTGCATTTCCGACTGGAAATCGCCTACGCGTCCGGAACCTCCGCCGCGACATGGAACTCTTGATTTAGAGTCTCCAACGCCTCCAAAAGAAAGAAGACACACATTCTCTCTCAGGTCACTCGATCATAGAGTTATGATACGTCGCCGAGGACTTCTCCGCGCTTCGTCTCCTCTGACGAGCACACCCTCCAGGCTCCGCGCCTCATACAGCATTATACATGCCTTGAACTACGTTCTGACCTGATCCCGCACATGGATACATAGGCAGCCTATATAAAAAGGCACAATCACTCCCGATATTCACCCCTTTTCTCCTCAGGGAAACACTTCGACTGGGTAAAACCCAACTCGAGACTTTCGAGTTCACACATTTGGCTCGGGTGCGGCCACTTGATCCGGCCTTGGGCCGAACCGCCCGGAGCTTTTAATAGTTGTTCATTTTCGTGCGAAAACATTTTGGAGCTAGAAGGAGGGGACTTACTGACTTATACAGCCCGAAATCCCTCTGTCCATCTGTTGGAATTGATCTAGGGTTAAGAAAAGATTTAACGCTTTGAGCAAGCGGCGGTATTTAAAAATTTTCTTTAAAACAAGTAAAAAGTTTTTACTAACCTAGAAAAAGAGCAAGTACATATAAACTAAAACTATAAATGAACATCTTATGTTTACTAACCTTTTGAGAAGCTTGAACATTGAGAAGCTTTTGGAAGGTTGAAACGTTCGTCTCCCCTCGCAGCACGTCTGTCTTCTATCCTCGGGAACTCGAGCAACCACGAAAGTTTCTATGACAATAATCACTCCAGAAAGAAAGGAATTAGTGTGTGGGCACTTTTAAACACGACGACTCAAGAACAAGTCTTGGATTCGAAGAGCTAAAACACTGGGTCAAATGTGGACCTAGGGGCCAAAACAAAAACGAAAGAAAACTTAGAGAGAGAGAGAGAGAGAGAGAGAGAGAGGAGTGGGCGGGCAAGCCTATGTTGTCGCACGAAAATGAACAACGATTAAATACCTCGGGCGGTTCGATCCAAGGCCGGACCAAGTGATCGCACCCGGGCCAAAAATGTGAACTCGTAGACCGAGTTGCACCCTCCAGACCATGAGGTGTGTTTTGGAGGGTGTGACCATGCCAAAGGTTGGCTGCCTACATACTCTTTAGTCGGGATCAGGTCAGAACGTAGTTCAATTTGAATGTTGGGGACTATCTTGGGCTCGGAGGCTTGAGAATCCAAGGCTTTAGAGTAGGACCCGGCTCATAGCTTCTAGTGAAGACTTTAGAGGGTCGCTTGTGTCGTAGCTCGGAGTTTTAGCTCAAGGGCCAAGAAACGGGAGAGCAGTGTATGCACTGCGGAGACTCTACTCGCAGAAGAGGAGCACGCTCCCTCTCGTGGAGGGGGGTCCATGAATTTTTGAGCCGAGGGAGGAGGAGCGCGTGCTCTTGGAATGTCACAAGAGCACGGGAGATGAGAGAGTTGTGTGGAGAAGAGAAGTGTTCTCTAGAGGAGAAGAATTGTGTGTTGTTGCCTCCCCCCCAAGGGGGGTATTTATAGTTTTGAACGAGGCCTTGGGCTGGCCCCCTCAACGCCCGGACGGGCGCAGGGCGCGCTGGGCGTGCTGCTTGGACGGGCGCGGGGCGCGTAGGGCAAGACGCTTGGAAGGGCAGGCGGTGCCCGGCCGAGGCAGCAGGAGCTCTCGGCCAGGACAGCAGCGGCACCCGTCCGAGGCAGTAGGAGCGCTCGGCCGTGGCAGCAGGAACACCCGGCCAAGGCAGCAGGAGCGCTCGGCCGGGGCAGTAGGGACGTCCGGCCGAGGCAGTAGGGGTGCTCGGCCGGGGCAGCAGGGACGCCCGACCGAGGCAGCACGTGTGCTCGGACGAGGCAGCAGGGGTGCTCGGCCGGTACAGTAGGGACGCCTGGGGCACGGGAGCGCGCGCGGGCCGGGATGCTTGGGGGCGTGGGAGCGCGTGCGGGGCAGAACAGCCGGGAGCGCGCGCAGGCCGGGACGCCTGGGGGTGCGGGAGCGCGCATGGGCCAGGACGCCCGGGGGCGCAGGGCGTGCGCGGGCCGGGATGGCCGGGAGCGCTAGGGCACGCGCGCATGCCCACTGGGCCGGGAGCGCAGATGCGTGCGCGGGCCGGGGCGCGGGCGTGCTGGTGCGCGTGTGGGCTTGTCGGATAGTGGGTGCGTTAGGGTGCGTGGGGCCCATTGGGCTTTCCGGCCAGCGACGCCCGGTCGGCCTTAAATTGTTTTCAAATTTCTGGTTTTCCGAAAACGACCGGTAACATTAGCCCCCCAAGTTTATGGTGCTGAACGCAGGTCGTGAACTTTAGTTTTTGAAAAAAAAAGGCGTTGAGGTCATTTTACCCCTTGGTCATGTGTGACCATTTGTTTTTTTTCGGATGGACCGGGCCGGCTGGGTAGCAAGGCCCGCGCGCGGCGTGTTGCCGGCGGGCCAGCACGCGCGCACGTGGCCGGCGCACGGGCCGGGTCCATTGTGCGCGCGCGATGGGGGGGAGGGAAGGAGCGAGGTGAAGCGATGGTGAGTGCAGGGCTTCCCCGGGCGTCTAACTTAGATGCCTCGGGTGCCGAACTTGCGATAGTGCCGTCCGAATCTTTTTTGGACGAGATTTACTCCGACGACCCCCTAGGGTCAGGCTCAGAAAGCCTTGGAGAGGACTTGGAGGCTTCTCCCGCGAGGGGAAAGGAGAAGCGTGGCAGAAAGGTGCTGGAGACGGCCTGGACGGCCTTTGAGTCCGCGGAGTCATCGGGCTACACTTAGACTGTACGGAGTAGGCGACTCTGTTGCCCCTGTCGGCTTAGACTGTAAGGGGGTCGATGCTGGAAGCACGCTCACTACCTGAGTCTTCAGCGCGCTTCGGGAGACATATGACATTCCTCCCTCAGTGGGGCTGCTCAGGCCTGCCCCCGAGGACAGGCCCTCTCGCCCGAGGGACAGGTTTGCGGCCGTGACAATCGGGAGCCTTATCTGTGGGCTACATCTCCCGTTCCCGACGATCGCCCAGCAGATTCTGACCCAACTAGGGATCCATGCATGTCAGATGAGCCCGGCGTTCTATCGCATGTTGGCTACATGCTTCATGGAGTGGCACTGTCAGACGCAGCGTGCCATGACCGTGGACGACTTCCGCAATCTGGTTGCCGTCTTCTCGGCGCCGGGGCAGCCGGACTTTCACATGGCCCGTGCTCGGGGCAATGTGAGGTTAGTCGACGATAGCGACCCGCCTAGCCGCTGGTCGTGGGTGTGGGTTTCGACAGACGCCTTTGGTGAAGCGCCTCTTCGTTTCGGTGGTCTGGCAGATTTCTCAGCGGATGAGGGGGCGGCGGAGCTCCATTTTGTGATAGATATCGGGGATGTCGGAAGCCAGCAAGGCAGGTGAGCGGTTATGTTCTCTCGAGCTGATGGCGCTTACCGGGTGGTTCCTGCCCTTTGCTCCGGGCACCGAGGAGGCGCGCCGGGCGGGCAGGCCCCCGAGTCCCGAGGCTCAGCCAGCCGTTCCTGCTTCTCGAGGTAACTTTGTGGTCTAAAAATCTCTTTGTTGACAAAAACCTGACCTTTACTGTTTCGCCTTGTGCAGCTGCAAAGAGGCGAGCTCGGAGACTGGCTTCCGCTTCTCGGAACCCCGAGCGGATGGCAGAGATTCGCTCTAGGGTTGCTAACTGCAAGGCGAGGGAAGAGCATGTTGAGACTGCCGGCCCGGTTGAAGCAGGGCCCCACGCCTCTTTGAAGAGGGCTTCGACCTCGGCGCCTCCCGACGAGCGCACTGAACCCAATAGGGTGAACTCGGCGGTGGAGCTGGAAGCGATAGAGTCTCGAGGCGACTGCTTTCAACATCTCGAGGAGTCCCCACTGTCTTGGTGTAAGGGCGTGGTGTCGAAGAGCGACTGCTTTCTTTCAGGCAGGGGTTATCGACGCTCAAAGGGCCAGTATTTTTATTCATTCTTTTGTAAGCATAGGTCTAGTTTTGACCCCTACTTTTTGTCATCGCATGCGTATGCGAGGGCCGTGCGGAGCGACAGGATTCTGCATGACTTCATCCGGCGCCTGGGGGCCGCCCATGAAGAGCTTGCTCAGACGAGGGCTAGGCTGGCTCAGGTCGAGCGAGGTTCTCACCCGGGAGCAGAAACCGAGACACTTCGAGACCTTCTTTGCAAGGCAAAGGTGGAACTCTAGATCGCCTCAGATCAGCGCGATGGAGCCCAGATGTCAGTAGCCAAGATGGCGGGGGAGCTGACTGAAGAACGGCGAGCTTACGAGGTGGCGTCCCGATCGGCGGAGGTTTTCCGCGACGAGGTTGCTGACCTCCGGAGATAGCTAGATGCCGGTCCGACGCTTTGGAGACGTCTCACCGTCAACTCACTTCGAGCGAAGTGGCGTGCATCCGAGCGGAGCGCGAGCGCGAATCTCTGGCGGAGGAGAACACTCGCCTCTCTTCCCAGCTTGCTGAAGCGGAGCGAAGAGCATCCAACTTACAAGATGACTACGATATAGGGACCGAGGGGCCTGTCGAGCCGGAGAGGTGGAGTGTCAGGAGGCGACCACGACCGAGAACAAGGCCCGGGGGGTCACCTTTGACTTCTTCGACACCTTGTTTCCCCTACTGGATGAGGGTGCCATGTGAGCCATGTGGCTCTTTTTATTTATTTTCTATAGCGCGTATGTTTGGCGCTTTGCTTTTTCCCTTTTTCAGGATTTCATTTATTTTACGCGCACTTTTTATTTAGTACGTGTTCATTGGATTCAGAGCAGTGGTTCTTTTTTATTTATGAGATATTTTGTTGCTTTCAAGTTGAATGCTTATCTCGTATTGAGTAGTTTCGGTCGCCTATGCCTTCTTTGTGAGCTAACGTGGCCCGAAGGTCTTGTGTCCTTACCAATAGTTTTGGCAGGCTTTATGTCCCTAGTTGGGATTCGACCTCCGCTCATTTAGCGTTATGACTTATCGTCGTATAGAATTTGAGGCGGGGAGGCGTTCGTGACTAGTTAGGCATTCGTCCAGCATTCGTTGCTAGGGGCAACTCGCCGCGATTGACCGACCCGTATTGGACGGTGGCATCGGTACGTTAGGTTAGGCCAACGATTTAATGTGCCTAATGTGGCTGTGGCCCAAAGACTTTGCTTCATGCCACTTGGCGACCGAAGAAGTCGCGGCGGGTATTGTTCCCCGGGGCTCTGCGTTTGTGCTATAGAGCGACCGAATGTGTATGTTACGTCGGGTTAGGCCGGCGACTTTGAGTTCGTGCTATGGAGCGACAGAACGTATACGTTGCACCGAGTTAGGCCGGCGACTTTGAGTTCATGCTATGGAGCGACCGAACGTATATGTTGCGCCAAGTTAGGCCGGCATCTTTTGTGTTCATGCTATGGAGCGACCGAATGTATATGTTGTGCCGGGTTAGGCCGGCGACTTTGAGTTCGTGCTATGGAGCGACCGAACGTATATGTTACGCCGGGTTAGGCCGACGTCATTCGGGTTCGTGCTATGGAGCGATCGAACGTATATGTTACGCCGAGTTAGGCCGGTGTCTTTTGGGTTCGTGCTATGGAGCGACCGAACGTATATGTTGCACCGGGTTAGGCCGGCGTCTTTTGCCTTCGTGCTATGAAGCGACCGAACGTATATGTTGCGCCGGGTTAGGCCGGCGTCTTTTGTGTTCGTGCTATGAAGCGACCGAACGTATATGTTGCACCGGGTTAGGCCGACGTCTTTTGCGTTTGTGCTATGGAGCGACCGAACGTATATGTTGCACCGAGTTAGGCCATCGTCTTTACTCAAACCCCGTGTGTTTCGTGCTATTGCGCGACCGAACGTATATGGCTCAAATTTGGCCGTTTCAGGGTTTGAGGCAGCGCCTTTACGCAACTTACATGCATCTGGGTGACGTCTTTCACCTGCGTCTTTACGCGTCTTACGGCACACCGGGAAGGCCGAAGGTTTACTCGGACCCATATGCATGAAGGGCCGTCAGGGTCCTGAGCTTCTTAAGTCTGTATCCCCGTAAGGGACTTAATCCTGGATGAAAGGGGTACGTCGAGAAGGTTGACGGTTTGCATTCGTGCTATGGAGCGACTGAACGTATATGTTGCCCCGGGTTAGGCCGGCGTCTTTGCGCTCGTGCTATGGAGCGACCGAACGTATATGTTGCGACGGGTTAGGCCGACGTCTTCGCGTTCGTGCTATGGAGCGACCGAACGTATATGTTGCGCCGGGTTAGGCCGGCGTCTTTGCGTTCATGCTATTGACCGACCGAACATAAATGTGTCGGAGGGAGTGGCCCTTCCGCCTTTACCTGCGCCTTTAAGCGACTTATGGTACACCGGGTTAGGCCGACGATATTTCTCAAACCCGTATGCTTGATGGGCCGTCGGGGGTTCGAGCTTCTTAAGCCTCTGTATCCCATGAGTCCAGCTTAAGGTTTTTTTTTTGTTGGGCCGTGAATTCTTGAGTGTATGTCGCAGGACCCACTAGCCCCCCAAGTTTTTAGTTTACAGGTCATGCCATGATGACTAAAAACTTAATAAAGCGGATAAAAAGATCGCAACTTTATTATTCTTTGCTAATAGAGAACATCCTCGAACAGTGGCACGTAGGCCTTATTGAATAAGGGAAATCAGAGCAATAAATGGGGGAGCTTAGTCACTGGTGGTACTGCCTCAAGTGTTCGGCATTCCACGGGTTTCGGATCGGAGTTCCGTCCGTGTGTTCGATGTAATAGGTTCTGTCATGTGTGACTTGTCGAACTCTATACGGTCCTTCTCAGTTTGGGCCCAAGACCCCGACGCCTTGTACTTGGGTGTTTTGGAACACGCGCCTGAGTATGAGACTGCCGACGGCGAAGATCCGCCTTTTGACTTTGGCGTTGTAGTATCTCTCAACCTTTCGCTTTTGTGCAGCGAGTTTGGTGATGGCCTCGGATCTTTTCTCGTCGATTAGATCCAATTCGAGGCGTATGGCCTCGTCGTTTTCTTTTTCGTTGAAAGTGTCGACTCGGTAGGTGGGGACCTCCGTTTCCACGGGGACCACAGCCTCAATCCCAAAAGCTAGGGAAAAGAGGGTCTCTCCGGTGGCGTTTCGAACAGTCGTTCGGTAGGCCCACAAGATGAAAGGTAGCTTCCCGGCTTAAAGTTCTTGAACCACTCGAAACCGTGTCCGGCGAGGGTAAGACTAAAAGCTTGGCACATTGCGCCAGGACAGACACCCTGCATCGTCATCCAGGTTTCCTAGTGCAAGATGTGGTAAGAGGATCTGCTTTTCCATCATAGGGAGTGAGGCTCGGGAGTTTGAAATTCCCAGTACAAACCTCGGCCAATATCTGAGGCGTGAAAGGCGAGGAATTCTCCTCAACGACTCCAAAGGTGCTTCTGCTTATTCCGTATTCTCGGAGACCTCGTACCTCATTCCGAAGATTGGGGATCATAGTAACCACATCGAGACCGGTCGTTGGAGTAACCCCCTGTTCAGGAGGAGTTACCTGCCGCCTTTCGTTAGACCCTTAACCTGCGCGGCGGTTCCCGTTAGTTGGGGCTGCCAGCAGGGTCTAGAGCTTAGTCGCTCTCTCAGGTCATTGCCACACCCAATGCGTTGAGCAGTGAGGTGGTCCCTAAGATCAGGGGTGGTCGTACGGAGGCGCAGGCTTCGACTGCGACGGCGCGTTCTCCGCGTGCCCTGACTTTCCGCAACATTCTCCGTTTGACCTAGTTGGTCGAGAGCTGAACGTCGGGAATTCCCCTCTTGAGAAGCTGCCAGCGCGTCGCCTGTCCGGGGTAGGGGATTCGAAGGACCGGCTTCAAACACGGCAGGGATTCCCCCGTCCTTCGTGAGAGAAGTCTCGATATCCTCCGAATCGCCAGTACCCTCGTAATCAGGGTCGCGGTCACGACTCTCCTCGTTGAGGTTCTCAGGATTCCCGTTGGGGGTCACCGTATCATACATAGGTCGCTTTACAGCCAGTCGGTTGTGGTACCTCGCGTTCTTCGCCTTTAGTTGGCGGATACTCTCCTCCAACTCCATGATGCGGTTGTCCCTGCTATCTGGAGATAGAGATGGTGAGCGGGTCGAGCTCTCTTCATGGAGCGACTCTTCGTTACCTTGGGCTCTGGAGCGCAAGATGTATTTTTTGGTCCCAGTGATATTATCGGGGTTGTTCACGCCCTCAGAACGTACGGGTGGCTGATTACTCATCTTTTCTCAAGACCGAGAAAGTCGAATTTTCAGAAGAAACGTAAAAGATGGATAGACGGGATTTCGAGCTGAATAGGTCGGGAAGTCCCCTCCTTCTAGCGCCAAAATGTTGTCGCACGAAAATGAACAACTATTGTATACCTCGGGCAGTTCGATCCAAGGCCGGACCAAGTGATTGCACCCGGGCCAAAAGTGTGAACTCGAAAGTCTCGAGCTAGGTTCTCTCTGATCAACCCACATCTCGGAAAAGGGAAGGGGTGAGGAGGAGAAGTGACCATGCCTTTGTGGTGTAGGTTGCCTACGTACCCGTGCGTGGGATCAGGTCAGAACATAGTTCAGGGGCGTGTGTGACGCAGCGTGAGGCGCGGAGCCTTAATGGAGAAGCATGCTTGACGGAGGAGACGGTGCGCAGAGGAATCATCGGCGACGTCTCAGAAACTCGGAGATCGCGTACGCGTCTAGCGTGTTAGACACGTTAAGGGACTGTAGTTGAGAACCCTAGGAGCGTGCTTGGGCACTGGGGAGCGTTCGATCAGAGGGAGCGACGTCCGGGAGTCCCCGAGGGTGCTTCAGGACCTCTGAGAATGAAAAAGACTTGTGGGAGTGCTTCAGGCCAAAGTTGGCATCAAAAGAAGCAGAGGAGTGTGAGAATTCGAGCGTGTCGATAGGAGAAAATTGGATTGCTTCCTCCTTAGTGAGTAGTGACGCACCACGCGCGGTGCGCAACCGGGGGCGCGCGCTGGGCTGCGTCTTCGTGGGTTTTTCGTGACTTTCGTTCTATCGGGCTCGTCAAGCCATCTTGGGCTTCGCATCCCGGGTTTGTGACACGAATGTACCTATTCGACGGGTGGGATCCAACACGAGGCTCGTCTCGAGGGGATCGACTCTGTCCCCTACTCGAAGGACTAGACTCGATTTTGAGGAGACTTAATTAAGGCTCGACTCGAGGAGCGAGGCTCGACTCGAGGAGATTGACTCAAGGCTCGACTCGAGGAGCGAGGCTCGACTCGAGGAGACTGAATCAAGTCTCGACTCGAGGCACGAGGCTCGACTCAAGAAGTTGACACAAGTCTCAACTCGAGGGGCTAGGCTCGACTCAAGGAGTTGAGGATTTGGTGCGAGGGCTCGCCGGTTGACTCGTGATGGTAGGCTCGCCGCTCTTCAGGACCTCCGGCCTGACCATCGGCCCTTTGAACGACGTGCCTTCTCGGCGTCTCGGGTTTTCCGAAAACGACCGACAACACACACCAAACGAGTCTTAAACTGAAACTTAAATTCAAAACGAGTCTTAAATTAGTATCTTATAATATAATTAATATGGAGGAGTTGGTGGTGTTGGTTCTGGAAATTCACTCGTTATTTGGTGGTGGTGGTGGTGGGTGCGTCAGATATTGAGGAGGTGCCATATGCAATGGTGACTGTGGTGGTGAGTTTGGATAATCGGAGTATTGAGGATATGGAGGAAATAACACCTGATTCTCCTGATTGATGTCCCATTGACAGTAGAGATCATTCAATTTATTGATGTGATATGTGCCATACTACACTTGTTGGTGCATGTACTGTTGTGTGTGCTGAAACCCGCCGACAAGAAAGTTTGAGCAATCAGAAATGTAGTCGTGGTGGCGGAGTCGACTATCGGAGATTCTTGTTAGTGCAATAGGGGCTCGTTAAGTGGCGGTTCCTCTTCCCTCTCTTCCTCCGCTTCCTCCTCATGTGGTTCATCCCTAATCTTGTACCGATCGATAATATTATTTGTAATATGAAAAACCGTTTCATTCATTCGTATAGTCGAGACTCTTCATTCAATTATAGATGAATTTGTTGGAATAGATCAAGGATTAAGAAAAGATTTATCGCTTCTAGCAAGCAGTGGAATATATAAAATTTCTTTAAAAACTCGTAAAACATTTATACAAGCTAGACAAAGTGCATGAACATATAATTGAAATTTTAAAACTACATTTAGTTTTTACTCGGTACCAACCCTGAATGGAGCTTGAACGTTGAGAAGCCTTAGGAAGGTTGAAACGTTCGTCTCCCCACGCAACTCGCCGCTCCCACTAGTCTCTTTGAACCTGTGAGTAACCACGAAAGTTTCTACCACTAGAGTCTTTGAGTATGGTTAGGATTTAGTGTGTGGGAACTTTTAAACACTATGACTCAAGAACAAGTATTTGAGCCAAAGAGCTAAAACAAAATGTTAGGTCTAATGAGGACGTAGGTGCCAAACAAAAAAGGACAAGAAGAGATAGAGAGAGAGAGGGTGGGCGGCTAACCAACTTAGAGAGAGAAGCTCTCAATCTCAAAATTGTGTGTTGTGAATTGTGAATGAGGTGGCGTATTTATAGGAGGAGGATTACCTTGAAAAGGTAGTTTCCTCTTCTCTATTGAATATCACATATTCATGAGCATATCCTTATTTCCTCTTTTCCCTTGCTTTACAGGTCCAACATGTCTCATTGCTATATATATTTGTTTCCTCTTTTGCTTGCTCTCTCTTGGCTGAAAATCCCATTGCTTCTAGAAGAAAATTTGTTTCCTCTTTTTCTTTTGGCAAGTATCTTGATACATTAATGCACAAAATAATCTCTCCTTTCTCTCATCGTTGGACGGTTTGTATGGCTTCTAGAACATGCTTCTAGATGTTTCTTTATTTGTTCATGACAACATAAGAAAAACCCATTAAAAATTTTCACATAAAATTCCATGAAATGAAATTCAATCCTCAAGGCCCAATTCATCAATATGGCCGTGTGACTTGAAATTCATTGTCATTATATGACAATGTCAAAAAACTTATTTATTGACATTCATACCATCCTATGTCCAAAAGGACAAAATTACCCTTTAGACAATTTTCGTAAAACTTGTCTAGTTCTTGTTTTCACTCAGCTTCTAGTTTAACTAATCATACTCTAATGACTTGTGGTAGGGACCTCATGGATCCAAATGAACAAAGCTTGAGTTAGCATACTTGGACTCAAAAGTTCACAAACCTTTTCCAACTTCTAGCTTAATGTCAACTGACTCCACTAAAGAGTTGACACTGAAATCTCTCGGTTCAAATGAATATATTTTCTACTCAAGAATTCTATTTAATTGTAATGAATGGATCCGTTGAATATTATCTATGTTTACCCTTCATGAATATCATCTAGATGGGATTTACAAAATTACCATTTTACCCTTGTAGTTATTATTTCTCAACTCCTTTGTCGCTTGTGAAGAAGTTAGAAACAATGTATGGACGAGGAGCTAACAAGTCACATTGATTCATTCAAAAGAGTCATGACTCAATTTGGACACTGGCCAGTTCATTTATTCACATTCCAAGGAACAAAGCATAGGTGATATACATTGCATTTCAACAATCTTGTACATGAATTCCATATCTATGAGATTTTCACAAAGATACTCATGACATCCTCATAACATAGTACTTCACCAATACGTCTTGTCTATATCACATAGTTAATCTAGAACTCTGACTTTCTCAAATGAGAATACGTAAGCTATGAAATGACATATCTCATTTCAGGATGGACGAAAGCATGATGCAATTCATACATAGTGACTTCGAGACATAAGAGGTATTCAGTCTCTAAAAATGCACTGTGTTGTCGCACAAAAATGAACAACGATTAATTACCTCGGGCGGTTCGATCCAAGGTCGGACCAAGTGAACGCACCCGGGTCAAAAATGTGAACTCGTGGACCGAGTTCCACTTGCACCCTCCAGACCCTGGGGTGTGTTTTGGAGGGTGTGACCGTGCCAAAAGATTGGCTGCCTACGTACCCGTTAGTTGGGATCAGGTCATAACGTAGTTCAAGTTGAATGTGGGGGGCGATCTTGGGCGCAGAAGCTAAGAATCCAAGGCTTTAGAGTAGGACCCGGCTCGTAGCTTCTACTGAAGACTTTAGAGGGGTCACTTGCCTCATAGCTCGGAGTTCTAGCTGAAGGGTTGAGAAGCGAGAGAACAATGTGTACACTGCAGAGACTCGGGTCGCAGAAGAGGAGCGCGCTCCCTCTCGTGGATGGAGGTCCTTGAATTTCTGAGCCGAGGGAGGAGGAGCGCGCGTTCTTGGAATGTCACAAGAGCACCGGAGAGGAGAGAGCTCTCGAGTGGGAGATTGTTTTGTTGGAGAAGGAGATGTGTGTGAAAATGGATGTTTTCGGACACATTTCCCAAGGGACAAGGGGGGGGGGGTATTTATAGTTTTGGAGGAGGACTTGGGCCGGCCCCCTCTAGGCCCGCCGGATGGCCGGGCGCGGGGTGCTTGAGGCACAATGCCCGGGCGAGCGCAGGGCGTGCGGAGCGTGGTAGTCGGACAGGCACGAGGCGCGCAGGGCGAGATGCTTGGACGGGAGCGGGGTGCGTGGGGCGAAACGCTTGGACGGGCACGGGGTGCCTGGCCGAGGCAGTATGAGCGCCTGGCTGGGGCAGCAAGGACACCTGGCCGAGGCAGTAGGAGCGCTCGGTCGGGACGGCAGGGTCGCCCGGCCGAGGTAGCAGGAGCACTCGACCGGGGAAGCAGGGGCTCCTGGCCGAGGCAGCAGGGTCACCCGGCCGAGGCAGCAGGAGCACTCGGTCGGGGCAGCAGGGGCACCCGACCGAGACAGCAGGGACTCTCGGCCGGGGCAGCGGGGACACCCGGCCGGGGCAGCGGGGACACTCGGCCGGGGCAGCAGGAGTTCTCGGCCGAGGCAGTAGGGTGCTTGGCCGCGGGGGCGCAATACGCGCGCGGGCCGGACGGTCGGGGCTCGGGAGCGCGCGCAGACCGGGATGCCTGGGGGCGCGGGAGCGCGCACTGGCCAGGGCGGCTGGGGGCGCGGGAGCGCTAGGGCGCGTGTGGGCCCACTGGGCCATGGGCGCAGGGGCGCTAGGGCGCGTGAGCCCACTGGGCCGGGGGCGCATGTGTGAGCACGGGCCAGAGCGTGGGTGTGCTGGCGCACGCGCAGGCCCATCGGGTCCGCTGGGCCGTGGGTGCGCTAGGGTGCGGGCCTAGTGGACCGGGGACCATTGGGTGACCTGGCCGGCGATGCCCAACCATCCTTAAATTGTTTTCAAATTTCCGGTTTTCCGAAAACGAGCGGTGACATTACCCCCCCAAGTTTACGGCTTGCGGAACGCGAGTCGTGAACTTTAGTTTGAGAAAAGGGCGTTGAGGTCATTTTACCCCTTTGATCATGTGTGATCATTTGTGATTTGTTTTTACTCGGTCGAACCAAGAGGGGTCGGACCGGGCCGGCTGGGCAGGAAGGCCCGCGCGCGGCTTGGTGCTGGTGGGCCAGCGCGCGCATGGGAGGGGGAGGACGGGGGGGGGGGGGGGGGGGGTGGGGAAGGAGCAGGGTTCGCTCCCCTTTTCGAGATTGGAAAATTCCTTTGAGTTTGAAATTTCCCTTGGGCAGCCGATTTTTACCCTTTTGAATGGGGACTGAACTCTTTTCCCACGTTGACGATCCCAAGCTTGACTCTTCCTGCCCTTCCATAGATTTTGGGACGACGGCCAAGGGTCCCTTTGAGGAACTCGACGGGATTTCCATCTTCGTCGAGGAAGACTCTCGTGCGGGCGATCAATGGCTCGCGGAGTTGGAGACTCACGCCGCGGCAGTTACCAAGCTGGCGGGGCCCGAGAGCGGCCCACTTACCGGGTGCAGTCCTGAAGGGGAGGACGAAGGGTCTAAAGACTCGCGTTCGTCACGACTGGTGATCAACCTGGTCTCCCGCGAGGTGTCCTTTCACGCCTCCTTGCTCAAATGGCGAGGCGAGGTGACCGAGTACGCAGGGCATCCCCGGGCTTCTGACTTAGATGCCCCAAGCGTCAAACTTGCGATAGTACCATCCAAATCTTTCTTGGACAAATCTACTCCGACGACCCCCTAGGGTCGGGCTAAGAAGGCCTTGGAGAGGACTTGGAGGCTCCCCCTGCGATGGGGAAGACGAAGCGCAACAGAAAGGTATTGGAGATGGCCAGGGCAGCCTTTGAATCCGCGGAGTCTTCGGGCTATACCTACGCCAAGTCTTTGGAGAGGACTCGCCTGTACAGAGTAGGCGACTCTGTTGCCCCCGTCGGCTTAGACTGCAAGTGGGTCGATGCTGCAAGCACACTTACCACCTGAATCTTTAGCGCACTCCGAGAGAAATACAACATCCCTCCCTCAGTGGGGCTTCTCAGGCCTGCCCCCGAGGACAGGCCCTCCCGCCCGAGGAACGGGTTTGCGGCCGTGACGATCGGAAGCGTTATTTGCGGGCTGCGTCTCCCGTTCCCGCCGATCGCCCAGCAGATTCTGACCCGACTAGGGGTCCATGCTTGTCAAATAAGCCCGGCGTTCTATCGCCGGTTGGCTACATGTTTCATGGAGTGGCACTGTTAGACACAGCGTGCCATGACCGTGGATCACTTCTGCATTCTGGTTGCCATCTTCCCGACGCCGGGGCAGCCGGGCTTCCACATGGCCCGTGCTCGGGGCAACGTGAAGGTAGTCAACGATAGTGACCCGCCCAGTCGCAGGTCGTGGGTGTGGGTCTCGGCAGACGCTTTTGGCGAAGCGCCTCTTCGCTTCGATCATCTGGTAGACTTCTCGGTGGATGGAGGGGCGGCAGAGCTCCCCTTTGTGAAGGAAATATCGGGGATGTCGGAGGCCTGCAAGGCAAGTGAGCGGTTCTGTTCTCCCGAGCTGATGGCACTTACTGGGTGGTTCCCGCCCCTTGCTCCGGGCACCGAGGAGGCACACCGGGCGAGCAAGCCTCCAAGTCCCGAGGCTCATCCCGCCATTCCTGCTTCTGGAGGTAATTTGTGGTCTAGAAATCCTTTTGTTAACAGATACCTGACCTTTGTTGTTTTGACTTGTGTAGCCGCGAAGAGGCGAGCTCGGAGACTGGATTCTGCTTCTCGGAACCGCGAGAGGATGGCAGAGATTCGCTCCAGGGTTGCTGACCACAGGGCGAGAGAAGGCCGTGTCGAGGCTGCCGGCCCGGTTGAGCCTGAGCCCCGCGCTTCGCTGAAGAGGGCTTCGACCTCAGTGTCTCCCGACGAGCGTTCCGAGCCTAAGAGGGTGAACTCGGTGGTAGAACTAGAGGCGATGGAATCCCGAGACGATTTTTTTGACACCTCGAGGTGTCCCCATTGTCTTGGTGGAAAGGCGTGGTGTCAAAGAGCGACATCACCTTCTTTCAGGCAGGGGTTACCGACGCTCAAAGGGTCAGTATTATTATTCATTCTATTTTAAACATAGATTCAGTTTTAATCCTTGCTTTTGGTCATCGCAGGCATACGCGAAGGCCGTGTGGAGCGACATGATTCTGCATGACTTCATCCGACGCTTGGGGGTCGCCCAGGAAGAGCTTGCACAGACAAAGGCTAGGCTAGCTCAGGTTGAACGAGGTTCGCACCCGGGGGTGGTATCCGAGACACTTCGAGAACCACTTCCCGAGGCAAAGGTGGAACTCCAGATCGCCCGGGATCAGCGCGATAGAGCCCAGATGTCAGTTGCCAAGATGGCGGAGGAGGTGACAGAAGAACGGCGAGCTTGCGAGGTGGCGTCCCAATCGGCGGAGGTTTTTCGCATCGAGGTTGCCGACCTCCGGAGACAGCTAGATGCCCGGTCCGACGCCTTGGAGACGTCTCACCGTCAGCTCACTTCGAATGAAGCGGCGCGTGTCCGGGGGGAGCGCGAGTGTGACTCTCTGGCGGAGGAGAATGCTCACCTCTCTTCCCAGGTTGCCGAGGCGGAGCGAAGAGCGTCCGACTTACAAGATGACTACGACATAGGGACTGAGGAGGCCCGTCGAGCCGGAGCAGTGGAGTGTCGAAAGGCGAGCGCGGCCGAGATCGAGGCTCGGGGGGTCACCTTTGACTTCTTCAACATCTTATTTCCCCTTCTTGATGAGGGTGCTTTGTGAGCCATGTGGCTTTCCTTTTTATTTATATAGCGAGTATTGTTTAGTGCTTTGCTTTTTTCCTTTCTTAGGAATTTATTTATTTTTCGCGCATTTGCATTTAGCGCATGTTTATTGGATTCAGAGCAGTGGCTCCTATTTATTTATGAGATTTTTTTTTGCTTTCAAGTTGAATGCTATCTCGTGCTGAGCGGTTTTGGTCGTATATGCCTTCTTTGTGAGCTGACGTGGCCCGCAGGACTTGTGCCCTTACCAATAGTTTTGACAGGTTTGTGTCCCTTGTTGGGATTCGACCTCCGCTCTATTAGCGTTACGATTCGTCGTCGTTTAGCATTTGAGGCGGGGAGGCGTTCGTGCCTTGTTAGGCGTTTCTTCAGCACCCGTTGCTAGAGGTAACTCGCTGCGATTGATCGACCCGTATTGAACAGTAATATTAGTACGTCGGGTTAGCCCGACGATTTAGTACGCCGAAAGTGGATGTGGCCCAACGACTTTGCTTCGTGCTACTTGGAAACCGAAGAAGTCGCACCGGGTATGTTCCCAGGGGCTTTGCGTTCGTGCCATTGGCGACCGAACGTGTATGTTGCGCCGGGTTAGACCGGCGACTTTGGGTTCGTGCTATAGAGCGACCGAACATATATGTTGCACCGGGTTAGGCCGGCGACTTTGGGTTCGTGCTATAGAGCGACCGAACATATGTGTGGCGGAGGGAGTAGCCCTGCCGCCTTTACCTGTGCCTTTACGCGACTTATGGGACACCGGGTTAGAACGACGATTTTACTCAAACCCCGTGTGTTTCGTGCCATTGGTGACCGAATGTGTATGGTACAAATTTGGCTGCTTTAGGGTTTGAGGCAACGCCTTTACGCGACTTACATGTGTCTGGGGGACGACTTTCACCTGCGCCTTTACGCGTCTTACGGCACGTCGGGAAGGCCGACGATTTACCCGAACCCGTATACACGAAGGGCCGTCGGGGTCCGAGCTTCTCAAGTCTGTATCCCCGTGGGGGACTTAAGCCTGGATGAAAGGGGTACGCCAGGAAGGCCGACGGTTTGTGTTCGTGCTATAGAGTGACCGAACATATGTGTTGCGTCGGGTTAGGCCGGCGACTTTAAGTTCGCGCTATGGAGCGATCGAACATATATGTTGCTCCGGGTTAGGCCGGTGACTTTGAGTTTGTGCTATAGAGCGATCGAACATATATGTGGCGGAGCAAGCAGCCATGCCGCCTTTACCTGCGCCTTTACGCGACTTATGGCACGCCGGGTTAGGCCGACGATTTTACTCAAACCTCGTATGGTTGATGGGCTGTCGGGGTTCGAGCTTCTTAAGCCTCAGTATCCCATGAGTGGGGGGCTTAAGGTTTTTTTTTGCCGTGAATTTTTTAGTGTACGTTGCAGGCATCACTAGCCCCCCAAGTTTTTAGTTTACAGGTCGTGCCTTGATGACTAAAAACTTAATAAAGTGGATTTTTTTAAGAGAGAAAAAACCTCGAACTTTATTATTTTTTGCTAATAGGTAACATCCTCATACATCGGCACGTTGGCCTTATTGAATCAAGGAAATCAAAGTAGTAAGTTGGGGAGCTTATCACTGGTAGTACTGCCTCAAATGGTCGGCGTTCCAATGGTGTCGGATCGGGGTTCCGTTCGTATGTTCGATGTAATAGGTTCCGTCATGTATGACTTGTCGAACTCTGTACGGTCCTTCCCAGTTCGGGCCCTGGACCCCGGCACCCTGTGCTTGGGTGTTTTGGAACACGCGCCTGAGTACGAGACTATCGACGGTGAAGATTCGCCTTTTGACTTTGGCGTTGTAGTATTTCTCGACCTTTCGCTTTTGTGTAGCGAGTCTAGTGAGGGCCTCGGATCTTTTCTCGTCGATTAGATCCAATTCGAGGCGCATGGACTTCTTGTTTTCTTTCTCGTCGATAGTGTCGACTCGGTAAGTGGGGACCTCAGTTTCCACGGGGACCACAACCTCAACCCCGAAGGCTAGGGAGAAGGGGGTCTCTCCGGTGGCATTTCGAACAGTCGTTCGGTAGGCCCACAAGATAAACGGTTGTTCCTCAGGCCATGCGCCCTCTTTGGCTTCGAGCTTTTTCTTGAGGTTGCTTTTAATCGTCTTGTTGACGGCTTCCACTTGGCCATTAGCCTGTGGGTGTCGCGGGGACGAGAATGTCTTGATGATCCCTAGTTGGGTGCAGATTTCTCTAACCCTGGCATTGTCGAATTGTGCACCATTGTCGGTCATAATTGATGCAGGGATGCCGTGGCGGCATATGATGGACTTCTAGAGGAAGTTCGTGGTGTTGGCCTCGGTGATTCTGGCCAGACGCTCGGCTTCGACCCACTTAGTGAAGTAGTCGATAGCAACGATGGCCTATTCGTACTGTCTCGGAGCTTTAGAAAGCTTTCCGATGATGTCCACGCCCTATTTTGCAAAGGGACGTGGTACGCCGATGTTACCCAGGGGAGATGGCGGTTGCCATGGAACGTTAGAGAAACATTGACACTTGTCGCACTTTCTCGCCCAGTCGTAGGCGTCTTTTTTCATCGTTGGCAAGAAATAGCCTTGTCGGAGCGCTTTGAGCGCAAGGGATCTCCCAGCGGAGTGGTTCCCACAGATGCCATCGTGAATTTCGCGGAGGACCTTGGTCGACTCGACGCTATTAAGGCATCGTAGAAGCGGGGTTGAGTACCCGCGCTTGTATAGGGTTTCGCCTCTCAAAACATATTTAGATGCGAGGGCTTTCAGCCTTTCAGCTTCTTTGCGGTCTTCGGGAAGTGCCCCTCTTCGCAAGAAGTCCGTGAGCGGAGTCATCCAAGTCGGATGAGCAGTGCTCTCAATCATTCCGACCTCATCGTGTAAACAGACAGTCGAAAGAGAGACTCGATCGGGATAGTTCCTAACCCGACTTCGGTGACACCGGATCCGAGGCGAGCTAGAGCATCAGCCTCAGAATTCTCTTCTCTTGGGATTTGGATGATCTCAAACCAAGAGAAGGCATCTAGCTTGGCATTTGTTTTTGCCAGGTAGGCGATCATGTTAGGTTCTTTGGCAATGTAGTCGCCCTTAACACGATTTACAATCAAGTGCTAGTCACAGTGTATTCATAAATTTTGCACATTGAGCTTCTGAGCGAGCTCTAGCCCTACGATGAGGGCTTTGTTGTCGCACGAAAATGAACAACGATTGAATACCTCGGGCAGTTCGATCCAAGGCCAGACCAAGTGATCTCACCCGGGCCTAAAGTGTGTACTCGAAAGTCTCGAGCTAGGTTTTCTCCGATCAACCCGCCTCTCGGGAGAGGAAAGGGGTGAGGAGGAGGAGTGACTGTGCCTTGGGTGTCGGCTGCCTACGTACCCGTGCGTGGGATCAGGTCTTAACGTAGTTAAGGCGTGTAAGACGCAGTATGAGGCGTGGAACCTTGGTGGAGAAGCGTGCTCAACGAAGGAGACGAGGCGCGGAGGAGTCCTCGGCGGCGTCTCAGAACTTCAGATATCGCGTACACGTCTAGCGTGTTAGACGCGCAAGGGGACTCTAGTCGAGAACCCTAGGGGCGTGCTTGAGCACCGGGGGGCGTTCGGTCAGAGGGAGCGACGTCCGGGAAGTCCCCGTGAGTGCTTCGGAACCTCTGAGAACGAGAAAGACATGCGAGAATGCTTCAGGCCAAATATGGCATCAGGAGAAGCAGAGGAGAGTGAGAAATCGAGCGTATCGATAGGAGATGAAGGGATGGCTTCCCCCTTAGTGAGAGGGGGTTTATATAGCTGTTTGAGAGCCTTAGGAAGGTCCTTCGTCGTCCATGTGGGACTGGGGGTGCGCACCTCTTCAAGTGGAGGCGCACAAAGGCAGCGGCGCACCATGCGCGGCGCGCGACCCGCGGCGCGCGGCCTACGCCGTTGTGTGCGCGGCGCGTAGTGTGGCAGGCGCGGCGCGCGCTGGGCAGCGCCTTCTTGGTTTTTCGCGATCGTCGTCCTTCCGGGCCCGTTGAGCTATTGTGGGCTTTGCGTTATGGGTTTGTGACATGAATGTAGCTATTCGACGGGTAGAATCCGAGTCGGGGCTCGACTTAAGGAGACTGACTCAAGGCTCGACTCGAGGAGCGAAGCTCGACTTGAGGAGACTGAATCATGTCTCAACTCGAGGGGCGAGGTTCGACTCGAGGAACCGACTGAAGTCTCAATTCGAGGGGCTAGGCTCGACTCAAGGAGTCAAGAGTTTGGGCGAGGGCTTGAAGGCTTGCCGCTCTTTAGGACCTCCGGCCTGACCATCGGCCCTTTGAGCGACGTGTATTGACGGTGTCTCGGGTTTTCTGAAAACGACCGACAACATTAGCCCCCCAAGTTCTTCGATCGGGAAGTTCCCGGCGATGAACTTCTTTTTGTGTTTTCGGTTAGGTGTTTGAGGAAAGTATCTTCAAAATCCCGGCACCCAAGGAAAATTTTCCTTTCATTTTCTTTTTTCTCCTTTTTTTTGGTGTAGCCGCGCGGCGCGCGCCCTGGATGGCGCAGCGCGCTGTCTGAGTAGCGCGACCCACGCGGCGCGCGGTCTTGGCGCGCGACGGGCCCCGTACGTGGGGCTGGTTCGCCTCGCGCGGGGAAATTCGACTTTTTTGGAGGTTTTCCTCCGTTTTTCTCCTTGTGGGAGTAGGATTTGGACTCCTACCCCCCTAGGAGTCTATAAATAAACCCCTCCCCCTCTCCCATTCGTCCACTTTTATTTCTTCTCTTTCTCGCTACTTTTTTTTTCTTTTCTACACGCTTGCATTATGGATATTCCTTCCCTCTTCTCAACTGAGGATCCCGAGATTGACTTCTCTCTCTTGTTTCAGGATTCTGAACATGTAGAGGACGACTTCTTCGCGGGATTAGGGGAAGTTCCTCTGCACGTGGAAGAGAATCCAAGTGGAGTGGAGTAGTGGCTCGAAGGCTGAACGTGACCTTGCCCGTTGCTCAGCCTCAAGAGGAGTTTGCGCCAACTGGGCGCGGAACAGGTGGGGGGGTCGATCATCCCGCGTCCAGGGATCCTGTTCCTCGCCTCGTGATCAACTTGGTCGGCGAGGGGGCTCGCGACAAGACCTGCCCTGATGTGCCAAAGTCCGGCTTGGATTCTTACGGCACGCCGACAGATATTGCGGGCGTGGATGCAGCGACTCCGCTAGAGTCGCTCCTCGACGAGATTGACTGCGTGGACGATTTTGGTCCCGAGATTGAAGATCCCGGAGGTGATTCAGAGACATGTCCGGGGGCCGAAGGCCTCGCACCGGAGCATCCCGAAGTGCCGTTGGCGGCTGCCGCGGCCGTGCTGGAGGGCGGAGGTCCTTCCGTGGAGCCAGGGGGTTCTCAGCCCGAGACCCCTGACACCGAGGCGCTAGTTTCGGCGAGGTCGCTTGCTAGGACGGAGTGGGCATCCCGAGGAGAGCTTTGCTGCTCCCGAGGGCTTCGATTGTTCGGGGGTCGATGCTTCGAGCTCGTTCACCTACCGGACATTCATCGGTCTTAGGGAGGCATTTGCCATTCCATCGTCCGTGGCGCTCCTCCGTCCCTTGCAGGGCGACCGTCCTTTCCGTCCTCGCTGTGGATTTGCCGCAGTTTCGGTCGTGAGTCTCAACTGCGGGTTGCAGCTGCTGTTCCAACCCATCGTCCAGCAGCTCCTTGCACGACTGGGGGTGCATGCTTGTCAGATGAGTCCGGCATTTTACCGCATCGTTGCGATGTGTCACATGGAGTGGCATTGCCAGACCGAGCGGGTGATGACCATGAGTGACTTTCGCAATCTCATCGCGGTCTTTCCTGCGCCCAGGCAGCCTGGTTTCTTCATGGCCCGCGATCGCCGGAACACTAAGCTGATCACAGACTCGGAGAAGTATAATCGAAGACCGTGGGTGTGGGTCTCGGCGGAGGCCTTTGGCGACACACCGCTTCGGTTTGGTCCCGTGGCCGAGTTTTCTGCTGACGCGGTGGCCGATGAACTCGACTTCATGAAAGAGATCCGGGGAATGTCGGAGGCTCGGAAGGCTGTCGAACGATTTCGTTCGCCTGAGCTGATGGCTTCCATCGGGTGGTTCCCGCCCTTTCCTCCTAGCCATGGCAACATTTAGCGGACCGAGAGTGCTCCCAGCGCCGTGTCATCTCCCTCGAGCGGCGGTCTTCTAGGTATTTCGACTTTTGCTCTTTCTGTTTTTTGCTTTTGGTTTAGGGTTTTGACTTTGTCGCTTTTGTAGCCTCCTCGGCTAGGGCGAGGGCTCGAGCGCGCTTAGCGAAGGCTTCTCGGGACCCGAAGTCGTTGGCGGCGGTCCGTTCTCGGATTGCCGCGCGGAATGGTCGGGAGAGACCCGATACCGGTCATCCGACGGTGAGCGGCCCTCGCGCTTCTTTGAAGCGACCCTCCTCCTCGGCTCTACCAGACACGTCTTCGGACTCGAAACGCGTAAATTCGATGGTCGACGTGGAGGCCGCGGAGGTTAGGGGGAATGTTCCCTGGGTCTCGCTCACTCTTCGATGAAGATGTGGAAGAGCATCGTGGCCAGCAGCGACGTGGAGTTCTTTCGTCACGGCGTTTCTGATGCTCAGAGAGTGAGTTTCTCATGCCTTGTTTATTTTAGGGCTTTTCTTTTACTGAATTGTCTTTTTGCCTTCTCAGGTGCTTGCTCGAGCGACCCGGGGCGAAGAGATCCTTCACGACCTCATCAGACGGATGAGCCTTGCCCAAGAGGAGCTTGCTCAAGCGAAGTCTCAGCTGGCCCGTGCCGAGCGAGGTTCTCATTCAAAGGCAGAGTTTGCGAGTCTCCGCGAGCTGCTCCAAGAGGCTCGCGTGGAATTGGGAGTTACCCGCGGCAAATGCGACAGTGCTCAGTCGGCGGTGGCGAAGATGGCTGAGGAGCTAACGGCGGAACGTCAAGCTCTCGAAGTGGCAACTAGATCGACGGAGGTCTTCCGGAGCGAGGTGCGAGACCTTCGACGTCAGTTGGAATCGCGCATAGAAGAAATAGGTATTCTTCAGGGCCAACTTACATCGAGCGAAGCTGCCCGTGTTCGAGCAGAGCGTGAGCGCGACTCCTTGGCGGAGGAGGTGGCTCGGTCACCGCGGAGAAAGCTGCGGCGGAACAGCTCGCGTCCGACCTTCAAGACGACTTCGACGTCGGAGTCGAGGAGGCAAGACATGCGGCGGCGGTGGAGTGTCGGGACGCCACAGCTACCGAGAATGTTTCTCAAGGGGTCACCTTCCAGTTCTTCGACTCGTTGTTCCCACCATCGGAGCAGAGGCAGGCCGCCAAGGCGTCTTCGTCCTCTTGAGTTGAATCGTTATTCGTCAGAGGAGGACACGGGGTGGTGAGTACCCATTTGTGCTTGGTAAGGATTATGTCGAGGTTATGTTTCGAATCTACGTAGTTTTTGTTTTCGAGTTTGATCGAGGAAAGAAAGATTGAGAGATGGTTGAGAGACAAATTGCCTATATAAGTTGAAACAAGTTTATGATTAGTCTTTGGATTAGGATTTAAGATTAAGACTTTTATAAAATCCAAAGGTGTTATAAACCAAACGATAATTTACTCCCTCAAGAGAAGGCCACACAAAATCTCCTTTTATAAGTAAATGACACATCATTAATGCTAAGCCAAGATGTCAATACATCAATTTTGACTAGCCACCTTTTAAATTGGTTTGATCACTCACATCCTTTCGCCTTTCGCAGGGCCTCAAGGGAGGATTACTAGGGATTGAGCCTAAGTGTGCAACCAACCACTTAGTCCAAAAGATCAACTTTGAAAAATAATCCCCCAAGGGGAGGCCTTGCCATCATCGTCTCACTCTCGGACGTAGCCCATTGGGCAATGATCGAAGCAATAACGCCTTGGAGTACTCCCATTTAAGTGAGGGTCGCAAGAGCGGCTCTTAGTCCCACGTTAATTGCTTCTTTCATTAGTGTTGGGGATCGTGGGTTACAAACAACAAGTATAACTCTCCCACTTAGTTTTTGGAGTTGGTTCATCGACTCTTATAAGTTCGGAAACAAATTTCCTAGTTAGAGAGCGACAGAGCGGACAACTAGAAGAGAATCCTAGATCGACATGTTCAGAGCAGTATTAGTGCATAAAGGCACAAGGTACATACTCGATCTTTTCCTATTTTCTATTTCGGGAAAGTGCGTGAGGGAAGTGTGAACTTCAACTCACTCGAACACTTGAAAGTTTGAGATTACACATCTTTTTATTTTTCGGCTTGTCTACAAGGAGATCTCCCACTCAAATTTTCAAGAGCATATAGATTTTGAACATATGTGATATAGATATAGTTTTGAAAACATTTTGAAAATTTATTTGATTTGGATGACAAAATATTTTTCAAGTTTGAAAGTGAAAACGGTTTTTCAAAATTCAAACTAGTTTTGTAAAAACTCAATTTCAATTAATCTTTCAAAAATCAAAACTTTTAATCTTACACATCATGTTTATAATCATATGAAAAACATTTTTGCTCAAGAAAATTTTCTCATTAGAGTTCTATAACTCATGGTAGTGGGGTTTGAAAATCCGGATTTCTAAAAAACTGGAGTTTCAGACAGCCGCGCACCTCGGAGTAAAATCGCCATATCTGGCGGCTCCGATGTCCTTTTGAGCCAAAACCGGTGGCATTGGACAGAGGACAGAAAGAGCTTTAATTTGATTCAAGAATCATTAAATTTAGTTTTCTGAGCAGAGAGTAACGCCACTTTTAATGCGGGTTTACTCCAGCTCGAAGAAAAAATAATTAAAGCTTGGTCCTTTTTAGGTGCGAAAAAGAATCGAGTGTAACGGAACGTTTTATGAAGGTTGTTAAAGCTTTTATTTGTGTTTTATTAGCAAGGTAATAACAAGGCATAAAAGAAATAACAACAAGCATAAAACGATTCAAGTAAAAATAAGAAACTAGTAATACAAGAAAACTAGTCACAAAATTTTACTCGAAATTTCTCAAACCTTTAAAACACGTTTTTTAATATAAAAAATTAAAAACTTTTAGAACTGATTCTAATGTGTTTTAATAACATCCCAAAATCATAGAAAAACAACATGGTTTTTAATTTAAAGACATGAGCAATAAATTAAAAAAAAAATCTAAGATAACAATTCTAACTTGTCACAAAATTAGTAAACTTTCGAAAACGATTTTCAAGCTCATATTTTTAAATAGATGTACATGCTAATCTTTGACCATAGCTCTGATACCATTTGTTGGAATCGATCTAAGGTTTAAGAAAATAATTAACGCTTCGGGAAGCGGCGGACTTTTAAAAAATTTATTTTACAAGTAAAAACGGTTTTTACTAACTTAGACAAGTGCAAGTACATGTAATTAAAAAACTAATATGAGCTAAGAAGTTTACTAACCTTTCTTGAAGCTTGATCTTTGAGAAGCTCTTAGAAAGTTGCAACGCTCGTCTCCCCTCGCAGCACGTCTCTCTTCCTTTCCTCGGCACCTCGAGCAACCACGAAAGTTTTTATCACTAAATCACTCGAAATAAAGGAATTAGTGAGTGGGCACTTTTAAACACTACGACTTAAGAACGAGTCTTGAAGTCGCAGAGCTAAACACTAGGTCGAGTGAGGACCTAGGTGCCAAAACAAGAAAAATCGAAAATAAACTAGAAAGAGAGAGAGAGAGGAGTTCGGCCAAGTTCTAGGGAGAGAGTCTCTCAAATCTCTTAAACTTGGATGGAATGAAATGTGTGGAATGAGGCTCCTATTTATAGGAGTGGCTTTACCTTCAATAAGGTAGTTTCCTCTTCTATAGAATATCACATATTCATGAGCAAATATTGCCTCTTTCCCACTTAAGTCACACGGCCAAGGCAGCCTTCTAGAAGGCTTGGATTTGTTTCCTTTTTTGTTCCTTGCCTTGCCTTGACTCTACTTGGCCGAATTCCCTTAAGCATCACTACAACATTTACAACATTTACCGACGATTTTTATCGTCGGTAATAACCCTAAAATCGTCGCTAAATGTATTTAGCGACGATATTAGCGACGATAAAAATCGTCGCTAATTCGTCGTGCCTAAATATGTTTAGCGACGATTTAATCGTCGGTAAATATTTAGCGACGATATTAGCGACGATAAAATCGTCCGTAACTGTTGTGACGAGAAGTTTTTTTTCATTTTAAAACAGACAATTAGCGACGAATTTGTCGTCGCTAATTACCGCGGGAAAAAATCCCGCGTCAATTAGCGACGACAAAGTCGTCGCTAAATGTTGTGACGAGAAGTTTTTTTCGTTGTGAAACAGAGTCGTCGCTAATTCACGCGGGAATTTTTCCCGCGCCAATTAGCGACGACAAAGTCGTCGCTAAAACGTTGTGTGAATAATATTTAGCGACGATTTTATCGTCGCTAATTATTATTATTATAACTTTTTTTTCGTCGTTTATTATTTATTTTTTACGGTTTTTTGGTTGTGAAATTCTAAAATGAAAAATCATATAAAAACTAAATTATATTATCCAAATCAACAACTATATAAAATCCGGTTACGTACGTTTTCGGTTATCGAGAAATATGTAAATAATAAATACACAAAACAACTAATAAACCACTAGTCGCGACGTTTACTTTGTCGTCCCGCCACTCGTTTTCCCCCTCCTCGACGAGAAACGCTCTTCTGCTGGCGCTGAAGTTCTGCAGGCTGCGGCGTCGGAGTAGACTGACTTGGTCCACCGGGCGTCGTCTGCTGGCTGGCGTCGGGAGTCCTCTGCTGGCCGCCCGTCGGAGTGCGGACGTCGGGCGTCGGAGTGTGGACGCCGGCCGTCGGAGTCTGCTGGCTGTGGGATGACGGAGCCTGCTGCGAACTCTGCGGAAATTGGGACATGAACGAGCTAAGGTTGAGGCCGGGCACCTGACTCTGTATTGTCTCGGCGAACGCGGCGAGGGTCGATGCCAACACCTCCTGCGAGACATATCCTGGTTGCGACGTCCCAGCCTCCGAACCGTAGACTTCGGCGACTTCAGCCGCCATCCGTGCTCCCTGTGGCACCAAACGTCCGACGCCGGTCAAGTGATCAGTCCGCGAACCCATAATATCACGGATCGCCTGGTGCTCTAGAACGGAAATATCAACGTCCGCTCCTTGGTGCTCAGCCTCCGCTCGCAACGTGTTGAACCTAGCGACCAGTCGATCCTGATATAATTAACTAGTTAGTATATATTAATCGAAAAATAAGAAAAATAAATGTAAACTTACATAACGTGCGGAGGCTTCAGGAGTCAGCCATTCAGACTTGTCGGACTGATGTTGGCGCTTGTCCAATTCAGCTCACTCGCATCGCGCTTTCGTTTCTTCCCGCCGAAGTCAGGGTGCTTCCCCGGGGTTGCATCTCCCACTAATCGCAATTGTCGAAGTATATCGCTCGCTGATTTTCTCACTGGTGGTGGTCGTTTCTCATTTCGTACCTTGTACAGTTTGCTCTTCCTCATCGGGTCTAACAACGGCAAGAATCGACGATGATCGCAGTAAACAATCTTGTTTCGAGCCTTGAAAGATGGTGTGTCGTTGTTACACGTCGGACAAGCAAGGTACCCTTGACCACTCCATCCCGACAAACTGCTTCTCGCTGGAAAATCATTCACCGTCCATAGAAGTACGGAAAACAACCTGAATAGCTCACCGGTCGAACCATCTCTCAACACAACACCGGTTTCCCACAATTCCTTCAGCTCATCAATCAGCGGTCGTAAGAAAACATCCATGTCTTTACCCGGCGCACTACGACCTGGTATAAGCAATGTTAACATCAAGTACGATGTTTTCATGCACAACCACGGCGGTAAATTGTACGCAGTCAAGACTACCGGCCACATACTGTACGATAAACTCATGTCACCAAATGGGTTGAAACCATCGGCGGCAAGTCCAAGCCGGACGTTCCTCGGTTCTGCCGCAAACATGGGATATTTTCGGTCGATCTCCTTCCACGTTGCTCCATCAGCAGGATGTCGCAGTACACCATCCTCTTTAATGCGTTCATTCTCGTGCCACTGCATCTCTAGAGCTGTGTGCCGACTCGCGTACAGTCGCTTAAGTCGATCTTTCAGTGGAAAGTAGCGCAACACTTTATGCGCTACTTTTTTTCCACCGTCTTTCATCAGCCACCGGCTCTCATTACAAACTGGACACTCGTCTAGATTGGCGTTGTCCTTCCAAAACAACGCGCAATCGTGTTTGCAAACGTGAATCGACTCGTAACCCATACCAAATCGACGCAATTTCGCCTTTGCTTCATAATGTGACTCTGGAATCGTGTTGTCGATCGGATGAGATTTTTTCAGTACTTTCAGAAGCTGATCAAACGACTTATTCGTCCACTTGTTCATCACTTTCAAATGCATCAACGTGACAACAAATGAGAGTGACGAATACTCCGTACAACCCGGCCATAATTCTGTGTTCAGGTCGCTGAAAAGGTCATCGAACTGTCCACTCTGGTATTCTGCATTCGGGTCAATACTGTCATCGTCACCGTCTACGTCGTTGTGATCTAAGATATCGTGTACAGCATCAAACATCCCTCCTCCTCTGTACTCCGTCTGATACTGCATTACGTCATCTTCTTCCTCCCCGTGAAAGTTCCACCTCGTGTAATTCCTCTTAAATCCTCTGATAAAGAGATGATTCTCTATATCAGGAATTTTTTGCATCAACACGTTGTTACACCTCTTGCATGGACACTTAACTCGTCCTTCGACATTTACGTGTTGTCGGGCCATTGCCATGAACTCTGTCATGCCAGCCGCAAACTCAACGCTTAAACGTTGGTCCTCGATTATCCAATTCCTATTTGGATAACTCATTTTACCTATAGATTGAACATTTCAAAATTTAGTAGTTTTCGGATTTTATTTTATAATTTCACGATCGATCCTACCGAAATTTCGGCAGAACCTCCCCTATAAACTTAACAACCCGGCATCAAGCCTTTAACTTTAAAACCTGCATAGAAACATCCTAAAACTAACAATAAATCCAACCTCAGTAGTTCGATTATTAAAATTCATAATCCAAATCAACTAATTAATTTCACATTTTTAATCATTTCTAACAAGAATTAAATACAATTCCATTTAATTTACATAAACTAACTAATTGTTTTTACATGTTTTTACATAATTTTACCTAATATAATTACTTATAACTAATTTTAATATTTATACCTAATATTAAAATTTATAACGAATTTAAATATTTGTGTAAACAAAACTAATTTAAATATTTATAAAATTTATAACAAGTATATAATTCAATAAATATAAATTATGTAAATATAACTAATTAAATCATTTACATTTATAACTAATTAATTCATTACCATTTATAACTAATATATAAATAAAGTTATATATATATAAATAACTAATAATTAATATATATATATATATTTATATATATATAAAGTTATAAAAAAAAAACTTACCGATGTCTGTGGGGAGCGGGGAAGACGGCGGGGAAGCAGGGAAGCGGGGAAGCAGCAACGCGCGCGGGAAGGCGTCGGCGGGGAAGCAGCTACGGCGTCGGCGGCGGAGCGCTGGAGTAGTGGCGGAGGAGCTGCAACGGGAAAGACAGAGAGGTGAGGAGAGAGAGAGAAGTGAGGAGAGAGATACTTACCGGCGAGGTAGAGATCGGCGTCGACTGCGTTGGCGGCAAACGGCGGAGGAGGCGCACGGCGGAGGAGAGGAGAAATCAGAGAAAAATGGAGATTTTAGGGTTTGGGAGCGAATGAGGGAACCAGGTCGTGATCTGGTATTTAAAGACATTTAGCGACGATAAAATCGTCGCTAATTGATTAATAATCGTCGCTAAATGAACTTACATTAACCAGACATTTAGCAACGATTTAATCGTCGTTATTACTAAATTTCACCCAATTAGCGACGATTTTATCGTTGCTAAATCGATTCGTTTTAATTAAATGGGAGGGATTTTTCGCTCTTTACAATTCGTCAAAATTCGAAAACATTTAGCGACGATTATTTCGTCGCTAATTATATAGCGACGATAATAAAACATTTAGCGACGATAAAATCGTCGCTAAATGTTTTCGTCTTAATTAAATTGGAGGGATTTTTCCCTCTTTAAAATTCGAAATTAATTCAACATTTTTAGCGACGATATTTTCGTCGCTAAATGAATTCAGAAATAATTAGCGACGAATTTATCGTCGCTAATTATTTTCCCGCGAACTTAGCGACGACAAAAAAGAATTAGCGACGATTAAGTCGTCGCTAATTATCTTTACCTCCAAACTTCAATATTTTTCGCACCAAAGAATTAGCAACGATTTTATCGTCGCTAAAAGGGTGATTAGCGACGATTTATTAGCGACGATTAAGTCGTCGCTAATAGTTTCGTCGCTAAATGTGTTATTTCTTGTAGTGCATCCTTATGCAAATTTGTTTCCTCTTTTTCTTTTGGCAAGTATCTTGATACATTTATGCACAAAATATTCTCTCTTCCTATGGGTATGTTGGGCGCCCATTATGTCTAGAAAAGGCTTCTAGAATTTTCTTCACTTGTTCATGACAACATAAGAAAAGGCCCATTTAGAATTTTCAATAAAATTCTTATGAAACGAAATTAATTCACAAGGCCCAATAATCAAGTTATGGCCGAGTGACATTAAGTCATCAAATGAACTTGTCAAAAAATTTATTGACATTCATTTCATCCTATGTCTCAAAAGACAAAAATACCCTTTTGACTATTTTCGTTTTTGTTTTGACTTAGCTTCCAGTTTAACTATTCCTATCGATGTGATTCGTGACAGTGACCTCATGGACCCAAATGAACAAAGCTTGAGCTAAACACTTGGACTCAAAAGTTCACAAACCTTTTCCAAGTTTAGCTTAATGCCAACTGACTCCACTAAAGAGTTGACACTGAAAATCTCTCGGTTCAAATGAATTTATTTTCTACTAAAAAATTCACCTAATTGTAATGAGCGGAGCCACTGAATATTATCTATGCTACCCTTCATGAATGTCATCAGCTAGTCGGGATTTACTAAATTACCATTTTACCCTTCTAGCTGTTATTTCCTTAACTCCTTTGTCGCTTGTGAATAAGTTAGAAACAATGTATTGACGAGGAGCTAACAAGTCACATTGTTTCATCCAAAAGAGTCAGGACTCAATTTGGACACTGGCCAGTTCATTTATTCACACTCCAAGGAACAAAGCATGAGGTGACATACATTGCATTTCAGCAATCTTGTACATGAATTCCATATCTATGAGAACTTCACAAAGTTACTCATGACATTCTCACAACTTAGTACTTCACCAATAGGCCCTGTTCGGAATCACATAGTGAGTCCGAACTCTAACTTTCTCAAATGAGAATACTAAGCTGTGAAATGGCATGTCTCATTTCAGGATTAAGGTAAGCATGATGCAATTCATACATAGTGACTTCGAGACATAAGAGATTAAATGGTTTGTTCTTATCTTGTCTCTAGAAGTGCACTGGTCAATTCAGTACCTTCGGAAGATACCTAGAAGAACTATAGAGTCTCCAACTCTAAATGCCTCATAACCAGACATCATAGATTCTTCTAACAATCGTATTGAGGTCAATAGTCCTTTGACCCTAAGATTGCGAATATATCGTTTTAAGCAAACTACGAAGAGTTTGTTCATGCAAATCTACATTTGTCTCTTCGTAAGTTGTTAAGTTTGTTTATGGACTAAAAGACTATGGTTTTATCATAAAGCTTCAGACAAGGAAGATTGAATGAACGTTTCAACTTTTTATTAATGAATAAGCAATTACAAGCAAGAGTCTTCGTAAGACTATATGACATCAAATGTACATAAATAGACACTACTACTCTTATTGTGGGCACCATTGACAACATCGGCACCTCGGTCGAGCGCTTCGCCAGCTCGGCCACCTCGGCCGAGCGCCTTCGTCACCTCGGCCGAGCGTTCTTGCGACCTCGGCCGGGCACGCCCGCTACCGGGCACGCCGCGCCCGACCGAATCCCGCCCCTGGCACGCCCCGCGCCCGTCCAGGCGACATGTCCCACGCGCCCTGCGTAAGGCCTCGCGCGCCTCGCTCCCGGCTACCCGGTGGGCCTCAAGGGGCCGGCCCAAGGCCTCCCCTCAAAAACTATAAATACCCCCCCAATTGTTCATTTTTGTGCGACAACATTTTGGCGCTAGAAGGAGGGGCCTTCCCGACTTACACGGCCCGAAATCCCTTCTACAGCTCGACCCCTTTCTTCTCGACTCGAGAAAGACATGAGTGGTCAACCACCCGTTCGTTCTGAAGGCGTGAACAACCCCGAAAACGCAACCGCGGTGAAGAAATACTTCCTGCGCTCCCGAGCGCAAGGCGACGAGGAGTCTCTCAACGACGAGAGCCACACTCCCTCACCCCCTCCACCTCAGGACAGTCGGGACGACCGCATCCTTGAAATGGAGGAGAAAATCCGCCAACTAAAGATAGCCAATGCCAGGTACCACCGCCGACTGGCGGGCAAGGCACCTGCACACGGCGCCCCCACGGGGAATTTGAGGACCTCATGGACGAGGGGCATGATTATGACCCCGACTATGAAGGCTTGGAAATTTCGGCGGACGTCGAGACTTCTCTCACCAAGGACGGGGAACTCCCTATTAAGATCAAAGCCGTCCCATCGAGAACGAAAGCAATACCGGTCTCCTCTCAAGAAGAGACCTCCCGACGTTCGGCCCATGACCGACTCGGTCAAAGAGGCAATGTCAGGGAAGGTACAACGACTCGGCGAGTAAGGCGCGTGGCTCGAAGCTCGCACCCCCATACCGCCGGGCCAGATCTTAGAGATCGACTTACCGCCCAACGGAACAACCGTGGCGAAGACCTCCGAGAGAGGCTGGGCACTCGTAAGGGTCACAACCCTACGGCCCCAATCAATGCGGACCCTCGCACGGCTCAAGGGTCGAACGAAAGGCGACAGGTGACTCCTCCTGAACAAGGAGCGACCCCCAACACTGGCCTCGACGTCGTCACCATGATTCACAATCTCCGTAACGAGGTGCGTGACCTACGTGAAGGCGGCTTGGCCAGTGATACATACGGGGTCGTGGAAGAACATTCCTCTCCCTTCACCGCCCAAATCCTTGCTGAGGTGTGCACGGGAAACTTTAAGCTCCCGAATCTCCCTCTATACAATGGGAAATCTGATCCCACGTATCACATCCAACATTACGAGACTTGGATGACGATGCAGGGCGTCTCACCTGGGGCTCTATGCCAAGCTTTTAGTCTTACCCTCACCGGACCCGGTTTCGAGTGGTTTAAGAATCTAAGACCAGGGAGCGTCCAATCGTTCAAAGACCTGAAGGACATGTTCCTGGCACGATTTGCTATATCCATGGTCCAAAAGAAGACCAAGATGTACTTATGGTCAATCAGGCAAGAGAATAACGAGTCCTTGAGACAGTATCTCACTCGATTCACCACAGAATCGAACAAGGTCGACCACTTTGATGACAGTGACGCAATTACAACCATCATCGAGGGCTTGCGCACTGGAGACTTCCTAAATTCCGTCGTCGGCAGAGTCCCTTCTACGATGGCCGAGTTAATGAACCGAGCCAAAACCTTTATGGGGGTAGAAGATTACCTCGACGGCCGTAGGAGCGGCCACCAAAGTTCCCGCCGTCGAGATGAGTCCGGCAGCGAACCGAGTAACCCCCGCAAAAGGGTGAACAAGGGTGGTCACACTACCAATAGCCGACCCCCTACGTCTCAAAATCCGCGTCTTGCGAGCAATTTTAGAGACTACTCGGGTTACACTCCCCTGAACGCCCCGGTAGAGCAAATCTACGCTGTGGCGCGTGACAAGTTCGTCGCTCCGGCTCCAATAAGGGGCAACCCCGCGTCTCGCGACCGGTCCCGCTATTGCGAGTTCCATCGGGATTACGGTCACACGACCGCTCAGTGCTTCCATCTTATGAAACAAATTGAGACGTTAATCCAGAAGGGAGAACTCAAAGAGTTTGTCCTTCGCTTGGTAGGAGCGGCAGCCCCCACCGACAACAGGCCACAGCCTGAAAAAGGTGGAGGGACCAACCCAAACACCGACCGTGAAGCCTGAAAAAGGCAGCCCACATCGTCACCATCATACTAGGTGGCTTGCAAGACGGGGACTCGGCCCGGCAAAGGAAAAAGCTCCTCAGAGCTGCCTCCCATGAAGGCCTTGCCGGGCAAGTTAACCTCACCTACGAGGAACCTCCGTCCGTACCTTACGAGATGATACAATTCACCAATGAAGAGGCCAAGCGAGTTGTGCACCCGCACAATGACGCTATAGTCCTCAAGGCCAAAGTGGCCAACAACTTGGTAAAAAGAGTCCTTATTGATAACGGCAGCGCGGCCGATATAATCTTTAAGACCACCCTCGAGCGCATGAAGCTCGGGGGGCTCCGCCCTGTCCCAGCTCAGACACCCCTGTTTGGGTTCACGAGAGAAAAGGTCATGACTGAAGGAATCATTGATTTACCAGTCACCTTCGGAACTGCCGGAGGCATCGAAGTCGTTCACATGGTCCCCTTTCTTGTGGTCGACCAGGAGTCACCCTACAATGTTATCATTGGGCGACCCACGTTGAACAGACTAAGGGCTATCACGTCCACTTATCACCTACTAGTGAAATTCCCCACCGAAGAGGGAATTGGCGTCATGGCCGGTGATCAAACCCAGGCGAGGATATGCTACGTCCAAGGCGTGGACGGCAAGCCCGCTGAAAAAAGGGTAACACGATCTACCAACTGGAAGATGACTACCCGTGTGATAAAAAAGACGCACGGCAACTCGGGGAATTAGACCCCCGCGACGATATCGAGAGGTTGAAAGTTGACACCCCCGACGATCTCACTTCGATCGTTCTCGACAAAGTTAAACCTGACCAGGTAGTAAAGATCGGTGCACAACTCCCTCTCGCCATCAAAACTCAACTCGCGTCCTTCCTTCGGGAGTTTAAGGATGTCTTTGCATGGACACATGCAGACATGCCCGACATAGACCCCAACGTGATTGTGCACCGATTGAATGACGATAAAATCATCGCTGAAAAGGTACAAGCTAGATGTGCGTTCAACCCTGAACGGTACCTAGCAATAAATGAGGAAGTCGAAAAACTTCTGTTCGCTGGTTTCATCCGAGAAGCCAAGTACCCAAAGTGGGTGGCCAATGTGGTCATGGTCAAAAAGCCCAACGGGAAGTGGCGAATTTGCATAGATTACAAAGATCTTAACAAAGCCTGCCCGAAAGATTGCTTTCCACTCCCACGCATCGAGCAACTGATCGACGCCACGGCATGACATGAACTCCTAAGTTTCATGGACGCCTACTCGGGCTATAACCAGATACGAATGCACGAGCCCGATCAGATCAAGACAACCTTTGTCACTGATCGCGGCCTCTACTGCTACAAGGTCATGCCTTTCGGCCTTAAGAATGCAGGAGCTACTTACCAACGATTGGTAAACCGGATCTTTGCCGACCTAATCGGCAAGACCATGAAAGTATACGTGGACGACATGCTCGTTAAAAGCCTGTTGGCTACCAACCACGTAGACAACCTGAGGGAGATGTTCTTAATCCTCCGCCGGTACAAAATGAAGCTCAACCCCAACAAATGTGTGTTCGGGGTCGAATCCGGGAAGTTCCTAGGCTACATAGTTAGCCGTCGAGGTATCGAAGCGAACCCCGAGAAAATCAAGGCACTCCTTGACATGAAGTCCCCGTGACGTGTCAAGGAAGTCCAAAGTCTGACCGGTCGGATTGCCGCCCTAGCGCGTTTTGTGGCCAGAGCAACCGACAAGTGTCAACCGTTCTTCAAAGCAATTAAGAAGACAGACGGCTTTGAATGGACGGACGAGTGCGAAAAGGCCTTCCAAGAAATGAAGGCCTACTTCGGGACACCTCCGTTCCTCTCCAAGCCAAAAGAAGGCGAGACGCTTTACGTCTACCTCGCCGTCTCCGAACGAGCTGTGAGCGCTGTGCTGATCCGTGAAGAAGATAGGGCTCAATGGCCCATCTTTTACATAAGCAAAGCCCTGCTTGACGCCGAAACGCGTTATAAAGAGATAGAGAAGCTCTCTCTTGCTCTCCTCGTAGCCGCCAAAAAGCTACGCCCGTACTTCCAGGCTCACCCAATCGTTGTCCGAACCGGACACCCAATCGGTAAGGCTCTTCAAAAGGGAACATCGACTCGCATGGCGATCTGGTCCCAAGAATTGAGCGAGTACGGGATTAAATTTTATCCGAGGCCGGCAATAAAGGCTCAAGCCTTAGCTTATTTCGTAGCAGAATTCTCCTACACTCCCGACATGGGAAGAGCAGAAAACGACTCGACCGACGACTTGTCGGCTCGAAAGAGAAAGGTCGACCCTACGGGTCCCATCTGGGAGTTACACGTAGACGGAGCATCTAATGCCCAAGGAGCAGGCGCCGGCGTGATTTTGACAAATCCCGACCGGGAAAAGTTATGCTACGCCCTCCACTACGGATTCCAGGCCTCAAGCAATGAGGCCGAGTACGAAGCCCTCATCGTAGGACTAGAGCTCGCTCAGAAGCTCGACGTACAGAATTTACGAATACACTGTGACTCGCAGTTAATCGTAAATCAGGTTAAAGGCGACTACGTTGCCAAAGAACCTAACATGATCGCCTACTTGGCAAAGACAAATGCCAAGCTAGATGCCTTCTCCTGGTTCGAGATCATCCAGATCCCACGAGAAGAGAACTCCGAGGCTGATGCCATAGCTCGCCTTGGATCCGGTATCACCGAAGACGGGTTGGGAACAATCCCAATAGAGTCTCTCTCACGACCATCCGTCTCTCGTGACGAAGTGGGAACGATTGAGAGCGCCGCTCATCCAACTTGGATGACCCCGCTTACGGCCTTCATGCGAAGAGGGGTACTTCCCGAAGACCGCAAAGAAGCCGAAAAGCTAAAAGCCCTCGCATCCAGATACGTATTGAGAGGCGAAGCCTTATACAAGCGCGGGTATTCAACCCCGCTGCTCCGATGTCTCAACAGCGTCGAGTCGACCAAGGTCCTCCGCGAGATCCACGAAGGCCTCTGCAGAAACCACGCCGCTGGAAGGTCCCTCGCGCTCAAAGCACTTCGACAAGGCTATTTCTGGCCAACGATGAAAAAAGACGCCTACAACTGGGCGAGAAAGTGCGACAAGTGTCAACGCTTCTCCAACGTTCCACGACAGCCGCCATCTCCCCTGAGTAGCATCGTTGTTCCACGCCCCTTCGCGAAATGGGGCGTGGACATTATCGGCAAGCTTCCCAAAGCCCCGAGGCAATACGAATACGCCATCGTCGCTATCGACTACTTCACCAAGTGGGTCGAAGCCGAGCCTCTGGCCAGGATCACCGAGGCCAACATTACGAACTTCATCTGGAAGTCCATAATATGCCGCCACGGCATCCCCGCGTCAATCGTGACCGATAACGGTGCGCAGTTCGACAACGCGAGGGTTAGAGAGATTTGCGCCCAACTAGGGATAAGCAAGACATTCTCATCCCCGCGACATCCACAGGCTAATGGCCAGGTGGAAGCCGTCAACAAGACGATTAAGAGCAACCTCAAGAAAAAGCTCGAAGCCTAAAAAGGCGCTTGGGCTGAAGAACTGCCTTTCATCCTATGGGCCTATCGAACGACCGTTCGAAACGCCACCGGAGAGACCCCCTTCTCCCTAGCTTTTGGGGTTGAAGCGGTGGTCCCCGTGGAAGTAGAAGTCCCCACCTATCGGGTTGACACTTTCTACGAAAAAGAAAATGATAAAGCCATGCGCCTCTAACTGGATCTAATCGACGAGAAAAGATCCGAGGCTCTCACCAGACTCGCTGCACAAAAGCGAAAGGTCGAGAGATACTACAACGCCAAAGTCAAAAGGCGGATCTTCGCCGTCGGCAGCCTTGTACTCTGACGCGTGTTCCAGAACACCCAAGTGCAAGGCGCCGGAGTCCTAGGCCCGAATTGGGAAGGACCGTATAGAGTCCGACAAGTCATACACGACGGGACCTACTACATCGAGCACACGGACGGAACTCCAATCCGGCACCCGTGGAATGCCGAACACTTGAGGCAGTACCACCAGTGATCAAGTCCCCCCATTATTGCTTTGATTTCCCTTATTCAATAAAGGCGCATGTGCCACTGTTCAAGGATGTTACCTGTTAGCAAAATCAATAAAAAATAAAGTTTGCGGTCTCTTTTACCCACTTTAAAAAAAAATTAAATAAAAAATAAAAAAAAGTTTTTAGTCATCATGGCACGGCCTGTAAACTAAAAACTTGGGGGGCTGATGGGTCCTACGACATACAAGAATTCACGGCCAACCAAAAAAAAAGGTAAAAACCTTAAGCCCCCCACTTCCGGGATGACGCTTAGGTCGGCCTAACTCGGCGAGCTCGGTCGCTCACCGGTGCAAGCTCAACGAGGCCGGCGTCGAGTCGAGCTCGCTCCTCGAGCCCAGTTCGCTCCTCAAGTCGAGTTCGTTCCTTGAGTCGAGCTCAAGTTCGCTCTTCGAGTCGAGCTCAAGTTCGCTCCTCAAGTCGAGTTCGCTCCTTGAGTCGAGCTCGCTCCTCCAGTCGAGCTCCCTCCTCGAGCTCAAGTTCGCTCTTCGAGTCGAGCTCGTTCCTCCAGTCGAGCTCGCTCCTCGAGCTCAAGTTCGCTCCTCAAGTCGAGTTCGCTCCTTGAGTCGAGCTCAAGTTCGCTCTTCGAGTCGAGCTCGCTCCTCCAGTCGAGCTCGCTCCTCGAGCTCAAGTTCGCTCCTCAAGTCGAGTTCGCTCCTTGAGTCGAGCTCAAGTTCGCTCTTCGAGTCGAGCTCGCTCCTCCAGTCGAGCTCGCTCCTCGAGCTCAAGTTCGCTCCTCAAGTCGAGTTTGCTCCTTGAGTCGAGCTCAAGTTCACTCTTCGGGTCGAGCTCGCTCCGCCCAGTCGAGCTCGCTCCTCGAGCTCAAGATTCGCTCCTCAAGTCGAGTTCGCTCCTTGAGTCGAGCTCAAGTCCACTCTTCGAGTCGAGCTCGCTCCTCCAGCCGAGCTCGCTCCTCGAGCTCAAGTTCGCTCCTCAAGTCGAGTTCGCTCCTTGAGTCGAGCTCAAGTTCGCTCTACGAGTCGAGCTCGCTCCTACAGTCGAGCTCGCTCCTCGAGCTCAAGTTCGCTCCTCAAGTCGAGTTCGCTCCTTGAGTCGAGCTCGCTCCTCCAGTCGAGCTCGCTCCTTGACCTCAAGTTCGCTCCTCAAGTCGAGTTCGCTCCTTGAGTCGAGCTCAAGTTCGCTCTTCGACTCGAGCTCGCTCCTCCAGTCGAGCTCGCTCCTCGAGCTCAAGTTCGCTCCTCAAGTCGAGTTCGCTCCTTGAGTCGAGCTTAAGTTCGCTCTTCGAGTCGAGCTCGCTCCTCCAGTCGAGCTCGCTCCTCGAGCTCAAGTTCGCTCCTCAAGTCGAGTTCGCTCCTTGAGTCGAGCTCAAGTTCGCTCTTCGAGTCGAGCTCGCTCCTCTAGTCGAGCTCGCTCCTCAAGCTCAAGTTCGCTCCTCAAGTCAAGTTTGCTCCTTGAGTCGGGCTCAAGTTTGCTCCTCAAGACGAGTTCGCTCCTTGAGTCGAGCTCAAGTTCGCTCCTCAAGTCGAGTTCGCTCCTTGAGGAGCTCAAGTTCGCTCCTCAAGTCGAGCTCGCTCCTTGAGTGGAGCTCAAGTTCGCTTTTTGAGTCGAGCTCGTTCCTCCAGTCGAGCTCATTCCTCGAGCTCAAGTTCGCCCCTCAAGTCGACTTCGCTCCTTGAGTCGAGCTCTAGTTCGCTCTTCGAGTCGAGCCCCGAGTCTACGAGTCGATTGATACTCCTCGTGCCGACTCTTCAAAAAACAAAAGACGCCGGCCTAACCCGGCGCAACCGCGTTCGCTCACTCCAGGGTGAGCGGGCCCAAAAGATGTCGGCCTAACCCGACGCACAAGGCCTAAGTCCCCTACGGGGGCACAAACTTAGGAAGCTCGGATCCCGACGGCCCTTCGTGCATACAGGATCAAGTAAAACGTCGGCCTTCCCGGCGTGCCGTAAGACGCGTAAAGGCGCAGGTGAAAGACGTCTTTCGAGATGCAGGTAAGTCGCGTAAAGGCGCTGCCTCAAACCCGAAAAAGGCCAAATTTGAGCCAAACTAAGGTTCGCTAGCCTTAGGGCACGAACACCAAAAGACGCCGGCCTAACCCGGCGCATGTGGTTTGAGTAAAAGACGCCGGCCTAACCCGGCGCAACCGCGTTCGCTCACTTCAGGGTGAGCGAGCCCATAAGACGTCGGCCTAACCCGACGCACCCGCGTTCGCTCACTCCAGGGTGAGCGAGCCCAAAAGACGTCGGCCTAACCCGGCGCGCCTATGTTCCGACGCCCAAGGGCGCGAGCACCAAAAAAGACGCTAGCCTAACCCGGCGCACCTTTGTTCCGACGCTCCAGGGCGCGAACACCAAAAAGACGTCGACCTAAACCCGACGCAAAGCGTGTTCGCTTGCTTCAAAGCACGAACCCAAAGACGCCGGCCTTACCCGGCGAGCTCAATCGCTCAAGCAGCGCGAGCTCGAAGACGCCGGCCTAACCCGGCGAGCTCAGTCGCCCAAAAAGCACGAGCTCAAAGACGCCAGCCTAACCCGGCGAGCTCAGTCGTTCAAGCAGCGCAAGCTCGAAGACGCCGGCCTTACCCGGCAAGCTCGGTCGCACAGGCAGCACGAGCTCAAAGACGTCGGCCTAACCCGGCGAGCTCGGTCGCTCAAGCATCGCGAGCTCGAAAACGCCGGCCTAACCCGGCGAGCTCGGTCGCTTAAAAGCATTGGCTCCAAAAGACGCCGACCCAACCCGGCGCGACTTACACGTCCAGTCGCCAATGGCACGGATGCAAAGCCCCCGGGGACTACCCGGTACGACCTCTTCGATCGCCGAAAGGCACGAAGCGAAGTCACTAGGCCACGATAGCCCACCAAAAGATGCACTTGCGAGTAAAAATTGCTCGGAAAATGAGATAGCATTCAACGTGAAAGCAACAAAAATATCTCATAAATAAAAACAGCTAAGGCTCTGATAAACACGTGCTGAACAAAAAGTGCGTGAAAAATAAATAAAATCCTAGAAATAGGAAGAAAAAGCAAAGCGCTAAACATGCGCGCTGTAAAAGAAAGCCACTCGGCTCAAGTAGCACCCTCGTCCAACAAAGGGAACAAGGTGTCGAAGAAGTCAAAAGTGACCCCCCGAGCCTCGTTCTCGGCCGCGGTCGCGTCTCGACATTCCACCGCCCCGGCACGACGGGCTTCCTTAGTCTTTATGTCGTAGTCATCCCGCAAGTCGGACGCTCTCCGCTCGGCTTCAGCAATCTGGGACGAGAGTCGAGCGTTTTCCTCCGCCAGAGAGTCGCGCTCGTGCTCCGCCCTAACTCGCGCCACCTCGCTCGAAGTAAGCTGGCGGTGCGACGTCTCCAAGGCGTCGGATCGAGAGTCCAGCTGCCTCCGAAGGTCGGTAACCTCAGTGCGAAAAATCTCCGCTGATCGGGTCGCCACCTCGCAAGCTCGCCGCTCTTCGGTGAGCTCGGCCGCCATCTTGGCCATTGACTGTTGGGCTCCGACGCGCTGGCCTTGTGCAATCTGGAGTTCACCCTGGCCTCACGGAGCTGGTCTCGAAGCGTCTCGGTCTCCGCCCCCGGGTGCGAACCTCGCTCGACCTGAGCCAACCTAGCCCTCGTCCGGGCGAGCTCCTCCTGGGATGCCCCTAAGCGCCGGATGAAGTCGTGCAAAATCCTGTCGCTTCGCACGGCCCTTGCATACGCATGCGACGACAAAGAAGCAAAGGTTAAAACTAGAAACCTACGCTTACAATAAAAGCAGAAGTACTGACCCTCTGAGCGTCGGTAACACCCGCCTGGAAGAAGGCGATGTCGCCCTTCGACACCACGCCCTTCCACCAGGATAGTGGAGATCCCTCGAGGTGGCGAAAACAGTCCCCTCGGGCCTCTATCGCCTTCAGCTCCACCGCCGAGTTCACCCTCTTGGGTTCGTAACGCTCATCGGAAGGTGCCGATGTCCAAGCCCTCTTCAAAGAAGCCCGAGAATCCGGTTCGACTAGACCGGCAGTCTCGATGAGCTCTCCTCCATTGACTCGGGGTCCCGAGAAGAAAGGGCATGCCTCCTAGCTCGCCTCCTTGCAGCTACACAAAACAAAGCGACAAAGGTCAGGTCCCTGTCAAAACAACAACTTTTTACAAAACCATAAAATACCTCGGGAAGCAGGAGCGACTGATGGAACCTCGGGACTCGGGGGCCTACTCGCCCGGAGCGCCTCCTCGGTGCCCGGAGCAAAGGGCGGGAACCACCCGGTGAGCGCCATCAGCTCGGGGGAACGGAACTGTTCGCCAGCCATGCGGGCCTCCGACATCCCCGATATTTCTCTCACAAAGGGGAGCTCCGCTGCCCCCTCGTCCGCTGGAAAGTCGGCCATGCGACCGAAGTAAAGGGGCGCCTCGCCGAAAGCTTCCGAGGTGACCCACACCCACGCCCGGCGGCTAGGTGGGTCACAATCTTTGACCAGCCTCACGTTGCCCCGAGCACGGGCCATATGAAATCCCGGCTTCCCCGGCGCCGGGAAGACGGCGACCAGGTTACGGAAATCGTCCACGGTCATGGCACGCTGCGTCTGGCAGTGCCACTCCATGAAACATGTAGCCAACATGCGATAGAACGCCGGGCTCATCTGACATGCATGGACCCCTAGCCGGTTCAAGATCTGCTGGACGATTGCGGGGAACGGGAGACGCAACCCGCAAACAAGACTCCCGATCGTCACGGCCGCATACCCGTCCCTAGGGCGGGAGGGCCTATCCTCGGGAGCAAGTCTAAGCAACCCCACCAAGGGAGGGATGTTATACGCCTCCCGAAGCGTGCTGAAGACTCAGGAAGTGAGCGTGCTCGCAGCATCGATTCCCTTGCAGTCTAAGCCGACGGGGGCGACAGAGTCGCCTACTCCGTACATACGAGTCCTCTCCAGCGATCGGGCATAAGTGTAACCCGAAGCCTCCGCGGACTCAAGGGCCGGCCATGCCGTCGCCAACACATCGCCATCATGTTTCTCCTTCCCCCTCGCGGGAGGGCCCTCCAAGTCCTCCTCGGGAACCTCTGAGCCCGACCCTTGGGGATCGTCGGAGTAAATCTCGTCCAAAAAATACTCGGACGGCACTATCGCGAGCTCAACACCCGAGGCATCCAAATTAGATGCCCGGGGGAGCTCGACACTCTCCGCCGCATCACCCCGCTGCTTGAGCAGGGGGGCATCGAAGGACGCCTCGCGGGAGACCAGGTTGATCACCAACCTCGACGAACGCGGGTCCTCGGACCCCTCGTCCTCCCCTTCGGGGCCGCACCTAGTAGGTGGGCCACTCCTGGGCTCCGCCAGCTCGGCGATCGCTGCGGCATCAATCTCCAACTCCGCGAGCCATTGGTCGGCCGCGCCTGAGTCCTCCTCGACAAAGATGGGAGTCCCGTCGAGTTCCTCAAAGGGACCCTTGACCGCCCCCCCAAAATTTGGGAGAGGGAAGGTAGGGTCAACCTCGGGATCATCAACGCGGGAAACAAGCTCACTCCCCATTGAAAAAAAAGGGTCAAACTGCCCGGGGGAAATTTCAAAGTCAAAAGAATTTTCCGATTACCCGCAGGCCGCCAGTGTGAACAAGAGAGAGCGGGAGCTCTCCTATTTATATAGAGGAAGGAGCAAACCCTGCTCCTTCCCCCTGCGCGCGCGACACTAGGCCCGGCCCGCGGGCCGGCCTCGCGCGCGCGCCGGTCTCCCAGCGCCAGGCCACGCGCGGGTCTTGCGACCCGACCGGCCCGGTCCGGCCCCCAGGGGTCCAGCCACAAGGTGAAAATACCTCAACGCCCTTCTCTTTTCTAAAGTTCACGACTTACGTCCCGTAAGCCGTAAACTTGGGGGGGCTAATGTTACCGATAGTTTTCGGGACCCCGGAAATTCAAAAACAATTCAAGGCCGGCCGGAAGCCCAACGGGCCCCGGCCCACCAGGCCCGAGCGCCCCGATGCACCCACGGCCCGGCACGGCCGGTGCGCGCGCACCTGCGCCCCCGGCCCAGAGGCCCCCGGCCCAATGGGCCTCAGCGCGCCCTATCGCGCCTGACTCGCGCGCACTCCGCACCCCGGCCTCCCGGCCCGCGCGCGCACTCCCGCGCACCCCAGCCTCCCAACCTTCACGCACCTCGGCACCCCGGCCGAGCGCCCCGGCTGCCTCAGCCGGGTGTCCCTGTCACCTCGGCCACCTCGGTCGAGCGCCTTTGTCAGCTCGGCCACCTCGGTCGAGCGCCTTCGCCAGCTCGGCCACCTCGGCCGAGCGTCTTCGTCAGCTCGGCCACCTCGGTCGAGCGCTTCGCCAGCTCGGCCACCTCGGCCGAGCGCCTTCGTCACCTCGGTCGAGCATTCTTGCCACCTCGGTCGGGCACGCCCATTGCCGAGCACGCCCACTGTCGGGCACGCCCACTGCGGGCACGCCGCGCCCGGCCGAATCCCGCGCCTGGCACGCCCCGCGCCCGTCCAGGCGACATGTCCCATGCGCCCTGCGTAAGGCCTCGCGCGCCTCGCTCTCGGCTACCCGGTGGGCCTCAAGGGGCCGGCCCAAGGCCTCCCCTCAAAAACTATAAATACCCCCCCCTAGGGGAGAAAAAGGACACGCTGATTCAGGCTAGGGAAATCGATACATTTCGAGAACAATACTTCCATTCTCTGAAGAATTCTCTCGTGCTCTTGTGACATTCCAAGAACGCGCACTCATCATCCCTCGGCTCAGAAAGTCAAGGACCCCCCTCCACGAGAGGGAGCGCGCTCCTCTTCTGCGGCCCGAGCCTCTGCAGTACATAGTGCCCTCCTGCTTCTTGGCCATTGAACTAGAATTCCGAGCTACGAGCACGCGACCCCTCTAAAGCCTTCACTGGAAGCTACGAGCTGGGTCCTACTCTAAAGCCTTGGATTCACAAAGCCTCCGAGCCCAAGATAGCCTCCCCACACAAATTGAACTACGTTCTGACCTGATCCCTACTAAAGGGTACGTAGGCAGCCAACCTTTGGCACGGTCACACCCCCCAAAACACACCTCAGGGTTTGGAGGGTGCAGCTCGGTCTACGAGCTCCCATTTTTGGCCCGGGCGCGATCACTTGGCCCGGCCTTGGATCGAACCACCCGAGGTATTTAATCGTTGTTCATTTTCATGCGACAACAGTTTGGTCGGCAGAACCAGCTGTTCCTCCTCCCTGACCAGACTGTTGTCTGTTCGTGGTGGGGCCCGCAGCGCTAATCATGCGTAACACGAACTCTTTCAGCTCACCCCGTTGGATCAAAGTCTCGATTTTCCTTTTAAGGTTGTAGCGTTCCGAGGTCAAATGACCTTACTCTCGATGGAACTCACAATATCTAGATCGATCGCGAGTTACGGGATCCTTTTTCATTGGAGCCGGGGGTATGAACTTGTCACATGCCAGAGCCAGGATTCGTTCCGGCGCCGTGTTCAACGGTGTGAACGACGAGTACCCTTTGAAGTTTTCCGCAAGTCGCGGCTTCTGGGGTACAGGGGGTTGCTTATTAGAAACCTGATTTCCCTTGTTTCGTCTTTTACGAGGTTCGCCTTGCTCGTGGCTAGGTTCTTCTCAACGACGAGGGCTCTGATTGCTACTCTTGCGGCCGTCGAGCTAATCTTCGACTCCCTTGAAGGTCTTAGCCCGAGTCATTAACTCTGTTGTCAATGGTGCCCACAAGAAGAGTAGTAGTGTCTATTTATGTACATTTGATGTCATATAGTCTTACGAAGACTCTTGCTTGTAATTGCCTATTCATTCATTAATAAAGTTGAAACGTTCATTCATTCTTTCTTTGTTTGAAGCTTTATGATAAAACCTTAGTCTTTTAGTCCATAAACAAACTTAACAACTTACGAAGAGACAAATGTAGATTTGCATGAACAAAGTCTTCGTAGTTTGCTTAAAACGATATATTCGCAATCTAAGGGTCAAAGGACTATTGACCTCAGTATGATTGTTAGAAGAATCTATGGTGTCTGGTTATGAGGCATTGAGAGTTGGAGACTCTATAGTTCTTCTAGGTATCTTCCGAAGGTACTGAATTGACCAGTGCACTTCTAGAGACAAGATAAGAACAAACCATTTAACCTCTTATGTCTCGAAGTCACTATGTATGAATTGCATCATGCTTACCTTAATCCTGAAATGAGACATGCCATTTCACACCTTAGTATTCTCATTTGAGAAAGTCAGAGTTCGGACTCACTATGTGATTCCGAACAGGGCCTATTGGTGAAGTACTAAGTTGTGAGTATGTCATGAGTAACTTTGTGAAGTTCTCATAGATATGGAATTCATGTACAAGATTGCTGAAATGCAATGTATGTCACCTCATGCTTTGTTCCTTGGAGTGTGAATAAATGAACTGGCCAGTGTCCAAATTGAGTCCCGACTCTTTAGGATTAAATAATGTGACCTGTTAGCTCCTCGTCAATACATTGTTTCTAACTTATTCACAAGCGACAAAGGAGTTGAGGAAATAACAGCTAGAAGGGTAAAATGGTAATTTAGTAAATCCCGACTAGCTGATGACATTCATGAAAGGTAAACATAGATAATATTCAGTGGATCCGCTCATTATAATTAGGTGAATTCTTGAGTAGAAAATAAATTCATTTTAACCGAGAGATTTTCAGTGTCAGCTCTTTAGTGGAGTCAGTTGGCATTAAGCTAAACTTGGAAAAGGTTTGTGAACTTTTGAGTCCAAGTGTTTAGCTCAAGCTTTGTTCATTTGGGTCCATGAGGTCACTGTCACGAATCACATCGATAGGAATAGTTAAACTGGAAGCTAAGTCAAAACAAGAACGAAAATAGTCAAAAGGGTATTTTTGTCTTTTGAGACAAAGGATGAAATGAATGTCAATAAATTTTTTGACAAGTTCATTTGATGACTTAATAATACTCGGCCATGACTTGATCATTGGGCCTTGTGGATTAATTTCATTTCATAAGAATTTTATTGAAAATTCTTAATGGGCTTTTTCTTATGTTGTCATGAACAAGTGAAGAAAATTATAGAAGCCTTTCTAGAAGGTCATAGGCGCCCAACATACCAAAAGAGAGAGAAAATATTTTGTGCATAAATGTATCAAGATACTTGCCAAAAGAAAAAGAGGAAACAAATTCCCTATGCTTGCCATAAGGAAATTCGGCCACACAAGCAAGGAGAGAGCAAGGAATAAAAGAGGAAACAAATCCAAGGTGTCATTAAGGCACATGTTGGCCGTGTGACTTGGATGGGAATGAGCAATAAAGATTGCTCATAAATGCTTGGAAAATAAGAGGAAACTACTTCTTTCCAAGGCCAACCCTTCCCCTATAAATAGGACCCTCATTCCTCTCTTTTTATTCATTCCACATAAGTTAGAGATTGAGAGCTTCTCTCTCTAGAACTTGTGGTTGCCGCCCCTCTTCTCTCTCTCTCTCTAAGTTTATTTTCGATTTTTCTTGTTTTGGCACCTAGGTCCTCACTCGACCTAGTGTTTAGCTCTGCGACTTTAAGACTCGTTCTTAAGTCGTAGTGTTTAAAAGTGCCCACTCACTAATTCCTTTATTTCAAGTGATTTAGTGATAGAAACTTTCGTGGTTGCTCGAGGTGCCGAGGAAAGAAAGAGAGACGTGCTGCGAGGGGAGACGAGCGTCGCAAACTTTCCAAAAGCTTCTTCAAGGTTCAAGCTTCAAGAAAGGTTAGTAAACATCTTAGCTTATAATAGTTTTTAATTACATGTACTTGCACTTGTCTAGGTTAGTAAAAACTGTTTTACTTGTAAAAGAAAATCTTTAAAATTCCGCCGCTTACCGAAGCGTTAATTATTTTCTTAAACCCTAGATCGATTCCAACAAATGGTATCAGAGCTATGGTCAAAGATTAGCATGTACATGTATTTAAAAATATGAGCTTGAAAATCGTTTTCGAAAGTTTACTAATTTTGTGACAAGTTAGAATTGTAATCTTAGATTTTTTTAATTTATTGCTCTTGTCTTTAAATTAAAAACCATGTTGATTTTCTATGAGTTTGGGATGATATTAAAACACATTAGAATCAGTTCTAAAAGTTTTTAATTTTTTATATTGAAAAACGTGTTTTAAAAGTTTGAGAAATTTCGGTAAATTTTGTGACTAGTTACCTTGTCTTTCTAGTTTCTTTTATTTACCGTATTCGTTTTATGCTCGTTGTATTTTCTTTTATATCATGTTATTACCTTGCTAATAAAACACAAATAAAAGTTTTAACAACCTTCATAAAACGTTCCGTTACACTCGATTTTTTTTCGCACCTAAAAAGGACCAAGCTTTAATTATTTCTTTTTCTTCGAGCTGGAGTAAACCCGCATTAAAAGTGGCATAACTCTCTGCTCAGAAATCTAAATTTAATGATTCTTGAATCAAATTAAAGCACTGTCTGTCCTCTGTCCAATGCCACCGGTTTCGGCTCAAAAGGACATCGGAGCCGCCAGATATGGCGATTTTACTCCGAGGTGCGCGGCTGTCTGAAACTCCAGTTTTTTAGAAATCCGGATTTTCAAACCCCACTACCATGAGTTATAGAACTCTAATGAGAAAACTTTCTTGAGAAAAAATGTTTTTCATATGATTATAAACATGATGTGTAAGATTAAAAGTTTTGATTTTTGAAAGATTAATTGAAATTGAGTTTTTACAAAACTAGTTTGAATTTTGAAAAACCGTTTTCACTTTCAAACTTGAAAATATTTTGTCATCCAAATCAAATAAGTTTTCAAAATGTTTTCAAAACTATATCTATATCACATATGTTCAAAATCTATATGCTCTTGAAAATTTGAGTGGGAGGTCTCCTTGTAGACAAGCCGAAAAATAAAAAGATGTGTAATCTCAAACTTTCAAGTGTTCGAGTGAGTTGAAGTTCACACTTCCCTCACGCACTTTCCCGAAATAGAAAATAGGAAAAGATCGAGTATGTACCTTGTGCCTTTATGCACTAATACTGCTCTGAACATGTCGATCTAGGATTCTCTTCTAGTTGTCCGCTCTGTCGCTCTCAAACTAGGAAATCTGTTTCCGAACTTATAAGAGTCGATGAACCAACTCCAAAAACTAAGTGGGAGGGTTATACTTGTTGTTTGTAACCCACGATCCCCAACACTAATGAAAGAAGCAATTAACGTGGGACTAAGAGCCGCTCTTGCGACCCTCACTTAAATGGGAGTACTCCAAGGCGTTATTGCTTCGATCATTGCCCAATGGGCTACGTCCGAGAGTGAGACGATGATGGCAAGGCCTCCCCTTGGGGGATTGTTTTTCAAAGTTGATCTTTTGGACTAAGTGGTTGGTTGCACACTTAGGCTCAATCCCTAGTAATCCTCCCTTGAGGCTCTGCGAAAGGATGTGAGTGATCAAACCAATTTAAAAGGTGGCTAGTCAAAATAGATGTATTGACATCTTGGCTTAGCATTAATGATGTGTCATTTACTTATAAAAGGAGATTTTTTGCGGCCTTCTCTTGAGGGAGTAAATTATCGTTTGGTTTATAACACCTTTGGATTTTATAAAAGTCTTAATAAAACTTAAATCCTAAACCAAACACTAATCATAAACTTGTTTCAACTTTTATAGGCAATATGTCTCTCAACCATCTCTCAATCTTTCTTTCCTCGATTAAACTCGAAAATGAAAACTACGTAGATTCGAAACGTAACCTCGACATAATACCTATCGTTAACAAGTTTAAATGGGTACTCACCACCCCGTGTCCTCCTCTGACGAATGATGATTCGACTCAAGAGGACAATGACGCCTTAGCGGCCAGGCTTCGATCCGATGAGATTGTGAGGTGCTATATCTTGGCATCTATGAACAATGTGCCAAAAGAGCAACATCGTGACATCGAGACTGCCGCTGACATGCTCTACAATCTCCTTGAGATGTTTGGAGGGCAAAGGCGTCAAGCAAGGCAAAAAGCAGTCCGACAATTTATGAACTATCGCATGAAGGCTAGGACTCCTGTTGGAAACTTTATGATATTGATCATTAGTCATCTGAGTAAAATGGAAATCCTAGGATCTGAGATTGATGGGAAGAATGTCATAGATGTGATCTTAGAAACTCTCCCCGCATCTCTTGATACCTCCAAGATGAACTACTCCATTAACAAGCTAGAGTACACTGTTACCAAGCTTATGGAGGAACTTCACACTGCTGTAGGTCTCACTAAGAGAAAGAGGAATCAAGGAGAGGCACATGCTACTGAGCAAAGAGCCTCCGCCTCTGGAACTAAGAAGAGACCTCACAAGGCTGATAAAAGGAACTGTCCTGCCAATCTCAAAGCAAAGGAACATAGTATTGTACTAGTTACCGAAGCATGCTTAGTAGCTGATAATGTATCAACGTGGATTCTTGACTCTGCTGCTACTAACCATATTTGTTGTTCCTTGAATGGTTTCAAGAAAACCAAAAGCTTAGAGGAAGGCGAGTTCTGTTTCAAATGGGGTGATGGGAGCATGGTGTCTGCAAAGGCTGTGGGATCCGTGACGCTGTCTTTTGAAGACCGCACTTTAAACTTGAATAATGTTTATTTTGTTCCTTCCTTTGGGAAAAACCTAATATCTGTTGCTCAACTTTTCAAGCAAGATTATTATTTAAAGTTTATAAAGAATGGAATTCGTATTTCTTTTTCTAATTCTTTTGTCCCTGATGCATGTCTGAAGAATGGTCTTTTTTACATCTATCCCACTCAACCTTCTCTTTTAGACACCGAAATAGATAACGATCTAATTAGGGAGCCAAAGAGGATCAAACTTTCTGAATCCTCCGATCTAACAAAATCAACACACCTATGGCACTTAAGACTTGGTCATATCAGTCTAGAAAGGATTAAGAGACTTGTGAGGGATGGCCCCACTCCAAGCCTCTGCAATAGGTTCACTACCTACTTGTGAATCCTGCATAGAAGGAAAAATTACTAAGCGACCTTTCTTCGATAAGGGTCGAAGAGCCACTGAGTTGCTGGAACTAATACATTCTGATGTATGTGGTCCGCTCAGCCAACAGGCACGTGGAGGATACGAATACTTCGTTACCTTCACCGATGATTACTCGCGATATGGTTTTGTCTATTTGCTCAAACACAAATCCGAGACCTTTAACGTATTTAAGGTCTTTAGGGCTTTAGTGGAAAAGCAAACTGGTAAAGTGATCAAAACCCTTCGTTCTGATCGAGCTGGTGAGTATATGTCTGGAGAGTTCGATGACTTTCTTAAAGAAGAAGGTATCTCTTCTCAGCTTACCGCACCTGGCACACCTCAACAAAACGGAGTGTCAGAGAGAAGGAATCGAACTCTAATGGAGATGGTTAGATCAATGATGAGTTACTCATCACTCCCTCCTTCCTTTTGGGGATATGCCCTCGAAACAGCCGCATACATTCTAAACCATGTTCCGTCTAAAACGGTTCCTGGTACTCCTTATGAAAGATGGACTGGCCGTAAAGTAAGTTTGGGCCACATCCGAATTTGGGGTTGCCCTGCACATGTGCTAAGGCAAAAGACTAGCAAGTTGGCTAGTAGGTCAGAATTGTGCCTGTTTGTGGGATATCCAAAGGAAACTAAAGGTTTCATTTTCTATAGTCCCGAGGACGATAAGACTTTCATTAGCACGAATGCTCGTTTCCTCGAGGAGGACTTCATGAAGGATGCGAAACCTAGAAGCAAAATTGTGCTTGAAGAAAAGTTGGGTGAGGAAGCTTCTACCTCATCTGTAAGAACTGTTCTTACCCCAACTGAAACACAACCTAACTCATCAGAATCTCGTCAAGTAGTACTTCGACGTAGTGGGAGGGCTACTCAAAAGCCTGACAGGTACATGTCTTGTGGAGACTCTCTTGTAGCCGTCTCTGACATGGATGATCTTGTTTCCTATAGCCAAGCGATGGCTTGTTCTGAATCAAACCTTTGGCTTGACGCCATGAAAGTTGAAATGCACTCGATGTATGTCAACAATGTCTGGAAACTTGTAGACCTTCCTGAAGGGATTAAACCCGTAGGGTGTAAGTGGATATACAAGAAGAAAAGGGGTCCTGATGGGAACGTCAAGACGTTCAAAGCACGACTTGTTGCGAAGGGTTATACCCAACAAGAAGGGATTGACTATGAAGAAACCTTCTCGCCAGTCGCGATGCTTAAATCCATCCGCATACTCCTATCCATAGCTGCAGCTCTCGACTATGAGATCTGGCAAATGGATGTCAAGACAGCCTTTCTGAATGGCAATCTTGGCGAGCGCGTTTACATGGCTCAACCAGACGGTTTCGTGGATAAAGGTCAAGAGACCAAGGTTTGTGAGTTACTTAAGTCCATTTATGGACTAAAGCAAGCATCTAGGTCATGGAATATTAGATTCGATAAAACTGTAAAGAGCTTCGGCTTTGAACAGTCAATAGATGAGCCTTGTGTTTACAAGTTAATACACGAAGGCAAAGTTGTGTTTATGGTACTATATGTCGATGATATACTACTCATTGGTAATGACGTGGGTAAGTTATCTGATGTTAAGGTCTGGCTAGCAAAGCAATTCGATATGAAGGATCTAGGAGAAGCCGCGTACATTCTGGGAATCCAAATCTTTCGAGATAGGAAAAACCGGACCCTGTCGCTCTCTCAAGCATCTTATATTGATAAGGTGATAGATCGCTTCTCGATGCAAGACTCCAAGAAGGGCCAAACACCCTTTAGGCATGGAGTTTCATTCTCTAAGGACCAGTCTCCCAAGACTGCACAAGAGATTGAAGACATGAGGAAGATTCCTTACGCCTCTGCCGTAGGAAGCTTCATGTATGCTATGCTTTGCATTAGACCTGACATCTGTTTCGCCGTTGGCGTAGTTAACCATTTCCAATCCAACCCTGGACCCGAGCACTGGATTGCTATTAAGCATGTTCTTAAGTATCTTCGAAGAACTAGGAACTTGATGCTTACATACTCAGGTACTGACCTGACTATGACGGGATATACCGACTCCGATTTTCAAGCGGATAAGGTTTCCAGCAAATCCACTTCGGGATCTGTGTTCATCCTTAATGGTGGAGCTGTTGTGTGGAGAAGTATTGAGCAATCTTGCATTACGGACTCCACAATGGAAACAGAAAATGTGGCTGCTTGTGAAGCATCCAAAGAGGCTGTATGGCTTAGAAAATTCCTTAAGTATTTGGAAGTTGTTCCAAACGTCGACGAGCCCATAACCCTTTATTGTGATAATAGTAGGGCTGTCGCTAACTCAAAGGAACCTCGAAGCCACAAGCGCTCTAAACATATTGAGAGGAAATACCATTTGATTCGAGAGATCGCGCAACGCGGAGACGTGGAGGTGAAGTAGATCTCTGGCAGATCCATTCACCAAGGCCCTAGCGAACATGGTCTTTGACCAACTTCGAGAGGGATTAGGCATGTAGGACTACTCACATCTTCTTTGAGTCAAGTGGGAGTTTGTTGTCAATGGTGCCCACAAGAAGAGTAGCAGTGTCTATTTATGTACATTTGATGTCTTATAGTCTTACGAAGACTCTTGCTTGTAATTGCCTATTCATTCATTAATAAAGTTGAAACGTACATTCATTCTTTCTTTGTTTGAAGTTTTATGATAAAACCTTAGTCTTTTAGTCCATAAACAAACTTAACAACTTACGAGGAGACAAATGTAGATTTGCATGAACAAACTCTTCGTAGTTTGCTTAAAACGATATATTCGCAATGTAAGGGTCAAAGGACTATTGACCTCAGTATGATTGTTAGAAGAATCTATGATGTCTGGTTATGAGGCATTGAGAGTTGGAGACTCTATAGTTCTTCTAGGTATCTTCCGAAGGTACTGAATTGACCAGTGCACTTCTAGAGACAAGATAAGAACAAACCATTTAACCTCTTATGTCTCGAAGTCACTATGTATGAATTGCATCATGCTTACCTTAATCCTGAAATGAGACATGCCATTTCACACCTTAGTATTCTCATTTGAGAAATTCAGAGTTCGGACTCACTATGTGATTCCGAACAGGGCCTATTGGTGAAGTACTAAGTTGTGAGTATGTCATGAGTAACTTTGTGAAGTTCTCATAGATATGGAATTCATGTACAAGATTGCTGAAATGCAATGTATGTCACCTCATGCTTTGTTCCTTGGAGTGTGAATAAATGAACTGGCCAGTGTCCAAATTGAGTCCCGACTCTTTTGGATGAAACAATGTGACTTGTTAGCTCCTCGTCAATACATTGTTTCTAACTTATTCACAAGCGACAAAGGAGTTGAGGAAATAACAGCTAGAAGGGTAAAATGGTAATTTAGTAAATCCCGACTAGCTGATGATATTCATAAAGGGTAAACATAGATAATATTCAGTGGATCCGCTCATTATAATTAGGTGAACTCTTGAGTAGAAAATAAATTCATTTGAACCGAGAGATTTTCAGTGTCAGCTCTTTAGTGGAGTCAGTTGGCATTAAGCTAAACTTGGAAAAGGTTTGTGAACTTTTGAGTCCAAGTGTTTAGCTCAAGCTTTGTTCATTTGGGTCCATGAGGTCACTGTCACGAATCACATCGATAGGAATAGTTAAACTGGAAGCTAAGTCAAAACAAGAACGAAAATAGTCAAAAGGGTATTTTTGTCTTTTGAGACAAAGGATGAAATGAATGTCAATAAATTTTTTGACAAGTTCATTTGATGACTTAATAATACTTGGCCATGACTTGATCATTGGGCCTTGTGGATTAATTTCATTTCATAAGAATTTTATTGAAAATTCTTAATGGGATTTTTCTTATGTTGTCATGAACAAGTGAAGAAAATTCTAGAAGCCTTTCTAGAAGGTCATAGGCGCCCAACATACCAAAAGAGAGAAAAATATTTTGTGCATAAATGTATCAAGATACTTGCCAAAAGAAAAAGAGGAAACAAATTTCCTGTGCTTGCCATAAGGAAATTCGGCCACACAAGCAAGGAGAGAGCAAGGAATAAAAGAGGAAACAAATCCAAGGTGTCATTAAGGCACATGTTGGCCGTGTGACTTGGATGGGAATGGGCAATAAAGATTGCTCATAAAGGCTTGGAAAATAAGAGGAAACTACTTCTTTCCAAGGCCAACCCTTCTCCTATAAATAGGACCCTCATTCCTCTCTTTTTATTCATTCCACATAAGTTAGAGATTGAGAGCTTCTCTCTCTAGAACTTGTGGTTGCCGCCCCTCTTCTCTCTCTGTCTAAATTTATTTTCAATTTTTCTTATTTTGGCACCTAGGTCCTCACTCGACCTAGTGTTTAGCTCTGCGACTTTAAGACTCGTTCTTAAGTCGTAGTGTTTAAAAGTGTCCACTCCCTAATTCCTTTATTTCGAGTGATTTAGTGATAGAAACTTTCATGGTTGCTCGAGGTGCCAAGGAAAGAAAGAGAGACGTGCTGCGAGGGGGTACGAGCGTTGCAAACTTTCCAAAAGCTTCTTCAAGGTTCAAGCTTCAAGAAAGGTTAGTAAACATCTTAGCTTATAATAGTTTTTAATTACATGTACTTGCACTTGTCTAGGTTAGTAAAAACTGTTTTACTTGTAAAAGAAAATTTTTAAAATTCTGCCGCTTACCGAAGCGTTAATTATTTTCTTAAACCCTAGATCGATTCCAACAAACTCGGCCATGGTTGAAGGGACACGGCCGACGAATGACTTAAGGAAGTCACTTGTGCGCAGGCCTTCTATGATAGCGGCAATTGCGTCACTGTCGTCAACGCGGTCGACCTTGTTCGACTCTTCAGTGAATCGGGCGAGGTATCGTCTAAGAGACTCGCCACTCTCTTGTCTGATTGACCACAGGTATATCTTGGTCTTCTTTTGGACCATAGATATAGCGAATCGTGCTAGGAACATGTCTTTCGGGTCTTTGAACGAGTGGATGCTTCCTGGCCTTAAGTTCTTGAACCACTCAAAACCGGGTCCGGCGAGGGTCAAACTAAAAGCTTGGCACATGGCGCCAGGAGAAACACCCTGCATCGTCATCCAGGTTTCATAGTGCTGGATTTGGTAAGCAGGATCTGCTTTCCCATCATAGGGAGTGAGATTCGGGAGTTTGAAATTCCCCGAACAAACCTCGACCAATATCTGAGCCGTGAAAGGCGAGGAGTTCTCCTCAACGACCCCATAGGTGCTTCCACCTATTCCGTATTCTCGGAGATCTCATACCTCATTCCGAAGATTGTGGATCATAGTGACCACATCGAGACCGGTTGTCGGAGTAACCCCCTGTTCGGGAGGAGTCACCTGTGCCTTTCGTTAAACCCCTGATCTGTACGGCGGTTCCCGTTAGTTGGGGCTGCCAGTGGGACGTTGGGTCTAGAGCTTAGTCGCTCTCTCAGATCATTGCCACGCTCAATGCGTTGAGCAGTGAGGTGGTCCTTAAGATCAGGGCTGGTCGTACAGAGGCGCAGGCTTCGTCTGCGACGGCGCGCTCTCCGCGTGCCCTGACATTCTGCAACACTCTCCCTTTGACCTAGTCGGTCGAGGGCTGAACGTCGGGAATTCCCCTCTTGAGAAGCTGTCGGTGCGTCGCCTGTCCGGGGTAAGGGATTCGATGGACCGGCTTTAAACACGGCGGGGGGTTCCCCGTCCTTCGTGAGAGAAGTCTCGATATCCTCTGAATCACCAGTACCCTCGTAATCAGGGTCGCGGTCGCGGCTTTCCTCGTTGAGGTTCTCAGGATCCCCGTTGGGGATTACCGTGTCATGCGCAGGTTGCTTCGCAGCCAGTCGGCTGTGGTACCTTGCGTTCCTCGCCTTTAGCCGGCGGATACTCTCCTCCAACTCCATGATGCGGTTGTCCCTGCTATCAGGAGATGGAGATGGTGAGCGGGTCGAGCTCTCTTCATGGAGCGACTCTTCGTCACCATGCGCTCGGGAGCGCAAGAAGTACTTTTTGGTCCCAGTGACGTTATCGGGGTTGTTAACGCCCTCAGAACGTACGGGTGGTTGACTACTCATCTTTTCTCAAGTTCGAGAAAGTTGAGTTTGTAAAAGAAAAAAAGAAGATGAACAGAAGGGATTTCGGGCTGAACAGGTCGGGAAGTCCCCTCCTTCTAGCGCCAAAATGTCGCACGAAAATGAACAACGATTGAATACCTCGGGCGGTTCAATCCAAGGTCGGACCAAGTGATCGCACCCGGGCCAAAACTGTGTACTCGAAAGTCTCGAGCTAGGTTTTCTCCGATCAACCCGCCTCTCGGGAGAGGAAAGGGGTGAGGAGGAGGAGTGACCGTGCCTTGGGTGTCGGCTGCCTATGTACCCGTGCGTGGGATCAGGTCAGAACATAGTTCAGGCGTGTAAGACGCAGTATGAGGCGTGGAACCTTGGTGGAGAAGCGTGCTCAACGAAGGAGACGAGGCGCGGAGGAGTCCTCAGCGGCGTCTCAGATTTTCGGAGATCGCGTACGCGTTTAGTGTGTTAGACGCGCAAGGGGACTCTAGTCGAGAACCCTAGGGGCGTGCTTGAGCACCGGGGGGCGTTCGGTCAGAGGGAGCGACGTCCGGGAAGTCCCCGTGACTGCTTCGAAACCTCTGAGAACGAGAGAGACTTGCGAGAATGCTTCAGGCCAAATATGGCATCAATAGAAGCAGAGGAGAGTGAGAAATCGAGCGTATCGATAGGAGATGAAGGGATGGCTTCCCCCTCAGTGAGAGGGGATTTATATAGTTGTTTGAGAGCCTTAGGAAGGTCCTTCATCCTCCATGTGGGACTAGGGGCGCGCACCTCTTCGAGTGGAGGCGCACAAGAGGCAGCGCGACCCGCAGCGGCGCACAACCCGCGGCGCGCGGTCTGCGCCGCTGTGCGCATGGCACGACCTTGCCCGGGCGCGGCGCATGGTGTGGCGGGCGCGGCGTGCGCTGGGCAGCGCCTTCGTGGGTTTTTCGCGATCGTCGTCCTTCCGGGCCCGTTGAGCTATTGTGGGCTTTGCGTTCTGGGTTTGTGACATGAATGTAGCTATTCGATAGGTAGAATCCGAGTCGGGGCTCAACTCGAGGAGCGAAGCTCGACTCGAGGAGACTGACTCAAGGCTCGACTCGAGGAGCGAAGCTCGACTCGAGGAGCGAAGCTCGACTTGAGGAGACTGAATCAAGTCTCAACTCGAGGGGCGAGGCTCGACTCAAGGAGGCGACTCAAGTCTCAACTCGAGGGGCTAGGCTTGACTCAAGGAGTCAAGAGTTTGGGCGAGGGCTTGAAGGCTTGCCGCTCTTTAGGAACTCCGGCCTGACCATCGGCCCTTTGAGCGACGTGTCTTCTCGGTGTCTCGGGTTTTCCGAAAACGACCGACAACAGGCTTCGTACTCGGCATCATTGTTGGAGGCTTGGAATACGTAGTGGAGGGCGTAGCGTATCTTTTCCCGGTCGGGATTGGTTAAAATTACGCCAGCACCGGTCGGGAGTGTAGGAGAATTATGCCATGAAATCGGCTAGGGCTTGAGCCTTTATTTTTGGTCTCGGGTGAAACTCGATCCCGTACTCGCTCAATTCTTGGGACCAGATCGCCATGCGGGTCAATGTTCCCTTTTGAAGAGCTTTACCGATAGGGTGTCCTGTTCATTTAAAGAATCTCTTTCTAGTTGCTCGGGAACAATTAGGAGATTCTCTAGAAGAAATACGGGGTTCGACCACAATTGGTGATCTTGGAAGTAGGGACGTAGCTTTTTGGCAGCTACGAGGAGAGCGAGAGAGAGTTTCTATCTCTTTGTAACGCGTTTCGGCGTCGAGCAAGGCTTTGCTCACGTAGAAGATAGGCCACTGAATCGTATCCTCTTCGCGGATCAGCACAGCGCTCACGGCTCGTTTGGAGACGGTGAGGTAGACGTAGAGCGTCTCGCCTTCCTTTGGCTTGGAAAGGAACGGAAGTGTCCCAAAGTAGGCCTTCATTTCTTGAAATGCCTTCTCGCACTCGTCTGTCCATATAAAGCCATTCGTCTTCTTTATTGCTTTGAAGAACGGTTGACACTTGTCGGTTGCCTTGGCCACAAAACGCGAGAGGGCGGCAATCCGACCGGTCAGACTTTGGACTTCCTTGACACATCATGGAGATTTCATGTCAACGAGCGCTTTGATTTTCTCGGGGTTTGTTTCGATTCCTCGCCGGCTAACGATATAGCCTAGGAACTTCCCGGATTCGACCGCGAACATGTATTTGTTGGGGTTGAGCTTCATTTTGTACCAGCGGAGGATTAAGAACATCTCCCTTAGGTTGTCTATGTGATTGGTAGCTAGTAGGCTTTTAGCGAGCATGTCGTCCACGTATACTTCCATAGTCTTGTCGATTAGGTCGGCGAAGATCCGGTTTACCAATCGTTGGTAAGTAGCTCCTGCGTTTTTAAGGCCAAAAGACATGACCTTGTAGCAGTAGAGGCCGCGATCAGTGACTTAGGTCAACTTGATCTGATCGGGCTCATGCATTCATATCTGATTATAGCCCGAATAGGCGTCCATGAAACTTCGCAGTTCATGTCATGCCGTGGCGTCGACCAGTTGTTCGACGTGTGGGAGTAGAAAGCAATCTTTTGGGCAGGCTTTGTTAAGATCTTTGTAGTCTATACAAATGCGCCACTTCCCATTAGGCTTTATAACCATGACTATGTTAGCCACCCACTTGGGGGTACTTGGCTTCTCGGATGAACCCAGTGGAGAGAAGCTTTTCGACTTCTTCATTTATTGCTAGGTATCGTTCGGGGTTGAACGCGTGTCTAGCTTGTACCTTCTAAGCGATGTTTTTATCTTCATTCAATCGGTGCACAATCACATCGGGATCTGTACCAGGCATGTCTGCATGTGTCCATGCAAGACATCCTTAAACTCCCGAAGGAAGGACGCAAGTTGAGTTTTGATGGCGAGAGGGAGTTGTGCACCGATCTTCACCACCTGGTCAAGCTTAGCTTCGTCGAGAACGATCGAAGTGAGATCATCGGGGGTGTCAAGTTTCAACCTCTCGATTTCATCACGGGGGTCTAGTTCCCCGAGCTACCGTGCATCTTTTTGATCACACGGGTAGTCGTCTTCTAGCTGGTAGATCATGTTAACCCTTTTTTCAGCCGGCTTGCCATCCACGCCTTGGACGTCGCATATCCTCGCTTGGGTTTGATCACCAGCCATGACGCCAATTTCCTCCTCTGTGGGGAATTTCACCAGTAGGTGATATGTAGAGGTGATGGCCCTAATCCTGTTCAGCGTGGGTCGCCCAATGATTACATTGTAGGACGACTCCTGGTCGACCACAAGAAAGGGGACCATGTGAACGACTTTGATACCTCCGATAGTTCCGAAGGTGACCGGTAAATCAATGATTCCTTCGGTCATAACCTTTTCTCCCGTGAATCCAAACAAAGGTGTCTGGGTCGGGACGGGGTGGAGTCCCCCGAGCTTCATGCGCTCTAGGATGGTCTTAAAGATTATATCGGATGCGCTGCCGTTATCAATAAGAACTCTTTTCACCAGGTTGTTGGCCACTTGGGCTTTAAGAACTATAGCATCATTATGCGGGTGCACAACTCGCTTGACCTCTTCATTGGTGAATTGTATCGTCTCGTGTGGTACGGACGGGGGTTCCTCATAGGTGAGGTTAACCTGCCCGACAAGGCCTTCTTGAGAGGCAGCCCTGAGGAGCTTTTTTCTTTGCCGAGCCGAATCCCCGTCTTGCAACCCACCCAGTATGGTGGTGACGACAAGGAGTTGCGCATCAGTCGTAGCCGCGACCGCGGTGCGGTCGGTGTTAGTGTTGGTTCCTCCACCCTTCTAAGGCTGTGGCCCGTTGTTGGTGGGAACCGCAGCACCTATCATGCGGAGAACGAACTCTTTGCGTTCGCCCTTCTGGATTAATGTCTCAATTTGCCTCTTGAGTTGGAAGCATTGAGCGGTCATGTGACTGTAATCCCGGTAGAACTCGCAATAACGGGACCAGTCGCGAGATGCAGGGTCGCCTTTCATTGGAGTTGGAGCGGTGAACTTGTCACGCGCCACATCGTAGATTTGTTCTACCGGGGCGTTCAAAGGTGTGTAATGTGAGTAGTCTCTGAAGTTGCTCACAAGATGCGGCTTTTGAGACGTAGGGGGTCGGCTTTCGGAATCTTGACCTCCCTTATTCACTCTTTTGCGGGGGTTGCCTGGCTCGTTGCCGAACTCATCCCGACGGTGGGAGCTTTGGTTGTTGCTCCTGCGGCCGTCGAGGTAATCTTCTACCCCCATGAAGGTTTTGGCTCGGTTCATTAACTCGGCCATCGTCGAAGGGACTCTGCCAATGACGGACTTTAGGAAATCCCCAGTGCGCAAGCCCTCAATGATGGCTGTAATTGTGTCACTATCGTCAAAGCGGTCGATCTTGTTCGATTCTACGGTGAATCGGTTGAGATACCATCTCAAGGACTCGTTATTCTCTTGCCTGATTGACCATAAGTACATCTTGGTTTTCTTTTGAACCATCGATGTAGCAAATCGTGCTAGGAACATGTCCTTCAGGTCTTTGAATGATTGGACGCTCCCTAGTCTTAAATTCTTAAACCACTCAAAACCGGGTCCGGTGAGGGTAAGACTAAAAGCCTGGCACATAGCCCAAGGTGAGACGCCCTGCATCATCATCCAAGTTTCGTAATGTTGGATGTGATACGTAGGATCGGTTTTCCCATTTTAGGGAGGGAGATTCATGAGTTTGAAGTTTCCCGTGCATACCTCAGCAAGGATTTAGGCAGTGAAGGGCGAGGAATGTTCTTCCACAACCCTGTACGTGTCACGCCCGGGCGGGCGCAGGGCGCGCGGAGCGTGGTACTCGGACGAGCGGCGGGTGCACAGGGCGAGATGCGTGGATGGGCGCGGGGAGCGCAGGGCGAAACGCTTGTACGGGCGCGGGATGCCCGACCGAGGCAGCATGAGCGCCCGGCCGGGGCAGCAAGGACACCCGGCCAAGGCAGCAGGCGTGCTCGGCCGGGGCGGCAGGGTCGCCCGGCCGAGGCAGTAGGAGCACCCGGCCGGGGCAGCAGGGGCACCCGGCCGAGGCAGCAGGATCACCCGGCCGAGGCAGCATGAGCACCTGGCCGGGGCAGCAGGGGCACCCGGCCGAGTCAGCAGGGACTCTCGGCCGGGGCAGCAGGGACACCCAACCGAGGCACCAGGGCGCTCGGCCGAGGCAGTAGGGCGCTCATCCGAGGGGGCGCAGTGCGCGCGCGGTCCGGGACGCCCGGGGGTGAAGGAGCGCGTGCTGGCTGGGACGCCCGGGGGCGCGGGAGCGTGCGCGGGCCGAAACACCCGGGGGCGTGAGAGCCCGCGCGGGCCAGGACGCCCGAGGGCGTAGGGGCGCTAGGGCGCGCGCGAGCCCACTGGGCCGGGGGCGCAGGTGTGCGTGCGGGCAGGGGCGCGGGTGTGCTGGCGCGCGCGCGGGCCGGGGCATGGGCGTGCTGGCGTGCACGCGGGTTCGCTGGGCCGTGGGTGCCCTAAGGGTGAGCGGGCCTAGTGGGCCGGGGCACATTGGGTGACCCGGCCGGCGATGTCCGGCCATCCTTAAATTGTTTTCAAATTTCCGATTTCCCGAAAACGACCGGTAACACACTCGTCAATTCAGTACCTTTAGAAGATACCTAGGAAGAACTATAGAGTCTCCAACTCTCAATGCCTCATAACCAGACATCATAGACTCTCCTAACAATCATACTAAGATCAATAGCCCTTTGATCTTTAGATTGTGAATATACTGTTTTAAGCAAACCATGAAGAGTTTGTTCATGCAAATCTATATTTGACTCTTCATTTGTTGTTAGGTTTGTTTAAGGACTAAAGACTATAGTTTATCATAAAACTTCAAACAGACAAGGAAGAATGAATGAACGTTCCAAATTTTATTCATCATTTAGCAGTTACAAGCAAGAGTCTTCGTGAGACTTTATTACATCAAATGTACATAAGTAAAGACTACTACTCTTCTTGTAGGCTCCATTGACAACAGAATTAACTGACGCAAAACACTTGAATACGACCATCGTCAAGAATGTTGAAGTGCTTGATCGGAAAGAGACGAGCGCAAACAAAGTAAATCCAAGTTTTAGCAATCTTGGTGAGTTTTTCACGCTTGAGTATCATTTTTCCTTTATCAAGGACCCAATCCTCTCCCGGAATGCACAGCACCCTCGCCATCTCCTTGTGGCTGCAAGTTCTTAACCGTTCCCGATAGCCATTAGTGTCAAAAGGCGCGTCTAGGGTCCCACGCAAAGAGTTAATAGCTCCGACACTCACATCGACCTTTCTACCCTGGACCGTCACAACATCTCGATCGTTGTTGTCGCACGAAAATGATCAACGATTAATTACCTTGGGCAGTTCGATCCAAGGCCGGACCAAGTGATCGCACCCGGGCCAAAAATGTGAACTCGTGGACCGAGTTGCACCCTCCAGACCCTGAGGTGTGTTTTGGAGGGTGTGACCGTGCCAAAGGTTGGCTGCCTACATACCCGTTAGTTGGAATTAGGTCAGAACGTAGTTCAAAGTGAGTGTTGGGGGCTATCTTGGGCACGGAGGCTGAGAATCCAAGGCTTTAGAGTAGGACCCGTCTCGTAACTTCTAGTGAAGACTTTAGAGGGGTCGCTTGCCTCATAGCTCGGAGCTCTAGCTCAAGGACAAAGAAGCGAGAGAACAGTGTGTACACTGCAGAGACTCAGGTCGCAAAAGAGGAGCGCGCTCCCTCTCGTGGAGGGGGGTCCTTGAATTTCTGAGCCGAGGGAGGAGGAACGCGCGCTCTTGGAATGTCACAAGAGCACGGGAGAGGAGAGAGTTCTTGAGTGAGAGAGTTGAGTGGAGAAAAGATGAATGTGAAGAATTGGATTATTTTTTTGGATGTCTTGCCCTTCCTCAAGGGGGGGGGGGGGTATTTATAGCTTTGGAGGAGGCCTTGGGCCGGCCCCCTCAAGGCTCGCCGGATGGCCGGGCGCGAGGCGAGCGAGGCACAACGCTCGGACAGGCGCATGGCGCGTGGAGCGTGGTGCTTGGACGGGCGCGGGGCGTGAAGGGCTAGATGCTTGGACGGGCGCGGGGTGCCCGACCGAGGCGGCAGGAGCACCCGGCGGAGGCAGCAGGGGTGTTCGACCGGGGCAGCAGGAGCGCCCGACCGAGGCAGCAGAGGCGCTCGGCCGGGGCAGCAGGACTCCTCGGCCAAGACAGCAGGGCGCTCGTCCGGGGCTATAGGAGTTCTCGGCCGAGGTAGTAGGGCGCTCGGCCGAGGGGGGCGCAGCACGAGCGCGGGCCGGACGGCCGGTAAGCGGGAGCACGCGCGAGCAGGACGCCCGGGGCGCGGGAGAGCGTGCGGGCCGGGAAGCCCGGGGGCGTGGGAGCGCGCGCCGGCTAGGATGGTCGGGGGCGCGGGAGCGCGCGTAAATCGGGGCGGCCGGGGGCGCGGAAGCGCTAGGGCGCGCGCGGGCCCACTGGGCCGGTGGCGCAGGTGCGCGCTCGCGGGTTCACTGGGCTGTGGGTGCACTAGGGTGCGCGGGCCTAGTGGGCCGGCGCCCATTGGGTGATCCGGCCGGCCTTAAATTGTTTTCAAATTTCTGGTTTCCCGAAAACTACCGGTAACCATCGTTATCCGGTAAGTTTACGTATAATTCATGCACGAAATTTAAATTTCCATCGAACTCGGGTACGGCACAATAATTCACCCAGTCATGACCTAAAAAGTCACGAAACCTCGATACGACGAAAAATATACATCTCCGCGGCGAAAAGTTCCTACACGCATATTTTAACCACTGTAGGAGCTTCTTCGCCGCGGCGAAAATCCTTATTTGCCGCGGCGACAATCTCTCCTACAAAATGGGTTGGTCTCGATTTCTTTCTCGCCGTAGCGAGATCCTTCTACAATGTATAATTTAACCGTTGTAGAAGTTCTCGCCGCAGCGACAAAGGAATTTTGCCACGGCGAAGTTCATTACATGGGATTATTCCACAACACTTGGAAAATCCGTTGTAGAAGGTTTTGTTGTCAATGGTGCCCAAAAGAAGAATAATAGTCTTTATTTATATATATTCGATGTAATAAAGTCTCACGAACACTCGTGCTTGTAACTGCTGAATCATTAATAAAAGTTGAAATGTTCATTCATTCTTCCTTGTCTGTTTGAAGCTTTATGATAATCTATAGTCTTTAGTCCTTAAAAAAAACCTAACAACATATGAAGAGACATATGTAGATTTTCATGAACAAACTCTTCATGGTTTGCTTAAAAATGCATATTCGCAATCTACGGATCAAAGTACTATTGATCTCAGTACGATTGTTAGGAGAATCTATGATGTCGGGTTGTGGGACATTGAGAGTTGGAGACTCTATAGTTCTTCTAGGTATCTTCTGAAGGTAGTGAATTGATTAGTGTACTTCTAGATACAAAATTAGAACAAACCATTTCACCTCTTATGTCTCGAAGTCACTACGTATGAATTGCATCATGCTTACCTCAGTCCTGAAATAAGACATGTCATTTCATAGCTTACATATTCTCATTTGAGAAAGTCAGAGTTCGGATTCACTATGTGATTCTGAACAAGACTTATTGGTGAAGTACTAAGTTATGAAGATGTCATGAGTAACTTTGTGAAGATCTCATATATATGGAATTGATGTACAAGATTGCTGAAATGCTATGTATATCACCTCATGCTTTGTTCCATGGAATGTGAATAAATGAACTGGCCAGTATCCAAATTGAGTCATGACTCTTTTGGATGAATCAATGTGACTTGTTAGCTTCTCGTCAATACATTGTTTCTAACTTATTCACAAGCGACAAAGGAGTTGAGGAAATAACATCTAGAAGGGTAAAATGGTAATTTTTGTAAATCCCGACTAGCTGATGATATTCATGAAGGGCAAACATAGATAATATTCAGTGGATCCACTCATCACAATTTAGTTGAATTCTTGAGAAGAAAATAAATTCATTTGAATCGATAGATTTTCAGTGTCAAATCTTTAGTGGAGTCAGTTGACATTAAGCTAAACTTGGAAAAGGCTTGTGAACTTTTGAGTCCAAGTATGTTAGCTCAAGCTTTGTTCATTTGGATCCATTGTCACAAGTCATATCGAATTGGATTAGTTAAACTAGAAGCTGAGTCAAAACAAGAACTAGACAAGTTTTACGTAAATTGTCTAGAGGTTATTTTTGTCTTTTGGACATAGGATGAAATGAATGTCAATAAATAAGTTTTTTGACATTGTCATATCATGACAAACACTTTAAACCACTCGGCCAAGATCATGAATATGGGCCTTAAGGATTAATTTCATTTCATGGAATTTTACTCTAAAATTCTTAATGGGCTTTTCTTATGTTGTCATGAACAAATGAAGAAAAATCTAGAATCCCCTTCTAGAAGGTGTGCTCGTCCAAACAAAAGAAAGAGAGACTAATTTTGTGCATTGATGTATGAAGATACTTGCCAAAAGAAAAAAGGAAACAAATTTCCTCTATGAGGAAAGTAAATGGGCGGCAAACACAAGGCAAGGGAGAAGCAATCAAAAGAGGAAATATTTGCTCATGAATATGTGATATTCTATAGAAGAGGAAACTACCTTTTTGAACGTAATCATTCTCCTATAAATAGAGGCCTCATTCTCATTGTTTTCTCCTCCCAAATAAGTTAGAGATTGAGAGCTTCTCTCTCTAGACCTTGTGGCCGCCCAACTCTTTTTCTCTCTCTCTAGTTCTTTTTGTATTTGTTTTGGCACCTAGGTCCACATTTGACCTAGTGTTTTAGCTCCTCGACTATTAGACTTGTTCTTGAGTCGTCGTGTTTAAAAGTGCCCACACAATAATTCATTCTTATCTCGAGTGATTTATGCGACTTCCCGGAGAACGAAGAAAGACAAGCTGCGTGAGGAGACGAGCGATTCAACCTCCACAAGCTTCTCAACGATCGAGCTTCATAAAGGTTAGTAAACGTTTAATCTCTTTTAGATAGTTTTAATAATAACATGTGCTTGCTCTTTGTCTAGGTTAGTAAAATCGTTTTGGTTGTTTAAGAGAACATTTTTATTTTCCGCCGCTTCCTCGAAGCGTTAAATCTTTTCTTAACCCTAGATCAATTCCAACAAATGGTATCAGAGCTATGGTCAAAGATATGCATGTACATGTGATTAAAACTATGAGCTTGAAAATTGTTTTCGAAAGATTACTCGTTTTGTGACTAGTTAGAATTGTTTTCTTAGATTTTTTTTAATTTATTGCTTGTGCTTTTAAATTAAAAATCATGTTGATTTCTATGACTTTAGGATGTTATTAAAACACATTAGAATCAGTTCTTAAAGTTTTTAATTTTTTATAATGAAAAACGTGTTTTTAAGTTTGAGAAATTTCGAGTAATTTTGTGACTAGTTATATTGTTTTGCTAGTTTTGTTTATTTACTCGATTCGTTTTATGTTTGTTGTTATTTACTTTTATACAATGTTATTACCATCTTAATAAAACACATATAAATGCTTTAACAACTATCCAAAACGTAACGTTACACTCGATTCTTTTTGCACTCAAGTCCAAACTTTAATTTTTCCCAATTTTCTTCGAGCTCGAGAAAACCCACAGTAAAAGTGGTATAACCCTCTTCTACGAATTAGAAATTTAATTATTCTTGAATCAAATTAAAGGTCTGTTTGTCCTCTTTCCATTGCAATTGGTTTAGGTCAAAAGGACATTAGAGCCGCCTGTTATGGCAATTTTACTCCGAGGTGCGCAGCTGTTCCAAAAGTCGAGTTTTTTTAGAAATATTGAATTCCGAATTTAGGACCCCACTCCATGAGTTATAGAACTCTAATGAGAAAATTTTCCTTGAGCAAATATTGTTTTTTTTATAGGATAATAAACATGATGTGAAAGATTAAAATGTTTTGATTTTTGAAAGTTTAATTGAAATTGAATTTTTACAAAACTAGTTTGAATTTTGAAAAACCGTTTTCACTTTCAAAATTGAAAATATTTTGTCATCCAAATCAAATAAGCTTTCAAAATGTTTTCAAAACTATATCTATATCACTTATGTTCAAAATCTATACGCTCTAGAAATTTTGAGTGGGAGATCTCCTCGTAAACGAGTCGAAAAAATAAAGATGTGTAATCTCAAACTTTCAAGTGTTCAAGTGAGTTGAAGTTCACACTTCCCTCATGCACTTTCCCTAATAAAAAAATGGAAAATTTCCGAGTATGTACCTTGTGCCTTTATGCACTAACACTGCTCTCCCTTGGACATGAAGATATAGGATTCCTTTCTAGAAGTCCAATCTATCGCTCTATAACTAGGAAATTTGTTTCCGAACTTATAAGAGACGATGTGCCAACTCTAAAAACTAAGTGGGAGGGTTATACTTGTTGTTTGTAACCCACGATCTCCAACTTTAATGAAAGAAGCAACTAAACGTTTGACTAAGAGTCACTCTTGTGACCCTCTCTTCAATGAGAGTACTCAATGGTGTTTTTGCTTCGATCATTGCTCAATGAGCTACGTCCGAGAGTGAGACGATGAAGACAAGGCCTCCTCTTGGGGGATTGTTTTTTCAAAGTTGACCTTTTCGACTAAGTGGTTGGTTGCACACTTAGACTCAATCCCTAGTAATCCTTTCTAGAGGCTCTGCGAAAGGATGTGAGTGATCAAACCAATATAAAAGGTGGCTAGTCAAAATTGGTGTATTGACATCTTGACTAAGCATTAATGATGTGTCATTTACTTATAAAATGAGATTTTTATTAAAGAGGAAACTACCTTTTTGAAGGTAATCATTCTCCTATAAATAGATGCCTCATTCTCATTGTTTTCTCATCCCACATAAGTTAGAGATTGAGAGCTTCTCTCTCTAGACCTTGTGGCCGCTCAATTCTCTCTCTCTTTCTAGTTCTTTTCGTTTTTGTTTTGGCACCTAGGTATTTGACCTAGTGTTTTAGCTCCTCGACTCTTAGACTTGTTCTTGAGTCGTCGTGTTTAAAAGTGCCAACACACTAATTCCTTCTTATCTCGAGTGATTTATGTGATAGAAACTTTCGTGGTTACTCGAGTTCCCGAAGAACGATGAAAGACGAGCTGCGTGGGGCGATGAGCGATTCAACCTCCATAAGCTTCTCAACGATTAAGCTTCATAAAGGTTAATAAACGTGTGATCGCTTTTAAATAGTTTTAATAATAACATGTGCTTGCTCTTTATATCTAGGTTAGTAAAATCGTTTTACTTGTTTAAAAGAAAAATTTTATTTTCCGCCGCTTGCTCGTAGCGTTAAATCTTTTCTTAACCCTAGATCAATTCCAATAGGTTGTCGCCGCAGCGAAAAACAAACGTCGTCGTGGCGAAGATTCTATAATGGATAGTCGAAGCGTTGTGGGATATCTGAAATATATGAAATTTTACAATACTTGTAGTAAGCATTGTAGAAACACCCAGTCTCTACAACATTTATTTTAAGCGTTTTAGAATCCTTAGTTTCTACAACACTTAGCCGTAAGCGTTGTAGAAAAAAAGTTGTAGAATCCAACATTTGTAGTAGTGACATGGAATAATATTTACAGAATAATTATATATAAACTAATTAACGAAATCAGATTTAAATTATATTTACTACATGTCGTTTTATATAATCAATGTGGTATATTTTTAGATTTTTTTTTCAAATCGAAAGACCATCTTTTCTCTAATTTTATTTTGACAAAACTTCGTCAAGGTAGTGTAAATTTTAAGTAAAAATGTTTTAATGTATATCTTAGAAAAACTATATGTTGAGTTGAAAAATTAGTACTACAATATCTCATGAAATACACTAGATACCGAGAATGTAGTCCAATCTACAGACTAATCTCGTAAGGCGACGAAAGTAAATGAGGGTATCGAAAGGTGAAAGCTATGGCTAGTGTGCTTGAAAAATGAATTGTTCGTTCTTTCGAGCTCCTCTTCTAGTTATAGATGTCTTGAGTCGAGTATGTGGGTGATCAATCCCACGTTTTCGATGATTACCACATAACTGCTCTGAGTTCGTGTGCATAGTGGGTGATTATTCGTCGTTCTTTTCTCGGTTGTAACTGTTGAGGTGAGCGTTATATCTTTGATTTTGATTATATACACGTTTTTATTTTGTTTTGACTGGTCTTTGACCTATCATCTTCTCTTCTCTTCGAAGTTCTGCTCGGTAGGGGTCTACCACCAGGGAAAGTCGAATCCTATCTGCCTCGTTGAAAGAAAGATGTCTTTAACCGCTAGACAAAAAATCCTTGTTCTTTGGAAGATCTATCTCGAGTTCTTGATTTATGAACGAGTCGTTACATATATTTTGTGAGTAATCGGGCCTATATGACCCGAACTCTCTGTTGGGTATCATCGGTTCTCGAGACTCCAGGCAGCCATTTCGGATTATGTGAGTAACATTAGCCTTCCAAGGATAGTCCGGAGGACAGAACCTGATCCCGAGGAGGTCACTCTCCCTTCTGGTTTTAGTGTCTCCTTCTTCCGAGATATCAATTGGTAACATGTTTCGTTAGTTGGCAGGGACCGACCTGTCTTCGCGATTGCGCTTTCTGAAGTTTTTCACCGTCCTCATGTGCATCCCGAGCTTATGAATAAGGAGCTTGTGGATAAGATTTTATATTCCCCGAGATTTTATTGCAGGGAAGGATTGTCTTCTGAATCAAGTCCTTCCACGTCCTCGGAACAGGTTGACATTCCTCTGAGCCCGATCTCAGAGCCCACGACATTCTCGGTGCCGGGGTTGAGAATGAGGCTAAAGAGACTAATTTGCCTTGTGCTAGTGGTCGGACCTTTGGCGTGGACGTTCCTAAAGATGACCTGGACTACGATGTTATGGAACGCAAGGAGGGCCAGTTCTCGGCCTCCCAATGGACTTCTCGGGCTTTCGAAGCGCGTGCAAGAGGCATCGCCTCTGCGCCCTTCTATCTTATTTTATTCGGCTTTTTATTTCTCAGATCACTGTAACGAGTGAAAAATGTTCTTAAGCTAGGATAGGAAACACGAAACTGAGTTTTTGCAACCCAACTCGGACGCGGCCACTTGGTCCAGCCTGTTAGAAATTTTTCCCACTAAAGATATTAAAAATACACATGAATGAATAATTAATATAATAGGAAGTTTACTTTATTAGAATTATTGATTAGTTGGTTGTTTTCTCATTAGAATCAATAACAACTACCATCTATGGCCTCCGTATTAAACTGAATTACATATCGGGCATCTAAGTTTTGGCGGTGAGCTAAAACGTGGTCGGTTATTGATCCATGTCTGGATAGCTGGATCCAAAATCACATATGGGAATGTAAGTCAAGGTTGATCACTTTGGGGGAGAATTCTACACTTTTGGTAAGTGTACAGCCTGGACAGACTTTGGTTGTTGATGTGTCATTTAAGTACTGTTATGGCACACTAACCAGGATCGCTATGATGATCAGAGTGAAACTTAATATAAATCCTGAATTGGTCACCAGCCTTCCTGAAAGAAGGCCAATGCTCACTAACCTCTTAGTTGATTTCAGAACCGATTGATTGTGTACAATTTCATAGTAAGTACGTACGAAAGAATCTTTCTCTAGGGAAGCAACGATGGGTTCATATGTATCAAGAAAGGTACAAGGAAATTATTGACCTCTCTTTATACGAGTTGAACCGGAAGGATTAGGCTCATGAACTGAGTATATCAATGGACACTCTGATGCGTAAAATATAATTCTAGTAATATGAAAAATGTACTATTGGCTCATGTTGTGGAGTGAAGCCTAGATTGACGAATCGTTTAAATATGATAAAATCATTTTTCATCTATTTATTCGAATTATTGACTTAAATTATATTCCCAAACGTTTACGACAATAAGCCACAAGTACTTGAAAGAAAATACAATAATTAGACCTACTCGAGAGTATTAAACGTTACTAAGCGAATGACGATACTCACGAGTTAGATCGGGGTCAACTATTTTCTTCTCTATCTTCGATACTCTCGATCACACTGGCTCTTGCCCATCCCGACTGGGCTTGCGAACACGTTGCGAGTTCAAATACGGATACAAAAATCACTCTCAATTTCAGACGAAGACGACCACTCAAACTTGACGAGTGCCGAAAAATATGAGACTCCGAAAGACACACATATCTGCCATACCCTCACATCAAATACAAGTGATACCAACGACACAAACACATATGGCAATCACTCGAAAACAAAACACAAAAAAAAATCATTCTCGTATGTGGTAGATGTCCCAAAATGTCCCAAAATTTTCGGCAACAACACAAATGGCCCGAAACAAACCCATATTCAATATGCCAAACCAAAATCAGCCACAACAAAACCGTATCACAAACTACATAGCAACTCTCACCTAAATTACCACAAAAATAACTTTAGCCAATCAACTTTCCAAGATAAACCTTGTTCAAATCGAATCATCATCGAAGGACACTCAGCAAGCCCAAGCTTTCATAAACAATTTCATATTCAAAATCAAAATTTGGCCAAGCAAGAATCAGATAAAAACAAACCACTTTTAGGATTTAAAACAAGAAAAATTCGGAATCAATCAACTTAATTTCCAAAATCAATTCCAATCCATAAATTCGAGCACAAATCAACACTAACCGAGCACAAAACTGTTGGAATTGACCTAGGGTTAAGAAAAGATTTAACACTTCGAGCAAGCGGTGGAAAATAAAAAATTTCTTTTAAACAAGTAAAACGTTTTTACTAACCTAGACAAAGAACAAGTACCTGTTCATATTTAAATTAAAACTACTAAAGAGCATTACTCGTTTACTAACCTTTATCGAAGCTTGATTGTCGAGAAGCTTTTGGAAGGTTGAAACGTCCGTCTCCCCACGCAGCTCGTCTTTCTTCGTTCTTCGGGAACTCGAGTAACCACGAAAGTTACTATCATATAAATCACTCGAGATAAGAAGGAATTAATGTGTGGGCACTTTTAAACACGACGACTCTATAAAAAGTCTAAGAGTAAAAGAGCTAAAAAAACTATGTCAAATGTGGACCTAGGTGCCAAAAACTAAAACGAAAAGAACTAGAGAGAGAGAGAGAGAGTTGGGCGGCCACAATGTCTAGAGAGGGAAGCTCTCAATGTCTAACTTATGTGGAATGAAAAACAACGAGAATGAGGTCTCTATTTTTAGGAGAATGATTACCTTCAACAAGGTAGTTTCCTCTTCTATAGAAGATTACATATTCATGAGCAAATATTGCCTCTCTTTCTCTTGCCTTGGACGTGCAACCTATTGATGCAAGCCCTTGTATTTGTTTCCTCTTTTATCTTGCTTCTCTCTTGCCTTATCTTGCCGCCCATCTCTTTCCATGTAAAGGAAATTTGTTTCCTCTTTTTCTTTTGGCATGTATCTTCATACATTATTACACAAAATAATCTCCAAACAACACTGTCGGACTGCTTGTTGCCTTGCTTGACGCATTTGCCCTCCAAACAACTCATGGAGATTGTAGAGCACGTCAGCGGCAATCTTGATGTCATGATGTTGTTGTTGCAACACATTGTTCATTGATGCTAAGATATAGCATCTCGCAATCTCATCGGATCGAAGCTAGGCCGCTAAGGCGTCTTTGTCCTCTTGAGTCGAATCATCACTCGTCGGAGGAGGACACGAGGTGGTGAGTACCCATTTGTGCTTGTTAACGGTAAGTATTATGTCGAAGTTACGTTTCCAATCAACGTAGTTCTCGCTTTCGAGTTTATTTGAGGAAAAGATGATTGAGAGAGGGTGGAGAGACATTATGCTGAAGAATTGAAACAAGTTTATGATTAGTCTTAGGTTGAGGATTTAAGTTTTTAAGATTTGAAAAAATCCAAAGGTGTTATAAACGAAATGACAATCTACTCCCTCAAGAGAAGGCCGCAAAAAATCTCATTTTATAAGTAAATGACACATCATCAATGGTCAGCCAAGATCTCAATAAATCAATTTGACTAGCCACCTTTTAAATTAATTTGATCACTCACATCCTTTTTGCATACCTCAACACAGGATTACTAGGGAGTGAATCTAAGTGTGCAACCAATCACTTAGTCCAAAAGGTCAACTTTGAAAAAATAATCCCCCAAGAAGAGGTCTTGTCTTCATCGTCTCACTCTCGGACGTAGCTCATTGAGCAATGATCAAAGCAAAAAAGCCACTGAGAACTCTCATTGAAGAGAGGCCAACAAGAGTGACACTTAGTCAGACGTTTAGTTGCTTCTTTCATTAGAGTTAGGGATCGTGGGTTACAAACAACAAGTATAACCCTCCCACTTAGTTTTTAGAGCTGGCACATCGTCTTTTATAAGTTCGTAAACAAATTTCCGAGTTATAGAGCGATATAGTGGACTTCTAGAAAGGAATCCTAGATCTTCATGTTCAAGGAAGAGCAGTGTTAGTGCATAAGGCACAAGGTACATACTCGGACATTTTCCTATTTTCTATCCGGGAAATTGCATGAGCGAAGTGTGAACTTAACCTCACTCGAACAATTGAAACATTGAGATTACAAATCTTTTATTTTTCGGCTCGTCTACAAGGAGAACTCCCACTCAAATTTTCAAGAGCATATAGATTTTGAACATATGTGATATAGATATAGTTTTGAAAACATTTTGAAAACTTATTTGATTTGGATGACAAAATATTTTCAAGTTTGAAAACGGAAACGGTTTTTTTTTTAATTCAAACTAGTTTTGTAAAAATTAATTTCAATTAAATTTTGAAAAATTAAAACATTTTAATCTTTCGCATTATGTATATTATCTTATAAAAAAACAATTTTGCGCAAGGAAATTTTCTCATTAGAGTTCTATAACTCATGGAGTGGGGTTATAAATTCGGAATTCAATAATTCTAAAAAATCGGACATTTGGAACAGCCGCGCACCTATGAGTAAAATCACCATAACTGGCGGCTCCGATGTTCTTTTGAAAACATTGGCATTCGAAAGAGGACAAATAGACCTTTAATTTTATATAAGAATCATTAAATTTCGAATTCTGAGCTGAGAGTTATGCCAGTTTCACCGCGGGTTTTTCTCGAGTTCGAAGAAAACTGAAATAATTAAAGTTCGGACTTTGAGTGCAAAAAAAATCGAGTGTAACGGAACGTTTTAGAGAGTTTTTAAAGCTTTTATATGTGTTTTATTAACATGGTAATAACATGGTATAAAAGTAAATAACAACAAACATTAAACGAATCGAGTAAATAAACGAAACTAGCAAAACAATATAAATAGTCACAAAATTTCCCGAAATTTCTCAAACTTTAAAAACACGTTTTACATTATCAAAACATTAAAAAAAAATTAGAACTGATTCTAATGTGATTTAATAACATCCCAAAGTCATAGAAAATCAACATGAATTTTAATTTAAAGGCATGACCAATAAATTAAAAAAAATCTAAGGTAATAATCCTAACTTGTAAAAAAAAACGAGTAATCTTTCGAAAACGATTTTCAAGCTCATAGTTTTAATCACATGTACATACATATCTTTGACCATAGCTCTGATACCATTTGTTGGAATTGATCTAGGGTTAAGAAAAGATTTAACGCTTTGAGCAAGCGGCGGAAAATAAAAATTTTCTTCTAAACAAGTAAAACGTTTTTACTAACATAGACAAAGAGCAAGTATATGTTCATATTTAAATTAAAACTATTAAAGAGCATTACTCGTTTACTAACCTTTATCGAAGCTTGATTGTTGAGAAGTTTTTGGAAGGTTGAAACGTTTGTCTCCCAACGCAGCTCGTCTTTCTTCGTTCTTCGGGAACTCGAGTAACCACTAAAGTTTCTATCACATAAATCACTCGAGATAAGAAGGAATTAGTGTGTGGGCACTTTTAAACATGATGACTCTAGAACAAGTCTAAGAGTCGAAGACTAAAACACTAGGTCAAATGTGGACCTAGGTGCTGTTGGAATTGATCTAGGGTTAAGAAAAAGTTTAACGCTTCGAGCAAGTGGCAGAATTTAAAAATTTTCTTTTAAACAAGTAAAACGTTTTTACTAACCTAGACTAAGAGCAAGTACATATAAATTAAAACTATTAATGAGCATCAAATGTTTACTAACCTTTGAGAATCTTGAACGTTGAGAAGCCTTCGGAAGGTTGAAATGTTCGTCTCCCCTCGCAGCATGTTTCTCTTCTTTCCTCGGGAACTCAAGCTACCACGAAAGTTTCTATCACAAGAATCACTCGAGAAAGAAAGGAATTAGTGTGTGGGCACTTTTAAACACGACGACTCAAGAACAAGTCTTAGAGACGAAGAGCTAAAACACTAGGTCAATTGTGGACCTAGGTACCAAAACAAAAACGAAACGAAAACTAGAGAGAGAGAGGGAAGCGGCGGCAACCACAAGTTCTAGAGAGAGAAGCTCTCAATCTCTAACTTATGTGGGATGAATGAAATGAGAGGAATAAGGGTCATATTTATAGGAGAAATGTTGGCCTTGGAAAGAAGTAGTTTCTTCTTTTTTCCAAGCATTCATGAGCAAATCGTATTTCCTCTTTTTCCCTTGCCTTACACGTCCATAATGCCTTCTAGAAGGTCTTGGATTTGTTTCCTCTTTTGTTCCTTCTCTTTGTTGGCTACCCATTTGATTCTCTCTTAGAGGAAATTAGTTTTCTCTTTTTCTTTTGGCAAGTATCTTCATACATTAATGCAAAAAATTCAGTCTCTTTTTCTTAGGTTGGACGTGCACACCTTCCAGAAGGGGCTTCTAGATTTTTCTTCATTTGTTCATGACAACATAAGAAATGTCCATTAAGAATTTTCAAGTAAAATTCTATGAAATGAAATTAATCCTCAATGCCCAAATTCTTTAATATGGCCGAGTGGTTTTTAAATCATTTGTTATCATATGACAATGTCAAAAAATTTATTGACATTCATTACGTCCTATGTCCTAAAAGACAAAAATACCCTTTAGACAATTTTCGTAAAACTTGTCTCGTTCTTGTTTAGACTTAGCTTCTAGTTTAAATATTCGTAATCGATATGATTTGTGACAGTGACCACATGGATCCAAATGAACAAAGCTTTAGCAAAAATACTTGGACTCAAAAGTTCACAAACCTTTTCCAAGTTTAGCTTAATGTCAACTGACTCCACTAAAGAGTTGACACTATGAATCTCTCGGTTCAAATGAATTTATTTTCTACTCAAGAATTCAACTAAATTATGATGAGTGGATCTACTGAATACTATCTATGTTTACCTTTCATTTATATCATCAGCTAGTCGGGATTTAGAAACAATATATTGACGAGGAGCTAACAAGTCACATTGTTTCATCCAAAAGAGTCAGGACTCAATTTGGACACTGGCCAGTTCATTTATTCACATTTCAAGGAACAAAGCATGAGGTGATATACATTGCATTTTAGTAATCTTGTACATGAATTCCATATCTAAGAGAACTTCACAAAGTTACTCATGTCATCTTCACAACTTAGTACTTCACCAATAGGTCATGTTCAGAATCACATAGTGAGTCCGAACTCTGACTTTCTCAAATGAATATACGTAAGCTGTGAAATGGCATGTCTCATTTCAGGATTAAGGTAAGCATGATGCAATTCATTCGTAGTGACTTCGAGAGATAAGAGGTTAAATGGTTTGTTCTTATTTTGTCTCTAGAAGTGCACAGGTCAATTCAGTACCTTCAAAAGATACCTAGAAGAACTATAGTCTCCAACTCTCAATGCCCAATAACCAGAGATTATAGATTCTCCTAACAATCGTACTTGAGGTCAATAGTCATTTGACCCTTAGATTGCAAACAAATCGTTTTAAGCAAACTACGAAGAGTTTGTTCATGCAAATCTACATTTGTCTCTTCGTAAGTTGTTAAGTTTGTTTATGGACCAAAGACTAAGTTTTTATCATAAAGCTTCAAATTGAAAAGGAAGAATGAATGAACGTTTCAACTTTTATTAATGAATAGGCAATTACAAACAAGAGTCTTCGTGAGACTATATTACATCAAATGTACATAAATTGACACTATTACTCTTCTTGTGGGCACCATTGACAACAAACTCCCACTTGACTCAAAGAAGATGTGAGTAGTCCTTCATGCCTAATCCCTCATGATCTTGGTCCAAGACCTTGTTCGCTAGGGCCTTGGTGAATGGATCTGCCAGGTTGCCCACCGTTGAGATCTTCTTCATTTCCACGTCTCCGCGTTGCACGATATCTCAGATCAAATGGTATTTCCTCTCAATATGTTTAGAGCGCTTATGGCTTCGAGGTTCCTTTGAGTTAGCGACAACCCCACTATTATCACAATAAAGTGTCATGGGCTCGTCGACATTTGGAACAACTTCCAAATACTTAAGGAATTTTCTAAGCCATACAGCCTCTTTGGATGCTTCACAAGCAGCCACATATTCTACTTCCATTGTGGAGTCAGCAATACAAGATTGCTTAATACTTCTCCACACAACAGCTCCACCATTAAGGATGAACACAGATCCCGAAGTGGATTTCCTGGAATCCTTTTCCGCTTGAAAATCGGAGTCAGTATATCCCGTCATAGTCAGGTCAGTACATGAATATGTAAGCATCAAGTTCCTAGTTCTTTACAGCAATCCAGTGCTCGGGTCTAGGGTTGGATTGAAAACGGCTAACTACGCCAATGGCCAATCATATGTCAGGTCTAGTGCAAAGCACATACATGAGGCTTCCCACGACTCAGGCGTAAGGAATTTGTCTCATGTCTTCAATCTCTTGTGCAGTCTTGGGAGACTGATCCTTAGAGAGTGAAACTTCGTGCCTAAAGGGAGTTTGGCCCTTCTTGGACTCTTGCATCGAGAGGCGATCCATTACCTTATCGATATAAGATGCTTGAGAGAGCGACAGAGTCCGGTTCTTCCTATCTCGAAAGATTTGGATCCCTAGAATGTACGCGGCTTCTCCTAGATCCTTCATATCGAATTGCTTTGCCAGCCAGACCTTAACCTTAGATAATTTACCCACATCATTACCTATGAGTAATATATCCTTGACATATAGTACCAGAAACACAAATTTACCTTCGTGCATTAACTTGTAAACACATGGCTCATCTATTGACTGCTCAAAGTCGAAGCTCTTTACAGTCTCATCGAATCTAATATTCCATGACCTAGATGCTTGCTTTAATCCATAAATGGACTTGAGAAACTCACAAACCTTGGTCTCTTGACCTTCTTCCACGAAACCGTCTTGTTGAGCCATATAAATGCGCTCGTCAAGATTGCCATTCAGGAAGGCTGTCTTGACATCCATTTGCCAGATCCCATAGTCGAGAGCTACAGCTATGGATAGAAGTATGCGGATGGATTTAACCATTGCGATTGGCGAGAAGGTTTCTTCATATTCAATCCCTTCTTGTTGGGTATAACCTTTAACCACAAGTCGTGCTTTGAACGTCTCGACGTTCCCATTCGGACCCATTTTCTTCTTGTATATCCAGTTACACCCTACGGGTTTAATCTGTAATATGCAATCTTTTATAACGCTCAACCTGTGAATTTGAATAAAATAAACAAGTTTTATTTTTAATCAAATTCTTTTTGCACATTTGACGTCCTTAAATTTTAAATATCTTGAAAAAAAATAATAATAAATATATTTAAGGTTGATGAAATTTCGAAATAAGGATATTCGAGTAAACTCGATATTATTTTCCGAGTAAATTTATTCGGAACGTACTCGGAGACTTAAAATCTCAAGAGTAAAAATAAATTCCGAAATCCCTAAAATATATTTAAGATAAAGGGAATTAATAAGAAATTCTCGATTATTTTTCAAGATTTTTTTTTATTAATTAAGGACGAGTTTGAGAGGATTTATTTGGAAATGACTTAAGTGCAAGAAAGTGAGGGACGAGAGTGAAAGAAAAAGATTTTTGAGGGGTGGTTTCAGGAGACGTGTGGCTCAATGAGAAGCTGCCACGTGGCGTTCTTATCCCCTCTTTCTCTTATCTTCTTCTTCCTTCTACTAGTTTAAAAAACGCGCGATGCGCGAGTCGGCAATATTTTTTTTTAAGTGAAAAAGAAAAATAAGTAAAATAGAGTAAGTTGAAGACTTTTAATTGCATTAAATATAATATACGTTAAAAAAATTATACAAAATATATTGATAAGAGAGGGAGGAAAAAAAAAGTAATATACATATAAAAAAATATATAAGATATATTGATGAAAGATGAAAAAAAAAAAAATTGAAGGCTGGAAAATAAAAATTGAAGGCTAAAAAGAAAGAAGGCAAAAAAAAAACGGCCACGTGTCGCTGTCAGGCGGGGCCACGTGACGGCCCTAGGATGCATGTGGGGGAGGAGTTGCTCCTTATTAACTATGTTATAGATATATAATAACATATACTCAAAATAATGTATGTTATTGGTATAATAAAATATAGTATTAGTAACTATGATTATAATATACATTAAAAAAATTATACAAAATATATTGATGAAAGAGGGGAAAAAAAGAAAATAATATAAATAAAAAGATATACAAAATATATTGATGAGAAAGGGAAAAAAAATACTAAAGCTCGGGAAAAAAAATAAAGGATAATGTATGTAATTGATAAAGTATAATATAGTATTAGTAATTATGATTATAATATACATAAAAAAAAAAATTATACAAAATATACTGATGTTTGGAAGGGAAAAAAATCAAAATTGGAAGGCAAAAAAAAATCAAAATCGGAAGGCAAAAAAAAAATCAAAATCGGAAGGAAAAATAAAATGGCATCCATGTGTCGCCACCTGGCGGCACCAGGATTCATGTTGAAATAAAAATATATACAAAATATATTGATCACAGAGGGAAAAAACATTAAAGGTCGGAAAAAAAATGATAATATATGTTATTGATATAGTATTAGTAATTATTATTATAATATACGTAAAAAAATTATACAAAATATATTGATGTTTGGAAGGAAAAAAAATTAAAATTGGAAGGGAAAAAAAATTGGAAGGTAAAAAAAAAAAACGGAAGGCAAAAGGCAAAAGAAAAAAAAATATCGGAAAGCAAAAGGCAGGAAAAAAAAAATAGTTGGCTGGAAATAAATAAAAATAAAAAAATCGGAGGGCAAAAGGCAAAAGGCAAAATAAATAAATAAATAAATAAAATCGTAGCAAAAGGCAAAAAAAAAAAAAAAAAAAAAAAATTATGCCACGTGGCGGAATCAGGTTGAAAGTTGAAGAGGCAGTGCCTTTTATCAAGGGTGTTTTTGTTTTTTGACCTTAAAATAGATTTTTTTTAATCAATGACCCTTTCTTAATAAAATATAAGTCAATGACCTCCTCTTTAAATGAAAGTTATAATATCACATGAATACCCTTTCCTTTTGTAAGAAGTTAAAAGCTTGATAAAAAAACGAAGAAAAAAAACGCAGCCCTATTTCCCAAGCTCCAACGTCGTCGTCGTCGTCGTCGCCGTCGCCATCTACGGCGACCTTTACTGTCAACTTCTTCAGCAACCTCCATCATAATCGATTCCGGCGACCTTCGCCGCCAACATCTCCGGTAAGAAATTTATGGTAATGTTAAAGATGCTTACGGATACCCGATGCTTACACTACAAAATATTTAAAATAGTAACATTACTCTTTAAATCCATAATCAATAATAAATTAGAAATTATGAAAATTTTCAAGTTTTCCTGATTTTCGCAATTCCTAAGTTATGAACACGAACAGTAGTCAACTGGTCCAACTGGGTCGACTGGAGCTAGTTCAGTTGGGCCAGTCGGACCGATCGGGCCAGTTGGACCGGTCTGTGAGGCCACTAATCCATAAAAATTTATCATTTAAAATTTTTTTAGTAACCAATAATTTTATCACAATTTTTTGATAGGTGAATGTGTCAGTTATCTTATCATGACATAAATTAATTATTTTAGTATTTGAATTTATATTATGAATCTAATGTTATTTTTTTATATGATGCAATTCCTCTTTTATAACTCGTTGGCAGCCTTTGTTGATGGAACACATAAATTTCACACATTGTGTTCAAAATACTATTTGAAGGAGTTGTGGTCTTTGGCGTATGTGGAAACTATATACCCCGTGCCTTCTTTATCTGAATGGATGACTCTCGATGATGTAGAAGTTATAAGTGTATCACCTCCAGATTATAAGAGAAAGCGCGGAAGAATCCAACAAACAAGATTTCCATCCGTTGGAGAGCGACGAGGACGTAAACTCATTCGTGCACGCCAAGCTAAATTCACCGACGAGAGTGTGTAGAATGATCCATTTCTTTATTTGAAATATTTTTCGTTGTTATTTTTGTTGTTATTATACTATTATTTTATTTTGAATTTGATGAACCTGGAACTTGGAAAAAAATTGGTCAATTTTTTGTTGTTATTTTTAACAGGTTCAACTGGTCCAACTGACTATCCAACTGGTCAGACCGATCCTACGGTTGTGCTTTACTATGTCAAACAGGTCCTATTGACTATCCAACTGGTCAGACCGATCCTACTGTTGTGCTTTACCATGTCAAACTGGTCCTACTGATGTGCTTTACCATCTCCAATCGGTCCGACTGGTGATACTAGTCTGACTAGTCCAAATTATGTTATTTGCCATACCCGAATGGTCAGACCGGTCCTAATGTTGTGTTTTACCATGTCAAACTGGTCCTACTAATGTGCTTTACCTTGTCCAACCGGTCCGACTGGTCATACTAGTCTAACTAGTCCATGCAAATTATGTTATTTTCCATATCCGACTGGTCTAACAAATCCTACTGTTGTGCTTTACCATGTCAAACTGGTCCTACTGATGTGCTTTACCATGTCCAACCGGTCCGACTGGTCCAACTAGTCTGACTAGTCCAAATTATGTTATTTGCCATATCCGACTGGTCAAACCGGTTCTACTCGTGAACTTTATCATGTCCAACTAGTTACACTAGTTCGATTTATGTTATCAACTTAATAAAATACTTGATTCATACATTGGATAATTATTTAGAATTCTTAAAAACATAAAACTTAGCACAATAAAAAATAAAAAATAAAATGCACTAATAATGCAATTAATAGGAATGACATTCTTCTTAGTCAAATGAGAAGATCCACTAACAATAATGATGATAATAATTTGTGAGATCACCCTATACTAATCAAATTTAGGATATACAAAACTTTAGAATATATTTATACAATATTCATAGTATGTTTATCTTCAATATGTTATTCTCATATGAATATTGAATTTATATAGTATTCAACTATTTCATATAATTTATTAATATGATTGACTAGTCATACTTGTTTAATTTGTAGATATTCAACGAGCCTAAGTCAAATATGTAAACATCCAAATGGTTCTACAAGTATTGTTAACATGTTCGACTCGTCCTACTAAGCAAAATTTGTAAACATCCAAATGGTTCTAAGTCTAATATATCCAACCGGTTCTACTGCTATCGTTAGCATGTTCGACTGGTCTAAATGTTTATAATTCTTAAATACCCGACTGGTCCTACTGCTATAGTTAGCAGGTCCAACTGGTCCAACTGTTTATAATTTATAAAATATCAAATCCTCTCAAGTGTGATATAACATGTCCAACCAGTCCTACTGCTACTTCCAACTGATCCAACCGATCCAACTGAATATAATTTATAGATATTCAATGAGCCTAAGTCAAATATGTAAACATCCAAATGGTCCTACAAGTATTGTTAACATGTTCGACTCGTCGAAATGATTATAATTTTTAAATACCCGACTTGTCCTACTGCTATAGTTAACAGGTCCAACTGGTCCAACTGTTTATAATTTATAAAATATTAAATCCTCTCAGGTGTTATATAACATGTCCAAGTGTCAACTCTTTAGTGGAGTCAGTTGACATTAAACTAAACTTGGAAAAGGTTTGTGAACTTTTGAGTCCAAGTGTTTAGCTCAAGCTTTGTTCATTTGGGTCCATGAGGTTACTGTCACGAATCACATCGAGTAGGAATAGTTAAACTGGAAGCTAAGTCAAAACAAGAACGAAAATTGTCAAAAGGGTATTTTTGTCTTTTGAGACATAAGATGAAATGAATGTCAATAAATTTGTTGACAAGGTCATTTGATGACATGCATCACTCGGCCAATACTAGTCTTATTGGGTCTTGTGGATTAATTTCATTTCATGAGAATTTTATTGAAAATTCTTAATGGGTCTTTCTCATGTCGTCATGAACAAATGAAGAAGCTTCTAGAAGCTCCTTCTAGAATGAGTTTGGGCGCCTACCCTATAGAGAAATAGGAGAGATTATTTTGTGCATAAATGTATCAAGATACTTGCCAAAAGAAAAAGAGGAAACAAATTTGCATGATGATGCTTTAGGGTAATCGGCCAAGAGAGAGACAAGGCAAGGCAAGGAACAAAAATTGAAACAAATCCAAGCCCTCTAGAAGGCATCCTTGGCCGAGCATCTGAAGTGGGAAAAGAGGTAATTGGCTCATGAATATGTGATATTCTATAGAAGAGGAAACTACCTTATAGAAGGTGAGACATCTCCTATAAATAGGAGCCCCTTTTCTTCACAATTCATTCAATCCAAGTTTAAGAGATTTGAGAGACTCTCTCTCTAGAACTTTGGCCGAACTCCTCTCTCTCTCTCTCTCTAGTTTATTTTCGATTTTTGTCTTGGCACCTACGTCCTCATTTGACTTAGAGTTTAGCTCTGCGACTTCAAGACTTGTTCTTAAGTCGTAGTGTTTAAAAGTGCCCACTCACTAATTCCTTTTCTCTCGAGTGATTTAGTGATAGAAACTTTCGTGGTTGCTCGAGGTGCCGAGGAAAGAAAGAGAGACGTGCTGCGAGGGGAGACGAGCGTTGCAACTTTCTAAGAGCTTCTCAAAGATCAAGCTTCAAGAAAGGTTAGTAAACTTCTTAGCTCATAATAGTTTTTAATTACATGTACTTGCTCTTTGTATAGGTTAGTAAAAAACTGTTTTTACTTGAAAAGAAAATTTTTAAAATTCCGCCGCTTACCGAATCGTTAATTATTTTCTTAAACCCTAGATCGATTCCAACATCTAAGTCTAATATATCTAAGTCTAAAATTCAAACAAGTTAAATTCGAGTACAATTAAAATAATCACATAGCATAATTATGGTAGCCAATCATCGTGATAGATCTCGATCGCCATCTTCTTCCAATAGGTAGCCATCATTAAATCATCAATCGTGTGAAACTCAAGTCCTTGCATATCAAACTCGATGTACTTGATAGCATATATACCACAATCTCCGCTGTTTAAAAGCAATACTTATGTAAACATGAAAAAGATATAAAAAAAAAATTAACAACAAACATTTAAATGAAAAATTACTTACGAAGAACTTTGCGGAATGTTACGTGGCCGTCTGTATTGCCAAGTAGTCTCGTTGTACTCGCTAATATGGTTGAAGTATCCAGATTCTCGAAGCAACAATGAAATCATCTTCTGAAAGTGTACCATATGATCATCCATTTTCTTTTCAGAATTCAATGCGAAGTTACAATCATAAACAACCAATTCTAGATTAATCAAATCCACTTTAATCGTAATCCAATGGTTGCCAAAAGACTTCATCTAAAACAACAAAATCTTGCTTAATCAAGTCAGGATATTTTTGTTGTCTCTTCCTGATACCGTACATAGCCTCATCCAAGTAATACAAAGAGAGTATTGAAACATAAATAATATGTATTAATATAAATAACATGCAAGTTGTAATGACGCAAGTAAAAAATTGCCTCACTGTGAAGCCAAGTATTCGGTTTCATGATCTTCTCGAAAAATTCCCAATTTCGCACCCAAAACCCGCAATGATGATCAATATTCTTATAAACATTGAAATATTCAAGAAACAAGGATTCCATGTCTTTGGAAACACGCAATGGATCGAAGTGAGGCAACGAGTCTTTCAAAATCTTCATCTTCTTCCTGCGCGGCTCTGTAAATGGAGTTCTTATATATTTTGATTTCTTTTGTACTCTCATCGACTTCCTTGGTTGAACACAATTAACGTCAACGATATCCATCTGAGTATGACTCTCTTCATTGCTTGAGCAAGCTGGAGTAGAATAATACAAGATATAGATATACCTGCGGAGATGAAGAGTGGAAGCGGCGGAGGGAGATTGGGCGGCGAAGCGAGAAAGAGGTCTCGGAGGGCGGCGTTGAGCGGCGGGAGCGGAGGAGGACGAGCCTCAAACGACTTGAGAAGCTTTCGGACTTTGAGGTTCAGAGCGGCGTAGTGACAGCGATCACCGTCGAACGTGTGCTCGGAGCAGATCGCGCCGGACTCGAGAAGAAGCCTCGCGGCGTCGAGATGGCCGGCGAGGCAGGCGTAGTAGAGCGCTGCCGAATTCCACCGGTCACGCGCATTCACGTCCACGCCGGCTTCTTCCACCGAGAGCGGCGTTTGTGGTTTCAGATTTGAGAGGGTTTTGGGGGATGGGTTTCAGCCTGTCTTTTGGGGGTTTGGTTCTTGGAGGTCTTCTTGGTGGTGTGTCTCAATGAAAAAATGCAGAGCAAAAAATATTAAGACAAATTGGGATGGGTTTGGTTCCCAGAAATAAATGGGTTTGGTTCGTTCAAATGGGATGGGTTTTAAGAGGCTATTTTCGTAAATTCGAAAAAATAAATAAGAAAAATAAATATAAAAATATTAAGCAAACATAAGAGGTTATGAATTAAAGGCTTACCCTTCCGAAGGTCACCAACTTAAAAAATCCCTCTTATCAACTATGTTATGATTATCTCCTTCACATGCAAAAAAATAAAAGGAATCTTGTCCTTCCTCTCTTCCCACCCGCGCGACATTGAGCAGAGGATAACCAAGAAAAAAAAATTCAATCGGCCATCATCAACCGAGCTCTCTCTCTCGGCTGCTCTCTCTCCTCATCTCTTCTTCTCCGTGCTTGCGCTCGGCCAGCCGCCCATCTCCAAGCCACGCGTACACCACTAGCCGAGAGGGAAGACCGCCGCGCGTCCTAGGAGCTCCGGCGAGCATCTCCGGCGAGGAAAAAAAGAGTGAGGACGGTCCAATTAGTCCGACTCTTCAAGTAAGGTATGGTTTTCTTGGGCTTAATTAAAGGATCCGAAAATTAGTGTTTTGATGAAATTGATTTGGGGGTTTCTCGTTTCAGTGGAAATTTTGATTGAATATGGGTTTTTTTTTAGCTCGTGTGACTTGGATTTGTGATTGTGAATTTGTTTGATTTTAAGGAATTGATGAATTTTGGTTGTTGGACTTGATTCATGATGTTCCTAGCTCGGATTTGTGTAATTGAGTCGATTTTGAATCATTTGAGGATTTTGAGCTCGCTGTGAACAGCCTCTGTAAATTGACGTGGACAGTTCGGTACCGATTTAATTTGGATTTGTTGATATTTTTCTTGGATAATAGACGTTATGAGGTTTCTAAAATGACCAAAAACGTGTAAATCCGTTGAGAATTGAGTGAGTTATGAATTTTTGAAAACAGGGTATTGAAGCTGGAAATTATGAACGTGTGTTTGAAATTTTTGGCCGTGTGTGTGCCTTTGGCCGTGAGCATTCTTTTGTTTGGCCGTGAGACTTGTTTGGCTAGGTAATTTTCTTTGGCTGTTTTGTGATTTGAGAATTCGAATTTGAAATTAGAGAAATGTGATTTGAGTTTTGTAATGTTGGTTTGGACTTGGAATCGAGTACGTTTATGGGCTCGTTGAATTTTCTTGAGAAAATGAATTTGATTGAATGATTTAAGAGTTGAGTTTTGAAATCGATGAGTAATGTTTGAGATTGATTGTTCGTTCGGGCTCGGGTTATGAAATTTGAATTTTATGACGAGTTGGAAAAATTTGTTGACAAGTCTAGAAATTTTTTTTATGACAAGTCTAGAAATTTTTATGACAAGTCTAAGGATTTTGTGACAAGTTGGTTGGATTCGTGTTTGGTTTTGTGACTTGTTTGGGTTCGGGTTTCTAAGTCGAGATGTCGGATTTGGATTTAAGGGATTAACTCTTTATCGGATTCCACGGTTTCATGACAGATTTGGACGGACGAGCGGGAACCGGACGAGTCAAAGGCGACGAAGCCGGATTTTAAAGTTTTCAAGAAAAGAGTTATCGAAATTAAAGCTCGATTAACTCGTGAGTTTTTTAAATCGCTTATAGCGTTTAAATACTCTCAGTTGGTTATTTCCATGTATTTCATTTATTTAAATAAATAATTTATGATTATTTATTTAATAACGTTCGAGAATTTAATTTAATTATTCATTTTGGAATTCTCGGTTATTTAATTTCGGATTAATCAACTTATTTAAGACTCATAATTATTGAATTTTATTTCGTATCATTCTTGATACGAAAGGATACGAGTCTTGAATAAGTTTAACTTTCGAAAAACTGGAGAATAATAAAATAAATTCTCGAATACCGAACCCACTCAAACCTAATCCCGATAACAAACCATATCTTTTTCAAGTAATCTTGAATCCAATAACTAACGGACTTCCAACCTCGGATGCTAGTTCTTTTGACGTTTTGACAAGTGTCAAGTATCACGGAGAGCGTGAAAATCAAGACATCACCGGAAGTCGTCGAACTTTTTGACGAGCTATTCCACGTAAGTGTGGAGACATAAGTCAACTACTTACCAAGGGAATAATCCTGTTTACGTGCATTTACGTGTTAATAATAAAAAAGAGTAGGAAAAGCCTTAAAAGATACAAAGACCAAAGATTAAGGCTTCGGCCACTCTTTTTGGAAAATTTAGTTGGGTTTATACCCATAGGTTCAAATGCTAACTTGAACCAACCACGTTGCTACTTTGTTGTAATTAGATCCCTCTGCTAACCATAGAGTTTAGCTAGATATGAGGTGACAGGAGAGCATGTTGGACTCTTGGATTCAAGCCGAGGGTAGAAGTACCGGGAGTCGTATCCCGAGTCTTCAACTTAAAACACTAACGAGCATAAAAGGGAAATGATAATTCTTTCGGGATTTAACCCGAGTCGCTCTCCTGTAAGTAGCATAGGTGTGTACTCTGAGTGCTGCAGAGTACCCGAACCTTAAAGAATTGATGTGTCAATGGTACCAAAAGGAAATGAACCCTGACGGGCTATGAGGGCCTGGGGGATGGCGCTGAGTACTCATATCTCGGGGAGTCGACCAAGAGTCGTACCCGATTTTGTTGCCAGGCCATGAAGGCCTGAAGAATTCACCTTGACGGGCTATGTGGGCCTAGGGGTTGCGCCGACGTCGAATGAAGTGGTACCATTAGTGGATCCCAGACAGACGTTAAAACTCTTAGGCCGTCGGACGACTGCTACTCGAAGTCTAAGGCTGGTCTCTTGTCGTTCTAGAGGTTATAGCGGGGGATGTGTGTAACCTTAAAGACTACAAGTATTAGTTAGAGTATGCGCGCATCAGTCATGCTCTAGAACTTGTTAGATTTGCATCCTTGCATTCTTATGTGCTTGTTTACACGTCACATGTTATCACATGGCATTAGTCGTTTTATTTTCTAGGTTAGACTCCCACTTACTGAGTCAATCGGCTCATAGTTTTATGACCCTTGGTAATGTAGAGAAGGGCAAGGTGCCGATGTGAATAAGGAAGTTGAAGATGAAGACCGGACGTGTATCTCTTGACCTTTGGGCTAATGGGAACTCATCTGGGTTCAAACCCTTCTATAATAATATCTATATTTTGTTGAACCCCTTCCGTAAACTATGATCCCAAACTATCCCTTGTATATATACTTTAAATTCGGGAGCTTGTGTATAAGAGTCGCTATAAGGCTCTAATTCCTAAAGTTAAAACGCGAAAAATTTACCCAGGTTTTCGTATAACCACTTATAATACTTATATATCATCGTATTATGTTTAATATAAGTGTTATGAGTATTATGGTTATTTAATTCTGATTATGTTGATATGAGATATATTATATTTATATTGATGTTGAGAATTATGACGTAACCCACTGTCGTTGCTCGTGAACCGCCGACGAGAGGTCGCGGGTCGTGACATAATCCCTTCAAGAAGGTCTACAAGTTTCCAAACTTTGTTGACATACATCGAGTGCATTTCAACTTTCATGACGTCAAGCCAAAGGTTTGATTCAGAACAAGCCATCTCTTAGCTATAGGAAACAGGGTCATCCATGTCAGGAACGGCTACGAGAGTGTCTCCATACGACATGTACCTGTCAGGATTTTGAGTAGCCATCCCACTACGTCGAAGTACTACTTGACGAGATTCTGAAGAGTTAGGTTGTGTTTCAGTCGGGGAAAGAACAGTTCTTACAGATGAGGTAGAAGCTCCCTCGCCCAACTTTTCTTGAAGCGCAATTTTGCTTCTAGGTTTTACATCTTTCATGAAGTCCTCCTCAAGAAAACGAGCATTTGTACTAACGAAAGTCTTATCGTCCTCGCGACTATAGAAAGTAAAACCTTTGGTTTAGTTTGGATATCCAACGAACAGACACAATTCTGACCTACTAGCCAATTTGCTAGTCTTTTGCCTCAGCACGTGTGTAGGGAAACCCCAAATTTTGAAGCAGCCAAGATTTACTTTACGGCCAGTCCATCATTCATAAGGAGTACCAGGAACCGTTTTGGACGGAACTTGTTCAGAATGTAAGCGGCTGTTTCGAGGGCGCATATCCCCAAAAGAAAAGAGGGAGTGATGAGTAACTCATCATTGATCTAACTATCACCATAAGAGTTCGGTTGCTTCTCTCTGACACTCCGTTTTGTTGAGGTGTGCCAGGTGCGGTAAGCTGAGAAGTGATACCTTCTTCTTTAAGAAAGTCATCGAACTCTCCAGACATATACTCACCACCTCGATCAGATCGAAGGGTTTTGATCACTTTGCCAGTTTGCTTTTCCACTAAAGCCCTAAAGACCTTAAATACGTTAAAGGTCTCTGATTTGTGTTTGAGCAAATAGATAAAACCGTATCTTGAGTAGTCATCGGTGAAGGTAACGAAGTATTCATATCCACCACGTGCCTGTTGACTGAGCGGACCACATACATCAGAATGTACTAGTTCTAGAAACGCAGTGACTCTTCGACCCTTATCGGAGAAAGGTCGCTTAGTCATTTTTCCTTCTATGTAGGATTCACAAGTAGGTAGTGAACCTATTGCAGAGGCTTGGAGTGGACCGTCCCTCACAACTCTCTTAATCATGTCTAGACTGATATGACCAAGTCTTAAGTGCCAAAGATATGTTGATTTTATTAGATCGGAGGATTCAGAAAGTTTGATCCTCTTTGGCTCCCTAACTAGATCATTATCTATTTCAGTGTCTAAAAGAGAAGGTTGCGTGGGATAGATGTAGAAAAGAGCAATCTTCATATATGCATCAATGACAAAAGAATTATCAGGAAACGAAATACTAATTCCATTCTTAATGAACTTTAAACAATAATCTTGCCCAAGAAGATGAGCAACGGATATTAAGTTCTTCCCAAAGGTAGGAACAAAATAAACATTATTCAAGTTTAAAGTGCGGTCTTCAAAAGACAGTGTCACGGATCCCACAGCATTCGCAGACACTAGGCTACCATCACACCATTTGAAACAGAAGTCGCCTTCCTCTAAGCTTTTGGTTTTCTTAAAACCATTCAAGGAACAACAAATATGGTTAGTAGCAGCGGAGTCAAGAATCCACTTTGATACATTATCAGCTACTAAGCATGCTTCAGTAATTAGTACAATACTATGTTCCTCTGCTTTGAGATAGGCAAGACAGTTCTTCTTCTCAGCCTTGTGAGGTTTCTTCTTCGATCCAGAGGTGGAGGCTTTGTGCTCAGTAGCATGTACCTCTTCATGATTCCTCTTTCTCTTAGTGAGACCTACAGCAGTGTGAAGCTCCTTCATAAGCTTGGTAACAGTGTACTCTAGCCTGTTTATGGAGTAGTTCATCTTGGAGGTATCAAGAGACGCGAGGAGAGTTTCTAAGACCATATCTATACATTCTTTCCATCAATCTCAGATCCTAAGATTTCCATTTTATTCAGATAACTAATGATCAGTATCATAAGGTCTCCGACAGGAGTCCTAGCCTTCATGTGACAGTTCATAAACTGTCGGACTGCTTGTTGCCTTGCTTGACGCCTTTGCCCTCCAAACATCTCAAGGAGATTGTAGAGCATGTCGGCTGCAATCTCGATGTCATGATATTGTTGCTGCAACACATTGTTCATTGATGCTAAGATATAGCATCTCGCAATCTCATCGGATCGAAGCCAAGCCGCTAAGGCGTCTTTGTCCTCTTGAGTCGAATCATTATTCGTTAGAGGAAGCAATCTCGATTTCAATAAAGATTGCCCGTTAAAAGTGATCTAATACGGTTTACCGATATTGGACTTTAATGTGTCTTAGGTTGTGGGCCCCTACATTACACGTAATATCCTGTCACTTTCTGTTATCTTGTCGTTAGAGTGAAGCATGAGAGAAACAAATGGCTCTCTAAAGTATACGTGTTGATCAAGAGGAATCGTCATGGATTCATTAGGTATGCTTCGGATATTGATTTATGCCTTCTTAATTATTTAGTATGATTCGGTCATGGAATTAGGTGATAGATTTCATCTTTGGATCCAACAAGCCAAAAGTAAAGAGAATTCTAAGTTATCTCTGTGTGCCGATAACAGCAAACAAACCGCCTCATTTATAGGCTATATATTTTATGACGTTGGAACTCGCACAGGGTCATGGACATTCATTTTTTTTTATCATACTAATAATAAGTCAATCAACATGGTGGTGATCTTTAAATATGATTATTTGGTAATAAAATAATTTTGTGTATCTTTTTCCTTATGTATGATTTATATGACTATATAAAAAAATTAGTGTGGAACGCGAGGCCAGCACTAAAAAAAAAAAAAAAAAAAAAAAAAAAAAAAAAAAAAAAAAAAAAAAAAATAGTGTGGAACGCGAGGCCAACAAGATTTGAATTATCTTGTTAATATTTTTCATTCATAATGTATACTTGATTACATACAATATTATATTCGGATTGCAAATAAATTTTTTAAACTTAAATAATATAAATAATTTTTTTATTTTGAGAGATTAAACTCATATTACAAAGCTTCATAAGTAAAAATTAATGTCACCCAAACTAGATATTTTGTTGTTTTGTTGTTTTAATTAATTCGTGTTTACTTAATAGTTTCATTAAATTAATCGTGGCGTGAGATATGTTGAGATTTGCGAAAGATATAACACCAACTAGTTAAAAAGAATATTTTGTAGAATATTTTTAGCAGATCGTGTAAGTAAGCTGGGGAATAATACTAATAAAAAAAAATAAAAAAAAAGGGGAGAGAGATATATGAATACGACCTATAACTATTATTGTTTTCCCATATTCCGCGGCGATCGCACCATACACTACGCCACCCTTCAATATAATAAAACTACTCCTTTTTAATATAATATTTTGATATCCCACGGTATTACATGACTATCAGTATTACGTGATATAATCTGATGTGGCATTTATATTTATGTTGACTTTAATCTTTCCACGTGGCATGTTGCTATTAGTCCAGCTATTCACTTAGTTGGAAGAGATTGTTATAGTTCATTTAGGATTGTGCAAAACTCTGTAATGACGCCATAATTGATTGGTGAGAATTCTTTAATTCTTCTCTCGTTTTCGAGCCATTCTGCTCAATTTTCATGGTATTAGAGCTTCATTCTTTGGCAAAGGAACATACTTCGCCGACGGTGAATGCATCATCTTCGACGTCGGCTTCTAGATCCGGTCCAGTCGTATTAAACAAGTACTTGTCGACAGTGACGGAGCCAGGAATTGAATTCAGGGGGGATAAAAAAAAATTAAACAAAATTAAAGATACATAATATATAATAAAAATATCAAATTCGATAAAAATATTACATATTTCCACGACGGGTTTTAAATTTATCAAAACGATCTATAATGACTTCATTATCAATACAATCAAAAATTTATTTCTCAACATAAATAATTAAACTGTCGTTCAACCACTGATCTCCAATACGATTGCGTAACTTGGTCTTCACGAGATGCATTCCAGAAAACACTCTTTCAACGCTACCAGTCGCAACCGGCAAAATCAATGCCAATGTCAATAGTCGGTAGACTAAATGATACACCTTATCTCTTCCCATTTCAACCATTTTTTTGCAAGATGACTAATCCCGTTCAAATATGAAGACTCTACACTTGAGCGCATATCAACAATATAGTTTTCAAGTTGATCATCAAGTTCCATGAGCTCAATTTCAGAAAAATCTTTTGGATAGTAACAGGCAAGTTGAATAAAATGCAAGGACCTTTTAGCATGTACCTTCTACGCACGTCATCTTGGACATTAGGATGATAATTCAAAATCGGGAGAACTCTACCCCGGATCGGTAGCGAGGTCTTCTATGTTGACCTCCAAATCTCCACTTCTCTTCTTTGCACTTTTAGCGTGTTCTTCTATTAATGTCGTTATTGAGTCTACTTTTCTTTTGAAATATCTCTCCATATCTATACTCATCAAAAAATCAACACCAAATGATTAGAGAAAAAAATTCAATTTGGACTTTCATCAAACACATAGTATGCATTAAAAGATTAGAGAACTCTAATAATAAAAATACAAAATGAGCAATACACATATGAATTATTTATTAAGTATTTATCTTTTTAATAATAAACAATAAATGAGAAGAGTTGAAATGAAATAAGTGTATGGTTGCTATTTGGAGTTTTTTTTAACATTGAAGATGAAAGAAGACTTGTTAATGAATATTTTTTTTGGAGTTTTCTCTTAAAAACGCTGTTGTTTGTATTAAAAAAAATAAAATACAAATTTTCGTCCAACCTGGGATTCGAACTTAAGACCCAACCTACATTTCACTTATGCCTTGACCATTTGAGCAGAGACAACTTTGTGACATAATTGATGTACCTATTTTATTTATTAATGTGCATTATGTAATTTTTTAATAATTATAATTAAGCCTATTAATTTTTTTTTGTCCCGAGCCAGTGGGGACCCATGCACCCGCTGGTCCCCACGTAGCTCCGCCCCTGCTTGTCGATCAAGCTCAATGATAACAATTTTCTGTTATGTAGTCATCAAGTACTTGCTGCGATCAAGGGACACAAACTTCTGCAATTCATTCAACGTTCTTCCTAATCTCTGCAATTTCTTTCAGATTATGATGAGAAAAATGGAATCGGCAATGCAGCATATTCTGACTGGGAACATCAAGATTATCAACTGCTCCTTTCTTGGCTCCTTTTGTCGATATTTGAAAGTCTTCTCACGAGGATGATTGGATGCAACGAATCGAGAAAGGTTTGAGATTAATTGAAACAATACTTCATTGTTCAGACAAAAATGCGAGTCAAATAGCTCAAAGGCGATATCGCCGCGACGAAGAAATGATATATGTCGATGAATGATTTCCTTCTCAAAATCAAGACTATTGTTGATCTTCTTCAAGCTAATAGAGAGAAAGTCAATTCCGATGGCCACATCGATGCGATCTTTGAAGGTCTTAGATGTAAAGGATAAACTTTTGAATCACTCGATTTGTAAATTCACGTTTAATAAACGAGCTTCCATTGTTACAATTGAATTCTTGAATGAACTATGGTCACACAAGTTTATTGAATTAATTTAAAATATTTTAAGTAATTGAAAATCTCGGAATAAATAAAGAATTTATCGAGTTCGTCTCGAATAATTAATTATTTTTTGAAGAAATATTCAAGAATGAGAATTATTCCCGAGAAACCTTAAATATATTTAAATTAATCGAGAACGAACGAGAAAAATTCTCGGTTTAATCATATAATTAAAATCCGATCGGTTACGGATTTAATTAAATAATTATGTGATGAATTATATAATTGTAACAATATTCAGGACTTATTTGAAAGGAATTTTAAAAGTGGAGTCAGTTTGGAGTTATGAGAGAAGAGAATGATTTAATGAATAAATATTGAAAACTTATTCATATAAAAAGGAAGTTGAATTTCTCCCTCTTCCTTATCTTCTTCCTTCTTCTTCCTCTTCGATTTCTTCCTCTTCCCCTTTCTTCCCTGTGGAATTTGCTGCTAAAGTCACAACAACAGCACATTATTTCATTTGTATCACAAATGAGTCTAAATTGCATTCGTGTCTTTATTTTGCATATGTGTCACCTATACAATGTCTTCATTACCCTTGTCACTGAAACACACAATTAAATCCCTCCCTCTCATCGCCGCGAGATCTTTCACACAAACACATAGCCTCGATTCCTTCTCGATCTGCCTCCCGAGCCTCGCTGTCGACCACAGCCATGACGGCCTCGCGTTCTCGTCGCCGTCGCCGGTGGTCTCCACCGGAACCAGCCTCTTCCTCGTCGACGACGCCGATCGGAGAATCCTCTTCTCCAAACTTATGATTCCTTCTCGATCTGCCTCCCGAGCCTCGCCGTCGACCACAGTCCCGACGGTCTCACGTTCTCATCGTCGTCGCCGATGGTCTCTGGCAGAATCAGCCTCTTCCTCGCCGACTACGAACTCACAATTGCCGCCTTCGCCGAAGTTCGGGATTGCGGAGATTCTCCGGATCCGGTGGTGGTGCTCGCCGTAGAAGGTGATTTGGCTAACAGAGAAGCCATGGACGAATCGGCGGAGTGGAGACTCAGGTTCGACGAGGAAGCTGAGAAAGCTCTTCGGTGCGCGAGCGAGCTCAATCAGGTAACAATGGCTTTGTATTAGGGTTCTTCATCGTCAATTTGTGCTTCTAAATGTGTTAATGCTTATGTTTGTATCGTGAAATGGATTGATTATAATTTGCAAAGAACCGATTTTCATTTCTGATCTTTGTTGAAATGTGCAATTGAATTTCTGATAAATCAAGCCTGAGACTATTGTATTATCTAGGAATTTCTTATAAACTGTGAATATTCGTTTGTTGTGTTAAATTTTTCACTGTGAGTATACGTTTGTTATTATAAAGATTAGCTGCGAGTATATATTTTGCTAGGAAGGTGTTTTGGTGATATATTTTATGAATGTATTTTGAAGAACATGGAGATATGTGCATATTATTTGAGGATGAAATCTGTATATCATCAATGCTTTCAGTTGTGTGTTACAATGACCGATATTATGCTTGATGTAAACTTCTCGAAGTATTGTGATGAAAACGTACCTCAAAGTTCTAATTTCCTTGCTGAGATTGAGTCCTATCTCATGAATGTTATAAAAGGTTTGTATTTGGTTATATATTTTATTATATATTTAGTATAGTTTCTATTGGTTATTACATAATTATAATTTTTTATTTTTAATGGGACAAATTATATCAAACACATAGAATTGGGAAGATGTGGATTTGATTGTTATTCCCCTCAAGATTTCAATTGATGGAGCATATAGGTTTTTCCATTGGTCTCTGTTTCTCATAGAGTCAGTTAGTGGCAAGATAATAGTTTTTTATTCATCTATTGGTCGTGAGAACAATAATTTGATGAAAAAGTGTGATATGTATTGTAGACAGATGCCTAAACTGCTCTCTAAGATAAAAAAAAAAATTAGAATAAGAAGTCAGTTGTCCCAAATGTGTTCAAGGCATATGACTTGGTTTTGCTGATACACCCAAACGAATAAATTAGTAAGTTGTTTTCATTCTTTATTTTTTCATTGTAACTTATATTTCTTTTTTGTATGTTTAGTAATTAAATTATATTCTGAATTTTATCATTGTTAGTTTACTCATTAATTACTGTAATATTTTTCTTGTTTTTTGTCTTTCAGTTTTGATTCAGGTATCTATGTTGTTGGATTTTCCGATTTACTTATTTCAAATCGTCCGGTTATGCAAATCGAGGAAATAGGCATCAATAATCTCCGGTTGAAGTACATCACTCAGCTTTGGAAACACGCCATGGATATGGAAGTTATAGAGATCAACAATTTGAGAACATTTGTCGATCTGGAACTTGCACTTACACTCGTTCTCGTTGTTGAAGTTCAAGATTTGTAGTAATCTTTGTATTTAGTATTAGCTTTTATATCACTAACTGAAATGGTCTTTCTATTTTACGAATTTGTTTTGTAAAAATGGATAAGGATTTGTGTATGGTACAATTCTAGTTTCTTAAATGTTGATTGGACTTTATTTGTTTGTGTAAATAATTAAGTGTGGATCTCCCCTAATTTTTATTAATTTGTTGTTCAGATTCTTGTTTGATGTTCATACCTATTACTTTAAATTATATGTATTTTCTTTTGTTAGTCCCCTTCAAACTGTTTGAAATTTGTTCTTTAATTCTACTTTTTGGTGTATAAATTAGTCTATATTAAACTACTTTATTTTTATGTAATTTGATACGTGAGTATACTTCGGTTATAAAAATATTCTATCGAGTCTACTTTGTTCAGATGCTTGATTGTTATTCATATCTATTGCTTTAATATATATATATATATATATATACATATATATATACATATATATATATATATATATATTTTGTGTTCTTAATTCACTTCAAACTGTTTGAAATTTGTTCCTTAAGTTTAAATAAATCTACATTAGTCTCTTATGAATTTTTATGTAGTTTGACACGTGAGTCTACTTTGGTTATAAAAATATTACATTGAGTCTACTTTTTCTGGATGCTTGATTGACATTCATATCTATTAGTTTAAAACATATATATTTTGTGTTGTTAATGATCTGGTGGATTTGTTGATCAGTGAGAGTAGAGGAGGATGAAAACTGAGATCCTCCATTCTGATCAAGATTCCCTCCCTCAGAGGCATTAGCTTGGCCTTTCACTTTTGGTTTGTAACCAGGTGGATATCAATGTAGCTTGAAACACTTGCCCACAGTGTGACCTAACATCTTGCAGTGTGTGCATAGAGGACGATCTTTCTTGGCTGGGCATTTTTGGTCCTCTTTCACATCCATGATCATGGATTTTTTCTGATTAGATCCTCCAAGAACATCAATTCCCACCGATCTTTGCTTTTCTTCTTGGGAGACCATGGCAAAGACTTTGTTAATCGGTGGTATGGGATCCATGAGCAGAACTTGACCACGAGTGTGAGTGAAACTCTCATTAAGTCCCATCAGAAACTGCATGACATATTCATTCTGCAAGAATGAATTCAGATCTTTAACTCCTCCACAAGTACACTTTCCACATGAACAGTTAGGCCTGAAGTTGCACAGCTCTTCCCAAACACCTTTGAGTTTTGTGAAATACACTCCGACGCTCTTCTCATCTTGGATCACATTCATCAATTCTCTCTTTAGCTGAAAGATCCTTGGCGTGTTGGATTGTTGGTACCATTCCTCAAGATCCTTCCATACTTCATACGCAGAGTCTGTTGGAATTGATCTAGGGTTTAAGAAAAAGTTTAACGCTTCGTTAAGCGGCGGAATTTTAAAACTTTTCTTTTTCAAGTAAAACAGTTTTTACTAACCTAGACAAAGAGCAAGCACATGTAAATAAAAACTAATGTGAGCATAAAAGATTACTAACCTTTTTAGAAGCTTGAACGTTGAGACGCTTTTGGAAAAGGTTGCAACGTTCGTCTCCCTCGCAGCATGTCTCTCTTCCTTTCCTCGTTAACTCGAGCAACCACGAAAGTTTCTATCACTAAATCACTCAAGATAAAAAGAAATTAGTGTATGGGCACTTTTAAACACTACGACTTAAGAACGAGTCTTGAAGTCGCAGAGCTAAACACTAGGTCAAATGAGGACCTAGGTGCCAAAACAATAAAAACGAAATTGAATAGAGAGAGAGAGAGGATCGGCCAAGTCTATAGACAGAAACTCTCAATCTCTAAAACTTTGGATGAATGAAATGTGTGGAATGAGGCTCCTATTTATAGGAGAGGCTTTGCCTTCAATAAGGTAATTTCCTCTTCTATAGAATATCACATATTCATGAGCAATATAGCCTTATTACCTCTTTCATTTGGGCGGCCAAGGCAGCCTTCTAGAAGGCTTGGATTTGTTTCCTTTTTTGTTCCTTGCCTTGCCTTTTTCTCACTTGGCCGATTCCCTTAGTGCATCCATATGCAAATTTGTTTCCTCTTTTTCTTTTGGCAAGTATCTTGATACATTCATGCACAAAATATTCTCTCTTTCTTTGGGTATGTTGGGCGCCTAAACCATCTAGAAAAGGCTTCTAGAAGCTTTTCCATTTGTTCATGACAACATGAAAAAGGCCCATTAAGAATTTTCAATAAAATTCTTATGAAATGAAATTAATCCACAAGGCCCAATAAATCTAATTTTGGCTGAGTGTTACTTGTCATCAAATGACCATGTCAAAAAATTTATTGACATTCATTTCATCTTATGTCTCAAAAGACAAAAATACCCTTTTGACAATTTTCGTTCTTGTTTTGACTTAGCTTCCAGTTTAACTATTCCTACTCGATGTGATTCGTGACAGTGACCTCATGGATCCAAATGAACAAAGCTTGAGCTAAATACTTGGACTCAAAAGTTCACAAACCTTTTCCAAGCTTAGCTTAATGTCAACTGACTCCACTAAAGAGTTGACACTGAAAATCTCTCAGTTCAAATGAATTTATTTTCTACTCAAGAATTCAACCTAATTGTAATGAGTGGATCCACAGAATATTTTCAGTATTTACCCTTCATGAATATCATCAGCTAGTCGGGATTTACAAAATTACCATTTTACCCTTCTAGCTGTTATTTCCTCAACTCTTTTGTCGCTTGTGAATAAGTTAGAAACAATGTATTGACGAGGAGCTAACAAGTCACATTGTTTCATCCAAAAGAGTCAGGACTCAATTTGGACACTGGCCATCATTTATTCACACTCCAAGGGATAAAGCATGAGGTGATATACATTCCATTTCAGCAATCTTGTACATGAATTCCATATCTATGAGAACTTCACAAAGTTACTCATGACATTCTCACAACTTAGTATTTCACCAATAGGCCTTTTTCAGAATCACATAGTGAGTCCGAACTCTGACTTTCTCAAATGAGAATACGTAAGGTGTGAAATGGCATGTCTCATTTCAGGATTAAGGTAAGCACGATGCAATTCATACGTAGTGACTTCGAGACATAAGAGGTTAAATGGTTTGTTCTTATCTTGTCTCTAGAAGTGCACTGGTCAATTCAGTACCTTCGGAAGATACCTAGAAGAACTATAGAGTCTCCAACTCTCAATGCCCCATAACCAGACATCATAGATTCTCCTAACAATCGTACTGAGGTCAATAGTCCTTTGACCCTTAGATTGCGAATATATCGTTTTAAGCAAACTACGAAGAGTTTGTTCATGCAAATCTACATTTGTCTCTTCGTAAGTTGTTTAGTTTGTTTATGGACTAAAGACTAATGTTTCATCATAAAGCTTCAAACAGACAAGGAGGAATGAATGAACGTTTCAACTTTTTATTAATGAATAAGCAATTACAAGCAAGAGTCTTCGTGAGACTTTATTACATCAAATGTAGAAAATAAAGACTACAACTCTTCTTGTGGGCACCATTGACAACAAACTCCCACTTGACTCAAAGAAGATGTGTGTAGTCCTTCATGCTTAATCACCTCCACGTCTCCGCGAAGCACGATCTCTCGAATCAAATGGTATTTCCTCTCAATATGTTTAGAGCGCTTATGGCTTCGAGGTTCCTTTGAGTTAGCGACAGCCCCACTATTATCACAATAAAGGGTCATGGGCTCGTCGACATTTGGAACTACTTCCAAATACTTAAGGAATTTTCTAAGCCATACAGCCTCTTTGGATGCTTCACAAGCAGCCACATATTATGCTTCCATTGTGGAGTCAATAATGCAAGATTGCTTAATACTCCTCCACACAACAGCTCCACCATTAAGGATGAACACAGATCCCGAAGTGGATTTACTGGAATCCTTATCCGCTTGAAAATCGGAGTTGGTATATCCCGTCATAGTCAAGTCAGTACCTGAGTATGTAAGCATCAAGTTCCTAGTTCTTCCTATCTCGAAAGATTTGGATCCCCAGAATGTATGAGGCTTCTCCTAGATCCTTCATATCGAATTGCTTTGCTAGCCAGACCTTAACCTCAGATAATTTACCCACATCGTTACCTATGAGTAATATATCATCGACATATAGTACGAGAAACACAACTTTACCTTCGTGTATTAACTTGTAAACACAAGGCTCATCTATTGACTGTTCAAAGCCGAAGCTTTTCACAGTTTCATCAAATCTAATATTCCATGACCTAGATGCTTGCTTTAGTCCATAAATGGACTTAAGTAACTCACAAACCTTGGTCTCTTGACCTTTTTCCACGAAACCGTCTGGTTGAGCCATATAAATGCGCTCGTCAAGATTGCCATTCAGGAAGGCTGTATTGACATATGTTTGCCAGATCTCATAGTCGAGAGCTGCAGCCATGGATAGGAGTATGCGGATGGATTTAAGCATCGCGACTGGTGAGAAGGTTTCTTCATAGTCAATCCCTTCTTGTTGGGTATAACCCTTAGCCACAAGTCGTTCTTTGAACATCTCGACGTTCCCATCCGGACCCATATTCTTCTTGTATATCCACTTACACCCTACGGGTTTAATCCCTTCAGGAAGGTCTACAAGTTTCCAGACTTTGTTGACATACATCGAGTGCATTTCAACTTTCATGGCGTCAAGCCAAAGGTTTGATTTAGAACAAGCCATCGCTTGGCTATAAGAAACAGGGTAATCATGTCAGAGACGGCTACGAGAGAGCCTCCATAGGACATGTACCTGTCAGGCTTTTGAGTAGCCCTCCCACTACGTCGAAGTACTACTTGACGAGATTCTGATGAGTTAGGTTGTGTTTCAGTTGGGGTAAGAACAGTTCTTACAAATGAGGTAGAAGCTTCCTCACCCAACTTTTCTTCAAGCACAATTTTGCTTCTAGGTTTCACGTCTTTCGTAAAGTCCTCCTCAAGGAAACGAGCATTCGTGCTAACTAAAGTCTTACCGTCCTCGGAACTATAGAAGATGAAACCTTTGGTTTCCTTTGGATATCCCGCAAACAAGCACAATTCTGACCTACTAACCAACTTGCTAGTCTTTTGCCTTAGCACATGTGCAGGGCAACCCCAAATTCGGATGTGACCCAGATTTACTTTACGGCCAGTCCATCGTTCATAAGGAGTACCAGGAACCGTTTTGGACGGAACTTGGTTCAGAATATAAGTGGCTGTTTCGAGGGCATATCCCCAAAAGGAAAGAGGGAGTGATGAGTAACTCATCATTGATCTAACCATCTCCATACGAGTTCGGTTTCTTCTCTCTGACACTCCGTTTTGTTGAGGTGTGCCAGGTGCGGTAAGCTGAGAAGCGATACCTTCTTCTTTAAGAAAGTCATCGAACTCTCCAAACATATACTCACCACCTCGATCAGATCGAAGTGTTTTGATCAGTTTGCCAGTTTGCTTTACCACTAAAGCCCTAAAGACCTTAAATACGTTAAAGGTCTCGGATTTGTGTTTGAGCAAATAGACAAAACCATATCGCGAGTAATCGTCAGTGAAGGTAGCGAAGTATTCGTATCCTCCACGTGCATGTTGGCTGAGCGGACCACATACATCAAAATGTACTAGCTCCAGCAACTCAGTGGCTCTTCGACCCTTATCGGAGAAAGGTCGCTTAGTAATTTTTCCTTCTATGCAAGATTCACAAGTAGGTAGTGAACCTATTGCAGAGGCTTGGAGTGGACCGTCCCTCACAAGTCTCTTAATCCTATCTAGACTGATATGACCAAGTCTTAAGTGTCATAGGTGTGTTGATTTTGTTAGATCAGAGGATTCAGAAAGTTTGATCCTCTTTGGCTCCCTAATTAGATCCTTATCTATTCCGGTGTCTAAAATGGAGGGTTAAGTGGGATAAATGTAAAAAAGACCAGTCTGTTGTCAATAGTGCCCACAAGAAGAGTTGTAGTCTTTATTTTGAACATTTGATGTAATAAAGTCTCATGAAGACTCTTGCTTGTAATTGCCTATTCATTCATTAATAAAGTTGAAACGTTCATTCAATCTTCCTTGTCTGAAGCTTTATGATAAAACCATAGTCTTTTAGTCCATAAACAAACTTAACAACTTACGAAGAGACAAATGTAGATTTGCATGAACAAACTCTTCGTAGTTTGCTTAAAATGATATATTCGCAATCTTAGGGTCAAAGGACTATTGACCTCAGTATGATTGTTAGAAGAATCTATGATGTCTGGTTATGAGGCATTGAGAGTTGGGGACTCTATAGTTCTTCTAGGTATCTTCCGAAGATACTGAATTGACCAGTGCACTTCTAGAGACAATATAAGAACAAACCATTTAACCTCTTATGTCTCGAAGTCACTATGTATGAATTGCATCATGCTTACCTTAATCCTGAAATGAGACATGCCATTTCACACCTTAGTATTCTCATTTGAGAAAGTCAAAGTTCGGACTCACTATGTGATTCCGAACAAGGCCTATTGGTGAAGTACTAAGTTGTGAGTCTGTCATGAGTAACTTTGTGAAGTTCTCATAGATATGGAATTCATGTACAAGATTGCTGAAATGCAATGTATGTCACCTCATGCTTTGTTCCTTGGAGTGTGAATAAATGAACTGGCCAGTGTCCAAATTGAGTCCTGACTCTTTTGGATGAAACAATGTGACTTGTTAGCTCCTCGTCAATACATTGTTTCTAACTTATTCACAAGCGACAAAGGAGTTGAGGAAATAACAGCTAGAAGGGTAAAATGGTAATTTAGTAAATCCCGACTAGCTGATGACATTCATGAAGGGTAAACATAGATAATATTCAGTGGATCCGCTCATCATAATTAGGTCGAATTCTTGAGTAGAAAATAAATTCATTTGAACCGAGAGATTTTCAGTGTCAGCTCTTTAGTGGAGTCAGTTGGCATTAAGCTAAACTTGGAAAAGGTTTGTGAACTTTTGAGTCCAAGTGTTTAGCTAAAGCTTTGTTCATTTGGGTCCATGAGGTCACTGTCACGAATCACATCGATAGGAATAGTTAAACTGGAAGCTAAGCCAAAACAAGAACGAAAATAGTTAAAAGGGTATTTTTGTCTTTTGAGACAAAGGATGAAATGAATGTCAATAAATTTTTTTTGACAAGGTCATTTTGTGACATGTTTCACTCGGCCATGACTTGATCATTGGGCCTTGTGAATTAATTTCGTTTCATGAGAATTTTATTGAAAATTCTTAATGGGCCTTTCTCATGTTGTCATGAACAAATGAAGAAGCTTCTAGAAGCTCCTTCTAGAGAGACTTGGGCGCCTACCCTAATAGAGAAATAGGAGAGTTTATTTTGTGCATAAATGTATTTAGATACTTGCCAAAAGAAAAAGAGGAAACAAATTTGCATAAGGATGCATAAGGGAATCGGCCACATTGAGAGAAAAGGCAAGCTTTGAACAAAATAGGAAACAAATCAAGGCTTCTAGAAGCCCTAGCTTGGCCGAGTGTCTCAATAGGAAAGAGAGGAATTTTGCTCATGAATATGTGATATTCTATAGAAGAGGAAACTACCTTATTGAAGGTGAGACCTCTCCTATAAATAGGAGCCTCATTCTTCTCACAATCAATTCATCCAAGTTTAAGAGATTTGAGAGACTCTCTCTCTAGAACTTGGCCGAAGTCCTCTTCTCTCTCTCTCTAGTTTATTTTCGGTTTTCTCTTGTCTTGGCACCTAGGTCCTCACTCGACCTAGTCTTTAGCTCTGCGACTTCGAGACTCGTTCTCAAGTCGTAGTGTTTAAAAGTGCCCACTCACTAATTCCTTCTTTTCGAGTGATTTAGTGATAGAAACTATCGTGGTTGCTCGAGTTCCCGAGGAAAGAAAAGAGAGACGTGCTGCGAGGGGAGACGAACGTTGCCAACCTTCCAAAGGCTCATCAACGTTCAAGCATCAAAAGGTTAGTAATTTTTATAGCTCATATTAGTTTTTATTTACATGCATATGCTCTTGTCTAGGTTAGTAAAAACTAGTTTTACTTAAAAAGAAAATTTTTAAAATTCCGCCGCTTAACGAAGCGTTAAACTTTTTCTCAAACCCTAGATCGATTCCAACAAATGGTATCAGAGCTATGGTCAAAGGAATGCATGTGCATGTTTTTAAATTATGAGCTTGAAAATCGTTTTCGAAAGTTTACTAATTTTGTGACAAGTTAGAATTGTAATCTTAGATTTTTTTTTAATTTATTGCTCATGCCTTTAAATTAAAAACCATGTTGATTTTCTATGAGTTTGGGATGATGTTAAAACACATTAGAATCAGTTCTAAAAGTTTTTAATTTTTTATATTGAAAAACGTGTTTTAAAGGTTTGAGATTTTTCGAGTAAATTTTGTGACTAGTTTTATTTTCTTACTAGTTCCGTTTATTTACTTGAATCGTTTTATGCATGTTGTTGTTTCTTTTATTCTATGTTGTTACCCTGCTAATAAAACACAAATAAAAGCTTTAAACAACCTCATAAAACGTTCCGTTACACTCGATTCTTTTTCGCACCTAAAAGGACAAAGCTTTAATTTATTTCTTTTTCTTCGAGCTGGAATGTAAACCCGCATTAAAAGCGGCATAACTCTCTGCTCAGAAATCGAAATTTAATGATTCTTGAATCAAATTAAAGCTCTGTCTGTCCTCTGTCCAATGCCACCGGTTTCGGCTCAAAAGGACATCGGAGCCGCCAGTTATGGCGATTTTACTCCGAGGTGCGCGGCTGTCTGAAACTCCAGTTTTTTTAGAAATCCGGATTTTCAAACCCCACTACCATGAGTTATAGAACTCTAATGAGAAAACTTTCTTGAGCAAAAATGTTTTTCATATGATTATAAACATGATGTGTAAAGATTAAAAGTTTTGTTTTTTGAAAGATTAATTGAAATTGAATTTTTACAAAACTAGTTTGAATTTTGAAAAACCGTTTTCACTTTCAAACTTGAAAATATTTTGTCATCCAAATCAAATAAATTTTCAAAATGTTTTCAAAACTATATCTATATCACATATGTTCAAAATCTATATGCTCTTGAAATTTTGAGTGGGAGGTCTCTTTGTAGACAAAACCGAAAAATAAAAAGATGTGTAATCTCAAACTTTCAAGTGTTCGAGTGAGTTGAAGTTCACACTTCCCTCACGCACTTTCCCGAAATAGAAAATAGGAAAAGATCGAGTATGTCCCTTGTGCCTTTATGCACTAATACTGCTCTGAACATGTCGATCTAGGATTCTCTTCTAGTTGTCCGCTCCGTCGCTCTCTAACTAGGAAATCTGTTTCCGAACTTAAAAGAGTCGATGAACCAACTCCAAAAACTAAGTGGGAGGGTTATACTCGTTGTTTGTAACCCGCGATCCCCAACACTAGTGAAAGATGCAATAACGTGGGACTAAGAGCCGCTCTTGCGACCCTCACTTAAATGTGAGTACTCCAAGGCGTTATTGCTTCGATCATTGCTCAATGAGCTACGTCCGAGAGTGATGCAATGATGGCAAGGCCTCCCCTTGGGGGATTGTTTTTCAAAGCTGATCTTTTGGACTAAGTGGTTGGTTGCACACTTAGGCTCAATCCCTAGTATCCTTCCTTAAGGCTCTGCGAAAGGATGTGAGTGATCAAACCAATTTACAAGGTGGCTAGTCAAAATGATGTACTGACATCTTGGCTTAGCATTAATGATGTGTCATTTACTTATAAAAGGAGATTTTTTGCGGCCTTCTCTTGAGGGAGTAAATTATCGTTTGGTTTATAACACCTTTGGGTTTTACAAAAGTCTTAATGAAACTTAAATCCTAAACCAAAGACTAATCATAAACTGGTTTCAACTTATAGGCAATATGTCTCTCAACCATCTCTCAATCTTTCTTTCCTCGATCAAACTCGAAAACGAAAACTACGTAGATTCGAAACGTAACCTCGACATAATACCTACCGTTAACAAGCACAAATGGGTACTCACCACCCCGTGTCCTCTGACGATTGATGATTCAACTCAAGAGGACAATGACGCCTTAGCGGCCTGGCTTCGATCCGATGAGATTGTGAGGTGCTATATCTTGGCATCTATGAACAATGTGCTGAAAGAGCAACATCGTGACATCGAGACTGCCGCTGACATGCTCTACAATCTCCTTGAGATGTTTGAAGGGCAAAAGCGTCAAGCAAGGCAACAAGCAGTCCGACAGTTTATGAACTGTCATACGAAGGCTAGGACTCCTGTTAGAGACTTTATGATACTGATCATTAGTTTTCTAAATAAGATGGAAATCCTAGGATCTGAGAATGATGGGAAGAATGTCATAGATATGATCTTAGAAACTCTCCCCGCATCTCTTGATACCTCTAAGATGAACTACTCCATTAACAAGCTAGAGTACACTGTTACCAAGCTTATGGAGGAACTTCACACTGCTGTAAGTCTCAATAAGAGAAAGAGGAATCAAGGAGAGGCACATGCTACTGAGCAAAAAGCCTCCGCCTCTAGAACTGTGAAGAGACCTTATAAGGCCGATAAAAAGAACTGTCCTGCCTATCTCAAAGCAAAGGAACATAGTATTGTACTAGTTACCGAAGCATGCTTAGTAGCTGATAATGTATCAACGTGGATTCTTGACTCCGCTGCTACTAACCATATTTGTTGTTCCTTAAATGGTTTCAAGAAAACCAAAAGCTTAGAGAAAGGCGAGTTCTGTTTCAAATGGGGTGATGGGAGCCTGGTGTCCGCGAAGGCTGTGGGATCCGTGACGCTGTCTTTTGAAGACCGCACTTTAAACTTGAATAATGTTTATTTTGTTCCTACCTTTGGGAAGAACTTAATATCCGTTGCTCATCTTCGTGAGCAAGATTATTGTTTAAAGTTCATTAAGAATGGAATTCGTATTTCGTTTCCTGATAATTCTTTTGTCACTGATGCATGTATGAAGAATGCTCTTTTCTACATATATCCCACTCAACCTTCTCTTTTAGACACCGAAATAGATAACGATCTAATTAGGGAGCCAAAGAGGATCAAACTTTCTGAATCCTCCGATCTAACAAAATCAACATACCTCTGGCACTTAAGACTTGGTCATATCAGTCTAGATAGGATTAAGAGACTTGTGAGGGATGGTCCACTCCAAGCCTCTGCAATAGGTTCACTACCTACTTGTGAATCCTGCATAGAAGGAAAAATGACTAAGCGACCTTTCTCCGATAAGGGTCGAAGAGCCACTGAGTTGCTGGAACTAATACATTCTGATGTATGTGGTCCGCTCAACCAACAGGCACGTGGAGGATACGAATACTTCGTTACCTTCACTGATGATTACTCAAGATATGGGTTTGTCTATTTGCTTAAACACAAATCCGAGACCTTTAACGTATTTAAGGTCTTTAGGGCTTTAGTGGAAAAGCAAACTGGCAAAGTGATCAAAACCCTTCGATCTGATCGAGGTGGTGAGTATATGTCTGGAGAGTTCGACGACTTTCTTAAAGAAGAAGGTATTGCTTCTCAGCTTACCGCACCTGGCACACCTCAACAAAACGGAGTGTCAGAGAGAAGAAACCGAACTCTTATGGAGATGGTTAGATCGATGATGAGTTACTCATCACTCCCGCTTTCCTTTTGGGGATATGCCCTCGAAACAGCCGCTTACATTCTGAACCAAGTTCCGTCTAAAACGGTTCCTGGTACTCCTTATGAAAGATGGACTGGCCGTAAAGTAAGTTTGGGCCACATCCGAATTTGGGGTTGCCCTGCACATGTGCTAAGGCAAAAGACTAGCAAGTTGGCTAGTAGGTCAGAATTGTGCCTGTTTGTAGGATATCCAAAGGAAACCAAAGGTTTCATTTTCTATAGTCCCGAGGACGATAAGACTTTCGTTAGCACGAATGCTCGTTTCCTTGAGGAGGACTTTATGAAGGATGCGAAACCTAGAAGCAAAATTGTGCTTGAAGAAAAGTTGGGTGAGGAAGCTTCTACCTCATCTGTAAGAACTGTTCTTACCCCAACTGAAACACAACCTAACTCATCAGAATCTCGTCAAGTAGTACTTCGACGTAGTGGGAGGGCTACTCAAAAGCCTGACAGGTACATGTCTTATGGAGACTCTCTTGTAGCCGTCTCTGACATGGATGATCCTGTTTCCTATAGCCAAGCAATGGCTTGTTCTGAATCAAACCTTTGGCTTGACGCCATGAAAGTTGAGATGCACTCGATGTATGTCAACAAAGTCTGGAAACTTGTAGACCTTCCTGAAGGGATTAAACCCGTAGGGTGTAAGTGGATATACAAGAAGAAAAGGGGTCCTGATGGGAACGTTGAGACGTTCAAAGCACGACTTGTGGCGAAGGGTTATACCCAACAAGAAGGGATTGACTATGAAGAAACCTTCTCGCCAGTCGCGATGCTTAAATCCATCCGCATACTCCTATCCATAGCTGCAGCTCTCGACTATGAGATCTGGCAAATGGATGTCAAGACAGCTTTTCTGAATGGCAATCTTGACGAGCGCATTTACATGGCTCAACCAGACGGTTTCGTGGATAAAGGTCAAGAGACCAAGGTTTGTGAGTTGCTTAAATCCATTTATGGACTAAAGCAAGCATCTAGGTCATGGAACATTAGATTCGATGAAACTGTAAAGAGCTTCGGCTTTGAACAGTCAATAGATGAGCCTTGTGTTTACAAGTTAATACACGAAGGCAAAGTTGTGTTTCTGGTACTATATGTCGATGATATACTACTCATTGGTAATGACGTGGGTAAGTTATCTGAGGTCAAGGTCTGGCTGGCAAAGCAATTCGATATGAAGGATCTAGGAGAAGCCGCGTACATTCTGGGAATCCAAATCTTTCGAGATAGGAAAAACCGGACCCTGTCGCTCTCTCAAGCATCTTATATTGATAAGGTGATGGATCGCTTCTCGATGCAAGACTGCAAGAGGGGTCAAACACCCTTTAGGCATGGAGTTTCACTCTCTAAGGACCAGTCTCCCAAGACTGCACAAGAGATTGAAGACATGAGGAAAATTCCTTACGCCTCTGCCGTAGGAAGCCTCATGTATGCTATGCTTTGCACCCGACCTGATATATGTTTCGCCGTTGGCGTAGTTAGTCGTTTCCAATCCAACCCTGGACCCGAGCACTGGATTGCTGTTAAGCATGTTCTTAAGTATCTTCGAAGAACTAGGAACTTGATGCTTACATACTCAGGTACTGACCTGACTATGACGGGATATACCGACTCCGATTTTCAAGCGGATAAGGATTCCAGGAAATCCACTTCGGGATCTGTGTTCATCCTTAATGGTGGAGCCGTTGTGTGGAGAAGTATTAAGCAATCTTGCATTGCTGACTCCACAATGGAAGCAGAATATGTGGCTGCTTGTGAAGCATCCAAAGAGGCTGTATGGCTTAAGAAATTCCTTAAGTATTTGGAAGTTGTTCCAAACGTCGACGAGCCCATGACACTTTATTGTGATAATAGTGGGGCTGTCGCTAACTCAAAGGAACCTAGAAGCCATAAGCGCTCTAAGCATATTGAGAGGAAATACCATTTGATTTGAGAGATCGTGCAGCGCGGAGACGTGGAAGTGAAGAAGATCTCAACGGTGGACAACCTCGCAGATCCATTCACCAAGGCCCTAGCGAACAAGGTCTTCGACCAACATCGTGAGGGATTAGGCATGAAGGACTACACACACCTTCTTTTAGTCAAGTGGGAGTTTGTTGTCAATAGTGCCCACAAGAAGAGTTGTAGTCTTTATTTTGAACATTTGATGTAATAAAGTCTCATGAAGACTCTTGCTTGTAATTGCCTATTCATTCATTAATAAAGTTGAAACGTTCATTCAATCTTCCTTGTCTGAAGCTTTATGATAAAACCATAGTCTTTTAGTCCATAAACAAACTTAACAACTTACGAAGAGACAAATGTAGATTTGCATGAACAAACTCTTCGTAGTTTGCTTAAAATGATATATTCGCAATCTTAGGGTCAAAGGACTATTGACCTCAGTATGATTGTTAGAAGAATCTATGATGTCTGGTTATGAGGCATTGAGAGTTGGGGACTCTATAGTTCTTCTAGGTATCTTCCGAAGATACTGAATTGACCAGTGCACTTCTAGAGACAATATAAGAACAAACCATTTAACCTCTTATGTCTCGAAGTCACTATGTATGAATTGCATCATGCTTACCTTAATCCTGAAATGAGACATGCCATTTCACACCTTAGTATTCTCATTTGAGAAAGTCAAAGTTCGGACTCACTATGTGATTCCGAACAAGGCCTATTGGTGAAGTACTAAGTTGTGAGTCTGTCATGAGTAACTTTGTGAAGTTCTCATAGATATGGAATTCATGTACAAGATTGCTGAAATGCAATGTATGTCACCTCATGCTTTGTTCCTTGGAGTGTGAATAAATGAACTGGCCAGTGTCCAAATTGAGTCCTGACTCTTTTGGATGAAACAATGTGACTTGTTAGCTCCTCGTCAATACATTGTTTCTAACTTATTCACAAGCGACAAAGGAGTTGAGGAAATAACAGCTAGAAGGGTAAAATGGTAATTTAGTAAATCCCGACTAGCTGATGACATTCATGAAGGGTAAACATAGATAATATTCAGTGGATCCGCTCATCATAATTAGGTCGAATTCTTGAGTAGAAAATAAATTCATTTGAACCGAGAGATTTTCAGTGTCAGCTCTTTAGTGGAGTCAGTTGGCATTAAGCTAAACTTGGAAAAGGTTTGTGAACTTTTGAGTCCAAGTGTTTAGCTAAAGCTTTGTTCATTTGGGTCCATGAGGTCACTGTCACGAATCACATCGATAGGAATAGTTAAACTGGAAGCTAAGCCAAAACAAGAACGAAAATAGTTAAAAGGGTATTTTTGTCTTTTGAAACAAAGGATGAAATGAATGTCAATAAATTTTTTTTGACAAGGTCATTTTGTGACATGTTTCACTCGGCCATGACTTGATCATTGGGCCTTGTGAATTAATTTCGTTTCATGAGAATTTTATTGAAAATTCTTAATGGGCCTTTCTCATGTTGTCATGAACAAATGAAGAAGCTTCTAGAAGCTCCTTCTAGAGAGACTTGGGCGCCTACCCTAATAGAGAAATAGGAGAGTTTATTTTGTGCATAAATGTATTTAGATACTTGCCAAAAGAAAAAGAGGAAACAAATTTGCATAAGGATGCATAAGGGAATCGGCCACATTGAGAGAAAAGGCAAGCTTTGAACAAAATAGGAAACAAATCAAGGCTTCTAGAAGCCCTAGCTTGGCCGAGTGTCTCAATAGGAAAGAGAGGAATTTTGCTCATGAATATGTGATATTCTATAGAAGAGGAAACTACCTTATTGAAGGTGAGACCTCTCCTATAAATAGGAGCCTCATTCTTCTCACAATCAATTCATCCAAGTTTAAGAGATTTGAGAGACTCTCTCTCTAGAACTTGGCCGAAGTCCTCTTCTCTCTCTCTCTAGTTTATTTTCGGTTTTCTCTTGTCTTGGCACCTAGGTCCTCACTCGACCTAGTCTTTAGCTCTGCGACTTCGAGACTCGTTCTCAAGTCGTAGTGTTTAAAAGTGCCCACTCACTAATTCCTTCTTTTCGAGTGATTTAGTGATAGAAACTATCGTGGTTGCTCGAGTTCCCGAGGAAAGAAAAGAGAGACGTGCTGCGAGGGGAGACGAACGTTGCCAACCTTCCAAAGGCTCATCAACGTTCAAGCATCAAAAGGTTAGTAATTTTTATAGCTCATATTAGTTTTTATTTACATGCATATGCTCTTGTCTAGGTTAGTAAAAACTAGTTTTACTTAAAAAGAAAATTTTTAAAATTCCGCCGCTTAACGAAGCGTTAAACTTTTTCTCAAACCCTAGATCGATTCCAACACAGTCTTCATACATAGATCACTGACAAAAGAATTTGAAAAAGAAATACGAATTCCATTCTTCATAAACTTTAAATAATAATCTTGCTCTAAAAGTTGAGCAACAGATATTAGGTTTTTCCCAAAGGAAGGAACATAATAAACATTATTCAAATTTAAAGTGCAATCTTCAAAAGATAGCGTCACGGATCCCACAGCCTTCGCAGACACCACGCTCCCATCACCCCACTTGAAGCAGAAGTCGTCATCCTCTAAGCTTTTGCTTTTCCTAAAACCAGTTAAGGAGCAACAAATATGGTTAGTAGCAGCAGAGTCAATAATCCACGATGATACATTATCAGCTACTAAACATGCTTCAGTAATAAGTACAATACCTTTTACTTTGGTTTTGAGGTAGGCAGGACAGTTCCTACGCCAGTGACCAGGCTCATTGCAGTGGTGGCATTTGTCGTTAGACTTATCCACCTTCGGAGCCTTTGGCGCCTTCTTCTTCGTTTGAACCTTAGGTTGGTTCTTCTTCTCGGCCTTGCGAGGTCTCTTCTTAGATCCAGAGGTGGAGGCAGTAGCATGTACCTCTCCTAGAGCCCTCTTTTTTTTAGTGAGTGCCTCAGCGGTTTGAAGTTCCTTCATGAGCTCGGTAACAGTGTACTCTAGCTTGTTCATGGAGTAATTCAGTTTGAACGTATCAAAGGTTTTGGGGAGAGTTTCCAAGATCATATCTATTTTAGTCTCCCCATCAATCTCAGATCCAAGGATCTCCATTTCGTTTAGATAGCTAATGATCAGCATAATATGATCTCTAACAGGAGTCCCAGCCTTCATGCGACAGTTCATAAACTGTCGGACCGCTTGTTGCCTAGCTTGACGTCCTTGCCCTCCAAACATCTCATGGAGATTGTAGAGCATATCGGTGGAAGTTTCGTAATCACGATGTTGTTGTTGCAACACATTGTTCATAGATGCCAGAATATAGCACCTCGCAATCTCATCGGATCGAAGCAAGGCCGCCAGGGCGTCTTTTTCCTCTTGCGTCGAATCTTCATTCGTTTGAGGACAGGGGGTGGTGAGAACCCATTTGTGCTTGTCGACAGTAAGTACTATGTCGAGGTTACGTTTCCAGTCGACATAATTGTCGCCTTCGAGTTTGTTTGAGGAAAGAATGGTTGAGAGAGGGTTGAGAGACATTTTGCCTATAAAAGTTGAAACAAGTTTATGATTAGTCTTTGGTTTAGGATTTAAGTTTTTAAACATTTGATAAAATCCAAAGGTGTTATAAACCAAACGATAATTTACTCCTTCGAGGGAAGGCCGCAAAAAATCTCTATTTATAAGTAAATGACACATCATTAATGCTTAGTCAAGATGTCAATACACCAATTTTGACCAGCCACCTTTTAAATTGGTTTGATCACTCACATCCTTTCGCAGGGCCTCGAGGGAGGATTACTAGGGATTGAGTCTAAGTGTGTAACCAACCACTTAGTCCAAAAGATTGACTTTGAAAAACAATCCGCCGAGGGGAGGTCTTGTCTCATTGTCTCACTTTCGTATTTAGCTCATTGAGCAATGATCAGTGCAAAGCGCCCTTGAGTACTCTCATTAAAGAGAGGGCCACGAGGGTGACTCTTAGTCTGGCGACACTTGCACTTTTCATTAGTGTTGGAGATCGTGGGTTACAAACAACAAGTATAACCCTCCCACTTAGTTTTTGGAGTTGGTACATCGACTCTTATAAGTTCGAAAACGGTTTTCCTAGTTATAGAGCGATAGAGCGGACAACTAGAAAAGAATCCTAGATTTTCATGTTCAGAGCAGTGTTAGTGCATAAAGGCACAAGGGACATACTCGGATCTTTTCCTATTTTCTATTTCGGGAAAGTGCATGAGGGAAGTGTGAACTTCAACTCACTCGAACACTTGAAAGTTTGAGATTACACATCTTTTTATTTTTCGGCTTGTCTACAAGGAGACCTCCCACTCAAATTTTCAAGAGCATATAGATTTTGAACATATGTGATATAGATATAGTTTTGAAAACTTATTTGATTTGGATGACAAAATATTTTCAAGTTTGAAAATGAAAACGGTTTTTCAAAATTCAAACTAGTTTTGTAAAAATTCAATTTCAAGTTAAATGTTCAAAATTCAAAATATTTTAATCTTACACATCATGTTTATGATCTTATGAAAAACATTTTTTCTCAAGAAATTTTATCATTAGAGTTCTATAACTCATGGTAGTGGGGCTGAAAATCCGGAATTCTAAAAAACTGGACTTTCGGAACAGCCGCGCACCTCGGAGTAAAATCGCCATAACTGGCGGCTCCGATGTCCTTTTCACCCAAAACCGGTGGAATTCGAAAGAGGACAGACAGACCTTTAATTTAATTCAAGAATCATTAAATTTAGATTTTTGAGCAGAGAGTTATACGACTTTTACTGCGGGTTTTACTCCAGCTCAAAAAAATAGAAATAATTAAAGTTCGGTCTTTTTAGGTGCGAAAACGAATCGAGTGTAACGGAACGTTTTAGGAAGTTGTTAAAGCTTTTATTTGTGTTTTATTAGCAAGGTAATAACATGATATAAAAGAAATAACAACAAGCATAAAACGATTCAAGTAAATAAAAGAAACTAGCAAGACAATATAACTAGTCACAAAATTTACTCGAAATTTTCTCAAACTTTTAAAACACGTTTTTCAATATAAAAAATTAAAAACTTTTAGAACTGATTCTAATGTGTTTTAATAACATCCCAAACTCATAGAAAAACAACATGATTTTTAATTTAAAGGCAAGAGCAATAAATTAAAAAAAAAAATCTAAGAAAACAATTCTAACTTGTCACAAAATTAGTAAACTTTCGAAAACAATTTTCAAGCTCATAATTTTAAATACATGTACATGCATATCTTTGACCATTGCTCTGATACCATTTGTTGGAATTGATCTAGGGTTTAAGAAAAAGTTTAACGCTTCATTAAGCGGCGGAATTTTAAAAATTTTCTTTTTCAAGTAAAACAATTTTTACTAACCTAGACAAAGAGCAAGCACAAGTACATAAAAACTAATATGAGCATAAAAGATTACTAACCTTTTTAGAAGCTTGAACGTTGAGAAGCTTTTGGAAAAGGTTGCAACGTTCGTCTCCCTCGCAGCACGTCTCTCTTCTTTTCCTCGTTAACTCGAGCAACCACGAAAGTTTCTATCACTAAATCACTCAAGATAAAAAGAAATTAGTGTGTGTGCACTTTTAAACACTACGACTTAAGAACGAGTCTTGAAGTCGTAGAGCTAAACACTAGGTTAAATGAGGACCTAGGTGCCAAAACAATAAAAACGAAATTCAATAGAGAGAGAGAGAGGATCGGCCAAGTCTATAGAGAGAAGCTCTCAATCTCTAAAACTTTGGATGAATGAAATGTGTGGAATGAGGCTCCTATTTATAGGAGAGGCTTTGCCTTCAATAAGGTAATTTCCTCTTCTATAGAATATCACATATTCATGAGCAATATAGCCTTATTACCTCTTTCATTTGGGCGGCCAAGGCAGCCTTCTAGAAGGCTTGGATTTGTTTCATTTTTTGTTCTTTGCCTTGCCTTTTTCTCACTTGGCCGATTCCCTTAGTGCATCCATATGCAAATTTGTTTCCTCTTTTTCTTTTGGCAAGTATCTTGATACATTCATGCACAAAATATTCTCTCTTTCTTTGGGTATGTTGGGCGCCTAAACCATCTAGAAAAGGCTTCTAGAAGCTTTTCCATTTGTTCATGACAACATGAAAAAGGCACATTAAGAATTTTCAATAAAATTCTTATGAAATGAAATTAATCCACAATGCCCAATAAATCTAATTTTTTCCGAGTGTTACTTGTCATCAAATGACCATGTCAAAAACTTTATTGACATTCAATTCATCTTATGTCTCAAAAGACAAAAATACCCTTTTGACAATTTTCGTTCTTGTTTTGACTTAGCTTCCAGTTTAACTATTCCTACTTGATGTGATTCGTGACAGTGACCTCATGGATCCAAATGAACAAAGCTTGAGCTAAATACTTGGACTCAAAAGTACACAAACCTTTTCCAAGTTTAGCTTAATGTCAACTGACTCTACTAAAGAGTTGACACTGAAAATCTCTCGGTTCAAATGAATTTATTTTCTACTCAATAATTCAACCTAATTGTAATGAGTGGATCCATAGAATATTATCAGTGATTACCCTTCATGAATATCATCAGCTAGTCAGGATTTACAAAATGACCATTTTACCCTTCTAGCTGTTATTTCCTCAACTCCTTTGTCGCTTGTGAATAAGTTAGAAACAATGTATTGACGAGGAGCTAACAAGTCACATTGTTTCATCCTAAAGAGTCAGGACACAATTTGGACACTGGCCAGTTCATTTATTCACACTCCAAGGAACAAAGCATGAGGTGATATACATTGCATTTCAGCAATCTTGTACATGAATTGCATATCTATGAGAACTTCACAAAGTTACTCATGACATTCTCACAACTTAGTATTTCACCAATAGGCCTTTTTCAGAATCACATAGTGAGTCCGAACTCTGACTTTCTCAAATGAGAATACGTAAGGTGTGAAATGGCATGTCTCATTTCAGGATTAAGGTAAGCACGATGCAATTCATACGTAGTGACTTCGAGACATAAGAGGTTAAATGGTTTGTTCTTATCTTGTCTCTAGAAGTGCACTGGTCAATTCAGTACCTTCGGAAGATACCTAGAAGAACTATAGAGTCTCCAACTCTTAATGCCCCATAACCAGACATCATAGATTCTCCTAACAATCGTACTGAGGTCAATAGTCCTTTGACCCTTAGATTGCGAATATATCGTTTTAAGCAAACTACGAAGAGTTTGTTCATGCAAATCTACATTTGTCTCTTCGTAAGTTGTTTAGTTTGTTTATGGACTAAAGACTAATGTTTCATCATAAAGCTTCAAACAGACAAGGAGGAATGAATGAACGTTTCAACTTTTTATTAATGAATAAGCAATTACAAGCAAGAGTCTTCGTGAGACTTTATTACATCAAATGTACAAAATAAAGACTACAACTCTTCTTGTGGGCACCATTGACAACAGAGTCACCAAACAGGATACTAGAAGAGATCTCCTTAGAGACGGAGTTCAAGATCCAAGAGAGAACAATATTATTGTTCCGATTCCAGGCATTGAGAAGAACAACACGAGATGCCGCAGGTTAGGAGATCGATCCATCTATGAATCCAAGCTTGTTCTTGACTGACAAGGCTATTTTCATCGATCGCGACCACGAGACGTAGTTATCTCCATTCAAGAGCTGAGAAACCAGGATGATACCTGGTGAATCTGAGTGATGGATATAGTACGCTCCAATTGGATCTTCGATCTTTGATCTCCTTCTTGTTCCCCCAGAAATCGCCGTCGATCTTGATTCCTCCACTAATTCTGGATCCGCCATCAAGCAATGAAACTATCACGCACAGAATCAAATATGAAGGAAGACGCAAAACTGATCGGAGACGATGATGAACTCGAACGAAACCATAATCGCGGAATAGCTCTGATACCATATTGCATTCGAGCTTTTTAGAATCAAGAATATATATATATATATATATATATATAGAGAGAGAGAGAGAGAGAGAGAGAGAGAGAGAGAGAGAGAGAGAGAAAAGAGATGAAGGAAAAAATATGCTTCGATTCAACAAAAAAGAATTACAACCCTCATTTATACAAAATAGTAATAACTAACTAAACTAACTTCTCCTTATCAAAACGACGATGTTTTGATAAGTGACAGAAAACAATTAAAAGCTGTCATTATACAAAAACGACAACAAACAAGAAAACGTTCATAGACGATTACTTATACACCAAGTAACCATATTAAGAGCTCTAACCAACCATCACTCTCAATATCCTGAGTACATTATTTACATGTTACATCTTTATTGACTCTTTATTTTTCTCTATTTTATTGTTAATTTTATATATAGATTTACGTTTTTTTTATATTTAAATAACAAAATATGAGCTTTTTAATATTTGATATATTTGGTAAAGGTGACCAAACAAACTCAAGAAAAGAAAAATTCTAGTGAAAAAACTCTGGTTGCAGGTAACACTTGAAGTAATTATAGAAAGAAAAAAAAAAAACTGAACTAAGGGATAAAGTGATCAATTTATTGAGGACACAATAGAAAATTGTGATTATGTAATAGATGATTAAAAAATATATATCAAGAAACTAGATTATATGATGATAATTTTATTGGCCTATTTACGAGACATGAGAAAATCTAGATTAAAAAGTTATTAATACAATTATTCCGAACTATCGAAACTCTGGGGACTCCTAAATTGCCCGTAATGTAAGAAAATTATCGACAACTGGATACACTTGGTTATTTTCAAAAGGAAACACTGAAATTCTTACGGAATAATGTCGACATTTCTAGCACTCCACGTCGAAAAGTTTGTCAAATGTTTAAGTTGATAAAATTATATTTCAAATTATCCATGTGTCTTGAAAGACCGAAACGAAACGAGTTGTTATTTTTTTAGTATTTAGAATTATTTTAAATTAAATTTAAATAGTATTACCAGTTTAAAATTTAATATTCATAATTACAATAATTTACAACATTTTTTTTAATCAAAATATCATCATAAAAATAACTCCGCTTACCCAGCTATGAATTTGTGGAACAAATTGTAATATCAGGACTTTATGCACAATTGTTATGGAGAAATATAAAAGGACAAAAAATACGTAAATTGTAGGATGATCAGCCATTCATATAAACATCTCCAGGACCCAACCACCAAACAATAATTAAAAAAACATAATATATTAAATATATGACTCACGCGATGATTGGTGGTTGGACAATGTTGCGCTTTGCTATTAGAAAGAAGTCATTAACAACTACCGAGGTATTAGTCTTCGAGTTTATTATGGTGTTTTTCCATCTTTTAATTGAAGGTTTTAATATATTTGTCGTGCTTCCGCTCCACTTTTGTAAGAAAAAAAAATTAATAACTCACGCGATGACGGCGTTGACCTCGCGTTCCCACTAAATTCAATATTGATATATATATTTAATGTATTATCCACTTTCCTTAACTTATCATTAGTTAGATAAAAAAAAAAAATTGAAAAAGAGCCTTCGTATTGAGTTTCCGTTCGGGCGACGTTCCCAAAAATCTACATTGACTTAAATTACAGCTAGCAAGAACGAAAGAAAAAAGTGTATAAATTAAGGAGTTTCTATGATATGATGTACAAAGAAATAATAAAGAGACCAAAAATGAAGAGCTACTCTGAAATCTTTTCACTGTTTCCTTATATCACCATTTCTCTTCTGTCATTGATCTCCCTCGCAGACTCGTCCGCATATAAATATGAGCCCTTCCTTCGCTGCCTCTCCCGCGACCTGTCACGAAACTCAATCCAGTCTCCGCACGACGCGTCGTACGTACCCATCTTGAACTCAACCATAATGAACCCTCGCACGCTCCTCTACACTTCATCCCAAAAGCCATTCCTCATCGTCACGCCACTTGACGCGTCGCAAGTTCAGGCTACGGTAGTCTGCGCGCGGAAGCACCGGATCGAGATCCGGACCCGCAGCGGAGGCCACGACAGCGAGGGCCTGTCGTACCTCTCGCCCACTCGCTTCGTCCTCCTCGACCTCGCGCGACTTCGGATGGTCAAAGTCAACGCGGCGAAGAAGACCGCGTGGGTCGAATCCGGGGCCACTCTCGGGGAGATCTATCACGGCGTGGCCAAGAAGAGTGACAGGCTGGCATTCCCCGCCGGGGTCTGCTACACCGTCGGCGCCGGGGGACACTTCAGCGGCGGAGGCTACGGCTATCTCCTGCGCAAGTACGGCCTCGCTGCCGACAATATCGTGGACGCTCGCATCGTGGACGCTTCCGGGAGAATCCTCAACGCCAAATCGATGGGGAAAGATCTTTTCTGGGCGATCCGCGGCGGCGGGGCGGCGAGCTTCGGCGTGGTTCTCTCGTGGAAGATCAGGCTGGTGGACGTGCCCCCTAGGGTGACCATATTCAACGTGGCAAGAGACTTGGGAGACAAGAAAACAAAGGAGATGGTCCACCGATGGCAGTCCGTGGCCCACACGCTTCCGCAAGAGCTCACCTTCTTCGTCCGAGCTCTGGCCGTGAACTCGACGATACAAGCTCAATTCTTTTCCGTTTTCCTGGGCGGAGGCGACGAGCTGTTTCGGATGATGAAGAAGAGCTTCCCGGAGCTGGGTTTGGTTATGAAAGACTGCGTGGAAATGAGGTGGATCGACGTGGCGGTTGCGGTGAACGGTTTCCCGGCGGGTTCGTCGCCGGATGTTCTGTTGGACCGGTCTCGGGCGGAAGGGAGGCCCATGTCTTTCGTGGCCAAAGCTGACTTCGTTGAGAGAGCGGTTCCGGCGAGAGCGCTGGAGAGGCTGTGGGAGACTCTGTTGGAGGACGACGAGGGAGTCAACTTCTTGCAGCTGTTTCCGTACGGAGGGAAGATGGGCGAGATTCCGGAATCCGAGATTCCTTTCCCGCACAGGAAGGGGAATCTGTACGAGCTGAGTTACATCTCGAGGTGGGACGAGAGAGGGGACTTGGGAGCCCTGCAAAGGCACACCAACTGGACCAGAAGTGTCCACGCTTACATGACCTCTTACGTGTCCCACAACCCCAGAGGCGCGTATCTCAACTACAGAGACCTCGACCTCGGCAAGAACAACGACCATGGGCCCACCAGCTTCGAGCAAGCCAGTACGTGGGCCAGGAGCTATTTCAAAGGCAACTTCGAGAGGTTGGCTGAGGTCAAGGCTGCGTCTGATCCCACTAATTTCTTCAAGAACGAGCAAAGCATTGTGCCCTTTCGGAGGCACCACTGATTGATGTCACCCACCTAAGTGCTCACTATTTATTGTTGGCTCTTTAATAATGTTTTAGCTATTCTAAATATGTTTTACCTGTATTACTTTATAAAATCTGTTGAATTATCGTTGGACGCGTGTAGAAATGAAAATACACGTTATATATAGGGTTGTAGGTTATATGTTAACGTTATGATGCCATTTCATAAAAATAAAAAAAATAAAAAAAAAATAAAAAAGAAAAGTTAAATGTTATGATGACTAGAAGTTCATTTAAAGGTGTTTGACGAGTTAGAGAATGCAGTCCTTTGATATCTCGCCATATATCAACGATGTACAGCTTATTTGCACTTTTAGTACGACATCTATACAAAAACGGAGTGAAAAAATAAACATAAATATCGACCTTAATTAATTTGTTTCCTCATTTGATGTAATATAGTCTTACGAATACTCTTACTTGTAACTGCTGAATAATTAATAAAAGTTGAAACGTTCATTCATTCTTCCTTGTCTGTTTGAAGCTTTATAATAATCTATACTCTTTAGTCTTTAAACAAACCTAACAACATATGAAGAGACAAATGTAGATTTGCATGAACAAACTCTTCATGGTTTGCTTAAAACTTCATATTCACAATCTAAGGATCAAAGGACTATTGATCTCAGTACGATTGTTAGGAGAATCTATGATGTCTGGTTATGGGGCATAGAGAGTTGGAGACTCTATAGTTCTTCTAAGTATCTTCTGAAGGTACTGAATTGACCAGTGCACTTCTAGAGACAGAATAAGAACAAATCATTTAACCTCTTTTGCCTCGAAGTCACTACGTATGAATTGCATCATGCTTACCTCAATCCTGAAATGAGACATGTCATTTCATAGCTTACGTATTCTCATTTGAGAAAGTCAGTGTTCGAATTCACTATGTGATTCTTGTTGGAATCGATCTAGGGTTTAAGAAAAAGTTTAACGCTTCGTTAAGCGGCGGAATTTTAAAAATTTTCTTTTTAAGTAAAACTAGTTTTTACTAACCTAGACAAGAGCATATGCATGTAAATAAAAACTAATATGAGCTATGGAAGTTACTAACCTTTCTTGAAGCTTGAACCTTGTAGAAGCTTTTGGAAAGTTGCAACGCTCGTCTCCCCTCGCAGCACGTCTCTCTTTCTTTCCTCGGCACCTCGAGCAACCACGAAAGTTTCTATCACTAAATCACTCGAAAAGAAGGAATCAGTGAGTGGGCACTTTTAAACACTACGACTTGAGAACGAGTCTCGAAGTCGCAGAGCTAAAGACTAGGTCGAGTGAGGACCTAGGTGCCAAGACAAGAGAAAACCGAAAATAAACTAGAGAGAGAGAGAAGAGGACTTCGGCCAAGTTCTAGAGAGAGAGTCTCTCAAATCTCTTAAACTTGGATGAATGAATTGTGAGGAAATGGGGCTCCTATTTATAGGAGAGGTCTCACCTTCAATAAGGTAGTTTCCTCTTCTATAGAATATCACATATTCATGAGCAAAAATCCTTCATTTCCCATTCCATGTTGGGCGCCCAAGGCTGCCTCCTAGAGGCTAGGATTTGTTTCCTTTTTTGTTCCTTGGCTTTCCCTTTTCTCACTTGGCCGAAATTCCCCATGCATGTGTGGGAAATTTGTTTCCTCTTTTTCTTTTGGCAAGTATCTAAATACATTTATGCACAAAATAAACTCTCCTATTTCTCTATAGGGTAGGCGCCCATAATCTTCTAGAAAAGGCTTCTAGAATTTTCTTCACTTGTTCATGACAACATAAGAAAAGGCCCATTTAGAATTTTCAATAAAATTCTTATGAAATGAAATTAATTCACAAGGCCCAATGATCAAGTCATGGCCGAGTGAAACATGTCACAAAATGACCTTGTCAAAAAATTTATTGACATTCATTTCATCCTTTGTCTCAAAAGACAAAAATACCCTTTTAACTATTTTCGTTCTTGTTTTGGCTTAGCTTCCAGTTTAACTATTCCTATCGATGTGATTCGTGACAGTGACCTCATGGACCCAAATGAACAAAGCTTTAGCTAAACACTTGGACTCAAAAGTTCACAAACCTTTTCCAAGTTTAGCTTAATGCCAACTGACTCCACTAAAGAGCTGACACTGAAAATCTCTCGGTTCAAATGAATTTATTTTCTACTCAAGAATTCGACCTAATTATGATGAGCGGATCCACTGAATATTATCTATGTTTACCCTTCATGAATGTCATCAGCTAGTCGGGATTTACTAAATTACCATTTTACCCTTCTAGCTGTTATTTCCTCAACTCCTTTGTCGCTTGTGAATAAGTTAGAAACAATGTATTGACGAGGAGCTAACAAGTCACATTGTTTCATCCAAAAGAGTCAGGACTCAATTTGGACACTGGCCAGTTCATTTATTCACACTCCAAGGAACAAAGCATGAGGTGACATACATTGCATTTCAGCAATCTTGTACATGAATTCCATATCTATGAGAACTTCACAAAGTTACTCATGACAGACTCACAACTTAGTACTTCACCAATAGGCCTTGTTCGGAATCACATAGTGAGTCCGAACTTTGACTTTCTCAAATGAGAATACTAAGGTGTGAAATGGCATGTCTCATTTCAGGATTAAGGTAAGCATGATGCAATTCATACATAGTGACTTCGAGACATAAGAGGTTAAATGGTTTGTTCTTATCTTGTCTCTAGAAGTGCACTGGTCAATTCAGTACCTTCGGAAGATACCTAGAAGAACTATAGAGTTCCTAACTCTCAATGCCTCATAACCAGACATCATAGATTCTTCTAACAATCATACTGAGGTCAATAGTCCTTTGACCCTAAGATTGCGAATATATCGTTTTAAGCAAACTACGAAGAGTTTGTTCATGCAAATCTACATTTGTCTCTTCGTAAGTTGTTAAGTTTGTTTATGGACTAAAAGACTATGGTTTTATCATAAAGCTTCAGACAAGGAAGATTGAATGAACGTTTCAACTTTATTAATGAATGAATAGGCAATTACAAGCAAGAGTCTTTATGAGACTTTATTACATCAAATGTTCAAAATAAAGACTACAACTCTTCTTGTGGGCACCATTGACAACAAACTCCCACTTGACTCAAAGAAGGTGTGTGTAGTCCTTCATGCCTAATCCCTCACGATGTTGGTCGAAGACCTTGTTCGCTAGGGCCTTGGTGAATGGATCTGCGAGGTTGTCCACCGTTGAGATCTTCTTCACTTCCACGTCTCCGCGCTGCACGATCTCTCGAATCAAATGGTATTTCCTCTCAATATGCTTAGAGCGCTTATGGCTTCTAGGTTCCTTTGAGTTAGCGACAGCCCCACTATTATCACAATAAAGGGTCATGGGGTCGTCGACGTTTGGAACAACTTCCAAATACTTAAGGAATTTTCTAAGCCATACAGCCTCTTTGGATGCTTCACAAGCAGCCACATATTCTGCTTCCATTGTGGAGTCAGCAATGCAAGATTGCTTAATACTCCTCCACACGACAGCTCCACCATTAAGGATGAACACAGATCCCGAAGTGGATTTCCTGGAATCCTTATCCGCTTGAAAATCGGAGTCGGTATATCCCGTCATAGCCAGGTCAGTACCTGAGTATGTAAGCATCAAGTTCCTAGTTCTTCGAAGATACTTAAGAACATGCTTAACAGCAATCCAGTGCTCGGGTCCAGGGTTGGATTGGAAACGACTAACTACGCCAACGGCGAAACATATATCAGCTCGGGTGCAAAGCATAGCATACATGAGGCTTCCTACGGCAGAGGCGTAAGGAATTTTCCTCATGTCTTCAATCTCTTGTGCAGTCTTGGGAGACTGGTCCTTAGAGAGTGAAACTCCATGCCTAAAGGGTGTTTGACCCCTCTTGCAGTCTTGCATCGAGAAGCGATCCATCACCTTATCAATATAAGATGCTTGAGAGAGCGACAGGGTCCGGTTTTTCCTATCTCGAAAGATTTGGATTCCCAGAATGTACGCGGCTTCTCCTAGATCCTTCATATCGAATTGCTTTGCTAGCCAGACCTTAACCTCAGATAACTTACCCACGTCATTACCAATGAGTAGTATATCATCGACATATAGTACCAGAAACACAACTTTGCCTTCGTGTATTAACTTGTAAACACAAGGCTCATCTATTGACTGTTCAAAGCCGAAGCTCTTTACAGTTTCATCGAATCTAATATTCCATGACCTAGATGCTTGCTTTAGTCCATAAATGGATTTAAGCAACTCACAAACCTTGGTCTCTTGACCTTTATCCACGAAACCGTCTGGTTGAGCCATGTAAATGCGCTCGTCAAGATTGCCATTCAGAAAGGCTGTCTTGACATCCATTTGCCAGATCTCATAGTCGAGAGCTGCAGCTATGGATAGGAGTATGCGGATGGATTTAAGCATCGCGACTGGCGAGAAGGTTTCTTCATAGTCAATCCCTTCTTGTTGGGTATAACCCTTCGCCACAAGTCGTGCTTTGAACGTCTCAACGTTCCCATCAGGACCCCTTTTCTTCTTGTATATCCACTTACACCCTACGGGTTTAATCCCTTCAGGAAGGTCTACAAGTTTCCAGACTTTGTTGACATACATCGAGTGCATCTCAACTTTCATGGCGTCAAGCCAAAGGTTTGATTCAGAACAAGCCATTGCTTGGCTATAGGAAACAGGATCATCCATGTCAGAGACGGCTACAAGAGAGTCTCCATAAGACATGTACCTGTCAGGCTTTTGAGTAGCCCTCCCACTACGTCGAAGTACTACTTGACGAGATTCTGATGAGTTAGGTTGTGTTTCAGTTGGGGTAAGAACAGTTCTTACAGATGAGGTAGAAGCTTCCTCACCCAACTTTTCTTCAAGCACAATTTTGCTTCTAGGTTTCGCATCCTTCATAAAGTCCTCCTCAAGGAAACGAGCATTCGTGCTAACGAAAGTCTTATCGTCCTCGGGACTATAGAAAATGAAACCTTTGGTTTCCTTTGGATATCCTACAAACAGGCACAATTCTGACCTACTAGCCAACTTGCTAGTCTTTTGCCTTAGCACATGTGCAGGGCAACCCCAAATTCGGATGTGGCCCAAACTTACTTTACGGCCAGTCCATCTTTCATAAGGAGTACCAGGAACCGTTTTAGACGGAACTTGGTTCAGAATGTAAGCGGCTGTTTCGAGGGCATATCCCCAAAAGGAAAGCGGGAGTGATGAGTAACTCATCATCGATCTAACCATCTCCATAAGAGTTCGGTTTCTTCTCTCTGACACTCCGTTTTGTTGAGGTGTGCCAGGTGCGGTAAGCTGAGAAGCAATACCTTCTTCTTTAAGAAAGTCGTCGAACTCTCCAGACATATACTCACCACCTCGATCAGATCGAAGGGTTTTGATCACTTTGCCAGTTTGCTTTTCCACTAAAGCCCTAAAGACCTTAAATACGTTAAAGGTCTCGGATTTGTGTTTGAGCAAATAGACAAACCCATATCGTGAGTAATCATCAGTGAAGGTAACGAAGTATTCGTATCCTCCACGTGCCTGTTGGCTGAGCGGACCACATACATCAGAATGTATTAGTTCCAGCAACTCAGTGGCTCTTCGACCTTTATCAGAGAAAGGTCGCTTAGTCATTTTTCCTTCTATGCAGGATTCACAAGTAGGTAGTGAACCTATTGCAGAGGCTTGGAGTGGACCATCCCTCACAAGTCTCTTAATCCTTTCTAGACTGATATGACCAAGTCTTAAGTGCCATAGGTGTGTTGATTTTGTTAGATCGGAGGATTCAGAAAGTTTGATCCTCTTTGGCTCCCTAATTAGATCATTATCTATTTCGGTGTCTAAAAGAGAAGGTTGAGTGGGATAGATGTAGAAAAGAGCATTCTTCATACATGCATCAGTGACAAAAGAATTATCAGGAAACGAAATACGAATTCCATTCTTAATGAACTTTAAACAATAATCTTGCTCACGAAGACGAGCAACGGATATTAAGTTCTTCCCAAAGGTAGGAACAAAATATACATTATTCAAGTTTAAAGTGCGGTCTTCAAAAGACAGCGTCACAGATCCCACAGCCTTTGCAGACACCAGGCTCCCATCACCCCATTTGAAACAGAACTCGCCTTCCTCTAAGCTTTTGGTTTTCTTGAAACCATTCAAGGAACAGCAAATATGGTTAGTAGCAGCGGAGTCAAGAATCCACGTTGATACATTATCAGCTACTAAGCATGCTTCGGTAACTAGTACAATACTATGTTCCTTTGCTTTGAGATAGGCGGGACAGTTCTTTTTGTCGGCCTTGTAAGGTCTCTTCACAGTTTCAGAGGCGGAGGCTTTTTGCTCAGTAGCATGTGCCTCTCCTTGATTCCTCTTTCTCTTAGTGAAACCTACAGCAGTGTGAAGTTCCTCCATAAGCTTGGTAGCAGTGTACTCTAGCTTGTTTATGGAGTAGTTCATCTTGGAGGTATCAAGAGACGCGGGGAGAGTTTCTAAGATCATATCTATGAGATTCTTCCCATCAGTCTCAGATCCTAGGATTTCCATTTTATTTAGAAAACTAATGATCAGTATCATAAAGTCTCTAACAGGAGTCCTAGCCTTCATATGACAGTTCATAAACTGTCGGACTGCTTTTTGCCTTGTTTGACGCCTTTGCCCTCCAAAACTCTCAAGGAGATTGTAGAGCATGTCAGTGGCAGTCTCGATGTCACGATGTTGCTTGTTCAGCATATTGTTCATAGATGCTAAGATATAGCACCTCACAATCTCATCGGATCGAAGCCAGGCCGCTAAGGCGTCATTGTCCTCTTGAGTTGAATCATCATTCGTCAGAGGAGGACACGGGGTGGTGAGTACCCATTTGTGCTTGTTAACGGTAGGTATTATGTCGAGGTTATGTTTCGAATCTATGTAGTTTTCGTTTTCGAGTTGGTTCGAGGAAAGAAAGATAGAGAGAGGGTTGAGAGACATATTGCCTATATAAGTTGAAACAAGTTTATGATTAGTCTTTGGTTTAGGATTTAAGTTTCATTAAGACTTTTGTAAAATCCAAAGGTGTTATGAACGAAATGACACTTTACTCCTTCGAGGGAAGGCCGCAACGAGTCTCCTTTCATAAGTAAATGACTCATCATTAATGCATAGCCAAGATGTCAATACATCAATTTTGACTAGCCACCTTGTAAATTGGTTTGATCACTCACATCCTTTCGCAGGGCCTCGAGGGAGGATTACTAGGGATTGAGTCTAAGTGTGTAACCAACCACTTAGTCCAAAAGATTGACTTTGAAAAACAATCCGCCGAGGGGAGGTCTTGTCATCATCGTCTCACTCTCGAACGTAGCTCATTGAGCAATGATCAGAGCAAAGCGCCCTTGAGTACTCTCATTTAAGAGAGGGCCACGAGGGTGACTCTTAGTCCGGCGACACTTGCACTTTTCATTAGTGTTGGGGATCGTGGGTTACAAACAACAAGTATAACCCTCCCACTTAGTTTTTGGAGTTGGTTCATCGACTCTTATAAGTTCGGAAACAAATTTCCTAGTTAGAGAGCGACAGAGCGGACAACTAGAAGAGAATCCTAGATCGACATGTTCAGAGCAGTATTAGTGCATAAAGGCACAAGGGACATACTCGATCTTTTCCTATTTTCTATTTCGGGAAAGTGCGTGAGGGAAGTGTGAACTTCAACTCACTCGAACACTTGAAAGTTTGAGATTACACATCTTTTTATTTTTCGGCTTTGTCTACAAAGAGACCTCCCACTCAAAATTTCAAGAGCATATAGATTTTGAACATATGTGATATAGATATAGTTTTGAAAACATTTTGAAAACTTATTTGATTTGGATGACAAAATATTTTCAAGTTTGAAAGTGAAAACGGTTTTTCAAAATTCAAACTAGTTTTGTAAAAATTCAATTTCAATTAATCTTTCAAAAATCAAAACTTTTAATCTTTACACATCATGTTTATAATCATATGAAAAACATTTTTGCTCAAGAAAATTTTCTCATTAGAGTTCTATAACTCATGGTAGTGGGGTTTGAAAATCCGGATTTCTAAAAAACTGGAGTTTCAGACAGCCGCGCACCTCGGAGTAAAATCGCCATATCTGGCGGCTCCGATGTCCTTTTGAGCCGAAACCGGTGGAATTGGACAGAGGACAGACAGAGCTTTAATTTGATTCAAGAATCATTAAATTTCCATTTCTGAGCAGAGAGTTATGCCGCTTTTAATGCGGGTTTACATTCCAGCTCGAAGAAAAAGAAATAAATTAAAGCTTTGTCCTTTTAGGTGCGAAAAAGAATCGAGTGTAACGGAACGTTTTATGAAGTTGTTTAAAGCTTTTATTTGTGTTTTATTAGCAGGGTAATAACATAGAATAAAAGAAATAACAACATGCATAAAACGATTCAAGTAAATAAACGAAACTAGCAAGAAAATAAAACTAGTCACAAAATTTACTCGAAAAATCTCAAACCTTTAAAACACGTTTTTCAATATAAAAAATTAAAAACTTTTAGAACTGATTCTAATGTGTTTTAACATCATCCCAAACTCATAGAAAATCAACATGGTTTTTAATTTAAAGGCATGAGCAATAAATTAAAAAAAAATCTAAGATTACAATTCTAACTTGTCACAAAATTAGTAAACTTTTGAAAACGATTTTCAAGCTCATAATTTAAAAACATGCACATGCATTCCTTTGACCATAGCTCTGATACCATTTGTTGGAATCGATCTAGGGTTTAAGAAAAAGTTTAACGCTTCGTTAAGCGGCGGAATTTTAAAAATTTTCTTTTTAAGTAAAACTAGTTTTTACTAACCTAGACAAGAGCATATGCATGTAAATAAAAACTAATATGAGCTATGGAAGTTACTAACCTTTCTTGAAGCTTGAACCTTGTAGAAGCTTTTGGAAAGTTGCAACGCTCGTCTCCCCTCGCAGCACGTCTCTCTTTCTTTCCTCGGCACCTCGAGCAACCACGAAAGTTTCTATCACTAAATCACTCGAAAAGAAGGAATCAGTGAGTGGGCACTTTTAAACACTACGACTTGAGAACGAGTCTCGAAGTCGCAGAGCTAAAGACTAGGTCGAGTGAGGACCTAGGTGCCAAGACAAGAGAAAACCGAAAATAAACTAGAGAGAGAGAGAAGAGGACTTCGGCCAAGTTCTAGAGAGAGAGTCTCTCAAATCTCTTAAACTTGGATGAATGAATTGTGAGGAAATGGGGCTCCTATTTATAGGAGAGGTCTCACCTTCAATAAGGTAGTTTCCTCTTCTATAGAATATCACATATTCATGAGCAAAAATCCTTCATTTCCCATTCCATGTTGGGCGCCCAAGGCTGCCTCCTAGAGGCTAGGATTTGTTTCCTTTTTTGTTCCTTGGCTTTCCCTTTTCTCACTTGGCCGAAATTCCCCATGCATGTGTGGGAAATTTGTTTCCTCTTTTTCTTTTGGCAAGTATCTAAATACATTTATGCACAAAATAAACTCTCCTATTTCTCTATAGGGTAGGCGCCCATAATCTTCTAGAAAAGGCTTCTAGAATTTTCTTCACTTGTTCATGACAACATAAGAAAAGGCCCATTTAGAATTTTCAATAAAATTCTTATGAAATGAAATTAATTCACAAGGCCCAATGATCAAGTCATGGCCGAGTGAAACATGTCACAAAATGACCTTGTCAAAAAATTTATTGACATTCATTTCATCCTTTGTCTCAAAAGACAAAAATACCCTTTTAACTATTTTCGTTCTTGTTTTGGCTTAGCTTCCAGTTTAACTATTCCTATCGATGTGATTCGTGACAGTGACCTCATGGACCCAAATGAACAAAGCTTTAGCTAAACACTTGGACTCAAAAGTTCACAAACCTTTTCCAAGTTTAGCTTAATGCCAACTGACTCCACTAAAGAGCTGACACTGAAAATCTCTCGGTTCAAATGAATTTATTTTCTACTCAAGAATTCGACCTAATTATGATGAGCGGATCCACTGAATATTATCTATGTTTACCCTTCATGAATGTCATCAGCTAGTCGGGATTTACTAAATTACCATTTTACCCTTCTAGCTGTTATTTCCTCAACTCCTTTGTCGCTTGTGAATAAGTTAGAAACAATGTATTGACGAGGAGCTAACAAGTCACATTGTTTCATCCAAAAGAGTCAGGACTCAATTTGGACACTGGCCAGTTCATTTATTCACACTCCAAGGAACAAAGCATGAGGTGACATACATTGCATTTCAGCAATCTTGTACATGAATTCCATATCTATGAGAACTTCACAAAGTTACTCATGACAGACTCACAACTTAGTACTTCACCAATAGGCCTTGTTCGGAATCACATAGTGAGTCCGAACTTTGACTTTCTCAAATGAGAATACTAAGGTGTGAAATGGCATGTCTCATTTCAGGATTAAGGTAAGCATGATGCAATTCATACATAGTGACTTCGAGACATAAGAGGTTAAATGATTTGTTCTTATCTTGTCTCTAGAAGTGCACTGGTCAATTCAGTACCTTCGGAAGATACCTAGAAGAACTATAGAGTTCCTAACTCTCAATGCCTCATAACCAGACATCATAGATTCTTCTAACAATCATACTGAGGTCAATAGTCCTTTGACCCTAAGATTGCGAATATATCGTTTTAAGCAAACTACGAAGAGTTTGTTCATGCAAATCTACATTTGTCTCTTCGTAAGTTGTTAAGTTTGTTTATGGACTAAAAGACTATGGTTTTATCATAAAGCTTCAGACAAGGAAGATTGAATGAACGTTTCAACTTTATTAATGAATGAATAGGCAATTACAAGCAAGAGTCTTTATGAGACTTTATTACATCAAATGTTCAAAATAAAGACTACAACTCTTCTTGTGGGCACCATTGACAACAATTCTGAACAGGACCTATTGGTGAAGTACTAAGTTATGAAGATGTCATGAACTACTTTGTGAAGATCTCATAGATATGGAATTCATGTAGGAGATTGCTAAAATGCAATGTATATCTCTTCATGATCTCATAGTCATGACTCTTTTGGATGAATCAATGTGACTTGTTAGCTCCTCGTCAATACTTTGTTTCTAACTTATTCACAAGCAACAAAGGAGTTGAGGAAATAACAGCTAGAAGGATAAAATGGTAATTTTGTAAATCCCGACTAGCTGATAATATTCATGAAGGGTAAACATGGATAATGTTCAGTGGTCCACTCATCACCATTTAGTTGAATTCTTGAGTAGAAAATAAATTCATTTGAACCGAGAGATTCTCAGTGTCAACTCTTTAGTGGAGTCAGTTGACATTAAGCTAAACTTGGAAAAGGTTTGTGAACTTTTGAGTCCAAGTATGTTAGTTCAAGCTTTGTTCATACTTGAGTCGACCCAACATTTCAGCAGACAAAGCTTAGCCCGTGTGTGCTAGGGAAGCCTAGGTCAGACACGAGATCCACTTCTCCACCTATTGTCAGAAACACAACTTTGGTATTGGAATGCGTTTACACCTTCCGAAGCGAATGGACCACCATGTCCAAAAGACCGTTGGTCACGAGGCGAGAAAGACCACCCTCACGGTGTTGTGTTAATGTTGGAGACCTTACACACTCAATATACTTTTAGTATTTTAATTTTCCTAGCATTAAAATTAATCTAGGTGATCCACTTGAGTTAACTAAATCTTATTAAAAACTCGAGTGTTTCTAATCTACCCTTAAAAGCATAAGTTTCGATGTAGGTTAGTTATTAGGAATTTCGTGACATCTAGTCTTGATTATCATAATAGTATTACATCACAGAAAAGCTTCCAATTGGGAGGGAAGATATAGTCTTTTATTAACCCACCAACTTAGCTCTCATCGGCTTGGTGACAAAACTTTCCGATCTGTTCAACTCATTCATTAATTAACTATCCTAATCATATTAGATAATTTCAAATGAATGAAAGCCCATGATAACCCACGACACAAGTTCTAAGTTACATCAAGCATGATAAAGCAATTAAATAAACAAGCATAATAAGCAAGCATGGTTTGATTCCGTTTGATTTATCCAATTTGACTCTTAATAAATAAAAAGAGATGAACCCAATATCAAATTGGTCCATGGATAGAATATGGACCCATATCCATGTCCCAATAATAAATCAATATCAAATTATTTATTTTTCATTCAAACCATTATTAATCACATGAACGAATCGATTAATAAAGTAAATCATCTAGCTCTGATACCAATTGTTGTAATTATGTGCTCACATTGATAACCTTATAAGTTGCGAAATAAATTAATTACACTAACATGAGCTAATTAAATGTATGGTTATCTAACAAGATCTAGATTTACTTATTAATTAATTAATGAACGCATTCAAACATGTCAAGCAACCAATAAGAACAAAGAACAAGGTTCATACAGAACTTATACGGATTGGGCTCACGAACATAAACTTCTAGCTTTCACAATCCATCTTCAAATGCCTTAATCTCCTTCTTCAGGCTTTAAGGTCATCGTCTTTGAATGCCTTGATCTCCTTCTTCAAGCTTTCAGATACTCGTACTCCTCTTGATGACACCGTAGTCTTCCGAAACGTAATCTCCAGACGATTAAAGAAATACGACATGGGACCACACTCATTTATCTCACACAATCAAGAAACAAATGTTATTTCAATATCTCACTCTTATTTTCTAGGAACGGAATAGAGCAATTCCAAGGGGTAGAGAAAGAGAGAATCGGCCACACACTTGTGTTGGACGAATTTTTGGACTTCCAAAAGCTTGAATTTTCTCTTCTCATGAACCACCTATTTATAGTAGTGCAAATGATATATTCTTGGTAGTTTCCAAAATATATTATTTCATTTTATTGTGTTCACACTAGTGAATCAAAACTTGGCTCTTGGATCTTATCTCATGATTCCTACTTTCTCTCTTAGCCATCAGATCAATATCTATGAGATTTTTATTTCATATTTAAATAAAGAATATTCAATTATGATAGAATAAATGAAATATCTTATTTCCTTTTAAATATTATTCTCTCCAAATATTCATGAGAGAGAATAAATAACAATATCTTATTTCTTTTTTAAATATTATTCTCTCATAATATTCATGAGAAAGAATAAATGATACTATCTTATTTCCTTATAAATATTTTTCTCTCTCCTTTATTAAAACAACTAAAGAGAAAATATTGGTAACTACCGATAATTAGCATGGACGAATTTTGGCACACGGCCAAGGAGGAAATTCGCGCAAATCTTGTGTCGGGATCCTCAAAAAATCATCCACCTCATTATGTGCAAGGTCTAATTGTTTAAAACGCAATTAATTATTTATTTACTTGCTCTAACAATAAACAAATAAGTAATTGATTAATTATTTACTTGATCAAACAATAAATAATTAATACTACCATAAATAATTATTTAATTATGCAAATACCCATATATCAGAATTGATGTTGCAAATCACAATTACATCTAGTTAGATTATAATAATGAAACACATTATTAATAGAGGTTCTTTATTCGTCTTATCGAAGCCGAATCGGGGACTATAGACTTTGTAATAGAAGCTTAACAAATCCGATGAAAAGACGAAAAAGTCATTTTTCTTTTCCACATCGATTTGTCTAATCTTGGTCAGACTCCACCTAGGTAAGCGAAGATTAAACTCTCCTTTATACTAGAATTATATTTACTCATCGTGACGAGTATCCACTGATCTAGTCAGTACGTGATCAAGATCCTCCAGGTTCAATCGAGAAAGGTCAATTAATCCGTTATACCTTTCTTGATACATATATACCCTAAGCATTGTTGATTTCCCAACGAAAGATTCTTCCGAACGTACATACTTCGGAAGTGCCGACAGTCTATCGGTTCTGGAATCAACCCTTAGGTGAGTGAACATTGACTTCTTTCAGGAAGACTGGATTCCGTATCTGTCAACCACTTCTCACTCGAATCATGATCCGAAACTCCTAAGACATAAGCTATGATTAGCATGATAGTAGCCTTTTAGCGAATGAGTCAAAGAGTTCGCTAACATGATCCAGTGTACATGATCACTTTAGGATTTAAATCAAGTCTCATTATGACCATCATAGCGACCCCGGTTAATGTGTCGTAACGGTACTTAAACGACACATCTACAACTAAAGTCTGTCTGGATCGTACACTTACCGGTAGAATGCTCGCACGTCGTGATCAACCTTCACTAGTGTTCCACATATATGACTTTAGATACAGCAGTCCAGGCATGTATCAGTCATCAACCATATTTTAACAACACCGCTCGAACTCAGGTGCCGAGCACGTGACTCAGTTTAATACGGATGCTATGGATGATAGTTGCTATTGATTCTGATATTCAGACCTCAACCCACTAATCATATGATGCTAATAAAGTAAACCATTATTCAATTTAGTAATCATTTTTTTATTATCTCTCGTGTCCTAACAATTGCGTCAAGATCTCACCGCTTTTTTGTCGAATGGACAAGAGGTACGTCTTGGATTGCTTTTGTGCCACGAGCGTGGTGAATTGGGTGAGGAACGCCTCTCGGAGAGCTTGAAAAGATTGAATGCTTCTAGGTCTCAGACTCTTAAACCACTTAAACTGGATCCGGTGAGGGTCAGGCTGAAAGACTGGCATAGGGTGGTGTCGAATTGCCCTTGCATAGTCATCCATGTTTCGTAGTGTTGGATATAAAAGTTTGGGTTGGTTCTTCCATCGTACGGGGCAATCGTGGGTAGCTTGAAATTCTCGACGCAGGGTTTTGCTAGGACTTGGAACAGAGAACGGTGAATATGACTCCTCTATTCCGTCGTACGGCCTTTGGCCCCCATGACCTTGATTCCCTCATTTCGATGATCTAGTTTTGGAAGCATTGGATCATGGTGACCATGTGAAGCATGTTAACAAGATTGATGGTCTACGCCACATGAGTCACTTGTCGGTGGTCATTGGACGCTTGATCCACGATATTTATGGGGGCGCGGTCCAGTGTGGCCGTGCCAAGTGCGCCTCTCTGTCAGTTCAGCCTCTGCCATAAGTCCTCGCCTCAGGAGTTTCTCTGAGCAATTAGGTGCTCTCTAAGATCCCAAATGTGCACTTGACGCCGAGGCGCGTCCCTCGGTTGGGTCATTCGGTGGGTTTCTTGACTATCGGCTCTATCGTCGTCGTTGTCGACTCTATCCCTACTGGGAGTTCGTGAGTTTTGATGTGCCGATAGATCCGCTCTCTGTTGATTTTTAGTCAGGACGACGGGGCGCGTGACTGGCTGAGGTCGGCCTCGCCGGTCTTCGACTCTCCGACATAGCCGGGGTCCGTCTTGTTGTGGTTGAAGTCATTCTCAACGTCGTAACCAAAGAGGTCGGCGATGAGCGTGCCATTCACCCCTGGCCGATCAAGGAGATCGATGAGTCTACGAGCTGTGTCTTCTCTAAGAGCATCATTGGCGTCATTGGCCGGCTCGGGGGGCTGACTTTTTGATTAATTTTTCTCTGAAATTCATGTTGGTTGTGTGTTTGGAAGTTGGATTTTTTAAATTGTTCTTCTGTTCGTGTGGATTGTTGTCTGAGATTGTTGTTGATTCTGAGTGTGTTGTTGTTAATTCTGAGTTCAGATTTGTGGTTCGTTTGATATCCGATGATGATTCAGATTTTGGCTAAGGTTTTCTCGCGTGTTTGTCTTGGCCGAGCATGACTATTTGTCTCGTGCCATGGGTTCCGTTGTTAACAAATCTGAGGATTAGAGCTTGTGTTCTAGTGTTTTGCGGAGACTCTAATTAAGTCACTTAAATTTGAGGTTTGTACGTGAATTTCTTTGTTGGGTTTGACTGGAATTATTTTCTTTGAGGCTGGTTATGTTGTTTGGTTGATTGTTCTCTTGGTTGAATCTGATTGTTGTGCTGTTCCGGATGAGTGATTTTTCTTACCGCCTCATGATATTTTCGATAAAGTTTGTTAATGGGTAGGACTCGGCCGGACGAGATGTGAATATCAAATATGGAAATGATTTATGTTGTGATGCTTCGTATTTGTTTCGGACCATAGTTTAATATGTATTTGGAGTTAGTCATTTCAGATTTGTGTAACGTTGTTTGATTATTTCGATTTCGGGTTTGAAGTTGTTGGAAATCGTTTGGTTATGAGATTATGGTTCGTTTTTTGTCAGAGTCTTGGGAATCTCTCATGTTTCAATGAGAGACCGAGAATTTGGATTTTGAGGTTCGAGTGAGTCTGAGTTGAAATTATTGGTTGACTCGATACCTATGTTTAAATTTCGCAGCTTATTCGCAAGTCGACTCGAGACAAGCAAGAGTCGGCGTGATCGAGAGCATCGAAGCCGGGAAATAGAAAGATCGGAAAAAAAGTAAATCCCGATCTAACTCATGAGTCATTAATCGCTTTGTAACGTTTAGAACTCTTGAGTTAAATCGTAGATCTAATTGTTCGGATTTATTTTAAATAATTGTGAATTATTTTAAAGACGTTCCATAATTTAATTTCAATTAATTATTTGGAATTCTCGGTTTGTATAATTTCGGATTATTATTTATTTAAGACTCGTTAAAAAAATTGTTGGAATTTTATTTCGTACTATTTCTATGGTACGAAAGCTTACGGGTCTTAAATGAGATTAATTTTCTAAAGACCAAGAAAGTAATAATAAAATTCTCGAACTCCGAACCGACTCGCAATGAATTCCAACAATGAACCTAAGTCTCTTCAACATTTTTTAATCGAATAACCAACGAAGTTTCAACTTTGGATCTTAGTTCTCTCGACGCTCCAGGACGTGCCCAAAGTCTCGAGAAGCGTGTGAAGTGAAGCGACTCCTGAAGTCAACCAGTTTCGCGGAAAAATATTTCGAGTAACTGCGGAGACCTAAGTCAACTACTTAACAAGGGAATAATTCAGTTTACGTGCATTTTATGTGATAGTAAACAAGAGTAGGTGGAAGCCTTAAAAATGAATAATCTCAAAGATTAAGGCTTCAACCGCTTTTCTTGAAAACTTAGTTCAAGTTTGCCCGATAAGTTCAAACATAGAATTGTGAAACCCAGCCTCTGCTACGTGATATTATTATCCCTTAAGTTATGCGCATGACCCGTTAGAACGGGGGAGACAGGAGAGCAGTGATCAAATCTCATATTCGAATCGAGGGTAGAAGTACCGGGAGTTGTTGTCAATGGTGCCCACAAGAAGAGTTGTAGTCTTTATTTTGTACATTTTATGTAATAAAGTCTCACGAAGACTCTTGCTTGTAATTGCTTATTCATTAATAAAAAGTTGAAACGTTCATTCATTCTTCCTTGTCTGTTTGAAGCTTTATGATAAAACACTAGTCTTTACTCCATAAACAAACTTAACAACTTACGAAGAGACAAATGTAGATTTGCATGAACAAACTCTTCGTAGTTTGCTTAAAACGATATATTCGCAATCTAAGGGTCAAATGACTATTGACCTCAGTACGATTGTTAGGAGAATATATGATGTTTGGTTATGGGGCATTGAGAGTTGGAGACTCTATAGTTTTTCTAGGCATCCTCTAAAGGTACTGAATTGACCAGTGCACTTCTAGAGACAAAATAAGAACAAACCATTTAACCTCTTATGTCTCGAAGTCACTACGTATGAATTGCATCTTGCTTACCTTAATCCTGAAATGAGACATGCCATTTCACAACTTACGTATTCTCATTTGAGAAAGTCAGAGTTCGGACTCACTATGTGATTCTGAACAGGGCCTATTGGTGAAGTAGTAAGTTGTGAGAATGTCATGAGTAACTTTGTGAAGTTCTCATAGATATGGAATTCATGTACAAGATTGCTGAAATGCAATGTATATCACCTCATGCTTTGTTCCTTGGAATGTGAATAAATGAACTGGCCAGTGTCTAAATTGAGTCTTGACTCTTTTGGATGAAACAATGTGACTTGTTAGCTCCTCGTCAATACATTGTTTCTAACTTATTCACAAGCGACAAAGGAGTAGAGGAAATAACAGCTAGAAGGGTAAAATGGTAATTTCGTAAATCCCGACTAGCTGATGATATTCATGAAGGGTAAACATAGATAATATTCAGTGGATCCGCTCATCATGATTTGGTTGAATTCTTGAGTAGAAAATAAATTAATTTGAACCGAAAGATTTTCAGTGTCAACTCTTTAGTGGAGTCAGTTGACATTGAGCTAAACTTGGAAAAGGTTTGTGAACTTTTGAGTCCAAGTTTTTAGCTCAAGCTTTGTTCATTTGGATCCATGAGGTCACTGTCACAAATCACATCGAGTAGGAATAGTTAAACTAGAAGCTAAGTCAAAACAAAAACGAGACAAGTTTTACGAAAATTTTTAAAAGGGTATTTTTGTCTTTTGAGACATAGGATGAAATGAATGTCAATAAATTTTTTGACATGGTCATTTAATGACATGAATCACTTGGCCAAAATTAATTTTATTGGGCCTTGTGGATTAATTTCATTTCATAAGAATTTTATTGAAAATTCTTAATGGGCATTTTTCATGTTGTCATGAACAAATGGAAAAGCTTCTAAAAGCCTTTTCTAGATGGTGTTGGTCGCCCACTACCCAAAAGAAAGAGAGAATATTTTGTGCATAAATGTATCAAGATACTTGCCAAAAGAAAAAGAGGAAACAAATTTCCTATGCAAGGCATAAGGAATTTCAGCCAAGGCTAAGGGAGAAACAAAATAGGAATCAAATCCAAGGGCTTCTAGAAGCCTTGTTGGCCGTGTGAGTTAAGGGGGTAATGGTCAATATTTGCTCATGAATATGTGAAATTCTATAGAAGAGGAAACTACCTTATTGAAGGTGAGACCTCTCTTATAAATAGGAGCCCAATTCTTCACATTTCATTCATCCCAAGTTTAAGAGATTTGAGAGCTTCTCTCTCTATCTTGGCCGACTCCTCTCTCTCTCTCTCTCTCTCTCTCTAGTCAATTTCGTTTTTTGTTTTGGCACCTAGGTCCTCATTTGACCTAGCGAGTTTAGCTCTTCGACTTTGAGACTTGTTCTTTAGTCGTAGTGTTTAAAAGTGCCCACTCACTAATTCCTTTTCTCTCGAGTGATTCTTGTGATAGAAACCATCGTGGTTGCTCGTGTTGCCGAGGAAAGAAGAGAGACGTACTGTGAGGGAGACGAACGTTATCAACCTTCCGAAGGCTCATCAACGTTCAAGCTTCTAAAAAGGTTAGTAAATTATTTATGCTCATAATAGTTTTTATTTACGTGTACTTGCTCTTTGTCTAGGTTAGTAAAATCATTTTACTTGTCAAAAGAAAATTTTTAAAATTCCACCGCTTGCTCGAAGCGTTAAACTTTTTCTTAAACCCTAGATCAATTCCAACAAATGGTATCAGAGCTATGGTCAAAGATATGCATGTACATGTATTTAATTTTATGAGCTTGAAAATCGTTTTCAAAAGTTTACTAATTTTGTGACAAGATAGAATTGTTTTCTTAGATTTTTTTTTTAATTTATTGCTCTTGCCTTTAAATTAAAAATCATGTTGATTTTCTATGAGTTTGGGATGATATTAAAACACATTAGAATCAGTTCTAAAAGTTTTTAATTTTTTATATTAAAAAACGTGTTTTTAAGTTTGAGAAAATTTCGAGTAAATTTTGTGACTAGTTTTCTTGTCTTACTAGTTTCTTTTATTTGCTTGAATCGTTTTATGCTTGTTGTTGTTTCTTTTATATCATGTTATTACCATGTTAATAAAACATAAATAAAAGCTTTAACAACTTCCTAAAACGTTCCGTTACACTCGATTCTTTTTACGCACTAAAATACCGAACTTTAATTATTTCTGTTTTCTTCGAGCTGGAGTAAAACCCGCAGTAAAAGTGGCATAACTCTCTGCTCAGAAATCTAAATTTAATGATTCTTAAATCAAATTAAAGGTATGTCTGTGCTCTTTCCAATTCCACCGGTTTTGGGTCAAAAGGACATAGGAGGCGCCAGTTATAGCGAGTTTACTCCGAGGTGCACGGCTGTTCCGAAAGTCCAGTTTTTTCGAAATCCGGATTTTCAGCCCCACTACCATGAGTTATAGAACTCTAATGAGAAAATTTTCTTGAGAAAAATTGTTTTTTATAAGATTATAAACATAATGTGAAAGATTAAAATGTTTTGATTTTTGAAAGTTTAATTGAAATTGAATTTTTACAAAACTAGTTTGAATTTTTGAAAAACCGTTTTCGTTTTCAAATTTGAAAATATTTTGTCATCCAAATCAAATAAGTTTTCAAAATGTTTTCAAAAATATATCTATATCACATATGTTCAAAATCTATATGCTCTTGAAAATTTGAGTGGGAGGTCTCTTCGTAGACAAGCCGAAAAATAAAAGATGTGTAATCTCAAACTTTCAAGTGTTCGAGTGAGTTGAAGTTCACACTTCCCTCATGCACTTTCCCCGAATAGAAAATAGGAAAAGATCCGAGTATGTACCTTGTGCCTTTATGCGCTAACACTGCTCTGAACATGAATTTCTAGGATTCTTTTCTAGTTGTCCGCTCTATCGCTCTATAACTAGGAAAACCGTTTCCGAACTTATAAGAGTCGATGTACCAACTCCAAAAACTATGTTGGAGGGTTATACTTGTTGTTTGTAACCCACGATCCCCAACACTAATGAAAAGTGCAATTGTCGCCAGACTAAGAGTCACTCTCGTGGCCCTCTCTTAATTGAGAGTACTCAAGGGCGCTTTGCACTGATCATTGCTCAATGAGCTAAGTCCGAAAGTGAGACAATGAGACAAGACCTCCCCTCGGTGGATTGTTTTTCAAAATCGATCTTTTGGACTAAGTGGTTGGTTACACACTTAGACTCAATCCCTAGTAATCCTCCCTCGAGGCTCTGCGAAAGGATGTGAGTGATCAAACCAACTTAAAAGGTGGCTGGTCAAAATTGGTGTATTGACATCTTGGCTAAGCATTAATGAAGTGTCATTTACTTATAAATGGAGATTTTTTGCGGCCTTCTCTTGAGGGAGTAAATTATCGTTTGGTTTATAACACCTTTGGATTTTATCAAGTCTTAAAGAAATTTAAATCCTAAACCAAAAGACTAATCATAAACTTGTTTCAACTTTTATAGGCAATATGTCTCTCAACCTTCTCTCGTTCATCCTTTCCTCGAACAAACTCGAAAATAAAAACTACGTAGATTCGAAACATAACCTCGATGTCATCCTTACCGTTAAAAAGCACAAATAGGTACTCACCACCCCATGTCTTGGCGGCCTGGCTCTGCTCCGATGAGATTGTGAGGTGCTATATCTTAGCATCAATGAACAATGTGTTGCTACAACAACATCGTGACATCGAGACTGTCGCCGACATGCTCAACAATCTCCATGAGATGTTTGGAGGGCAAAGGCGTCAAGCAATGCAACAAGCAGTCCGACAGTTTATGAACTGTCACATGAAGGCTAGGACTCATGTTGGAGACTTTATGATACTGATCATCAGTTATCTGAATAAAATGGAAATCCTAGGATCTGAGATTGATGGGAAGAATGTCATAGATATGATCTTAGAACCTCTTCTCGCATCTCTTGATACCTCCAAGATGAACTACCTCATAAACAAGCTAAAGTACACTGTTACCAAGCTTATGAAGGAGCTTCACACTGCTGTAGGTCTCACTAAGAGAATTAGAAATCGAGGAGAGGCATATGCTACTGAGCAAACAGCCTCCGCCTCTTGAATTGACAAGAGACCTCACAAGGCCGATAAAAAGAACTGTCCTGCTTATCTCAAAGCAAAAGGAACATAGTATTGTACTAGTTACCGAAGCATGCTTAGTAGCTGATAATGTATCAACTTTTGGAATCGATCTAGGGTTTAAGAAAATAATTAACGCTTCGGTAAGCGGCGGAATTTTAAAAATTTTCTTTTACAAGTAAAACCAATTTTTACTAACCTAGACAAAAGAGCAAGTACACGTAATTAAAAACTATTATGAGCTAAGAAGTTTACTAACCTTTCTTGAAGCTTGATCTTTGAGAAGCTCTTAGAAAGTTGCAACGCTCGTCTCCCCTCGCAGCACGTCCCTCTTTCTTTCCTCGGCACCTCGAGCAACCACGAAAGTGTCTATCACTAAATCACTCGAGAGAAAAGGAATTAGTGAGTGGGCACTTTTAAACACTACAACTTAAGAACGAGTCTTGAAGTCGCAGAGCTAAACACTAGGTCAAATGAGGACCTAGGTGCCAAAACAATAAAACGAAATTGAAGAGAGATGGAGAGAGAGGATCGGCCAAGTCTAGAGAGAGAAGCTCTCAATCTCTAAAACTTTGGGATGAATAGAATGAGATGAATGAGGGTCCTATCTATAGGAGAATGGTTGGCCTTGGAAAGAAGTAGTTTCCTCTTATTTTCCAAGCCTTTTTGAGCAATCTTTTATTGCCCAAATATCCTAAGTGGGCGCCTACATCAAACACATCCCCAAGGGATTAGTTTCCTCTTTTATTCCATGCCTTGCCTTTGACTCTCTCTTGGCCGAAATTCTACTTTCCTCATAGAGGAAATTTGTTTCCTCTTTTTCTTTTGGCAAGTATCTACATACATTTATGCACAAAATAATCTCCCTTTCTCTTTGGGTGTGGGCACCTATCACCTTCTAGAAGCTTTTCCATTTGTTCATGACAACATGAAAAAGGCCCAAATTCTTATGAAATGTAATTAATCCACAAGGCCCAATTAATCATATTATGGCCGAGTGTTACTTGTCATCAAATGACCTTGTCAAAAAATTTATTGACATTCATTTCATCCTATGTCTCAAAAGATAAAAATACCTTTTTGACAATTTTCGTTCTTTTTTTTACTTAGCATCCAGTTTAACTATTCCTACTCGATGTGATTCGTGACAGTGACCTCATGGACCCAAATGAACAAAGCTTGAGCTAAACACTTGGACTCAAAAGTTCACAAACCTTTTCCAAGTTTAGCTTAATGCCAACTGACTCCACTAAAGAGTTGACACTGAAAATCTCTCGGTTCAAATGGATTAATTTTCTACTCAAGAATTCAACCTAATTATGATGAGCAGATCCACTGAATATTATCTATGTTTACCCTTCGTGAATGTCATTAGCTAGTCGGGATTTACTAAATTACCATGTTACCCTTCTAGCTGTTATTTCCTCAACTCCTTTGTCGCTTGTGAATAAGTTAGAAACAATGTATTGACGAGGAGCTAACAAGTCACATTGTTTAATCCAAAAAAGTCAGGACTCAATTTGGACACTGGCCAGTTCATTTATTCACACTCCAAGGAACAAAGCATGAGGTGATATATATTGTATTTCAGCAATCTTGTACATGAATTCCATATCTATGAGAACTTCACAAAGTTACTCATGACATTCTCACAACTTAGTACTTCACCAATAGGCCCTGTTCGGAATCACATAGTGAGTCTGAACTCTGACTTTCTCAAATGAGAATACGTAAGCTGTGAAATGGCATGTCTCATTTCAAGATTAAGGTAAGCACGATGCAATTCATACATAGTGACTTCGAGACATAAGAGGTTAAATGGTTTGTTCTTATCTTGTCTCTAGAAGTGCACTGGTCAATTCAGTACCTTCGGAAGATACCTAGAAGAACTATAGAGTCTCCAACTCTCAATGCCCCATAACCAGACATCATAGATTCTCCTAACAATCGTACTGAGGTCAATAGTCCTTTGACCCTTAGATTGCGAATATATCGTTTTAAGCAAACTACGAAGAGTTTGTTCATGCAAATCTACATTTGTCTCTTCGTAAGTTGTTTAGTTTGTTTATGGACTAAAAGACTAAGGTTTTATCATAAAGCTTCAGACAAGGAAGATTGAATGAACGTTTCAACTTTTATTAATAAATAAGCAGTTACAAGCAAGAGCCTTCGTAAGACTATATGACATCAAATGTACATAAATACACACTACAACTCTTCTTGTGGGCACCATTGACAACACCGGGCCCATCAGGCGCACGCGAGGGGGGGAGGGGAGGAGAAGGGTTTGCTCCTTCCTCTCCTATAAATAGGAGGGTCCCCGTCCCCTTTTCTTCACACTGGCAGCCTTTTGGAGATTGGAAAATTCCTTTGAGTTTGAAATTTACTTTGGGCAGCCGATTTTTACCCTTTAAATGGGGAGTGAACTTTTTTCCCACGTTGATGATCCCAAGGTTGACTCTTCCTGCCCTTCCCAAGATTTTGGGAGGGCGGCCAAGGGTCCCTTTGAGGAACCCAACGGTATTCCCATTTTCGTCGAGGAAGACTCTTGCGCGGCCGATCAATGGCTCGTGGAGTTGGAGACCGACGCCGCGGCGGTTGCCGAGCCGGCGGAGCCCGAGAGCGGCCCAACTACCTGGTGCGGCCCCGAAGGGGAGGACGAAGGGTCTAAAGACTCGCATTCGACACGAATGCCCCCTTGCTCAAACAGCGAGGCGAGGTGACCGAATGCGCAGGGCTTCCCTAGGCTTCTGACTTAGAGGCCCCGGGCGCCGAACTTGCGATAGTGCCGTCCGAATCTTTCTTGGATGCAATCTACTCCGACGACCCCCTAGGGTCGGGCTCATAAGGCCTTGGAGAGGACTTGGAGGCTCCCCCTGCGATGGGGAAGGCGAAGCGTAGCGGAAAGGTGTTTGAGACGGCCAGGGCGGCCTTTGAATCTGTGGAGTCTTCGGGTTATACCTATGCGAAGTCTTTGGAATGGACTCGCCTGTACGGAGTAGGCAACTCTGTTGTCCCCGTCGGCTTAGACTACAAGGGGGTCGATGCCGCGAGCCCGCTTACCACCCGAGTATTTAGCGGGCTCCGGGAGACATACGACATCCCTCCCTCGGTGGGGCTGCTCAAGCCTGCCCCCGAGGACAGGCCCTCCCGCCCGAGGGACGGGTTAGCGGCTGTGACGATCGGGAGCCTTAGTTGTTTGCTGTGTCTCCCGTTTCCGCCGATCACCCAACGGATTCTGGCCCGGCTAGGGGTCCTTGCCTGTCAAATGATCCCGGCGTTCTATCGCATGTTGGTTACATGTTTCATTGAGTGGCACTGCCAGACTCAGCGTGCCATGACCGTGGACGACTTTCGCAATCTGGTTGCCGTCTTTCCGGCGCCGGGGCAGCCGGGTTTCCATATGGCCCGCGCTCGGGGCAACGTGAGGCCAGTCGATGATAGTGACCCGCCCAGCCGCAGGTCGTGGGTGTGGGTCTCGACAGACGCTTTCGGTGAAGCGCCTCTTCGCTTCGGTCGTCTAGCAGACTTCTCGGCGGATGAGGGGGCAGCAGAGCTTCCTTTTGTGAAGGAGATATCGGGGATGTCGGAGGCCCGTAAGGCAGGTGAGCGGTTCCGTTCCCCCGAGTTGATGGCACTTACCGGGTGGTTCCCGCCCTTTGCTCCGGGCACCGATGAGGCGCACCGGGCGAGTAGGCCGCCAAGTCTCAAGGATCATCCAGCCATTCCTACTTCTCGAGGTACTTTTGTGGTCTAGAAATCCTTTTGTTAACAGAAACCTGACCTTTGTTGTTTTACATTGTGCAGCTGCGAAGAGGCGAGCTCGGAGACTAGCTTCTGCTTCTCGGAACCCCGAGAGGATGGCGGAGATTCGCTCCAGGGTTGCTGACCGCAGGGCGAGAGAAGACCGTGTCGAGGCTGCCGGCCCGATTGAGCAAGAGCCCCGTGCCTCGTTGAAGAGGGCTTCGACCTCAGTGCCTTTCGACGAGCGGTCTGAGCCCAAGAGGGTGATCTTGATGGTGGAGCTGGAGGCGATGGAGTCCCAAGGTGACTGTTTTTGACATCTCGAGGAGTCCCCTCTGTACTGGTGGAAAGGCGTGGTGTCAAAGAGCGACATCGCCTTCTTCCAGGCAGGGGTTACTGACGCACAAAGGGTCAGTATTCTTATTCATTCTCTTGTAAGCATAGGTTCGGTTTTGACCCTTGCTTTTTGTCGTCGTAGGCGTATGCGAGAGCCGTGCGGAGCGACAAGATTCTGCATGACTTCATCCGGCGCTTGGGGGTAGCCCAGGAAGAGCTTGCTCAGACGAAAGCTAGGTTGGCTCAGGTCGAGCGAGGTTCGCACCCGGGGGCGGAACTCGAGACACTTCGAGACCAACTTCGTGAGACAAAGGTGGAACTCCAAGTTGCCCGGGATCAGCGTGATGGAGCCCAGATGTCCGTGGCCAAGATGGCGGGGGAACTGACCGAGGAACGGCGAGCTTGTGGTGGCGTCCCGATCGGCGGAGATTTTTCGCACCGAGGTTGCCGACCTCCGGAGGCAGCTGGACGCCCGGTCCGATGCCTTGGAGACGTCTCATCGTCAGTTTACTTCGAGCGAAGCAGCGCGTGTCTGGGCGGAGCGCGAGCGTGACTCTCTGGTGGTGGAGAATGCTCGCCTCTCTTCCCAGCTTGCTGAGGCGGAGCGATGAGCGTCCGACTTGCAAGATGACTACGACATAGGGACCGAGGAGGCCCGTCGAGCTGGAGCGGTGGAGTGTCGGAAGGCGACCGCAGCCGAGAACGAGGCCCGGGGGGTCACCTTTGACTTCTTCGACACCTTGTTTCCCCTACTTGATGAGGGTGCCTTGTGAGCCATGTGGCTTCCTTTATTCTCTTTATAGCGCGTATGTTTAGCGCTTTGCTTTTTCCTTTCTCAGGAATTTATTTCTTTTTCGCTCATTTGCATTTAGCGCATGTGTTATTGGATTCAGAACAGTGGCTCCTTTTTATTTATGAGATATTTTGTTGCTTTCAAGTCGAACTCTATCTCGTTTCGAGCGATTTTGCTCGCATATGCCTTCTTTGTGAGCTAACGTGACCCGGAGGACTTGTGCCCTTACCAATAGTTTTGGCGGGTTCGCGTCCCTAGTTGGGATTTGACCTCCGCTTATTTAGCGTTATGATTCGTCGTCATTTAGCATTTGAGGCGGGGAGGCGTTTGTGCCTAGTCAGGCGTTCGTTCAGCATTCGTTGCTAGGGGCAACTCGCTGCGATTGACCGACCCGTATTGAACGGTGATATCGGTACGTCGGGTTAGGCCGACGATTTAGTGTGCCTAAAGTGGCTGTGGCCCAGCGACTTTGCTTCGTGCCACTTGGTGACCGAAGAAGTCGCACCGGGTATGTTTCCGGGGGCTCCGCATTCGTGCCATAGGCGACCGAACGAATATGTTGCGCCGGGTTAGACCAGCAACTTCGAGTTCGTGCCATGGGCAACCGAACGTGAATGTTGCGCCAGGTTAGGCCGGCGAATTTTGTTCGTGCCATTGGGCGACCGAACGTGTATGTTGCGCCGGGTTAGGCCGGCGACTTTTGTTCGTGCCATTGGGCGACCGAATGTGTATGTTGCGCCGGGTTAGGCCGGCGACTTTTGTTCGTGCCATAGGGCGACCGAACGTGTATGTTGCGCCGGGTTAGGCCGACGACTTTTGTTCGTGCCATTGGGCGACCGAACGTGTATGTTGCGCCGGGTTAGGCCGGCGACTTTTGTTCGTGCCATAGGGCGACCGAACATATGTGTTGCGCCGGGTTAGGCCGGCGACTTTGAGTTCGTGCCATAGGGCGACCGAACATATGTGTGGCGGAGGGAGTGGCCCTGCCGCCTTTACCTGCGCCTTTACGCGACTTATGGCACGCCGGCTTAGGCCGACGATTTTACTCAAACCCCGTGTGTTTCGTGCCATTTGCGACCGAATGTGTATGGCTCAGATTTGGGCGTTTTAGGGTTTGAGGCAGCGCCTTTACGCGACATACATGCGTCTGGGTGACGACTTTTACCTGCGCCTTTACGCGTCTTACGGCACACCGGGAAGGCCGACGGTTTACCCGAACCCGTATGCACGAAGGGCCGTTAGGGTCCGAGCTTCTTAAGTCTGTATCCCCATGGGGGACTTAAGCCTAGATGAAAGGGGTACGCCGGGAAGGCCGACAGTTTACTCGAACCCGTATGCACGAAGGGCCGTCGGGGTCCGAGCTTCTTAAGCATGTATCCCCGTGTGTGTGCGGGGGACTTAAGCATGTATGTGGAGATTTTCGAAAGTCTGTCTTCCCGTGTGTGTGCGGGAGACTTAAGCGTGTATCTGGAATCCTAACTTCGTGCCAATTGGCAACCGAATGAGCGTCGAGTTGGGTCGGCGACTTTTCTCGAAACCGTATGCTTGACTGGCTGTCGGAGTTCGAGCTTCTTAAGCCTCTGTATCCCATGAGTGGGGGACTTAAGGTTTTGTTTTTTTTTTGCCGTGAATTTTTTAATGTACGTTGCAGGAATCACTAGCCCCCCAAGTTTTTAGTTTACAGGTCGTGCCTTGATGACTAAAAACTTAATAAAGCGGATTTTTGATGAGAGTAAGAACCTCGATCTTTATTAATTTTTGCTAATAGATAACATCCTCAAACATTGGCACATGGGCCTTATTGAATCAGGGAAATCAAAGCAGTAAAATGGAGGAGCTTAGTCAGTAGTAGTACTGCCTCAAGTGTTCGGCGTTCCATGGGTGTCGGATCGGAGTTTCGTCTGTATGTTCGATGTAATAGGTTCCGTAATGTATGACTTGTCGAACTCTATACGGTCCTTCCTAATTCGGGCCAGGACCTCGGCGCCTTGTACTTGGGTGTTTTGGAACACGCGCCTGAGTACGAGGCTGCCGACGGTAAAAATTCGCCTTTTGACTTTGGCGTTGTAGTATTTCTCAACCTTTCGCTTTTGTGCAGCGAGTCTGGTGAGGGCCTCGGATCTTTTCTCGTCGATTAGATCCAGTTTGAGGCGCATGGCCTCATCGTTTTCTTTCTCGTCGAAAGTGTCGACTCGGTAAATGGGGACCTCAGTTTCCACCGGGACCACAGTCTCAATCCCAAAGGCTAGGGAAAATAGGGTCTCTCCGGTGGCGTTTCGAACAGTCGTTCGGTAGGCCCACAAGATGAACGGTAGTTCCTCAGCCCAGGCGCCCTTTTTGGCTTCGAGCTTTTTCTTGAGGTTGCTTTCAATCGTATTGTTGACGGCTTCCACTTGGCCATTAGCCTGTGGGTGTCGCGGGGACGAGAATGTCTTGCTGATCCCTAGTTGGGTGCAGATTTCTCTAAGCCTGGCATTGTCGAATTGTGCGCCATTGTCGGTCACAATTGATGCAGGGATGTCGTGGCGGCATATGATGGACTTCCAAATGAAGTTCGTGGTGTTGGCCTCGGTGATTCTAGCCAGAGGCTCGGCTTCGACCCACTTAGTGAAGTAGTCGATAGCGACGATGGCGTATTCGTACTCTCTTAGAGCTTTGGGAAGCTTGCCGATGATGTCCACGCCCCATTTTGCAAAGGGACGTGGTACGATGATGCTACCCAGGAGAGATGGCATTTGTCGTGAAACGTTAGAGAAACGTTGACACTTGTCGCACTTTCTCGCCCAGTCGTAGGCGTTTTTTTCATTGTTGGCCAAAAATAGCCTTGTCGGAGCACTTTGAGCACGAGGGATCTCCCAGCGGAGTGGTTCATGGATTTCGCGGAGGACCTTGGTCGACTCGACGCTATTGAGGCATCGGAGCAGCGGGGTTGAGTACCCGCGCTTGTATAGGGCTTCGCCTCTCAAAACATATTTAGATGCGAGGGCTTTCAGCCTTTCGGCTTCTTTGCGGTCTTCGGGAAGTGCCCCACTTCGCAAGAAGTCCGTAAGCGGAGTCATCCAAGTTGGATGAGCGGTGCTCTCAATCGTTCCGACCTCGTCGCGTGAAACGGACGGTCGCGAGAGAGACTCGACCGGGATAGTTCCTAACCCGTCTTTGGTGATACCGTATCCGAGGCGAGCTAGAGCGTCAGCCTCGGAGTTCTCTTCTCTTGGGATCTGGATGATCTCAAACCAAGAGAAGGCATCTAGCTTGGCATTTTTTTTTTGCCAGGTAGATGATCATGTTAGGTTCTTTGGCAATGTAGCCGCCCTTAACCTGATTCACGATCAACTGTGAGTCACAGTGTATTTGTAAATTATGTACGTTGAGCTTTTGAGCGAGCTCTAGCCCCACGATAAGGGCTTCGTACTCGGCCTCGTTGTTGGAGGCTTGGAATCCGAAGTGGAGGGCTTAGCGCAACTTTTCCCGGTCGGGATTGGTTAAAATTATGCATGCGCCAGCTCCTTGTGCATTGGATGTTCCGTCTACGTGTAATTCCTAGATGGGACCCGTAGGGTCGACCTTTGTCTTTCGAGCCGACAAGTCGTCGGTCAAGTCATCTTCTGCTCTTCCCATGTCGGGAGTATAGGAGAATTCTGCCACGAAATCGGCTAGGGCTTGAGCCTTTATTGCCGGTCTCGGGTGAAACTCAATCTCGTACTCGCTCAATTCTTGGGACCAGATCGCCATGCGAGTCGATGTTCCCTTTTGAAGAGCCTTACCGATGGGGTGTCCTGTTCGGACGACGATTGGGTGAGCTTGGAAGTAGGGACGTAGCTTTTTGGCAGCTACGAGGAGAGAGAGAGAGAGAGTTTCTCTATCTCTGTGTAACGCATTTTGGCGTCGAGCAAGGCTTTTCTCACGTAACCTTATCCTCTTCGCGGATCAGCACAGCGCTCACGGCTCGTTTGGAGACGGCGAAAACGCGAGAGGGCGGCAATCCGAGCGGTCAGACTTTGGACTTCCTTGACACGTCGCGGAGATTTCATGTCAAGGAGCGCCTTGATTTGCTCGGGGTTCGCTTTGATTCCTCGCCGGCTAACGATGTAGCCTAGGAACTTCCCGGACTCGACCCCGAACACACATTTGTTGGGGTTGAGCTTCATTTTGTACCGACGGAGGATTAAGAAAATCTCCCTTAGGTTGTCTACGTGATCAGTAGCCAGTAGGCTTTTGACGAGCATGTCTTCCACGTATACTTCCATAGTCTTGCCGATTAGGTCGGCGTGCCGATTAGGTCGGCTAAGATCCGGTTTACCAATCGTTGGTAAGTAGCTCCTGCGTTTTTAAGGCCAAATGGCATGACCTTGTAGCAGTAGAGGCCGCGATCAGTGACGAAGGTCGTCTTGATCTGATCGGGCTCGTGCATTCGTATCTGGTTATAGCCCGAATATGCGTCCATGAAACTAATCAGCTCATGTCATGTCGTGGCGTCGACCAGTTGTTCGATGCGTGGGAGTGGAAAGCAATCTTTTGGGCAGGCTTTGTTAAGATCTTTGTAATCTATACAAATGCGCCACTTCCTATTAGGCTTTTTAACCATGACCACGTTGGCCACCCACTTGGGGTACTTGGCTTCTCGGATGAAGCCAGCAGAGAGAAGCTTTTCGACTTCTTCATTTATCGCTAGGTATCGTTCAGGGTTGAACACGCGTCTAGCTTGTACCTTCTCAGCGATGTTTTTATCGCCGTTCAATCGGTGCACAATCACATCGGGGTCTATACCAGGCATGTCTGCATGTGTCCCATAAAGACATCCTTAAACTCCCGAAGGAAGGACGCGAGTTGGGTTTTGATGGTGAGAGGGAGTTGTGCACTGATCTTCCCCACCTGGTCAGGCTTAGCTTCATCCAGAACGATCGAAGTGAGATCATCGGGGGTGTCAACTTTCAACCTCTCGATTTCTTCGCGCGGGTCTAGCTCCTCGAGCTGCCGTGCGTCTTTTTGATCGCACGGGTAGTCGTCTTCTAGCTGGTAGATCGTGTTAACCCTTTTTTCAGCGGGTTTGCCATCCACACCTTGGACGTAGCATATCCTCGCTTGGGTTTGATCGCCAGCCATGACGCCAATTCCCTCCTCGGTGGGGAATTTCACCAGTAGGTGATATGTGGATGTGATGGCCCTTAGTCTATTCAACGTGGGTCACCCAATGATAACATTGTAGGGTGACTCTTGGTCGACCACAAGAAAGTGGACCATGTGAACGACTTTGATTCCTCTGGTAGTTTCGAAGGTGACCGGTAAATCAATGATTCCTTCAGTCATGACCTTTTCTCCCGTGAAGCCAAACAGAGGTGTCTGGGTCAGGGGATGGGGCGGAGCCCCCCGAGCTTCATGCGCTCTAGGGTGGTCTTAAAGATTATATCACCTGCACTGCTGTTATCAATAAGAACTCTTTTCACCAGGTTGTTGGCCACTTGGGATTTAAGGACTATAGCATCATTATGTGGGTGCACAACTCGCTTGGCCTCTTCATTGGTGAATTGTATCGTCTCGTGTGGTACGGACGGAGGTTCCTCATAGGTGAGGTTAACCTGCCCGGCAAGGCCTTCTTGAGAGGCAGCCCTGAGAAGCTTTTTTCTTTGTCGGGCTTAATCCCCGTCTTGCAATCCTCCCAGTATGGTGTTGACGATGTGGAGTTGCGCATCGGCCGTAGCCGCGACCGTGGTGCAGTCGGCGTTAGTGTTGGTTCCTCCACCCTTCTCAGGTTGTGGCCTGTTGTTGGCGGGGACCGCAGCACCTATCATGCGAAGGACAAATTCTTTGAGTTCGCCCTTTTGAATTAATGTCTCAATTTGCCTCTTGAGTTGGAAGCATTGAGCGTTCATGTGACCATAATCTCGGTGGACTCACAATAACGGGACCAGTCGCGAGATACGGGGTCGCTTTTCATTGGAGTTAGAGCGGTGAACTTGTCACGCGCCACAGCGTAGATTTGCTTTACTGGGCCGTTCAAAGGGGTGTACTGTGAATAATCTTTGAAGTCGCTCACAAGACGCGGCTTTTGAGACGTAGGGGGTCGGCTTTCGGAAGCTTGACCTCCCTTACTCACTCTTTTGCGGGGGTTGCCTGGCTCGTTGCCAGACTCATCCTGACGGCGGGAGCTTTGGTTGTTGCTCCTGCGCCCGTCGAGGTAATCTTCTACCTCCATGAAGGTTTTGGCTTGATTCATTAATCCGGCCATCGTAGAAGGGACTCTGCCAACGACGGACTTTAAGAAGTCTCCAGTACGCAAGTCCTCAATGATGGTTGTAGTTGCGTCACTGTCGTCAAAGCGGTCGACCTTGTTTGATTCTGCGGTGAATCGGGTGAGATACTGTCTTAAGGACTTGTTATTCTCTTGCATGATTGACCATAAGTACATCTTGGTCTTCTTTTGGACCATCGACGTAGCAAATCGTGCTAGGAACATGTCCTTCAGGTCTGTGAACGATTGGACGCTCCCTGGTCTTAAATTCTTAAACCACTCAAAACCGGGTCCGGTGAGGGTAAGACTAAAAGCCTGGCATAGAGCCCCAGGTGAGACACCCTGCATCGTCATCCAAGTTTCGTAATTTTGGATGTGATATGTAGGATCGGTTTTCCCATTGTAGCGAGGGAGATTCGGGAGTTTGAAATTTCCCGTGCACACCTCAGCAAGGATCTGAGCAGTGAAGGGCGAGGAATATTCTTCTACGACCCCGTGTGTGTCACCAGCCAAGCCGCCTTCACGTAGATCAGGTACTTCACTATGAAGGTTGTGAATCATGGTGACGACATCGAGACCAGTGTTGGGGGTCACCCCCTGTTCGGAAGGAGTCACCTGGCGCCTTTCATTCGACCCTTGAGCCGTGCGAGGGTCCCCATTGATTGGGGCCGTAGGGTTGTGACCCTTGCGAGCACTTAGCCTCTCTCGGAGGTCCTCGCCACGGTCGTTCCGTTGGGCGGTAAGCTGATCTCTAAGATCCGGCCCGGTGGTATTGGGGCGTGAGCTTCGAGCCACACGCCTCACTCGCCGAGTCGTTGGACCTTCCCTGACATTTCCTCTTTGACCGAGTCGGTCATGGGCTGATTGTCGGGAGGTTTCCTCTTGAGAGGAGATTGGTATTGCCTTTGTTTTAGGCGGTGGGTTCGACGGACCAGCTTCGATCTCAACGGGGAGTTCCCCGTCTTTGGTGAAAGAAGTCTCGATGTCCGCCGAAATCTCCAAGCCTTCATAGTCGGGGTCATAGTCATGTCCCTCGTCCATGAGGTCCTCGTATTCCTCGTGGGGAACGCCTCGCACATGCGCCTTGCCCGCCAGTTGGCGGTGGTACCTTGCTTTGGCTATCTTTAGTTGGCGGATCTTCTCCTCCATCTCGAGGATGCGGTCATCCCGACTGTCCTAAGGTGGAGAGCGCAAGAAGTATTTCTTCACTCCAGTTGCGTTTTCGGGGTTATTCACGCCCTCATAACGAACTGGTGGTTGACCACTCATGTCTTTCTCAAGCCGAGGAAGAAGGGGTCGAGCTGTAGAAGGGATTTCGGGCTGTATAAGTCGGGAAGTCCCCTCATTCTAGCGCCAAAATGTTGTCGCCCGAAAATGAACAACGATTAATTACCTCGGACGGTTCGATCCAAGGCCGGACCAAGTGATCGCACCCGGGCCAAAAATGTGAACTCGTGGACAGAGTTGCATCCTCCAGACCCTGAGGTTTGTTTTGGAGGGTGTGACCGTGCCAAAGGTTGGTTGCCTACGTATCTGTTTGTCGGGATCAGGTCAGAACATAGTTCAAAGTGATTGTTGGGGGCTATCTTGTGCTCGGAGGCTGAGAATCCAAGGCTTTAGAGTAGGACCCGGCTCGTAGCTTCTAGTGAAGACTTTAGCGGGGTCGCTTGCCTCGTAGCTCGGAGTTCAAGCTCAAGGGCCAAGAAACGAGAGAACAGTGTGTACACTGCAGAGACTCGGGTCGCAGAAGAGGAGCGCGCTCTATCTCATGGAGGGGGGTCCTTGAATTTTTGAGCCGAGGGAGGACGAGCGCGCGCCCTTGGAATGTCACAAGAGCGCAGGAGAGGAGAGAGTTCTCGAGAGGGAGAGTAGTGTGTTGGATTTTTGGATTGATGTTGGAATGCCAAAAAATGGGGATGCCTTTCCCTCCCCCAGGGGGGGGGGGGGGGGGGGGGGGGGCCTTGGGCCGGCCCCCGGATGGTCGGGCACGGGGCGCTCGAGGCACAACGCCTGGACGGGCGCATGGCGCGTGGAGCGTGTTGCCCGGACGGGCGCGGGGCGCCCAGGGCGAGATGCTTGGACGGGGGCGGGGTGCCCGGCCGGGGCAGCAGGAGCACCCGGCCGAGGCAGCAGGGGCGCTCGGCCGGGGCAGCAGGAACACCCGGCCGAGGCAGCAGGGGCGCTCGGCCGGGGTAGCAGGGGCGCCCGGCCGAGGCAGCAGGAGCACTCTGTCGGGGCAGCAGGGGCACCCGGCCGAGGCAGCAGGGGCACCCGGCCAACGCAGCAGGGGCGCTCGGCAGGGGTAGTAGGAGCGCTCGGCCGAGGGGGCGCCGTGCGCACACAGGCCGGACGTCCTGGGCGCGGGAGTGCGCGCGGGCCGGGGGGGGCCGGGGGCGCGGGAGCGCGCGCAGGCCGGGGCGGCCTGGGGCGCGGGAGCGCGCCGGCGCGGGGGCGCCGCGGGCCCAGTAGGGCGGGGGCGCAGGTGCGCGCGCCGGCCAGGGCGCGGGCGTGCTGGCGCACGCGCGGGTCCACTGGACCGGGGGCGTGGACGCGCTAGGGCGCGCGGGTCCGGTGGGCTGAGGCCCATTGGGTGATCTGGCCGGTGATGCCCGACCGGTCTTAAATTGTTTTCAAATTTCCGGTTTTCCGAAAACGACTGGTAACAAACGATACGATGCATTTGTTTTTTTGGTTTAAAGAGAAATAGGGTTATTGGTGAGAGAGAGAGAGAGAGAGAGAGAGAGAGAGAGAGAGAATATTCAGAAGAGAACATAGAGAAGGAAATGGAAAAATTAGGTTTCAAAAAAATAAGGGCAAAAAGTATTTCCACAGTGAGCTCACTAATAGAATTGATCAAATTATCATTTTGATTAATTATGATAAATGAGTTATTAACTGGTAAAATATCCATCAAGTTCCGAAAAGTTAAGGGAAGTCGCGCACTCACTACAGTTAGGACATTTTCGATGGTGGATACTTCTTTCAAATTTATTTCTAGAAAAATAAAATGAAATTAGTTTTGTCGTAAATGATGTTTCTAGAATAATGATGTATGATAGATTCCTAAAAAAAATGATGTGTGATAGAGAAATTTTATATTTGAGTGGTATTCTTCTAAAATTTGGGTTATGACGTGACTATGGAGATAGATAGACATATGTAAAATGTGGTCAAATTAGGAAGCCCTAGAATACACAAAATTACATTCTGCCCACACCGTTTATTGTTCAATTGTTTTTCAAAATTCGAAATTTGTTCAACGTCTAGTGATGGTCGTAGTTTAGCACAATCCTTGCTCTTAGTATGCGGTCCTAATAAAATTCAAGGCCTTTTAGTATTTCGTTCGAGTTACATGGTATGCTTCATGTGAATTCAATTTAAAATGTTGATGTAATCACCTTATAGGGCTGACATATTTACCTGATATTCATTTAACCATGTATTATCCTTTCAAACGAGATTGATAATCATCACTCCTAAAGTGAAATGGTTAAATTTGCGATACGTGCTATCTTTTGAGCAAGTCTATGAGTATGAGTATCATCAATCAGCATAAATTTTCATACATATTGAATGGATATATAATGTTATAGTAAACTAATTCCAAAATACATTGTTGTTGCGTTATAAGTTGGCTTTATTTTTTGGAGCAAGTTATATGAAAAGATGTCGGTCTTAATGCTCAAGCTTCTGGTAAGACATCCTTCCTCCTGTGCGCAGACAGTATTTCTGGCAAATTTCCGGTGTTGCCAGATTGCCTCGCTGGTGACTTTATTACGTGATTTTCTTGTGAGAATGGGTAAGGAAACCCTAGATACACTTCCAGGATTGTTCAGTTGCTATAAAAGTCATGCGCTCCCCCCCTTAGCAACCTTGACGCTTTATCAAAATACTTAGAGTTCCTAGACGTGCAAGACCGGCGGATTGGGAGGCTTTGTGTATTGATAAGAGCGGTGTCATTCATCAAATACTATTCGAGAAGATTGAGTGTTTGAGTTATTTGGGTTCTGTGTTTACGTGATTGAAGACTCACGTGCATTTTGAAGACTGAAGTCATCCGAGCATAGGCGTTTGCTCGAAGAGTGGAATTGAGGAGGATCTCAAATTCAGGGGGAGTCCCTGGTCTAGGTATTCAAGCATGCTAAGTCCTATGTTGTGAAGCTCCCAATTGGCTTTCCCTCTCTTATTTATGGAATGATGCTGGCTCAAAAGAGAGACTTGCTGAGGGCCGATGACATTGCTAGAAAACCCCCTAGTGAACTTTCCTTCAGTCACAAGTTATTTGAGGGAAAACATGCCAGAGATCTTGTCATGCCTTCTGTCGCGACATCTGTCATCGCTAGTCGTACCCTCAAGGTTCTTCTCTTTCTGAAGATGTTCAGCGACATTCTCAAAGGGCTTTATGAAGAAGTTTCTGCCCTCAAGAAAATCATCGAGACTTCCTCTCGAAAGAAGACTGTTTGTGAAAGGCTTATCAAGGTAGTGACTCCTTCTCTGGACACAGACAATGACTCCTCTTCTCAGCCGAGTCAAGTTGGAAGTCCTGCTGTCAACGATAATGATGAAGATGAAGAGGATGATGTCGTCAGTGACTCTGAGGGTTCTGAAGATCAAGACAATGATGTTTCTACCGGGAATCCCACTCTTTAATCTGTTTTTCCTTTTGGTCTGTAACTTTCGTGGTTTTAGTCCTCTGGCTGTTTCTTTCAGACTTCATTTATGTTCAGCCAGTTTATCAATACGGTATGACTACTTGTTTCAGACTTGGTTATGGTTTGGTATTTTTATTCAACACTACATTCAGACTTTTGTTGATTGTTATTGTCAGCTGCTTTAGTTCTCATCTCCTTATTCAGGCTGTTTTTCCTCCCTCTGTCTTGGTCGATGCTTGCCTTTGGTATGTTTTTGAGGCAATCAAGGGGAGAGGCGTCATGAGGGTCATTTATTTTGGCATGAGGTCATTTATTTTGACGCTCTTTTCTGGTCATGACGCTTGATTGAGAACTGCTCTGGAAGTGTTTGCCTAAAAAATAGCCAAAGAGGGAGATCATTGTTACGTTATAAGTTGGCTTTATTTTTTACAGCAAGTTGTATGGAAAGATGTCGGTCTTAATGCTCCAGCTTCTGGTAAGACATCCTTCCTTCTGTGCGCAGACAGTATTTCTGGCAAGTTTCTGGTTTTGCCAGATTGTCTCGCTGGTGACTTTATTGCGTGATTTTCTTGCGAGAATGGATAAGAAAACCTTAGATACACGTCCAGGATTGTTCAGCTGCTATAAAAGCCTTGTGCTCCCCCCTTAGCAGCCTTGACGCTTTATCAAAATACATAGAGCTCCCAGACGTGCAAAACCAGCGGATTGGGAGGCTTTGTGTATTGATAAGAGCGGTGTCATTCATCAAATACTATTCGAGAAGATTGAGTGTTTGAGTGATTTGTGTTCTGTGTTTATGTGATTGAAGACTCACGTGCGTTTGAAGACTGAAGTCATCCGAGCATAGGCGTTTGCTCGAAGATTGGAACTGAGGAGGATCTCAAATTCAGGGGGAGTCCCTGGTCTAGGTATTCACTCGTGGTAATAGTTTCTAGGGCTTTGATTTTGTGTTGTAATCATATAAGACCTTGCTTGTACTATTGACTACTATATAGAGAAATCATTTCCACTGGTAGAGTGCCCCCAGACGTAGGTGATGTTGCACCGAACTAGGTAACCATATTGTGTCTCTTTTATTTATCGCACTGTTTGTTGATTATCCATTATCTATGTTCAAGCAAGTTGTCGGACACATTGTGTGCGACATCTTGTCTTTGTGACTAATCAGAATTTTATACATCTTAGTAGTTAAGAATAAATTATTTCTTAAATTTGTAACACAGTAAGAATTTCCTATTTAGCTAAAATAAATCATCGTGAGATTACATGAACCGGTGATTGATGCAAATATGTATTTTTTTTACTTCTCTGAGTTGGTCCTACATCTTTCTCGTATAAATCACCAAATGATGATGATGATGATTATTACTAATGTTAACACCATTTTTAGTCAACACTTAGAATGATCCGTAGTTCGCTTTAGGGCTAGACGCTATAATTGTTGGAATTGATCTAGGGTTTAAGAAAAAGTTTAACGCTTCGGGCAAGCGGCAGAATTTAAAAATTGTCTTTAAAACGAGTAAAACGATTTTACTAACCTAGACAAAGTGCAAGTACGTGTAAATAAAAACTATTATGAGCATTAAAATTTACTAACCTTTTTAGAAGCTTGAACGTTGATGAGCCTTCGAAAGGTTGAAAACATTCGTCTCCCCTCGCAACACGTCTCTCTTCTTTCCTCGCAACCTCGAGCAACCACAAAAGTTTCTATCACTATAATCACTCGAGAAAAAAGGAATTAGTGAGTGGACACTTTTAAACACGACGACTCGAGAACAAGTCTCAAAGTCGAAGAGCTAAAAACGCTATGTCAAATGAAGACCTAGGTGCCAAAAGAAAAACGAAAGAAAACTAGAGAGAGAGGGGGAAGGGGCGGCCAAGCTAGAGAGAGAAGCTCTCAATCTCTAAAACTTGGGATGAATGAAATGTGAAGGATGAGGGCTCTATTCATAGGAGAGGCTTTACCTTCAATAAGGTAGTTTCCTCTTCTATAGAATATCACATATTCATGAGCCTATTTTCTCCTCTTCCTTGGATTCCACACGGCCAAGAGGATCCAACCAAGTCCTTGGATTTGTTTCCTCTTGTATTTTGCTCTCTCCTTGCTTATTTGGCCGGCCATATTGATTTTCTCTTACAGGAAATTTGTTTCCTCTTTTTCTTTTGGCAAGTATCTTTATACATTTATGCACAAAATAATCTTTCTTTTTTTTTCTTGGGTGTTGGGCGTGTAAGACCTTCTAGAAGGGCCTTCTAGATTTTTCTTCACTTTTTCATGACAACATAAGAAAAACCCATTAAGAATTTTCAAGTAAAAATTTTTGAAATGAAATTAATCCACAAGGCCCAGTGAACACATCATGGCTGAGTGACTTAGGTCATCATATGACCATGTCAAAAAAATTTATTGACATTCATTTCATGCTATGTCCAAAAAGACAAAATTACCCTTTTGATAATTTTCGTAAAACTTGTCTCGTTCTTGTTTTGACTTAGTTTCTAGTTTAACTATTACTACTCGATGTGATTAGTGACAGTGACCTCATGGATCCAAATGAACAAAGCTTGAGCTAAATACTTGGACTCAAAAGTTCACAAACCTTTTCCAAGTTTAACTTAATGCCAACAGACTCCACTAAAGAGTTGACACTGAAAATCTCTCGGTTCAAATGAATTTATTTTCTACTCAAGAATTCAACCTAATTGTAATGAGTGGATCCACTGAATATTATCAATGTTTACCCTTCATGAATATCATCAGCTAGTCGGGATTTACAAAATTACCATTTTACCCTTCTAGCTGTTATTTCCTCAACTCATTTTTCGCTTGTGAATAAGTTAGAAACAATGTATTGACGAGGAGCTAACAAGTCACATTGTTTCATCCAAAAGAGTCAAGACTCAATTTGGACACTAGCCAGTTCATTTATTCACATTCGAATGAACAAAGCATGAGGTGATATATATTGCATTTCAGCAATCTTGTACATGAATTCCATATCTATGAGAACTTCACAAAGTTACTCATGACATCTTCACAACTTAGTACTTCACCAATAGGTCCTGTTCAGAATCACATAGTGAGTCCGAACTCTGACTTTCTCAAATTAGAATACGTAAGCTGTGAAATGGCATGTCTCATTTCAGGATTAAGGTAAGCATGATGCAATTCATACGTAGTGACTTCGAGACATAAGAGGTTAAATGGTTTGTTCTTATCTTGTCTCTAGAAGTGCACTGGTCAATTCAGTACCTTCAAAAGATACCTAGAAGAACTATAGAGTCTCCAACTCTCAATGTCCCATACCAGACATCATAGATTCTCCTAACAATCGTACTGAGGTCAATAGTCCTTTGACCCTTAGATTGTGAATATATCGTTTTAAGCAAACTACGAAGAGTTTGTTCATGCAAATCTACATTTGTCTCTTCGTAAGTTGTTAAGTTTGTTTATGGACTAAAGACTAATGTTTTCTCATAAAGCTTCAAACAGACAAGGAAGAATGAATGAACGTTTCAACTTTTTATTAATGAATAAGCAATTACAAGCAAGAGTCTTCGTGAGACTTTATACATCAAATGTACAAAAGTAAAGGCTACAACTCTTCTTGTGGGCACCATTGACAACAATAATCGCACGTAGGTTAGGGTCTGATGAAGTCTTCTATTATCGTCGTCCTTGCCTCGCTCGAAAGAGGTTTTCGTCCTTGCCTTCGTGTTCTTCATGATTTTCACGTGTTTGTGTTCCTCATGTTCTTCGTGTTCTTTGTGCCCTTCGTATTCTTCATGTTCTTCATGTTCATCGTGTTTTTCACCTAAGAATCAAGAAATATGAACTAGCGGGTGCATAGGGTTTTCCCCAGACGCTCAACATTAGCTGAGGCGGGAGGTCTCATCTCGTTTTTAGAGGGAAGAGAGAGGAAATATTTCTCTAGTGAGAATTTTCTAGTGAGAGACAGAGACAGATGTTTTTTTTAAGTTAACACTAGAGGCTTGTCTCGGCCATGAGTTGGAGGCGAACAAGGGGGTTGGAGGCAAACTTTTCCTTGTGGCAAAGAGGGTTGGTGACAACATCTCACTTGATCGCACCATGGGAGTTGGCAACTGCTAATGCTCGGTTTCGGACTAGCATCTAATAGCAGTTCGCGACTTGACCCCGGACCAGACCCTGAGGTCACACGTAGGTTGAGTGTCGTTCTTTCTTGGATCACCGACCTTTAGTTGTCGGGAGTTCTTCGATTCAAATCCTGAGAAGGAAATAAACAGTTAACTTAGAGGGTGCGGTGGGGTTGGCCCCTGACGTGCGCTCCAATGCTCAACATTAGTATTAGTGTAATGTGAAGATGGAGGGGTATCATATTGTCTTCAAACGTTAGTATTTGGAGAGAGGAAGAGGGAGTTGTGTGTGTGCAAAGAGTCTGCAAGTTAGAGAGAACTTGCCTTCTCCTTGTGGTGAGATCCTCTATATATAGAGGAGGAAAATGAGGGTGAATGCTAGCTTCATAAATGAGTTAGGTGGGAAGGTACGTGACCTTTAGGTGTGAGGTCCCGCCCTTGGACTGCAAGGTCTTGCCTTTTGGAAGCGAGGGGTCGCCCATAGGTAGCGAGGGGCCGCCTCGGGCTGTGGATGTCTCGCCCATGGATGGCAGAACCTCGGCGAGGGCTCGCCTGGTCTTGCATGGGGAAGGTCTCGCCCATTGGTGGCAGGACCTTTAGCGAGGCTTCGCGCGTGCTAGATTGGCTGAGACCTTGGCATTCGAACGCATGTGGGAGGCCGTCTCCGTCGTCGTCGTGGCTCCGACGCTAACAGTATACAATAATCACATTATAAGTACATCGTATACAATATCTCCGCCATCACCGTGACTCCGACGCTAACAGTGTACAGGAATCAAATTACCAGTATAATGTATACATTATCACATCATCAATATATTGTATACAATAACGATAAATATAATATATATATATATATATATATATATATATGAGATATTTATATATGACCATTCACATTTAAAATCCCCTTCTTTCGTAATGTAAAATGTTCACATGTTTTTGAAAGGAAAAAAAAAAGGCAAAATGTAATTTCCAAATTTTTTTTTACTCCTTTCGTAATGTAAAATGTTCACATGTTGTTTTTGAAAGGAAAAAAAAAAAGGCAAAATGTAATTTCCAAATTTTTTTTTTTTTTCATAGAACTAAAAGCCTGAAACTGAGAAAGGAGCATAACTAGAAATGATGGTGATACAGCAAAACATCCTTCCGTGGGCCGATTACAGTCAAAACACAATATAGGCTCAACTTCGACGCTAGTTCCAGAAACTTTTAACCCCGGTTTGAAACCCAAATGTAAAAAAATCAGATAAAAACCTTTCAAAGTGGAACCAGTGGCGGATCGAGTGGAACTAAGTACAGATATATTTACATGTATAATGTATAAGTTACAATAGTTCAACTTTACAGCCATACAATAAACCCAACCATACTTTTATTGAAAAGGCAAGAATCACGCCAGGCACACAGCAAGGAACCCCAAATTATTCCACAGAATAGCACAAACATGTAGATTATAAAAATTAAAATTTTATAAAATGAATGGTTTGTCAAGACTTTTGCATCATGTCTTGTCCGATGATCCACTGTGATAACGAACCCGATGCTCCAGCAAAAGACCTACACGAGAGAGGTGTGAGGCCAAGATCGGCACCAATTTGGTCGTACTCTTTGAGAGCTGCTTCCATTTCTTCTTCTGCATTGCCCTCGTCAATGGCTTCAATAGTGTCCATTCTAAGAAGCTCTGTGTAATGCTTCTCCAGATCTGCATCATTTTCAAAGGCCTCCATTGTAAATCCCTGCACATTCAGACCATACACATTTAGTGGAAGGGTACTTAATATAATCTGTGTTTCAGTTCTTATGACAATCCTTTCAATATTTATGGATAAAATACAATCTTTTCCAACATCAATTGACATAATCACCTGGCAAAGCTCGGCATAGTGCTTATATATCTCACTGCTTTCATCTTGATCGCCGCACAGGGTTCCACCAAACCAACCATTACTTTCATCCACAGATGTCGTTACAAGATAACTTCAAGCAGTATAATCCAAAATTAGTTAAGGCACTATGAAACAACACATTACCATGGATAAATTGAGCAAGAAAAGTAGTGGCAAAATTGGTATATCTACCTCTGGAAAATGTCCTCTTCATTGGCATCGTCACCAGAGGAAGTCCAATATAGCTTACGGAAATCGTCAATGGCTTTTTCATTCTTTGTGTCTCCGTTTTTAATTTCCTCTGAAGTGGCTTTCAGGGTAGATACACTATCTTCGTATTTTCTCTGACCAAATAGCCAATTAGGACTTTTGAGTTGTATTTCACTGCACAAAATGATGATGCTTTAGTTACATTATTTCAGAACCACATCCACCTCAATGATTGGTTTAGTGACTAATATGTCATTAGCTTGAGTTAAAAGATATAATATTAATTTGGAATGAGTAGAGCACTAAGGCTCGTTTCCTGATCCAACAAGAATGACTTTTACAAAGTAAATACATAAATAAACCCACAACAAATCCATTGTAATAAAGCTCAAAACTCGAAGAGTATGGGTTAACAAGAGACAGAAAGAAAAGCATAGAAAAGGAAAAACAAACATAAGAGTTCCATAACTAAATCCTAGTGATCTTATCCAGGATTGGAAAAGCATCACGAGAGACAGTTAAACCTAATCATTTGAGTTAAGTATATACAAAAACCCTGATTTCACAAACACATACTAACAAAAGTTTGACTTACGCTGCATCAGGTGCTACACCACCTCCATGTTTTCGATTTGGTTCACTGTAAAGTCTTACATCTTTTATAGAGGAGCAAGTCTTTTCAATCAGTTTATTAAATGATGTCAATTTCATCCGTGAGAAATCCTCTTTGCAAGCAGGAACAGGAGAGAGAATAATATCAGTTCTCAAACGCTGACTTTCAGTTTCAAAACTGCAAAGTCAAAAGTAACAAATTTTGTTATGGAGGATATATCACAGCTTTAAACCAAAGGAAATGAGTGCATTACTTGAAGACTATTCTCTAAGCCTACCTGGTTCAACTTCTAGCCTTTAACACTAATATGAAATCCATTAAACAGTTCCTGTACTGTCTTACAGGGTAAAACAGGACAAATAAGCAACGGGAAAAAGTTAGATACCACTTGTCCGGAAAAAGATCGTCTCCAATGCCAGACACGTGAAGATAATAATCAGAATCAAGCTCCCACAAAGCAGGCTTCCCATCTTTTGGCTGAAAGTAACCCAAAAATCTGGGAAGTTGTGATGATTACATCAGTTTCACAAATATGAGAAAATAACAAAAGATAAAGAAAGAAGCAGGAGAAAATAATGAAGCGTATTATTATTCTGGAAAATATGAATTGCGTATAGTTAACTGTAAGAAAACTGGAAGCAAGAAAAAACATCAGAGAGAAGGAATCAGTACAAATTAATAGCATCTTGCTTTTCACCATCAGTACAAGTATTGCTGTAGTATCTCTTTATAGACTTCAGAAACTCTCTTGACTGGGTTGTGGCTTTCCATTTCCCTTGCCTTTCTGTGAAGACCTAAAATTCGTTATGTAGCCTTTAGCAATTGGACAGAGTGAAATGTGGCCAAAAGAAAAATTAAAAGCAACCCCCTTGCTAGAACTTAAACATAAAGCGCTAGAAAAAAATAAAATAAAAGAAGTGGACAAAACATACTGTATTGTGAGCTTCGGAGCCACCATATTGTTGCGCAAGAACATCACCCATGCTCTGGTACATATCCATAAGCGCTGCAGCACTACTACTATCCGGGTCCACTTTGGGCACATCTGTTAAACCCATTGCATGAAATTGACGACCTAAAGCTGCAAGTCCATAGGCATACTGTGCCACATTTGTACGATCCAAGCAATCAATGCAGTTTGTGCGCAGAACCCCGCTTTGAAAGCATGGTTGTTCGCTGAAAGTTGTCTCACTTTCATTCTGTTGATCGATATCAGATTGTCTGTCTCGATTAGCAGCAGTATGTAGAGTCTCATTAGTGCTTCCAAGCCGGGCAAGGTCCCCAGAACTGAGTCTCAGGTCTCTTAGAGACGAATCTCTAGCATAAAAGAAAAGTTACATGGTAAAACAGTTTGATAACATATTGAAAAGAGAACAAAAAATAATTAAAATTAAAATTAGGTGCTTGTTCAGAACAGACATCCTGCAACATCTTAAAATTCTACCATGAATTTTTTTTCTCTTGGCAATACTATACATTGAATTAGAACTATCAATGATGTAAAATAAAAATCTCAAAAGCAAAATACAATTGAAATTTACCTCCCAGTGCTTGTTCGACTTAATTGACCGGCTCTTCGCTTTACTGTGACAGGTTTACCACTATAATAAAAACCTGTCAAATCAAGTGCTTGCCTTGCCACGTTGCCCAAAACTGCTAGGACATTGGCGGATTTGCTTTGATAGCAGTAAATTTACACAATAGTTAGACCAAAATTGAATTTAATGGTACAAGGCAATCTGCCATAAGGTATTTCAAAAAATAGCATGCCAAACTAAGCTGCACTACTCATTGTGTGCATAACTTAAATTCCTATCCTACTCTTTATAAGAATAGCATGACAGAAAAATTAAGTTCTTAATGTTAATACATAAAGGGTCGTTTTAATTTATAGCTACTGGTAATTCACATAATTTTTTCGTCAATTAAAATGCTCGTCTCATTAATAAAAAAAATAATGGAACAATAAAAACAAAACAAAAACAAAAAATAGCAATTATAAAGATTTACGGAGAGCTTTGGACTTCAAACTACAAGAGTTTAACTAATACAATTAGTATTTTTAAATTTTACTGAGGCACAATTTCAGAAAAACAATTATAGGACTAAGTCTGATATAGTAAACTCTCTGAACTAAGCATTGTACTCCAATTGGAATGCCATTACATATCATGTTTCTAATGATTGTAGTTTCTCTAAGCTACAAATGGCCAATGTTATTATGATACAAAAGCTGTACATTTCTGATAAGATACTGAAAGCCCCATTCCTCACAAAATAGAAAGATACAGTGATACGTACTAGCTTTCGAGAGCCTTGTTCTATCCACTGGGAAACATCCCAATTCTCACCCAATCTTTGTCTAACTTTCGATTTCCCTCTTCTTTTATTTATACCAATTAAGAGATTTAAATAACTACTTAATTCTAATTTCTGTACGGCTCCACGAGTCTTAACAATTTCAGAGAGAGAGAGAGAGAGGTAATGTTTTGATGTAAAGACACAGAATATACCTCTTAGCAAACTTGTGGAAATCCCAGTGGATAAATCTAACATGGTTTTCTTCAGGAAGACTTTGATTCAGATACCCAACTGCATTAGCATACTCACGCCTTAACATCATTTCTCGAGGCCTTTTCTCAACAGTCTACATTATAACAATTTATATGAGATTAAAGGACTATTCAAGAAAACTAATGAATCAGAAAGAGATGTAAGCTCATAAAAAGAGAAGCTACCACGTGAAGGGGAAAAATTCATCAATATTGTTATGCTCTCTATGCACAAATATATTTAATCATGTTGCAAATTTGAAGTCAAGTAAGTACAAGCAGATGAGCCTTCTTCCACAAACTAGAAAATAGAATACACAAAAAGCGTCAATACCTTTATCAGATTAAGCACGATAATTGGGTTTCCATATCTCTCCACCAAGTTTTCAAAATGCAGCTTGGTTGCCTGATATGTGGGATCATACCTCTGTACTGCAGTCAACAGTAGACAACAGTCAAAATAAAACCAGTATTAATAGGACATCAAAAAAAATAATGAAGCTAATAGAAAAGTTGAATAACAGTCTTAGCATGTAAACAGAAGTATCCTTACAGATGATGTCAGGTTTAGGAAATTTTGACACTTCTTGAGACCAAAAGAGGGGAATCGAACCACGCATCTGTACGGCCGAACTCATCTTTCCTTTGTATGATCCAGCTTCTTCTTCAATGACAATCTGTTCTGTTTCAACATCATTTGCAACCCGGCCCCGATCATTTACCCCCCTTTTCAAATAACTGGAATTCATGAAACCAATGAGGAAAACCGTAAAGATAAAAATAAAAAATAAAAAAATTCAACATTCCAAATTATAATGCTATCAAATGTATTCTACTACTCTGCTGAGCAGTTAGAGTGTTTAAGCATTCCAAAAAATTCTACTTTGAAGTCAATAATCACCTTATCCATTATAATTCATTAGAGTCCCAAAGACCCCAGAATAACAGAGTAATTTTGTGATTGGAAAAGACTTCCTGCAGTACTTTAAAGTCTCTAGAGTGCATGATATTTTTTATATTCAGCAGTTAGTCGTTGCTCTCAAATAGCAATGTCAAAAAGCCCCAACAGATAGCTGATACTACCTTTTGGGTAGAACTCATCCCCAAAAGCTAGCTATTACAAAGAGGGTGCCCAAGAGGTCATAAACTCACACACTAAGCCCATACTTTAGTGATGTGGGACTCCTATATGCCAATCCCATACTTGACAATGTAGGAATCAACTAGGATCGTAACAACACCCCACACTTGAAGAACCAACGTCCTTGTTGGTCACAGCCACGTTGGTCACGGTTGGCACCCCTTTCTTGGGTCCAAACCACCACTCCGTGCGCCACCACTCCGAGTGTTGGAATCTATCAAGATGGGGATAGCTCTGATACCAATTGATACAACCCTTTGGGTAGAACTCGTCCCAAAAGCTAGCTATTACAAAGAGGGTGCCCAAGAGATTATAAACCCATACACTAAGCCCATACTTTATTGATGTGGGACTCCTACATGTCAATCCCATAGTTGACAATGTAGGAATCAACTAGGATTGTAACAATAGCTTCCTTGGTCTTTGAGTACACTTATGAGACGGAAAAAAAAACTCATCAAAATAACTTAAAAAGGCTAAATACATAAGAGTCCTACGTTCTCTTGTTATATTTGACCCTTATTGCGGAACCTTTTCTATTGACATGATGCTAACCTACGTAAACATTTATTTTTATTTTCTCTACAAATTTACTTGAATTTAATATAAGATATAATTGTTTTCTTTAGAGCTTCGTCTTTAACGATTTATAAGCATCTTGTTAAAAAATCTAACAAATAGACACATGGAGAGTTGACACCTAAAGAACAAATAGATTTGTTTTAGCTTGAAGTTATGAAGAAAAGATATAATATATTTTATCAAGAATATACCGTGTTCCAGCGAAATGCCGAGAGCGCCTAGCCACCAGAGAAAGACTGAAATCCCTCCCAAAGACCGATAGCCTTGTCTGTAATTTCAAGAATGTATATCAGTATTAGAATAACAATAGAGAGAGTGTCAACCGCACACGTCCATAGGAAAAATGTCAGCAAAGGCACGTAAACATTAAGAACTCAAGGGAGCGGCATACCTGCTCAAAATGACCATGAACTAGTGCTATCATCCAAATAGAGTTATTGCATCTTGACCGAATAGCTTGTGTCAGATAGGTATTCCATACAAACATACTATCGTAAGGCATTCCTTCCTCACCCCCGGACAATACATTCTTTTGCAAAGTTTGCATTATTGGATACGTATAGCTATAGAAGAAATCCTTTGTTAAATCAACACTGGATAGAAGTTTTTTGTACCTACAAAGTAGAACAAGATACCAAATTATGTTTTTGACAGCAATTTTAGTTCAACCAAATAGGTATAAAAGTTATACCGTAAAAAACCCACAGAAAGCACGACTTGTTTTATGAAACTGTGATCTCTAGATATACAGGCTCTTTTCCATGCATTAAGCACTAAAAGAATAGGATCGCGTAAAGGTTGTACACAGACAAAGAGAGCTATAATTTGTAATCTCGACAATAATTTCCCTATAACAAATGCAACTATATTCCCAGAAAATACTGTTCCAACCCTTAACACCATTCAGACAGATTTTACAGCTCCAAGCTTGCATTACCCCATTTTTTTTTTACAGCAAGCAGATAATATTCAATAACCATTATTAGACTTTGTAGCTACCATTCTCAAATTACTCAATCCAATTACCGTAGCTCGGTCTTAGAATGAGCAACATCGGATTGAATAGAGGTATGCGGAATTGGAATCAATTGACTCTCGTCTATACTGTAAATCGCATGGCCACAAATACATCCGATTTGTCGACGCTTGGTCACCAAAATCAGGTAATACGATTCCAGAAACTTGATACAACCTAAGAACAGCAAGTAGAAAAAAAAAAGTTTCAGACTCCACCATCAGAGAAATGAAACACTCCAATAAGTACTCAAATTCGTGCCCTAAAAAAACTGACCGGCGATTCCATAGACCTTGGTAACTAAGGTCAGACCTCCGGTGGCGCGATTTCCCTCGCTGATCCGTTGAAGCAGGTTCTTTATCTCTTGCGACGAGTACACAACCGGGTCTTCACTGAGGTTGAGATCGGACGGCTCAGAGCGGTCGATCTTCAACACCCTGAAGAATCTCTTGTAGCAATCGCTCCCAATCAGATAGAACCTCTGCAAAGTCAGATCGAAAACTTTCAAGACACCGCGCACGGAGAGAGGGAGAGGAAGAGAATCTATGTTCTGAGGAAAACATCACCGCTCTGGTCTCGAAAAGCCTGAATTTCTCGAGAGAATACGAGCTTGGAACCACGTCGGAATCGTTAGAGGGATGAACTCTGGCTGAAGTTTTTGAATCCTCCTTTGGTTTCGCCATTGGAGGCTTTTTAGGTTTTGCAATTTCCATCGGAAAGTTTGAGGAGCAAAAGAAAAAAAAGGAGGCAAAATGTTTAACGGACTTTCGGAAATTGTGTGCCTAATGGGGTGCCCAAGACCGCGCGTTTGTTCTGTATATTGAAAAAAAAAAAATAATAATAATAATAAATTGAGAACTCCTTTTTTTGTTACATAAATTTTGTTTTTATCACGACTCGAACCTAACTACTCGTTTGGTGTGAAGTAAAGACGAGAGAGGTGGCATATCTAGTCACTCTTGTAGCTGATTTGGAGCTCCCAAACGGCAACGGGAATGTCTCTCTCGTACGTGATTGGTGCTCGGTCGAAATGTTATCTAGATTCTCAAAAGACCTGGTTCGAGGACATATTGTGCTGGCACTTCTCGAAAGATGGGGAGTAGATTGTTAAGAGCGGGTATTGGGTGATGAGCAACCTTGTGCTAGCACTTCGTCGAACCTAAGACCAGTGGTGGTAGCGCGATTCGAGATCAGTCTTGCCACCGACCAACCTTTCCAATTACTATGAAATGGCTCGATTTTGACTCCTCTTGTTGGAAAATTTTATGGAGGATAATATCCTAAATTACCTTTAGGCGGTCCAGAGGTGTCATGGAACTAATGCTTCTCACCGGTGTTTGTCATGGGATGATGGTTCTGGTGGTTCAGATTTCGAGCGTCAGAGAACTTGAACTTTTCATCGACAACGCCAATTTGAATTCATGAACGATGTTGTTCACCAAAACTAAATTGTTCTTGTAATTGAATTTAAATATAATATAAGGAACAATTGACGACTTGGTCGTATTACATGGAAGTTGTTACCGGTCGTTTTCGGGAAACCGGAAATTCAAAAACAATTAAGACCGGCCGAGCTTCGCCGGCCGGAAAGCCCAATGGGCCCCGGCCCGCTAGGCCCAAGCGCCCTAGCGCACCCACGGCCCGACAGGCCCAAGCGCGCACCAGCACGCCCGCGCCCCGGCCCGCGCGCGCACCTGCGCCCCCGGCCCAGTGGGCCTGCGCACGTGCCCTAGCGCTCCCGGCCAGCGTGCGCCCTGCGCCCCCGGGCATCCCGGCCCGCGCGCGCTCCCGCGCCCCCGGGTGTCCCGGCCCGCGCGCGCCCTGAGCCCCCGGGCGTCCCGGCCGCCCCGGCCCGCGCGCGCCCTGAGCCCCCGGGCGTCCCTGCCCGCGCGCGTCCCCACGCCCCGGGTGTCCCGGCCGGACGTCCCTGCTGCCCCGATCGAGCACCCCTGTTGCCTCGGCCGGACTTCCCTGCTGCCCTGGACGAGCACCCCTGCTGCCTCGGCCGGACGTCCCTACTGCCCCGGTCGAGCACCCCTGCTGCCTCGGCCGGACGTCACTGCTGCCCCGGCCGAGCGCACCTGCTGCCTCGGTCTAGCGTCCCAGCTGCCCCGGCCGAGCGCTCATGCCTCCTCGCCCGGGTGCCCCTGCTGCCCGGGCCGAGAGCTCTTGCTGCCTCGGTCGGACACGCATGCTGCCTCGGCTGGGCACCCCGCGCCCGTCCAAGCGCTTCGCCCTGCGTGCCCCGCGCCCGTCCGGGCGTTGAGTCTCGCGCGCCCCGCTCCCGGCCATCCGGTGGGCCTTGAGGGGACCGGCCCAAGGCCTCCTCCAACACTATAAATACCCCCCTTAGGGTGAGGGAAAGGCATGCTCATTCATACCAACACATCTTCACACTCTCTCTCGAGAACTCTCTCCTCTCCCGTGCTCTTATGACATTCCAAGAGCGCGCGCTCCTCCTCCCTCGGCTCAGAAATTCAAGGACCCCCCTCCACGAGAGGGAGCGCGCTCCTCTTCTGCGACCCGAGTCTCTGCAGTACACACTGCTCTCCTGCTTCTTGGCCCTTGAGCTAGAACTCCGAGCTACGAGGCAAGCGGCCCCTCTAAAGTCTTCACTAGAAGCTACGAGTCGGGTCCTACTCTAAAGCCTTGGATTCTCAAGCCTCCGAGCCCAAGATAGCCCCCAACATTCAAACTGAACTACGTTCTGACCTGATCCCGACTAAAGGGTACATAGGCAGCCAACCTTTGGCACGGTCACACTCCCCAAAAACACACCTCAGGGTCTGGAGGGTGCAACTCGGTCTACGAGTTCCCATTTTTGGACTGGGCGGTCACTTGGTCTGGCCTTGGATCGAACCGCCCGAGGTATTTAATCGTTGTTCATTTTCGTGCGACAACATTTTGGCGCTAGAAGGAGGAGACTTCCCGACTTACACAGCCCAAAATCCCTTCTACAGCTCGACCCATTTCTTCTCAACTTGAGAAAGACATGAGTGGTCAACCACCCGTTCGTTCTGAGGGCGTGAATAACCCCGAAAACGCAACTGGAGTGAAGAAATACTTCCTGCGCTCTCGGGCGCAAGGTGACGAGGAGTCTCTCAACGACGAGAGCCACACTCCCTCGCCCCCTCCACCTCAGGACAGCTGGGACGACCGCATCCTTGAGATGGAGGAGAAAATCCGCCAGCTAAAGATAGCTAATGCAAGGTACCACCGCCAACTGGCGGACAAGGCACCTATGCAAGGCACCCCCCACGGGGAATCCGAGGACCTTATGGACGAGGGACATGATTATGACCCCGACTATGAAGGCTTGGAAATTTCAGCGGACATCGAGACTTCTCTCACCAAAGACGGGGAACTCCCTGTTGAGATCGAAGCCGGTCCGTCAAATCCGCCGCCTAAAACAAAGGCAATACTGATCTCTTCTCAAGAAGAGACCTCCCGACGTTCAGCCCATGACCGACTCGGTCAAAGAGGCAATGTCAGGGAAGGTCCAACGAGTCGGCGAGTGAGGCGTGTGGCTCGAAGCTCACGCCCCCATACCGCCGGGCCGGAACTTAGAGATCGGCTTACCGCCCAACGGAACGACCGTGGCAAGGACCTCCGGGAGAGGCTAAGTGCTCGCAAGGGTCACAACCCTGCGGCCCCAATCAATGGGGACCCTCGCACGGCTCAAGGGTCGAATGAAAGGCGCCAGGTGACTCTTCCTGAACAAGGAGTGACCCCCAACACTGGCCTCGATGTCGTCACCATGATTCACAACCTTTGTAACGAAGTGCGTGATCTGCGTGAGGGCGGCCTGGCCGGTGACACATACGGGGTCGTAGAAGAACATTCCTCGCCCTTCACTGCCCAAATCCTTGCTGAGGTGTGCACGGGAAACTTCAAACTCCCGAATCTCCCTCCCTACAATGGGAAAACTGATCCTACATATCACATCCAACATTACGAAACTTGGATGACGATGCAGGGCGTTTCACCTGGGGCTCTATGCCAGGCTTTTAGTCTTACCCTCACTGGACCCGGTTTTGAGTGGTTTAAGAACTTAAGACCAGGGAGCGTCCAATCATTCAAAGACCTGAAGGACATGTTCCTAGCACGATTTGCTACATCGATGGTCCAAAAGAAGACCAAAATGTACTTATGGTCAATCAGGCAAGAGAATAACGAGTCCTTGAGACAGTATCTCACCCGATTCACCGCAGAATCGAATAAGGTTGACCGCTTTGACGACAGTGACGTAATTACAGCCATCATTGAGGGCTTACGCACTGGGGACTTCCTAAAGTCCGTCGTCGACAGAGTCCCTTCTACGATGGCCGAGTTAATGAACCGAGCCAAAACCTTCATGGGAGTGGAGGATTACCTCGACGGCCGCAGGAGCAGCAACCAAAGCTCCCGCCGCCGAGATGAGCCCGGCAACGAGCCAGGCAACCCCCGCAAAAGAGTGAATAAGGGAGGTCAAGCTTCCGATAGCCGACCCCCTATGTCTCAAAAGCCGCGTCTTGCGAGCAATTTCAGAGACTACTCGAATTATACCCCCTTTGAACGCCTCGGTAGAGCAGATCTACGCTGTGGCGCGTGACAAGTTCACCGCTCCAACTCCAATGAAAGCTGGCCCCGCGTCTCGCGACCGATCCCGTTATTGCGAGTTCCACCGGGATTACGGTCACACGACCGCTCAATGCTTCCATCTTAGGAGGAAAATTGAGACATTAATCCAAAAAGGCGAGCTCAAAGAGTTTTTCCTTCGCATGGTAGGTGCTGCGGCCCCCTCCAACAACAGGCCACAGCCTGAGAAAGGTGGAGGGTCCAACACTGACACCGACCGCACCGCGGTCGCGGCTACGGCCGATGTGCAACTCCACGTCGTCACCACCATCCTAGGTGGGTTGCAAGACGGGGATTCAGCCCGGCAAAGAAAAAAGCTTCTCAGAGCTGCCTCTCAAGAAGGCCTTACCGAGCAGGTTAACCTCACCTATGAGGAACCTCCGTCCGTACCACACGAAACGATACAATTCACCAATGAAGAGGCCAAGCGAGTTGTGCACACCCGCATAATGACGTTGTAGTCCTTAAGGCCCAGGTGGCCAACAATCTGGTAAAAAGAGTTCTTATTGATAACGGCAGCGCAGCCGATATAATCTTTAAGACCACCCTAGAGCATATGAAGCTCGGGGGGCTCCGCCCTGTCCTGACCCAGACGCCTCTGTTTGGGTTCACGGGATAAAGGTCATGACTGAAGGGATCATTGATTTACCAGTCACCTTCGGAACTACCGGAGGTATCGAAGTCGTTCACATGGTTCCCTTTCTTGTGGTCGACCAGGAGTCGCCCTACAATGTTATAATTGGGTGACCCGCGTTGAACAGACTGAGGGTCATCACATCCACGTATCACCTACTGGTGAAATTCCCCACTGAGGAGGGGATCGGCGTCATGGCTGGCGATCAAACCCAAGCGAGGATATGCTATGTCCAAGGCGTGGACGGCAAGCCCGCTGAAAAAAGGGTTAACACGGTCTACCAACTAGAAGACGACTACCCGTGTGATCAAAAAGACGCACGGCAACTCGGGGAACTAGACCCCCGTTACGAAATCGAGAGGTTGAAAGTTGATACCCCCGATGATCTCACTTTGATCGTTCTCGACGAAGCTAAACCTGACCAGGTAGTGAAGATCGGTGCACAACTCCCTCTCGCCATCAAAACTCAACTCGCGTCCTTCCTTCGGGAGTTTAAGGATGTCTTTGCGTGGACACATGCAGACATACCTGGTATAGACCCTGATGTGATTGTGCACCGATTGAATGACGATAAAGCTATCGTTGAGAAGGTACAAGCTAGACGCGCGTTCAACCCTGAACGATACCTAGCGATAAACGAAGAAGTCGAAAAGCTTCTCTCCGCTGGTTTCATCCGAGAAGCCAAGTACCCCAAGTGGGTGGCCAATGTGGTCATGGTCAAAAAGCCTAATGGGAAGTGGCGCATTTGTATAGATTACAAAGATCTTAACAAAGCCTGCCCAAAAGATTGCTTTCCACTCCCACGCATCGAACAACTGGTCGACGCCACGGCATGACATGAACTGCTAAGTTTCATGGACGCCTATTCGGGCTATAACCAGATACGAATGCACGAGCTCGATCAGATCTAGACGACCTTCATCACTTATCGTGGCCTCTACTGCTACAAGGTCATGCCTTTTGGCCTTAAAAACGTAGGAGCTACTAACCAACGATTGGTAAACCGGATCTTCGCCAACCTAATCGGCAAGACTATTGAAGTATACGTGGACGACATGCTCGTTAAAATCCTACTGGCTACCAATCACGTAGACAACCTAAGAGAGATGTTCTTAATCCTCCGCCGGTACAAAATGAAGCTCAACCCCAACGAATGTGTGTTCAGGGTCGAATCCGGGAAGTTCCTAGGCTACATCGTTAGCCGGCGAGGAATCGAAGAAAACCCCAAGAAAATCAAGGCACTCCTTGACATGAAATCTCCGCGACGTGTCAAGGAAGTCCAAAGTCTGACCGGTCGGATTGCCGCCCTCTCACGTTTTGTGGCCAAAGCAACCGACAAGTGTCAACCGTTCTTCAAAGCAATAAAGAAGACGGACGGCTTTATATGGACGGAAGAGTACGAGAAGGCCTTTCAAGAAATGAAGGCCTACTTCGGGACACCTCCTTTCCTTTCCAAGCCAAAAGAAGGCAAGACGCTCTACGTCTACCAGCCTTACTCGACGCCGAAATGCATTACATGGAGATAGAGAAACTCTCTCTCGCTCTCCTCGTAGCCGCCAAAAATCTATGGCCCTACTTCCAAGCTCACCTAATTGTTGTCCGAACAGGACACCCCATCGGTAAGGCTCTTCAAAAGGGAACATCGACTCGCATGGCGATCTGGTCCCAAGAATTGAGCGAGTACGGGATCGAGTTTCGTGGCAGAATTCTCCTACACTCCCGACATGGGAAGAGCAGAAGACGACTCGACTGATGACTTGTCGGCTCGAAAAAGAAAGGTCGACCCTACGGGTCCCATCTGGGAACTATACGTAGACGGAGCATCTAATGCCCGAGGAGCAGGCGCATGCGTGATTTTAACAAATCCCGACCGGGAAAAATTATGTTACGCCCTCCACTACGGATTCCAAGCCTCCAACAATGAGGCCGAGTACGAAGCCCTCATCGTAGGGCTTGAGCTCGCTCAAAAGCTCAACGTACAGAATTTACGAATACACCGTGACTCGCAGTTAATCGTAAACCAGGTTAAAGGCGACTACGTTGCCAAAGAACCTAGCATGATCGCCTACCTGGCAAAAGCAAATGCCAAGCTAGATGCCTTCTCTTGATTCGAGATCATCCAGATCCCACGAGAAGAGAACTCTGAGGCTGACGCTCTGGCTCGCCTCGGATTCGGTATCACCGAAGACGGGTTGGGAACTATCCCAATCGAGTCTCTCTCGCGACCATCCGTCTCATGTGCGAGGTTAGAACGATTGAGAGCACCGATCATCCAACTTGGATGACTCCGCTTACGGACTTCTTGCGAAGAGGGGCACTCCCCGAGGACCGCAAAGAAGCCGAAAGGCTAAAAGCCCTGGCATCTAAATATGTGTTGTGAGGCGAAGCCTTATACAAGCACGGGTACTCAACCCCGCTGCTCTGATGCCTCAATAGCGTCGAGTCGACCAAGGTCCTCCGCGAAATTCATGAAGGCATCTGCGGGAACCGCTCCGCTGGGAGGTCCCTTGCACTCAAAGCACTCCGACAAGGCTATTTCTGGACGACGATGAAAAGAGACGCCTACGATTGGGCGAGAAAGTGCGATAAGTGTCAACGTTTCTCTAACGTTCCACGGCAACCGCCATCTCCCCTGGGTAGCATCGTCGTACCACGTCCCTTTGCGAAATGGGGCGTAGACATCATCGGCAAGCTTCCCAAAGCTCCGAGACAATATGAATATGCCATCGTCGCTATCGACTAGTTCACTAAGTGGGTCGAAGCAGAGCCTCTGGCCAAAATCACCGAGGCCAACACTAGAAACTTCATCTGGAAGTCCATAATATGCCGCCGCGGCATCCCCGCATCAATTGTGACCGACAATGTCACGCAATTCTACAATGCCAGGGTTAGAGAAATCTGCGCCCAACTAGGGATAAGCAAGACATTCTCATCCCCGTGACACCCACAGGCTAATGGCCAAGTGGAAGCCGTCAACAAGACGATTAAAAGCAACCTCAAGAAAAAGCTCGAAGCCAAAAAAGGTGTCTGGGCTGAGGAGCTACCTTTCATCTTGTGGGCCTACCGAACGACTGTTTGAAACGCCACCGGAGAGACCCCTTTTTCCCTAGCTTTTGGGATTGAGGTTGTGGTCCCCGTAGAAACGGAGGTCCCCACCTACCGAGTCGACACTTTCGACGAAAAAGAAAATGATGAGGCCATACGCCTCGAATTGGATCTAATCGACGAGAAAAGATCCGAGGCCCTCACCAGGCTCGCTGCACAAAAGCGAAAGGTTGAGAGATACTACAATGCCAAAGTCAAAAGGCGGATATTCGCCGTCGGCAGCCTCGTACTTAGGCGCGTGTTCCATAACACCCAAGTACGAAGGCGCCGGGGTCCTGGGCCCGAACTGGGAAGGACCGTATAGAGTTCGACAAGTCATACATGACGGAACCTATTACATCGAACACACGGACGGAACTCAATTCCGGCATCCGTGGAACGCCGAACACTTGAGGCAATACCACCAGTGACTAAGCTCCCCCATTTATTGCTCTGATTTCCCTTATTCAATAAGGCCTACGTGCCACCGTTTGAGGATGTTCTCTATTAGCAAAGAAAAATAAAGTTTGCGATCTTTTATCCACTTTATTAAAGTTTTTAGTCATCACGGCACGACCTGTAAACTAAAAACTTGGGGGGGCTGGCGGGTCCTGCGACATACACTCAAGAATTCACGGCCCAACAAAAAAAAACCCTTAAGCCCCCCACTCATGGGATACATAGGCTTGAGAAGCTCGAACCCCGACGGCCCATCAAGCATACGGGTTTGAGAAAAAGACGTCGGCCTAACCCGGCGCAACATATATGCTCGATCGCTCAACAGCACAAGCTCAAAGATGCCGGCTCAGCCCGGCGCAACGCATATGCTTGGTCGCTCAACAGCACGAGCTCAAAGATGCCGGCTCAGCCCAGCGCAACACATAAGTTCGGTCGCTCAACAGCACGAACACTTTTATCCAAGCTTAAGTCCCCCACGGGGATACAGACTTAAGAAGCTCGGACCCCGACGGCCCTTCGTGCATACGGGTTCGGGTAAACCGTCGGCCTTCCCGGCGTGCCGTAAGACGCGTAAAGGCGCAGGTGAAAGACATCTCCCGGGACGCATGTAAGTCGCGTAAAGGCGCTGCCTCAAACCCTAAAAACAGCCAAATTTGAGCCATACATATGCTCGCTAGCTCCAGAGCACGAACACCAAAGACGCCGGCCTAACCCGGCGCAACACACATGGTTTGAGTAAAGACGCCGGCCTAACCCGGCGTAACCTACATTCGCTTGCTCCAAGGCACGAACTCGAAAGACGCCGGCCTAACCCGGCGCAACCTACGTTCGCTTGCTCCAGGGCACGAACTCGAAAGACGCCGGCCTAACCCGGCGCAACCTACGTTCGCTTGCTCCAGGGCACGAACTCGAAAGACGCCGGCCTAAGCCGACGTAACCTACGTTCGCTTGCTCCAGGGCACGAACTCGAAAGACGCCGGCCTAACCCGGCGCAACCTACGTTCGCTTGCTCCAGGGCACGAACTCGAAAGACGCCGGCCTAACCCGGCGCAACGCACGTTCGCTTACTCCAGGGCACGAACTCAAAGACGCCGGCCTAACCTGGCGCAACATACACGTCCGATCGCCAATGGCACGGACGCAGAGCCCCCAGGAACTACCCGGTGCGACCTCTTCGATCGCCAATCGGCACGAAGCGAAGTCGTTGGGCCATAGCCACATTAGGCACACTGAATCGTCAGCCAATCACCTAATTTGGCACAAACGCCCCCTCGCCTTAAATGTTAAACAACGACAAGTCGTAACACTAAATGAGCGGAAGACGAATCCCAACTGGAGACGTAAAACCTGCCAAAACTATTGGTAAGGACACAAGCCCTTCGGGCCACGTTAGCCCACAAAGAAGGCATATGTGAGCGAAACTGCTCAATACGAGATAAGCATTCAACTTGAAAGCGACAAAAAATCTCATAGACGAAAAAGAGCCACTGCTCTGAATCCAATAAAAACGTGCTAAATAAAAAGTGCGCGAAAAATAAATGAAATCCTGAAAAAGGGAGAAAACAAAGCGCCAAACATATGCGCTATAAAAGGAGTCACATGGCTCACACAGCACCCTCGTCTAGTAGGGGAAACAAGGTGTCAAAAAAGTCAAAGGTAACCCCCCGGGCCTCGTTCTCGGTCGCGGTCGTCTCCCGACACTCCACCGCTCCGGCACGACGGGCCTCCTCGGTCCCTATGTCGTAGTCGTCTTGCAAGTCGGATGCCCTTCGCTCTGCTTCAGCAAGCTGGGAAGAGAGACGAACATTCTCCTCCACCAGAGAATCGCGCTCCGCCCGAACACACGCCGCTTCGCTTGAAGTGAGTTAACGATGTGACATCTCTAAAGCGTTGGACCGGGCATCCAGCTATCTTCGGAGGTCGGTAACCTCGGTGCGAAAAACCTCCGCCGATCGGGACGCCACCTCGCAAGCTCGCCGTTCTTCGGTCAGCTCCCCCACCATCTTGGCCACCGACATCTGGGCTCCATCGCGCTAATCTCGGGCGATCTGGAGTTCCACCTTTGCCTCGCGAAGCTGGTCTCGAAGTGTCTCGGTTTCCGCCCCCGGGTGCGAACCTCGCTCGACCTGAGCCAGCCTAGACCTCGTCCAAGCAAGCTCCTCCTGGGCAGCCCCCAGGCGCCGGATGAAGTCGTGCAAAATCCTGTCGCTCCGCACGGCCCTCACATACGCCTGCGATGACAAAAAGCAAGGGTTAAAACTAAACCTATGCTTACAATAGAATGAATAGAAATACTGACCCTTTGAGCGTCGGTAACCCCTGCCTGAAAGAAAGCAATGGTGCTCTTCGACACCACGCCCTTCCACCAAGACAGTGGAGACTCCTCGAGATGTCAAAAGCAGTCACCTCGAGACTCTATCGCCTCCAGCTCCACCGCCGAGTTCACCCTCTTGGGTTCGGAACCCTCATCAGGAGGCGCCGAGGTCGAAGCCCTCTTCAAAGAGGCGCGGGGCTCCTGTTCAACTGGGCCGGCAGTCTCGAACACGCTCTTCTATCCGCTCGGGGTTCCAAGAAGCGGAAGCCAGTCTCCGAGCTCGCCTCTTTGCAGCTACACAAGACAAAACAGCAAAGGTCAGGTTTCTGTCAACAATGAACTTATAAAACCGCAAAATTACCTCGAGAAGCATGAACGACTGGCTGAGCCTCGGGACTCGGAGGCCTGCTCGCCCGGCGCGCCTCCTCGATGCCCGGAGCAAAGGGCGGGAACCACCCGGCAAGCGCCATCAGCTCGGGAGAACGGAACCGCTCGCCTGCCTTGCGGGATTCTGACATCCCCGATATCTCTCTCACTAAAGGGAGCTCCGCCGCCCCCTCATCCACTAAGAAGTCTACCAGATGACCGAAGCGAAGGGGCGCTTCACCAAAGGCGTCTGTTGAGACCCACACCCACGACCGGCGGCTAGGCGGGTCGCTATCATCGACCAACCTCACGTTGCCCCGAGCACGAGCCATGTGAAAGCCCAGCTGCCACGGCGCCGGAAAGACGGCAACCAGATTGCGGAAATCATCCACGGTCATGGCACGCTGCGTCTGGCAGTGCCATTCCATGAAGCATGTAGCCAACAGGCGATAGAACGTCGGGCTCATCTGGCATGCATGGACCCCTAGTCGGGTCAGAATCTGCTGGGCGATCTTCGGGAACGGGAGATGCAGCCCACAGATAAGGCTTCCGATCGTCACGGCCGCAAACCCGTCCCTCGGGCGAGAGGGCTTGTCCTCGGGGGCAGACCTGAGCAGCCCCACCGAGGGAGGAATGTCATATGTCTCCCGAAGCGTGCTAAAGACGCGGGTAGTGAGCGTGCTTGCAACATCGACCCCCTTGCAGTCTAAGCCGACGGGGGCAACAGAGTCGCCTACTCCGTACAAGCGAGTCCTTTCCAGGGACTTGGCATACGTGTAGCCCGAAGACTCCGCGGATTCGAAGACCGTCCAGGCCGTCTCCAACACATTTCCGCTACGCTTTTCCTTTCCCCTCACGGGAGGAGCTTCCAAGTCCTCTCCGAGGCCTTCTGAGTCCGACCCTAGGGGATCGTCGGAGTAAATCTCATCCAAGAAAGACTCGGACGGCACTATCGCAAGCTCGGCACCCGAGGCATCTAAGTTAGACGCCCGAGGAAGCCCATCACTTACCATCGCTTCACCTCGCTGCTTAAGCGAGGGGGCATCAAAGGACGCCTCGCAGGAAACCAAGTTAATCACCAATTGCGACGAACGCGAGTCTTTGGACCCTTCGTCCTCCCCTTCGGGGCCGCACCCGGTAGGTAGGCCGCTCCCGGGCCCCGCCAACTCGGCAACCGCCGCGGCGTCAGTCTCCAACTCTGCGAGCCATTTGTCGGCCGCGCAAGAGTCTTCCTCGACAAAGATGGGAATCCCATCAAGTTCCTCAAAGGAACCCTTGGCCGCCCCCCCAAAATCTTGGAGAGGGCAGGAAGAGTCAACCTTGGGATCATCAACATGGGAAAAAAGCTCACTCCCCATTAAAAGGGTAAAAAAGTTGACTCCGCAAGGGGAATTTCAAACTCAAAGGAGTTTTCCAATTTCCATAAAGGCTGCCAATTGTGAAAAAAGAGGGAGGGAACCCTCCTATTTATAGGAAAGGAAGGAGCAAACCCTGCTCCTTCCTCCCCCCCCCCCCCCCTCGCGCGCGCACCAGCCCACCGGCAACAGGCCGCGCGCGGGCCTTGCTGCCCAGCCGGCCCGGTCCGACCAAAAAAAAATTAATAATAATAATAATAATATAATAAAAATAAAATGCGCGGCCACACATGACCAAGAGGGTAAAATGACCTCAACGCCCTTTCTTTTTTCTAAAGTTCACGACTTACGTTCCGCAAGCCGTAAACTTGGGGGGCTAATGTTACCGGTCGTTTTCGGAAAACCGGAAATTCAAAAACAATTTAAGACCGGCCAGGTTTCGCCGGCCGGAAAGCCCAATGGGCCCCGGCCCGCTAGGCCCGAGCGCCCTAGCGCACACACGGCCTGACAGGCCCACGCGTGCACCAGCACGCCCGCGCTCCGGCCAGCGCTCGCGCTACCCTGCCCGCGCCCTCGGGCCGCGCGCGCACCTGCGCTCCTGGCCCAGTGGGCCAGCGCGCGTGCCTGAGCGCTCCCGGGCGTCCCAGCCCGCGCGCGCTCCCGCGCCCCGGGCGTCCCGGCGCGCGCGCGCGCGTCCCCACGCCCCGGGCGTCCCGGCTGCCCCGGCCAAGCACCCCTGCTGCCCCGGCCAAGCACCCCTGCTGCCTCGGCCGGACGTCCCTGCTGCCCCGGCCGAGCGCCCATGTTGCCTCGGCCGGACGTCCCTGTTGCCCCGGGCGAGCGCCCCAGCTGCCTCGGCCGGACGTCACTGCTGTCCCGGTCGAGCACCCCTGCTGCCTCGGCCGGACGCCTCTGCTACCCCGGCCGAGCGCACCTATTGCCTCGGCCGGGCGTCCCTGCTGCCCCGGCCGAGCGCTCCTGCCGCCTCGGTCGGGTGCCCTTGCTGCCCGGGCCGAGAGCTCCTGCTGCCTCGGCTGGGCACCCCGCGCCCGTCCAAGCGCTTCGCCTTGCGCGCCCGTCCAAGCAGCACGCCATGCGCGCCCCGCGCCCGTCCGAGCGTTGAGTTTCGCGCGCCCCGCTCCCGGCCATCCGGTGGGCCTTGAGGGGGCCGGCCCAAGGCCTCCTCCAACACTATAAATACCCCCCTTAGGGTGAGGGAAAGGCATGCTCATTCATACCAACACATCTTCACACTCTCTCTCGAGAACTCTCTCATCTCCCGTGCTCTTATGACATTCCAAGAGCGCGCGCTCCTCCTCCCTCGGCTCAGAAATTCAAGGACCCCCCTCCACGAGAGGGAGCGCGCTCCTCTTCTGCGACCCGAGTCTCTGCAGTACACACTGCTCTCCTGCTTCTTGGCCCTTGAGCTAGAACTCTGAGCTACGAGGCAAGCGACCCCTCTAAAGTCTTCACTAGAAGCTACGAGTCGGGTCCTACTCTAAAGCCTTGGATTCTCAAGCCTCCGAGCCCAAGATAGCCCCCAACATTCAAACTGAACTACGTTCTGACCTGATCCCGACTAAAGGGTACATAGGCAGCCAACCTTTGGCACGGTCACACTCCCCAAAAACACACCTCAGGGTCTGGAGGGTGCAACTCGGTCTACGAGTTCCCATTTTTGGCCCGAGCGCGGTCACTTGGTCTGGCCTTGGATCGAACCGCCCGAGGTATTTAATCGTTGTTCATTTTCGTGCGACAACAGAAGCATATCATAGGTATATGAGGTGAAAGATGTAGCATTTAAGATGGCATTTTTCAGCCTAGTATTCAAGTATTTATAGTATGCTAATCAGGTATATCTTCCCCGGATCTTGCGGTCAATGTATATCCCGCATTTATTGTCGATCTCGTAACGCTTTATAAATGCTAACCATTAGTCCAAGTTCCTTATATCAAATTTCCTCGTGAACCTTTATCCTTTGTGTAGAGACGGGTATGTCCGAATGAGAATATCACGGGGATATTCTATATTATTGTCACGGTCCGCGAGTGGTAGCTCGGCCGAGAACCGCGACCACGAAGTTCAAACACAACATAAAACGCTTTGAAATACAACTTTTATTTAATATTTGCAACTCGATAAAGGTAGTTCATAAAATTATGAAAAAAATTCAATTTGTAACACACGTGATTAGGTCTTATAGCGACCGAAGTGCAACTACGCTCATGCGTCTAGGATATATTCTGCACATAATTTTACAGGATATGCGAAAATAGAAAATAAGGTTTGAGACAAGACTTATATCAAACGGTATCAAAAGACGCTCGTCTCTGTTTTACTAAACATTACTACACTATACCCAAAAGGTCGAGGAACACACTACCGGCTCTTCCCAAGTTTCCGTCCTACTGAAAGACGCTCTTTCATTTATCTACATTACCAAGGATCATAATCTATGAGTCGCGAGACTCAACAAGTGGGAGTCTATCTAGTATTAAAAACAACTAGATGCAAATGTCCATATGACGTGTATTAATGCTTGAAAATGGATCAACACTAAACACCAAAGTGGTTCGATCCATGGCCCGACCCTGTGAATGAAATAAGGTCCAAATTGGTATGAGAATCTCCAATCCAAGCTCTACGTATGGGAATTATCGATTAGTTCATCAATTCACTCCAAGCTATGAGTTCAATCTTCGTTCTAAGCTACAGATGGGTCTTCACTCCAGCTACAATAATTTGTAACTGTGAGGATGCTCCAACTATGCTTGTGTATCCCTGAAAGACCGAGAAATGCTTCAGTCATTGGGGCGCGGAGGCGGTGTCTCTGGCGCGCTCTCCGATGCTCAACATTAGTGTGATTGCGTTGAATGCTTATGAGTTCTCAAGAGCAAGCTCAGTGAGAATCAATTTCAGCAGAGCTTTCATTTGTTACCTTACCCCTCGTGGAGAGGAGGTTTATATAGGGGTCAGGAGAGTCGGGGGGACTTCTTGCCCTTGCCTTGGGTGGTAAGGTGTAACGACTCGAAATTTTATAATAAATGTTGCAAATTAAGTTTCTCAAAAGAACAAGAATAAACCGAAAATAGGAACTAAGGACATTTAAGATCGACAAGGTTCTGGAATATTTTCGAGAATTTGTGACGGACTACGAATGTGAAAATAAATTTCAACGACCTTGAATGAATTCTACGTGAAAAAAAGAAGAAATAGAATGGGAAATTATTTAATTAATTTTCTAATCATATTTTCCATCTCCCGAGAAAGAAATAGAATGAAAAGGATTCATTTTGCAACAAGAAAAGAAGAAAAAATAGTTTGGTGGAGGAAATTAAAATAGATAAAACAAGGAGGGATTTAATGAGCAATTAAGGAGGGATCAAATAGCAAATTTCGAAATTCCTTCATCCTTATCTCTCTGTGAAGTCGGTTCTTCTGCTTAGTTGATAAGAACAACAAGAAAAAAACACAGAAAAGAAAAGAGAAAGGAAGAGCGAACGAAGAGAAAGAAAGAACGAGAAGGAAAGGAGAAGAAGGTGAGCGAGAGAGAAAGTAAACGCGAGAGAAAGAGCTTGAGCGTGAGAGAACGAGAGGGAGAGAACATGAACGCGAGGAAGAAGAGGACGACGAAGAGTCGACGAGTCGCTTTCTCCGTGGTCGCGTGCATTGCGTGAAGGGGAGAGGTCGGCCGAGATAAAGAGGGTTCTCGCTGGAGATTCTTCAATATCACGAGGTAATGGAAACCTCAAATCTTCTTATTTTGGTTTGGGTTTTTGATTTCAAAATTGGATTAGTTTCTAAAATCAATTTGAGATGTTTTGTTTTGCGTGAATTGAGTTTGGAGTCTGAAATTGATGGTTGATTATTTGAAATTCGATATGATTTTCGCTGGTATTGGACAGGTTGGTAAACGGATGTGGGCAGTCCGATATGGTCTGAGATCATTTTTGTTAGTATTTTTCCTGGATTGTAGACTGAATGGGCTTTCTAAAACGTCCAAGAACATGTAAATCCGTTAACAATTGAGTGAGTTATGATTTCTTGAAATTGTGTTTTGTAGCAATAAAACTGGATTTCCAAATCTGCGTGCCTGTATCACGGGCTGTTTTTGAGAAAGTTTTTCCTGGTTCAAATTGAGCTTCTATCTTGTTAGAAAGATATTGAAGTGAGTTTTGTGATGAAACTGGAATCGTTGCGTTTCTATTTGTGTAGCTAAAGTTATGATGCGTTCGTTAGCTAGTGTCGGATATGAGATTATTAAAATCGAACATGGAACTGATTTTGTTTGATTTGGATAAAGAAATCTGTAATGATTCTGTTGGAATAGATCTAGGATTTAAGAAACGATTATCGCTTCTAACAAGCGGCGGAATATAAAAATTTCTTTAAAAACTCGTAAAACGTTTTTACAACCTAGACAAAGTGCATGAGCGTATAATTTAAAATTTTAAAACTACTTTGAGTTTTTACTCTGTACCAACCTTGAATGGAGCTTGAACGTTGAGAGAGAAGCTCTCAATCTTAAAATTGTGTGTTGTGAAATATGAATGAGGTGGGGTATTTATAGAAGGGGGTTTGCCTTGAAAATATAGTTTCCTCTTTTCTATTGAATATCACATATTCATAAGCAAATCCTTGTTTCCTCTTCTTACCCTTGGACGTCCAACATAAGCCTTCATGGCACTTGGATTTGTTTGCTCATTTGTCTTGCCTCTCTCCATGCCGCCCACTATATTGCTTCTAGAAGCAAATTTGTTTCCTCTTTTTTCTTTTGGCAAGTATCTTCATACATCAATGCACAAAATAAATCTCTTCCTCTTGATGGTATGCACGAAAATAGGCCTTCTAAAACATGCTTCTAGATGTTTCTTTATTTGTTCATGACAACATAAGAAAAACTCATTTAGAATTTCACATAAAATTTCATGAAATGAAATTCAATCATCAAGGCCCAATAAACTAGTGTGGCCGTGTGGTTTAAATTTATTGCCATCATATGACAATGTAAAAAAAAAACTTATTTATTGACATTCATGCCATCCTATGTCCAAAAGGACAAAATTACTCTTTAGACAATTTTCGTAAAACTTGTCTAGTTCAACATTTGAACTTGTTTTGACTTAGCTTTCATGTTTAACTAATCTTACTCTAATAACTTGTGGTAGTGACCTCATGGATCCAAATGAACAAAGTTTGAGCTAGCATACTTGGACTCAAAAGTTCACAATCATTTTCCAAGTTCTAGTTTAATGTCAACTGACTCCACTAAAGAGTTGACAATGAAATCTCTCGGTTCAAATGAATATATTTTCTACTCAATAATTCTACTTAATTGTAATGAGTGGATCCATTGAATATTATCTATGTTTACCCTTCATGAATATCATCAACTAGATGAGATTTACAAAATTATCATTTTACTCTTCTAATTGTTATTTCCTCAACTCCTTTGTCGCTTGTGAATAAGTTAAAAACAATGTATTAACGAGGAGCTAACAAGTCACATTGATTCATCCAAAAGAGTCACGACTCAATTTGGACACTGGCCAGTTCATTTATTCACATTCCAAGGAACAAAGCATGAGGTGATATACATTACATTTCAGCAATCTTGTACATGAATTCCATATCTATGAGATTTTCACAAAGTTGTTCACAACATCTTCATAACTTAGTACTTCACCAATAGGTCCTGTTAAAAATCACATAGTGAATCCGAACTCTGACTTTCTCAAATGAGAGTACGTAAGCTATGAAATGACATGTCTCATTTCAGGATTGAGGTAAGCATGATGTGATTCATACATAGTGACTTCGAGACATAATAGGTTAAATGGTTTGTTCTTATTTTGTCTCTAGAAGTGCACTGGTCAATTCAGTACCTTCAGAAGATACCTAGGAAGAACTATAGTGTCTCCAACTCTCAATGTCTCATAACCAGATATCATAGATTTTCCTAACAATCATATTGAGATCAATAGCCATTTGATCCTTAGATTGTGAATCTACTGTTTTAAGCAAACATTGAAGAGTTTGTTCATGCAAATCTATATTTGACTCTTCATTTGTTGTTAGGCTTGTTTAAGGGCTAAAGACTATAGTTTATCATAAAGCTTCAAACTGACAAGGAAGAATGAATTAACGTTTCAACTTTTATTAATTATTCAACAGTTACAAGCAAGAGTCTTCGTGAGACTTCATTACATCAAATGTACATAAGTAATGACTACTACTCTTCTTGTGGGCACCATTGACAACTGGATTCTTGTTGTTGCTAGTTGATTACGATGTCCTTATTACTTTCGTCTCGTGTTCTTGGTTTGACTTGGTGAATACGGGTTTGATGAGTTTAAGTGATATCGACTCTGATTTTGGATGTTTGAAATTGGATTTTTTTTAATTTATTATTTGAACTGAGGATTTGATGATTCTTTTTGGACTTGGAATTTATCTTTGGATTGATTTGTCTCGTTTGTCTCGTGTCGCATGGCTCGGAGTTATGCTTCTACATGGAAGCATTGGAACTCTGAGACATGAAGATTTTGAATCAATGACTAAATTCTTTATTTTGGATCGAGTTTAATATTGAAGAAATTTGGAATTTCTTCGGATTGTATTTAGATTTAATTTTCGAGTCAATGGAGAATCTGGGAATTTGGATTGAGATTATAAATACGGAGATCGTTTATTTATCGAGTTTGAGGTTTTGAAGTCAGTATTTTTTGTGAGAAAATGGTTATAGTTTATGAATTAAAAGAGAAACTTCAATTTTTTTGATATTCGATTATCGGTTTTATCTGAGCTTAGTGTTTGGGAAATTGAAAATTTCCAACGGATTGTGCTTACGTGTTTTGTCTTTAGTTAACACGAGTTTGTAGATTCTGGTTAGAATCTAATCTGATTATTATTTATCGGAATATGACATCAAGTTGGGAGCCGTTTAGAGGGTTCACGGTGTAAGTGAACGTCTGAATTCTCGGTGTTAGTGAACGTTCGGGTTCACGGAGCGATTGAATGTCTTGTGGACGAGCGGCATAGACGCTTAATCTCGAGGTAGGTCAATATAACCATTCTTTCCTGATTTTATGGTTCGGCCACAAGTATATATTATTTTCGAAATGAAAATGGTTGCGAACGTGCCACAAAACCCAAAATTGTTTCTAAATGTGGCGAAAATAAAAAATTCTTTAAAACATGTAAAACAATTTTACTACCTAGACAAAGTGCATGAACATGTAATCTAAAATAAAACTATAATGAGTTTTCACTCGGTACCAACCTCGCTTGAAGCTTGAGCGTTGAGAAGCTTGTGGATTGGTTGAATCGCTCGCCTCCCCACTTAGCTTGTCTCCTTCGTGTCTTCTTGAATCCGAGCAACCATGATAGTTTCTACCACTAGAGTCTTCGAGCTTGGATAGGATTTAGTGTGTGGGCACTATTAAACACAATGACCTAAGAACTAGTCTTAGAGCCAAAGAGCTAATACAAAACGCTAGGTCAAATGAGGACCTAGGTGCCAAAACAAAATAGTGAGAAGAAGAGAGGGAGAGAGGGGCACGGCCAAATAGAGAGAGAAAGGCACACCAAAACTTGTTCCAACATTGTGAATGTGGTGTGATATTTATAGGAGAATGAATTGCCTTGAATCAATGCAAAAGATGCAATTACCTCTTTTCTATTATGGCTGAATATCACATATTCATAAGCACAATATTTGTTTCTCATTCCTATCATAATAATAACAAGGCTGGAAATTAGTTTCCCTTTCTTGTTTTGGGCGTGTACAACAACAACCATGTGCTATAAATTTGTTTCATCATTTCATTTTTGGCAAGTATCTTCATACATCAATGCACAAAATAACTTCCCTCTTTCTTTATTTGATGATGGCCACGAAATTATCATCTAGAACATGTTTCTAGATGTTTCTTTATTTGTACAAGACAATACAAGAAAAGCCCATGTAGAATTTTCACATAAAATCCCATAAAATGAAATTCAATCCTCAAGGCCCAAAACTAAGTCTTGGCCGTGTGAATTAATTCACATTATCATCATATGATAATTTCCAAAATCTTATTTTTGACATTTATACCATCTTATGTCCTACTGGACAAAATTACCCTTTAGACAATCTTCGTAAAATTCGTCTAGTTCAACACTTGAACTTGTTTTGACTTAGCTACTAGTTTAACAAATCCTACTCTAATGAGTTGTGGTAGTGAACTCATGGATCCAAATGAACAAAGCTTGAGCTAGCATGCTTGGAAACAAAAAATCACAAACCTTTTCCAAGTTCTAGGTTAATGTCAACTGACTCCACTAAAGAGTTGACATTGAAAATCTCTCGGTTCAAATGAATATATTTTCTACTCAAAATTCTACTTAATTGTGATGAGTGGATCCATTGAATATTATATATGTTTGCCCTTCATGAATATCATCAACTAGATGAGATTTATAAAATTACCATTTTACCCTTCTAGTTGTTATTTCCTCAACTCCTTTGTCACTTGTGAATAAGTTAGAAACAATGTATTGACGCAAGCTAACAAGTCACATTGATTCATCCAAAAGAGTCATGACTCAATTTGGACACTGGCCAGTTCATTTATTCACATTCCAATGAACAAAACATGAGGAGATATACATTGCATTTTAGCAATCTCGTACATAAATTCCATATCTATGAGATCTTTACAAAGTTGTTCATGACATCTTCATAACTTAGTACTTCACCAATAGGTCTTGTCTATATCACATAGTGAATCTAGAACTCTGACTTTCTCAAATGAGAGTATGTAAGTTATGAAGTGACATGTCGCATTTCAGGATTGAGGCAAGCATGATGCAATTCATACATAATGACTTTTAGATAGAAAATGTTAAATGGTTTGTTCTTACACTGTCTCTAGAAGTGCACTGGTCAATTCAGTATCTTCAGAAGATACTTAGGAATAACTATAGAGTCTCCAACTCTCTATGTCTCAGAACCAGATATCATAGGTTCTCCTAACAATCATACTAAGATCAATAGCTCTTTGATCCTTAGATAGTGAATATACTGTCTTAAACAAACCATGAAGAGTTTGTTCATGCAAATCTGTATTTGAATCTTCATTTGTTGTTAGGTTTGTTTAAGGACTATAGACTAAGGTTTATCATAAAACTTCAAGCAAAAAAAGAAGAATGAATGAAAGTTTAAACTCTTTATTAATTATTCAGCAGTTACAAGCAAGAGTCTTCGTGAGACTTTATTACATCAAATGCATATATGCAACAACTACTACTCTTCTTGTGGGCATCAATGTCAACAGTTTCATCTAGAAATGACCATTGTGCCAATTTCTTGATCCACGTCTGCACCTAGGCCTACAATAAGTGGACCGCCTTTGGTTACAACCTCATTCAACATCTCCAATGTGCATCAAGAAGTAGAATATATTAATCTATGTAAATGGATTTGCGTGCTTATGTATTTGTTTGTTTGTTTGTACATATTAATCTATTCCATTTTTATGTGTATGTATTAATGTATGTATGTATGTATATATGTATGTATGTATTTATCTAATAAAATGCAACATCTCTCTCTCCATCTCTCTCTCTGTGTGATCATGGAACAAAAGAGAAAAGAATAGAGAAGAAAGTAGGCTACAAATTAATTATCATTAACCATAATCGATCAAAATTAACTATTATTTACAAAAAAATTACCAATAAATTTTTTATAAACATAAAGAATATGATACGAATTAAAGTTTTTTTTCAATATGATTATTTGAACAAAGATATGAAAAATAAGAAAAACGAGAGAGAGCGAGAGAGAGTATTTAAATATAATTAATAGCTAAAATGTGTATAGGAATTAGTTTTTATATTTTCTTGTTATCGATATTTGTGCTTCATTTTTTAATTCGTTTTTTATATGTGCTAGTAACTATAAGGGTATTTGATATATATTCACTCGTTTATCTTCGTTAATGACTAAATTATAAAATTATTAAAATGTTGGCTAATGTACAAAATTAATATTTGCCAATTGTTACTTTGATGTACTTCTCTTAATTAAAAGGCGATGAAATAGTCGAAAGTAACTGTTTTTCGTAAATAACAATTTTCAATAACTACTAACAAGATTTCAATAACAATTAACAAGATTTCAATAGTTGTTGACCAAGTTTCAATAATAATTAATCATATTTCAATTGTTGTTGACCATATTTCAATAACTTTTAACTAGATTTCAATAATAGCAGTTAATCAGATTTCAATGATAATTAACCATATTTCAATAGATGTTGATCAGATTTCAATAATTGGTGATCATATTTCAATAATTGTTGACTAAATTTCTGAAACATAAGGTATTTTTTCCGGAAAAATAGAAACAATTATTAGTGAAATGTTTTTAAAATATGAGTGAAATATAAAAAGTGACGAATATTTTAGGTTAGGATGAATTGTTCCCTTAAAAATTTCGTGACAACATTGTCTAGGGTTTAGGGGTGGTCACGAAATCAATAAATTCCGTGACTTGTTCTCATGAAATCCCAAAAAATTTACAATATAATACAAGTCACTATCTCATGGTCACAAAATAGAACAGTTCATGATGACTTTGGTAACGAAATATTGTATTTTCTAGAGAAAAATGCACGATATTAAGTTGGTCCGCGAAAGAACAATAGTTTTCAGGATAATGTCAACTGGTAGATAACTTAAAAAAAAATCCTTATGCACATAAGACTTTGACACATTCGGATCACGAGATAACATGTTATGTTAGTGAATTTTGAAAACTAATATAGATTAGTTACCATTACCTTTAAATATATCATTTTACTGATTTTTATATGATAATATTTGTGAGGAATTATATTTCTACAAAATAATACAAGTCACGACTCATACAATGTTGGATTACATGGTTCATAAGGTAATATTTTTTTTAAAAGATTATATTTCAACCCCCACTCATCACCAGTTGTAAACCACTACTTATCTTGGAATAAACTCGTACTTGCCAAATTTTAAAAGAAGAAAAAAAATTTGTGACCAGGATGTCACGAAATTAGCACGCTATGTGACCATGTTCTCTCTCTTTCGTGATGATGTGATCACAGAATATGCAGAATTTGTGACGATAGTGATCACGAAATCCATAATTGTTTTGTGAAAATTTGATCACGAAACGTAAATTTGAATAATAACATTGATTGGTTACCTTCATTTTTAAATATATCATTTTACCAATTTTTTTATATGATAACATTTGTGAGAAATTATATTTCTACAATATAATACAAGTTACTATCTCATGATCTCATACAATATTGGATTACATGGTTCATATTCTAATTTTTTTTTTTTTAAATTTCAACCCATACGCATCACCAGGTTGAAAACCACTACGTTTCCTCGATCAAGTCGTATTGATCGAATTTTTGAAAAAAAAAATAATTTCGTGACTAGGATGTCACGAAATCAGCAAGCTTCTTGACCATGTTGTCTTTGTTGCGTGACGATGTGGTCACGAAATATGCATAATTCATGACCACAGTGGTCACGAAATTCATAATTTTCGTGACTATTTGGTCGCAAAACATAAAAAAGATGTGATCTTGTGGTCACGAAATGCGGAAATTTTGTGACTTTGTTGTCACGAAACGGAACAGTTTCGTGATGACTCTGATCACGAAAATGTTGTATATTCTAGAGAAAATGCACCATAATAACTTGGTCCGGGAAACAAAATGGTTTTCAGAATAATCTCAATTGGTAGATATCTTAAAAAAAACTAAAAAAAATCCTTATATACATAAGATGTGGACACATTTGGATCACGAGATAACACGTTATATTACGTAAATTTGTAAAATAATATAGATTGATTATCATTACTTTGGAATATATCATTTTATTGATTTTTTTATATGATAATATTTGTGAGGGGTTATTTTCTTCAATATAGTACAAGTCACTCTCTCATGATCTTACGATAAGATATATATATTTTTTAAAATTTCAATTCCCACTCAGGCTGTAAACCATTACTTTTCTTCGAATCAAGTCGTACTGGTCGAGTTAAAAAAATCAATTTTGTGACCACGATGTCACCAAATCAACAAGTTTTGTGACTATGGTCACGAAATATGCAGAATTCGTGACGACAGAGTCACAAAATTTTTTATTTTCGTGACAATTTGGTCACGAAACAACAAAATTTTGTGACCTTGTGGTCACGAAACGCTGAAATTTTGTGACCTTGTGGTCACAAAATAGAATAGTTTCGTGATGATTGTGGTAATGAAATGTTGTATTTTCTGTAGAAAATGCACGATATTAAGTTGGTCCGTGAAAGAAAAATAGTTTTCAGAATAATGTCAACTAGTATATGGCTTAAAAAAAAAACAAATCGTTATACACATAAGACGTGGACACATTTGGATTACGAGATAACATGTTATGTTAGTTAATTTGAAAATAATATAGATTAGTTACCATTACCTTTAAATATATCATTTTATTGATTTTTATATGATAACATTTGTGAGGAATTATATTTCTACAACATAATACAAGTCACGATCTCATACAATGTTGGAATATATGGTTCATAAGCCAATTTTTTTTAAAAAAAGTTTATATTTCAACCCCCACTCGTCACTAGGATGTAAACCACTACTTTTCTTCGAATCAACTCGTACTTGTCAAATTTTGAAAGAAAAAAATATTTGTGACCAGGATATCACGAAATCAGCACGCTACATGACCATGTTGTCTCTATTTCGTGACGATGTGATCATGAAATATGCAGAATTCGTGAAGACAATGGTCACGAAATCCATAATTTGTGTGACAACTTGGTCACGAAACAACGAAATTCTGTGGCCTTGTGGTTACGAAATGCTGAAATATTTTGACATTGTGAGCTCAAAATAGAATAGTTTTGTGATGACTGGAGTAAGGAAATGTTGTATTTCCTTATACACATAAGACGTGGACACATTTGGATCACGAGATAACTTGTTATGTTGGTAAATTTGAAAAATAATATAGATTAGTTATTATTACCTTTAAATATATCTTTTACTGATTTTTATATGATAACATTTGTTAAGAATTATATTTCTACATTATAATACAAGTTACGACTCATACAATGTTGGATTACATGGTTCATAAGGTATTTTTTTAAGTTTATATTTCAACACCCACTCGTCACCAGGCTGTAAACCACTACTTTTCTTGGAATCAACTCGTACTTGTCAAATTTTGAAAAAAAAGTTGTGATTAGGATGTCACGAAATCAGCACACTACGTGACCATGTTGTCTCTATTTCGTGACGATGTGATCACGAAATATGTACAATTCGTGACGACAATGGTCATGAAATTCATAATTTTTGTGACGACTTGGTCATGAAACAATGAAATTCTTGACCTTGTGGTTACGAAATGCTGAAATATTTTGACATTCTGGGCTCAAAATAGAACAGTTTCGTGATGACAGTGGTAACGAAATGTTGTATTTTCTAGAAAAAAAAAATGCACCATATTAAGTCGGTCCGCGAAAGAACAATAGTTTTCAAGATAATTTCAACTGGTTGATAGCTTAAAAAAATCCTTATACACATAAGATGTGGACACATTTGGATAACGAGATAACGCGTTATGTTACGTAAATTTGAATAATAATATCGATTGGTTACCATTACTTTTAATATACCATTTTACCAATTTTTTTATATGATAACATTTGTGATGAATTATATTTCTACAATATAATACAAGTTACTATCTAATGATCTCATACAATATTGGAGTTGTTCATATTGTAATTTAACAAAAAAAAAAAAAAAAATCAACTCCTTCTCCTCACCAGGCTGGAAACCACTACTTTTCTTCGAATCAAGTCGTATTGGTCGAATTTTTGAAAAAAAAAAATAATTTCGTGACTAAGATATCACGAAATCAGCAAGCTTCATGACCATGTTGTCTTTGTTGCATCACAATGTGGTCACAAAATATTAGAATTCGTGACCACAGTGCTCACAAAATCCATAATTTTCATTACAATTTGGTCACGAAACACCGAAAAGCTGTGACCTTGTGGTCATGAAATGCTGAAATTTTGTGACTTTGTTGTCACGAAACGGAACAGTTTCATGATAATTGTGGTTGCGAAATGTTTAATTCTAGAGAAAATATACCGTAATAACTTGGTCCAGGAAATAATATGGTTTTGAGGATCATCTCAATTGGTAGATATCTTAACAAAAAATAAAACAAAAAAATCCGTATGTACATAAGACCTTGACACATTTGGATCACGTGATAACACATTATGTTACGTAAATTTGAAAAATAACATAGATTGATTACCATTACCTTGACATATATCATTTTATCGATTTTTTTATACGATAACATTTGTGAGGAAATATATTTATACAATATAATACAAGTCATTATATCACGATCTCATACAATGTTGGATTACATGGTTCATACAATATTATTCTTTTTTTACATATATATATATATATATATATATATATATATATATATATATATATATATATATATATATATATTCAACCCCCACTCGTCACTAGGCTGGAAACCACAAGTTTTCTTCTAATCAAGTCGTACTGTTCGAATTTTGGAAAAAAAAAAAATTGTGACCAAGATGTCCTGAAATCACCACGCTTCGTGACCACGTTATCTCTGTTGTGTAACGATGTGGTCACGAAATCTACGGAAATCGTGAAGACAGTAGTCATGAAATCCATAATTTCTGTGACAACTTGGTCACGAAACACCGAAATTTGGTGACCTTGTGATCACGAAACGCTGAAATTTGGTGACCTTGTAGTCACTAAACGGAGCGGTTTTGTGATGATTGTGGTCACAAAATATTGTATTTTCTAGAGAAAATGCACCATAATAACTTGGTCCGCGAAAAAAACATGTTTCGTTATGTAAATTTGAAAATTAATGTAGATTTCTTACACGTCCCTTAAAATATATCATTTTTTTTTAAATTTTTAAAGAATAACATTAGTAAGGAAATTTATTCCAACAAAATAATACAAGTCATTATCTCATGTAAGGTTGACATTTATAGTTCTTAAGTTTTTTTTTTTTAAAAAAAATTCCAACCTCGACTAGACATCACGTTGAAAACCACTGTTTGTCAAATAATCAAGTTATCTAGAGCGAATTCGCCCAAAAAAGAAAAAAAAAATTGGTGACCATGTTGTCACAAAATTGTTATGTTTTTTAACAATATGATCTTTGTTTCGTGACTACTATGTCACAAAATATCAAGAATTTGAGTCCATGTTGTCACGAAATCCATAAATTTCGTGACCTTGACAACAAAGTCACAAAATTTTTGTAGTTAACTCAAAAAGTTTTTTGTTTTTTGTTTTCTAATTTTTGTAGTTGTATTGAAAAACTGTTTTGTAGTTGTTTTCAAAAAAGTTGTTTGGTACAGTTTTCATTTTTGTTTTTGAGAAAGTGAAAAAACTGAAAAAAGTGTTTGGTATAGTTTTCATTTTTGTTTTTGAAAGAATGAAAAGAGAAGATGAGGAGAAAGAGGAGAGAAGAGAAGAATTTTTTTTTTTCAAAAACACCTTTTATTTGTTTTCAGTTTTCTTTACTTTTTTCAAAAACAACTTCAAAATTTTTTGAAATTTTTTTCCGAAAACACTTTACCAAACATGTTTTCAATTTTTGTTTTCAATTTTTTCAACTCAAAAACTAAAAAACAGTTTTTGAGATGAGAAACAAACATGGATATTTTCTTGAAGACATTGTCACGTAATTTTGAATTTCTCGAGAAATTAGTCCATAATCTCATGGTTGTTGTCAACTTCTGAATACCTAAAAACCAAAAAATGAAACACTAATTTTTTTTTTCAAACCTCTACATGATAACACGTTGTAAAAGCAATATTTATCAAAGAATCAAATGACTCTTGGCGAATTTGTCAAAGAAAAATTAAATTTCGTGAGCATGTTGTCGCTAAATTATTAGCAGTTCTGTTACAATGTCGTCACAAAATTTAATCTTAAAACAAAACATGGTCAAGATTGGTCTTAAATGAAATCACTCACTGAGAGCTTCGCATTGATACAAAAAAATTCGAAAACGGAATTCGAAATCAAGAGTTTTGACCTTTTAAAATTTAGATTTTTTTCTTTCATTCTTTCCCCTCTTACTTTTATATTTTTTTTTATTAAAATATAATTTATTCAATATTAAAGGTAATGAGTTATGGACTTTTAAAAACCTTTATATATAGTCGAATTCACATAAATGAGATAAGGGTAGATTAGGGAAAAAAATAATTCTCTCTCCTTAGATGGTTCTAGTTGAAAAAAAAGTAGGAAAAATCTCAAATTTAGTCCTAAAATAGGAAATATCCCAAAATGTTGATCTCATATAGTTTTGGGCTTTGTCAGAGAGCCGAACACATACAAAAACTCCATTTTAATAGAAAACGGAGACATGGGCCGAGATGAGACATACAAGTCAAGCTATTGAATTGACGTGTTTTTTTATTCTTATTTTTTTTTAAAGTGTAATTGTTAATGTTAATAAAAATATAGTTGAAATGGACGTGTCTAAGAGAGTTTCACTATCAATAAACAGTAAAAGTAAACTCGGCGTTGATTCAGACACAAGAAGATGACAATGTCACAGAGAGAGAGAGAGAGAGAGTTCTGAAGTGGTTGAATAGTTTATTGCTTCTCATTCGCTTCAAAGTATAAAGATAATGTTAAAAACTTGATTTGGGACATCAAATGAGCTTCAGTTTCCGACTACTTATTCACAACAGCCCCATCCTCCCCGTGTTTACAAAGGCACACAGTAATGTTAATTGACTACTTAGCCATTAGCCCAACCAATCTTTGGTGCTATTTTTATAAGATCACGGGCTATTTTTATTTTATTTTTGTTGCTAATTAATTTTGAAATACAATTTTCGGAAATATAAAATGGAGTTCAATAAAATTCGAGCAAGTATCTGATTTTACTTATGAGATTCGGTCTTGAATCATTCGTTGAGAAAATAATAATCCGCTAAAACGGACATCAATTTAATGAATCATATTAGGTTTCTCACATTCCGAAAAAAGATGAAAACTTGTAAAAGTTTATAAAATTGTGAGGTGCATATGTCGGAATTATCACTGTACCATTTTTCTTGCATTAATCTACAAAAGTGCTACGAACATTATCATGACATACCTTAACATTAATATACGAAGCATTGACTTTGCGGTCATGCATATGCTATTTAAGATGTGATATTATAATCAGAACATGTTTTTTCGTTGTTATGAGAGTGTGATTATATATACAAGATTATTGAATAAATGACGTTTTACTTCATATATGCGAAGTGGCCGGCCAATAATTTGATCACTTTGCAGGTTATTTTCGAGGATAAACTTCCAAAAGAAAAATGGTAAGGGTCGGTTTTCTTTTAGAGGAACCAAAAATCATGACCCTCGTTTCATTGTTCCTTTTACTGACACCTTTTAGTATAAGATCAGACAAAAAATTATGCTTCATATTCATTTGTCAAACTTGAATATATAACCCTACAAAAGTAGGACAAGTGATCCCTCAATTATAGTGCGCTGCTACTCTTGCCTCAGATCATGCCCCCACTAGTTTTGACGTTCCAATTAGAGGACAATTCCACGTGTAACCTCCGTATTGGATGGTCCGACTCGGTGATTTATCCAAATTGGTCTATGCTCTTGCAAGAGGACCCTATATATAAAAAGTAAAAATAAAAATTACAACGATTCTAAAATGGAAGACCCGTTTTTATTTTTGTTTTATGTTTTTAATTTTATTTTCTGAAACACATTACGACACTTCTAGCTTTTGGAGTACGTACACGATATTGGTATCTTCGTAAAGTGCTAAACGTGATCTATAATTCTTTGACATTAAAATTTTATGGTCAGTAAAACAAAAATTAGAAGCCGTTTTTGAATTTCTCACCCTTTTGATTTCCTAATACAAGGAATTCAAGAATAACGTTCACTTTTAAGTTGATGATAGCACAGACACTCGTAGCCACTAAGAAAAATTATGATTTATTTCTTAAAATATATATTGGATCTATATTATATAAACTTGAATACATAATGCATGAAGAAACCACGCAACTTGTGCAACAATAGTATATATAGGCTGGCTTGAGGAGAGAGCCTCAGAACAGTTTTATGTGTCATTGAATATGAAATATGATACAAGATTTGGCATATGGTATGGGTGATTTTATTCCATGCGCTACCTAAAGTCTATAAGTTGGACCCCAACAAGATACTTTTTTTTTTTTCAGCTGAATACAGGAGCAGCAAGAATTATAGATGTGGTTGATCGTTCTCAGAAAACCATGAACATTAAAATCAACACGACTTGCATCGGATTTCGAATCCGGAAACCCAATTGATCGGGTCACTAAATAGTATATCAAGACCTAAAAAAAGCCAAAGTCGATCCAAAATGGTCCCAAAATTGTGCCCACACTCATATGGGCCGACACCTGCACGAAAAACGGTTCCGCACGCCGCGCAAAACAAGCGGCGCACCAGTGCGGTGAGAAGCGCTCAAAAAAGATACCTTGTGCTCGCCTCATTCTCTTGGCGCGTCACACCTAACATATGGCGCGGCGCGCCATGGCCTGGGAGGCATGCACGGTCCTTGCTTCCACCCAAGGACTCCATTTTAGCTCTCCCAACCACTATAAGTATCCATCTCCTCAGAGGCATTGAGGTAACTTTTTCTACACACTCTCTACTTGATGCTAGATTTCTGAAACACTGTCAAGAACCCTATGTACATAGTTTCCTCTAATCGAGCCTCTCTCCTAGATATTCACTAACAAATATCAACTCCCCACACCTAGCATAGAATTCAGACCAATGTTGAGCATTAGAGCGCACGTCAGAGGCACTGCCTCTATGCCCCTCTAAGCTTACTTTCAATTCTTCTTACTCCTTGACCGCAACGAACGAAGAACGCCTTTGAGCTAGATTAGCGACACTCGTAACTTTCGAGTATCCCACGGGTCTGGTCACTTGACCTGCCCTTGGGTCAAACCACCGAAATCATTAAATAGTTGTTCAATTTTCAGCGACAAAGAAGGAGGGGTCTTCCTGACTCAAACAGCCCGAAATCTCTTACAGTCATCTTGAAAAAAGATGAGCAATCAATAACCCGCATGGTTTGAGGATGTTAGGACCCCCAACAACGCAGTGGGAGACTCAAAATATTTCTTGCGCTGCTGGGCGCATGGCGATGAAAAGTCGCTCCCCGAAGAGAGCTCGACTCGTTCGCCATCTCCATCCCCAGATAATCGAGACGCCCGCATTAAGGAGATGGATGACGATATTCGGCGACTAAAGGCAACGAAAGCAAGGTCCGTAGCCATTTGACTGCAAAATAACATATTCACTCTAATGGAATCTCTTATAGAGAACCCAAAAACCTCAACGAGGAAGGTCGTGATGACAATCCTGAATGAGAATGCCTTGAAGATTCCGAGGATATTGAGACTTCTCTCACAAAGGACGGGGGACTCTCCTCCGTGAATGAAGCCAATCCATGAAATCTTCTGCCTGAGACGAGAAACGCACCTATCACTTCCCAAGGAGAAAACTCCCAACCTTCAGCCCATGACAAACTTGTTCAAAGGGAAACGTTGTGGAAAGCTAGGTACGCGAAGAGCGAGACATTCTAACAAAGCTCGCGCCTTCGTGCTACGAACTAATATCTTAGGGATCGCATCACCGCCCAGCGCATTGCGCGTGGCGAAGACCAAAGAGAACGAGTGAGTTCTCTATCTACACTCCCCCTGTGGCTCCTACTAGCGAGAATCGCTGCACAGATCAAGGCTCAAACGAAAGACGAGACTCTTCCCGAGAAAGGGGTTCACTAGTACAAAATATAGCATCAGATGCGACTTTTTTCGCACCTAAAAGTGCAAAAGTCGCACTTGATGAAACTTTCAGGTGCGACTTTAGATGCGACAAAGTCGCATCTGAAAGTCCGCACCTGATGATTTTATGTGCGACTTTCCACACCTGAAAGTCATCACTATCAGGTGCGACATTTTAGGTGCGACTTCTCGCACCAAAAGTCGCACCTAAATTTAATCCAAAATAATATATTAAGGCGGGATATATAGTATCGGATGCGACTAGTCGCATCTGATACTCATTCCCGCCTAATATTTTGGCGGGATATAGTACAATCAGATGCGAGTCGCATCTGATTATCTTTAGCTGTTTTTTTTTAAATGCTGATTCTAATAGAATCACCATATAAAAAATTCTATTAGAATCAATATTTTTTTGTTAAATTAATTAAATAATTTTAATAATAATTATTATATAATATTAATTAGAATAATTATTATATATATGTTGATTCATATAATAATGAATAATTTAATAGAAATTCTAATATTAAATTCCTAAAATTTGATAATTACGTTTAATAAATTAAAAAAATTACAACTTATTCATTTTGTTTCTTTTTTTCACTCGGAGGATTCCAATTCTTGAATGCACGACCTCCTCTTCCGCCAGATCTTCCTCGTGCGCCTTGGCGTCCTGGTGCGCTGCCGCTCGAACGATGCCGCTGAAATTCTACCGAATCTGGCGTCTGAGCATTCGGCATTGAAGCTGGTGGCGGCGTCTGAGCATTCGGCATTGAAGCGGATGGCGGCGTCTGAACATTCGGCATTGAAGCTGATGGCGGCGTCGTCCCAGGGTGCAGCATCGCGGGGGATGTCTGCATGGGAGACGGATGCTGCTGTGTGTACGCAAAGAACTGTCGCTGAAAGGCCTCCATCTGAGCTCGTTGCTCACGCCTCATCTCTTCCATTGCGACCTGTTGTGCGGCCAACGCTGCTTGTAGCTCGCTAACCACTGGATCTGGAACGCGCCTCGATGACGAACCTGATGACGAGCTCTCGTCCTGAGCCTGAGCTAAGAGATACGAGGATCTCGGGATCGAGGGACCTATCCCGACATACCAATCTTGACGTTGCCCGAGAACAGTATCCATCGCGTACTGCTCCGCCTGGTCTATGTCAAACGTTTGGCCTGACTCCGCTGCTTGTCGCTGAATATCCTCGACTTGAGTCCTAATTCGCGCCTTCAAACATATGTTAAAAAAATTATTAAGATTATCGAATATTGATTATTAAGTAATTAACACAAGTAACTTACAAATGCTTGTTTCGCCCAATCTGTCGTCCAGTTGCCTTGATCATCTTGATGTTTTTTCTCCCACGTGTCTAACGCCGAGACCAAAGTCCCATCTTCCCTACTCTGCAATTCTTATCAAAATATGAGTAATGTATTTATTGCAAAAAAAGAATTACAAAATTAGAATAAACTTACATTCAAATGTCGATGAGCCAAGAAAGAAATCGACCCTTGTGTGGACTTCGTGGCACCACGGATTTTATTATTAACAAACCTCACATATGGCGGAGGAAAACCGTGGTTACATACTATAGTTAATAAACATATTAAAAAGATATTACTCATTCATCGTCATCTATGCCTATAATGTTAATATCATCTTCTATATCGACATCAACATCTTCTCCCTCAAAAACGACCTGTCTCTCATTTTCCTCATCGTCTTCTTCATCATCGTCAACGACAGTCACTAACTCAGCTTCATCGGTTTCGTGTCGATGATTCAAACGCTCGATGTTTGACAACTCTATAGTCAATGGGATCAAGGCTGAGTTGGAGGGGTCAACTTCAGGAATGTCCAAAATCCCTCGATGATTGCATTCCTGGACGATTTCCCAGTCGCCGCCTTTAACAAGATCTTCGATGTAAAAAACTTGTTTCACTTGAGTCGAGAGTACGTACGGCTCCTCTTTAAACCACTGTTTCACAGTATAAGCACTCGTTTCTCCAGTAGTCTTATCGGTGTGTACTAGTCGGTTTGCATGATACTTGTCACCGTACCAAATGCATTTGAACAATACAACACTACAGTTATGCCTATAGTTCACGACGATGACGTCTTCCATTCGACCATAGTAAGTGAAATCATCCACAAGCACACATACATCGCTATTTTGAGTGACTCGTTGATTATCGCGACGACAAGTGATGAACTTCATGCCATTTACAAAGCAGCTCGGATATTGATATGCGATTTGAAGGGAACCGATAGAAAACGAATAGAGCTCGTCTGACACGTCAGAACCACTAGCTTTCATATGAAAAATCTGGTTACGAAAGAAAGCATTGATTAGCACTTGTGCGTTTATCAAAAAATTGCATTGATATTTTGTTATTACCTTCTTCTCAAACCAAATTTTGAACCTCTTTCTATGCTCCGCTTCAATATCGCGAACTCCAGATTCGCTCAACAGATCCAAATGCTCACTTTTGTTAAAACATTACTCCAATAGCAATATATACAAGAATGAATTGAAACACATTCTCAACGATAACTTACGTCAAATATGGATCCACTTCAGGACAGTTGGTATAGATGTACCACTCCGCGTTCTCTCTCTGTTCATCGTCTAATACTATCGGCTTCATCATCCCATAAGGCACACACCTCTCGGATAAAAAAATAGAGAGCTCTCGCACTTGAACTTCATCGACACTTTTTTATCTTCAAGATACCTTGCAATGAACGTTAGAGCTTCTTCTACAACATAAGCTTCCGCATGCAATAGAGCCTTCTGGTCTAGCTCTATTTTTGACAAAATGTTTTAACGTCCCAAGGTATCTCTCAAATGGGTACATCCACCGCATATGCACCGGGCCACCATACAATGCTTCCTCTGGTAGATGAATCGCCACGTGAATCATGATCGTGAAAAAAGCTGGTGGAAATATCATCTCAAGCTTACACAAGATTTCGATGATGGACTCTTGCGCATTTTCAAGATCTTCTACTCTCAAGGTTCTTGAACTTATCAACTTGAAAAAGTTGCAAAGCTCGGAGATCATCTGCTGTATTTCTTTTGGCACAAAAGGACGAATACCAACAGCCAACAACCTCTGCAAGATCACATGGCAATCGTGCGACTTCAAACCTGTGAGCTTTCCATCATCAGTCACATTTTTCTTCAAATTCCCAGCGACCCCATCTGGAAATTTGACAGATTGGAGGAACTCGGTAAATCGCTGCCTCTGATCAAGGGTTAAGGTGTACAATGCTCGCGGTTTGTACCACGAATCCCCTTGTTTTTTCAAGTGGAGAGCGGTCTTGATGCCCAAGTCCATCAAATAAAACCTCGACTTATCCGTGTCGTAGTTCTTCTTTTCTAAGCTGAGCATGGTTCCGAGAAGATTCTCGCACACGTTCTTCTCTATGTGCATGAAGTCCATGTTATGCTTCAACTCCAAATCTGACCAGTACGGTAACTCGTAAAAGATGCTTTTCTTGGCCCAATTTAGTTCGAGCTCGGCTCGCTTTCGTTTTTTTCCCACGGAGCCAGCATGTTTGCCAGTTGTCGTGCAAGACACACTAGCCAACTGAGCGAGTATGTCTTGCGGAGTCAACTTCTCGGGTTTACTGCGTTTCTCGTGGCGATCCTTGTAGTGATCGGTGCTTTTTCTCAATCGATGACGCGGATGCAAGAATCGACGATGGTCGTAGTAGACGATCCTGTTTCTTACTTTCAAAGACGGCGTGTCAAGGTTGCACGTCGGGCAACCGAGATACCCTTGGCCACTCCATCCCGATAAATAGGATCGAGCCGGAAAATCGTTTATCGTCCAGAGTAGCGCGGCACGCAATCAAAACACTTCATCGTTGGCACCATCTCGAACGCGGAATCCGGTCTCCCACAGTTCTTTCAGCTCTTCAACAACTGGCTGCAAGAACACGTCCATGTCATTTCCTGGTGAGTGAGGCCCGGGGATCAAAAGCGTCAGCATCAGGTACTCTTTCTTCATGCACAACCAAGGCGGCAAGTTGTGTTGTCGGTCGTTTTCGGAAAATCCGAGACACCGAGGAGGCACGTCGTTCAAAGGGCCGATGGTCAGGACGGAGGTTCTTAAAAGCGGAAAGCCTTCAAATCCTCACCCCAAACTCTTGACTCCTTGAGTCAAGCGGAGTCCCTTGAGTCGAGACTTGAGTCGGCTCCTCGAGTCGAACCTCGCTCCCCGAGTTGAGCCTTGAATCAGTCTCCTCGAGTCGAGCTTCGCTCCTTGAGTTGAGCCTCGAGTCGGTCTCCTCGAGTCGAGCCTCGCTCCTTGAGTTGAGCCTCGAGTCGAGCATCGATTCGAGTCTTATCCGTCGAACGAACATTTGTCATAGACCCAAAATACCAAGCCCACAATAGCTCAACGGGCCCGGAAGCGAGACGATCGCGAAGAGCCCGCGAAGAAGAAGTCTAGTGCGCGCCGCGCCGGCAGGGCCGCGCGCCGCGCATTGGGCAGCGCTGCCCGCGCGCCGCGCCTGGCCGAGGCCGCGCCGCACGTTGAGCGGCGCAGACCGTGCGCCACGGATTGAGCGCCGCGCGCCGCGCCCTGTGCGCTACCACTTCCTGTGCGCCCCTTCTTGAAGAGGGGTGCGTTCCTAGTCCCACATGGACGCCAAAGGACCCTTCTAAGGCCCTAAAACTCCTATATAAACCCCCTCCCATGGAGGGGGAGATCATCCCTTCATCTCCTATTGACACGCTCGATTTCTTACTCTTCTCTGCTTCTCTTCATGCCATTTTTGGCCTGAAGCAGTCTCTCTACTCTCCCTTTTGTTCTCAAAGGTTCCGAAGCACTCACGGGAACTTCCCAGACGTCGCTCCCTCTGACCGAACGTTCTCCGGTGCTCAAGCACACCCCCATGATTCTCGACTAGAGTCCCTCTCGTGCGTCTAACACGCTAGACGCGTACGCGATCTCCGAGGTTCTGAGACGCTGCCGAGGACTCCTCGCGCCCCGTCTCCTTCATCGAGCACGCTTCTCCACCGAGGTTCCACACCTCATACTGCGTCACATACGCCGTGAACTACATTCTGACCTGATCCCACGCACGGGTACGTAGGCAGCCGATAGCCAAGGCACGGTCACTCCTCCTCCTCACCCCCTACCTCTCCCGAGAGGCGGGTTGATCGGAGAAAACCTAGCTCGAGACTTTCGAGTTCACTCTCTTGGCCCGGGTGCGATCACTTGGTCCGGCCTTGGATCGAACCGCTCGAGGTTTTCAATAGTTGTTCATTTTCGTGCGACAACATTTTGGCGCTAGAAGGAGGGGACTTCCCGACCTATTCAGCCCGAAATCCCTTCTGTTCATCTTCTTCTTTTCTTCTGCAAACTCAACTTTCTCGAACTTGAGAAACGATGAGTAGCCAACCACCCGTACGTTCTGAGGGCGTGAACAACCCCGAAAACGTCACTGGGACCAAGAAATACTTCTTACGCTCCCAAGCGCATGGTGACGAAGAGTCGCTCCACGAAGAGAGCTCGACCCGCTCACCGTCTCCATCTCCTGATAGCAGGGACAACCGCATCATGGAGTTAGAGGGGAGTATCCCCCGACTGAAGGCGAAGAACGCGAGGTACCACAGCCGACTGGCTGCGAAACAACCCGCGCATAACACAATGACCCCCAACGGGGATCCTGAGAACCTCAACGAGGAAAGCCGTGACCGCGACCCTGATTACGAGGGTACTGGTGAGTCGGAGGATATCGAGACTTCTCTCACGAAGGATGGGGGACTCCCCGCCGTGTTTGAAGCCGGCCCTTCGAATCCCCTACCCCGGACAGGCGATGCGCCGGCAGCTTCTCAAGAGGGGAATTCCCGACGTTCAGCTCTCGACCGACTAGGTCCGAGGGAGAACGTTCCGGAAAGTCAGGGCACGCGGAGAGCGCGCCGTCGCAGACGAAGCCTGCGCCTCCGTACGACCAGCCCTGACCTTAGGGAACGCCTCACTGCTCAACGCATTGGGCGTGGCAATGATCTGAGAGAGCGACTAAGCTCTAGACCCAATATCCCGCTGGCAGCCCCAACTAACGGGAACCGCCGCGCAGGTCAAGGGTCTAACGAGAGGCTGCAAGTGACTCCTCCCGAACAAGGGGTTACTCCAACGACCGGTCTCGATGTGGTCACTATGATCCACAACCTTCGAAATGAGGTACGAGATCTCCGAGAATACGGAATAGGTGGAAGCGCCTATGGGGTCGTTGAGGAGAATTCATCGCCTTTCACGGCTCAGATACTGGCCGAGGTTCGTACGGGGAATTTCAAGCTCCCGAACCTCACTCTCTATGATGGGAAAGCAGATCCTGCTTACCACATCCAGCACTATGAAACCTGGATGACGATGCAGGGTGTTTCTCCTGGCGCCATGTGCCAAGCTTTTAGTTTGACCCTCGCCAGACCCGGCTTTGAGTGGTTCAAGAACTTAAGGCCAAGAAGCATCCACTCGTTCAAAGACCTGAAGGACATGTTCCTAGCACGGTTTGCCACATCTATGGTCCAAAAGAAGACCAAGATGTACCTGTGGTCAATCAGGCAAGAGAGTGGCGAGTCTCTTAGACGATACCTCGCCCGATTCACTGAAGAGTCAAACAAGGTCGACCGCTTTGACGACGGTGGCGCGATTGCCGCTATCATAGAAGGCTTGCGCACAAGTGACTTCCTCAAGTCTGTCGTCGGCCGTGTCCCTTCTACCATGGCCGAGTTAATGACTCGAGCTAAGACCTTCATGGGAGTCGAAGATTACCTCGACGGCCGCAAGAGCACTAATCAAAGTTCTCGTCGTCGAGAAGAACCTAGCCACGAGCAAGGCGAACCCCGTAAAAGACGAAACAAGGGAAATCAGGTTCCTAATAACCAACCCTCTGTACCCCAGAAGCTGCGACTTGCGGAAAACTTCAAAGGGTATTCGTCGTTCACGCCGCTGAACACAGCGCCGGAAAGGATCCTGGCTCTGGCACGTGACAAGTTCACGCCCCCGGCTCCAATGAAGAAGGATCCCGCGACTCGCGATCGATCCAGGTATTGTGAGTTCCATCGGGAATACGGTCATTTGACCTCGGAATGCTACAACCTTAAAAGGCAAATAGAGGCTTTGATCCAACGGGGTGAGCTGAAAGAGTTCGTGTTGCGCATGATTAGTGCTGCGGGCCCCACCACAAACAGGCAACAGTCTGGTCAGGGAGGAGGAACAGCCGCTTCTGCCGACCGAACCGCGGCTGCCGCCAATGCCAATCCACAGCTCCATGTGGTAACCACCATATTAGGAGGTCCATAAGATGGAAGTTCAGCCCGACAACGGAAGAAATTCCTTAGGGCCGTGGCTCAGGAAGACGCTGCTATGCACGTCAACTTTACGTATGAAGAACCTCCGTCCGTGCCTCACGAGACGATGTATTTCACCAATGAAGAGGCCAAGCGAGTTATGCATCCGCACAATGACGCGATCGTGCTCAAAGCCCAAGTGGCTAATAACCTGGTGAAAAGGGTTCTCATCGATAACGGCAGCGCTGCCGACATAATTTTCAAGTCCACCCTAGAGCGCATGAAGCTCGGGGGGCTGCGACCGACTCCGACCCAAACGCCATTGTTTGGGTTCACTGGGGAAAAGGTTAGACCGAGGGCATCATCGACCTACCGGTCACCTTTGGGACCCCTGGAGGAATTGAGGCCGTTCACATGGTCCCATTCCTAGTGGTTGACCAGGAGTCGCCCTATAACTTAATCATTGGGCGACCCACGTTGAACCGGCTAAGGGCAATCACTTCCAAGTACCACCTACTGGTGAAATTCCCCACCGAAGAGGGAATTGGCATTATGGCTGGAGACCAATCTCAAGCCAGAATATGCTACGTGCAAGGAGTTGATGGCAAATCCGCGGGAAAAGCGGTCAACACAATCTTCCAACTGGAAGACGATTACCCATGCAACCCAAGGGATGCAAGGAAGTTCTGAGAACTTGACCCCCGGGATGAAATCGAAAGACTCAAGGTGGAAACCTCCGATGATCTTGTGCCAATCGTCCTGGACGAATCTAAGCCTGATCAGGTTGTAAAGGTCGGCGCCCGACTTCCACTCGCCATCAAAACTCAGCTTACTGCCTTCCTCAAGGAGTTCAAGGATGTTTTTGCATGGACTCATGCGGACATGCCCGGAATCGATCCCGAGGTAATAGTGCACCGACTGAATGACGACCCAAAAGTCGCCGAAAAAGTGCAAGCTAGACGAACGTTCAACCCGGAACGGTACCTGGCCATAAATGAAGAGGCCGAGAAACTCCTCACCGCAAATTTCATTCGAGAGGCTAAATATCCCAAGTGGGTCGCCAACGTGGTAATGGTGAAAAAGCCTAACGGGAAGTGGCGAATTTGTATAGACTACAAAGATCTTAACAAAGCCTGCCCTAAGGACTGCTTTTCACTCCCGCGCATCGAACAACTGGTGGACGCCACGGCCGGCCATGAACTTCTAAGCTTCATGGACGCCTATTCAGGCTACAACCAAATTCGAATGCACGAGCCCGATCAAATTAAGACGACCTTTGTCACCGATCGAGGTCTCTATTGTTACAAGGTCATGCCTTTCGGCCTTAAGAACGCGGGAGCAACGTACCAGCGCTTGGTAAATCGGATCTTCGCCGATCAAATCGGCAAGACAATGGAAGTATACGTGGACGACATGCTCGTTAAAAGCCTACTGGCAACCAATCACGTACGCGACCTAAGGGAGATGTTCACAATCCTCCGCCGATATAAAATGAAGCTCAACCCCAACAAATGCGTATTCGGGGTTGAATCCGGGAAATTCCTCGGTTACATCGTCAGCCGACGAGGCATAGAGGCAAATCCGGAAAAAATCAAGGCACTCCTTGAAATGAAGTCGCCAAGACGAGTCAAAGAGGTGCAAAGCCTGACCGGTCGAATTGCCGCTCTGACACGTTTCGTGTCTAAAGCCACCGACAAGTGTCAACCATTCTTCAAAGCTCTAAAGAAGGCGGACGGCTTTGAGTGGACGGACGAATGCAAAGATGCCTTCCAGGAAATGAAGGCTTACTTTGGGTCCCCGCCGTTCCTCTCTAAACCGAGAGAAGGCGAGATGCTATACGTGTATCTCGCCGTCTCCGAAAGAGCTGTAAGTGTTGTTCTTGTCCGCGAGGAAGACAAGGTCCAATGGCCGGTCTACTACGTGAGCAAAGCCTTACTCGACGCGGAAACACGCTACACCGAGATAGAGAAACTTTCTCTGGCTCTCGTAACGGCAGCTAAGAAGCTGCGGCCGTACTTCCAAGCTCACCCGGTCGCGATGCGAACTGAGCATCCGATCGGTAAAGCTCTTCAAAAGGGAACATCGACTCGCATGGCGATCTGGTCCCAAGAATTGAGCGAGTACGGGATTGAATTCTACCCAAGAACGGCTATAAAGGGGCAGGCCTTAGCCGAATTCGTGGCAGAATTCTCCTATACTCCCGATATGGGAAGAGCGGAAGCTGACCTAAACGGTGATGCGCTAACTCGGAAAAGGAAGGCAGACCCAACGGGTCCCGTCTGGGAGTTATACGTAGACGGAGCATCTAATGCTCGGGGGGCTGGCGCCGGAATAATCCTGATTAACCCCGAGGGGGAAAGGTTACGTTACGCCCTCCACTACAGCTTCCAGGCCTCTAACAATGAAGCCGAATACGAGGCCCTCATTGTAGGTATAGAGCTGGCACAGAAGCTTGGCTCTCATAATCTGCGAATACACTGCGACTCGCAGTTGATCGTGAACCAGGTTAAAGGAGATTACACCGCCAAGGAACCTAATATGGTTGCATATCTGGCTAAGACAAACTCCAAGCTCGATGCCTTCTCTTGGTTCGAGATTCACCAAATCCCGAGAGAACAAAATTCTGAGGCTGACGCACTTGCTCGCCTTGGATCAGGCATCGACGAAGACGGGTTGGGGACCGTACCCATTGAATTTCTCCCACGGCCATCCGTCTCCCGAGATGAAGTCGGGACCATAGAGGCGGCATCTCAGCCAACTTGGATGGACTCGATTGTCGAGTTTCTGCGAAGAGGGGAACTCCCCTAAGACCGCAAGGAAGCCGATAAGCTAAGGGCCTTAGCATCCAAATACACGCTCCATGAGGGCGTACTTTATAAGCGCGGTTACTCAACGCCGCTGCTCCGGTGCCTCGATAGCGTTGAGTCGACCAGGGCCCTCCGCGAAATTCATGAGGGCATCTGTGGGAACCACGCCACTGGAACTTCCCTCGCGCTCAAAGCGCTTAAGCAAGGCTATTTTTGGCCTACCATGAAGCGAGATGCTTGCGAATGGGCAAGGCGTTGCGATAAATGCCAGCGCTTCCCAGAAATTCCGCGACAGCCTCCGACCCCATTAAGCAGCATCGTTGTCCCACGTCCCTTTGCTAAGTGGGGCGTGGACATCATTGGTAAGCTCCCTAGAGCGCCAAGGCAATACGAGTATGCCATTATCGCCATTGACTACTTCACTAAGTGGGTAGAGGCCGAGCCGCTTGCCAGAATAACTGAAGCAAACACGACAAACTTCATCTGGAAAAGCACCATATGCAGGCACGGTATCCCCTCCTCAATTATGACCGACAACGGAGCACAATTCGACAATCCGCAAGTAAGAGATATCTGCGATCAACTGAAAATCAGCAAGACCTTCTCCTCGCCGCGTCACCCGCAGGCCAATGGCCAAGTCGAAGTAGTCAACAAGACTATCAAGAGCAACCTGAAAAGAAGCTCGAAGACAAGAAAGGCGCCTGGGCCGAGGAATTGCCATTCGTCCTATGGGCGTATAGGACAACCGCGCGAAACGCCACCGGCGAAACGCCATTCTCCCTCGCGTACGGGATCGAAGATGTGGTTCCAATCGAAACAGAGATACCCACATTTCGAGTCGATACGTTCGACGAGGCGGACAACGACGAGGCCATGCGCCTTGAGTTGGATCTAATCGATGAAAAGAGAGCGGAAGCATTCAGACGCCTCGCCGCACAGAAGCGTAAGGTCGAAAGATACTACAACTCCAAGATCAAAAGGCGTACCTTTGCCGTCGGAAGCCTCATCCTCAGACGAGTGATCCAGAACACGCAAGTCCAAGGCGCCGGCGTCCTAGGCCCGAACTGGGAAGGTCCTTATAGAGTCCGCAAAGTCATTCACGACGAACGTACTACATCGAGCACACGGACGGAACTCCGATTCGCCACCCGTGGAACGCGGAGCACTTGAGGCAGTACTACCAATAGCTAGCGTTCCCCGCATTTTTACCGCTTTTATTTCACGTTTACAATATGGCCTACATGCCAATGTTTTAGGATTTTAATTTTCTCGCAAGTTTTTCCCAAAAGTAATAAAACTCGAGTTTTCCGTTTCGAATTTTAGATTGTGCAAGTTTTCTGGTCATCAAAAATCAAACTTATAACCCGAAAACTTGGGGGGGCTAGCTATGGTAAGGAAACTCTCAAAAGAACACGCTCCACCAAAACAAAAACGTAAGACGCCTACATGGCGTAACTTAAGATGCCTACATGGCGCACCTAAGACGCCTACATGGCGCACCTAAGACGCCTACATGGCGCACGTAAGACGCCTACATGGCGCAACCTAAGACGCCTACATGGCGCACGTAAGACGCCTACATGGCGCAACCGATGACGCCTACATGGCGCACGTAAGACGCCTACATGGCGCAACCTAAGACGCCTACATGGCGCAACTTAAGACGCCTACATGGCGCACCTAAGACGCCTACATGGCGCACCTAAGACGCCTACATGGCGCACGTAAGACGCCTACATGGTGCAACCAAGTCGCCTACGTGGCACACGTAAGACGCCTACATGGTGCAACCTAAGACGCCTACATGGCGCACGTAAGACGCCTACATGGCGCAACCTAAGACGCCTACATGGCGCACGTAAGACGCCTACATGGCGCAACCTATGACGCCTACATGGCGCAACTTAAGACGCCTACATGGCGCACCTAAGATGCCTACATGGCGCACCTAAGACGCCTACATGGCGCACGTAAGACGCCTAAATGGCGCAACTAAGTCGCCTACATGGCACACGTAAGACGCCTACATGGCACTACCTAAGACGCCTACATGGCGCACGTAAGACGCCTACATGGCGCAACCTAAGACGCCTACATGGCGCACTTAAGACGCCTACATGGCGCACGTAAGACGCCTACATGGCGCAACCTAAGACGCCTACATGGCGCACTTAAGACGCCCACATGGCGCACGTAAGACGCCTACATGGCGTAACCTAAGACGCCTACATGGCGTACTTAAGACGCCTACATGGCGCACATAAGATGCCTACATGGCGCAACCTAAGACGCCTACATGGCGCACGTAAGACGCCTACATGGCGCAACCTAAGACGCCTACATGGCGCACTTAAGACGCCTACATGGCGCAACTTAAGACGCCTACATGGCGCATTAAGATGCCTACATGGTGCACGTAAGGCACCTACGTAGCATGGCTAACTCGCAGTTGAAAAACCTTACAGAGCGCGAGCCGTCCAAGTGGCCGGCGCGCCTGAAAAGGTATCCTGCTGAGGTGAAAGAATTGGCAAGACCATTGACATGAACACTTGCCTATCTAAACATGCCATAAGAAGTGAATGTGCAAAAAATGTTCATAAAAATAAATGGATAATATCTCACAAAGAAAATGGCAACTGCCCCAAAACCCTAGAAAGCATGCGCTAAGACAAGTGCGCTAAAGGGAAAGGTCCTAGTAAGCAAGCGCTAAGACAAGTGCGCTGAATGGAAAAAACCTAAAAAGCATGCGCTAAACACTTGCGCGAGAAAAAGAAAGGTGTCACTCGGCGGGATCGCCACCTACTGGGTCAGCTCCGTCGAGTGGTGGGAACAATGAGTCGAAGAAGTGGAAGGTGACCCCCCGAGAGACATTCTCGGTAGCTGTGGCGTCCTGAAACTCCACCGCCGCTGCATGTCTTGCCTCCTCGACTCCGACGTCAAAGTCGTCTTGAAGGTCGGATGCAAACTGTTCCGCCGCGGCTTTCTCCGCGGTAACCCGAGCCACCTCCTCCGCCAAGGAGTCGCGCTCACGCTCCGCACGAACACGGGCGGCCTCGCTCGATGTAAGCTGGCCCTGGAGAATGCCAACCTCTTCTGTGCGCGATTCCAACTGGCGTCGAAGGTCCCGTGCTTCGCTCCGGAAGACCTCCGTCGATCGAGTCGCCACTTCAAGAGCTTGATGTTCCGTTGTTAGCTCCTCAGCCATCTTCGCCACCGCCGCCTGAGCACGGTCGCACTTGCCGCGGGTGACTCCCAGTTCCACGCGAGCTTCTTGAAGCTGCTCGCGGAGACTCGCGAACTCTGCCCTGGAGTGAGAACTTCGCTCGGCACGAGCTAGCTGATACTTCGCTTGAGCAAGCTCCTCTTGGGCAAGGCTCATCCGTCTGATGAGGTCATGAAGGATCTTTTCGCCCCGGGTCGCTCGAGCAAGCACCTGAGAAGGCAAGGAGACAATTCAGTAAAAGACAAAGCCCCAAAACAGACAAAACAAGAGAAACTTACTCTCTGCGCGTTAGAAACGCCGTGACGAAAGAACTCCACGTCGCTGCTGGCCACGATGCTCTTCCACATCTTTATCGAAGATTGAGCGAGGCCCAGGGAACATTCCCCCCTAACCTCCACGGCGTCCACGTCGACCATCGAGTTCACACGCTTAGAGTCCAAAGACGTGTCTGGTAGAGCCGAGGAGGAGGGCCGCTTCAAAGAAGCGCGATGGACGTTCTCCGGTGGATGACCAATGTCGGGTTTCTCCCGACCGTTTCGCGCGGCAATCCGACAACGGACCGCCGCTAACGACTTCGGATCCCGAGAAGCCTTCGCTAAACGCGCTCGAGCCCTCGCCCTAGTCGAAGAGACTGCAAAAGCGACAAAGTCAAAACCCTAAGCTAAAAGCAAAAGCAAGAAGTGCGAAACATCGACATACCTTGAAGATCGCCGCTCGAGAGAGATGATGCGGCACTAGGGGCACTCTCGGTCCGCTGACTAGGTGGAAACGGCGGGAACCACCCGGTGGAAGCCATCAGCTCAGGGGAATGAAATCGTTTGACGGCTTTCCGAGCCTCCGACATTCCCCGGATCTCCTTCACAAAGTCGAGGTCATCGGCCCCCGCGTCAGCAGGAAACTCGGTCAAGGGGCCGAACCGGAGTGGCGCGTCGCCAAAAGCCTCCACCGAGACCCACACCCATGGTCGTCGATTATACTTCTCAGAATCGATGATCAGCTTAGTATTCCGGCGATCGCGGGCCACGAAGAAATTGGGTTGCCCGGGCGCAGGGAAGACCGCGATGAGATTGCGAAAATCACTCACGGTCATTACCCGCTCAGTCTGGCAATACCACTCCATGTGGCACATCGCCACAATGCGGTAGAACGCCGGACTCATCTGACACGCGTGCACCCCCAGACGGGCGAGAAGCTGCTGAACGATGGGTTGAAACGGCAGTCGCAACCCGCAGTTGAGACTTGCAACTGAAACGGCGGCAAATCCACGACGAGGTCGGAAAGGATGGTCGCCCTGTAAGGGAAGGAGAAGCGCCACGGACGACGGAATAGCGAATGCCTCCCGGAGACCGACGAATGTCTGGTAGGTGAGCGAGCTCGAAGCATCGACCACCGAACAATCAAAGTCCTCGGGAGCAGTAAAGCCCTCCTCGGGATACCACTCCGTCCTAGCAAGCGACCTCGCTAATACTAACGCCTCTGCATCAGGGGTCTCGCGCTGAGAACCCCCTGGCTCCACGGAAGGGCCCCTGCCCTCCGACACAACCGTGGCAACCGCCAACGGTACCTTGGGACGCTCCGATGCGAGGCCTTCGGCCCCCGGACATGTCTCCTATTCACCTCCAGGATCTTCAGACTCGGGACCAAAGTCGTCCACGCAGTCTATCTCGTCGAGGACCGACTCTAGCGGAGTCACCGCATCCGCGTCCGTAACGTCTCCCGGCACGCCTTGAGGGTCCAAGTCGGACTGCGGCACGTCGAGGCGGGCTTGGTCACGAACCCCCTCACCAACTAAGTTGATCACGAGGCGAGGGGCAGATTCCCCGGACGTGGGATGATCAAACTCCCCACCTGTATCGCGCCCAGTTGGCGCGCACTCTTCGTGAGGCTGAGCAACGGGCACGGTCGCGCCCAACTCGCCTTCCTCCAGCCACTACTCTACTCCGCTTGGATTCTCATCCATGTGCAGAGGAACTTCCCCTAATCCCGCGAAGAGATCATCATCTGCATGTTCAGAACCCTGAAATAAGAGAGAGAAATCAATCTCGGGACTCTCAGTTGAGAAAAGGGGAGGGACACCCATAATGCAAGCGTAAAAAAGAGAAAACAAGCGTAGAGAAGAGAGAAAAAATAAAGTGAGGAATAAAGAGAAGGGGGGGTTTATTTATAGACTTCTAGGAGGGTAGGAGTCGAAATCCTACTCCCACAAGGAGCAAAAACGGAGGAAAAACTCCAAAAAGTCGGAGTTCCCCCGCGCAAGGCGAACCAGCCCCGCGCATGGGGCGCGCCGCGCGCCAAGCCCGCGCGCCGCACGGGTCGCGCTGCACACACCGCGCGCCACGCCGTCCAGGGCGCGTGCCGCGCGGCCCCCTGAAAAAAAAAGAGTTGAAAAGAAGATTTTTTCCTCGGGTGACGGGACATGAGAAATATTTTCCTCAAACACCTAACTAGAAAAACAAAAAGTTCATCGCTGGGACACCTCCCGAGCGACGAACTTGGGGGGCTAATGTTGTCGGTCGTTTTCGGAAAATCTGAGACACCGAGGAGGCACGTCGTTCAAAGGGCCGATGGTCAGGCCGGAGGTCCTTAAAAGCGGCAAGCCATCAAATCCTCGCCCCAAACTCTTGACTCCTTGAGTCGAGCGGAGTCCCTTGAATCGAGACTTGAGTCGGCTCCTCGAGTCGAGCCTCGCTCCCCGAGTTGAGCCTTGAATCAGTCTCCTCGAGTCGAGCTTCGCTCCTTGAGTTGAGCCTCGAGTCGGTCTCCTCGAGTCGAGCCTCGCTCCTTGAGTTGAGCCTCGAGTCGAGCATCGATTCGAGTCTTATCCGTCGAACGAACATTTTTCATAGACCCAAAATACCAAGCCCACAATAGCTCAACGGGCCCGGAAGCGAGACGATCGCGAAGAAGAAGTCCAGCGCGCGCCGCGCCGGCAGGGCCGCGCGCCGCGCATTGGGCAGCGCTGCCCGCGTGCCGCGCGTTGAGCGGCGCAGACCGTGCACCGCGGATTGAGCGCCACGCGCCGCGGGTCGCGCGCCGCGCCCTGTGCGCTGCCACTTCCTGTGCGCCCCCTCTTGAAGAGGGGTGCGTTCCTAGTCCCACATGGACGCCAAAGGGCCCTTCTAATGCCCTAAAAATCCTATATAAACCCCCTTCCCATGGAGGGGGAGATCATCCCTTCTTCTCCTATCAACACGCTCGATTTCTTACTCTTCTCTGCTTCTCTTGATGCCATTTTTGGCCTTTAGCAGTCTCTCTACTCTCCCTTTTGTTCTCAGAGGTTCCGAAGCACTCACGGGAACTTCCCGGACGTCGCTCCCTCTGACCGAACGTTCTCCGGTGCTCAAGCACGCCCCCAGGGTTCTCGACTAGAGTCCCCCTCGCGCGTCTAACACGCTAGACGCGTACGCGATCTCCGAGGTTCTGAGATGCTACCGAGGACTCCTCGCGCCCCGTCTCCTTCGCCGAGCACGCTTCTCCACCGAGGTTCCACACCTCATACTACGTCACATACGCCTTGAACTACGTTCTGACCTGATCCCACGCACGGGTACGTAGGCAGCCGACAGCCAAGGCACGGTCACTCCTTCTCCTCACCCCCTACCTCTCCCGAGAGGCGGGTTGATCGGAGAAAACCTAGCTCGAGACTTTCGAGTTCACACTCTTGGCCCGGGTGCGATCACTTGGTCCGGCCTTGGATCGAACCGCCCGAGGTTTTCAATAGTTGTTCATTTTCGTGCGACAACAAGTTGTACGCAGTTAGTACCACAGGCCACATGCTGTACAATAGACTCATTTCTCTAAACGGATTGAATCCATCCGCAGCTAGTCCAAGCCGCACATTTCGAGGCTCTGCAGCAAAGCTTGGGTATCTCTCATCCAGGTTTTTCCACGTCGTACCATCTGCAGGATGTCGTAGAACACCAACTTCCCTGACGCGATCTCTTTCGTGCCACTGCATCATAAGCAATATGTGTCGAGACGCGTACAACCGCTTCAATCGATCTTTCAGGGGAAAATATCGCAAAATCTTTTGCGGTATCATTTTCCCAGTTGGCTTCCATCTGCTCTGGTTGCATACTGGGCACATGTCGGCTTCCGCGAGATCTTTTCGAAGTAGTACACAGTCGTTAATACACGCACCGATCATCTCGTATCCCATGCCAAAACGCTTCAGCTTCGCCTTTGCCTCGTAATGCTTCTCCGGAATTCGATTATCAGCTGGATGAGACTTCTTCAAGAGCTGCAAGAGTTCTGTGAACGACTTGTTCGTCCAATGGTTCGTGACTTTGAGACGCATCAACGAAACCAAGAAGGACAAAAAAGAAAACTCTTTGCATCTAGGGTACAATTCCGCTTCCAACTCGGCGAATAGGTCTTCCACTTGCTCCTCTGCACGCACCTCGCTCTGGGTCGGCTCCGTAGCATCGTCGAAATCCTCGTGATCCCTGATATCCTCCACAGCACCGTGCAATCCTCATATTTCTCTCTGATCTGTTCCTCCGATGGAATCTTCTTCATGAGGAAGGACGACACGCTCGAGCTCGCCGTGATGATACCATTTTGTGTAGCCTGGGGTAAACCCCTTGTTCAGCAAATGATTCCTGACAACCCCGATGTCGTGCCATCTCACGTTGTTGCAAGGTTTGCAAGGACACCGATATTTGTCATTTTTGTTAGGGAATCTTCTTGCAGCGCGAATAAACTCGTTAACACCGGTTTTGTACTGCAATGTCACCCGATTATTCTCCGTGATCCAATCTCTACTTGGATTGGACATTTCGCTGAATGAGAGCGAAAAATGAAAGTTGTGAAGAGTTACTGATAATGGACGACGGAGAACAAAATGAAAGAGAGATTATGAATTGTATGTTATTTTGAAGTCGGATTGAATAAGTTGGGAGTTTTTAGACTAATTGATTCGAAACTCTACCGAAATTTCGGCAGAGTTTCCCCTATTATATTGACAAACCAAAAACCTACAAAATTATTTAAAAACATATACAAACTATCCAGAACTATCCTAGAAATTAGCTCAGCCCTAAACCGAACCTCCGTGGTTCGGTCACAACATTTTATAAATGAAAAGCTGAAATTAACAAAAATATCACAAACTATCAAAACATGTCACAAACTATTTTTCTTATTTAAAGTTCAATTACATTTCATGTTAAATCAACCAAACAAAATTAATCACAAATTCATGAACTTAATTTTAATCTAAACTTCATTTTATACTAAACATGTCACAAAACATCAAAACATGTCACAAAACACAATTAAAACTTAATTTTAACCTAAACTAATTAAAATATTAAACATGTGAAATTATCAATACAATTACTAATCAATTTCAAAGTAGCATATTACAATTACAATTTTAATTTCATTAACTAATTTTAAACTAAACAACCTATTCATGTAATTATTAGACAAATTACAATTCCTAATTGTTAAATTACAATAAATCAAAACTAATTAAAACAAAACAATTAAATTTAAACAAAACCTTAACCTACATATTTCACATCAACTAACCTAATATTAACTAACCTACATATTAACTGATAACCTAACATATTAACTTATATAAAACTAACCTAACTAACTAATATATATAACCAAACTAACTAACCTGCAGGTATAAGGACGGCCGGGCCGGGACGGGACGCACGACTTTGGTCTCGGGGACTCGGCTCGGAGGCTAGGACTCGGGGACAACAGCTCGGTGGCTGGGACTTGGAAGACAGGAACTCGGCAGCGGGGCCGAGGCTGAGCGCACGGCGAGGTCCGGAGGCACGGGACGACGATCGAGGCTGTAAGAGAGGGAGAGAAACATTGAGAGAGAGAGCGAGGCAGAGAGGGAGCGAATTCAGTGAGCGGGAGAGAGAGAAATACCAGTTTGGTGGAGGAGCTGTTAGCGGCGGCGGAGCGCGGCGGAGGTCCCGATCCTCTCCTTGTGGCTGGTGGCGCGCGTGCGGCTTGGTGGAGGAGCTGCTGGCCGAGCGCAAGCAAGAAGGAGAAGAGAAGATGAAGAAGAGGCGATGGTGGCTCGCGCAGCTTGGCGGAGGAGCTGCTGGCCGATCGAAAGCTCTGTTTTTTTTTTCTCTTTTCCTGGTGAGCCAGATGAGGCAGAGAGAGAGAGAGAAGCGGCGGCAGGGGTGGAAAGGGCGGAGCGCGGCGGAGGTGGCAGAGAGAGAGAGAAGCGGCATAGTTGCAGAGAGAGAGAGGGTTTTTTTTAATCGGCGGAGTGATGAAATGAGGAAGACGAAGTTCAGACGATTTTATTTTATAGAAAACCTAACTTATCAGGTGTGACATTGTCGCACCCGTAAGTTCTATTCGATGCGACTAGTCGCACCCGATAATTTATCAGGTACGACTAGTTGCACCTGATAATATCTATAAAAAAATTAACCCAGAATGCCACGTCAATCCTGAATGAAAAAATGAGGGGGAGAATTGGCCCGCTTAAAATTTTAAACTATTAAAAGTCGCACCGGATAGTTTTTTTTTACTATCGGGTGCGACTAGTCGCACCTGATACTCAAAAGCAAAAAAAAATTTTAGCGAAATTTTTTACACTTCGGGTAGACAATCTGGTGCGACTAGTCGCACCCAAAAGTCATTTAGATGCGACTTTCAGGTGCGACTAGTCGCACCTGATAGTCATGCGCATCACAAAACCAAATTTGTAGTAGTGGTTACTGTGACCACTGGTGTCGATTTCGTCACCATGATTCACAACATTTGAAACGATGTGGGTGACTTATGAGAATATGGCTTAGGAAACCACGGAGCCTGGAGGATCGTCGAAGACAACTCTTCGCCTTTCACGGCCTAAATATTGGTTGAGATCTGCACTGGAAATTTCAAACTCCCAAACCTCGACCCTAACAACGGGAAAGTAGATCCCGCCTACCACATCCACCACTATGAGACCAGGATGGCGATGCAAGGTGTTACCTCTGGGGCCATGTTCCAAGCCTTCTATGTCACACTCGCTAGACCCGGCTTTGAGTGGTTCAGAAACTTAAAACGAGGTAGCATCTAATCGTTCAAACACATATATGACACGTTCTGACATGCTTCACTACATCTATGGTCCAAAAGAAAACCAAGATGTACCTATTGTCAATCGCGCAAGAGAATAGTGAGTCTCTTAGAAGATAGCTCGCTCGATTCACTGAAGAATCGAACAAGGTCGATCGATTCAATGATTGTTGTTGACGTAAGAAAATGAACAACGATTTACAACTTCAGGCGGTCCGACCCAAGATCGGATCAAGTAACCGCAGCCGAGCAAAGTGTGTGAACTCGAAAGTCTCGAGTTGAGGTTTTTCCAGTCGGAGACGTTCTCTGAAAAGAGAATCTCTAAAAAGAGAAGGGGGTGAATGAGGGGTGTGACAACACTTCTTATGAGTTGCCTACATACCTGAGCACAACAGGATCAAGTCATAACGTAGTTCAAGACGTATGTATACGCTGTTTGAGGCACGGAGCCTAGAGGGTGTGCTCGACAGAGGAGACGGAGCGCAGAGGAGTCCTCAGCGACATCTCGGGACTCTAGAATCGAGTGACCCGAATGAGAATGTGTGTTTCCTCTTTGGAGATGATGGAGATTCTCAGTGGAGGATTCTGGGCACAATCATGTGCATTAGAGATGACGGAGATTCTCGGTAGAGAATCTTGAGCGCAGCTGTGCACGGGAGATTAAACGCTCGATCAGAGGAAATTGTGCGCATAAAGTCTCTGGAAGCATTTAAGAACTCTAAGAGCGAGTAATCTTGAGGAGGAATGAATGCCTTGTCGGGGATGATTCCCCATATAACCATATAAATGAGGAAAAGTAATTAATTACGCTAATCATGAGCTAATTAATTCATTGATTATATGACAAGATCTAGATTTACGTTAATTAAAATTATACGAGAGCATATAAGTCAAGCAACCGATATAAGAGTAAACGAGTACTTACATTGATTTTCGGTTCAGCTACAGTATGCTCCTAATCCAATCGCGTACTCCTTGCGTCGTCTTGATGAAGGACTCGAGGATGACACCTTAGTCTTCCGAAACGTAATCTCCGAGACGAATAAGAAAGATGAGTGGGCACATTCTTTATCTCACTAGATCACGAAACTAGGTGTTTCGAGATCTCTCTCTTATTTTACTAAGAATGGAAACGAATTTTTGAGGGGAGGGAGAGGCAGATGCACGGCCAAGGGAGGCTAGTGATGCACAAAATTTTCACAAAATAATTGCTTATTTTTGCCTTCTCATGAACCCCTATTTATAGTAGTAAAATGAGATATTCATGGAATCTTCCAGAATATTTTATTTCCTTTTATTGTGTTCACACTAGTGGGTTAAATCTAGGCCATTGGATCTCAACTCTCAACAAGTGAATCCTACTTTTTCTCTCATCCATCAGATCAATATCTATGTAATATTATTCTCTATTTAAATAGAGAATATTTTATTTAGTGAGATAATAAAGGAGATTATATTATTTCCCTTTAAATATATTCTCATATATTCTCCGAAATACTTTCCTTTAAATAAGGAGAAAATATAGGACAATATCTTATATTATTCTCTCTCCTTTATTTAAACAACTAAAGAGAAAATATTGGTAAATACCAATATTGAAAAAATCGGATTTGATGGCACACGACCAAGGGGATTTGCGCAAATCCTATGCCAAAATTCCCAATTCGATTTTTCCATGTGTGCAAGGCCCAATTGCTTAAAACTCAATTAATCATTTATTTACTTGGTCAAACAATAAACAAATAATTAATAATTGTTTATTTACTTGATCAAACAATAAATAAACAATTGTACCATAAATATTTATTTAATTATGCGAATACCCGTTTTCCATAATTAATGCTGTCAATCACAATTACAGCAAGTAAGATTAATAATGATAAACATTATTATACGAAAGTTCTTATCCGCCTTTATCAGAACCGAATCGGGGACTATGGACCTAGTAATAGAAGCTTAACAAATCCGATGAAAAAGACGAAATAGTCCTTTCTCTTTTTCCATCGATTCGTTTAATCTTGGTCAAATACTCCACTTTGTAAGCCAAGACTGAACTCTCCTTTATACTAGAATTATATTTACTCATCGTGACGAGTGTCCACTGATATAGTCAGTTCGTGATCAAGATCCTCCAGGTACAACCCGTGTCAAGAGAAGTCAATTTTTCCGTTATACTTCTCTTGATACATATCAGCCCTAAGCATTGTTGCTTCCCCAGCGAAATATTCTTTTGAACGCTACTTACTTCGATAGTGCGCGTAATCTATCGGTTCTGGAATCAACCCTTAGGTGAGAGAACATTAACCTTCTTTCAGGAAGGCTGGATTCCGTATCTGTAAATCATTTCCCACTCGAATTACGCTCTGAGAAAACTCCCAAGACATAAGCTGTTATTAGCATGAATAGCCTTTTAGCGAATGAGTCAAAGAGCTCAGTAACATAACCCAGTGTCCATGATCACTTCAAGATTTAGATCAAGTCTCACTGTGACCATCATAGTGGCCTCGGTTAGTGTAGAATGCTCCCACATAGTGATCAGCCTTCACCCATGTGTTCCACATATATGACTTTAGATATAGTTTTTCAGGCGTATATCAGTCATCGACCATGTTTTAGCACACCGCCCGAACTCAGGTGCCCAGCACGTGACTCAGTTAGATACGGAGGCTATGGAATAATGAATGTTGAATAAATCTCATTAAATAAGAAATAACACTTTCAATTCAAATAGATAATAAATGTCAAACTTTATTTTATTAATAATTTCAACGAGAATTTACATAAGTATCTTCTCGTGCACTACTACAAATACAGTCTTCCGGTGCGGATGACTTTTGAGTGCGACTTTTCGCACCTAAAAGTCGCACCAAAAGAGACTTTCGGGTGCGAAAAGTCGCATCCAAAAGACATTGAAGTAACTAAAAAATTTCGCTAATTTTTTTAAATTTGGGTGCGAAATGTCGCACCCAAAAGTTCATTAGTACCTTTGGGTGCGACAAAGTCGCACCTAAAAATCAAGGTTAACTTTTGGGTGCGACAAATTCGCACCCAAAAGCCCAAATGTTTTAAGCGGTCTTTTTCCCCCATTTTTTATAAAATTTTGACCGGTCAAAACATTGGGTGCGACTTTTCGCACCCAAAAGAGCTATTGGGTGCGACTTTTCGCACCCAAAAGGGCTATTGGGTGCGACAAAGTCGCATCCAAATTATAGGTCATGTTATATAAGAAAAAAATTCAGTCTGAGCGTTTTTCTATCTCTCTCACGCTCTCACTCGATTTCTCTGGTCCTCTTCGCCGCCTAAGCTCGCCCGTCGTTCCTCCCTGGTCCGACAGCCTCTCCGGCCGGTAAGTCTTCTCTCATTCTCTCTCTCTCTCTCTATCCTACTCTCTCTCTCACATTCTCTCTCTCCAGCTCACTATATATATGTCGGCCACAAGAACAACCCGGCCATACAATCATCACCATCCTCTCATCTACATCTTCTTGTCCTTGTTCTCCTTAGCACGCGACCAACCAGAGACCGAGCCTCCTTGTGCGTGCACACCGACCGAGATGAGCCACGACGGTCGCGAGTCACCGGAGCACGCCACGACGTCCGCGAGTCACCGGAGCACGCCGACCATTAGTCACCCCCGGGAAAAGGACGAGAGAGCACCGGGAACAAGAAATTTCACGAAATCAAGGTAAGAAAAGTTCTTACCCGAAATGGATTTTTGAAAAAATTAGGGTTCTTAGTTTGGATTTGGGGCTTTTGATTTCTGAGCTTGGGTTGTGGAATTTAAGTGAGTTTGAGCTCGTTTTGGTGCTCGGATTGTATTGCTTGTGCTCGGATACGTGAGTTTTAATCGATTTTAAGTTCGCTGTGAACAGCCTCTGTAAATTGACGTGGTCAGATCAGTACCGATTTAATTTGGATTTGTTGATATTTTTCCTGGAAAGTAGACGTTATGGGCTTTCTAAAATGACCAAGAACATGTAAATCGGTTGAGATTTGAGTGAGTTATGAATTTTTTAAAACAGGGTTTTAAAGCTGGGAATTCTGAGCGTGTCGATTTTATGTCACTCAGGGACGCCACTCCAGATAACAAACGTGCGGGGTTTTATTTCAAAGAACAGGGAACGAGGTGCTTTTTAACATGTTTATTCGCAAGTATGTGATCAAAAGCAGGATCAACAAAGCCAAGGCACGATGAAATGGTAAGCGCTGCCTTTCAACCCGATATCTTCACACATTGTTTGATGGTTTTTTGCATCACTTTGTAGATGGTTTTTTGTCTCCAATCTATGCTTGACTTGGAATTGATATTTTTGGTGAGGTCTCTTTTCTATTTTTAATATGCTGAGATACTTTTGGTCTTGAGCCTATCCTTTCTTTTGTTCATTTCACATTAACGCGGGGATGATTTCTAGGTAGTGTTCCCTTCATCCCGTTTTCTGTAATGAAGTTTTTAGAATATAGCTTCATTTGTTCACGAGGTCAAATTTTCATGGCATCTATTTACAAAGAGAGGACCTGGTAATAACTATACCTAGTCTCTTTAGTTCCAATATATATATACATATATTAGATTGTAACACCTGCTTACTAAATTTTCTTTATCTGTAATTTTCACTAGTAAGATTCTTTGGAGGAGCTCCAGGACCGGTTTGTGTTTTTGAAGACCGGAAATGAACAACGAGAATGCAATTGAGGCTAGGTAGAGCACTATAATTTGAATAAGGTGCACTGTACCTTTTCTATCATTACCCTTTTTTGACATCTTTTTATGCGTATATTACCTATATTTAGATACGTTTTAATTGGACATTTGCCATGACTTAGGAGATGACATAGATTTTTCTCGGTATGAAAAGTATGGCTCTTTATTTTCAGAATCCGTTGCTTTTCCAATCCTTTTTATTTTCAGAATTATTTTTTATTTAGATTATTTTTATTTTAAATATGGCTCTTCTTGTAGTTTCTATACGACTCGATTCACTAATTTGCAGATTCGGGTCCTACAGAGGCTCGTCCCCGGCGGGACCAAGATGGACACGGCTTCCATGCTCGACGAGGCCGCGAGCTATTTGAAGTTTCTTCGGTCTCAGGACAGAGTTGATTAGTTAATTATTAATTGATATATTATTATCATCATCAATTGTTGCAAACTACTTGTTGTTGTCATATTATAAGCTAATTAATTAACCGTGCAATTTTTGTTATTATTGTTGCTCTATTGGATATGATATTAAAAAAGTTTGAGGCTGAAGATCTCTCGTTCATAAGTATGTTGCAGATGTGTTTCAAAGTTTGAGGCTGAATGTATTTAATTGTTTTTTATTTTTATAAATAAATTAAGAATAGAAGTCACTTTTAAATCAGGTGACAACTAAAGCATTGATAATAATTACGTTTTTCCAAATATTTAAAGTCACTTTATAATAGAGTGACGTCTAAAGCACTATTTCTTGTCATGGCGGGAAAGTATCGGGTGCGACAAAGTCGCACCCAATGCTCTTTTGCCCGCCTTTTCCACGGATTTTGGTGACATTTTAGGTGCGACTTTAGGTGCGGAAAGTCGCACCTAAATGTCGCACCCGAAAGTCAAGACTTTTGGGTGCGACTTTTCGCACCCAAGACGTTTAGGTGCGGACTTTCGGGTGCGGAAAAGTCGCACCTAAAGATATCTTTGGGTGCGAAAATTGACTTTTGGGTGCGAAAAATGTCGCACCCAAAAGTCTTTTTTGTACTAGTGGTGGGCAAGAATTCCTAACAATCTCCAACTTTGACCTAGAGAAGATATGGCAGGTATCTAAGGCCCATTCCTCCCACGTGTTTCATGAACACATGTTCAGATAGTCCCTTTGTCATTGGATCCGCAGTGTTGTCCAACATCGAGATCTTCATGACTGCCACGTCTCCTCTTCGAACTATTTCTCTTATAAGGTGGTATTTTCGTTCTATATGCTTTCCTCTCTTATGGTTGCGAGGTTCCTTCGAGTTTGCGTTGGCTCCAGTGTTATCACAGTGGAGTTGCACAGGCTTGTTCATTTTAGGAACTACCTCCAGTTTGGCTAGGAAATTCTTAAGCCAAACAGCCTCTTTGGCTTCCTCGGAAGCTGCAATATATTCAGCTTCCATAGTAGAGTCTGCGATACTAGATTGCTTAACGCTTCTCCAGACAATCGCTCCTCCATTGAGAGTGAACACTGATCCAGACGTTGACTTCAACATGTCACGGTCTGCCTGAAAATCAGAATCAGTGTATCCTTGTATCACCAAGTCATTACTTGTGTATACAAGCATCATGTCTATACTTCTCTTAAGATATTTTAGGATATGCTTAACAGCCACCCAATGCTCTTGACCAGGGTTTGACTGGTATCTACTAACAACTCCCATTGCATAGCATATGTCGGGTCTAGTACATAACATGGCATACATCAGTCTCCCAACTGCTGAGGCATATGGAACTTGACTCATATCCTCCACTTCTTACGGTGTCTTAGGACACTGCTCTTTCGACAGGAACTTTCCTGAACGAATTGGCAACAACACCCCATGGGCATTTTGCATCGAGAAACAAGAAAGTACCTTATCTATATAAGTACCTTGAGACAGAGCTAGTAGTTTGTTCTTCCTATCACGAATGATTTGGATTCCTAGAACAAAGGCAGCATTCCCCAAATCCTTCATTTGGAATTGCTTTGCCAGCCACTCCTTTATGTCAGACATTACTTTAATATCGCTCCTATAAGGAGGATATCGTCTACATAAAGGACTAAGAAAATAACTACTTTCTTCGAGTACTTGTAAACACAAGGCTCAGAAAGGTTTTGTTCGAAACCATAGGTCTTGATTACCTCATCAAATCTTTGGTTCCAGGATCTAGACGCTTGCTTGAGTACATAAATGGACTTCAATAATTTGCAAACCTTGTGCTCTTGACCATTTTCTATGAATCCGTCTGGTTGAGCCATATAGATTTCTTCTTCCAGATAGCCATTCAAGAATGTCGTCTTTACGTCCATTTGCCAAATCTCATAATTGTAATGAGCGGCAATGGCCAGAAGAATTCTGATGGATTTAAACATGGCTACAGGAGAGAAGGTTTCGTCGTAGTCGATTCCTTCTCTTTGGGTAAAACCCTTAGCCACAAGTCTAGCCTTAAAGGTTTCGACTTGTCCATCAGCTCCTTTCTTCCTCTTATATATCCATTTGCACCCAATCGGTCTAATTTGTTCGGGTGCATCTACAAGAGTCCAGACTGAGTTCGAGTGCATAGACTCTATCTCTAGATTCATGGCTTCTAGCCATTTTTCCTTGTCGACCATGGCGTCATTAAATGACACGGGGTCGTCGTCGTTCCCATCCAAGGCAACGACGTTTGCTTCAAAACCAAGATATCGGTCGGGCTCTCTAGAGACCCTCCCACTATGACGAGGCAGTGTAGCACTTGGACTAACGTTTGTGTTTTCTTCTTCATCTCCCACTCTCACAACAATTGTAGGTGGAGATGGATTCCCTTGGACGTTAGTCTTCGGGGTTGGTCTAACAGTTTCCTCGAGTATAATTCTACTTCGAGGTTTATGAATTTTAACATAATCATCTTCAAGAAAAGTAGCATGAGTTGAAACGAATGTTTTCCTATCAATAGGATCATAAAATACACCTCCTTTTGTCCCTTCTGGATAACCAACAAAGAAACAAATGTTTGTTCTTGGTTCCAGCTTGCTCGATTTCTTTTTCAAGACATGAGCGGGACAACTCCAAATACGGAAGTGACGCAATCCTTCAGGTGCTCCATTCCATAGTACTTTGGGTGTTTCGGATACAGATTTTGAAGGAACTTGATTTAAGATATACATGGCCGTCTTTAATGCATAACCCCAGAAAGATGTTGAAAGTGAAGAGTAGCTAATCATGGATCTTACCATGTCTAATAAAGTTATATTTCTCCTTTCAGCAACCCCATTTTGTTGAGGGTTACCAGGAGCCGATAATTGCGACTCAATCCCATGCTCAAGCAAGTAATCGGTGAACTCAGTGTCTAAGAACTCGCCTCCCTGATCCGATCGAAAGGTCTTAATAGTCTTACCCAATTGGTTTTCAACACAAGCACGAAATTCTTTGAACTTACTAAAAGTTTCAGATTTTCATTGCATTAGGTAAATGAAACCATATCTAGAATAGTCGTCAGTAAATGTGACGAAGTATTCATAACCGCCTCTCGAAGCTTCACTCATTGGTCCACAGACGTCAGAGTGAACAAGTTGCAGAGGTTCGGTGGCTCTTAATCCTTTTCCAGCAAAAGATCGCTTGGTCATTTTTCCTTCAATATAGGATTCACAAACAAGCAGAGTTCCCACTTGAAGGTGTTTCAACGGCCCAAGCCTTGAAAGCCTCTCTAGCCTCTTTATATTTATATGACCAAGTCTTAAGTGCCATAAATAGGTTTGTTCATCACTAGACAGTTTAATTTTCTTATTAGATGTGGGTTTAGCTACTTTAAACATTTCAGCATTAAATGAACATTTATTTTCAGGAGTTAATACATATAAACCATTATATAATAAGGCATCACATATCAATCTTCCATCTAAAGAAACACTCATAGTTTTCTCATTCACAGATAAATAAAATTTTTGTTTAAGTAATTCAGAAACTGAAATTAGGTTTCTACAGAACCCAGGAATAAAATAAACTGAATCTAATATCAAATATTTATTTCCATATCGGAGTCAAACTATTCCTAAAGCTTTAGCCGTGACGGACTCTCTGTTACCCACTCTAAGCTGTAGTTCGTCTCCTTTCAGTTCCTCCCACGTGTCAAACACCTGTAAGGTTGTACAAACATGATTAGTTGTCCCCGAATCAATTATCCAGGACGAGAGAGAATCTCCAGCATATAATGCTTCTAATACATGTAAGTGAGTGAACGGTACATTACCTTCACACGACTCAGGGCTGATGCCATCATCATCAGGAATCACTATAAGTGATGGCCTTTCCATTACGAGAACATTCTCTAATGGTAAATCTTCTGGTGAAGGTGGACGAGGCTGTGGTGCCAAACTCGGTTGCACCTGATGGTACGCATGCTCTATCAAACCATCACGCCAAGAAAGAAGTTCGCTTTGAAACTTCGTCATTTTATAATCCGGGCCAAAACCACGAAAGTAAATGACAAAGTCGGCGTATTCCTCGGCGAGTGAATTCAGAATGATTTCAACCCGAGTTGCCTCATCAATCTTTGTGTCCCGAAAGGCGGCTAGATTCATCCAATCAGTCATGTTTCTCATATAGAAAACTACGCATTCACCAGACTTCATTTTGTTATCCATCATATACTTCAAGAGATTATAATTCGAAGTCATGCTGAAATTAATAAAATACAAGTACATAAATTACTATTTGAAAATAAAAAAAACATTCATCATATAAATTTAGGAAATAAAAAAACATAATGCATAAGCATGGGGAAAAATACTAAAGATTTAAAAGACCCAGTTTTTTATATTCCAAGGTAATTCGACTAATAGTCACAATCCGTTTCACTCTGGTGACGTAACGGAGTGCACCTAGTGAAAATGAGAACCATCTCAGATTAGTGAACAATCACAGTACATGTACCTTCATAACTATGCTCACTAACTACCATTTTAATAGGAATCGTTGGCCACATGAGCAACCACCGGTTGGTTCATGCATGAGTCGACCCAACATTTCAGTGAAAGAAATCTAGCCCATACGCACTAGCGTAACTAGTACACGCAGAGATCAACCCTCCCACCTATCGTCAGAGACACAACCTTGGTATTGGAATCAGAAAAACCCTTCCGAATGGAACTGACCACCATGTTTAGAAAACCGCCGATCACGAGGGGATCTTTCATCCTCACGGTGTTGTGTCAATGTTGGAGGCCTAAGACTCAATATACTTTTAGTATTTTAATTTCCTAGCATTAACTTTAATCTAGTTGATACACTCGTGTTTATTAAATCATATTAAAAACTCGAGTGATTCTAAGCTACCCTTAAAAACAATAAGTTTCGATATAGCTTAGTGATTAGGAAAATTGTGATATTCTAGTCTTGATTATCCTAATAGTATTCCTTCACGGAAAAGCTCCCAGTAGAGAAGGTGAGACACTAGGTCTTCTTAAGTACCTCTCAGTTTAGCCTCTTATCGGCTTGGTGACAAAGCTCTCTGATCCGTTCAACTCATTCATTAATTAACTATCCTAATCCAATTAGACAATTTTAATGAATGAAAGCCCATGACAACTATTAACATACGATACATGATCTAAGTTATAGCATACAAGCATGGCAAAGCAATTAAATAAACAAGCATAGCAAGCATGGTTTGATTTGTGTTGATCGTACCTAATTGACTCTTATAAAGTTAAAACGAGATGAACCCAATCACATTGGTTCATGGATATTGGTTGAGCACATTCATATGTCTCAATGAAAAAATAAATCATTATAAAAAATATTTAATTTTTCATATTTTTCGAAAAAATAATTTATTTGAATCAAGGCCCAATCATATGTCCTTTAGAAAAACAAATCGATATCAAAATCATTTATTTTTCAATGTTTTAAATAATATTTACTTGGGCCCAGCCCATATAAATAATTTAAATAAAACTTCAAAATTTTAATTTTTTCGGTAAATTTTTTTTATTTTTTTTATTTTCGGTGGGCCTTAAGGCCCACCGGGCATCCGGGCCCAAGCCCGGATTATCCTCGAGCCCACCCGCCACGGTGGGACTCGACCCGAGTCATCGGCCCGTGTGCCAGGAAGGCTGCACGGCCGAGTGGTGCAGCACGGAGGCATGGGCGGTCTTTTGGCCGTCCCTTGTGTTCTTCTTGTCCCGCCTTCACGGCGGGATTTTCCTTCCGTCGTGGTGGTTCTCCGATGGTTCCTCCATCACTCCTCGTTGTGGGTCCGTCTCTCGCCGATCGTCATGATCAAGAACATCGCTCGTCAGATTACAACAATAATAATAATAACAATAGATTTACAAAAAATCATATACCCTTTGAATTTTGGGTGTACATAAAATCTAGAAAAGTGAGAATAAAAAATTCTACGATCAACCACAAATCACAATTCACATAATCATATATTGAATTGCATAAACTTCATATCAAAATATAAATTCATTCAAACCATATTAAATTTAATCACATGAACAAATAAATTAATTAAGTAAATCGACTAGCTCTGATATTGGGTGTACATAAAATCTAGAAAAGCGAGAATAAAAAATTCTACGATCAACCACAAATCACAATTCACATAATCATATATTGAATTGCATGAACTTCATATCAAAATATAAATTCATTCAAACCATATTAAATTTAATCACATGAACGAATAAATTAATTAAGTAAATCGACTAGCTCTGATACCACTTGTCGGGGATGATTCCCCATATAACCATATAAATGCGGAAAAGTAATTAATTACGCTAATCATGAGCTAATTAATTCATTGATTATATGACAAGATCTAGATTTACGTTAATTAAAATTATACGAGAGCATATAAGTCAAGCAACCGATATAAGAGTAAACGAGTACTTACATTGATTTTCGGTTCAGCTACAGTATGCTCCTAATCCAATCGCGTACTCCTTGCGTCGTCTTGATGAAGGACTCGAGGATGACACTTTAGTCTTCCGAAACGTAATCTCCGAGACGAATAAGAAAGATGAGTGGGCACATTCTTTATCTCACTAGATCACGAAACTAGGTGTTTCGAGATCTCTCTCTTATTTTACTAAGAATGGAAACGAATTTCCGAGGGGAGGGGGAGGCAGATGCACGGCCAAGGGAGACTAGTGATGCACGAAATTTTAACAAAATAATTGCTTATTTTTGCCTTCTCATGAACCCCTATTTATAGTAGTAAAAGGAGATATTCATGGAATCTTCCAGAATATTTTATTTCCTTTTATTGTGTTCACACTAGTGGGTTAAATCTAGGCCATTGGATCTCAACAAGTGAATCCTACTTTTTCTCTCATCCATCAGATCAATATCTATGTGATATTATTCTCTATTTAAATAGAGAATATTTTATTTAGTGAGATAATAAAGGAGAATATATTATTTCCCTTTAAATATATTCTCCTAAATACTTTCCTTTAGATAAGGAGAAAATATAGGACAATATCTTATATTATTCTCTCTCCTTTATTTAAACAACTAAAGAGAAAATATTGGTAAATACCAATATTGAAAAAATCGGATTTGATGGCACACGGCCAAGGGGATTTGCGCAAATCCTATGCCAAAATTCCCAATTCGATTTTTCCATGTGTGCAAGGCCTAATTGCTTAAAACTCAATTAATCATTTATTTACTTGGTCCAACAATAAACAAATAATTAATAATTGTTTATTTACTTGATCAAACAATAAATAAACAATTGTACCATAAATATTTATTTAATTCTGCGAATACCCGTTTTCCAGAATTAATGCTGTCAATCACAATTACAGCAAGTAAGATTAATAATGATAAACATTATTATACGAAAGTTCTTATCCGCCTTTATCAGAGCCGAATCGGGGACTATGGACCTAGTAATAGAAGCTTAACAAATCCGATGAAAAAGACGAAATAGTCCTTTCTCTTTTTCCATCGATTCGTTTAATCTTGGTCAAATACTCCACTTTGTAAGCCAAGACTGAACTCTCTTTTATACTAGAATTATATTTACTCATCGTGACTAGTGTCCACTGATATAGTCAGTTCGTGATCAAGATCCTCCAGGTTCAACCCGTGTCAAGAGAAGTCAATTTATACTTCTCTTGATACATATCAGCCCTAAGCATTGTTGCTTCCCCAACGAAAGATTCTTTCGAATGTTACTTACTTCGAAAGTGCGCGCAATCTATCGGTTCTGGAATCAACCCTTAGGTGAGAGAACATTAACCTTCTTTCAGGAAGGCTGGATTCCGTATTTGTAAATCATTTCCCACTCGAATTATGCTCTGAGAAAACTCCCAAGACATAAACTGTGATTAGCATGAATAGCCTTTTAGCGAATGAGTCAAAGAGCTCAGTAACATAACCCAGTGTCCATGATCACTTCAGGATTTAGATCAAGTCTCACTGTGACCATCATAGTGGCCTCGGTTAGTGTGTCGTAATGGTCCTTAAACGACACATCTACACCAAGACCTGTCCAGGTCGTACACTTACCACAAGTGTAGAATGCTCCCACATAGTGATCAGCCTGCACCTATGTGTTCCACATATATGACTTTAGATATAGTTTTCCAGGCGTATATCAGTCATCGACCATGTTTTAGCACACCGCCCGAACTCAGGTGCCCAGCACGTGACTCAGTTAGATACGGAGGCTATGGAATAATGAATGTTTAATAAATCTCATTAAATAAGAAATAACGCTTTCAATTCAAATAGATAATAAATGTCAAACTTTATTTTATTAATAATTTCAACGAGAATTTACATAAGTATCTTCTCGTGGGCAAGAATTCCTAACATGCCTCTCCCCCCATCACTGATCAGAATGGGTATTTATAGTGGATGTGGAGGCTTAGGAAAGCCTTTGGACGCACATCAGGGATCGTGCCACGGATTTCGGGCGTGTTTGGCGATTCTAGAGCGTGCACGGAGCACACGGGTGCGTGGAGATAAGTAAAAGAATGCAGGTAAAAAATAATTTTGATCTTACTCAATATCTCCATGATAGCATCTTGTGGTTTCTCAACCTGCGTGAGAGTAGCATGTATCAACAATTGTCGTAATAGACGATTCTATTTCTGACACACAATGATGGAGTTTGAGAGCTGCACGTTGGGCAAACAAGATACCCTTTTCCACTCCATCGCGATAAATATGATCGTGTCAAAAAAATCAGTCCAGAGTAGGCACGCAATTGAAACACTTTAATGTTGATCCCATCTCGCAGTTGGAACCAAGTTTCGCACACTTTTTTCAGCTCTACAACAACAGGCTACAAGAATACGTCTTCCAGGTGAGTTCGACATCAAGTACTCCGTCTTCATGCACAACAAGGGAGGCAAGTTATACGTAGTCGGTACCACCGGCGACATGTCATACGATAAGCTCACTTCCCCGAACAAGTTGAACCCATCAGAAGCGAGTTCAAGTTGAACGTTCGTCAGCTCTTTAGCAAAGTCTGGTATCTCTGATCTAGATTCTTCCACATGCCACAACTAATCGAACGAGCTCAAACTGAGACCTCAATCCCATTTGAAGTCCTTTAGCTCGGGTATATCGTATTTTCTAGTTTATCCACTATCTTGTACTGAATAAACTGCGGAATCAAATGTTGATGTTGGACTTCGACCATTCATTGGGCACAAATAGCTTATATGGTCCAAGCCAAGAGAAATCTTGACGCCCAGATGGAAGTCAACAAAGAGTTACCAAGCTGGATGTCTACCTTATGTTTAAGCTCGCTGCAACAAAATAATAACTGACAGAGCTCTTCTAGTATTAACATTCCTCATAACCCGCATCCGTGTTAGCTTGGCTCACTTTACAAGACGCTCTTTTAATAGTTACCTAACGACTTGGGCGCCGAAGATCTTTCAACGCACCATCTTCTCAATCTCTACTCCAAGACCCGGTCAAGAGTGATATATAGCCAGTGTTTAGACGCTAAAGACCGCTTTCGATGTGCGATTTCGACATTGTTTCTCTGTCATATCCCTACGCTTATACTACGACCCCGAGCACTTTATTCTTGTGATTTAACCTTCTTGTTATTTTATTTAACAATTATTTTCATCGCTATTGTAATTCAATAAAAGGCCTAGAGTCATGTTTCGCTTAATTATATATCCTTATTTATTTATTTTTCGTCAATTTTCCTTTATGAATTGGATTTGATCTCGTAACTGAATGTTGAAGTCCATTTAAAATCTAAATCGAACTCCTTAACCTGAATTTTCGAGACTGTTTTGAGGTGATTCTCACATCAATAGTTACCCCGAATAAAATTCAAACTACGATTACCTCACTAATCACTTACTCAACCAGGAGACGTGGGAAATCGTGAATTGCTGAAGTCTATTTACAAATCTAAATCGAACTATTTCTCCTGAATTGTCGTGATTGTTTTGAGGCGATCTCACGTCAACAGTTACCCCAAATAAAATTCAAAGAATGATTACCTCACTAATCACTTACGCTTTTTTCAACAATTATAATTTATTATTTATTTTTTATTAAATTCATTTGTATATAGAGAAAATTTCACATAAAATTTCAAAGCACTCGACACTTGTGGTTGGGACTTATTCGTTTTTTTAAGGACGATTGTCATAATCTTTTGTCTGTCAAAACTATCCTAGTGCAATTTTAAGTTACGATCATGTTACTACTTCTAGATATTATTATTAAGGATGGTGTAGCTAAATAATCAATTTAAAATTATGAATTTGCAAAATAGCCAAGGTTTGTCTTAATTGTGTAAAATAGCCAAAATGTGCAGCAATCTGATTTAAAAAAAAAAAAATTTGACCCCAAGATTAATTTTTTTGAAAGTGATAAATTGCTTATAATAATCGTAAAAAATTTCAATATTGGCTGTCAAAAAAATTTTGAAAACGTAAATTTAGCTACTTTGCTGAAAAATTGAAACTTTGACTATTTTGCTAATCAATAAGTTTTAAATGGTTATTCTGTACCATTTTTTCTATTATTAATGAGAACCCCGACAAAGATAACAACTTCAAAATATTAATAGTAAGCTATAGTGCAATTTTTCTAAAGAATTCGTCTTTAGGTGATAAATAATTGCATACAGCTATATTTAAAATTCAATGTTATATATATTGTGTCTGAAATTTTGAAATGAAGGAAAAAGCATAGGATAGGGTGAGTTATAAATACCACTTAATAATTAATATTATATATTCAAGTGCTTGTAAGGTATCATTTTATGAAAATTGTCGCTTCTGCGTCTTGGTATCTTTCTTTCCCTTCACGTGGACACAGAAGACACTCGATTGATATACGAATAAGCCTTCCAAAAGAGTAGGTATATATGTAAATGTACAGCTTTAATGTTGATATGATATACTGACATATATTTATATATGTAATGTAATTGAACAACTTTAATTTGATTTGATATATGTCTATTAAATATGAGGACTCAGCTGTAACAAAAATTACGTTCAATTTACCATGACGCATTCTTAAGAGATTATCAAATCTAACCTACGCTTTGTAATATAAGCATCCTTTGTTTGACCATGACGCTGAAACTCCTGTTTATGAAATGTACTGTGTATGTAATCTTTGTTTGAAAAGAAATAAAACCCTGGTTGTCTGTACGTTAAAAATACCTGAAGCATATATAATAACACGAATAATATATAGTACAAAACAATATAATACATCCGAGACAACTGGTTTCACGGTCCTTCTTCTTTTTGGTATGGAAATTGTGGAAGAACGGAGAGTGCACGTACTGTGGTAGCTTGGTTCCTTTATCTAATTAGCTCCATGGAACTGTGGAACACGAAGTTAAACCGCAATTATTCTCTACTGTGATAAAAAGTTGAGGGTAGATAAAAATTAATTATATTTAAAATATATAAGAAAATAAAAAGGATGGTTGAGATTAGAGTAATAAGTTTATAAGGGATTAGGATTTTCCCTTTTATATTGGTGTTCAAGATTGTTGCCTATTTTGGAATGGACACTGATACATGTTTTTTTTTCTTCGATCAAGCTTCAAAACAACCGACAATCACTCTCTCTCTCTCCAAACACATGCACGCACAATCCAACCCAAAAAAAAAGGTACATTATTATTTAAGTAAGAGAAAAAGTACACATGTGTGTAATCAAGATTCTCTCTCGCAAATATCAGCTGATGTTAATTATTAGCATAACAACCGAAACAGTAATAAAACAAACAAACAAAAAACCAGCATCAAATATAAGAAACTTTGCAGTACACTAGTTAGTATCCTCGGGTGGAGGCAAAAATAAGGGATTCATATAGTAATCAATACATATGTAAAGTAAAGATGATCAAGGGTAGCAAATAATGCGTGATGATCAGTGCGTGGTGGTTGTAGTAATGAGGGGCTGAGTATCGGAGGAAGGTTTATCAATGACAATTTGTTGAAGATGATCGTCGGTGAGGATTGCGGCTCGGTGGGCCTGGGCTGGCCAGTCAGTGGTGCAAACGGCGTAGAGCATGAGGGAAGCGCAGGAAGCCTGAGCGGCGAGCAGGCCGAGCCAGAGGCCGGGGAAGCCGAGGCGGAAGAAGAAGGCCATGGCGAGGGAGACGGGCATGCCGAGGAGGTAGAAGGAGGCGAGGTTGATGTTGGCGGCGAGGGCGGGGCGGGCGGTGGCGCGGAGGACCCCGCAGGCGGCGGTCTGGGGGCAGTTGCCGAGCTCGCAGAGGGCGAGGATGGGGAGGGCGGCGGCGGCGAGGCGCAGCACGTGGGGGTCGCGGGCGAAGAGGCGGGCCCAGCGGTGGCGCACGGAGAAGGCGAAGAGCGCGGCGGCGAGGCCGAGGGCGAGGGCGGCGGCGAGGGAGAGGGCGGCGGCGGCGCGGGCGCGGGCGGGGCGGCGGGCCCCGAGGGCGTTGGCGACGCGGGCGGAGGCGGCCAGGGCGAGCGCGGAGGGGAAGACGTAGAGCAGGGAGGTGGTCTGGATGAGCACCCCCATGGCGGCCACGGCGGCGGTGGGGTTGTCCGGGAGCAGGCCGCAGAGCAGGATGACGAGCTCGTACCACCACCACTCGAGGCACACGGAGGCGCAGGTGGGGAGCGCCAGGGAGAGCAGCGGCGCCCACCCGCGCAGGCACTCCCTGGTGGGGCCCACCCAGCGCCCCGACAGCAGCAGGAAGGCCAGCAGGAGCAGCGCCAGGTTGGCGTTGGTGAGCACGGCCGCGAGGGCCACCCCGGCCACGCCCATGCGCAGGCGCACCACCAGCAGGAAGTTGATGGGCGCGTGGAGGAGCACCGACGCCGCCGAGCAGCACGTGACCGGCAGAGTCACCCCCTGCGCCCGCAGGTGGATCCGGATGGGGTGCAGCAGCGACAGGAAGAGCAGGTCCGGGATCGAGAAGCGGATGAACGTCTGCGCCACGCCCGACACCGCCGCGTCCTGCCCGCACCACCGCACCAGCACGCCCTCCATGTTCGCCCACGCCGCCGCGATCGGCATCGACGCCGCCAGCAGCAGGAGCACCGTCCGGTGGAGCGTCACGGCCGCGCTCCTCCCGGCGCCGTGGGCCTGCCCGCAGATGGGCTCCATCCCCAGCGCCAGCCCGGAGATGACGGAGTAGCCCGTGATGTTGGCCACTCCGATGGACAGCGACCCTCCCGCCAGCTCCACCTCCCCCAGCCACCCCAGAAACATCATCGATATCATCGCCCGCGAGTACATCACCAGCCCCGTCATCGCCGTCGCCCCTGTCATCTTCCCTATCTCCTTCATCTCCTCCACCGCCTCCCACCCACTCGGCCATCCTTGCTCTTCTTCTTCCTCCCTTGGCCTTGGAGATGACGCTTTTGCGTTGCACATCATAATAGATTGGAGATGTATAGCTGAGTGAGTTTGCGATTTACACCCTCCATCACCGCCCTTTATATACACACACACACACATGCATGCGTGTGGGTCCCACCCCTTTCAAACTCTCAATGCTTCCTTTCCTTCTACATACTAATCAACCAACATTTCTTTCGACAACCATTTCAATAATTCTTTTCTTCATTACAATTTCTAACCATTTTTTTCTTTTTTTTAGCTATTGGTGGCCCAAAAGATTTTACACCAAATTTTGACCATTTTTTAAAAGGAATATGAATTATTAGACTACTATAGCCTAATTATCTATTGTTAAATGAAATATGTTTATGATCACTCTTTTTAAGTATGTGAAAGGTAGGTAGGCTCTTTTAAGTATTTTTAAGTGTGTGTGGTATTAATTTCAAATCTTGAGTTAGTTTTTAGATAATGTTTTAAAAATCTTTCCCTAGGTTTAAAAGTTAAATATCAAGTTCCATATATATCAAGTGGATTTAGCTAATTAGCTCTCTCTAGCAAATAAATAAATAAAACAAAAAAAAAATATAGGAAAAATTCCCTCCCTTCTTCTACTTGTTTTGACGTGACAAAAAAGAATATTTTTGATAAGTTGAGTTGATGATATTTTTCTTTTATGGATAATGCCTGGCAGCAAATTTTGTAGGCAGTGGAAAATGTCTCCATGTTATAAAGCAGCCATGCATGTTCGGTTTTTACACAACCCATGTGATTTCACCCATTCTTCTTTGTTTTAACCCCTTCCTCATACACCAAGACATTTCCTCTGACTTAAATCTTCTTCCTATATCCACTTGAGAGTGAGATAAGTGACAAAAAAAGCTTCTGCTGTAAATCCAGTTTCAGGACCCACATTTCTTTCTTATTATTACAGATTATATATTGAATTTATATATTTTATGTATTTAACATGTGGTTGAGTTGTTCTCACACAAGTTTAATTGTTTTCTCTGGTGGAGTTTTTTTTTTTTTCCCCTCATCAGAGAGATGGGTGAGATAAGTACAAAAATTCCAGCCTTATTAATTACATCAAAAAATTTGGATACAAGCCTAACTTTCAATGGTATATTGAATTTAATAATTATAGTTTTATAAATTAAATAAATGTATATTTATCTCTCTTCATAAAGTCTTAAAAAAATGTATATAATCGTAATTCAAAGTCTATTTTAAATAAATTTGTGTATCAATGCAAATATCTCAAATAAACAGTACTTATTTTAACACCAATGAAGACTTATTGTTTAAACGTGTTATATTTAAATTAACCGTGATTAGTAGAAAAGGAACTACGTATAACTTTTAAAAGGAAGAAAAAGAAATATACATTTATTTAATTTTAAAAAACTTGCGTTTGTTGTCTTTGTACTTTCATCTCCTTGACCCCATTATATTACATATGAAATAAACCACTATTTATCCCACTCCATACCAAATCCGAATCGTCACACAATTATGTACTTCGCTTTTGAGGACAGCACGTTTACAAATACCTGCCTATCGATCTTGTAGTAACAAATTTTCATGATGATTTATATAAGTTGAGTTGGGTCCTTTATCTTTGCGCTTGATCAAACGATGAAATGGGACCACGAGCGGTGGGTTATTAATGGGAGAGATAAGAGTAAGTGGGTTTATGGAGAAGAGGAAGACGCACAAAGGGAAACACGAGAGAGAGAGAGAGAGAGAGAGAGAGATGATTACGTGCTCCAATAACATCCATTTAATTTGTATCCCTTTTCTCACAACAGAGATGAGTCTGTCTGTGTGTATATGAGAGAGAGTGAGAGACTTCTGTTGGCCGAAACAGAGAAAGTCCAGCCCCACCATTATCAACTGAAACTATAGCAGAAACTGCAGTTTGAAATATATACATACATGCATTATTAATACGCTTATTTGTAATAAGTGTTGCTAGCTCAAGTGGTAAATTACACCGCTGCCCCTAAATGAGGAGAATGGTTCAAGTCACCGCAAAAATAATTTGCTAAACAAAATACGTTTATTTGTAGACCGGGTCCCTATACTTTTCTCTTCGTCAACAAGTTGTCTATGAAACTTTGAAAATTTACCACTCGTTACCCATCAAAATTTTCGTCAATTTAGAAAAATCTGAAATCTAAAACTTGTGTAACTTATGTTTGGGATAAAAAAAACAAAAAAAAAAACTATTTCTGATTAAATATGAATGTGGAACCCTAAGAATTTTGTTGCTCAAACCCTTAATAAAGTTCAAACATTTTTTCAGTGTCTTTTCATTTAAAATTTAATATAATCACATAGTTTGCACATTTAAGATTTTGTAAAAATTGACTGAAATTTAGTAGAAAGGCCACAGTGCTACATGTGTACAAACTTTATAGACTATTTAAGCAAAACAAAATAGAGGAAATTGCTTATGATAACGATTTTTTGTACTTTATTACAAGAATAACATAAGTTAACATTTTCTATCCAAAATTACACCTTCTTTATAGTGAAGTGACATTTATACTTCCAGATGACTGTTTTGAAATTGTATAATAACTACATGTTTCAAAAACTGAAAATAATGACTAATTGTAGGTATATTGAATACTATAGATTACAGGTTTGAAAATAATGTACACTGATTGTAGGTATACTGAAAATTGTATACTAAAATAATATTATGTATACATGATGTATACGGAAAAGGTGTTATCGTTCTAATTATTTTTAAAAATAACATTTTCGATATGTTTTGAAATCACTATTATTTTGGAAAGCAAGCTTCTGAGAAAAACTTTAGTTTTGTAGTTTTCTAAAAAATAAAAATAAAAGATAAAAAGATAAATATCCTAAAGTATTTGTTGCAACTAAATATATATCAAGTATTTGTTGCAACTAGTTAATTCTGGTCAATTATCTACATTTTTTTAATGATCTATCCAAGTTTCATTTTATTAGAGAAATAGTCTATCAGACCGAACTTAATTAAATTAATTATTCAGTTTAATTAATTAATTAATCGTTAATTAAATAAATTTCGGCTTGGTGGGTTATTTTTTTAATAAAATGAAATTTGAAGGAATTTTTTTAAAAAAAAGTAGACTATTGGACTATTGACATGATCGACACATATCAAGTATTTGTTGCAGCTACTCCTATATATATATATATATATATATATATATATATATATATATATATATATATATATATATATTGAGGGTGTTTTTTATTGGCTTGTTTGTATGTAATATAATAACCCCATTACACCACCTCCAATGTCAGATATTCATGCGTCTGAAAGAGCTCAATAAGTTATCTGTGGATGAGAGTTATGTGTCAAAAGAACACAACCAGTGGACATTCATTAATCAATTTTATTAATTTATTTATGTATATAAATATATATGTAATGGAAATGAAATTATAATATAACATGAAGAAGGCCACCTTTTCGAATGTAGCATCTTCAAGAAATGGTAGTGGGGCTCACGGGCTTGTTCTAGTAATATGAAGAGGCTGAGACATACAGGCATTATCATCACAATATGAGCAACAAAAAAAAAAGAAAAAGAAAAAAAAGAAATATGTGCATTTGTGTCACCTTCTCTGATCAATCAGGAAAAAAAAAAAAAAAAAAAAAACAACTATTTCATAGACCAAGTTGGTTGTGATGGTGGAGAACAGACAGAATTTGATCTCTCCTTTTGCTTTTCCTTTGGCATCACAACAAACCTTAATAGGGATGTACAACACCAATGTTATTGCAAGTTTCGGACAGGAGAAAAAAATTGGAAATGACATGACATTTTGGAATTCTAACAACAAAGATTATATTCCCTCGTGAAACCGGAACAAATTCAATCTATGCATGCTTTTTATATTTTGTTAATATATTTTTTAAAAGAGTTATGCTCTTTGTCATGTTAACAACCTGTAAGCATGGCAAAGAGACACTTAAAGACGTGCCAGATGTACGTTCGGAATTTTTGCATGTAAAAAGCCTCTACATTCCCAAATACCAACCATCTATTTCTAGTATATTGTGTGTCAAAATGTAAAAATAGAATCCACTAATAATAATAAAATGTTGTTCTATTGGAAAAGAAAGTTTTTTTTTTTTTCTTTTTTTTCAATCTCCTCATTGTGGGTGTTTTTGTAGGTGTCTCAATTTTTGCCCCGCCTGTTTCCTTTCTCAAATGTGAAACAGTAATCACTAAAAAGCAAATGGTACTCAAAGAGACATATATTTCTTTTAAATGCTTCCGAGGCATCGGTATAAATAACGCTCATGCATGAGAGCATTGAAAGCGAAACAGACTTTCATAGATACTGATAAGTGCAATAAACGCTAAGAATTTATTCCAATGTTCAGATGCAAGCGGGACAAGAATTTATATAAATAATTAACAAAAAGAAGAAGAGGGAACAATCATAAAGGAAATTACGCCTCATTTGCTTTCGAAAAATGCATATCAGCAGAAGCATAATGGACGTGTCTCTATCAAGGTTTCAATCAGTACAATCCACATATTCACTGTTGGCCACCAAGCAAATTTCACTACACTCTATAAACAAATTAAAAAAAAAATATACATCATGCACATATATACATGAGATGATTGAACAGCCACGCACAATCTAATTTTGCCGTAAAAGAAAAAACAACATTTCGATAAAGAGAATAATTTCCAAACGAAGCAACTTATCTTCGATCGGTAGGGAAGTATGTAACATAGTAACTTTGGAATCTACACTTACAGAGGCTTCACCTACTTCTCCATGGAAACGGAACATACATTATTATAAATAAATAAATAAAAAGGCAAAAATAGAGCGATGTTCCATCCGGTGGGATTGGCTTCGTTGGAGAAAAAATTCCGCACTAACTGTGGATTGTCTTTTTTCTTATCCAAGTTTAGTGACAGCCATTACTTCAACATACATCGCTCTTTTTGCAAAAGGCAAATAGCTTTTACGACTAATACGTCCTATCAATCGATGGTGAAAAGAAAAAGGAAAAAAAAAATTCTCAGTTCGTGTCGTGTGTCCATAGCTCGTTGTAAGTGGAGAGATTGAAAAGCCTAAAGAAAGCAATGATGTATCAATGTCACAGTAGTTGTTTCAGGTTGTTCCACAAAGTATTTTTGTCTCTAAATGTGTATCAAGAGGGTGTAAGAGATATACCTCTACGTAGCTACTACGGTCCTTGGCTTGTGCGCGGCAGCAGATCGAGGAATGGCCAAGATGGCCAATATTCCACTGGCAAAGGCTGCAATTGCTGCCACAGCAAAGGCAGGAGAGTTTCCTCCACCGAATAGCTGATCCCATGGTCCACTTCCAATGGACACCACTACCTGTATTCACACATAATCAAACATTTTCACTACCATATCTTATTTATTCAAGCATGTCATGAAAGTGCCATCTTATTTATTTCCAGGGTATATCATTTAATTCAGTCTCACATCATCCATATGAAAATAATACTCGTCTCTCAGGGTCGTTGATTATCATCGGGGAAAAGGTTTTTCATACTCTCGAAAGCACCGCACCGTTAGAATTTCTTTTAGAACAGACTCGTTGGATACAATCTTATAGTGTCTTCAACAATGACATCAAAATGAATTGGTAACTTTAAAAAAGAATTTATCAATGACAGAGACGCCAAGGAATATAAATCAAGATCAACAGGGTCCTACATTTCCCAAGTTCAAAGAACATATGTGTAGTCATTGTTACAGCCGTATTTAAAATAAAATCCAATATTACTTCTTTAAAGGGGAAAACTAATAGCCTGCAGGGAAAGTACACTTGAATTAATTCATCAATTTATGAATGCCAGTCATAATTTGATGCTTCCTTTAACAATAAACTAAAAGCATCATTAAGTGAGCCTACTAGTTTCAAAATGGACTTCCAACCCCACATTTCATATTAATCTGATTATAGAAGTTTAAAAATTACCATCATTTTACCCAACAGATTTCCATGTATCTTTACATAGGAAAACTACTACCAAAAAAGAACTAAGTTCAAAAAATTATGAGGGTACTATCACTCCATAGTCTTCCCATATTTTAACATTCTCCGTAGTAACTGCCGCCATAAAAGCTAAGCCTAGATTCCAAAACCAGATATAGCTTTTTTGTAAATGTATATATGCAGAAGAACTGTAATCAACGAAGTTAGTTTGTGCATTAAAAAGGTGAATACAAATTTTATAAAATATAATGAAGAAAGCAAGGATCATGCAATGGTTATAACCAATCCAATCTGCAACAGCTAAATAAAATATTAAAGAAAAATACAACATGGAAAACTAGACCAAGTAAATTCAGGATTTGACAACAAGTTTCCACCTAAATTTTCCACCACCCCCAAAGATAATGCATGGACACAATGGTGAACAGAGATATAATGCATGGACACAATGGTGCACAGAGATATAAAAGTAATGCAACGTCCTTTCTTCCTAGTGGAACTTCATGACTTTATGGTCAAGAGGAATGGATACAGTAACTTAAGTGTAACTTTATACATTGACGTCACTTCAATGATCACACATGAGAAGCTATTATGTTACTATGTTTCTTCTCTTCGTTGAACATGTTCATCGGGCACTTATACCCTATTGGTATCTCTCATTTAATATAAAACAAACAATTATTCTAGCAGTGGTCGAAACCCAAGAGCACTGAAGTTTTTATTGAAAGACAAAATATGCTTGAAACGAGCAACAACTTGTGACCACCAATTTATATATTAAACCCAAACATTAATGAATACATTGAGTATATTGTTTTTAAAATAGACAACACATACGGTGTATCCAATGACTTATAAATAAACTTGGAAAGGTTTTAACCAGGGATACATTAATGCATATGCACACATCAGTGCAATATATAAAGCAGTAGATGAAAGATACCTGTGGCATCACAATGGCCAGATTCAGGACGCCCATTGACAGACCTGCAAAAAAAAAAAAAAAGTAAATGAAAACATAAGGAGTTACAAAAATAAAAAATTAAATAGCTTGAGAAAATGCTAGCATCCACAATATTCAAAAATCTACCTTGGCCAAGCCCCAAAGCCTCAATACGTGCCGAAATCATTGCATAAGGAACACTATACGTGATCTGCCACAAAATATAAAGGATGTGAGCTAACGGAAAAGGCAAACGGGCTGGGATGAGTATCGGTGTCCACAAGTATCCAGCAAATGGCACTCTATTACTGTCTTCAATCTTCTCAAATTTCAGATCTAACAGTTCTTGACGTAAGGAGTAACTTGGTGATGAGTGTAAATAATTATAAGTGAACTTTATGATAGAAAATTATTAGACGGCAGAACATCCTCTGCCTTGCAACTGTCAGTTCCTTTTAGAGCAACCCAAATTATGAGAGATTAAAATTTCGTAGTAAAAAAACATGGATATATCCATCAGTTTACAGAGCATAAAAAAGAACCGTTGGAGATGTAGACTCTGCTCTTCCACTCTCTCCCTCGCCATATCAGGGAAATAAATTGACATAATTCAAATATTTTTTTAACGCAGCAACAAAACATCAATTCTAACCAATGAAAAGCTGATTATCAAAATCTTAGATAACTAAACAAGAATTTTAATTTTTAGAGAAAAAAAAAAAAAAAAAGTTTCTGCGCCATTCAATGGAAGGGTAACGAGGAACACTTACTGCCAATGGAAATCCAAGAATTGCAAAAACAATCAACGAGGATATAACAATTCCATCCGGAGGTAGATTATCGCCAATGCGGACAACTTTATTGGCAACGTATGTGACAACGAGCATAGCAAGAAAGCAAAGTGCCATGACAATGTTCGACAGTCCCCATATGAACCCCGAACCCCATTTCCTACAAAGCCTCTCCATGAGAAGCGACGTGATCCCAAGAACAACTGAGTTCAACATCAGACCAAGCGCGCCCATTCTAACTCCATCACTGTAGTTCTTCCCATCGTTTGGCTCGCCGCCATAGATTTCTCTGCCCATCCAATCGGTATCAAAGAGAAGAAATGGAAACCAGCCAATCCAAGTCAGAGCAGTGACCGAAAGGATCGTCCAAATATGTCCAGAAAAGTATCTGAAAGTACCGAATAGCTCCCACATAAAAGCCTCTTGAACAGGGCTTGAATCTCCGCCAACCCCTTCCTCGGTAACGAGCGGGGACAATTCACCCGAGCCGAGAGGCACTTCCTGAGCTGCTGTGACGCTGAAATAGGTGGTGACCGCGATGCACATAACGTCAAGAAGGAAAGCAGATTTCAAGTTTGCGCAGTTGACCGTACACGCCTCCGTGAGTGTGAACGGGAAGATCTTATACCAGCTACTGTATGACCCGGTAGCAAAGCCGAGAATGTTACCAACAGCCATAAACAGAGAAAAATATGCGTTCGCGACTCTGGTTCTTCGGTGATCCTTCCCTAAAGTGATACCGCATAGGCATTAGAATTCTTAATAATCAGATAAACTCTATGGTATTACCACACTGGCACTTGATTAGAGTACTTGATATTCTAGTCATAATACAGAACTGATAAAATTCAATGCACTTCATTATCGGTGTCATCACATCTTAATTATGAATACCATACAGATTGTAGAGTGATGTTTATCCATTATTAATTTTAGAGCAAAAATTACGTGGAGTATTGCTGTTGTGCAATCGCGCTAATCATTACAAGTTACTCAATATATTTGTTAAGCGAAGAACTAAAGACCTAAACGAAACTAACAAATGTCGCTGAATCGTGCCCATTATAGTCCTAGACAAATATTTCCAAGTCTCTTACAAACAATATTCGAGCTAGTCATTATATTGATGTTGTGCAATTGCGCTAATCATTTAATTACCATCTTAATCTTTTGGCTCTGAATGCCTTGATCGAAAGCTTAAACCATTGTATCGCTCTATGGATTTTTTCTTCTTGTAACGAGTTCAATTCTTTCTCTTTAGCGGACTTGGCTAGGGATTGGTCTAGTTCGCTGTAATTTAAGTTTTCAAGGGCTTTTGGTTTGTTTCGGATTCTCTTTTATAAATTCTTGTATTCTCTTTCCTTGTTCTTCGGCTTTTGCCGTGTTTTAATAAAGTCTGGTGTTTCTTTTAAAAATAAAAAAAAAAAAAAAAAAAATCTTTTGGCTTAACCTTAAACAAAGAACAAAATAGCTAACCAAAACTAAACAAACGTGATTGACACCTTTTTAACCGACAATCGTGATCTAAGACTTCATGATAAACAATCTTCGAGCTAAGCCTAAGCCTCGGTATTAGAATGAGACGCAACAAACACACTGAATTGTCATAAGATCAAGCTTAATGCTTATTTTAGAAAGAAAAAAAATAATAAAAGTGGGCAGGAATCATTCACCTAACGGGACAGAGCAAAAGCTACACATGAGGAGAACTTTACTTGAAGCTATTATATTATATTACTGTCACCGAAAAGGAAAAAGAAAGATCCAAAAAAAAAATGGAGATCAAGCGAGAATGGTAAAGTAATAACAGATATGATGATTGAACAAGCACGAAAAAGCATCGTACCGGTGAGATCGGCAAGCAAGGCTCTGCAAGGACCTTGAGTCATGTTGTTGGCGACGTCGAGGATCCAGAATCCGAAGACGAAGACGAGGACGGCGCGTGGACGGACGACGCCGCGATCGCCGAGGAGCCAGCCGAGGTCGGCGGAGTGGCCAATGAGAAGCACGGAAAGGACGATAGAAGCCGCGCCGGCGACGATGAAAGGACGGCGGCGACCGAAACGACTCCGACAGCGATCGCTCATGAGGCCGACGAGAGGCTGAACGAAGAGGCCGGAGAGAGGACCGCAGAGCCATATGACGCTAGCCCAAGCGTGAGGGATTCCGAGCTCCTGAACGTACGGCGTCAGAAGCGAAAGCTGAAGCGCCCAGCCGAACTGAATACCGCACGCCACCGATGATACTCGCAGCAGCTTCCGTAGCGCTGTACGCGGCGGTGCCGGTGTCGGCGCCGCCCATCCTCCTCGCCGCCGCTCCGTCGGAATCGCCGTTTTTGCTTTTGGTGTTGAATAAATGAAAAAATAATAAAATTGAAAAGGTTGAGGTGGCGGTTACGTGCGCCGTCGAGGCTTTCGCGTTGTTGTGTATTTGCTAAGAGCTGCTGCAATGCAATTGAGAGCGAAAGAGAGAGAGTGTGTGCGTTTGTGTTGGATTGTCGTTTCTCTTTTCTTTTTCTTTTATTGTGGGGACGGAAATGGGCCTGGGGTTCCCAGGTATTTGCGATTCTATTAAGCCGTGAAAACGAAGCTAATGTGGGAATTTCAGGGCAAATTGTCATTTACTTCTGTCTCTTTTTCGATTTTCGCTCCAAGTCCAACTGCCTCTTTTTCGAGTGTCCCGGGAAATATGCCAAATACGTAACGCTGTACGAAATTAAACCTTTTTTTTCCTTAATATATATATATATATATAGATATATATAAATATCTCGTTTCTCATCAACGAAAACCAAAAAAAAAAAACAAAAATTACACCATCTAAACTTAAAAGCGTGTGGTAATGACCTCATGGATCCGATCGTACTCTAATGATTTGTGGTAGTGACCTCATGGATCCAAATGAACAAAGTTTGAGCTAGCATATTTGGACTCAAAAGTTCACAAACATTTTCAAAGTTCTAGTTTAATATCAACTGACTTCACTAAAGAGTTGACACTGAAAATTTTTCGGTTCAAATGAATATATTTTCTACTCAAGAATTCTACTTAATCGCAATGAGTCGATCCATTGAATATTATCTGTGTTTACCCTTCATGAATATCATCAACTAGATGTGATTTACAAAATTACCATTTTACCATTCAAGTTGTTATTTTCTCAACTCATTTGTCGCTTGTGAATAAGTTAGAAACAATGTATTGACGAGGAGCTAACAAGTCACATTGATTCATCAAAAAGAGTCATGACTCAATTTGGACACTGACCATTTTATTTATTCACATTCTAAGGAACAAAACATGAGGTGATATACATTGCATTTTAGCAATCTTGCACATGAATTCCATATATTTGAGATCTTCACAAAGTTACTCATGACATCTTCATAACTTAGTATTTCACCAATAATCTTGTCTATATCACATAGTGAATCTAGAACTCTAACTTTCTCAAATGAGAATACGTAAGCTATGAAATGACATGTCTCATTTCAGGATTGAGGTAAGCACGATGCAATTGATACGTAGTGACTTCGAGACGTAAGAGGTTAAATGGTTTGTTCTTATTCTGTCTCTAGAAGTGCACTGATCAATTCAGTACCTTCAGAAGATATCTAGAAGAACTATAGAGTCTCCAACTCTCAATGCCCCATAACCAGACATCATAGAAAACCCTAACAATCATATTGGGATCAATAGCCATTTGACCCTTAGATTGCAAATATACTATTTTAAGCAAATCATGAAGAGTTTGTTCATGCAAATCTATATTTGGCTCTTCATTTGTTGTTAGGTTTGCTTAAGGACTAAAGACTATAGTTTATCATAAAGCTTCAAACAAAAAATGAAAAATGAATGAACGTTTCAACTTTTATTAATAATTCAGCAGTTACAAGAAAGAGTCTTCGTGAGACTTTATTACATCAAATGTACATAAATAAAGACTACTACTCTTCTTGTAGGCACCATTGACAACATAAGGGACTTGTGAGGGACGGTCCACTTCAAGCCTCTGCAATAGGTTCATTGCCTACTTGTGAATCTTGTATAGAAGGAAAAATGACTAAGCGACCTTTCTTTGCTAAGGGTCGAAGAGCCACTGAGTTGTTGGAACTCGTACACTCTAATGTATGCGGTCCACCCAGTATATAGGCATGGGGAGGATACGAATACTTCATTACCTTCACCGATGATTACTCAAGATACGATTTTGTCTATCTGCTCAAACACAAATCCGAGACCTTTGAGGTATTTAAGGTCTTCTGGGCTTTAGTGGAAAAGAAAACTGGCATACAGATCAAAACCCTTCGATCTGATCGAGGTGGTGAGTGTATGTCTGGAGAGTTCGATGACTTTCTTAAAGAAGAAGGTATCGCTTCTCAGCTTACATCACCTAGCAGACCTCAACAAAACGGAGTGTCAGAGAGAAGGAACCAAACTCTAATGGAGATGGTTAGATCGATGATGAGCTACTCATCACTCCCTATTTTCTTTTGGGAATATGCCCTCGAAACAACAGCTTACATTCTGAACCAAGTGTTGTCAATGGTGCCCACGAGAAGAGTAATAGTCTTTATTTATGCACATTTGATGTAATAAAGTCTCACGAAGACTCTTGTTTGTAACTGCTGAATTATTAATAAAAGTTGAAACGCTCATTCATTCTTCCTTGACTGTTTGAAGCTTTATGATAAACTATAGTCTTTAGTCCTTAAACAAACTTAACAACAAATAAAGAGTCAGATATAGATTTCCAAGAACCATTCAAATCCAAGTTCCGAGCAGAAAGATACGTCACTTTTACTGTAGGTATTTTTTAAGTTCAAGGAAAACTGGACAGAATTTCGATCGGGACTTAAGTGCAAAAGATTTAAGTGTAACAGAACGTTTTATTGAGCTGTTAATTATTTGAGATGTGATTTCGAGACATAAGATGTTAAATGGTTTGTTCTTATTCTGTCTCTAGAAGTGCACTGGTCAATTCAGTACCTTCAGAAGATACCTAGAAGAACTATAGAGTCTCCAACTCTCAATGTCCCATAACCAGACATCATAGATTCTCCTAACAATCATACTGGGATCAATAGTCCTTTGACCCTTAGATTGCGAATAAACTATTTTAAGCAAACAATGAAGAGTTTGTTCATGCAAATCTATATTTGACTCTTCATTTGTTGTTAGGTTTGTTTAAGGACTAAAGATTATAGTTTATCATAAAGCTTCAAACAGACAAGGAAGAATGAATGAACGTTTCAACTTTTATTAATGATTCAGCAGTTACAAGCAATAGTCTTCTTGAGACTTTATTACATCAAATGTACATAGGTAAAGACTACTACTCTTCTTGTGGGCACCATTGAGAACAACGATGTTGCTGTTGCAGCACATTGTTCATCGATGCCAAAATATAGCACCTCGTAATCTCATCATAGCGGAGCCAGAACGCCAAAGCGTCTTTTTCCTCTTGAGTGGAATCATCATTCGTTTGAGGATAGTGGGTGATGAGTACCCATTTGTGCTTGTCCACGGTAAGGACTATGTCGAGGTTACGTTTCCAGTCTACATAGTTCTCGCCTTCGGGTTTGTTTGAGGAAATGATGATTGAGAGAGGTTTGAGAGACATTATGCTGAAAAGTTGAAACAAGTTTATGATTAGTCTTTTGGTTTAGGATTTAAGTTTGTTCATGTTTTTAGGATGAACAAGACAGGAAAAATCCAAAGGTGTTATGAACGAAATGACACTTTACTCCTTCGAGGGAAGGCCGCAACGAGTCTTCTTTCATAAGTAAATGACTCATCATTAATGCATATCCAAGATGTCAATACATCATATTTGACTAGCCACCTTATAAAAAGGTTTGATCACTCACATCCTTTCGCAGGGCCTCGAGGGACAATTACTAGGTATGAAGTCTAAGTGTGTAACCAACAACTTAGTCCAAAAGATCGACTTTGAAAAACAATCCACCGATGGGAGACCTTGTCTCATTGTCTCACTCTCGGACGTAGCTCATTGAGCAATGATCAGAGAAAAGCGTCGTTGAGTACTCTCATTTAAGAGAGGGCCACGAGGGTGACTTTTAATCTGGCGACAATTACAGTTTTCATTAGCGTTGGGATCGTGGGTTGTAAACAACAAGTATAACCATCCCACTTAGTTTTTAGAGTTGGCACATCGTCTCTCATAAGGAGTCAATGCTCATCGCTCATTCAGCCTGGAAGAAGCAGTCATCAGCCGAACTCCTCGCCACTACGGAGCGAGTCAGTGCGCACGTGGTGTCTCAAATCACTCCAGGCCGACCATGTGTCCCCGGATCAACGGTAGAGCTTCGATGACCTTAGCTATAAATTGGTGAAGAGCAGGACTTCACACGCACGTGACTCATGATACTTTTTCTTAAATTTTGTACTCTTTATTTTCAGTCTTTATTGAGTTCGATGTCCTTCAGCTCGAGCTCTGTACCCTTCTTGTATTCAGTCCGATCAGCTTGCAGTAAAACAGATTAATTCGTTTCTATTTTAATTTCGGTCTATTATTTTCATTATCAAGCTTTATTTCAATTCTATTACGATGAATTCTTGAGATCCACACAAATATAAATAAAAACCATACACAGATATATTATATAGTTTCGTGATTGTTGAGGGACCCAATCCAAAATCAACAATTCGGCGCCGTCTGTGAAAAATTCTAACAAGAATTCTAACCTCGAAGGATTGAGTTAAGCTCAATTCCTGAACTCGGGGGTCACCTTCGAGATCAAGGTAGAAGGGGAATGTTTCAAGTCACGCTTCACGTAACCGAGTCGGGCGAAATCTATGACAATGAGATTGATCCCGTTCGCTTTGGCCAGAGTGATCAGCCCGGAAATCTTCCTAAGACAGTTAGGAAAAATTTAAGGGATAAAAATCCTAAGAGAATCTAGGTATTCTAGCAGAAGAGGAGAAATGGGGAATCTAATTCCCCATTCCCTAAAAAAATTTCATAGACGCTAAAATATCCTTCATGGATAGTCGCTGCGTTAAAATTATCACCCGACAGAGCGAGACTGACCTCCTCTAGGATATCAAACTCCTCGAAGAATCCATCTAAATCTTCACCAGTGAAGGTTGTTGGAGACATTATATCCCTAGAGACCTCATCTAATTTCTCAGAAGTCGACATTTTGATTTTCGATTATAGTTAAACCCAGAGATCTCACCAAAGCCCGAGCTTAACTCAGAAAAATCTGGGAAAGATTGGGCCGAACTCGAGAAACTTAAAGGCGAACTGAGAAAATTTCAATGAAATTCTAGAGAGAAAAAGCTACTAAAAGGCGAGATGAAAGAGAGGGATTAAAAGAGAACTGACTTGGAGATGCCACTGAAGCCATATAAAAGCAGGAGAATGAAATGAAGAATTCCATCTCTCTATTTATTGACGTCGATTGAAGAGCCAATCACGTCAATCAATTCAAATCGTCTACTTGATTAGGGATCTCAACAGATTCTGTTGAGGAAGCCAAAGAGATGAGTTACAGTTATCCCTCAGCGCAAGCTCAGGACGACACCGATTTTTAAAATTCAAAATTTGAAGGCATATATTGCCCCCACGAAGGAATCATCCAAAATAAGTAATTAATTTATTTAGTTTATTCAATAAATAAATTTATTAAATATACTGGGTGACTAATTGTGGATGTAGGATATGACCTCACCACATAGACATTTCAGTTGGGCCCAAGCCCACAAATCCGAGCTCACCTAAAGGAAACGAACTGAGTTCGACCAACTCACTTTGCCCACAGCCCAGGCCTAGTTCAACTCTCCGGTTTTCAATCAAGAAGGAGTCAACGCTCATCACCCATTCAGCCAAGAAGAAGCGGTCATCAGCCAATCTCCTCGCCACCACAGAGCAAATTAGCGCGGACGTTGTGTCTCAAATCACTTCACAGCACGTGACTCAGTATACTTTTTCTTAGATTTTGTCTCTTTATTTTCAGTCTTTATCGAGTTCATTGTCCTTCAGCTCGAGCTTGGTACCCTTCTTATATTCAGTCCGATCAGCTTGCAATAAAACAGATTAATTCGTTTCTATTTTAATTTCGGTCTATTATTTTCATTATCGAGCTTTATTTCAATTGTATAACGACGAATTCTTGAGATCCAGACATATATAAATAAATACGATACACAAATATATTATATAGTTTCGTGATTGTTGAGGGACCAAATCCAACATCAACATCCATTGTCTTGAGGATACCGGAGGGTCGACATCTTTAATTGAATTTCGCGTTAATAGCAGAATTCCCTAAATTGTTTGAAGATGAAATGTACCACGTTGTCTGCTACGATTTCTCGTGGCGTCCCGTGACAACATATGATATTTTGTCAGACGAAAGATTGCACGTCGAAATCTTTAATCGAGATAAAGGCGCCTGCTTCGACTCACTTTGAAAAATAGTCAATCAAGACTAAGAGTAACTGTATTTCGCCTGGCGAAGCGCGCTATATCCATTACCACTTCATGAAGGGGTACTGGGCCATGATTGAGGACAACTCTTTGGCGGGCTGTTTAGTATTCAAAGCATGTCGTTGGCCTTGATCATGATGTATTGAATGCTTTTCAGAGTCGGAGACCATTGTAGGCCAATAATACCACGGTCCTTTGATTTGATTGCGAGGTATTGTCCCCCCACATGGCTCCCGTATTCGCCTTCATGTACGTCGACGAGTATTTTTTGGAATTCATTGGTTCTGATGCACCTTAAGTAAGGCCCAGAAAAGCTTCTTTTAAAAAAAGATGTTGTCGATGACCTAAAATCTAGCGCTAACTAACTTTAGCTTGCGCCTTTTTTGTTTTTCCGCTGGGATCTTCCTGGTGGTGACGTAATTGAACATTTCATATCTCAAATTCTCTTATTCTATAGTCATTATTATGCTAACACTAATGGCGATAGAAGATTGTTTGACCGTTTTCACTAGTATGATTCTTGTGAGTTTGAGATCCGAGGTGGATTTTAGGGTGGCTAAGGCATTCACAGAGGTATTTTTTCCTCTGGGGTGCGGGTCAAATCGAAGTGATCAAACTGTTTCTTTAGATGTCTAACGACCTTTACGTACAGTCGTCTCTTGTTTCGAATTCATCAATGAGTTGGTTGGCTACGAGTTGTGAGTCGCAAAAAGCGTTCAATCGTTTTGCGCCAACGGCCTTCATTAGCTGCAGTCCGGCGATCGGGACTTCATACTTGGTTTCATTATTTGAAGGGACAAAGTCAAGCCTGAAGGATTGTTAAATGAATTCAACATGGGGGTAGGTCAGATGTATATCAACTCCGACTCCCTATTTGGAAGAGGCTACTTTTAGGGTGGAGATACCGTCAGTTTTCGTGACTTTGGGGTCGTCCGAACAGAGCTCGACTAGGAAGTCGCCCAAGACCTAGGATTCGGCCATGTCCTATTCCGATATTCAATATCGTACTCACATAGTTCGATAGTCCACTTCGTCAGTCTCCTCGGCTGGATGGGACTATGTAAAAAATTTCTTAGTGGCTATGTGATCATCGCGATGATCGTGTGCGCCTGAAAGTAAGGTCGTAACTTACGAGCTACTACAACCACAGCTAGTTCTAGCTTAGGGTAACGGGTTTTTGCATTGACGAGCAATTTAATTTTGTAGAATAAAGGTCGTTGGTCGCCGCGTTCCTCCCTGACCAACACTTCACTAACTGCCGCGTGGATATGGCTACGTAGAGGAAGAATGGCTCTCCCTCGACCAATTTCGTAAGTATTGATGACGTCGCTAGATAGGTTTTTACCTCTTGAAAGGCTTTTTCACACGTCATCCCATTAAAACTTCATGTTTGCTTTTAGGAATGGAAGACATTTATCGATTGATCGGGAATGAATTGGCTAACCATAGTTATCCTATCGGTTAGCATTTGCACTTCTCTCTTGTTTCTCAGGGATGGTAGTCCATGTAGTGCTTATAGCTGGTCTGGATTTTGAGTAACTAAGTAACCGATGAATTTTTCGGATGATACCCTAAACGATTATTTTGATGGAGCCGTCTCCCAAAAAGAGATGCGACTATGTTGAAGGTTGTGTGAGAGACAGAAGGGATTGTTTGTCCTCCCACTCATACAAAATGAATATATATATATATATATATATATAATATACACACACATATATGTATAAGCATGTAGCTATAGATGCATCAATTGCATAGTGCACATGCATGAAGTTATTCCCTTCTAATTCAATGACCACACCCTATTCCTCTACATTTTCTCTTTGTAATTTGAAAGTTCATAATAATTGAGATTAAAAAAAATAACATGTCAACCGTAAACTATATAGCATTGCGATTTGCTAAGTATCTCGAAGTATTCTTCCACATTTCCTATGTAATCGGTGTCTCGTAGAGATTTAACTAACATGTCGTCGATATATACCTCGATACTCTTTCCTATTTTTTATGCGAACATTGTTGGAAATGTTGTTGGAATACATATAGTATTAAGAAAAGATTATCGCTTCTAGCAAGCGGAGGAATATAAAAAATTCTTTAAAACACGTAAAACAATTTTACTACCTAGACAAAGTGCATGAACATATAATTTAAAATTTAAAAACTATGAAGAGTTTTCACTCGGTACCAACCTCGCTTGAAGCTTGAGCATTGAGAAGCCTTTGGAAAGGTTGAATTGCTTGTCTCCCCACTTAGCTTATCTCTTTCGTGTCTTCTTGAACCTGAGTAACCACGATAGTTTCTACCACTAGAGTCTTCGAGTTTAAAAAAGATTTAGCATGCGTGCACTATTAAATACAATGACTCAAGAACTAGCCTTAGAGTCAAAGAGCTAATACAAAACGCTAGGTCTAATGAGGACCGAGGTGCCAAAACAAAAGAGCAAGAAGAGAGAGAGAGAGAGAGAGAGAGAGAGAGAGAGAGAGAGAGAGAGGGGGTGGGGGGGTTGGGCGGCCAAGTTCTAGAGAGAGAAGCTCTCAATGTCAAACACTTGTGTATTCAACATTGCGAATGAGGTGTGGTATTTATAGGAGGAGGGATTGCCTTGAAGAGGTAGTTTCCTCTTTTCTATTGAATATCACATATTCATGAGCACACTCTTTATTTCTCATTCCTATCAAAATACCAAGGTTGGAAATAGTTTCCTCTTTTCTCCTTAGTTGGCCGCCCATTTTGATAGCCTTATGCTATCAATTTGTTTCCTCTTTTTCCTTTTGGCAAGTATCTTCATACATCAATGCACAAAATAATTTCTCTTTCTCTCTTGATGGTGCACGAAATTAATCATCTAGAACAAGCTTCTAGATGCTTCTTTATTTGTTCAAGACAATACAAGAATACCTCATGTGGCATTTTCACATAAAATTCTATAAAATGAAATTTAATTCTCAAGGCACATATGCCATGCATGGCCGTGTGAATCAACTTCATTATCATCATATGACAATGTCAAAAACTTATTTATTGACATTCATACCATCTTATGTCATAATAGATAAAATTACCCTTTAGACAATTTTCAAAAAAATTCGTCTAGTTCAACACTTGAACTTGTTTTGACTTAGCTACTAGTTTAACTAATCATACTCTAATTACTTGTGGTAGTGACCTCATGGATCCAAAATGAAAAAAGCTTGAGCTAGCATGCTTGGACACAAAAGTTCACAAACATTTTCCAAGTTCTAGCTTAATGTCAATTGACTCCAATAAAGAGTTGACACTGAAAACTCTCGGTTCAAATGAATATGTTTTCTACTAAAAAATTCTACTTAATTGTGATGAGTGGATCCATTAAATATTATCTATGTTTACCCTTCATGAATATCATCAACTAGATGGGATTTATAAAATTACCATTTTACCTTTCTAGTTGTTATTTCCTCAACTCATTTGTCACTTGTGAATAAGTTAGAAACAATGTATTGACGAGGAGCTAACAAGTCACATTGATTCATCCAAAAGAGTCATGACTCAATTTGGATACTGACCAGTTCATTTATTCATATTCCAAGGAACAAAGCATGAGGTGTTATACATGCATTTCAGCAAACTTGTATATGAATTCATTATCTACGAGATCTTCAAAAAGTTGTTCATGATATCTTCATAACTTAGTACTTCACCAATAGGTCTTGTCTATATCACATAGTGAATCTAGAACTCTGACTTTCTCAAATGAGAGTACGTAAGCTATGAAATGACATGTCTCATTTCAGGATTGAGGTAAGCATGATGCAATTCATACATAGTGAATATGAGACATAAGAGGTTAAATGGTTTTTTCTTACACTGTCTCTAGAAGTGCACTGGTCAATTCAGTATCTTCAAAAGATACCTGGAAGAACTATAGAGTCTCCAACTCTCTATATCTCATAACCAGAGATCATAGATTCTCCTAACAATCATACTGAGATCTATAGCCCTTTGATCCTTATATTGTGAATATGTTGTTTTAAGCAAACCATGAAGAGGTTGTTCATGCAAATCTATATTTGGCTCTTCATTTGTTGTTAGGTTTGTTTAATGACTAAAGACTAAGGTTTATTATAAAGCTTCAAACAAACAAGGAAGGATGAAGAAAAATTTCAACTCTTTATTAATTATTCAGCAGTTACAAGCAAGAGTCTTCGTAAGACTTTATTACATCAAATGTATATAAGTTATGACTACTACTCTTCTTGTGGGCACCAATGCCAACAAATGTTGCCAGAAGGGTATTATCGTAATTACTATCAAAGGCATTATTATCATTATATAATGATTACTATCAAACAAAAAAATAAATTCACAATCAATGATAGAAAAGATTAGTTGCAAGTGATAAGCCTATGCTTGGGTAGCTAGACAGGAAATCATATGCAACTCGTTGTAGACTGGTTTTGACAAGTGGGAGCATTCGGTATAGGGTACCATATATGACCTAAATAGGTTGCAATTAAGTATATCGTTTAAGCGACCACTACAATGGGACGTATCGAAAACACAACTAATGGTCAAAATATGCATCAACATAGGTCCTGATGTGCTTTTTGAAACCAGAGTTATATATTGGACTCTTTGATTCATTTGTTCACAGTTAGGGAAGATGTTTATACTCTTATGTTTTGGGAGACCGGGGTATAATTAGTGATGGAAGGGAAACGTAAAAATTGGAATCCAACTCTTAATAAAGAGAGTCAATGTTTGCTCACCTGATAGCTGAATCCATAATCGACCGATTGTCGACACCTTTGTGCTATGAGAAACAAAGGAATCTTACGCTAGGGAATCAGTAGAACTCAAGGCTCAGAAGTGAATTGATGGTATAACAGTATATTTGACCTTTCGTGTCACGAGCTAAACTTGGAGGGTAGATACATACGGAGTATATCAATAGACACTTATCTATAAGGATCACGTAAATATGATTCTGATAACTTCGATAGGTTCATTCTTGGAATTTAGTGGAATATCACAAAGATTTGATGAAACGAAATAAGAGAGGTAATACAGTCTGCGCTCTTCCTTGTGCTCATCTAGCTTTGAGTTATTAAATCCATAGTCATCGAGTAAGCTCTAGTAAAATGAGTTAGAAAACTCATGTAGTAAATATGTGAATTTGACTACATACTCACTACTGCATTTTGGTTGCAATATTTTTCGCATTCGTGATAAAGTACTTCACGAAGAAGTTATTAATTAATAAGGAACTTCGGAATATCACTAAGATTTAAATGGGCCTGAAAAAGCAATTTAAATTAGCCCACAAGGCCCAATGAGGCTTGTGGTAGGCGTGTACACCAATGTAAAAGAGTCTTGGATTTCTTTGAACAAAGCCCAATTGGATTGGGGCGTATCAGAAATAGAAAATAAATATTATATAGTAAATATGATCCGATTTTATGAATATTTAATATAGTAAATATTTATGAGAGTGTCATGGAGATATTCTCTACTATTCTAATATGAGAGTGTCATGGAGAAACAAATAATATAGTAATTATATTTATTTAATGAGAATATCATGGAGATATTCTTTATTATTCAGTTACCCGTATAATATATTCTAATATGAGAAGTAAATAAATATTAGATATGATCTGAATATATATTTAAGTATCTTAAAGATATTTAATTTATTCTATTCACAGTATAAATATTGCATATTGATTAGAATAAGATTAAATCAAATCGGTAAAGTGCATATTCTATTTGGATAAGCTAGAATGCTATAAATAGGGGGCTTGTAGTGGTGCATAATTCGTCCAATAGCCTTGTTCCGCACTTGGAATTTTAGGTAGTCTCTCTCCCTTGGTGTGGTCGAATTTTTCTCTCTCCCAGCTTGAGAAAATTTGTCCATGCCTCTTCCCAAAGAGAGAAAGAATTATTTTGACACCTCATTGGAATAATTAGTGATAAAGAGTTGGTCCGCACTTTGATTCTATCTCATTCGGAGAAATAACTTGGAAGACTTGGTGTTGATCCGACACGAATAATGCGAGGAACCTGAAGGACACGAAGAATGCGAGGAATGCGAAAAACATGAAGATTGTCCACCACTGTGGAGAACCAAATAGCGGGAAATCAAGTAATTGATTTATTATCTCATTGTGTCTTATGGTTGATTTGTTAGCAACATCTTCTTCTAGATTACTTAGGTTATCTCGAGAGCTAAAACGACTGCAAGCGCTAAACGAAAGAGTGTTTTTGAATTAAAATTGTTTTGAATTATTTCCGCATTAAACACAAAAAATTATTTTTTTAGTCATTTTTCCATTACGAGCTTCATGAACTCGTACAAAAAATTTATAAGAATTTTTGTAATGATATAAAGAAAATCAACAACAAACATTTCGTTCACTAATAGTTGATAGGTTGCACTGGTGTTCTTAAGTCTGAAGGGCATTAATTTATAGCATTAGATTCTCCGATCCGTAGTGAACGCGGTTTTTTCTTTGTCGTTAGTAAGCATGAAGATTTATTTATATCCTGATAAAGCATCCATGAACCACATCATGGCCTACAGTAGCCTCGACATGATGATCAATGTGAGCTAGGGGGAAGTTGTCTTTCGGACATGCCTTATTAAGGTCAGTGAAGTCGATGCATACCTTCCACTTCCTGTTTTTTCTTTTTTACCATCACGGTGTTGGCTAATGAATATTGGTATTTCAGCTTGCGAATGGAGACATCACCGAGAAGTCTTTCAAGTTTTTCGTTAATAACTTTGGCTCACTCGGGACCGAGCTAACGTCTTTTTTGTTTTACTTGTGTAAAGTTGAGATCGACATTAAGCTGATGAGATGCAATGTCGATACTAATACCCGACATGTCTTTGATAGTCCATGAGTAGATTTGTTTCCTTTCAAGAAACAAATCAACTCTCGTCGGATGCTACCTTTTAGTTCGGCTCCGATCTATACGTATTTTTTTGGGTCGGTTCCATCGAGCTGTACCGGAACTGTCATTTGGACACGAGGTGAGTCCTGCTTCTCAAGGCATTCATCCCCCTCTGGCTTTGAGTTCTTTTTTCTTGTCGTTCGATCCGATGGTCATTAATTGCAATTGTCCATCGAGTGTTTTACTTGGTTTCAGCTTGTAGCTACTCATGTAGCAGATTCTAGCGGCCTCCTGACTTCCTCTAATCTCTCTGATTACGTTCGTTGTTGGGAAGCGGATACACTGATGATAGGTCGAAGGCACTGTTAGGAATATTTCCTACTAAAGATAATGAAATAAATGATTACTAAATAGAACAGAAAGTTGACTTAATTAGCATTATTGATTAGTGGGTTGTTTTCTAGCTATAATTGTTGGTGATTATGCACCCATATAACCATGCGGAAAATTAATTACACTAACATGAGCTAATCAATATTGATTATATGTAACAAGATGTAGATTTACTTTAATTAATTTAAGCATGAGAGAAATATCAAGCAACCGATTTAAACAGAAGAGTCATTAGGAAAAACTTACGGGTTTCTCCTTAGCTACAGAATCTTCAATGCGTTCTTCAAGCTTTCATTCCGAGTTCCTCCAACTCCTTCTTCAAGCTTTATCTTCCACGATCAGATCTCCGGGAATGGCTTTAGTACTCTCATTGTATGGCACTCAGAAGATGACACCGTGTAGTCTTCCGAAACGTAATCTCCGTGACGAATAAGAAGAAATGGTGGGCACACTCTAAATCTCACTACGACACTGATTTATGACTTCATATCGTACCATGTTTATGGGGGGAATTCCAAGGGAGAGGGAGAGAGATTTTTTTCGTCCAACACCTAGGTGAGTTGTAATTCTTGCTTAAGCAATTGTGTCATTTTTGCTTTCTCTTAGACCCCTATATAAAATGGTAGAAATGAGATATTCTAGGAAGACATAGAGATATTTAATTCTCATTTATTCTTTCCTATTTTGTAGTTAAGCATGAACAATTGGATCTTGACTACAAATCCTACTTTTTCTCTCATCAATCAGATCATAATCTAGGATATTATATTTCCTTATTTTTCTCATATATTTAAGGAATCTAGATACTTGAGAATAATGAGGACGATATCTTATTTTCTTATTTAATGGAGAGAATATCTCTACCATTATTATTCTCATAGATATTAAGAAATTAATTATGAGAGAGAATAAATGACAATATATTATTTCCTTATTTAATGGAGAGAGAATATCTCTATCATTGTTATTCTCTCTCTTATTTAATTAGTTACCACAAATCTAGCAATTAATTAAAGAGAGAATATTGGGTAATTAATACCCTTATGTATGTGCCTACCTCATGGTCAAGAGCCAAGGAATTTTCAAATTTTACAGTGTCCAGGAGACCCAACTTAAAATCCAATTAATTATTTACTTGATCCAACAATAAATAATTAATTCCACAATAAATATTTAATTCGGAAAATAAACAAATTTCCGAATGAATGCTGGTAAACAATTTATAGCTGTTAGATTGTAATAATAATATTCATTATCACCAAAGAGTTCTTATCCGTCTTTATCAGAGCCGAATCGGGAACTATGGACCTAGTAATAGAAGCTTAACAAATCCGATGAAAAAGACAAAATAGTCCTTTCTCGTGTTCTATCGATTCGTTTAATCTTGGTCAAATACTCCACTATGTAAGACAAGACTAGACCCTTCTTTATACTAGAATTATATTTACTCATGGTGACGAATGTCTACTGATGTAGTAGTTCGTGATCAAGATCCTCCAGGTTCAACCCTTGTCGAGAAACATCAATTATTCTGTTATACTTTTCTTGACACTTGTAAGCTCTAAGAATTGTTGCTTCCCCAACGAAATATTCTTCTCAATGTTCATACTTCGGAAGTGCATGCAATCTATCAATTCTGGATTCAACCGTTAGGTGAAAGAACATTTACCTTCTTTCAGGAAGGCTGGATTCCATATCTGTAAATCACTTCCCACTCGAACCATTTCTAAACTCCCAAGACATAAGATGTGATTAGCATGATAGTAGCCTTTTAGCGAATGAGTGAAAGAGCGCGGTAACATGATCCAGTGTCCATGATCACTTCAGGATTTAGAACAAGTCTCACTGTGACCATTATTAGCGACCTCGGTTAGTGTGTCGTAACGGTCCTTAAACGACACATCTACAACAAGACCTGTCCGGGTTGTAGACTTACCACAAGTATAGAATGCTCTCACTAAGTGATCAACCTTCACTTTTGCTCCACATATATGATTTCAGATTTAGCTACCCAAGCATGAATCAATCATCGACCAGTTTTAGTTCACCGCTAAAGCTCAGATGCCGAACATGTGACTCAGTTTGAGGTTGATGACTGTTTGATAAATCTTAATGTATAAAAAATAATGCTTTCGATTCGAATAAATTATAAATGACAAGACTTTATTTTATTAATAATTTCAACGAGAATTTACATAAGCATCTTCTCATGGGCAAGAATGTCGGGGAATCAGGCGCGTATCAGACACGAACAATCGTTCTGATGCGACTCGTTCGAGATGATTCCACCATATAACCATATTAATGCGGACAAATAATTAATTACGCTGATCATAAGCTAATTAAATTATGGTTATAATTAACAAGATCTAGTTATGTTTAATTAATTTAATTCACGAATACTTACATTGATTTTCGATTCAGCTACGGAACGCTCCTAAACCAATCGCGTACTCCTTGCGTCGTCTTGATGAAGAACTCGAGGATGACACCTTAGTCTTCCGAAACGTAATCTCCGAGGCGAATAAGAAAGATGAGTGGGCCCAGTCTTTATCTCACTAGATCACGAAACTAGGTGTTTTGACATCTCTCTCTTATTTTACTAAGAATGGAAACGAATTTCCGAGGGGAAGAGAAAGAAAATTTCGCACGGCCAAGGGAGAGCCACGAAATTATTAGGTCAAAATCCTTAATTTTTGCCTTCTCATGAACCCCTATTTATAGTAGTAAAAGGAGATATTCATGGAATCTTCCAGAATATTTTATTTCCTTTTATTGTGTTCACACTGGTGGATTAAATTTAGGCCATTGGATCTCAACAAGTGAATCCTACTTTTTCTCTCATCCATCATATCAATATCTATGAGATATTATTCTCTATTTAAATAGAGGATATTTTATTTAGTGAGATAATAAAGGAGAATATATTATTTCCCTTTAAATATATTATCATATATTCTCCAAAATATTTTCCTTTAAATAAGGAGAGAATATAAAACAATATCTTATATTATTCTCTCTCCTTTATTTAAACAACTAAAGAGAAAATATTGGTAAATACCAATTATGTAAAAATCGGTTTTTAGGCACACGGCCAAGGGGGATTTGCGCAACTCCCATGCCAAAATTCCCAAATCCGATTTTCATATTTTGTGCAAGGCCCAATTGCTTAAAACTCAATTAATTATTTATTTACTTGGTCCAACAATAAACAAATAATTAATAATTGTTTATTTACTTCATCAAACAATAAATAAAAAATTCTACCATAAATATTTATTTAATTCTGCGAATACCCGTTTTCCAGAATTAATGTTGTCAATCACAATTACAGCAAGTGAGATTAATAATGATAAACATTATTATACGAAAGTTCTTATCCGCCTTTATCATAGCCGAATCGAGGACTATGGACCTAGTAATAGAAGCTTAACAAATCCGATGAAAAAGACGAAATAGTCATTTCTCTTTTTCCATCGATTCGTTTAATCTTGGTCAAATACTCCACCTTGTAAGCCAAGACTGAACTCTCCTTTATACTAGAATTATATTTACTCATCGTGACGAGTGTCCACTGATATAGTCAGTTCGTGATCAAGATCCTCCAGGTTCAACCCGTATCGAGAGAAGTCAATTTATTCCGTTATACTTCCCTTGATACATATCAGCCCTAAGCATTGTTGCTTCCCCAGCGAAAGATTCTTTCGAACGTTACTTACTTCGAAAGTGCTAGCAATCTATCGGTTCTGGAATCAACCCTTAGGTGAGTGAACATTAACATTCTTTCAGGAAGGCTGGATTCCGTATTTGTAAATCACTTCCCACTCGAATTATCCTCTGAGAAAACTCCCAAGACATAAACTGTGATTAGCATGAATAGCCTTTTAGCGAATGAGTCAAAGAGCCCAGTAACATAACCCAGTGTCCATGATCACTTCAGGATTTAGATCAAGTCTCACTGTGACCATCATAGTGGCCTCGGTTAGTGTGTCGTAACGGTCCTTAAACGACACATCTACACCAAGACCTGTCCAAGTCGTACACTTACCACAAGTGTAGAATGCTCCCACATAGTGATCAACCTTCACCTATGTGTTCCACATATATGACTTTAGATATAGCTTTACAGGCGTATATCAGTCATCGACCTCGTTTTAGCTCACCGCCCGAACTCCGGTGCCTAGCACGTGACTCAGTTTAATACGGAGGTTATGGAAGATAGTTGTTATTGATTCTAATTGTTTAGAACTCAACCCACTAATCATATAATGGTAATAAAGTAATCTTATTATCGAATTTAGTAATCATTTATTCATTATCTTCAAGTGGGCAATATTATTCCTAACAAAGAATTCCTAACAATAATCAATAACAACTATCATCCATAGTCTCCGTAGAACTGAATTACATGTTGGGCGTCTAAGTTTGGACGGTGAGTTATAACACGGTCGGTGATTAATCTAAGATCTAGATTAAAAATCACATATGTGGAACACTGGTGTAAAGTTTATCGCTTAGTGGGAACATTCTACACATTTGGTATGTGTACAACTTAGATAGATTTTGGTTGTTGATGTGTCGTTTAAGGAACCGTTATGACACACTAACCGGGATCGCTACGATGATCATAGTGAGACTTGATTTAAATCCTGAAGTGATAATCGATTTCTAGGTTGTATTACTGGGTTCCTTGACTCATTCGTTAGTGGTTAGATACAGATGCTTAAATACATATTTCTTGGGAGCTCGAGATATGATCTGGGCAGAAAAATGATTCACAGATACGACATCCATCATTTCTGAAAGAAGATCAGTGTTCACTCACCTGAGAGTTGATTCCAGAACTGATTGATTGCGCGCACTTACGTAGTAAATACGTACAAAATAATTTTTCGCTGGAGAAGCAACGATGCTTAGGGCTCATATGTATCAAGAAATGTATAACAAAATAACTGACCTTTCTTGATACGAGAATGAACCTAGAGGATTGAGCTCATGAACTTATTATATCAATGGACGCTCATAAATATTGAGTAAAATAGAATTCTAGTAACAATAAGAGTGCATTCTTGGTTCATTTTGTGGTGTGACTCCGAGATTGACGAATCAAATGAATAAGAGAAAATAGAGATTTCGTCTGTTAATTCGGATTCGTGAGAGCTTCAGTTACTAGCTCCATAGTCCCCAAGATGGCTCTAATGAAATGGATAGAGATACTCGTAATAATTATATAATTGATTACACACTCACTACTGCAACTTGGTTGAAATATCTTTTCCACTCATAATAAAATACTTTACGAATAACTTATTAATTGTTAAGTAACTTCTAAATATCACTGAGATTTAAATGGGCTTGTAAAAATGCAATTTAAATCGGTCCACAAGGCCCAAAAGGATTGTGGGCCCAAAATGGCTTGTGGTATACGTTACAATAAGGTACATGTGGTTTGGATTCGTTTGATCAAAACCCAATAAGACTGAGGTTTTTCTCAAATAGAAAATAAATATTATATATTAAAAATGATCCGATTTGGTGAGTATTTAAAATAGTAATTATTTATGAGAGTATCATTGAGATATTCTCTACTATTCTATATATAGAATAGTATATCTTATTGTGAGAAACAAATAATATAAATTATGTTATTTATTGAGAATATCATAGAGATATTCTATTTTATTCGTTTACCTTAATAATATATTCTAATATGAGAAGTAAATAAATATTAGATATGATCTGAATATTTTATTTATTAAAGTATCTTGGAGATATTTGATTTTTTCTATGAATAGAATAAATATATCATATTAAATTGAATAAGATCAAATCAAATAAAGTAAGTGCATATTCTATTATGATTAATCTAGAAAACTATAAATAGTGGGCTTGAATAGTGCAAAATTCGTCCAATAGCCTTCTTTCTCACTTGAAATTTTCGGTAGCCCCTCCGCTCATAGTGTGGACATTTTTCCACGCTCTCGGAGATGGGAAATTCGTTCATACCACTTCCCAAAGTGAGAAAGAATTATTCTGACACCTTGTTAAAATAATTGGTGACTAAAGAGTTGGCCCACACATTGGTCTCTATACTTGCAGAATTACATCATGGAAGATTACGGTATCGATCAGTCTGAGCAACCGAAGAATCGATGATCCAAGCAACCAAGGAATCCAAGAGCAAAAGATCCAAAAGCTATGAGCGTGGATGGTCTATACCTGATCTGAAAGGTATGTAAGCAAAATCCTCTTATGGTATTGTGTTGATTATATTTGCCCAAAATATTAGATCTCTTGTTGAATAATGAAAAATTAGTCGAACTAAGCCACCTGAAACGTTGAAATTGTAATCTAGCCAACGTTTCGTCCAAATTTTCACTCTAGCAAAAAATGATGACGTGTCTTAATTATGTAAGATGTTAATTACTATAATATCCTCTACTAGAATTTACTTACAAAACTTGTAGCCCACGTTTGATCAACCAAAATTTTCGAAGTTAATACACGTGTATATATTTAGAATTAAAAAAAAATCTATATTTGGCAAAATTTGTTATTGAGCGTTTTCTTATTTCTTTCTAATTTTTTGTTAATCTCCGCTGCTTTGTTAATTTTTGTTAATTATGGTAAATTTACATATGTGCAGATAGAGGTCGATGGTGTTATCAATTGATATTTCTTTCCTTTCCTTTAATACGGTGTTATTCATAAGCCGATCAAATTTTCAATACGAATTTTCGAAGTTAATACACGTGTATATATTTAGAATTTTAAAAAAAAAATTCTATATTTGGCAAAGTTGGTTATTGAGCGTTTATTTCTTTCTAATTTTTTGTTAATCTCCGTTGCTTTGTTAATTTACGTTTATTTTACGCACGATAAGCTTCGGCTGACTGAAACGTTGGCTAGTATTTGGTTTCTATGATTTATGTTACATAAGGGTATTTTCAATATTTTCTAACCGTTTATTTCTGTAAATGCCTAGATTACAAAATTTACCTGGCTACATCTTTAAAACCATGTTTGAAATTGGCTACGTTGCTAGATTACCCATGAATAATTCTGAGTATCCTGATAATTATTCTTTACGTTAAAGATTTAACGATTGTTCGGGTTTAATGACAATTACCCAATATTCAGGTTCTTCTATTCCGCATTTGTAAAAATATTATAGGATTAAGAGATTGGTTACCCAATGAAAGTATTGAAGCGAATGTTCGTGTTCAATACATGGGAACCGTAATTAACCTTTTATGGAATTAATTTACCCACTAACTGGTATTAGAGCGATTGTTCGTGTCTGATACCTACCTTATTTCCCAATAGTTGGTATCAGAGCCATCACACGTGTTTGATACCAATTTGTTTTTCCAACGTTCACGCCCATCGTCCCATGTACCCATGGCCTACTTAATATTATGTTGTAAGGAGAAGGTCAATTGAAGACGATGAATTCCATGATTTTATTCACACCTTCCGTGGAATAGGTAATATTATCAACCCAATAGAGGGAGTCGTTTCTCCTTTGAAACCGGCTAGATCAGTTGTTTCTCTCTCGATCGCGGCTTCGTCGATGTTCATTCTCTTTAGTGTGCCTTTTGAAAATGACATCGACTGAACTGTTGTTATCAATGCTACCTCGCAATTTGTTTTTGGAAATGTGATTAGTATAATGAGCTTCTTGAGAATATGATTACGCTACGCTTTCAAAACGCACTGGAAAGTAATACTTCTCAATAATTTTTTTTATAGAAATTTATAACTTATTATGCCATTCCAAACATCATGTTTGTGATATAGCCAACGTTTGTAAACATATTAAAAATAACCAAACATAGGAGATGACAATTAAATAAAACATTTAAATTTTCCATTTTGTCATTCCAACCGTTTTTTTATTTGTTTTTTTTTTTCTACAGTGATTCATCACTCTTTCTCTCTCATATATATTTTTTTCCTCATAAAAACTTCACAAATCCATATCTTCCTCATATGAACTCGAAATTGAGTGATTCCAAATCTTACGGATTCGTGGTGAAGAGAGCTTCAAAAATAGACCCATCGTGTAGGATGAAAAATCTTGTCTACTACTGTAAAATTCTGCTGGAGTTCACCATTGTTACATTAATTTTCATTAATTGTCGAATTTTTTTAAATTATTTAATTTTTTTTTGTTAATTATAACATGTTTAATATAGGGATATTTAAGTCAAATATAATTGTCATTGACTGTTTTCCTAAACGTTTATAAACGTTGATTATATCCCAATTTTATAATTTAGTTTTGACTATAAATCTACAACACCTTTTGTTTTCTCGGACATTTCTCAGTAATATTTGTTGATTAATATTTGTTGTACACCATAATTAAGAAGGACAAAAACAAACACAGGTGAGCATAGACAACGTAACCACACACACAAGGGGAAAAATTGATCCACCTAGAGTGTAAACAAATAATATTTTTTATGTGACAATTTAAATTTGTTTTATTTAAGCAACCACCTTGAACAAAAGGTAAAAAAAAAAATTCATGATAGTAGAACCCTAATTAATTCCGGTTTCATAATCTTCGTAGATAATAATGGCCGTTTGATCAGAAAACAGGACCGGCTGCCAGAATTTCCTCCATCGTATTATCGTCATTTCCAACCTTATAATTCAAGAACCCTTCAATATTTTTCTTAAACAAACCACCCAAATGAAGTAGAGTGTCATTGTACGCCTGCTTGTCCGACCACTGCCACATTAAGAAGAAAAAAAAAATTAAATACACACATTTATCCAATAACTAAGTAAAGCAATCGGTTTTTTCTTTTGAAGCAGCACTCGATTTTTTTTTTTTTTTTTTTTTTTAAGTAGATGTTTGAGTAACATTAAAAAATAATAAGTTTGTCCTGAAGCAATTATAATTCAAATTATAAATAAATCAAAGTAAAGAAATCACTAACCGTGTTAATTGGGTCTAAGATTTCAGAGGGGACTCCCTCTATTTCAGTAGGGATTTGTAAGCCAAATACTTGAGTCTTGGCATAGTTTGTCTGTAATAGCGTTCCCGAGTGAATTGCGTCAATGATCTTCCTTGTGTACGCCAACTTGATTCGGCTACCCGATCCGTACCTGTGATACAATACACCATTTATAGAGTGTAACTAAGCTATCAACAACATTTACGCTTAAAAAAAAGATTAAATTAAAAATATGATAAGATTAATTTAAAAAGAGTTTAGCGTAATATTTTCCTTTTCTTTACATATAATTTGTAAGTACAAAAAATTGAGAATGAAAAAAGAAAATTGAAACAGCATGAAAATAATATATAAAGTTTTGTGGGTGTGTCGAAGATTGATATATACCTTCCGCCGGACCATCCAGTGTTGACTAGCCATCCGGTGGCCCCATAGTTTTGCATCTTGTGGGCGAGCATCGCCGCATATTTTGTGGGATGCAACATAATAAAAGCAGCCCCAAAACAAGCCGAGAACGTGGCTCTCGGCTCCTTCACACCCTCTTCTGTTCCCGCCACCTACATTTGAAAGTTGTTAATTATTCGTTTAATTAAATCGGAGATTAAGTGGTGCGTACCAGAGCGGTGTATCCACTGATGAAGTGGTACATGGTCTGAGCCATGCTCAGCTTGCTCACTGGTGGAAGCACTCCAAATGCGTCGCACGCCAGCAGGACCACATTCTTTGGATGCGGTCCCACACACGGAATTCTTGCGTTTGGGATGTACTCAATCGGATACGCTGCCCTTGTGTTCTCTTCAACACAATTCAAACCCCAAATGTTTTTCAATTTAAAGCCGCGTCTTGTCATCAGTAAATATAAATAAATTTCATCTTCTTTACCTGTAACGGACTTGTCTGTATAGTCTACTTCCCGGGTATGCTCGTCAAACACCACATTCTCTAACACTGCACCAAATACATAACACATATATAGCCTTACACCAGAAAAAAGAGGGCCATAATTTATTATATATATTTGAATAGAAAGGTATATATCATCCGGAAAAAAAAAAAAACACAAAACATGAGGGGCCCGAGGTACATGCCTGACCCAAGTATGGTAAAAAACAATGTCATACCGGTTCCAAATTTGATGGCATTCCAAATATCGGGTTCCTTTTCCCCGGACAAATCGATGCACTTGGCGTAACACCCTCCTTCGATGTTTGACACACCATTCTCACCCCAACAATGCTCGTCGTCCCCGATCAAGTACCGGTTTTGGTCTGTGGAGAGAGTCGTCTTGCCCGTGCCTACGAAATAAGCAATTATCAGAAAATGTTGTAATAAAGTTTCGTGGCCCGTCTTGTTATGTGTATTTATATTTACCGGACAGTCCAAAAAAGAGGGCAACATCGCCATCTTTGCCTATGTTGCAGCCGGAGTGGAGGGACAAGATTTGGTGCTTGGGCATGAGGTAGTGCATGACGCCGAAAAGGCCTTTCTTCATTTCACCCGCGTATTGCGTACCCAATATCACCATCTCTCTCCTCGCCAGATTGAGGTCGATGCTTGTGGACGAAGTCATGTAGTGAGTGTAACGGTTACACGGGAATTGTCCCGCATTGTAGATTGTGAAATCCGGAGTCCCAAAATCCTCTAGCTCTTCCGCTGTTGGTCGGATACACCTATCACCCCATATAAATACATAAAAATTAGTAATGTGTTTATTACATGGCCATAAGAGGCTTTTTTTAATAAAAGGAATTTTAATTTGCTATTTTTGACTTACATGTTGTGCATAAAAAGTGAATGGTAAGCTCTGGCAGATACAATTCGGACTTTGATTCTGTTTTCTTGATCCCAATTCAGAAATTGGTCGTTCACAAATACCTATAGAAAAATAAAGAAGAAGAAAATTCCAGTTTCAGTTTTTTATTTAACTTTTTTAATTGAAAGATTTTTACCTTTTTTCAGGAAAGATTTAAACTTGATAAATAGAAAAGAAAGACAGCCATTTGTCCAGGTTTTGGTCATATATTTTAAAACAGTTATGAAGAAAAACACGTTACACGGTGTGTATATATATACACACTAGTGTAATAAACGTCCTAGTCATTGCAAAAAAAGTTAAATTGACAAATATTTGACAGATTACTCAATAGTATTTTAGACCTCGCTACTCACTTAAAATGCACAGAAGTCCATTATATATTTTAGATCACAATTCTAGTTGGCTGCATGATAAAATGAATAAATAACCCAATAAAATTGCATATGTAACAAAAACCATGCATATTAATGAAAAATAGATGCGAACACACAACAAAAAATTATGAATAATTCATAAAAAATTTAAATGAAACTGTAAGATGTATAAAGATAAGTCTAATAATAATATTGTAACCATCAAGAAAAATAAGATATTCTCGGAATATGTTTTTATAACGACGCAGCTGATTTCGACTCACATCTAGCTACATAAACACTGAGACCTAATTTGATTGGCTACTAAAAAATTATAACTCTCGAGGTATATTATATATAACAGAAAAGTCGGAGGGATCAATTAGATAAATCTAATATTTTTTTGTATTTTTTTGTTTTGGTAAGAAGCTCCGAATCGATGGAGCAAAAAAAAATTGATATTCATTGCTGTAATGTGCCACACTGCCACAGTGATGTCAGACTTTGAGCTTCCCTGAATAAGTGGAAATAAATTACTTATAATATACTATATGCGCTATAACTGTCTCGTGACATATTTGACACGGAAGTGGATAAGGATCGGGCACATAAACCTAAAAGCAGACCTTTTATTTGTCAAAGCCCAACTAATTAACACGTAATCACGATCGCGTAAGCGTTGGTGTATAATTTGTTGCAAGATTTTGATTCTGTTAGTTTTAAATGGGATCTCTAGACTGGATTATCCAGTAAAGGGTCGTTTCACAGCAAGTGGCCTATCGACTCACGAATTTATTATAATATCATATATGTATTTATTAAAATTTCAATTAGAAATATTGCACTTGGTAAAAAAAATGACTAAACTATGATAATTTTTTGAATTTTTTTCGTACTATACGAGTCACCTTAACTAAACTATTAATCAGTTTTTTTTTCAATCACTTGTTTGTTTGCTGTTGACGATTATGCATAAACGTCTAAGGAGGTGCAACTTATTATTTGTTAGCGTTTTGTATAATGGTCAATTTTTTATAAATTTTCTGTAAATAATCACTTCAACTTATTTACGATATTAAAAAAAGACAAAAAATCATAAATATGCGAAAATATTTTTATTTAAAGAAGAATACCAGTTTCAGATTTTTATTTAATTTTTTTTAATTGAAAGATTGTTACCTTTTTTCAGGAAAGATTTAAACTTGATAAATAGAAAAGAAAGACACCTTAATGTATTATGTATGGAATTCATTTGTCCAGGTTTTAGTCATATTTTTAAAACAGTTATGAAGAAAAACATGTTACACTGTGTGTATATACATGTAGTGTAATAAACGTCCTAGTAATTGCAAAAAAGTTATATTGATAAATATTTGACAGATTACTTAATAAAAAGAATAAATAACCCAATAAAATTACATATGTAACAAAAGCCATGCATATTAATGAAAAATAGATGTGAACACACAACAAAAATATAAATAATTCATAAAAATTTAAATGAAACTGTAAGATATATAAAGATAAGTCTAATAATAAAATTGTAAACATCAAGAAAAAAACATGAATATTAACTATTTATTTTTATAATAAAACGAGGTATTTTCGAAATAAAAATAAAAATGAAAAATAAGATATTCTCGGAATATGTTTTTATAACGAGGCAGCTGATTTCCACTCACATCTAGCTACACAAACACTGAGACCTAATTTGATTGGCTACTAAAAAATTATAATTCTTTCTTATATGGGCTTATATTGAGGTATATTATATGCAACAGAAAAGTCGAGGGATCAATTAGACAAATCTAATATTTTTTTTATTTTTTTTGGGTAAGAAACTCCGAAGAATGTGTACCTAGGATAGCATAGTATAGTGGTATGTTAATTCCACACCACATCACACAGCTAAAAAGCTGCCTTCAAAAAAAAAAAAAAAAAACTCCGAAGGGATGGAGCAGAAATTGATATTCATTGCTGTAATGTGCTATATGCGCTGTATAATATCTGTCTGTGACGTATTTGACACGGAAGTGGATAAAGGATCGAGGCACATAAACCTAAAAGCAGACCTTTTATTTGTCAAAGCCCAACTAATTAACACGTAATCACGATCGCGTAAGCGTTGGTGTGTAATTTGTTGCAAGATTTTGATTCTGTTAGTTTTAAATGGGATCTCTAGACTGGATTATCCAGTAAAGGGTCACGACTCACGAATTTATTATAATATCATATATGTATTTATTAAAATTTCATTTAGAAATATTGCACTTGGTAAAAAAAAATGACTAAACTATGAGAATTTTTTGAATTTTTTTCGTACTATTTGAGTCACCTTAACTAAACTATTAATGCGCAACTTGTCATATTATCAGCAGCATAGAACGAGTCGCTTTGTTTTCCTAGAAAATCGATTAAGAAATAAAAGTCGTTTTAAAATATTAATAAAAAAAAGTAGGAGGATATTTACCTTGTCCAAAGAGTTCAAGTAGTCCACAGCCCTTTCTCTATTCACTAGGAAAGTCTGCTCGTCCATTTCAATATTAGGAGATCCCCTAATGTCAATTATAAGGAGGAAGTATATTAAATTATGAAATTGGAATATAATCTCGAATAAACTTGGAAAAGTTAGGACTTAGGACCGTGTAGATATGCAATTAAAAAAAAAAAAAAAAAAAAAAAGCTGTCTCATTAAAACGAAAAAGATGCAATCATCGCATTTCGAATGACTCTTTAGGTAGACGATGTGAAATGTTGATTATTTTGTTAAAAGAAATATCCAGCCCAAGTATTATATAAAAAGTGAGAATAAGAATACTGACTTTCCCCACCAGAGCTCTTCTTGGGTGGTCTCATCTTTCACAACTCGTTTGTCCCTCGGAGCTCGACCCGTCTTTGCTCCAGAGAGAGTGGCCAACGCACCAGTTGACGTTATAAACGATCCTTTCTCGTATTTTATAGCTTGCTCATACAGTTCTACACAAATAATAGTAAAATTGTCTTAACATTTATAACAATTCTTTTATTGAATATCAATCATCTATATTTTCAAACTATATATAAGGAAAGTAGTGAAATTAGATACCAGCAGGGGAGAGATTGTAAAGGACGTGAGTGAACTTGAGAGCGCTGTCACTGACGGCAATAGTGGGAGCGGTGTAATGATGATGACTGCTCTTCGTTTCTCTCTCATTCTCACTCTTCCTTGTCACCAAGTTTGGTCCTGTTTCCCTCGTCAACGATGCCAATGATGCACTACAAACCGACCAACCCTTAATTACGACTACCGTATATGCATTGGTCCTAATTATAGAGCTATATTTATAAAAGATATAATATACCTGATGGATTGAAGGCGATCTCCTTGGGCGGCGGGTCCCACGGGGGTGGTGGGGACGGACTTCTTCTTTTGAAGAGAATGCAGTTCCTCGATTGTCTGCGCATTCACACGTGTCGCGCTGTCGTCGTGACACATCTCTGTCCCGGCGTCCTTGTGGGTCTCGATCTTCGGCAATCCCCTCCTTCCCGTCTTCGATTCTCCTCCGTTGATCTGTTCCATCTAATCGATGTACCTGCTCTGATACCATGTTGGATATATATATAAACAAACAGAAGAACATTAAGTAATTAATCTATGTATGTGATTAGTGCATGTAACGTACCTCTTATTACACGCAACAAACACCAAGGGCTTCTCGATAGAATGGAAGAGATATTGTGAGTGATGTTTAAGGGGAACGGAAGAGGTCTATATATAAAGGATTGTTCAGAGAAATAAGTGATAAAAATAAGATGAATAGATAACGATTGAAGATTTCAAAAACAACTCAAATTAAATTTTTATGTCACACGTATTTTTGTGCTGGCATGGCCTAACAACCTCTCTACACGTTCTTCTGAATTTAAAAAAATGCTTCACATTTTCCACGAACGTGCTTATATGCGCATGCTTAATTACAGTACATAGATTTATCTAAACTACACACAAAAATGATTTTGATTAATTTGGAATTTAATATATACTGTACTACTGAGTCCAAAGCCAAAACAGAAGGGAAAGACGGAAAAGATGAAAGAATAGGAAAAAAAAAAAAAAAAAAAAAAAAAAAGTCGTATTAAAACCATCTTACTTTCTCTTAAATTTTGCTATCCATTGTGAGGTGTAATCTTGACTTGGTCAAGATGTTAATTTTTTTATTTGTTTTTACTGATTGTTTGTTAGTTTCGGCAAATAATACACGTTCAAACTGTGAACGTTTCTAATGGACCAAGTATTTAGGATCATGGCCAAGAATATAGGGCCACTAACACCATGATTTTTTATCATCTTTGTACGCTTGTTTTTTGTTTATAAATAGCAGTAAAAGAAACTCAGAAAAGTTGTGACTTTACACAGCACCAAAACTCTTTGTTGTTCTATATATTACTACCTACGTACATATATTTTCTCTTCTCAGGTTCTGCAACAACAAGTGGTATCAGAGCATTTGGTGTTCGATCCAAGACTCTGTAGCCGATCGGTGTTCGATCCGCTTCGGCAATGGCAGGACAAGGAGAAGAAGGCAACAACAGCAAGGCAGTGATTTCATCATCTCCGCCGAAGGCACGACTGAGCAGCGGTGGTGGTGACGAGCTGCGCACCGTGGAGCGGGTCGTCAGGGAGAGCGACGGTGCAGCGCACTTTCCGCTCCTCACGCGTACAAATTACGCAGATTGGGTGATCCTCATGAAGGTACAACTGCAAGCGCAAGGCTTGTGGGATGTCGTTGAAGACGGTCCTGGTGATCACCGCGAAGACCGGCGGGCCATGTCGGTACTACTCCGGGCAGTGCCGCCGGAGCTGATCCGTACCCTTGGCGTCAAGGAGACGGCCAAGCAAGCTTGGGACACACTCAAGATCATGCGGGTCGGTGTCGAGCGTGTCCGGGAGGCTAAGGCGCAGACACGCTGGACCGAATTCGAGAACCTCACGTTCAAAGATGGCGAGGGGGTGGAGTCTTTTGGCATTCGACTCACGGCGATCGTCAACGACCTCGAGGTGTTGGGCGATCCGGTGACCGAGCACAAGGCGGTGCTCAAATTCCTTCGAAGCGTACCGCGCGCATACAAACAGATGGCCATGGCGATCGAATCGCTGGTGGATCTCAAGTCTTTGTCCATCGAAGAACTCACGGGGCGGCTCCTAGTCGTAGAGGAGCGCGGCGAACTCGACGACCCTCCGCCTTCCGGTGGGCACCTACTCCTCACAGAAGAAGAATGGCAAGCCCGACAGCGACAACGCGAGCGTGGGGACAAGACAAAGTCGTCATCGAGCGGCGGCGACAACGGCGAACGCAAGAAGGGTAACTGCCGCTATTGCGGCACAGCCGGCCATTGGGCTAAGGAATGCCGCAAGGCAATGCGCGACCGAGAGCAGCAAGAGCAGGCCAACCTTGCTCGTGCCGAGTCGGAGGAAGATGATGAACCGGCGCTGCTCATGGCGCAGACCTGTACATTGGCTCATGAAGTTGGCGAAGACGCGCCCAACAAGCTGTTTCTGAACGACACGACGTTCACAACCCTCGACGAGACCACGCACAACACTGTGCACTTTGGCGACTTCTCGGAGTGAACAAGTCGGAACAAGTCAAGCTTACGGGGGAGATTGTGAGGTGTAATCTTGACTTGGTCAAGATGTTAATTTTTTTATTTGTTTTTACTGATTGTTTGTTAGTTTCGGCAAATAATACACGTTCAAACTGTGAACGTTTCTAATGGACCAAGTATTTAGGATCATGGCCAAGAATATAGGGCCACTAACACCATGATTTTTTATCATCTTTGTACGCTTGTTTTTTGTTTATAAATAGCAGTAAAAGAAACTCAGAAAAGTTGTGACTTTACACAGCACCAAAACTCTTTGTTGTTCTATATATTACTACCTACGTACATATATTTTCTCTTCTCAGGTTCTGCAACAACATCCATGTTTAGGTGGGCGAAAGGATATATATGTATATATATATATATATATATATATATATATATATATATTATTGCTGTGCTTCACAAATTCAAGTTTGCTTGTTATTTTTAGAAGTCAATCACAGGCAAATGATAAAAATAAATAAATAAATAAATAAACAATAATAATAATTAAGGTACGAAATTTATGTTGACTAAAATCATACATTTGCTAAATACGCAAAAATAAAGCGAAAACTGTGCGTTTATAGTTTTGATGATGATGCACAAATGTCAACTGTTGTTTGAACGTATGGTTTTATCAAATACTACACTTTTACGACCACTCTAGCTAATCGAGTGTTCTCGCTGATTTTTTATCAACACTTTATGAACTTGATTGGTTTGATTAAAAATCGGATCAAGCGATCGCGCTCAAATCTGGATATGTTGAACACGAGGTCTTGCATTTGCTCTCTTCATCTAAGGATTATCGGTTAATTAATACTTGAGAATTAATAAGAAGAAAAATAAGAAAAGAGCTTAAAGTGGCATATAGAAGCGATGCCTCTGGCGCGACACTCAACATTAGTAGGATTGAGACAGGGTGTTCCCTAAATTATTGATGATTGCTTAGAGTTAAATTGCGTAAAACAATAGTGCAGAGGTGTTTAGACCGGGTTTCGAGACTCATAAATTCATTACCCGTTTTTAAAGACGGGCATTAATCCGGTAAATTGACATTTAATCTGGTTAAAAATAACTGAACAGATAATTTTAACTGTTCGTTTTGGTTAATTTTAACCGATTATTTTATGGCTAACCATGGTTAACCTACCATTTCATGAACAAATAGATTTGCACTTGCTTACTAAGTCACAGTTAAACAATTTAGACGATTAACCGGTTAAACCTTTAACCATTTTAAATGGTTGACCAATTAAACTTTTAACTATTAAAATAGTTAGAGGTTTGACCGGTTAACCATTTTGTCCACCTTTACCTACTTTGGAGGATGAGTGGTTGTATTTGTAGGTACAAAAGGGAGCTTAAGAACCCCATCAATTGGCCAAGGTGTATGTGCATGCGCGTGGTTGTATTTTAAACGACTGACGAGTGCGAGGCGCATCCTCGGTTGCTGCATGCGCGTGGTGCACCCGATCAGCGCGTGCTTGGATTCCTCGGCCGATGCATGTGCATGGCATGTACAACCGGCTACTGTGAGGTTCCCTTGACCGGTGTGAGCGCGTGGTGCATTCAACCGGCGCGCGCGCGAGGAGTTTGTCGAGCGTCTCGCTCGAGACTCATCTTTGTGGGCCCTAAATTCGTCTTTTGTCTATAACAATCGGCGAGAACCTTATATTTTTTTTACTCTGAGAAGACTTGACAACATTAACCTCAAAGTCTATCGATTGTCGAATTCCAAGAGATAAACTTCAAACGTTCTTTCTCGATCGTTCGAGGTATGTTGCTCTCTCGCTTCAGTCTTTCTTTCCTTTTTTTTCACGGGCATGCCGTGTGTATGGGCTCGCGTGCCATGTGCCCATATCAAGGGAAACCCTAGGGTTTCCATGTTTCCTTGTTTTTTTTTTCCTCTATTCTATCGCCATTATTTATGAAATATTCCCTTTATTTTATTCATTATTTTTGTCCTCTCTCTCTCTCTCTCCTCACGTATAAGTCATGCACCACCATCAATCTTATCTTGCTATAAACTATCATTAGATTGAAGAGGTGGTCAGAGAAAAGTCCAAAACATATCATAAAATATTCTGAAAATTCAAAGAGGCTTAATTATCAAAACAGATATTTAATTATTTATTTTTACAAAATGCTTAGACAAAACCAAGGATTGAAAAACCGAGGGAACCGGACGGGAACCGGTCCGGTTCCCCCTTTTTGAAGCTAACCGGCACCGGAACCACCAAAACCGGAGTTTTCCGGTGGTTCCGGGGGAACCGGGCCGGGATCCGGGTGGGAACCCGGTTCCCATTTCCCGGCCCGGTTCAGTTAAAAAAAAAGGAAAACCCGGCTATAAAAGCCGGGATCCCGTTTGAAATTTCTCATTTGTGTCGGTTTTAGGGCTCGAGCTTCCCGACGCCGCGCAGCCCAATTCTTCCCAGATCCCGGTCGGATCCCGCCAAGCCGGCCTCTTCCCGACGCGAACACGGCCAATTCTCACGACTTCCCGCCGGTTCCCGCCCTTCCCGGTGAGGATCCCGTCCTTTTTGAGTTTTTTTTATGATTTTGAGTTTAAATCTTGAAATTTGTTGATGATTCTTGAAGATTAACTATAATTTGATAGTAATGACTACTTAGTGAGCATGAATGTAGTTTTTATTTAGAGTTTGTGTTGATGTTTGTAATTTTTTTTGTATTTAATGATTTAATCCGAATTATTTATTAATTTTGGGATTAGTTAGTGATGATTAAGCTTATGTAAACTTGTTTATTGATTTATGAAGAAATTGTTATGAATTGTTTTTAATTTTAGAGTTTGTGGTGATGTTTATAATTTTTTTGGTAATTAATCCGAATTATTTGATTATTTTGTGATTAGTTAGTGATGGTTAAGGTTATGTAAACTTGTTTATTGATTTATGAAGAAATTTTGTGACTTGTTTTTAATTTTAGAGTTTTTGTGTTGATGTTTGTAATTTTTTTGGATTTAATCCGAATTATTTGATTATTATGTGATTAGTTAGTGATGATTAAGGTTATGGATTATGTAAACTTGTTTATTGATTTATGAAGAAATTTTGTGACTTGTTTATAATTTTAGAGTTTTTGTGTTGATGTTTGTAATTTTTTTGGATTTAATCCGAATTATTTGATTATTATGTGATTAGTTAGTGATGATTAAGGTTATGGATTATGTAAACTTGTTTATTGATTTATGAAGAAATTTTGTGACTTGTTTATAATTTTAGAGTTTTTGTGTTGATGTTTGTAATTTTTTTGGATTTAATCCGAATTATTTGATTATTATGTGATTAGTTAGTGATGATTAAGGTTATGGATTATGATGAACTTGTTTATTGATTTATGAAGAAATTTTGTGACTTGTTTTTAATTTTAGAGTTTTTGTGTTGATGTTTGTAATTTTAGAGTTTTTGTGTATATTACAAGTTGATAATTAGTTAGTGATACTGTGTAAATGTTATTTGTTCATTTGTAGATTACAAGTTGCAAGAATGTCGGCCCCCGACCCAGCTAGGAAGTATTGCACACCTATTCCCGGGAAAAATAGCGGCCACAAGTGCATATTTTGCGAGCACAATATGGGAGGTGGCGGCATCACGAGAGTGAAAAACCACCTAGCCCATGTAGACCCAACGAGGAGTGTCAAATTCTGTGAGAAAGTCCCTCCTGAAGTGAGAGAAGAGATGCAAGCTTTACTTCAAGGCAATGTCGTAAAAAAGAAGAACAAAAAGTCGTTGGACGCTACGCTTCAAAAGACATTGACTAAGAATGTCGGCGTGGAAGAATCAGACGAAGAAGACTACGAAGCGCAATTACGAGCAGCTATGAAGAGGTCAAGACAAGAGGCGGCTAAGACGGAATGGGAGGCTCGGATGATGTCGGGGCCCGGCAGTGGTTCTACGACAAAATCTCCACCAGCTGCTCCGTCATTATATAAGTCAGCGAGTGCGAAGCAAACAAAAATCGATGAGATCGTGGATCCGAAGAAGAGAACGTGGCTCGGAAGGCACATAACAAAATTCTTTGTTCACCAACATGTGCCGGCGAGTAAGGCCGCCTCGCATGAGTTCAAAAACATGATAGCGTCCGCTCAAGACTTGGGTAATCCTCAATTTGTGATAAGTAATTTTATTTTCATATTGTCGAATCGCATGAGTTCTTGAAACGTTAACATGATGTATATTGACATATTGCAGGTCCAGGCGTTCCTATACCAACTCCGTATGAAATTCATAACAAATACCTCGATATGGAGGTTGCAGATGCGGAGAACTACCTTGACGAACAAAAGAAGCGGTGGGTAAAATACGGCTGCACCATACTCACTGATGGTTGGACGGGGCCGACCAGACTGAGCATCATAAACATTATGGTTTATTGTGCTGGTGCAACGGTGTTCTTAAAGTCCATTGATGCATCAAAGCACACGAAAACAGGGGAGTACATCTACGGAATACTGAGGTCAGCGCTAAAAGAAATCGGAAGACAGAATGTCGTCCAAGTTGTGACCGACAACGGCTCGAACTACAGGAGTGCCGGGTTGAAATTACAACGCAAGTACCATGTGTACTGGACACCTTGCGCTGCACATTGTCTAGATCTGATGTTTGAAGATATTGGGAAGAGAGATAGTGTTAAGCAAACTATCAAATCTGCGAGGGATGCGACTAAGTTCATCTATAACCACGGCACTGTGTTGTCCAAGTTACGGGAGACATCCCCAGGTGAAATCATCCGTCCCGGCGCAACAAGATTTGCCACAAACTACCTAGCTCTCAGAAGTCTCCGAGAGAAGAGAGCTGCGTTGAGGACGATGTTCAGTAGTCAATGGTGGGATGATTCCAAATTGAGTGCAACTCCTACAGGTACATCCATAGCCGAGACTTGTTTAAATCCCAGATTCTGGCATTCGGTGGACGAAGTGTGTGCCATATTCGAGCCGATGTACACCACTCTTCGATTAGTGGACACTGAGGTGCATCCCACGATGGGATTACTATACTACGTCTTCCACGAGATGAGAAAGAAGTTGGAAGCGATGAATGGGAAGAAATGGGTTGTCGACATCGTGAACCACAGATGGAGTACTCAAATGGAACATCCATTACACATTGCAGCTTTCTTCCTAAATCCAAAGTTGCTGTTTAACCCGGATATCCACATGGACAATACCCACATGGCAGCTGTGACAAGGGTGTTCGACTTCTTGCATCAGGATCTTGATGGGTCAACTCTTGGGAGAGAGGTATAAAACTATAAATTGTTACAAGCTATATCACATTATGAATATACGAGTCTTATTTGATTTTCTAATTACAGTTAATCGCATTTCGAGACGCTCGAGGGGACTTCTCACAACGAAGTGCTATTTCGGCACGAGGCACCCTTTGTGCAAGTAAGTTTGTGAGATGAATTGTATGCATTAAGCCATTAACTATGTCATGGAATGGTAATAAATGACATGATATGATTTATGTCACATGATTGCAGGTGAGTGGTGGGAGCTTTACGGAAATTGGACCCCGACTTTACAGACGTTGGCTATTCGAATTTTGTCACAAACTGCATCCGCCTCCGCTTGTGAGAGGAATTGGAGTACATTTGCCCTCGTCCACACAAAACAAAGGAACCGTCTAGCGTACTCCAGACTCGAGAAGCTTGTTTTCTGCTCGTACAACATGAAGTTGCAGCTCCGAGAAGCAACTCGGATTCACGACAACAACCTCAACCCCCTGGATCCTTTGGATATCATCGAACGAGCTTTCGAACGCTCGGGGAACGACAATGAAGGAGACGACGAAATGCTCCGCTGGATTGACGAAGTTCACATGGACGACGTCAACCAGAACCCGGATCCGGCAGTAGCTGAAGCGGCTCGAGATATTGGACTTGATCCGGAGCGAGTGCTGAACGAGGACGTCCAACCTCAACGCGGATCCGGAGACAGTTCGGGTTCAGATGGCGGAGGTTCAAGCCGTAGATCAAGCGGAGCAGGTGGAGGTGCAGGTGACGGTGGATCAGGGGGAGGTGCTGGAGGTTCCTATCGGTCTGGGGGTTCCTTTACTGCTGGAGGCACCTCATTTGGTGATGTCGGCGGTTCTCAGCTTGGATACGCACCATCGCAAGAAGATTTTGATCGTCTTCATCACCCTGCCTTTTTTGATTCAGGATACGGGCGCGGAGGTCAGGGCGGAGGTATGAATGATGCCATGTCATTTACGTCTAGCAATGACGTTGATGACTTGTCCTACAACTTCGGATCGGTATCAATTGGTCCTCAAGGCACAGAATCATCTTATGATGACGGATCTTCCAGTTACAACTACCAGGACTCCTATGCATCAACTTACGCTCCCGAAACGGTGCAACCAGTTCCAGGTTATCCCCTCCACTCCATGACTGTTGGTTCATCTCAGTATGAGTACGACTATCACTTGAACAGGTACTTTAGTGCATATGCTCATTACATGACTTGGTATGATTACTGTATGACCGCTGCATACGGTCGCTTTGAGTAGTCATTTGTATCCCTCCTATGTTGAATTTGTTGAACAATAGTATTTGGTAGATTGTGTTGAACTTTATCATTTTGGTTATTGAACTTAGTTTTTGTTGTGTTTGTAATTTGGTAGTGTGTTGAAACATTGTACACTATTTTTAATTTTATGAATTTTATCCTACGTACTTTGTATGTTTTTTTGTATATTTCTTTTCTGAATTCCCCTCGGTAAATACCGGTATTTGACGGTATTCCTCTACGGTAACGGTAAGTTCAACGGTACCGGTTTCCTTTTTTTTTCTCGCTTCCCCCGGTATTCCTTTACGGTACGGGCGGTTCCCCCTAAATTCGAAGGCTCGGAACGGTAACGGTAACGGTATTTCGATCCTTGGACAAAACACATAGATTAAATCTGCAAACATTTTTGAATTGAAATAAGGAATAAGATCGAAAATCTAGCAACCTATAGGTGCTTGTATTTGAATAAAAAATACTACATTTAAAAGGGCCTGCCCAAACTCACCGGGGGCTCTAGGCGATTCAATATTTTGGGACCCTATAATACTAATAAAAATTTAAATTTTCAGGGTAAAAAATGTAAATTTTTTAAAAAATTAGTCAAAAGTGTAAATTTTTAAGGTAAAAAATATAAATTTTCTTAAAAATAGGCAAAAAGTGTAAATTATTTTAGAAGTCCATCCACATATGGGGCTCTAGGCCTGGGTTTAGCCCGCCTTAACCCAAGGACGACAAATCTAACAAGCTATCATGGATGCAATCACCTAGTTCTAATATCAATTGTTGAAAATTGCATACATTATTTGGAATTGTGGGCAAAGTTAAAAAAAAATAAAAAAATAAAAAAATAAAAAAAAAAATAAAAAAATAAAAAAATAAATAAAAAACATATAAAAAATTCGGTATAATGAAACTTACACATGATGCTACATAAAAATTAATAGATCTAACATTTTCACGTATTCTTAGAGTAACAACAAAAGACTCTACAATTATATTAAAGAAAATCATGTAGGAGTTTGTGTTGGCACAACTGAATTATAATGACTTGAAATTAATTGTCTATGGCACTATGCCACTTGGAATGTCTTGATCAACTTGAGAAAGAAGAATGATCGAGTGCCTATTTGAGAGAGAGAGAGAGAGAGAGAGAGAGAGAGAGAGAATTTGTTGTGTGTTTTGGCCAAGTGGTAGTGAGGACTATCTATAACCTTCGATAACCATGGAAATGCTCTAGAAGATCCCCTAAATGTGAACATAATACCAACACCTCACCATGGCTGAATCAATCCTCTCTAACCAAGTCTTGCATGGCCAAGTCTCAATTTTTTAAAGTAAGGAAGTGAACCAATGAGAAAGCCCAGATCAAATCATTTAGATTTGCACTTGAGAAAACACTCTAAAATGACATGTTTATTTTATCTTCATGTTGACCAAATACCCTGGCCACTATAAGCTATTAAGTGATATAAAACGACAGTGAAACCAAAAATTGTTGCATTAATAAAAATTGTTGCTATGGTATTCACTATCTCTCAGTACTTGATGGTAGGAAGATCGTCGGGCAACGGGCGCGGCAGCGATATGGACTATGGGATGCCGTATCGTTTCCTGAGTCTCCCCAAGCTGACGAGAGAGAGAGAACTCGGAATGTCAATGCCCGAACGGTCATCGTCACCGCGAATCGTCGATTCTCTGATGGGGAAAGCCAAGGCCCGGCCGGTCTTCTTCCCGGGAAGTCAAAGTGCATGCATCAGTGGTGCCGGTGGAAGGGGCCGCTACATCACGAAAATGATCCCGAGAATCGCCACGTATGCTCGCCTCCGAAAGCGTGGCCTCAGATGGACCAGACGATCACTCCCCGATTCTAGGCCATCCAATCAAAACAAAGGGTGTAGAAGCTCACCTAGAACATCAGAATCTAGGACGCCGCCTGGCCGGCCTAGGTGATCTGTGTCGTTGGGGCCATACAGCTTGTCCATGCCATCTGGGCCGTCCACCACGCACGCGCTCAGTCTGCCTGAGCCGCCCGGCACGTCTGGCCCGTCCAGACCGTCCACCATGCGCGCGCCCAACCCATCCACGTTGTTTGGGCCGTCCGTCGCGCGAGGCTGGCTCGCCTGCGCCGCCCAGCCCACCTACGCCGCCGGGGCACATCCAGCTCGTCCATGACATATGGGCTGTCCACCACGCGCGCGCTTGGCCCGCTTGGGCCATCCACGTTGTGCGCGCCCGACCTGCCTGTGTCGCCGAGCCCACTTGGGCTGTGTGGACCGTTCACCATGCGCGTGCCCGGCCCGACTGGGCCGCCTGGCCCATCCGAGCCGTACAACACGCGCGTGCTCGACCCATCCTAGCCGTGTAGGCCATCCACCACGCGCTCGCTCAGCCCATCTGGGACCACATAGCCCTGCCCGATCTCATCGCCCGACCCACCTTCATCGGTCGCCTCGCCCAGATCCACGCCCCCGGTCCGCGCGCGCCTCCAGCACACCGGCACTGGTCCAGATCGCGCCGCCTGGGGCCGATGCATCATGTCTCATGCGCCCATTGCCCGGATCGGCGCCACCCTGCCTTCGCATGCCTCCAGCGACACCGACACCAGCGCAGACCGCGACGCTTGGGTGCATTACGTCTCGCGCGCGCCTTGCCCGGATTGGCGCCAGCCCAGATCGCGCCATCTGGGGCCTGCGCATCACTCCATATGCGCACCTCACCCGGATAGGCGCCGCCCGACCTTCTCGCATCCCCAGCGAAGTCGGCGTCAACCAAGGCCGTGCCGCCCAGGTCGCCTTGCGCCAGTCCACCCCGGATGGATACGTCCCCTCATCCAAGGGTTTCCATGGTCGACGCCTCCTCTACAACGGCTCTTTCGGTCACTGGGTGCAGCGCCGCCCCACTAGTCACCGGCAATCCACCGTCGTCGGATAGCCACGCATCCACGGAAGAAGCTTCGCTGGGAGATGGGTCGAGATGTCACTGTTGACGATATGATGAAACTCGTGGCGGTTCATGTTGTTCTTGGGAAACACTCTGACGCTCAACATTAGGAAGATTAAGGTAAAAGAACGGTATTTAGGTGTTTAGAGGCCAAAGATGAGTGAAACGAGTGACTCGGAGGTTCAACAGCGTTTTAGAACTCAAATTTGGAGTACCCTAAAAATAAAAACCAGGGTCTCTATTTATGGGCAAGGCGTCACGTGTGCGGCGTGAGGAGGTTGGCCGGCCGGGCCACTTGTATGGCCGTCTGGCCGTGACTGGCCGGGCCAGTTGTATAGCCGCTCGGCCGTGACCGACTAGTCCTTTGCTCGGCCGTCCGGCTGAGTCATAGCGTGACCGGCTGGTTCTTTGCTCGGCCGTCCAACCGAGTCATAGTGTGATCGGCCAGTCCTTTGCTCGGTCATCCGGTGGGGTCGACGTGTGGCCGGCTGGTCCTTTGCTCGGCATCCGGCCAGGTCATTATATGGCCGTCCAGGCCAGCGCGTGGACGCCCGTCCGGGCCTTTATGAGGCCGGCCGGTTGTGCCACCAGAAGTTCGGTCGGTTGCGTCTTTTGGCCGGCCGGCTGTGCCACCAAATGGTCGACTTGTCGTGTCTCAGGATGGCCGGTTGACTGTGCTACCAGAAGGCCGGCCGGTTGTGTCTTTGACCGGCCGGCTGTGCCACCAGATGGTCGGCCGGTCTTGTCTCTGGATGGGCGACCAGTTGTGTCACTAGGCAGCCATGGTGTATAGTCGGTCGGTCCGGTTACTCGGTCTGCGTCCTCCCGAGTGGGTCCATTTTAGATAGATACATATTCCGGGTCGGTGGCTTGGAATTGACGGATAACAAATTTCTTATTCCTAAGAGATTTCATCTTCGCAAGAGATTTCGTCTTCAACATTTTTTCTCACGAGAAGTTGACAGTTTAGCAGGCATCAGAGAGCTAATTTTCTTCGCGCTTCCCTTGTTATAACTTATATGGAGATGTCTTCCACGAAGAGTTCTTCACCAAGATTTTAACTTCAATCTTACTGTTATCAATTTTAGGGTTTCAGTTCTCATTTGCTTTGCCTCCCTTGATGTTATTCAATAATTGTAAAAAATAAAAAATTATTATGTGATTTATTTAATTGTAAATTATCATTTTTGTTAATATTTTATTTCTCGTTATAAATTCATTTTTATTTTATATTTCTCTGTGGTATATTTTCTTTTCATTGTAAATTAGGATTATTGTAAATATTTATGTTATACTTTTTCTTTTTATAACTTCCTATTTGTTTTATTTTAATGTATCTTTTCTTTTCGTTTTAAATATTGTTAATGTATCATGTTTTTTTTTTCAATTTATTTTAATTTTATTTGAAACTTCCTTGTCGGGTCTAAACCATAGTACTAAAGGTGGGCAAAACAAGTTAAACTTTTAACCAATTTAGACGATTACCACCTTTCAAAACAGTTGAAAGGTTTAATTGATTAACCGTACCCTTTTTTTTGTAATTTAACAAAATAGCCAACTTAAACATTGGAAATTGCTAAATAGTCAAGGTATAGTAAATATTAAGTAAATAGTCAATTTTATATATTTACAAATGTAAATTTTAAATAAATAGACACTACCATATTAAGTCATGCCATCATTTATGACTATTTACCTAATATTTAATAAACTTTAACTATTTAGCAATATCAAACGTTTAAGTTTACTATTCTTCTATTTTTTTTTTTTTTTTAAGGAAATAAACCATACTTTTTAACGTAAAAAATGATGCATTGCTTTGTATGTTAAGCTTGTATTATTACTTACTGAAAAGAAAAACAAAGTACTCTTTAACGTAAAAAATGATGCATTACTTTTTAACCGTATTCTTTAATAATTTCTTTTATGTGGTTGGGTAGCCACGATAAACTATGAAATAGCTTATAAAATTAACCGCTTTGTTAATTGACCATAACTAATGTAACCGAATAAATTAACGGACTGATTAATTTTAACCTGTTAAAATGACCACACCCTACTTGTCGATCGGTATACATGTCTTTCTTTTTTCAATACAGAAAAACAAACATCAATAACGCACATCACTGAACCTTGGAATCTTGGATACAGTCGTACTCTTTCATAAAATGTCATGAGACTAATAGATAGCTAAATAAAGCTTACCACTTCACTAATAAAGCTAAGGAATGTAGTTTCTGTGTCTGAAAGCAAAGCCGTGAAAGAACTACACAGCAGGGTGATACAATGAAGAGCAATCCAACAATGCCGTTTCTCTCTTCATCTTTTCCATTGGTAGTTGTTGTGTGAAACCCGTTTCACAAGGCTACGTAAACCGAGCAATCTTACATAACTCTGTTGTCAAATATATACTACAATTGTGTTGATTCAGGACAGTGTTCTCCGATTGAATGACTCCACTGTCAAGTTGGCAGTGAAAGCTGGAATCGAATTCATCTTCCGAATAAATATATCTGCCTGCACAATGCAAACTATATAAATGCACAATATACCATAAATAAGTTGTACATATGCGAGCATAGTAGGGCTTAATATTCAACAACAGTGATAAATTATATCAATTTCCCATAATTATGAAATAAATAAATACATAAAGTTCCCCTGGAGGTACAACCTTACACAAGGTGGAAACATTAACCAGTACATGAATACAAATCTAAAATCTCACACATGAAAAGAAAAAGAAAAAACAAACAAATGGAAACATCTGTACACATACCTGCCGAGATATGTCAGGCTGAGCAGTATAACTGTTTACCTGTTCGATAAGGGAATAATATAAACAATTCAAAAATCCGCCTGAATAACTAGATATTTGACACAAGGAAATAGAGGAAAGTTTGTAACTTAATCCATAAGAAAAACATTTATTTATTGCTTCCACGTATGCATCAAATCATAAAAACATTATTCATTTGTTCTGGCTGGGCACTCTAGAATTGTCCTTTTTGTATATAAAGAAACAGAGAAGTATTATTAATATATGAAGTGAATATACATCAGATGTGAGTTGTTTTTTTTTTTTTTTGGCCTAGAACCGGACCGCATGCCAAACACTAGAATTTTTCTATGCTCTTACCAAAATATTTGTATTGCCAGATTCATATTCAAATTCGAGTTTCTCATCTTCATTTTGTGCATAGATCGATTGAAGCGTAAATCGGGTCACCGGAATTCCATTAGGACGCTGCTTCTCATCCATTACAATCTGACCAGAAAATAAAGCAACAACAAAACAGTATAGTTTAAAGCTGGTTCCTGTTGGTTATAAAATAAAAATCAATAAGCATAATCATATATTCAACAAGTATGATGAAAATATACTCTAGTCAAAGACAGGTATATTAAGGTGATATTCCTGTTACTTTTATGTGAATACTTGGTCTAAATACAATAAAAATAATAAATAAATAAATAAATAACAAACCAAAATCATATACAATCGAGTATCTTGGCACATGGATAAGAGAGCACGGTTTGGACCAGGGAAATGCATATACCTTGTAACCAAAAAGTTCGCAACATGCCCTCCTGAACACTGAAATCCTATCAGCAAAGACAATCTTGTACCTGTGAAAATGAAAGAAGACAAATGTTTTAGGGTTCTTTGTGGACACACACACACACACACACACACACACACACATATATATATATTTATATATATATATGTGCATACATATATGCAAACGCAAACAAGCATTCAAGTAGTAACCTTTCTTCACGCTTTTCAAGTGTCGCAATTTGCTCTTTTAGATGTGTTATTTTACCAGAAATGTAGGAGTCCACCAGCTTCCCAGAGTCACCTATAGAAGATTAAATTCATTAATATTTTAAATAAAATCCAGTGCAATGAAGTCGTCAATTGTGTGGTGAGTGTTTGGTCTAACTCAGAAAAAAGCAGACGGGTTATTCGAGCTAAAATTTCGACTATCGGACATCTATAAACCAGTTGATTAAGCAGGGATGGCAAAAAATCTTCTCCAACTTATTTTCAGCAAGCAATAAAAAGAATGCACCAACAAGATAACTCATATCAGAAAAAGGCTTCCCAAACTTCTACGAATTCAAGAATTAAGAGGAGCAGAACTATCGCCATAAAAGAAACAGTTATTTCATTTATTAAGAGGACCATACGAGATCATTCTTTCAAGGAAAACTGTGTACCTGATTGACCTCTCAATTCTTCAACAGCTTTTAACTTCTCTTTTGTTTTCTGCAGCTCGGTTCCCAATGCCTCTATGGTTTGTTTTGCCTCGTGATCAACTGTTAGCGTGTTTACCATTCGCAAAACTTTTGTATTTGCAGCAGAAAACTCACCATGACCAAGCTTCAAAATATAATTATCACCAAAATTAGCAGAGATTTGATAGTAGAAGATAGATAATACCATTTCGATCACATTCCAAACAATAAGGTTATACGGCCCGGTATTTGGATCTCGTAATGGGAACTACTCTACTTTAATTTCCAGAAACAGAAATTCTTAGGAAGCAAGCTCCATTGAAACCTAATCTTTTCTCGTTCTTGTGAGATTAAGTTATTTGGTTAAGGGTTCTTAAATAGACAAGGTTTACAACCTAATAGACCGGACCCAAAACCCATAAACCTAGTCACATATTAAGACCCTAATTACTTAATTAATTAATTTAAATTCATAATAATAAAATGCATAATAAAAAAATACTAATTGCAAGATTTAAAATCATGATTCGTAATTCAAAAGCTCAATTTTCTAATTTAAAACCATTACAAACTAAGCATGTAACACTACTCTCGGCAAAGAACATCATACAATCCCGCACAAAAGTGCCAAATAGCTTAATATTCTCACACCTTCAAAGTTCTATCCAGCATGCCTCAAACTGATGCAACTGTTCCCAATTGTAGTTCACCTAATGGATTGACACTTCACGAAGAACCGAAATGGTGAAGACATTGCTCCAAAACCTCGGCCAATGATAGTTGGCGATCCACCAAACCATCGAAGCGTTTGAAATCACCCGGCGGCTGGCCCCGTAAGACATAAACTTGCTTGGCATACCACTCAGTTGGATCACTAGACCCATCCATCCTTCCCAGTCTAGCGGCTCTAAGCATCGGTTCGTAGTATCTCTTAGTCATGGCCGATCACTCCATCTTTTCAAATAAGCCATCGTCGAACCAGCCCTCTCCGCCATCTCGAGAATACTCTCCAACCCCAGATTTCAACTTCAATCCCTTTTTCCTACCAGCTTTCAACACCGGTTCCCCTTCCAACCACGGCCGCCGTCCCTTGCTCCGACCGCCTTGTGTCCTCGCGCTATCGTCGTCCACCTTTGCTGACTTGAAATCCTGTTGGATTTTAAGATCTATTATTTAGGTGGAACCCTACATTTCCATTGTACGGGCTTGTCCATACCCGACGATGCATCCTCGTTCGTCGCTCTGGTGGACTCCCAATATAGTGTCACCACTCCGCTCGCTGCTTCTCTTACAACTAGCCTGATATTATCACGAGCGGAATCCACAATCTGCTCCTTGATCCTTAGCACCGCGCTTTCCAGCGCTAATACAGTGTAATCCCAGCGTCATTCTTGACTGCGCACTGCCCAATTTGGTTCCAAGGACGGCTTTCTTTCCCTACGTTGATGGGTCTTCCGGTATTAAGTTCAGCACCTCCACACGTTTTTCCAGAACTGATCTGTGCTCGCAGCTCGTCTTTCAATGCAGTCAAAGTTGCTGCTTGATCTTCAGCTCCCACTGCAATTGCTGCCCTTCGTGCTTCGGCTGCCGTTGTGTTTGTCGCCACTTGTGCCTCCATGAACCACTTCATCTCCATCACAAACTCCTCTATCGTTCCCCCATCTCGAGATTCAATTTCGTTACTGCAATTGATTCGGCCCAGGAATTAGATCTCGTAATGGGAGCTGTTGTGATTTAATTTCCGAAAACAAAAGTTCTTTGAGACGCAAACCACACTGAAACAAATATCTTCTCGATCTTGAGTGTTTATTTGGTTGGAGGCCACATTTCTAAGGTCTCTTAATAGAACGTTTACAACCTAATGGGCCGGGCCCGAAAATCCATAAACCTAGTTACATAATCAGACCCTAATTGCTTTATTAATTAATTTAAGACCATATGAATAAAAAGGCATACTTAAAATGTTACGACCCGAGATTCGATCTCGAAACAGTTGTAGGCAGTGAACCTGCTATTGTCTCCATGGTCGCCGTCCCACGCGTTGCCGCCGAACCCTCTACCGCAATCTGTGTTCCCTACCCCTCCATCATAGTCGCCTCAACTACAACTACTTCTGTCATAACTTCCTCCGCCATAACCGCCTTTGCAATGGGGTCTCGACGAGGATGGGCATTCATTGGATGGCCTAATTCGGCCCTCCACAATCAGATTCGCGCCTCCCCCATTGCCTCGTTCCACACTCAAATCTTGCTTTCCAGGAGAAACCTCTCCCCTCGGGCATTCGTAAAGTCGCCAAACCGTCCTCGCGCCTCCACACCTCCAATGATACTTTTTTACTATGCATCAGCTCGACCACTCACGTTGCCCACTATACCAACCCTTGGTGTCTCCTGCCACTAGCGCAAGCTCGCGAGATCCAAGGGAGTCTAGACCCCCACTGGTGGAGCATCTAGCTACAGCTCTCACTAGCCCTCCTTTAGAAACCCATTCCGGTCATGGACTATCACTTCCCAATCGTCCCCCTCCGCCGTAGACCCCAAATCCAAAAACTCGGCCTTTGGGTTAGCCGATATTGTTGCCACGGAAGCAGCTACCGGCCCTCGCTCGCCCTTGACTCCACTCGGCGACCTCATATGGCCGGCAACCCCATCCATGACCCTCAAACCCAGTGTTTTGGGTTTGCATGTCGAGGGAAACCCAAGGCCTTCATCTCTTCCAGCAATGTTGTTGCTCCCAATCATACTCAACCAATCCCCTCCTCCACCCGGGGAATGTTCTTCCAAGTTTTGAAGTTCTTGTTCTTCGTCTCCAGCTTATGGATCGGAAAAATTTCAGCAACACTTCTATCGTAGTGGTCGCCCCATCGTCGTGAGCCTTCTCTTGATGGTCGGCTGTTGTTCTGTCCAAATGAGATCACCTCCACAGCCGTTAGCTTCCCTTGAAGAGCGACAATTGAATCTTGTTGCTTTAATAATGACACTGTCATAGCCATGCACGCTTCCAATCTTGCCGTAAATATTTTGAGATAGCCCACATGAAGAGCGGCCCTGGTACCAAAATTGTTACGACTCGGGATTCGATCTCGAAACGGGAACTTTGGTAATCTTTCACCGAGCTAAGTCTCCCCTCTATTCAGAGGGACTAGACTATTGGTGATTGATTATTGGCCTTCTTTCTCATAAAATCCTTAATTGTGTATTTTAAAATATAGTATGCCACCCGTCATATTTTTTTGTTTTACGCCCCAAAATTCTTCCTCAGCCAGGCGGGGGCAGAATACCGGAGCAAGTATTAGTAATTTAGGGTCTCTTAAATAGACCAAGAATTACAACCTAATAGACCAGCCCAGAATCATAAATCTAGTTACATAAATAAAACGTAATTAACTAATCTAAATTCGGAATAATAAATATGCATGATTTAAAAACCTAACTCCATAATTTAAGAATCTAATTTCTCTAATTAATAACCCTAGATAATCAAATATGTAACATAAAAATATTAATTGCAAGATTTAAAACCCTAATTCAGAGCCCCCCCTGATTTCCTAATTTAAAACCATAACTATGCATGTAACATAAGGCAGCCAACCTTGGACTCCAATAAAGAGATCTCCGACCGTAGTCTATCATTTTCCCTCTCCACTGATTTTATTCTTCTTGTTTCACTATTTAGCCTCTCGTTGAGCAGCTTAACTTCTTCGTATTGGCGATTATTGGCTTCTTTGTGATCGCTTATGCTACTCTCCAATTCTTCAATGTATCTGGTTTTCTTTGCAAGAGATGATTCAAGCTCCTGCAAATGACAATAAATAAAATACCAGGAATGCAGCCTAGAAAAGAAGAGCCTCGTAATGATTAGTTATGCCCAAGGAAAGAAAGTAATAAAGTTTATAAGCAGATGTCTACCTGAACTAGTTTAGTGTTTCCACCCACTTCCTGATTGCCTACTTCATTATTCTTTGTCTCTTTCAACTCGTTTACAATGTTTTTTAAGTTGTCTCTTTCATGGGTGACCATGGAAAGCTGCAATTTCAATTTTCATAAATGAATTAATGAAAATAAATTGGAGAATATATTATTCACTCCACAATTTTTTTTTTTAATTCTGGCAACTAAAAGACTCGAGAATGGAGAATTTACCATGGACTGCATCTGCTTGAGCTCAGATTTTGATGCTTCTGACTTCACTTTAGCCAAGGCTAATTCAGCTTCAGCATTTTGTTTATCAATTTGAGCAGAATCCAAAGTGACCTCCAACTGCTTTAAGCGGGCATTTGCCTCTCCAGACTTCAATGCACTATCAATTACCTCTCTGCGTCGAGAATTTTGTTACTACTGTGACAATAGAACAGAAAAATATACAGCTTGCTCCAATAAATGGATATACCAACATGCAGCAAGTTAAATCTTGGCTTTGCCCATAATCTATGATTGAACATGAACTACAAGATTAACCGACCGAAAGTGCATTTTTGTATTATAAGATCCATGTAAAAACAATCTGACTGAGAACTTCGATGAAAATGGATTTGCTGCAAGGTTTAAAAAGGCGTAAACGGTAACTGAGGCGATTTCTGTTTTCAAGGCGAGGCGTAAGCCTCAAAATATTACTTGAGATAAAAATATTACTAATAAGAAAAGAAAACAGAGCGGAATCGGCAATAATTAACATGCAAGACCACTAACAAGATTGGCAATAATTAACATGCAAGACCGGATTTTACAATCTTCATTAGATTTGGCTATTCAACAAACAACATGCAAGACCACTAACAAGAATGGGAACTTTCTATTTCAAAATCCTAGTAGCTCAGTTTCAGTCATCAACATTTTTTTTTTCCTTCTTTTACAGATAAAAATATCCATGAGAAAAGAGGATGTACTCCAAAGATGATAATCATTTTATTGATTAGAATCTAATGCCCATATACTACATGCTTACCGCTGTAAAGCAGCAAATTTAACGGGTATATCCTCGCTGCAGGACACGCCAGGAATGTCCTTAAGCAACAGCTTCCAAGATGATAATTCATCTTCCATCTTCATCACAGTAAGTTCAATCTCTTGTAATTTAGACAATTCCAGCTCTGCCTTCTCTCTACGACCTTTCTCTTCAATAAGTTTTTCCTTCAACAGCTCACTTTTCTCATGAGAAGATTTCAACTTCCTAGCTTCTGTCACTTCAGCCTCCTACACATAAATGAATAAATAAATAAATCTGTATCCACTCAAAAAAATTGATGATTGAAACAGCAGTCAATCAGACGTATGCCAGTGCCGAAAAAGTTACCACGTAAATCCAAATTGATCGATTTCATCTTTACTTCCACAAACGAAATAGAAAGTCCTAGTTTTCTACAAACGAGACAAAATTTGAAAAAGAGAAAAATATTACTAAGAAGAAAAGAAAACAGAGCGGAATCAGCAATAATTAACAGAGAGACAAACTGCAGCCACTATTAAGCTGGTGATTCCTAGAGGTTCACCGTATCCAAGAGCTCATGAGAGTCAATTTTTAGGCCTGATGGAATGCAAATCGATAGGATGCCTCCTATACTTTGAAGGGATGGCGTAAGTGAGCTCTCTGTTATAACTTATATTCATTCCTCTCACAAGGGAGGTAAGATATTCCTACTTTAGAAAGACTGCAACGAAAGGGTGCTGCTTTCTCGATCAGCAGTCGCTCTTTGAATATATAGATTCCATATTCTCTATAAAATATTCAGAATCACTCACAATACACTTTATACATTTGATTTTTCTTCTTCTTTAGTTCGCAAACCTATCTTTATTTATTACAACTCCATGCTAAACTATAACTTTGTTATTGATTTGTTGTTGCAAAATACATTTTTAGACATATTTTGCTTAAATATATCCACAAGGGCGGCATTACAGAGGAGCCTTCGAGGGGTTTCAACAAGGTTATGCCGACAGGGTATAAAAATGTTGATAAATGAAGATATTATCATAAACTGTGAGAGGGACGGGCCACCCTGACAAGAGACGAGGTACCAAGTCATCGAATTGCAATATCAACCCAGGCATAGTGGTTCTTCAGGAGGTGAAAACGAGAGATAGACAGAAGATTCGTCGGGAGCGTTTGGAGTTTACGTTTCAAAGATATATATACGGTAGACCATATCCCTAACTTGTTAGTAACTATGTTTAGAATACAGATATAATAAAGGGGAAAACTATTAAAATCTCTGAATGGAAGTAGTGAACAAAGAGAGAATTCAAATTGTATGAAAACGTAACAAACTTACATAGCTCCTAAGCTCATCTTGCAAATGTTTAAGCAAAACCTGATTGTCTGAAGGAGTTACTTCCTGAAAGGCGAGACATGATAATTTATTCTCTACCTCACTCTTCAAGCGCAGACACTGGAGAAAGAAATCATATGTTCATCAATTCCAAGTAATATGAGAAACACAAATTGTTTATTGATGAGAAACAAAAAAACAATTCTGGATTTTTTTTTCCATATAACTAGCACGAGGAGAGAACGTCCGAAAAACATATAGAGAACAAACCTCATTAAGTTGCTTCTGAGAATCTTCTAGCTGTTCTTTCAATAGAGCTGATTCTTGCTCAGCGTTGTTAGCTTTGAACTCCATTCGCTCAAGCTACAAAGAAATTAAAAAAAAAAATTATTAGTCAGATATTATGTGTGCATTTTCAGGTGACTAAACTTTCAGAGAAACAAATTAAACTCACGTCAGCACTTATTCTTGAAACCGAAAGCTGGGATTCACTATTCAGCTGCTCAAGCTCATTATTGAGACGTTTCCTTTCCCTTTCTGTACTCTCAGTAATGGAGCTTAGTTTTCTTTTCAAAATGCCTACTTCCTCTTCAGCTGAAACTGCAACTGACTCTGCTTTTATGCGAGAACTAAGCTCGCTTTGGAACTTCACCTATATGGAAACAGATCAGACAGAAAATGATTAATTTAGATACTCTTTAAATTATTTATTAAACAGTCTAGTGTCTATAGAAACCAAATCAATCATTGGATACTTCAGGCTCATACAATTACCTGTTTAAGTATATTTTTCTACAAAAATTAACTTAACAAAGTAGGATATTCTATCAATGGAGATATGTTCGGATAGCTTAAGCATCAGACGCGATTGATTATTTATAAAAAGAATAAAACATGAAAAAATACCTCAAGTTCACTGTACATCTGCAGTTGCTTTTTGAAACGTTCCTGAGAATCGTTAACATCCTTCAAAAGTTGTTCTTGCAGCGATTTCTCACGCCCTTTCGCAGCAGCAAGTTCTTGCTCTGTGCATAAGAACTGGTCCATATACTTCTTTCTCTCAGCTTCTGCAGAATTTGTTACCAAGTTATGACGAAATCTAAACAGTGCAGTGATTTTTCCAAACAATTTCACGTAGAAATTAACAAGTATTATTAAATGATGATGTTGAAAAATATCTCATTGCAAACATGTTCAGTAAAGGATGTTCGTGAAGTTTATATAAAACCGCAACAGTACAGATTATCATCCCGTGTGTAGCTTCAGAATCCTGTTGGAGACACGCTAACTCACTATTGAAGAAAAACCAAAAGTTCATTTTATAAGGGAAAACAACCAGCCGTGGATAACTTCTCGTTCAGCTCCTCCAGTTTGGACTTAGAATCGCGAGCATCCTTTTCCGCGCTGCTCAACGCATCGATAAAGTCCGATTTAACCTAAGAAAAAAACAAACGAGAATCGATCAGGCAAAACAGCTCGGAATAGCGAGGATGAATCAGTGAGTGAAGTGAAACCTAGAGAGAGAGAAGGAGAGAGAGAGAGACCATTTGTCGACATTGGTAGGTGCAGAGCAAGTGGCTCGAGGTGTCGGAGTCAAGCTTTGCGGCGGAGGGAGGGTCCTCGTAGATCACGAGAGGCCTCTCGGAGGATGTGGCCGGCGGCGGAGTTCCGCCGGTTCGAGATCTCTTTGGCGGCGGAGTTCGTATGATCATCGTCTTCGTCTCCGATCGCTCGCCTTAAAAAGCCCAACTCTCTCTCTCTCTCTCTCTCTCTCTCTCTGTTTTGTTTAATTTTTGAAAGAGCGACGACGCGGGTACTAATGCGGGCTTTAGATAATATTATACTGAAGATGGTCGAGCTCCTCTATGGACAACTATTTTTTTTCTTTTACCCCAACTCCCATTTTACAGGTGGTTAGGAATTAACTATATACTAAAGTACCGGACAACTATTTTTGTTTTATATATATATATATATATATATATATATATATATATATATATATATATATATATTGCCACATCTACTATTTTTTTTTAAGGCAGCGTTGCTGCAGTGGGGATTGAACCAACGACCTCCACACAGGAGGTCGTGTGGAATTACCACTAGGCTATTCTAAGTACCACCACATCTACTACTAAATCCATAACTTTTTCCAATTTCCCACCAAAACCATAATTTGGACAAAAATGCCACTAACTCAAATGTGCGACTACTTTTTTTACCCTCCACTTAAATTTTTCTTACAACCACACCAACTCTCCCTCATATCCCGCTCATATCTCATTAATACATGAGACTTAATACATTACCTCTCTCTCTCTCTCTCTCTCTCTCTCTCTCTCTCTCTCTCTCTCTCTCTCTCTCTCTCTCCATCGGTCTCTAAAACCCCGGCGTCTCTATCCCCACGGTCACGCAGAGCCAAACGCCTACGAGACCCAAACGCCCACGAGACCCAAACGCCCACGAGTTCGTAGTCCAAGACCAGCCCGCGCCTACGAGACCCAAACGCCCACGAGTTCGTAGTCCAAGACCAGCTTGCCCACAAGGTTTGTCTCGCATTTCTTCATTTCCCATAAATTTCGTGGTTCAAAAATTTCAAGTTCTATGTCATTTTGATAGTTTAAAGAGATTCAAATGTTCTGTTTGGTCTCTTTCTCGCACCAGCTCTCTAAAACCCGAGGACCCAAACCCCGACGAGACCCAAACGTCGACGAGATCCAAATGCCAAACTCAAAACTCCAGATTTAGTCCAAGATCAGGTCGCGCACAAGGTTTGTTTCGCTTTTTAGGATATTGTTTGGGTATGTTAAGAAGCTTCAGAGTTCATTAGTTGTTTAGGATATTGTTTGGGATATTGTTTGGATGAACTTTGTGGTTAAGATTTTAGGATATTGTTTGGGTATGTTAAGAATCTAGAGAGTTCATCAGTTGTTGACATTAGATGTCAACAATGGACGTCCATTGTTGACATCTAATGTCAACAACTGATGAGAGAAATTGACATTTAAACTCTACAGAGTTCACCAGTTGTTGACATTAGATGTCAACAATGGACGTCCATTGTTGACATCTAATGTCAACAACTGATGAGAGAAATTGACATCTAAACTCTACAGAGTTCACCAGTTGTTGACATTAGATGTCAACAATGGACATTATTGACATCTAATGTCAACAACTGATGACATCTAAACTCTACTGAGTTCATCAGTTGTTGACATTAGATGTCAACAATTGACGTCCATTGTTGACATCTAATGTCAACAACTGATGAACGTTGTTGACTCTAATATTGTCAAAAATATGCAGAAATGTCAGAAAAACACTCCATTGAATCTCTGGTGACAAGCTATGACGACTTCGAGCCCCGAAAGAGAAAATGTTCTAAAAATGAGGTACATTTTGATGCCAAGCAAAGCTGATTTTCGGTTATTATTTTTTATGATTGTAGACATTCATACCTATAATTGTAGACAATTACTAAAATTGTAGTCAATTGATGTTAATAATAAGGCAAACGGATCGGAACTCGGTGATGCAGAACTCACAGAGTTTCAAATGAGCGAGGCTGAGTACATATGGTACTTGGATACTTTTTCTAGTGAGACTGAATCGGGTCCGATCATGTGTCTCGAAAGTGTTATGAAAGAAATCCTCGGAGACGACTGGGAGACTCAGTTGAAGAAAAAAGGAGATTTTATGGAAGTCGTGCCCAAGGGGACACTAGTGTTTATGCTGAAAATCCAGAGAGAGGAACTCCTCTACCATAGGAGGATGAGGATTAACAAGAAATGACTCTGCCGATGAATTCCCCACATCATTGGTCTAAACTTCGTGATATTTATGTATGGATTGTTGTATGACTTGAATGCCTGAAACTGCTTAATATGTCTATTTACACTATGTTTTATATATAAACAAACTAGTCATTGACAACAGATGTTTGACATAAGAGTACATAATCTAGTACATAAACTACAAAAGATTGCTTAATCTATTATATGAACAAACTAGTACTTAAATCAAGAGAATGTCATAATTTAACCAACCAAAATAAAAAGTTTCCTAATCATCATCCATTTCAAAGTCTGAACCAACTTTTGTTGCTATTTTAACCGCCCCGTGTCTGTATAGATCAATTGTGATCTTTTGTCGATACATGGCCATGTCGTCTTGTCGGATTTCCGATAGATCATACCCGTGAGTCAAAAACTCGATGGCTTTTATAACAAACATTCCACAATCACCACTGTTTTTAAAAAATAAATTTGAAATTAGACATCTTGAATGTTCAATAATATGATATTATTCTATAATAGCAAGACGTACCCATTATTCTGTTGAGGCATGTTCGTGTAAGTTCCGACTTTGAACTTCGACGAACTTGTGTCTTCAATCCCCAGCCCATCAAACGCACCAACAGAACAAAGAACTAACGGCAGAAATTCAGCAATTTTTTGTACGTGGGCCGTTACCATTTTTCGGTGATGCTTGTTCCCGGACAACGAGTCGTAGATCATGATAGAACGTTCCCGAATCGTCACAGCCAGAAGAAGCCAATGTGACCTATCTGTGAAGCATACGGGAAGGTAAACTACCTCGACGTCCACCCAGGGAGAAGAATGCTTCAAGGACTTGTTGGTGGCTGTAATGTAGTCATGGATTCGGGACTGGTTTGTCCAATCAAACCTATCTTTATCTTCACAGTTGAGCCATGCTTCGTACCCTTTGATGCAGTAGCTATGAAAGAAACTGCTCATTATTGTGAACGATTCTTTCAACTCACATGTCATTCTCTTCTTCCTCAGGTAGTACGACACAACATCTACATGCTGCAAAAACAATGAAAAGGTGAGGGATATTAATATAATATAAGATCAATTGTAAAAAAAAACATACAACAATAGAAATCAACAATAGATGTCAATTGTTGACATTTAGATGTCAACAATTGACATCCATTGTTGACATCTAGATGTCAACAATTGACGTCTATTGTTGACATCTAGATGTCAACAATACACGTCAATTGTTGACATATAGATGTCAACAATGCACGTCAACTGTAGATGTCAACAATAGATGTCAATTGTTGACATTTAGATGTCAACAATGCACGTCAACTGTAGATGTCAACAATAGATGTCAATTGTTGACATTTAGATATCAACAATACACGTCCATTTTTTACAATACACGTCAGTTGTTGGCATCTAGATGTCAACAATTGACGTCCATTGTTGACATTGATGTCAGCTGTTGACATCTAGATGTCAACAATTGACGTCTATTGTTGACATTGATGTCAACAGACATCAAGCTTATTACATGAAAAGTAGGTAGATAGTAGTAGTTATACCTGATCGCACAACCATTCTTCTTCGGTCCAAAGGGTGTAAAAGAAAGTCTTTGACCTGACTTCTACCTCTGTGAAATCCCATCTCCATGGTAAATGATCTTCCCTTTTTCACATACCATAAGCCTTCATCGTCCTTCTTCTTCCTCAAGCCGATCTTAAGCCAAGTCTCCATTACGAGTACATCCACAAGAGACGTTGAATCGAACTGACCAGTGAGAGGGTTCTTCATCGGGCGATCGATGTTTTTTGTGAACTTCAAGTACGGCCTTGGGATAGGAGTCGGAGTGTATTTCTCCGGAGATCTCGTGATTCGGACAGGTCTTCTCGGTGAATCGTCTATGTTTATCGGAACGATCTTCCATGATTCTCGATTCTCCTTGTCCGTTGAAGCGTTGATCTCCTCATCCATATCCCCCAAGGTTTTGCCCTCAGGAACTGAGCCAATATAAATCAGTTGGTTGTCGTTGTACATCTCTCTCTCTCTCAAACTGCTCGCAATCCAGTCGTAGAAGGTGCGATCTGGCTTGTGATTCAGTTAGATTTTGGGACTGACTGTCTTCGATCTCGATCGGTCCTGAATTAACAAGAAATAGGAATATGGATCAGTTAACAACAAATCGGTCTTGAATTGCATTTATTGACATAATGTACGTACCATCTATTTCTTTTTCTTTCTCGTTTTCTTTTTCTTTTTCTTCTTCTTCTTTTTCTTCTCCTTCTTTTTCTTCTTCTTCTTTTTCTCCTTCTTTTTTTTCTTCTTCTTCTTCTTCTTCTTCTTCTTCTTCTTCTTCTTCTTCTTCTTCTTCTTCTTCTTCTTCTTCTTCTTCTTTTTCTCCTTCTTTTTCTTCTTCTTCTTCTTCTTCTTCTTCTTCTTCTTCTTCTTCTTCTTCTTCTTCTTCTTCTTCTTCTTCTTCTTCTTCTTGCCCTTCTTCTTCTTCTTTTCCTCCTCCTTCTTTTTCTTCTTCTTCTTCTTGTTCTTGGTCTTCTTCCTCCTCGTTGTCCTCTGGTTGATTATCTTTAGAATTCTTGTTGGACAGCTCCAACAATTGATCCTTCACACTCTTGGTGAATTCATGGAAACGTTGTCTCATCCTCATCCGGAATAAGCTCCATTCACCCTTCATGTGGTTGACTGTGTCTTTCACATTTTTCAACCGAGCCTGTGTTAAAAAGATGTTAGAAATGTTATTCATACTTGAAGGAAATCAACAAATAGTGCTATAGATAACAACCGAGCCAGTGTTCAATTGACATACCTCAGAATCTTGGTTCGGCCCTGAATGAGCTGTTGTCGACGGATGGGATGTTTGTACCTTCGGCAATGGCTTGGTCTTCGTGTTCTTCCTCACGATGTACTCCTCATCGCTCAGGGGTTTGAATTCCAAATCCTCGGATTGGAAATCGATGTGTTGGAATTTGTTGTCAACAACATGTGTCACCGATTTCCACCGGCGCATCAGTGGAGATGCCGTCTCTGAAACTTTCTCGCAATACGAGAGAGATGTGAGCACGGGCATTGTTTCAAACGCCCATATCTGTAATGGATACAGAAATGAAGGGAAGTTGATCTTTCCCTTAGAGGCTGACTTCAAGGAGACGTTCTTTATGTACTTCCTGGCACATTCCAAGAAGAACTTCCATACCACGTTACCCCACGAAAGGGAGTTAAATTGGTCTAGGTCTTCCACCAACCTCACGTACGTCCAGTCTAGGATGTTGGTATGCGGTGCGGCAGCGAGAAGTACGTTGATGAGAAAATGGAGAAGCAAGAGCTTCACCCGCTTTGTCGGATTTTGCTAACCCTTGCTCTCTTTGAGCTGGGAGGTTAGGACGCCACGAGTCTTGTATGTCCCGTTGTTGAAGACGCTCGTGAACAATCCGTCTACAACAACTTCGGTATAGTTGACAGCTTCGTAGTTGTCGACTATACGAAGACCTGTGATCTCCGCGAAATGGTGGATGGTAAAAGCCCGAGGTTCACCCCCGAGCTCAATGACGAGCGCATCCTCACTCGCGTGCCCTTCATACTGACCGACTCTCATCAACAAGTGGTTGATTATCTTGGACGACCTGTTGATCTTTGGAAGCTTCAGAAACTGGCCGAAGCAAGACTCTTGAAAAAGAGCCGTCTCCTCCGCTGTCATGTCAGCGGCTTCTTCAAATTTATCTAGTGAACCATAAAAACTAAAATTATGGTCCACTATTTCCCCTTCGGGGAAAAACCTCTCCCATCCCTGAAAACCATTACAAAAAAGAAGGAAAGAATGAGAAAAACAAAATCAACAATTGATGTCAACTATTGATGGCAATTGTTGACATCTATACGACAACAATTGATACCAGTTGTTGACATATAGATATCAACAATCGCCATCAACTGTTGACATCAAAGTCAACAAACATTGATGTCAACAACTGATACCAGTTGTTGACATCTAGATATCAACAATTGCCATAAACTGTTGACATCAAAGTCAACAAACATTGATGTCAACTGTTGATGGCAATTGTTGACATCTATACGTCAACAACTGATACCAGTTGTTGACATCTAGATATCAACAATTGCCATCAACTGTTGACATCAAAGTCAACAAACATTGATGTCAACTATTGATGGCAATTGTTGACATCTATATTCATACCATTTGTTGACGTATAGATGTCAACAATTGCCATCAACAGTTGACATCAATGTCAACAATTAGTTCAACAACAACAATATTCAATCAAACCATAACAAAACCGAGATAGCTCAATGCAAACCGAGATAACCCAAAACTAGTTAACCAAAACTAAACTGAAATTAAATCAAGTTTATCCCAAAATCAATCAAGGTTCCATCAATCAACAACAAATCAACCGAAAACCCCCAAACTAACCTGAATATTGGCGGACTTGGGGGATTGCTCTTCTTCCTCGGCGTCAGACGTGACATGCATGGGCTTCCCCTTCCCACGCCGAGGTTTCATCGCCGAACTCTTCACCGGTTTGGGTGAAGCTGTTGTTTTTCTTTTCCGGGACGGTTTGGGTGAAGACGGCAACTCCTCCGGCGCTTTCGTCTTTGTCCGGGGACTCCGTCTAACAACTTCATTTTGTTTTTTTCCGTGTTGTTTGCGTGATTGAAAGTCGTTATCGTCGTCCATTTCCGGGACGGTTTAGGGTTAGGATTTGGGGGTTGGGTGAGTAAGGGAAATCGCGACAGACGGAGAACGCGAGAATGAGAGAGAGCGCGAGGATGAGAAAGAGGAAGAGAGAACGCGACAGAGGAGAAGTGGGGATGACGACGGGAAATGAGGAGAAGTGGACGGTTTTAGGAAGAGAAGAGGGGAGTGACCGTTGAGGAGAGAGAGAATTTTGAGGAGAAAACGAGGGAGAGATATGAGCGGGAATGAGTGAAAATGAGGAGTGAGATGGGATATGAGGGAGAGTTGGTGTGGTTGTAAGAAAAATTTAAGTGGATGGTAAAAGGGTAGTTGCACATTTGAGTTAGTGGCATTTTTGTCCAAATTATGGTTTTGGTGAGAAATTGGAAAAAGTTATGGATTTAGTAGTAGATGTGGCAATTCCCCTATATATATATATATATATATATATATATATGAGAAATTGCCCCATTTGCCACCAATTTTATAATTTTTTCACACTTTCCACCAAAAAACTAATTTTTCCCAAAATGCCACCGAGATGTCAACATTGTTGACATCTATGTCAACAATGTTGACATCTCATAGTGAAGCGCAAAAATAGATGTCAACATTGTTGACATAGATGGTGGCATTTTGGGAAAAAAATAGTCTTTTGGTGGAAAGTAGAAAAATATTATAAAATTTGTGACAAATGGGGCAATTTCTCTATATATATAACCTCCTGTAAATGTGTAATTCTCTATGTTTGGTAAAGTTGGAAAAATATCCCAAACAGGATATTTATATATGTAATTATAAATATTTTATCACAAAAAATAGTACGCAGTAAGATCTCGTCATCTTTCTCAAAAGAAAGAATTGGATCACAAACTTCTAATTTTTTTTTCTAAACTTGACCCGCTGATGTGAACTCGTCGGAGTTCAATTTGAGCGGACCGTCTATCGGAAGGTTGGGATATAGACGAAGCTTTCGTGCTCGAAACATTCGAATTAGGATGGATCGAATGATACCACGATGGGTTGCGGAATTCCCGTCGATAAATCGGACGAATGCCACAAGAATTTTGAGCACAAATTCTTGATAAGTTCTAGACTAAGAGAATCCTCACTAAACACACAAACACACTTTTTTCTTATATCTTCCAAGATGCTCATACTAGAGCTTACACACACATATATGTTGTCGCATGAAAATGAACAACGATTAAATACCTCGGGCGGTTCGATCCAAGGCCGGACCAAGTGATCGCGCCCGGGCCAAAAATGGGAGCTCGTAGACCGAGCTGCACCCTCCAAACCCTGAGGTGTGTTTTGGGGGGTGTGACCGTGCCAAAGGTTGGCTGCCTACGTACCCTTTAGTCGGGATCAGGTCAAAACGTAGTTCAATTTGTGTATTGGGGGCTATCTTGGGCTCAGTGGCTTTGGGAATCCAAGGCTTTAGAGTAGGACCCGGCTCGTAGCTTCTAGTGAAGGCTTTAGAGGGGTCGCGTGCTCGTAGCTCGGAGTTCTAGCTCAAGGGCCAAGAAGCGGGAGAGCGGTGTGTACCACAGAAGCTCGGGTCACAGAAGAGGAGCGCACTCCCTCTCGTGGAGGGGGGTCCTTGTGTTTCTGAGCCGAGGGAGGAGGAGTGCGTGCTCTTGGAAATATCACAAGAGGGCGAGAGAGAATTCTCGAGAGAAGAGAAGTATTGTTGGCGTTGACCAGGATGTAGGTTCTCTCAAAAAACCGGGGTCCTTTTTCCTTCCCCAAGGGGGGGTATTTATAGTTGTGGATAGAGGCCTTGGGTCAGCCCCTTGAGACCCACCGGGTGGCCGGGAGCGGGGCGCGTGAGGCCTCACGCCCAATAAGGCTCAGGGCGCGCGGGACATGTCGCCTGGATAGGCGCGGGGCGTGCCGGGCGTGGGGCGCGCGAGGCCTGTCGCCTGGATGGGCGCGGGGTGTGCCGGGCGCGGGATTTGGCTAGGCGCGGCGTGCCCGGCAGCGGGCGTGCCTGGCCGAGGCGGCACGAGTGCTCGACCGAGGTGGCCGAGCTGGCAAAGACGCTCGGCCGAGGTGGCCAAGCTGGTAAAAACGCTCGGCCGAGGTGGCCGAGCTGGTAAAAACACTCGGTCGAGGTGGCAAGGACGCTCGGCCGAGGTGGCCGAGCTGGCAAAGACGCTCGGCCGAGATGGCCGAGCTGGTAAAAACACTCGGCCGAGGTGGGCGAGGTGGCAAGGACGCTCGGCCGAGGTGGCCGAGGTGGTAAAGACACTCGGCCGAGGTGGCCGAAGTGGCAAGGATGCTCGGCCGAGGTGGCCGAGGTGGCAAAGACACTCGGCCGAGGTGTGTGCAGGCCGGGAGGCCGGGGCGCAGGGTGTGCGTGAGCCCGGCGTGCTAGGGCGCGCTGAGGCCTGTTGGGCCGGGGGCGCAGGTGCGCGCGCGCCGGCCGTGCCGGGCCGTGGGTACGTAAGAGCGCTCGGGCTTGGTGGGCCGGGGCCCGTTGGGCTTCTGGCCGGCAAAGCCCGGCCGGCCTTGTATCGTTTTTGAATTTCCGGTGTCCCGAAAACGACCGGTAACATTAGCCCCCCAAGTTTACGGCTTACGGGACGTAAGTCGTGAACTTTAGAAAAGAAAAGGGCGTTGAGGTGATTTCACCTTTGATCACGCGTGACCGTACGCACACATATCTTTTTCTCTCCTCTTTTTCTTTTTTTGACGGTCGGACCCTTGGGGGCCGGACCGGGCCAGCCGGGCAGCAAGACCCGCGCGCGGCCTAGTGCTGGGGGACTGACGTGCGCGCGCAGGGGGGGGGGGTGGAAGGAGCAGGGCTTGCTCCTTCCTCTCCTATAAATAGGAGGGCCCCCGCCCTTTCTGTTCACACTGGCAGCCTGTGGGTAATCAGAAAATTCCTTTGAGTTTGAAATTTCCCTGGGCAGCCGACTTTTTTCCTTTTTTAATGGGGAGCGAGCTTGTCTCCCATGTTGATGATCCCAAGGTTGATCCTTCCTGCCCTCTCCCGAATTGTGGAGGGGCGGCCAAGGGTCCCTTCGAGGAACTCGACATGATCCCCATCTTTGTCGAGGAAGACTCTAGCGCGGCCGATAAATGGCTCGCGGAGTTGGAGACTGACGCCGCGGCGGTAGCCGAGCTGGAGGGGCCCGGGAGCGGCCTACCGACAAGGCGCGGCCCCGAAGGGGAGGACGAAGGGTCCAAGGACCCGCGTTCGTCATGGCTGGTGATCAACCTGGTCTCCCGCGAGGCGTCCTTTGACGCCCCCCTGCTCAAGCAGCGGGGTGAAGCGGTGGTGAGTGCCGAACTCCCCCGGGCGTCTAACTTGGACACCCCGGGTGTCGAGCTCGCGATAGTGCCGTCCGAATCTTTTTTGGACGAGATTTATTCCGACGATCCCCAAGGGTCGGGCTCAGAGGGCCCTGAAGAGAACTTGGTGTTGGAATCGATCTAGGGTTTGAGAAAAAGTTTAACGCTTCGTTAAGCGGCGGAATTTTAAAAATTTTCTTTTTAAGTAAAACTAGTTTTTACTAACCTAGACAAGAGCATATGCATGTAAATAAAAACTAATATGAGCTATTAAAGTTACTAACCTTTCTTGAAGCTTGAACCTTGTAGAAGCTTTTGGAAAGTTGCAACGCTCGTCTCCCCTCGCAGCACGTCTCTCTTTCTTTCCTCGGCACCTCGAGCAACCACGAAAGTTTCTATCACTAAATCACTCGAAAAGAAGGAATTAGTGAGTGGGCACTTTTAAACACTACGACTTGAGAACGAGTCTCGAAGTCGCAGAGCTAAAGACTAGGTCGAGTGAGGACCTAGGTGCCAAGACAAGAGAAAACCGAAAATAAACTAGAGAGAGAGAGAAGAGGACTTCGGCCAAGTTCTAGAGAGAGAGTCTCTCAAATCTCTTAAACTTGGATGAATGAATTGTGAGGAATGGGGCTCCTATTTATAGGAGAGGTTTTACCTTCAATAAGGTAGTTTCCTCTTCTATAGAATATCACATATTCATGAGCAAAAATCCTTTATTTCCCATTCTATCTTGGGCGCCCAAGGCTGCCTCCTAGAGGCTTGGATTTGTTTCCTTTTTTGTTCCTTGGCTTGCCCTTTTCTCACTTGGCCGAAATTCCCCATGCATGTGTGGGAAATTTGTTTCCTCTTTTTCTTTTGGCAAGTATCTAAATACATTTATGCACAAAATAAACTCTCCTATTTCTCTATAGGGTAGGCGCCCATGATCTTCTAGAAAAGGCTTCTAGAATTTTCTTCACTTGTTCATGACAACATAAGAAAAGGCCCATTTAGAATTTTCAATAAAATTCTTATGAAATGAAATTAATTCACAAGGCCCAATGATCAAGTCATGGCCGAGTGAAACATGTCACAAAATGACCTTGTCAAAAAAATTTATTGACATTCATTTCATCCTTTGTCTCAAAAGACAAAAATACCCTTTTAACTATTTTCGTTCTTGTTTTGGCTTAGCTTCCAGTTTAACTATTCCTATCGATGTGATTCGTGACAGTGACCTCATGGACCCAAATGAACAAAGCTTTAGCTAAACACTTGGACTCAAAAGTTCACAAACCTTTTCCAAGTTTAGCTTAATGCCAACTGACTCCACTAAAGAGCTGACACTGAAAATCTCTCGGTTCAAATGAATTTATTTTCTACTCAAGAATTCGACCTAATTATGATGAGCGGATCCACTGAATATTATCTATGTTTACCCTTCATGAATGTCATCAGCTAGTCGGGATTTACTAAATTACCATTTTACCCTTCTAGCTGTTATTTCCTCAACTCCTTTGTCGCTTGTGAATAAGTTAGAAACAATGTATTGACGAGGAGCTAACAAGTCACATTGTTTCATCCAAAAGAGTCAGGACTCAATTTGGACACTGGCCAGTTCATTTATTCACACTCCAAGGAACAAAGCATGAGGTGACATACATTGCATTTCAGCAATCTTGTACATGAATTCCATATCTATGAGAACTTCACAAAGTTACTCATGACAGACTCACAACTTAGTACTTCACCAATAGGCCTTGTTCGGAATCACATAGTGAGTCCGAACTTTGACTTTCTCAAATGAGAATACTAAGGTGTGAAATGGCATGTCTCATTTCAGGATTAAGGTAAGCATGATGCAATTCATACATAGTGACTTCGAGACATAAGAGGTTAAATGGTTTGTTCTTATCTTGTCTCTAGAAGTGCACTGGTCAATTCAGTACCTTCGGAAGATACCTAGAAGAACTATAGAGTTCCTAACTCTCAATGCCTCATAACCAGACATCATAGATTCTTCTAACAATCATACTGAGGTCAATAGTCCTTTGACCCTAAGATTGCGAATATATCGTTTTAAGCAAACTACGAAGAGTTTGTTCATGCAAATCTACATTTGTCTCTTCGTAAGTTGTTAAGTTTGTTTATGGACTAAAAGACTATGGTTTTATCATAAAGCTTCAGACAAGGAAGATTGAATGAACGTTTCAACTTTATTAATGAATAGATAGGCAATTACAAGCAAGAGTCTTCGTAAGACTATATGACATCAAATGTACATAAATAGACACTACTACTCTTCTTGTGGGCACCATTGACAACAAACTCCCACTTGACTCAAAGAAGATGTGAGTAGTCCTACATGCCTAATCCCTCTCGAAGTTGGTCGAAGACCAGGTTCGCTAGGGCCTTGGTGAATAGATCTTCCAGAGATCTACTTCACCTCCACGTCTCCGCGTTGCGCGATCTCTCGAATCAAATGGTATTTCCTCTCAATATGTTTAGAGTGCTTATGGCTTCTAGGTTCCTTTGAGTTAGCGACAGCCCCACTATTATCACAATAAAGGGTCATGGGCTCGTCGACGTTTGGAACAACTTCCAAATACTTAAGGAATTTTCTAAGCCATACAGCCTCTTTGGATGCTTCAAAAGCAGCCACATATTCTGCTTCCATTGTGGAGTCAGCAATGCAAGATTGCTTAATTCTCCTCCACACAACAGCTCCACCATTAAGGATGAACACAGATCCCGAAGTGGATTTCCTGGAATCCTTATCCGCTTGAAAATCGGAGTCGGTATATCCCGTCATAGTCAGGTCAGTACCTGAGTATGTAAGCATCAAGTTCCTAGTTCTTCGAAGACACTTAAGAACATGCTTAACAGCAATCCAGTGCTCGGGTCCAGGGTTGGATTGGAAACGGTTAACTACGCCAACGGCGAAACACATATCAGGTCTAGTGCAAAGCATAGCATACATGAGGCTTCCTACGGCAGAGGCGTAAGGAATTTTCCTCATGTCTTCAATCTCTTGTGCAGTCTTGGGAGACTGGTCCTTAGAGAGTGAAACTCCATGCCTAAAGGGTGTTTGACCCCTCTTGCAGTCTTGCATCGAGAAGCGATCCATCACCTTATCAATATAAGATGCTTGAGAGAGCGACAGGGTCCGGTTTTTCCTATCTCGAAAGATTTGGATTCCCAGAATGTACGCGGCTTCTCCTAGATCCTTCATATCGAATTGCTTTGCTAGCCAGACCTTAACCTCAGATAACTTACCCACGTCATTACCAATGAGTAGTATATCATCGACATATAGTACCAGAAACACAACTTTGCCTTCGTGTATTAACTTGTAAACACAAGGCTCATCTATTGACTGTTCAAAGCCGAAGCTCTTTACAGTTTCATCGAATCTAATATTCCATGACCTAGATGCTTGCTTTAGTCCATAAATGGATTTAAGCAACTCACAAACCTTGGTCTCTTGACCTTTATCCACGAAACCGTCTGGTTGAGCCATGTAAATGCGCTCGTCAAGATTGCCATTCAGAAAAGCTGTCTTGACATCCATTTGCCAGATCTCATAGTCGAGAGCTGCAGCTATGGATAGGAGTATGCGGATGGATTTAAGCATCGCGACTGGCGAGAAGGTTTCTTCATAGTCAATCCCTTCTTGTTGGGTATAACCCTTCGCCACAAGTCGTGCTTTGAACGTCTCAACGTTCCCATCAGGACCCCTTTTCTTCTTGTATATCCACTTACACCCTACGGGTTTAATCCCTTCAGGAAGGTCTACAAGTTTCCAGACTTTGTTGACATACATCGAGTGCATTTCAACTTTCATGGCGTCAAGCCAAAGGTTTGATTCAGAACAAGCCATCGCTTGGCTATAGGAAACAGGGTCATCCATGTCGGAGACGGCTACAAGAGAGTCTCCATAAGACATGTACCTGTCAGGCTTTTGAGTAGCCCTCCCACTACGTCTAAGTACTACTTGACGAGATTCTGATGAGTTAGGTTGTGTTTCAGTTGGGGTAAGAACAGTTCTTACAGATGAGGTAGAAGCTTCCTCACCCAACTTTTCTTCAAGCACAATTTCGCTTCTAGGTTTCGCATCCTTCATAAAGTCCTCCTCGAGGATACGAGCATTCGTGCTAACGAAAGTCTTATCGTCCTCGGGACTATAGAAAGTAAAACCTTTGGTTTCCTTCGGATATCCTACAAACAGGCACAATTCTGACCTACTAGCCAACTTGCTAGTCTTTTGCCTTAGCACGTGTGCAGGGCAACCCCAAATTCGGATGCGGCCAAGATTCACTTTACGGCCAGTCCATCGTTCATAAGGAGTACCAGGAACCGTTTTGGACGGAACTTGGTTCAGAATGTAGGCGGCTGTTTCGAGGGCATATCCCCAAAAGGAAAGCGGGAGTGATGAGTAACTCATCATCGATCTAACCATCTCCATAAGAGTTCGGTTTCTTCTCTCTGACACTCCGTTTTGTTGAGGTGTGCCAGGCGCGGTAAGCTGAGAAGCGATACCTTCTTCTTTAAGAAAGTCATCGAACTCTCCAGACATATACTCACCACCTCGATCAGATCGAAGGGTTTTGATCACTTTGCCAGTTTGCTTTTCCACTAAAGCCCTAAAGACCTTAAATACGTTAAAGGTCTCGGATTTGTGTTTAAGCAAATAGACAAACCCATATCTTGAGTAATCATCAGTGAAGGTAACGAAGTATTCGTATCCTCCACGTGCCTGTTGGTTGAGCGGACCACATACATCAGAATGTATTAGTTCCAGCAACTCAGTGGCTCTTCGACCCTTATCGGAGAAAGGTCGCTTAGTCATTTTTCCTTCTATGCAGGATTCACAAGTAGGTAGTGAACCTATTGCAGAGGCTTGGAGTGGACCATCCCTCACAAGTCTCTTAATCCTATCTAGACTGATATGACCAAGTCTTAAGTGCCAGAGGTATGTTGATTTAGTTAGATCGGAGGATTCAGAAAGTTTGATCCTCTTTGGCTCCCTAATTAGATCGTTATCTATTTCGGTGTCTAAAAGAGAAGGTTGAGTGGGATAGATGTAAAAAAGACCATTCTTCATACATGCATCAGTGACGAAAGAATTAGAAAAAGAAATACGAATTCCATTCTTTATAAACTTTAAATAATAATCTTGCTCGAAAAGTTGAGCAACAGATACTAGGTTTTTCCCAAAGGAAGGAACATAATAAACATTATTCAAATTTAAAGTTCGATCTTCAAAAGATAGCGTCACGGATCCCACAGCCTTCGCAGACACCAGGCTCCCATCACCCCATTTGAAACAGAACTCGCCTTCCTCTAAGATTTTGGTTTTCTTGAAACCATTCAAGGAACAGCAAATATGGTTAGTAGCAGCGGAGTCAAGAATCCACGTTGATACATTATCAGCTACTAAGCATGCTTCGGTAACTAGTACAATACTATGTTCCTTTGCTTTGAGATAGGCGGGACAGTTCTTTTTATCGGCCTTGTAAGGTCTCTTCACAGTTTCAGAGGCGGAGGCTTTTTGCTCAGTAGCATGTGCCTCTCCTTGATTCCTCTTTCTCTTAGTGAAACCTACAGCAGTGTGAAGTTCCTCCATAAGCTTGGTAGTAGTGTACTCTAGTTTGTTTATGGAGTAGTTCATCTTGGAGGTATCAAGAGACGCGGGGAGAGTTTCTAAGATCATATCTATGAGATTCTTCCCATCAGTCTCAGATCCTAGGATTTCCATTTTATTTAGAAAACTAATGATCAGTATCATAAAGTCTCTAACAGGAGTCCTAGCCTTCATATGACAGTTCATAAACTGTCGGACTGCTTTTTGCCTTGCTTGACGCCTCTGCCCTCCAAAACTCTCAAGGAGATTGTAGAGCATGTCGGCGGCAGTCTCGATGTCACGATGTTGCTTTTTCAGCATATTGTTCATAGATGCTAAGATATAGCACCTCACAATCTCATCGGATCGAAGCCAGGCCGCTAAGGCGTCATTGTCCTCTTGAGTTGAATCATCATTCGTCAGAGGAGGACACGGGGTGGTGAGTACCCATTTGTGCTTGTTAACGGTAGGTATTATGTCGAGGTTACGTTTCGAGTCTATGTAGTTTTCGTTTTCGAGTTTGTTCGAGGAAAGAATGAAAGAGAGAGAGTTGGGAGACATATTGCCTATAAAAGTTGAAACAAGTTTATGATTAGTCTTTGGTTTAGGATTTAAGTTTGTTTAAGACTTTTGTAAAATCCAAAGGTGTTATGAACGAAATGACACTTTACTCCTTCGAGGGAAGGCCGCAACGAGTCTCCTTTCATAAGTAAATGACTCATCATTAATGCATAGCCAAGATGTCAATACATCAATTTTGACTAGCCACCTTGTAAATTGGTTTGATCACTCACATCCTTTCGCAGGGCCTCGAGGGAGGATTACTAGGGATTGAGTCTAAGTGTGTAACCAACCACTTAGTCCAAAAGATTGACTTTGAAAAACAATCCGCCGAGGGGAGGTCTTGTCATCATCGTCTCACTCTCGAACGTAGCTCATTGAGCAATGATCAGAGCAAAGCGCCCTTGAGTACTCTCATTTAAGAGAGGGCCACGAGGGTGACTCTTAGTCCGGCGACACTTGCACTTTTCATTAGTGTTGGGGATCGTGGGTTACAAACAACAAGTATAACCCTCCCACTTAGTTTTTGGAGATGGTTCATCGACTCTTTTAAGTTCGGAAACAAATTTCCTAGTTAGAGAGCGACAGAGCGGACAACTAGAAGAGAATCCTAGATCGACATGTTCAGAGCAGTATTAGTGCATAAAGGCACAAGGGACATACTCGATCTTTTCCTATTTTCTATTTCGGGAAAGTGCGTGAGGGAAGTGTGAACTTCAACTCACTCGAACACTTGAAAGTTTGAGATTACACATCCTTTTATTTTTCGGCTTTGTCTACAAAGAGACCTCCCACTCAAAATTTCAAGAGCATATAGATTTTGAACATATGTGATATAGATATAGTTTTGAAAACATTTTGAAAACTTATTTGATTTGGATGACAAAATATTTTCAAGTTTGAAAGTGAAAACGGTTTTTCAAAATTCAAACTAGTTTTGTAAAAAAAAACAATTTCAATTAATCTTTCAAAAATCAAAACTTTTAATCTTACACATCATGTTTATAATCATATGAAAAACATTTTTGCTCAAGAAAATTTTCTCATTAGAGTTCTATAACTCATGGTAGTGGGGTTTGAAAATCCGGATTTCTAAAAAACTGGAGTTTCAGACAGCCGCGCACCTCGGAGTAAAATCGCCATATCTGGCGGCTCCGATGTCCTTTTCAGCCGAAACCGGTGGCATTGGACAGAGGACAGACAGAGCTTTAATTTGATTCAAGAATCATTAAATTTCGATTTCTGAGCAGAGAGTTATGCCGCTTTTAATGCGGGTTTACATTCCAGCTCGAAGAAAAAGAAATAAATTAAAGCTTTGTCCTTTTAGGTGCGAAAAAGAATCGAGTGTAACGGAACGTTTTATGAAGTTGTTTAAAGCTTTTATTTGTGTTTTATTAGCAGGGTAATAACATAAAAAATAAAAGAAATAACAACATGCATAAACGATTCAAGTAAATAAACGAAACTAGCAAGAAAATAAAACTAGTCACAAAATTTACTCGAAAATTCTCAAACCTTTAAAACACGTTTTTCAATATAAAAAAATTAAAAACTTTTAGAACTGATTCTAATGTGTTTTAACATCATCCCAAACTCATAGAAAAACAACATGGTTTTTAATTTAAAGGCATGAGCAATAAATTAAAAAAAATCTAAGATTACAATTCTAACTTGTCACAAAATTAGTAAACTTTCGAAAACGATTTTCAAGCTCATAATTTAAAAACATGCACATGCATTCCTTTGACCATAGCTCTGATACCATTTGTTGGAATCGATCTAGGGTTTGAGAAAAAGTTTAACGCTTCGTTAAGCGGCGGAATTTTAAAAATTTTCTTTTTAAGTAAAACTAGTTTTTACTAACCTAGACAAGAGCATATGCATGTAAATAAAAACTAATATGAGCTATTAAAGTTACTAACCTTTCTTGAAGCTTGAACCTTGTAGAAGCTTTTGGAAAGTTGCAACGCTCGTCTCCCCTCGCAGCACGTCTCTCTTTCTTTCCTCGGCACCTCGAGCAACCACGAAAGTTTCTATCACTAAATCACTCGAAAAGAAGGAATTAGTGAGTGGGCACTTTTAAACACTACGACTTGAGAACGAGTCTCGAAGTCGCAGAGCTAAAGACTAGGTCGAGTGAGGACCTAGGTGCCAAGACAAGAGAAAACCGAAAATAAACTAGAGAGAGAGAGAAGAGGACTTCGGCCAAGTTCTAGAGAGAGAGTCTCTCAAATCTCTTAAACTTGGATGAATGAATTGTGAGGAATGGGGCTCCTATTTATAGGAGAGGTTTTACCTTCAATAAGGTAGTTTCCTCTTCTATAGAATATCACATATTCATGAGCAAAAATCCTTTATTTCCCATTCTATCTTGGGCGCCCAAGGCTGCCTCCTAGAGGCTTGGATTTGTTTCCTTTTTTGTTCCTTGGCTTGCCCTTTTCTCACTTGGCCGAAATTCCCCATGCATGTGTGGGAAATTTGTTTCCTCTTTTTCTTTTGGCAAGTATCTAAATACATTTATGCACAAAATAAACTCTCCTATTTCTCTATAGGGTAGGCGCCCATGATCTTCTAGAAAAGGCTTCTAGAATTTTCTTCACTTGTTCATGACAACATAAGAAAAGGCCCATTTAGAATTTTCAATAAAATTCTTATGAAATGAAATTAATTCACAAGGCCCAATGATCAAGTCATGGCCGAGTGAAACATGTCACAAAATGACCTTGTCAAAAAAATTTATTGACATTCATTTCATCCTTTGTCTCAAAAGACAAAAATACCCTTTTAACTATTTTCGTTCTTGTTTTGGCTTAGCTTCCAGTTTAACTATTCCTATCGATGTGATTCGTGACAGTGACCTCATGGACCCAAATGAACAAAGCTTTAGCTAAACACTTGGACTCAAAAGTTCACAAACCTTTTCCAAGTTTAGCTTAATGCCAACTGACTCCACTAAAGAGCTGACACTGAAAATCTCTCGGTTCAAATGAATTTATTTTCTACTCAAGAATTCGACCTAATTATGATGAGCGGATCCACTGAATATTATCTATGTTTACCCTTCATGAATGTCATCAGCTAGTCGGGATTTACTAAATTACCATTTTACCCTTCTAGCTGTTATTTCCTCAACTCCTTTGTCGCTTGTGAATAAGTTAGAAACAATGTATTGACGAGGAGCTAACAAGTCACATTGTTTCATCCAAAAGAGTCAGGACTCAATTTGGACACTGGCCAGTTCATTTATTCACACTCCAAGGAACAAAGCATGAGGTGACATACATTGCATTTCAGCAATCTTGTACATGAATTCCATATCTATGAGAACTTCACAAAGTTACTCATGACAGACTCACAACTTAGTACTTCACCAATAGGCCTTGTTCGGAATCACATAGTGAGTCCGAACTTTGACTTTCTCAAATGAGAATACTAAGGTGTGAAATGGCATGTCTCATTTTAGGATTAAGGTAAGCATGATGCAATTCATACATAGTGACTTCGAGACATAAGAGGTTAAATGGTTTGTTCTTATCTTGTCTCTAGAAGTGCACTGGTCAATTCAGTACCTTCGGAAGATACCTAGAAGAACTATAGAGTTCCTAACTCTCAATGCCTCATAACCAGACATCATAGATTCTTCTAACAATCATACTGAGGTCAATAGTCCTTTGACCCTAAGATTGCGAATATATCGTTTTAAGCAAACTACGAAGAGTTTGTTCATGCAAATCTACATTTGTCTCTTCGTAAGTTGTTAAGTTTGTTTATGGACTAAAAGACTATGGTTTTATCATAAAGCTTCAGACAAGGAAGATTGAATGAACGTTTCAACTTTATTAATGAATAGATAGGCAATTACAAGCAAGAGTCTTCGTAAGACTATATGACATCAAATGTACATAAATAGACACTACTACTCTTCTTGTGGGCACCATTGACAACACTTGGAGGCTCCTCCCGCGATGGGGGAGGAGAAACGCAACGAGAAGGCGTTGGCGACGGCCTGGCCGGCCTTCGAGTCGGCGGAGGCTTCGGGCTACACTTATGCCCGGTCACTGGAGAGGACTCGTATGTACGGAGTAGGCGACTCCGTCGCCCCCATCGGCTTAGACTGCAGGGGAATCTATGCTGCGAGCACGCTCACTTCCCGAGTCTTCAGCACGCTTCGGGAGACGTATAGCATTCCTCCCTTGGTGGGATTGCTTAGACCTGCCCCCGAGGACAGGCCCTCTCGTCCAAGGGACGGGTACGCGGCCGTGGCGGTCGAGAGTCTCGCCTTTGGATTGCGCCTCCCGTTTCCGACGATCGTTCAGCAGATTCTGACCCGACTAGGGGTCCATGCGTGCCAGATGAGCCCGGCGTTCTTCCACCTGTTGGCTACATGCTTCATGGAGTGGCACTGCCAGACGCAGTGTGCCATGACCGTGGACGACTTCCGCAATCTGGTTGCCGTCTTCCCGGCGCCGGGGCATCCGGGATTTCATATGGCCCGTGCTCGGGGCAACGTGAGGCTGGTCGAATATTGTGACCCGCCTAGCCGCCGGGCGTGGGTATGGGTCACCTCGGACGCTTTTGGCGAGGCGCCTCTTCGCTTCGGCCGTCTGGCCGATTTTCCAGCGGACGAGGGGGCAGCGGAGCTCCCCTTTGTGAGAGAAATATCGCGGATGTCGGAAGCCCGCAAGGCTGTCGAGCGGTTCCGTTCCCCCGAGCTGATGGCGCTCACCGAGTGGTTCCCGCCCTTTGCTCCGGGCACCGAGGAGGCGCTCCGGGCAAGCAGGCCCCCGAGTCCCGTGGCTCAACCAGTCGCTCCTGCTTCTCAAGGTAGCTTTACGGTTTTGTAAAACTTTTTGTCTTGACAGGAACCTGACCTTCGCTGCTTTGTTTTGTGTAGCTGCAAAGAGGCGAGCTAGGAGGCTGGCCTTCGCTTCTCGGGAACCTTAGTCAATGGCGGAGATTCGCTCTAGGGTCGCTGACCGCAAGGCGAAGGGAGAGCGCGTCGAGACCGCCGGTCTAGTCGAACCGGAGTCTCGGGCTTCTTTGAAGAGGGCTTCGACATCGGCACCTCCCGACGAACGCTCCGAACCCAAGAGGGCAAACTCGGCGGTGGAGCTGGAGGCGGTAGAGGCTTGAGGGGATTGTTTCCGCCACCTCGAGGGATCCCCACTATCCTGGTGGAAGGGCGTGGTGTCGAAGGGCGACATCGCTTTCTTCCAGGCGGGGGTCACCGACGCTCACAGGGTCAGTACTTCTGTTTGTTTCGTTATAAGCGTAGGTTTTAGTTTTAACCCTTGCTTCTTTGTCGTCGCAGGCGTATGCGAGGGCCGTGCGAAGCGACAGGATTTTGCATGACTTCATCCGGCGCTTAGGGGCATCTCAGGAGGAGCTCGCCCGGACGAAGGCTAGGTTGGCTCAGGTCGAGCGAGGTTTGCACCCGGGGGCGAAGACCGAGACGCTTCGAGACCAGCTTCGTGAGGCCAGGGTGGAACTCCAGATCGCACAAGGCCAGGGCGACGGAGCCCAACTGTCAGTGGCCAAGATGGCGGGCGAGCTCACCGAAGAACGGCGAGCTTGCGAGGTGGCGACCCGATCAGCGGAGATTTTTTGCACTGAGGTTACCGACCTTCGGAGGCAACTGGACGCTCGATCCGATGCCTTGGAGACGTCGCACGGCCAGCTTACCTCGAGCGAAGCGGTGCGTGTTAGGGCGGAGCGCGAGCGCGACTCTCTGGCGGAGGAAAACGCTCGACTCTCGTCCCAGCTTGCTGAAGCGGAGCGAAGAGCGTCCGACTTGCAGGATAACTACGACATAGGGACCGAGGAAGCCCGTCGTGCCGGAGCGGTGGAATGTCGAGACGCGACCGCGACCGAGAACGAGGCCCGGGGGGTCACTTTTGACTTCTTCGACACCTTGTTCCCCCTGCTGGACGAGGGTGCTCCTTGAGCCGAGTGGCTTTCTTTTTCAGCGCGTATGTTTAGCGCTTTGCTTTCTTTTCCTTTTTCTAGGATTTTATTTATTTTTCACGCACTTTTTGTTCAGCACGTGTTTATCAGAGCCGTGGCTCTTTTTATTTATGAGATATTTTTGTTGCTTTCATGCTGAATGCCTATCTCATTTTTCGAGTAATTTTCACTAGTGTATGCCTTCTTTGTGGGCTAATCGCAGCCCGAAGGGCTTGTATCCTTGCCAATAGTTTTGGCAGGTTCTGCATCCTTAGCTGGGATTCGTCCTCCGCCCATTTCGTCGTTACGACTCGTCGTCGTTTAAATGTTCGGTGGGGGTGTTCGTGCCCAGCTAGGCGATTGGCCGACCCGTGTTTGAATGGTGGTATCGGCCTGTCGGGTTAGGCCGACGATTCAGCGTGCCTAATGTGGCCGTGGCCCAGTGACTTCACTTCGCGCCTTCCGACGATCGAAGAGGTCGTACCGGGTAGTTCCCGGGGGCTCTGCGTCCGTGCCTTCGGCGACTGGACGTGCATGTCGCGCCGGGTTGGGCCGGCGTCTTTTGGAGCCCGTGCTTTTAAGCGACGAGCTCGCCGGGTTAGGCCGGCATCTTCGAGCTCGCGCTGTTTGAGCGACCGAGCTCGCCGGGTTAGGCCGGCGTCTTTTTAGTGTTCGCGCCCTTGAGCGTCGGAACGTAGGTGCGCCGGGTTAGGCCGGCGTCTTTTTAGTGTTCGCGTCCTTGAGCGTCGGAACGTAGGTGCGCCGGGTTAGGCCGGTGTCTTTTTAGTGTTCGCGCCCTTGAGCGTCGGAACGTAGGTGCGCCGGGTTAGGCCGGCATCTTTTTAGGCCCGCTCACCCTGGAGTGAGCGAACGCAGATGCGTCGGGTTAGGCCGACGTCTTTTGGGCCCGCTCACCCTGGAGTGAGCGAACGCGGGTGCGTCGGGTTAGGCCGACGTCTTTTGGGCCCGCTCACCCTGGAGTGAGCGAACGCGGGTGCGTCGGGTTAGGCCGACGTCTTTTGGGCCCGCTCACCCTGGAGTGAGCGAACGCGGGTGCGTCGGGTTAGGCCGACGTCTTTTGGTACCGCTCACCCTGGGGTGGGCGAACGCGGTTATGTCGGGTTAGGCCGACGTCTTTTACTCAAACTATATGCGCCGGGTTAGGCCGGCGTCTTTTGGTGTTCGTGCCCTGAGACTAGCGAACCTTTGTTTGGCTCAAATTTGGCCTTTTTCGGGTTTGAGGCAGCGCTTTTACGCGACTTACATGCATCTCGGAAGACGTCTTTCACCTGCGCCTTTACGCGTCTTACGGCACACCGGGAAGGCCGACGTTTTACTCGAACCCGTATTGCACGAAGGGTCGTTGGGGTCCGAGCTTCCTAAGTCTGTATCCCCGTGGGGGACTTAGGCCTTTTGCGTCGTGTTAGGCCGACGTCTTTTGGGCCCGCTCACCCTGGAGTGAGCGAACGCGGGTGCGTCGGGTTAGGCCGACATCTTTTCTCAAACCCGTAAGCCTGATGGGCCGTCGGGGCCCGAGCTTCTTAAGCCTTTGTATCCCATGAGTGGGGGGCTTAAGGTTTTTTTTTTGTATGCCGTAATTTCTTGAGTGTACGCCTCAGGACCCATAGCCCCCCAAGTTTTTAGTTTACAGGTCGTGCCATGATGACTAAAAACTGTGATAAAGTGGGTGAAAAGACCGCAAACTTTATTTTTTATTACGTTTTGCTAACAGAGAACATCCTTGAACAGTGGCGCGTAGGCCTTATTGAATAAGGGAAATCAGAGCAATAAATGGGGAGACTTGGTCACTGGTGGTACTGCCTCAAGTGCTCGGCGTTCCACGGGTGCCGGATTGGAGTTCTGTCCGTGTGTTCGATGTAGTAGGTTCCGTCGTGTATAACTTGTCGAACTCTATATGGTCCTTCCCAATTTGGGCCCAAGACCCCGGCGCCTTGTACTTGGGTGTTTTGGAACACGCGCCTGAGTACAAGGCTGCCGACGGCGAAGATCCGCCTTTTGACTTTGGCGTTGTAGTATCTCTCAACCTTTCGCTTTTGTGCAGCGAGTCTGGTGAGGGCCTCGGATCTTTTCTCGTCGATTAGATCCAGTTCGAGGCGCATGGCCTCATCATTTTCTTTATCGTTGAAAGTGTCGACCCGGTAGGTGGGGACTTCTGTTTCCACGGGGACCACTGCTTCAATCCCGAAGGCTAGGGAGAAGGGGGTCTCTCCGGTGGCATTTCGAACGGTCGTTCGATAGGCCCATAGGATGAAAGGCAATTACTCAGCCCAGGCACCTTTTTTAACTTCGAGCTTTTTCTTGAGGTTGCTTTTAATTGTCTTGTTGACGGCTTCCACTTGGCCATTAGCCTGTGGATGTCGCGGGGATGAGAATGTATTGCTTATCCCTAACTGGGCGCAGATATCTCTAACCCTCGCGTTGTCGAACTGCGCGCCGTTATCGGTCACGATCGACGCGGGGATGCCGTGGCGGCATATTATGGACTTCCAGATGAAGTTTGTAGTGTTGGCTTCGGTGATCTTGGCCAGAGGCTCGGCTTCGACCTACTTAGTGAAGTAGTCGATAGCGACGATGGCGTATTCGTACTGCCTCGGGGCTTTGGGAAGCTTGCCGATAATGTCTACGCCCCATTTTGCAAAGGGGCGTGGAACAACGATGCTACTCAGGGGAGATGGCGGTTGACGTGGAACGTTGAAGAAACGTTGACACTTGTCGCACTTTCTTGCCCAGTCGTAGGCGTCTTTTTTCATCGTCGGCCAGAAATAGCCTTGTCGAAGCGCTTTGAGCGCGAGGGACCTCCCAGCGGCGTGGTTCCCGCAGAGGCCTTCGTGGATCTCGCGGAGGACCTTAGTCGACTCGACGCTGTTGAGACATCGGAGCAGCGGGGTTGAATACCCGCGCTTGTATAAGGCTTCGCCTCTCAACACGTATTTGGATGCGAGGGCTTTCAGCCTTTCGGCTTCTTTGCGGTCTTCGGGAAGTACCCATCTTCGTAAGAAGTCCGTAAGCGGAGTCATCCAAGTTGGATGAACGGCGCTCTCAATCGTTCCAACCTCGTCACGTGAGACGGATGGTCGCGAGAGAGTGTCGATTGGGATAGTTCCCAACCCGTCTTCGGTGATACCGGATCCGAGGCGAGCTAAGGCGTCAGCCTCGGAGTTCTCTTCTCGTGGGATTTGGATGATCTCGAACCAGGAGAAGGCATCTAGCTTGGCATTTGTCTTTGCCAAGTAGGCGATCATGTTAGGCTCTTTGGCAACGTAGTCGCCTTTAACCTGATTTACGATCAGCTGCGAGTCACAGTGTATTCGTAAATTCTGTACGTTGAGCTTTTGAGCGAGCTCTAGCCCTACTATGAGGGCTTCGTACTCGGCCTCATTATTGGAGGCCTGGAATCCGTAATGGAGGGCGTAGCGTAACTTTTCCCGGTCGGGATTTGTTAGAATCACGCCGGCGCCTGCTCCTTGGGCATTAGATGCTCCGTCTACGTGTAATTCCCAGATGGGACCCGTAGGGTCGACCTTTCTCTTTCGAGCCGACAAGTCGTCGGTCGAGTCGTCTTCTGCTCTTCCCATGTCGGGAGTGTAGGAGAATTCTGCTACGAAATTAGCTAAGGCTTGAGCCTTTATTGCTGGTCTCGGGTGAAACTCAATCCCGTACTCGCTCCATTCTTGGGACCAGATCGCCATGCGAGTCGATGTTCCTTTTTGAAGAGCTTTACCGATTGGGTGTCCTGTTCGGACAACGATTGGGTGAGCCTGGAAGTAGGGGCGTAGCTTTTTGGCGGCTACGAGGAGAGCGAGAGAGAGCTTCTCTGTCTCTGTGTACCGCGTTTCGGCGTCGAGTAGGGCTTTGCTCACATAGAAGATGGGCCATTGAGCCCTATCTTCTTCACGGATTAGCACATCGCTTACAGCCCGTTCAGAGACGGCGAGGTAGACGTAGAGCGTCTCGCCTTCTTTTGGCTTGGAGAGGAACGGCGGTGTCCCGAAGTAGGCCTTCATTTCTTGAAAGGCCTTCTCGCACTCGTCCGTCCATTCAAAGCCGTCCGTCTTCTTTATTGCCTTGAAGAACGGTTGACACTTGTCGGTTGCTTTGGCCACAAAACGCGAGAGGGCGGCAATCCGACCGGTCAGACTTTGGACTTCCTTGACACGTCGCGGAGACTTCATGTCAAGGAGTGCCTTGATTTTCTCGGGGTTCGCTTCGATACCTCGACGGCTAACTATGTAGCCTAGGAACTTCCCAGACTCGACCCCGAACACGCATTTGTTGGGGTTGAGCTTCATTTTATACCGGCGGAGGATTAAGAACATCTCCCTCAGGTTGTCTACGTGATTGGTGGCCAGTAGGCTTTTAACGAGCATGTCGTCCACGTATACTTCCATGGTCTTGCCGATTAGGTCGGCGAAGATCCGGTTTACCAATCGTTGGTAAGTAGCTCCTGCATTCTTAAGGCCGAAAGGCATGACCTTGTAGTAGTAGAGGCCGCGATCAGTGACAAAGGTTGTCTTGATCTGATCGGGCTCGTGCATTCGTATTTGGTTATAGCCCAAGTAGGCGTCCATGAAACTTAGGAGTTCATGTCCTGCCGTGGCGTCGACCAGTTGTTCGATGCGTGGGAGTGGAAAGCAATCTTTCGGGCAGGCTTTGTTAAGATCTTTGTAATCTATGCAAATGCGCCACTTCCCGTTAGGCTTTTTGACCATGACCACATTGGCCACCCACTTTGGGTACTTGGCTTCTCGGATGAAACCAGTGGAGAGAAGTTTTTCGACTTCCTCGTTTATCGCTAGGTATCGTTCGGGGTTGAACGCACGTCTAGCTTGTACCTTTTCAGCGATAGTTTTATCGTCGTTCAATCGGTGCACAATCACATCGGGGTCTATGCCGGGCATGTCTGCATGTGTCCACGCAAAGACATCCTTAAACTCCCGAAGGAAGGACGCGAGTTGAGTTTTGATGGCGAGAGGGAGTTGTGCACCGATCTTCACCACCTGGTCAGGTTTAGCTTCGTCGAGAACGATCGAAGTGAGATCATCGGGGGTGTCAACTTTCAACCTCTCGACATCGTCACGGGGGTCTAATTCCCCGAGTTGCCGTGCGTCTTTCTGATCACACGGGTAGTCGTCTTCCAATTGGTAGATCGTGTTAACCCTTTTTTTAGCGGGCTTGCCGTCCACGCCTTGGACGTAGCATATCCTCGCTTGGGTTTGATCACCGGCCATGACGCCAATTCCCTCTTCGGTGGGGAATTTCACTAGCAGGTGATAAATGGACGTGATAGCCCTTAGTCTGTTCAACGTGGGTCGCCCAATGATAACATTGTAGGGCGACTCCCGGTCGACCACAAGAAAGGGGACCATGTGAACGACCTCGATGTCTCCGGTAGTTCCGAAGGTGACTGGTAAATCAATGACTCCTTCAGTCATGACCTTTTCTCCCGTGAACCCAAACAGAGGGGTTTGAGTCGGGACAGGGCGGAGCCCCCCGAGCTTCATGCGCTCGAGGGTGGTCTTAAAGATTATATCGGCTGCGCTGCCGTTATCAATAAGAACTCTTTTTACCAAATTGTTGGCCACCTGGGCCTTGAGGACTATAGCGTCATTGTGCGGGTGCACAACTTGCTTGGCCTCTTCATTGGTGAATTGTATCATCTCGTGAGGTACGGACGGAGGTTCCTCGTAGGTGAGGTTAACCTGCCCGGCAAGGCCTTTTTGAGAGGCAGCTCTGAGGAGCTTTTTCCTTTGCCGGGCTGAGTCCCCGTCTTGCAAGCCACCTAGTATGGTGGTGACGACGTGGAGTTGCGCATCAGCCGTAGCTGTGACCGCTGTGCGGTCGGTGTTTGCATTGGTCCCTCCACCTTTCTCAGGTTGTGGCTCATTATCGGCGGGGGCTGCCGCTCCTACCAAGCGAAGGACGAACTCTTTGAGCTCTCCCTTCTGGATTAATGTCTCAATTTGTTTCCTAAGATGAAAGCATTGAGCGGTCGTGTGACCGTAATCCCGGTGGAACTCACAATAGCAGGACCGGTCGCGAGACGCGGGGTTGCCCCTTATTGGAGCCGGAGCGATGAACTTGTCACGCGTCACAGCGTAGATTCGCTCTACCGGGGCGTTCAAGGGAGTGAAACCCGAGTAGTCTCTAAAATTGCTCGCAAGACGCGGCTTTTGAGACGTAGGGGGCCGGCTATCGATAGCTTTACCTCCCTTGTTTATCCTCTTGCGGGGATTGCCAGGCTCGTTGCCGGACTCGTCCCGACGGCGGGAGCTTTGGTTGGTTCTCCTGCGGCCGTCGAGGTAATCTTCTACCCCCATAAAGGTTTTGGCTCGGTTCATTAACTCGGCCATTGTAGAAGGGACTCTGCCGACGACGGACTTTAAGAAGTCTCCGGTGCGCAAGCCCTCGATGATGGCTGTGATTGCGTCACTGTCGTCAAAGCGGTCAACCTTATTTGATTCTGAGGTGAATCGGGTGAGATACTGTCTCAAGGACTCGTTATTCTCTTGCCTGATCGACCATAAGTACATATTGGTCTTCTTTTGGACCATGGATGTAGTAAATCGTGCCAAGAACATGTCCTTCAGGTCTTTGAATGATTGGACGCTTCCTGGTCTTAAATTCTTAAACCACTCAAAACCGGGTCCGGTGAGGGTAAGACTAAAAGCTTGGCATAGAGCCCCAGGTGAGACGCCCTGCATCATCATCCAAGTTTCGTAATGTTGGATATGATACGTGGGATCAGTTTTCCCATTGTATGGAGGGAGATTCGGGAGTTTGAAGTTTCCCGTGCACACCTCAGCAAGGATTTGGGCGGTGAAGGGAGAGGAATGTTCTTCCACGAGCCCGTATGTATCACTGGCCAAGCCGCCTTCACGCAGGTCACGCACCTCATTACGAAGGTTGTGAATCATGGTGACGACGTCGAGGCCAGTGTTGGGGGTCACTCCTTGTTCAGGAGGAGTCACCTGTTATTGTCGGTCGTTTTCGGAAAACCCGAGACGCTAAGAATGCACGTCGCTCAAAGGGCCGATGGTCAGGCCGGAGGTCCTAAAGAGCGGCAAGTCTTCAAGCCCTCGCCCAAACTCTTGACTCCTTGAGTCGACCCTAGCCCCTCAAGTTGAGACTTGAGTCGGCTCCTCGAGTCGAGCTTTGCTCCTCGAGTCGAGCCTTGAGTTGTTCCTCGAGTCGAGCCTCGAATCGTTCTCGAGTCGCTCCTCGAGTCAAGCCACTAGTCACTCTCGTCGAGTCGAGACTTGCTCCTCGAGTCGAGTCACTCTCGTCAAATGGAGACCTTCATATTTCACGTGGGAAGAATGGTATTCGAAGACCCCTAGAGGCTCGCAAGGGTCCGGCAAGACGAGCCATTCAGCGCGCGCACAGCACGCTGCGCCAGCCAGCCGTGCAGCAAGCAGTGCGCCGCGCCAGCAAGGCCGCGCGTCGCGCCAGGCAGGCGCGCGCCGCGCCAAGACGCGCCCGCGCCGCGCGCTCCATGCGTCGCGCATCCTGTGCCGCGCGTTCTGCGCCGCGCCCCCTGCGCCGCGCGCCGCGCGCTCCATGCGCCTCCACTTGATGGCATGCGCGTTCCTAGTCCCACATGGACGAAAAATGGACCTTCTAAGGCCCCCAAACACCTATATAAACCCTCTCCCATTGAGGGGAAAGTCATCCCATTGAATCCTATTCAATTCAATAAATTCTCTTCATCTCATATCGACACGCTCGATTTCTTACTCTTCTCTGCTTCTCTGGATGCCATATTTGGCCTGAAGCAGACTCTCTTCTCTCTCCCCCGTTCTCAAAGGTTCCGAAGCATTCACGGGGACTTCCCGGACGTCGCTCCCTTTGACCGAACGTTCTCCGGTGCTCAAGCACGCCCCTAGGGTTCTCGACTAGAGTCCCCCTCGCGCGTCTAACACGCTAGACGCGTACGCGATCTCCGAAGTTCTGAGACGCTGCCGAGGACTCCTCGCGCCCCGTCTCCTTCGTCGAGCACGCTTCTCCATCAAGGCTCCGCGCCTCATACTGCGTCTCACACGCGTGAACTATGTTCTGACCTGATCCCACGCACGGGTACGTAGGCAGCCGACAACCAAGGCACGGTCACTCCTCCTCCTCACCCCCTACCTCTCCCGAGAGGCGGGTTGATTGGAGAAAACCCTAGCTCGAGACTATCGAGTTCACACTCTTGGCTCGGGTGCGATCACTTGGTCCGGCCTTGGATCGAACCGCCCGAGGTTTTAAATAGTTGTTCATTTTCGTGCGACAACATTTTGGCGCTAGAAGGAGGGGACTTCCCGACCTATTCAACCCGAAATCCCTTCTGTTCATCTTCTTCTCTTCTTCTGCGAACTCAACCTTCTCGAACTTGAGAAACGATGAGTAGCCAACCACCCGTACGTTCTGAGGGCGTGAACAACCCCGAAAACGTCGCTGGGACCAAGAAATACTTCTTGCGCTCCCGAGCGCATGGTGACGAAGAGTCGCTCCATGAAGAGAGCTCGACCCGTTCACCATCTCCATCTCCTGATAGCAGGGACGACCGCATCATGGAGTTAGAGGAGAGTATCCGCCGACTGAAGGCGAGGAACGCAAGGTACCACAGCCGACTGGCTGCAAAGCAACCTATGCGTGACACGATAATCCCCAACGGGGATCCTGAGAACCTCAACGAGGAAAGCCGCGACCGCGATCCTGATTACGAGGGTACTGGTGAGTTGGAGGATATCGAGACTTCTCTCACGAAGGACGGGGGACTCCCCGCCGTGTTTGAAGCCGGTCCGTCGAATCCCTTACCCCGAACAGGCGATGCGCCGGCAGCTTCTCAAGAGGGGAATTCCCGACGTTCAGCTCTCGACCGACTAGGTCCGAGGGAGAATGTTGCGGAAAGTCAGGGCGCGCGGAGAGCGCACCGTCGCAAGCAAAGCCTGCGCCTCCGTACGGCCAGCCCTGACCTTAGGGACCACCTCACTGCTCAACGCATTGGGCGTGGCAATGATCTGAGAGAGCGACTAAGCTCTAGACCCAATATCCCGCTGGCAGCCCCAACTAACGGGAACCGCCGCACAGGACAGGGGTCTAACGAGAGGCTGCAGGTGACTCCTCCCGATCAAGGGGTTACTCCAACGACCGGTCTCGATGTGGTAACTATGATCCACAACCTTCGAAATGAGGTACGAGATCTCCGAGAATACGAAATGGGTGGAAGTGCCTATGGGGTCGTTGAGGAGAATTCATCGCCTTTCACTACTCAGATACTGGCTGAGGTTTGTACGGGGAATTTCAAGCTCCCGAACCTCGCTCCCTATGATGGGAAAGCAGATCCTGCTTACCACACCAGCACTATGAAACCTGGATGACGATGCAGGGTGTTTCTCCTGGCGCCATGTGCCAAGCTTTTAGTTTGACCCTCGCCGGACCCGGCTTTGAGTGGTTCAAGAACTTAAAGCCAGGAAGCATCCACTCGTTCAAAGACCTGAAGGACATGTTCCTAGCACGGTTCGCTACATCTATGGTCCAAAAGAAGACCAAGATGTACCTGTGGTCAATCAGGCAAGAGAGTGGCGAGTCTCTTAGACGATACCTCGCCCGATTCACTGAAGAGTCAAACAAGGTCGACCGCTTTGACGACAGTGACGCAATTGCCGCTATCATAGAAGGCTTGCGCACAAGTGACTTCCTCAAGTCTGTCGTCGGCCGTGTCCCTTCCACCATGGCCGAGTTAATGACTCGAGCTAAGACTTTCATGGGAGTCAAAGATTACCTCGACAGCCGCAAGAGCACTAATCAAAGCTCTCGCCGTCGAGAAGAACCTAGCCGCGAGCAGAACGAACCTCGTAAAAGGCGAAACAAGGGGAACCAGGTTTCTAGCAACCAACCCCCTGTACCTCAGAAACCGCGACTTGCGGAAAACTTCAAAGGGTACTCGTCGTTCACACCGCTTAACACAGCGCCGGAAAGGATCTTGGCTCTGGCACGTGACAAGTTCACGCCCCCGGCTCCAATGAAGAAGGATCCCGCAACTCGCGATCGATCCAGGTATTGTGAGTTCCATCGGGAATACGGTCATTTGACCTTGGAATGCTACAACCTCAAAAGGCAAATCGAGGCTTTGATCCAACGGGGTGAGCTGAAAGAGTTTGTGTTACGCATGATTAGCGCTGCGGGCCCCACCACGAACAGACAACAGTCTGGTCAGGGAGGAGGAACAGCCGCTTCTGCCGACCGAACCACGGCTACTGCCAACGCCAACCCACAACTCCATGTGGTAACCACCATACTGGGAGGTCCACAAGATGGAGATTCAGCCCGACGACGGAAGAAATTCCTTAGGGCCGTGTCTCAAGAAGATGCCGCTATGCACGTCAACTTCACATATGAAGAACCTCCGTCCGTGCCTCACGAGACGATGTATTTCACCAATGAAGAGGCCAAGCGAGTTATGCATCCACACAATGACGCGATCGTGCTCAAGGCCCAAGTGGCCAATAACTTGGTGAAAAGGGTTTTCATCGATAACGGCAGCGCTGCCGACATAATTTTCAAGTCCACCCTAGAGCGCATGAAGCTCGGGGGGCTGCGCCCGACTCCGACCCAAACGCCATTGTTTGGGTTCACTGGGGAAAAAGTTATGACCGAGGGCATTATCGACCTGCCGGTCACCTTTGGGACCCCTGGAGGAATCGAGGCCGTTCACATGGTCCCATTCCTAGTGGTCGATCAGGAGTCGCCTTATAACGTAATCATCGGGCGACCCACGTTGAACCGGCTAAGGGCAATCACTTCCACGTATCACCTGCTGGTGAAGTTCCCCACCGAAGGGGGAATTGGCATTATGGCTGGAGACCAATCCCAAGCCAGAATATGCTACGTGCAAGGAGTTGATGGCAAATCCGCGGGAAAAGCGGTCAACACAATCTTCCAACTGGAAAACGATTACCCATGCAACCCAAGGGATGCAAGGAAGTTCGGAGAGCTTGACCCCCGTGATGAAATCGAAAGACTCAAGGTGGAAACCTCCGATGATCTTGTGCCAATCGTCCTGGACGAGTCTAAGCCTGATCAGGTTGTAAAGGTCGGCACCCGACTTCCACTCGCCATCAAAACTCAGCTTACTGCTTTCCTTAGGGAATTCAAGGATGTTTTTGCATGGACTCATGCGGACATGCCCGGGATCGATCCCGAGGCAATAGTGCACCGATTGAACGACGACCCAAAGGTCGCCGAAAAAGTGCAGGCTAGACGGACGTTCAACCCAGAACGATACCTGGCCATAAATGAAGAGGTCGAGAAACTCCTCACCGCAAACTTCATTCGAGAGGCTAAGTACCCCAAGTGGGTCGCCAACGTGGTAATGGTAAAAAAGCCCAACGGGAAGTGGCGAATTTGTATAGACTACAAGATCTTAACAAAGCCTGCCCTAAGGACTGCTTTCCACTCCCGCGCATCGAACAACTGGTGGACGCCACGGCCGGCCATGAACTTCTAAGCTTCATGGACGCCTATTCAGGCTACAACCAAATTCGAATGCACGAGTCCGATCAAATTAAGACGACCTTTGTCACCGATCGAGGTCTCTACTGTTACAAGGTCATGCCTTTCGGCCTTAAGAACGCGGGAGCAACGTACCAACGCTTGGTAAATCGGATCTTCGCCGATCAAATCGGCAAGACGATGGAAGTGTACGTGGACGACATGCTCGTTAAAAGCCTACTGGCAACCAATCACGTACGCGACCTAAGGGAGATGTTCACAATCCTCCGCCGATATAAAATGAAGCTCAACCCCAACAAATGCGTATTCGGGGTTGAATCCGGGAAGTTCCTCGGTTACATCGTCAGCCGACGAGGCATAGAGGCGAACCCGGAAAAAATCAAAGCACTCCTTGAAATGAAGTCGCCAAGACGAGTCAAAGAGGTACAAAGCCTGACCGGTCGGATTGCCGCTCTGACACGCTTCGTGTCTAAAGCCACCGACAAGTGTCAACCGTTCTTCAAAGCTCTGAAGAAGACGGACAGCTTTGAGTGGACGGACGAATGCGAAAGTGCCTTCCAAGAAATGAAGGCTTACTTTGGGTCCCCATCATTCCTCTCTAAACCGAGAGAGGGCGAGACGCTATACGTGTATCTCGCCGTCTCTGAAAGAGCTGTAAGTGCCGTCCTTGTCCGCGAAGAAAACAAGGTCCAATGGCCGATCTACTACGTGAGCAAAGCCTTACTCGACGCGGAAACGTGCTACACCGAGATTGAGAAACTTTCTCTGGCTCTCGTAACGGCAGCAAAGAAGCTACGACCGTACTTCCAAGCTCACCCGATCGCGGTGCGAACTGAGCATCCAATCGGTAAAGCTCTTCAAAAGGGAACGTCGACTCGCATGGCGATCTGGTCCCAAGAATTGAGCGAGTACGGGATTGAGTTCCACCCAAGAACGGCTTTAAAGGGGCAGGCCTTAGCCGACTTCGTGGCAGAATTCTCTTATACTCCCGATATGGGAAGAGCGGAAGCTGACTTGAACGATGATGAGCTAACTCAGAAAAGGAAGGTAGACCCAACGGGTCCCATCTGGGAGTTATACGTAGACGGAGCATCTAATGCTCGGGGGGCTGGCGCCGGAATAATTTTGATTAATCCCGACGGGGAAAAGCTGCGATACGCCCTTCACTACGGCTTCTAAGCCTCCAACAATGAAGCTGAATACGAAGCGCTCATTGTAGGGATAGAGCTGGCACAGAAACTCGGCTCCCATAACCTGCGAATACACTGCGACTCGCAGTTGATCGTAAACCAGGTAAAATGAGATTACACCGCCAAGGAACCTAACATGGTCGCGTACCTGGCTAAGACAAACTCCAAACTCGATGCCTTCTCTTGGTTCGAGGTTCACCAAATCCCAAGAGAACAAAATTCGGAGGCTGACGCGCTTGCTCGCCTCGGATCTGGCATCGATGAAGACGGATTGGGGACCGTACCCATTGAATTTCTCCCACGGCCATCCGTCTCCCGAGACGAAGTCGGGACCATAGAGGTGGCATCTCAGCCCACTTGGATGGACTCAATTGTCGAGTTTTTGCGAAGAGGGGAACTCCCCGAAGACCGCAAGAAAGCCGATAAACTGAGGGCCTTAGCATCCAAATACACGCTCCATGAGGGCTTACTCTATAAGCGCGGTTACTCGACGCCGTTGCTCCGGTGCCTCAATAGCGTTGAGTCGACCAAGGTCCTCCGCGAAATTCATGAGGGCATCTGCGGGAACCACGCCGCTGGAACTTCCCTTGCGCTCAAAGCGCTTAAGCAAGGCTATTTCTGGCCTACCATGAAGCGAGATGCTTGCGAATGGGCAAGGCGTTGCGATAAATGCTAGCGCTTCGCGGAAATTCCGCGACAGCCCCCGACCCCATTAAGCAGCATCGTTGTCCCACGTCCCTTTGCTAAGTGGGGCGTGGACATCATTGGTAAGCTCCCTAGAGCGCCAAGGCAATACGAGTACGCCATTATCGCCATCGACTACTTCACTAAGTGGGTAGAGGCCGAGCCGCTTGCCAGAATAACTGAAGCAAACACGACAAACTTCATCTGGAAAAGCATCATATGCAGGCACGGTATCCCCGCCTCGATTGTGACCGACAACGGGGCACAATTTGACAACGCGCGAGTAAGAGATATCTGCGATCAATTGAAGATCAGCAAGACCTTCTCCTCGCCGCGTCATCCTCAGGCCAACGGCCAAGTCGAGGCAGTCAACAAGACTATCAAAAGCAACCTGAAAAAGAAGCTCGAAGACAAGAATGGCGCCTAGGCCGAGGAATTGCCATTTGTCCTATGGGCATATAGGACAACCGCGCGAAACGCCACCGGCGAGACGCCATTCTCCCTTGCATATGGGGTCGAGGCCGTGGTTCCAATTGAAACCGTGATACCCACGTTCCGAATCGATACATTCGACGAAGCGGACAACGGCGATGCCATGCGCCTTGAGTTGGACCTGATCGATGAAAAGAGAGCGGAAGCATTCAGACGCCTCGCCGCACAGAAGCGCAAGGTCGAAAGATACTACAACTCCAAGATCAAAAGGCGAACCTTTGCCGTCGGAAGCCTCGTCCTCAGACGAGTGTTCCAGAACACACAAGTCCAAGGCGCCGGCGTCCTAGGCCCGAATTGGGAAGGCCCTTACAGAGTCCGCAAAGTCATTCACGACGGGACATACTACATCGAGCACACGGACGGAACTCCGATTCGCCACCCGTGGAACGCGGAGCACTTGAGGCAGTACTACCAGTAGCTAGCGTCCCCCGCATTTTTATCGCTTTTATTTCCCATTTTCAATAAGGCCTACGAGCCACTGTTTTAGGATTTTAATTTTCTCGCAAGTTTTTCGCAAAAGTAATAAAACTCGAGTTTTCCGTTTCAAATTCCGTTCTATGCAAGTTTTCCGGTTATCAACAATTAACTTATAACCCAAAAACTTGGGGGGGCTAGCTATGGTAAGGAAACTCTCAAAAGAGCACGCTCCACCAAAAAACCCGTAAGACGCCTACATGGCGCAACTTAAGACGCCTACATGGCGCACGTAAGACGCGTAAAGGCGCAACCCGTAAGACGCCTACATGGCGCAACTTAAGACGCCTACATGGCGCACGTAAGACGCGTAAAGGCGCAACCCGTAAGACGCCTACATGGCGTAACCTAAGACGCCTACATGGCGCACGTAAGACACGTAAAGGCGCAACCCGTAAGACGCCTACATGGCGCAACCTAAGACGCCTACATGGCGCACGTAAGACGCGTAAAGGCGCAACCCGCAAGACGCCTACATGGCGCAACCTAAGACGCCTACATGGCGCACGTAAGACGCGTAAAGGCGCAACCCGTAAGACGCCTACATGGCGCAACTTAAGACGCCTACATGGCGCACGTAAGACGCGTAAAGGCGCAACCCGTAAGACGCCTACATGGCGCAACCTAAGACACCTACATGGCGCACGTAAGACGCGTAAAGGCGCAACCCGTAAGACGCCTACATGGCGCAACCTAAGACGCCTACATGGCGCACGTAAGACGCGTAAAGGCGCGACCCGTAAGATGCCTACATGGCGCACTTAAGACGCCTACATGGCGCACGTAAGACGCGTAAAGGCGTAACCCGTAAGCAGTGGCGGAGCTAGGAATTGAATTCAGGGGGGACCAAAAAAAAAATTAAACAAAATTAAAGATACAAAATATATAATAAAAATATCCAATTCGATAAAATTATTACATATTTCCACGACGGGTTTTTAATTTATCAAAACGATCTATAATGACTTCATTATCAATACAATCAAAAATTTCTTTCTCAACATAAATAATTAAACTGTCGTTCAACCACTGATCTCCAATACGATTGCGTAACTTGGTCTTCACGAGATGCATTCCAGAAAACACTCTTTCAGCGCTAGCAGTCGCAACCGGCAAAATCAATGCCAATGTCAATAGTCGGTAGACTAAATGATACACCTTATCTCTTCCCATTTCAACCATTTTTTTTGCAAGATGACTAATCCCGTTCAAATATGAAAACTCTACACTTGAGCGCATATCAACAATATAGTTTTCAAGTTGATCATCAAGTTCCATGAGCTCAATTTTAGAAAAATCTTTTGGATAATAACCGGCAAGTTGAATAAGCTTTTGCTTCTCGAAAGCAACAAACAAATTATCGGGACATAAACACGCTACACCAAGAAGCAATGTAGTATTTACCTCGTTGAAACGACTGTTCAATTCTTGAAGTTGCATATCAATGACGGAGTAATACAACCCCGCGCGGTAGTGAAGTAAATTTGTAGTCACATAAGTCTTGCGCCGCGATCTTCCTCGAGGTATGTAGATATCACTCATGTCGGGTACTTGTATATTGTGGCTTTCACAAAAAGATGACACTTGGACATATTAAACATTTACCTTGTTAATGATAAACAAGAAATGAGAAGAGTTGAAATGAGAAACTAGAAGAAAAAAAAGTGTATGGTTGCTATTTGGAGTTTTTTTTAACATTGAAGATGAAAGAAGACTTGTTAATTAATATCTTTTTGGACTTTTCTCTTAAAAACGCTGCTGTTTGTATTAGAAAAAATAAAAGCAAATTTTCGTCCAGCCTGGATTCGAACCTGGGACGCTGCCATGTGCCAACTATTCCCTTAAGCCTTGACCATTTGAGCTGCAACAACTTTGTGACAATACTAGTGTAGCTATTATATTTATTAATATGTATTATTTAATTTTTTTTAATAATTATAATTAAGCCTATTAATTTTTTTTTTGTCCCGAGCCAGTGGGGACCCGTGCACCCGCTGGTCCCCATGTAGCTCCGCCCCTGCCCGTAAGACGCCTACATGGCGCAACCTAAGACGCCTACATGGCGCACGTAAGACGCATAAAGGCGCAACCCGTAAGACACCTACATGGCGCAACCTAAGACGCCTACATGGCGCACGTAAGACGCGTAAAGGCGTAACCCGTAAGACGCCTACATGGCGCAACCTAAGACGCCTACATGGCGCACGTAAGACGCGTAAAGGCGCAACCCATAAGACGCCTACATGGCGCAACCTAAGACGCCTACATGGCGCACGTAAGACGCGTAAAGGCGCAACCCGTAAGACGCCTACATGGCGCAACCTAAGACGCATACATGGCGCACTTAAGACGCCTACACGGCGCAACCTAAGACGCCTACATGGCGCACTTAAGACGCCTACATGGCACACTTAAAACGCCTACATGGCGCAACCTAAGATGCCTACATGGCGCACTTAAGACGCCTACATGGCACACTTAAGACGCCTACATGGCGCAACCCAAGACGCCTACATGGCGCGCTTAAAACGCCTACCTGGCGCGGCCTGAGACGTCCACTTGGCACAATCCGGCACGCGTAAGGCGCCTACGTAGCATGGCTGACTCGCAGTTGAAAATACTTAAGAACGCAAACCATCCAAGTGACTGGCGTGTTTGAAATGGTATCCTGCTGAGGTAAAAGGATGGGCAAAACCATTGACACAAACAATTGACCATCTAAGCATGCCATAAAAGATGAATGTGCGAAAACATTCATAAGAATAAATAAATAACTTCTCATAAAAGAAAGGGGCGACTGCCTCAAATCCTAGAGAGCATGCGCTAAGACAAGTGCGCTAAAGGGGAAAATCCTAGTAAGCAAGCGCTAAAACAAGTGCGCTGAATGGAAAAACCTAAAAAGCCTGCGCTAAACACTTGCGCGAGAAAAATAAAGAAAAGAAAAGTCACTCGGCGGGATCGCCGCCTACAAGATCGGCCCCGTCGAGTGATGGGAACAACGAGTCGAAGAAGTGGAAGGTGACCCCCCGAGAAACATTCTCGGTAGCTGTGGCGTCCCGACACTCCACCGCCACCGCATGTCTTGCCTCCTCGACTCCGACATCAAAGTCGTCTTGAAGGTCGGACGCAAGCTGTTCCGCCGCGGCCATCTCCTCGGTGACCCGAGCCACCTCCTCCGCCAAGGAGTCGCGCTTACGCTCCGCACAAACACGGGCAGCCTCGCTCGATGTAAGCTGGCCCTGAAGAATGCCAACTTCTTCTGTGCGCGATTCCAACTGACGTCGAAGGTCCCGCGCTTCGCTCTGGAAGACCTCCGTCGATCGAGTCGCCACTTCGAGGGCTTGACGTTCCGTCGTTAGCTCCTCAGCCATCTTCGCCACCGCCGCCTGAGCACGGTCGCACTTGCCGCGGGTAACTCCCAATTCCACGCGAGCCTCCTGAAGCTACTCGCGGAGACTCGCAAACTCCGCCTTTGAGTGAGAACCTCGCTCGGCGTGGGCCAGCTGAGACTTCGCTTGAGCAAGCTCTTCTTGGGCACGGCTCATCCGTCTGATAAGGTCGTGAATGATCTTCTCGCCCCGGGTCACTCAAGCAAGCACCTGAGAAGGCAAAAAGATAGTTTAGCGAAAGATAGGTGCATCACAAACGACGCAAGGGAAACTTACTCTCTGTGCATCGGAAACGCCGTGACGAAAGAACTCCACGTCGCTGCTGGCCACGACGCTCTTCCACATCTTCATCGAAGATTGAGCAAGGCCCAGGGAACATTCCCCCCTAACCTCCGCAGCCTCCACGTCGACCATCGAGTTTACACGCTTGGAGTCCGAAGACGTATCTGGTAAAGCCGAGGAGGAGGGTCGCTTCAAAGAAGCACGAGGACCGCTCTCGGTCCGATGATCGGTATCGGGTTTCTCCTGACCGTTCCACGTAGCAATCCGACAACGGACCGCCGCCAACGACTTCGGGTCCCGAGAAGCCTTCGCTAGGCGCGCTCGAGCCCTCGCCCTAGCCGAAGAGACTACAAAAGCAACAAAAGTCAAGAACCTAAGCTAAAAAACAAGAGCAGGAAATGTGAAACGTCGACATACCTTGAAGATCGCCACTCGAGAGAGATGATGCGGCACTGGGGACACTCTCGGTCCGCTGGCTAGGTGGAAATTGCGGGAACCACCCGGTGGAAGCCATCAGCTCAGGGGAACGAAATCGTTCGACGGCTTTCCGAGCCTCCGACATTCCCCGAATCTCCTTCACAAAGTCGAGGTCATTGGCCCCCGCGTTGGCAGAAAACTCGGCCAAGGGGCCGAACCGGAGCGGCGCGTCGCCAAAAGCGTCCGCCGAGACCCACACCCATGGTCGTCGGTTATGCTTCTCCGAATCGACGATCAGCTTAGTATTCCGGTGATCGCGGGCCACGAAGAGACTGGGTTGCCCGGGCGTAGGGAAGACCGCGATGAGATTGCGAAAGTCACTCACGGTCATTACCCGCTCAGTCTGGCAATGCCACTCCATGTGGCACATCGCCACGATGCGATAGAATGCCGGACTCATCTGACATGCGTGCACCCCCAGACGGGCGAGAAGCTGCTGAACGATGGGTTGAAACGGCAGCCGCAACCCGCAGTTGAGACTCGCAACTGAAACTGCGGCAAATCCACGACGAGGCCGGAAAGGGCGGTCGCCCTGTAAGGGACGGAGAAGCGCCACGGACGACGGAATGGCGAATGCCTCCCGGAAACCGACGAATGTTCGGTAGGTGAGCGAGCTCGAAGCATCGACCCCCGAACAATCGAAGTCCTCGGGGGCAGCAAAGCCCTCCTCGGGATACCACTCCGTCCTAGCAAGCGACCTCGCCGATACTAACGCCTCTGCGTCAGGGGTCTCGGGCTGAGAACCCCCTGGCTCCACGGAAGGGCCCCTGCCCTCCGACATAACCGCGACAGCCGCCGACGGTACCTCGGGACGCTCCGATGCGAGGCCTTCGGCCCCCAGACATGTCTCTGACTCACCTCCGGGATCGTCAGACTCGGGACCAAAGTCGTCCACGCAGTCTATCTCGTCGAGAACCGACTCTAGCGGAGTCACCGCATCCGTGTCCGTAACATCTCCCGGCACGCCTTGAGAGTCCAAGTCGGACTGCGGCACGTCGAGGCGGGCTTTGTCACGAACCCCCTCGCCGACTAAGTTGATCACGAGGCTAGGGGCAGGCCCCCCGGACGCAGGATGATCAGACTCCCCACCTGTATCGCGCCCAGTTGGCACGCACTCTTCGTGAGGCTGAGCAGCAGGCACAGTCGCGCCCAGCTCGCCTTCCTCCAGCCACTGCTCTACTCCGCTTGGATTTTCTTCCACGTGCAAAGGAATTTCCCCTAATCCCGCGAAGAGATCATCCTCTGTGTTGTCGGCCCGTCAACGACCGACAGGGGCAAAAGAGTCTAAACACGCCACGATAAGGGGGCCGTCGTAATGAATCCCGACCGGCCGGAGAAGGACCGCACAACAGCTCCCGGCCGGCCAAGTCCCGTCCGGCGGACTCCCGGCCGGCCAGCTCCCGGCCAGCAGCCTCCCGGCCGGCCAAGGTTTGCCTCTGCCACTGGCCGGCCAAAGGCTTGCCTCGACCAATGGCCGGCTCAAGGCTTGCCTCGGCCAATGGCCGGCCCAAGGCTTGCCTCGGCCAATGGCCGGCTCAAAGGCTTCCCTCGGCCATTGGCCGGCCAGCTCCCGTCCGGCGGACTCCCGGCCGGCCAAGTCCCGTCCGACGGACTCCCGGCCGGCCAAGTCCCGTCCGGTGGACTCCCGGCCGGCCAGTTCCCGTCCGGCCAGCCCCCGGCCGGCCAAGGTTTGCCTCGGCCATTGGCCGGCCCAAGGCTTGCCTCGGCCAATGGCCGGCTCAAGGCTTGCCTCGGCCATTGGCCGGCTCAAGGCTTGCCTCGGCCAATGGCCGGCCCAAGGCTTGCCTCGGCCAATGGCCGGCTCAAAGGCTTGCCCCGGCCATTGGCCGGCCAGCTCCCGTCCGGCCGACTCCCGGCCGGCCAAGTCCCATCCGGCGGACTCCCGGCCGGCCAGTTCCCGTCCTGCCAGCTCCCGGCCGGCAGCCTCCCGGCCGGCCAAGGTTTGCCTCGGCCATTGGCCGGCCCAAGGCTTGCCTCGGCCAATGGCCGGCTCAAGGCTTGCCTCGGCCATTGGCCGGCCCAAGGTTTGCCTCGGCCAATGGTCGTCTCAAAGGCTTGCCTCGGCCATTGGCCGGCCAGCTCCCGTCCGACCGACTCCCGGACGGCCAAGTCCCGTCCGGCGGATTCCCGGCCGGCCAGTTCCCGTTCGGCCAGCTCCCGGCCGGCGGCTTCCCGGCCGGCCAAGGTTTGCCTCGGCCATTGGCCGGCCCATGGCTTGCCTCGGCCAATGGCCGGCTCAAGGCTTGCCTCGGCCATTGGCCGGCTCAAGGCTTGCCTCGGCCAATGGCCGGCCCAAGGCTTGCCTCGGCCAATGGCCGGCTCAAAGGCTTGCCTAGGCCATTGGCCGGCCAGCTCCCGTCCGGCGGACTCCCGGCCGGCCAGTTCCCGTCCGGCCAGCTCCCGCCCGGCAGCCTCCCGGCCGGCCAAGGTTTGCCTCGGCCATTGGCCGGCCCAAGGCTTGCCTCGGCTAATGGTCGGCTCAAGGCTTGCCTCGGCCATTGGCCGGCCCAAGGTTTGCCTCGGCCAATGGCCGTCTCAAAGGCTTGCCTCGGCCATTGGCCGGCAAGCTCCCGTCCGGCCGACTCCCGGCCGGCCAAGTCCCGTCCGGCGGACTCCCGGCCGGCCAGTTCCCGTCCGGCCAGCTCCCGGCCGGCAGCCTCCCGGCCGGCCAAGGTTTGCCTCAGCCATTGGCCGGCCCAAAATCCTCCTCGGCCAAGGGGTGCCTCAATGACCCCTTGGTCGCCTATAATTAGAGAGGTCCGCCCTCTCCCAAAGGTAATCCATTTTTGAGTCTCGAAACGCTGCCGAACTCGTACTTCACTCGTTTCGCTCATCTTTGGCCTCTCACCACCCCTAAAACCTCTATACTCCACCTCAATCCCGCTAATGTTGAGCGTCGGAGAGGTAAACAGGGGCACCCCCCCTGTTTCCCCTTTGTAGTTCACAATCTCTTTCTTGCTTTTTAGGTATCGAGACGAGGTGAGTTTCACCCACAGCTAAGGGACGACTTGGGATACCAAGTCCGACACGCTCGAGCCGGAGTGAGACCACTTGGTCCGGCCTTGGGTCTAACCACTCTAGGCTCCTAAATAGTTGTCCGAAAAACAGCGACAACATTTTGGCGCTAGAAGGAGGGGACCTCGACGCTCTCCCTTCCATTCCTCTATCACTACACCTACGACTCTCGAGAGATGAGTCATGTGCCTGCCACCTCCGTGGGCGCCCGAGCGACTAGCTCGAGGCATGGCCTCCAAAGCTCTGCGCACGGACTCGAAGGGCAACCTCATGATAATGAGAACCAGCCCCGAGACCCGACGAATGACCCCGAGGCCGCAGTCCGAGAGGACACGGCTCGAAGGCTCGCCGAGCTCCTAGACCGCCCCGGCGTCACTGGCGCGCTCATCGCCGACCTCCTCGACTCCGACGACGTCGACAACGCCAACCACGAGACCAACCTTGACCACGCTGTTCACGAAAGTTGGCGCACGCGCACGCTTCCAAGGGGACACCCTCGGGCGACCGCGTCAACCCGCCAACTTTCTGATGAGCACGCGCACGCGCCCTCGAGGGGACACCCTCGAGCGACCACGTCAAGGCGTCAAAGCTCACGCAATACCCGAGGACGCTCAGTCTCGAGGTCCCGAAAGGGATGCTCCAAGCTCACCATCCGCGTCCAAAACCCTTGTGAAGGTGACAATGTCGATGGTCGCGGCCTCCGTCAAGGGCGTCGCCTGAATGACGCGCCCTTAACAAGGGTATTAGGGACGGCCTCCGGACACTTGAGAGACCGCCTCAGTTCTCAAAGAGAGGATCACGGGTTCGACTTGAGAGAAAAACTCAACGCCCGACGCGAGACCGCGATCGTCTTGGGGCAGCGACCACCCAACATTGATCGAGCACCCGACCAGGAGCGCGCAGCCGCAGTTGTGATACCGGCCGTTGGTCCCGAGTCACGAAGGAAAAGGCGCCGGAAGGGTCAAGTCCCTAATGACCACCCTTCTCCAGCCCCGAAGCGATCCTTCGTCCCGCTCAACACAACGCCCGACCGGATCCTGAGCTTACGCCGCGATGAGCTGGGAAGCGCCGCTCCACTCACAAAGGACCCCGCGAAGCGAGATCGAAGTAGGTTCTGCGAATACCACAAAGATCACGGGCACGTGACGATCGAATGCAACCAGCTTAAGAAGCGAATTGACTCCCTAATTCGAGGTGGGGACTTCAAGGAATTCGTCGCATCTGCTAGCAAGCCATGATTGTCGCGACTTCGACCTTTAAACTCACGCCCGAACCCGATCGGCTTCGTGATCACTTTTATTTCGAAAATGTAATTTCTTCTTTTTTCAAAGAAGGCCAAGTGCCATGACTACCTGTAACGACCCCCTTTATTGTAATAAAAAGTTATTCTACACATGACAACCTTTTTATATACCTCCAACACGAGAGTTTCTTGGCCTTCGTCTCACAAATGCAAGAAACTCGGGGGACTAACAGGGATCAACGCTCAAACGAAAACAACTCAACAACAACTCAAAAACAAAAATAATAATAAAGTCTCAAGGGGCCGATGGTTAGACCGGAGGTCCCAAAGAAAGACTCTTCACATATCTCCTCGAGATGAGTTCATTCCTCGAGTGGAGCTCCGAGTCCGCGAGTCGACCGATACTCCTCGCGCCGACTCTCCACGAACCTCCTCGTGCAGGCTCTACGTGAGTCCTCGAGTCGAGTTCGAGTCCACGAGTCGACGAGCTACTCCTCGTGCCGACTCCACATGTCTCCTCTAGATGAGTTCATTCCTCGAGTCGAGCTCCGAGTCCCCGAGTCGACCGATACTCCTCGCGCCGACTCTCCACGAAACTCCTCGTGCAGGCTCTACGTGAGTCCTCGAGTCGAGTTCGAGTCCACGAGTCGACGAGATACTCCTCGTGCCGACTCCACATGTCTCCTTGAGATGAGTTCATTCCTCGAGTCAAGCCCCGAGTCCGCGAGTCGACCGATACTCCTCGCGCCGACTCTTCACGTAGCTCCTCGTGCAGGCTCTACGTGAGTCCTCGAGTCGAGTTCGAGTCCACGAGTCGACTGATACTCCTCGTGCCGACTCTTCGCACATCTCCTCGAGACGAGCTCATTCCTCGAGTCGAGTTCGAGTCCACGAGTCGACTGATGCTCCTCGTTCTGACTCTTCGCACATCTCCTCGAGACGAGCTCATTCCTCGAGTCGAGTTCGAGTCCACGAGTCGACTGATACTCCTCGTGCCGACTCTTCCCACACGTCTCCTCGAGATGAGTTCATTCCTCGAGTCGAGCCCCGAGTCCGCGAGTCGACCGATACTCCTCGCGCCGACTCTTCACGTAGCTCCTCGTGCAGGCTCTACGTGAGTCCTCAAGTCGAGTTCGAGTCCACGAGTCGACTGATACTCCTCGTGCCGACTCTTCGCACATCTCCTCGAGACGAGCTCATTCCTCGAGTCGAGTTCGAGTCCACGAGTCGACTGATGCTCCTCGTTCTGACTCTTCGCACATCTCCTCGAGACGAGCTCATTCCTCGAGTCGAGTTTGAGTCCACGAGTCGACTGATACTCCTCGTGCCGACTCTTCCCACACGTCTCCTCGAGATGAGTTCATTCCTCGAGTCGAGCCCCGAGTCCGCGAGTCGACCGATACTCCTCGCGCCGACTCTTCACGTAGCTCCTCGTGCAGGCTCTACGTGAGTCCTCGAGTCGAGTTCGAGTCCACGAGTCGACTGATACTCCTCGTGCCGACTCTTCGCACATCTCCTCGAGACGAGCTCATTCCTCGAGTCGAGTTCGAGTCCACGAGTTGACTGATGCTCCTCGTTCCGACTCTTCGCACATCTCCTCGAGACGAGCTCATTCCTCGAGTCGAGTTCGAGTCCACGAGTCGACTGATACTCCTCGTGCCGACTCTTCACACATCTCCTCAAGACGAGCTCATTCCTCGAGTCGAGTTCGAGTCCACGAGTCGACTGATGCTCCTCGTTCCGACGCTTCGCACATCTCCTCGAGACGACCTCAGTCCTCGAGTCGAGTTCGAGTCCACGAGTCGACTGATACTCCTCGTGCCGACTCTTCCCACATGTCTCCTCGAGATGAGTTCATTCCTCGAGTCGAGCCCCGAGTCCGCGAGTCGACCGATACTCCTCGCGTCGACTCTTCACGTAGCTCCTCGTGCAGGCTCTACGTGAGTCCTCGAGTCGAGTTCGAGTCCACGAGTCGACTGATACTCCTCGTGCCGACTCTTCGCACATCTCCTCGAGACGAGCTCATTCCTCGAGTCGAGTTCGAGTCCACGAGTCGACTGATGCTCCTCGTTCCGACTCTTCGCACATCTCCTCGAGATGAGCTCATTCCTCGAGTCGAGTTCGAGTCCACGAGTCGACTGATACTCCTCGTGCCGACTCTTCGCACATCTCCTCGAGACGAGCTCATTCCTCGAGTCGAGTTCGAGTCCACGAGTCGACTGATGCTCCTCGTTCCGACTCTTCGCACATCTCCTCGAGACGAGCTCATTCCTCGAGTCAAGTTTGAGTCCACGAGTCGACTGATGCTCCTCGTTCCGACTCTTCGTACATCTCCTCGAGACGAGCTCATTCCTCGAGTCGAGTTCGAGTCCACGAGTCGACTGATGCTCCTCGTGCCGACTCTTCGCACATCTCCTCGAGACGAGCTCATTCCTCGAGTCGAGTTCGAGTCCACGAGTCGACTGATGCTCCTCGTGCCGACTCTTCACGTAACTCCTCGAGATAAATTATTCCTCGAGTCGAGTTCGAGTCCACGAGTCGACTAATACTCCTCGTGCCGACTCTTCACATATCTCCTCGAGATGAGTGCATTCTTCGAGACGAGTTCGAATCCACGAGTCGACTGATACTCCTCGTGCCAATTCTTCATGAAACTCCTCGTGCGAGCTCTACATGAGTCCTCGAGCCAAGTTCGAGTCCACGAGTCGACGAGCTACTCCTCGTCCCGACTCCACGTGTCTCCTCGAGATGAGTTCATTCCTCGAGTCGAGCTCCGAGTCCGCGAGTCGACCGATACCTCTCGCGCCGACTCTCCACGAAACTCCTCGTGCAGGCTCTACATGAGCCCTCGAGTTGTGTCTCGAGTCCACAAGTCAACTATATACTCCTCGTGCAGGCTCTACGTGAGTCCTCGAGTTGAGTCCCGAGTCCACGCTCGCCGCCCAGCTCGTGAGCCGATAGGCAATGAGTTACAAATGGGTTCAAGGCTTGCGTTCGCTGGGCGTATCTGGTCTAGCCAGCGTCCACGGGAAACCTCGCCACACAAATGTGGCATCACGCTCGCCGCCCAGCTCGTGAGCCGATAGGCAACGAGTTACAAATGAGTTCAAGGCTTGCGTCCGCTGGGCGTATCTGGTCTAGCCAGCGTCCACGGGAAACCTCGCCACACAAATGTGGCATCACGCTCGCCGCCCAGCTCGTGGGCCGATACGCAACGAGTTACAAATGGGTTCCAGGCTTGCGTCCGCTGGGCGTATCTGGTCTAGCCAGCGTCCACGGAAAACCTCACCACACAAATGTGGCATCGCGCTCGCCGCCCAGCTCGTGGGCCGATAGGCAACGAGTTACAAATGGGTTCAAGGCTTGCGTCCGCTAGGCGTATCTGGTCTAGCCAGCGTCCATGGGAAACCTGGTCACACGAATGTGGCATCGCGCTCGCCGCCCAGCTCGTGAGCCGAAAGGCAGCGATGGGTTCAAAGGCTTGCGTCCGCTGGGCGTATCTGGTCTAGCCAGCGTCCACGGGAAACCCAGCCATGCAAATGTGGTATCGCGCTCGCTGCCCAGCTCGTGAGCCGAAAGGCAAATGATGGGTTCAAAGGCTTGCGTCCATTGGGCGTATCTGGTCTAGCCAGCGTCTACGGGAAACCCGGCCACGCAAATGTGGCACCGCGCTCGCCGCCCAGCTCGTGAGCCGAAAGGCAGCGAGTCACAAATGGGTTTCAAAGGCTTACGTCCGCCGGACGTATCTGGTCTAGCCAGCGTCCACGGAAAACCCGGTCACCCAGACGTGACACCGGGGCCCCCCGAGGCCCGAGCCGCGCAAATCGATTATGCCTTCACTGGTAGGTCGAGATCATAAGACGTGCACTGACAAAAGCCGTCCCCTCCCAATGCGCCGAAGTAGCTCTACGATGTACTCAAAAACTCGAGAGTTGTCGTCTGAAGTCCACATGTCGACGTGATTCTTGAGTTTCCACTCGACCTACACTCGACCAGAAACTCGGGGGGCTAATGTTGTCGGCCCGTCAACGACCGACAGGGGCAAAAGAGTCTAAACACGCCACGATAAGGGGGTCGTCGTAATGAATCCCGACCGGCCGGAGAAAGACCGCACAACAGCTCCCGGCCGGCCAAGTCCCGTCCGGCGGACTCCCGGCCGGCCAGCTCCCGGCCAGCAGCCTCCCGGCCGGCCAAGGTTTGCCTCGGCCACTGGCCGGCCAAAGGCTTGCCTCGACCAATGGCCGGCTCAAGGCTTGCCTCGGCCAATGGCCGGCCCAAGGCTTGCCTCGGCCAATGGCCGGCTCAAAGGCTTCCCTCGGCCATTGGCCGGCCAGCTCCCGTCCGGCCGACTCCCGGCCGGCCAAGTCCCGTCTGGCGGACTCCCGGCCGGCCAGTTCCCGTCCGACCAGCTCCCGGCCGGCAGCCTCCCGGCCGGCCAAGGTTTGCCTCGGCCATTGGCCAGCCCAAGGCTTGCCTCGGCCAATGGCCGGCTCAAGGCTTGCCTCGGCCATTGGCCGACTCAAGGCTTGCCTCGGCCAATGGCCGGCCCAAGGCTTGCCTCGGCCAATGGCCGGCTCAAAGGCTTGCCCCGGCCATTGGCCGGCCAGCTCCCGTCCGGCCGACTCCCGGCCGGCCAAGTCCCGTCCGGCGGACTCCCGGCCGGCCAGTTCCCGTCCTGCCAGCTCCCGGCCGGCAGCCTCCTGGCCGGCCAAGGTTTGCCTCGGCCATTGGCCGGCCCAAGGCTTGCCTCGGCCAATGGCCGGCTCAAGGCTTACCTCGGCCATTGGCCGGCCCAAGGTTTGCCTCGGCCAATGGCCGTCTCAAAGGCTTGCCTCGGCCATTGGCCGGCCAGCTCCCGTCCGGCCGACTCCCGGACGGCCAAGTCCCGTCCGGCGGATTCCCGGCCGGCCAGTTCCCGTTCGGCCAGCTCCCGGCCGACGGCTTCCCGGCCGGCCAAGGTTTGCCTCAGCCATTGGCCGGTCCATGGCTTGCCTCGGCCAATGGCCGGCTCAAGGCTTGCCTCGGCCAATGGCTGGCTCAAGGCTTGCCTCGGCCATTGGCCGGCCAGCTCCCGTCCGGCGGACTCCCGGCCGGCCAAGTCCCGTCCGGCGGACTCCCGGCCGGCCAGTTCCCGTCCGGCCAGCTCCCGCCCGGCAGCCTCCCGGCCAGCCAAGGTTTGCCTCGGCCATTGGCCGGCCCAAGGCTTGCCTCGGCTAATGGCCGGCTCAAGGCTTGCCTCGGCCATTGGCCGGCCCAAGGTTTGCCTCGGCCAATGGCCGTCTCAAAGGCTTGCCTCGGCCATTGGCCGGCAAGCTCCCGTCTGGCCGACTCCCGGCCGGCCAAGTCCCGTCCGGCGGACTCCCGGCCGGCCAGTTCCCGTCCGGCCAGCTCCCGGACGGCTGCCTCCCGGCCGGCCAAGGTTTGCCTCAGCCATTGGCCGGCCCAAAATCCTCCTCGGCCAAGGGGTGCCTCAATGACCCCTTGGTCGCCTATAATTAAAGAGGTCCGCCCTCTCCCAAAGGTAATCCATTTTTTAGTCCCGAAACGCTGCCGAACTCGTACTTCACTCGTTTCGCTCATCTTTGGCCTCTCACCACCCCTAAAACCTCTATACTCCACCTCAATCCCGCTAATGTTGAGCGTCGAAGAGGTAAACAGGGGCACCCCCCCTGTTTCCCCTTTGTAGTTCACAATCTCTTTCTTGCTTTTTAGGTATCGAGACGAGGTGAGTTTCACCCACAGCTAAGGGACGACTTGGGATACCAAGTCCGACATGCTCGAGCCGGAGTGAGACCACTTGGTCCGGCCTTGGGTCTAACCACTCTAGGCTCCTAAATAGTTGTCCAAAAAACAGCGACAACACTCTGCATGTTCAGAACCCTGAAACAAGAGAGAGAAATCAATCTCGGGACTCTCAGCTGAGAAAAGGAGGGGACACCCATAATGCAAGCGTAAAAAAAAGAGAAAACAAGCGTAGAGAAAGAGAAAAAATAAAGTGAGGAATAAAGAGAAAGGGGGAGGCCTATTTATAGACTTCTAGGGGGGTAGGAGTCGAAATCCTACTCCCACAAGGAGCAAAATCGGAGGAAAAACTCCAAAAAGTCGGAGTTCTCCCGCGCAAGGCGAACCAGCCCCGCGCGCCAAGCTCGCGCGCCGCGCGGGTCGCGCTGCGCAGAACGCGCGCCGTGCGGCCCCCTAAAAAAAAAAGAAAAGGAAAAGATTTTTTCCTCGGGGTCACAAGACACGGGAAATATTTTCCTCAAACACCCAACTAGAAGAACAAAAAGTTCATCGCTGGGACACCTCCCAAGCGACGAACTTGGGGGGGCTAATGTTGTCGGTCGTTTTCGGAAAACCCGAGACGCCAAGAATGCACGTCGCTCAAAGGGCCGATGGTCAGGCCGGAGGTCCTGAAGAGCGGCAAGTCTTCAAGCCCTCGCCCAAACTCTTGACTCCTTGAGTCGAGCCTAGCCCCTCAAGTTGAGACTTGAGTCGGCTCCTCGAGTCGAGCTTTGCTTCTCGAGTCGAGCCTTGAGTTGTTCCTCGAGTCGAGCCTCGAATCGTTCTCGAGTCGCTCCTCGAGTCAAGCCACTAGTCACTCTCGTCGAGTCGAGACTTGCTCCTCGAGTCGAGTCACTCTCGTCAAATGGAGACCTTCATATTTCACGTGGGAAGAATGGTATTCGAAGATCCCTAGAGGCTCGCAAGGGTCCGGCAAGACGAGCCATTCACCGCGCGCACAGCACGCTGCGCCAGCCAACCGTGCAGCAAGCAGCGCGCTGCGCCAGCAAGGTCGCACGCCGCGCCAGGCAGGCGCGCGCTGCGCCAAGACGCGCCCGCGCCGCGCGCTCCATGCGCCGCGCCCCCTGCGCCGCGCGCCGCGCGTTGTGCGCCGCACTTTGTGCGCCGCGCACTCCATGCGCCTCCACTTGATGGCATGCGCGTTCCTAGTCCCACATGGACGAAAAAGGGACCTTCTAAGGCCCCCAAACACCTATATAAACCCCCTCCCATTGAGGGGAAAGTCATCCCATTGAATCCTATTCAATTCAATAAATTCTCTTCATCTCCTATCGACACGCTCGATTTCTTACTCTTCTCTGCTTCTCTGGATGCCATATTTGGCCTGAAGCAGACTCTCTTCTCTCTCCCCCGTTCTCAAAGGTTCCGAAGCACTCACGGGGACTTCCCGGACGTCGCTCCCTTTGACCGAACGTTCTCCGGTGCTCAAGCACGCCCCTAGGGTTCTCGACTAGAGTCCCCCTCGCGCGTCTAACACGCTAGACGCGTACGCGATCTCCGAAGTTCTGAGACACTGCCGAGGACTCCTCGCGCCCCGTCTCCTTCGTCGAGCACGCTTCTCCATCAAGGCTCCGCGCCTCATACTGCGTCTCACACGCGTGAACTACGTTCTGACCTGATCCCACGCACGGGTATGTAGGCAGCCGACAACCAAGGCACGGTCACTCCTCCTCCTCACCCCCTACCTCTCTCGAGAGGCGGGTTGATTGGAGAAAACCCTAGCTCGAGACTATCGAGTTCACACTCTTGGCCCGGGTGCGATCACTTTGTCCGGCCTTGGATCGAACCGCCCGAGGTTTTAAATAGTTGTTCATTTTCGTGCGACAACACCTGTCGCCTTTCGTTCGACCCTTGAGCCGTGCGAGGGTCCCCATTGATTGGGGCCGTAGGGTTGTGACCTTTACGAGCGCTCAGTCTCTCTCGGAGGTCTTCTCCATGGCCGTTCCGTTGGGCGGTAAGTCGATCTCTAAGATCTGGCCCGGTGGTATGGGGGCGTGAGCTTCGAGCCACACGCCTTACTCGCCGAGTCGTTGTACCTTCCCTGACATCGCCTCTTTGACCGAGTCGGTCATGGGCTGAACGTCGGGAGGTCTCTTCTTGAGAGGAGACCGGTATCGCATTTGTTTTCGATGGACCGACTTCGATCTCAACAGGGAGTTCCCCGTCTTTGGTGAGAGAAGTCTCGACGTCCGCCGAAATTTCCAAGCCTTCATAGTCGGGGTCATAATCATGTCCCTCGTCCATGAGGTCCTCGGATTCCCCGTGGGGGGTTCCGTGTGCAGGTGCCTTGCCCGCCAGTTGGCGGTGGTACCTTGCATTGGCTATCTTCAGTTGGCGGATTTTCTCCTCCATTTCCAGGATGCGGTCGTCCCGACTGTCCTGAAGAGGAGGGGGCGAGGGAGTGTGGGTCTCGTCGTTGAGAGACTCCGCGTCGCCTTGCGCTCGGGAGCGCATGAAGTATTTCTTCACCGCGGTTGCATTTTCGGGGTTATTCACGCCCTCAGAACGAACGGGTGATTGACCACTCATGTCTTTCTCGAGTCGAGAAGAAAGGGGTCGAGCTGTAGAAGGGATTTCGGGCTGTGTAAGTCGGGAAGTCCCCTCCTTCTAGCGCAAAAATGTTGTCGTACGAAAATGAACAACGATTAAATACCTCGGGCGGTTCGATCCAAGGCCGGACCAAGTGATCGCGCCCGGGCCAAAAATGGGAGCTCGTAGACCGAGCTGCACCCTCCAAACCCTGAGGTGTGTTTTGGGGGGTGTGACCGTACCAAAGGTTGGCTGCCTACGTACCCTTTAGTCGGGATCAGGTCAGAATGTAGTTCAATTTGTGTATTGGGGGCTATCTTGGGCTCAGTGGCTTTGGGAATCCAAGGCTTTAGAGTAGGACCCGGCTCGTAGCTTCTAGTGAAGGCTTTAGAGGGGTCGCGTGCTCGTAGCTCGGAGTTCTAGCTCAAGGGCCAAGAAGCGGGAGAGCGGTGTGTACCACAGAAGCTCGGGTCACAGAAGAGGAGCGCACTCCCTCTCGTGGACGGGGGTCCTTGTGTTTCTGAGCCGAGGGAGGAGGAGTGCGCACTCTTGGAAATATCACAAGAGGGCGAGAGAGAATTCTCGAGAGAAGAGAAGTATTGTTGGCGTTGACCAGGATGTAGGTTCTCTCAAAAAACCGGGGTCCTTTTTCCTTCCCCAAGGGGAGGTATTTATAGTTGTGGAGAGAGGCCTTGGGCCGGCCCCTTGAGGCCCACCGGGTGGCCGGGAGCGGGGCGCGCGAGGCCTCACGCCCAAGAGGGCGCATGGCGCGCGGGACATGTCGCCTGGATGGGCGCGGGGCGTGCCGGGCGTGGGGCGCGCGAGGCCTGTCGCCTGGATGGGCGCGGGGCGTGCCGAGCGCGGGATTTGGCTAGGCGCGGCGTGCCTGGCCGAGGCGGCACGAGTGCTCGACCGAGGTGGCCGAGCTGGCAAAGACGCTTGGCCGAGGTGGCCGAGCTGGTAAAAACGCTCGGTCGAGGTGGCCGAGCTGGTAAAAACACTCGGCCGAGGTGGCGAGGACGCTCGGCTGAGGTGGCCGAGCTGGCAAAGACGCTCGGCCGAGGTGGCCGAGGTGGTAAAAACACTCGGCCGAGGTGGCAAGGACGCTCGGCCGAGGTGGCCGAGGTGGTAAAGACACTCGGCCGAGGTGGCCGAAGTGGCAAGGACGCTCGGCCGAGGTGGCAAAGACACTCGGCCGAGCTAGAGGTTACAAAACAAGTAAAAAAAAACATCCAAATTTGTTGATGAGTGCGTTGGCCTTTCTTCACGTTGATGCTTGAGATGTCCTCATCACCCGCCAAGTCTAGAAAAAAAAAACCACCTCAATAGAGCGCAATCTAATGTGAAGAATGAGATCGATCCAACTACATCTAGCTCACATGTGGTTGTCAAAAACCACAAAATATGAGTTATGAATTGGTAAAATAAGGAATAGGTCTTCCAGATGATTGGACTCATTCAAATTAAGTCAATTACAAACCACTTATTACATATCATATCGAGAAGGAAATCTGTTATGAACTAGTCGGAGAAGACCTCTCCTTCGGTAACACTCCATACGATTGTTGGTTTGGACTCCCACGGCCAATTTCATTGTAACCTTCGCCGCGACAACCTCCTACTTGTTTTGAGATCCGTAACTTTTTTATTTACATTCAAGATTCGTTGACTTACAAGTCAACAACTTCTTAAATTTGTTGACATAAAAGTAAAAAAATATCAAGATTTGTTGACTTATGCATACTTGTTGACTTGTATGTCAACGAATCCAATCCAGGATTTATTGACTTGCATGTCAATATATCTCATGACTTGTTGACTTATAAGTCAACAAATTTTAAATTTGTTGACATACATGTCAACAAATAATGGATCTAAGCATGTTCTTTGTATTATTTTTAAAAATCTCAAGTATAGGTATTGTTACTCACATAATCCGAATTGGCCGAGGAGGCTACTCGGAGTACCGAGAACAAGATGCGTCCAGCACTGAGTTTGAGTCAAATAGGTCCGAGAACTCACGAAAGATAAGAAACGACTCGTTCATAAGTCAAGAACGACCCCTACCGAGCAAAACTTTGAAGAGAAGAGAAGTCGATAGGTCAAAGACTAGTCAAAACAAAACAAACAAGTGTACGTAATCAAAATAAGAGACAAAACACTCACATCAACAGTTATGCCGAGAAAGCACGAAGAACAACCACCCACTACACACACGAACTCGCATCGGTTATTGGATAACCGTCGGGGATGTGGGACTGATCACCCTACGTACTCGACTCAAGCATCTATAAATAGAAGAAGAGTTCAAATGAAAGGGGACTTCACTTTTTTCAAGCACACACGCCATAGTTTTCACCTTTCGACATCCTCATTTACTTTCTTTCTTCTACGAGATTGGTGTATAGTTTGGAAAAGTCTTGCATAAACACTTGGAATCCTCGGAACTACGTTCTCGGTACCTAGTGTCTTTCGTGAGATATTGTTGTACTAATTATTCAAGTCAACAGTTCGGCGGTAGAAGGAGAGGGAAAGACGTTGAAGTTCAATGGCAAGCTCATCAAACCCACCTGACAATGTTGCTGATCATGATCAAGAGATCGAATACCACAACCGTACTTTGTCGTTCATGGTAGAAGAAATTGAGGAACTCTCCCCCAGCCCAGTCTGGCGATGCAAGAGCGTTTCCTAGTCCTAGAAGCCAGTAACAGGGACCTAAGGAGAAGAATCCATGTGAAGAAGCTCACACTACGAAGTGCAGTAGTCATTCCAAATGAAGAGCCCTCGCATCGATCAGGAAAAGAGCCCATGGAGCAAGAACAACGGGCTAAGAAGTATCGAAAGAACACCAAGGACCGATACGAGCGTTAGGAAGACAATACGGATTCAGAAGGATACCAGTCCTCGCATCTTTTGTACGATGGCTAAGAGTTAAATGCCTAAGAAAACTGCCTTATCTTCTCTGGTCAAAGTGGAAGATTGTTAGGAATATTGTCCACTTAAGATAATAAATAAACATGACTGATTACTGAATTGGATAAGAAGTTTACTTTATTAGCATCATTTGATTAGTGGGTTTTTTTATGAATCATAATCAATAACAATTATCACTCATAGCCTCCGCATTAAATTGAATCACATGCTGGGCATCTGAATTCGGGCGGTGAGCTAAAACATGGTCGATGATTAATACATGTCTGGATAGTTGTATCTAAAATCATATATGTGGAACAAAGTGAAGGTTGGTCACTTTGTGTGAGCATATGGCACTTGTGCTAAGTGTACGGCCTAAACAAACTTTGGTTGTTGATGTGTCGTTTAAATACCGTTACGACACACTAATCAGGGTCACTATGATGGTCACAGAGAGATTTGATCTAAATACTGAAGTAAACAAGAGTACATGAAAGCCATAAAACGAATAAATTCAAAGATTAAGGCTTCAGCCACTTTTCTTGAAAACGTAGTCTCCAGTTTTCTCGATAGGTTCAAACGTAGATTCGTTGGAACCTGGCCTCTGCTACGTGATATAATAATCCCTTAAATTATGCGCTTGATGTTGTCAATGGTGCCCACAAGAAGAGTTGTAGTCTTTATTTTGTACATTTGATGTAATAAAGTCTCATGAAGACTCTTGCTTGTAATTGCCTATCTATTCATTAATAAAGTTGAAACGTTCATTCATTCTTTCTTTGTTTGAAGCTTTATGATAAAACCTTAGTCTTTTAGTCCATAAACAAACTTAACAACTTACGAAGATACAAATGTAGATTTGCATGAACAAACTCTTCGTAGTTTGCTTAAAACGATATATTCGCAATCTTAGGGTCAAAGGACTATTGACCTCAGTATGATTGTTAGAAGAATCTATGATGTCTGGTTATGAGGCATTGAGAGTTGGGGACTCTATAGTTCTTCTAGGTATCTTCCGAAGGTACTGAATTGACCAGTGCACTTCTAGAGACAATATAAGAACAAACCATTTAACCTCTTATGTCTCGAAGTCACTATGTATGAATTGCATCATGCTTACCTTAATCCTGAAATGAGACATGCCATTTCACACCTTAGTATTCTCATTTGAGAAAGTCAAAGTTCGGACTCACTATGTGATTCCGAACAAGGCCTATTGGTGAAGTACTAAGTTGTGAGTCTGTCATGAGTAACTTTGTGAAGTTCTCATAGATATGGAATTCATGTACAAGATTGCTGAAATGCAATGTATGTCACCTCATGCTTTGTTCCTTGGAGTGTGAATAAATGAACTGGCCAGTGTCCAAATTGAGTCCTGACTCTTTTGGATGAAACAATGTGACTTGTTAGCTCCTCGTCAATACATTGTTTCTAACTTATTCACAAGCGACAAAGGAGTTGAGGAAATAACAGCTAGTAGGGTAAAATGGTAATTTAGTAAATCCCGACTAGCTGATGACATTCATGAAGGGTAAACATAGATAATATTCAGTGGATCCGCTCATTATAATTAGGTCGAATTCTTGAGTAGAAAACAAATTCATTTGAACCGAGAGATTTTCAGTGTCAGCTCTTTAGTGGAGTCAGTTGGCATTAAGCTAAACTTGGAAAAGGTTTGTGAACTTTCGAGTCCAAGTGTTTAGCTCAAGCTTTGTTCATTTGGGTCCATGAGGTCACTGTCACAAATCACATCGATATGAATAGTTAAACTGGAAGCTAAGTCAAAACAAGAACGAAAATAGTCAAAAGGGTATTTTTGTCTTTTGAGACATATGATGAAATGAATGTCAATAAATTTTTTGACAAGTTCATTTGATGACTTAATGTCACTCGGCCATAACTTGATTATTGGGCCTTGTGAATTAATTTCATTTCATAAGAATTTTATTGAAAATTCTTAATGGGCTTTTCTCATGTTGTCATGAACAAATGAAGAAGCTTCTAGAAGCTCCTTCTAGATGAGAATAGGCGCCCATAATACCCAAGGAAAGAGAGTTTATTTTGTGCATAAATGTATCAAGATACTTGCCAAAAGAAAAAGAGGAAACAAATTTCCTCCAAGAGGAAAGTGGGAATCGGCCAAGTGAGAGACAAGGCAAGGCCTTGAACAAAATAGGAAACAAATCAAGGCTTCTAGAAGCCTTGTGTTGGCCGAGTGTCTCAAAGGGAAAAAAGAGGAAATTGCTCATGAATATGTGATATTCTATAGAAGAGGAAACTACCTTATTGAAGGTGAGACCTCTCCTATAAATAGGAGCCTCATTTCCTCACTTTTCATTCATCTAAGTTTAAGAGATTTGAGAGACTCTCTCTCTAGAACTTGGCCGAAAATCCTCTCTCTCTCTCTAGTTTATATTCGATTTTTTCTTGTCTTGGCACCTAGGTCCTCATTCGACCTAGTGTTTAGCTCTGCGACTTCGAGACTCGTTCTTAAGTCGTAGCGTTTAAAAGTGCCCACTCACTGATTCCTTCTTTTCGAGTGATTTAGTGATAGAAACTTTCGTGGTTGCTCGAGGTGCCGAGGAAAGAAAGAGAGACGTGCTGCGAGGGGAGACGAGCGTTGCGAACTTTCCAAAAGCTTCTTCAAAGTTCAAGCTTCAAGAAAGGTTAGTAAACTCTTAGCTCATATTGATTTTTAATTACATGTACTTGCTTCTTTGTCTAGGTTAGTAAAAACTGTTTTTACTTGAAAAGAAATTTTTTAAAATTCCGCCGCTTCCCGAAGCATTTAATCTTTTTCTTAAACCCTAGATCAATTCCAACACTTGACTCGTTAGAACGGGGGAGACGAGACAACATAGATCGACTCTCGAATTTGAATCGAGGGTAGAAGTACCGGGAATCATATCCCAAGTCTTCAACTTAAAATACTTAACGAGCAATAAAGGAAAACGATAATTCTTTCGGGGTTTATTCTGAGTTGGTCTCATGTAAGTAGCATATGTGTGTTCTCTGAGTGCTGTAGAGTACCCAAATCATAATGAACTGTTTTCGGTGGTACTTACAAGTCATTGACTTGAATTGAGGACCATGCCGGTCCGAATGACGTTGAGTACTCAAGCGGGAGCTACCACGAGCACCCCGTTCCGCAATGGGAGTGCATCACAAAATGCAAGCTCATTACCGGGCTGGAAACTCAAGCGGAGCGTACCTCGAGCGCCCGTGCCACAATGGGTGAAGGTCACAAATCGCGAGATCATTGCCGCAAGAGACCAGCACGCGTCGACGTCAGATGGTACCGGTAATGGATCCCATACAAGCGACAAAACTCTCAGGCCGCTGGACGAATGCTGCTCTAGGTCTAAGGTCTCTTGCCATTCCAAAGGTTATAGCAGGAGATGTGTGTAACCTTGCTGACGCCAAGTACTAGTTAGCAGGGGATTACATGATATACAAGTTGACCGGTCGCAGCTCGTGGACAAGCGGGCGCTCGCTGGTCGTGACAACTTGGTACCGAGAACGTAGTCCCGAGAAGTCTGAGTGTCTAGGGACGACAACAACAACAACAAGAATGACAACAACAACAATCGATGCAACAACCAATGGTTATTCTGAATTGAAGGTCACTCCATAGTAGGGGTCTGTGATTTCAGTAGGAAAAAGTGACTAGGAAAAAGTGACGAGTAACAGGAAAGTAAGACTATTGAAGAAAATTTGGGATTGAGAGTTTGATTTTCTGAAATTAATGAGAGAATATTCTCATTAATTTCCAAAAAATCCGGGATAGCAGGATCCTCACGTGGGATTGATGGGCAAGACACATGTGAATATGGGCATTCGAAAATAATTCTTTTTTCAAGTCTTTGCCAATTGTCTATGAAAATAGTTTTAAATTGATTTTATTACAAAACATATTACCCTTTTCAAATTGTATATACTCAATTTTTTTTTTATAATTCAAGCCGTAAAAAAAAGAAAAAATGACATGAACTAGCCAATTCAAACTATGGATTTTGCAAAATAGCCATAGTTTCATTAGGTTAGGCAAAATAGCCACCACTTTCTCCAGACCTTCGATCCACTCTTCGCTCGCCGGAACGAAACCGATCAGTCTCTTCTCTGTCGACCGGGAGGACCATCTCGACTCCCATGCGCAGCACCGCGGGGCCCGGCCGCGGGCGGTGGTCGGCCATGTGGCGGGCGGCGGCGACTATCTCGCCGGCGAGGGAGGGCAGGAGCTCCGACGCCGGGAAAATGCCGGCGACGAACCTTTCCAGCGAGGAAGCCCTCCTCGTCGCCGTAGAGTGACAGAGAGTCCCGAATCTCCGTCCATCTCCTCACCTTCGCCGCCGTGACGGAGAGTCCGACGGGAGGTAAGATCTGTGCGATTGCGGTGACTGGAAGGAGGTCTGAGAAGTTGGAGATCAGAGAGGGTCGGGGATTAAATTTTAAGACTGAATAAAATCTCTGGATTAAATTTAATCCAGGCCTGCCTAGATTAAATTTAAGCCAGAAATTCTGTCGGGATTAAATTTAATCCAGCCTGGATTAATCGCAGTTTGGCTATTTTGCTTATACTTGATAAACTTTGGCTATTTTGCAAATCCTTAAGTTCTATTTGGCCATTTAGCCGCTTGATCCTAAAAAAAAAGGTTAAATGAAGCCAAATTAATTTAAACAAATTTTAAAAAATAACTATAAACATTAATAAAATAATTGTATACCACTTGAAGAAAAAAATATTTCGCGAATTAGTTTAAAATAAAAAAATAAGAGGCAATTTCCACAACAATAGATGTTTCAAATCGTTTTAAAAATAAATATTTTTATGATTATTTTTGTAAATAAAACTTTAGACAATAAACAAAGTTAAATAGAGCTTGAAACTAGTGGCCGATGCAGGAATTGGAGTCACGGGGAGCAAATTTTTTTAAAAAAAATAAAGATGGGCGGATTTGAAAAAAATCATATAAAGTTAAGCTAAAATATAAAAAATATTATAAGATAAAATTTGTAATTTTGAAAATTTCAGAGGAGCATTATCCCTCCGATCTCTATGTGCTCTGCCGGTTGAAATCCGCCACTGCTTGAAAGTTGAAACAGTAGTCAAATTAAGGAATCTTAAAAAAAAAATTTGTTTACAATCTTTTCGTGATATAAATTTTAGATACGCTCTTTGCTTTTTTAAAGACGCACCAATTTCCGCTTATGGAAAATACATCAGTTTCAAAGTCCTGAATACTTGGGCCTTATTTTAAGCTCACATCACAAACCAGTAAAGCCCATACGCCGTGGATTGGCTCCACCAGAGGCCCAACTGAGGCTGAAATGGGCGGGAACGCCAAACCCGCCAATCCGCATCCTCATCTGAAAACGGTGCGTTTTATTCGGCTTTCCATTTCGTCCAAAGAAAAAAAAAACCACCACCTGAGTTGAGAGAAACCAAAACAAAACATAATTAAAACAGAAGCGACGATGATTGATCATATATTTCAACATTTCACTTCTTCCGAACCAAATTATATGCTTAAAGAGGACAACATCGTAAATGAGCACAAGCCAACACAAGACAAAAAACATAACAAAACCAACCAACGTTTGTCGTTGCTCTCTGTCTCTCAACACTGAAAACCATCTTCTCTCTCTATTTTCATTTCTTCCCTTCATATAAATCAATCGCTCTCAAACCAAACCCTAGCGACGAATACACACACAAACAAAACCGATTACAGAAAAAGCTCTCTCTGTCTCTGTCTCTGTCCCTGTCCTCTTCACCGAGCTCTCAGATCTCATCGTGGTACGGTTCTTCGTTTTTTTTTTAAAATTGAATCGCTCTTAAAAAAAAAGGAATTTAGCTAAACCCCATTTCTTTGAAGAACATTGTTACGCAATTATATGATATTTGGTTTCGTAATGCTCGTGTTATTATTATTTTGGCGCAGATTAGCTTGAATAAGTGAAATTTGATTCCTCATTTTGACTTATTTGTGTTTTATCTTTATGCCTGGCTTGTGGATATAAATGTGGTTTTTAAAATTGTTGCACTTGACCACTATTTAAGTAGGCATTTCACAAAAAAATAAATTTTAGTTTGAATATTGAAAATGAATTTTATCACCATTCAATGTGTCAATCTCAGTCACTAATCTAGCAAAAAAAAAAAAGTGTCAAGTGTAATCTCAAATTACTTATGCTTGTCAATTGAGTACTGCAATTTGAGTTACTCCTCTTCGGCAGCTGGGGCGAATGTGGGAGAGTTGAAAATTTTTAGTGGTCTTCGCGGTGAAATGGGGTTTGGTGGGTCGAAATCAATGAATTATTCAAAGGGTATGAAATAGGAGGGATGGGATGTTTCGGCGTTTGGGGTGGTTAGTTGGTCTGAATCAGAGGAGTTGGTCGGGAAAGAGGTTGGCTGATGCCAACCCACACCCTGCTCGTGTCAAGCCTGTGGCTATGTGTGACGCGGTACACGAGATTGCCGTGTACCTTCATCGCTTTCACAATCTCGACCTCTTTCAACAAGGGTATATTGCTGTGCAATTATGTACTTTTTTTTTTCAATAATGATTATCAATCATATATTTGCTTCTTTCTTTGTAAACATATGTATTTGCAGATGGTATCAACTCAAGATCACCTTGCGTTGGGAGGATAGTGAATGTACCTCTGTGGGAACTCCGGCTAGAGTTGTCCAATATGAAGGTACTTTGTATTGCGTCATTATTATTGAGAAAAATATCGTTTATATGCTCTTGGCTTTTATTGAAATGCTTTATCTACATGCAACATGCTTAGTTAGTTATGGTTTTTAATTAGGAAATTAGGGCTTTTAAAATATGAATTAGGATTTTAGATCTTGCAATTTGTATTTTTAAATATGGCTTTTTATTATTACGAATATAAATTAATTAATTAAGTAATTAGGGTCTTATTATGTAACTCCATTCATGGTTTTTGGGCCCGGTCCATTAGGTTATAAACCTTGGTCTATTTAAGAGACCATAAGTTAATAAGAAAAGTAGCCTTCCGACCAATAACTTACTCTCTCTAAAAACGAGAAGAGAGTTGGGCTCTGATGGAGTTTTGCATTCTTAAGCATTCATGTTTTCTGACATTAAGCACATCGGCTTCCATTATCCCGGGCAGTAACATTAAACCATTCATTTTAATGTCAATAACAATCCTCTCATTGGTTAGTTTATTGTTAAATTAACCTCATACATTATTAATTGTTAATGAGTCATCTCTTAATCAACATTTTGGTTGACTCTTCCTTGTTAATCCACCCAAATGGCGGTTCTCAATCATTGGTAAAATTTAGGGCAAATATAATTTTTGGGCATATGGTTCCCGCTTAATGTTCATTTTCTTAATGTTGGTATAATATGGAGAATAGATAATATAGTTGCACTTGCACGTGATTTTTTTTAGCATAAGTCTTTCCGTAGTCTTCCGTAGTACAGACGATCCACACTGACATTGAATTTAATATATGTTTCCCCTAATTATGAATAATCACTCGGTTAGGTTTTGTTGAGTTGGAGTTGGACCCTTTGAATGTAGCATCATTATTAGTTTTGTTGGTATTCGATATGCAGCTCCGGATCTTGGGTGCGACGATGTGTACGGGGTTTGGAGAATCGATGACAATGACAACAGTTTCTCGACTCAGCCTTTCCGAATTAAATACGCGAGACAAGATGTCTTGTTGTCCATCATGATTGCGTTCAATCTATCTCTTGGTAATCGTGAGGTGATATTCGTTTTCCCTGTCAACTCTCACCCGTTTGACCACAAGGAAACGTTATTGGTTGCAGTAATTTTATATTTAGTGTAAAATTTCTCCTAGTGCAATTCACCACATAATAGTGTGGCGGACTTGAAAATTTAACAACTTCAATATTACGATGTCTACTTCTAGTAACTTTATCTAAAGTTGGATATTAACACATGATTTTTCAGGACCAGTCCTTATCCGCAGTAATTTTGAAGTTTGAGCTTATGTACGCTCCTATGTCAGAGACCGGGTGAGCTTGATCGAGAATTTATGCTTTTATCTGTCGCCTTCTTCGAAGAAATAATAAAATTAAATTCCATTGAATCTCGTTTGAATGTGCAAAAGTGCAGGTCCGACTTGCAGGCTTCTCTGAGTGCTTGCTCTGCTGCGGTGCATGAATTTCGCATCCCCTCGAAGGCTCTGCTGGGTTTGCATTCATACTTGCCCATTCATTTCGATGCCTTTCATTCCGTGCTCGTTGAAGCGAGTGTCCATTTGAGTCTCTTAAAAGGCGATTCTTATGCAGCCCCTGCAAAGCTACCAAGGTTTGATTATTCTTTTTCCCCATTTTTTGAAAAAGACAGAAGTTGTATTAAAAGTAAGGAGTTCTTGTAGAAAACCAAAATAACGTGTTGTGGGGTCGGGTGTGTCACCATTTATTTCTTTTGGATGCCTCACCCGATTCTCATAGAAGCGAAAAAGAACTTGCCTTGTCCATCAATTTTCCCATGGATATGGATACTATGGAGTTTCAAGTTAAATTGATCTGGGTATTATGTATTATTTCAGTGACTCTTATACCGCTGAAGCTGGCGGTGAAAGTGTGAACGGATCAAGCCAAGTATGCTCTCATTGAATAAAATCTACTTAAACCACTACATTACATGTTTAATAAATAATCGTATCATGAATAAAAAAAATAATAAACAGAAACTTACCCCTGTTTCTTTCAGGTGCCGGGTCAGATGGCTTCTACGGATACTAAAGGTGTCATGCTTGTTAAAGCGTTGTTATCTGCTCGGGACATTCTGCTTGAAGAGTTGCTGAGGCTCAGCAAAGCTATCAGTCAACCGCTTGATTTGACCGACTTTATATCCAAAATGGACGATATGAAGTGGTCTGACTCTGTATCACTGAGAGACACGAGTCCAAGATATGGAAAGCTACATGACGGTTTTGAGGTCCAAGATTGACATTTTTGTATATATCGTACTTCCAAGTACTATGCCGATATTAGTGTCAATTATTAATAGTATCTCTATTTCTTTATAGCAGAAAGTAAATTACGATTTTCAACTTCAAAGCCGCGAATCACTCCGCTCCTTGCCGAGAGGAGTTCTTCTGAACTCCCTTCAGTTATTGGGCGATCAGGTGTTGTACTTGTGGAACATTTTTTTGCAGTTCCACAGGTACGCTATACGAAATTTCAGATTTTGCAAAAAGTCTTGGCACGAAATTAATTTTGTTTTTGTTACAAACAGGTCTAACAAGAAAAGTATAATGGAGTTTTTGCGTGATGGGTGGGCCAAAGACAGAAGAGCGGAATGGTCAATATGGATGGTTTACTCAAAAGTTGAGATGCCACATCATTTTTTGCACAGTGGCAGCGACGATTCTACTTCCCACCACGGCGTCCATAAAAGAGTATCTAATATATGGAAGTTAAACGACGATGTGAGTAATGCTGTGTTTCACCGTCGGTCCAAAATTCTGAGCTTTTTAACTCTCCGTCACTCCGGTTGTCAGCGTGGAATTATTAATTTTTTTTTTCTTTTTTGTGTGTGGTTTATACAGCCTTCTCAGAGTGCTGCTATACGAGCTGAACGGCATCGCCGGAGTATTGCACAAATGAAGGTGGTTCCTCTTAACTTTAATCATTGCCCATAATCTTCTGTACATAATTTTGCGAGGGAAAACTATATCAAGCATTTTCTTTTTCTTGTTTCAGTTGGGGGAAATGTATAAGTAAACTGTGGATTTTACTTGTCTTATCTCTTATCTTTTGCCAGTGCGTTTTCATTTCTCTCTTCCTTTTTTTTTTTTTTTTTTTTTTTTAAGTTTTGCCTACCCTTTTCTTCTAATTTTCGTAGCAAATTCAAATAAGAAAATAAAAAATACAATCGGATTTCCTTGACTTCCAATCACTTGATTTTCACTGGACTTCTTCCTCACTGTTTGTTTTGTTTATGTTTTCCTTGACTGTCCAATCTTTTCATACGCAGATTAACAACAGGTCGATCCAGGACATGCACATTTTCAGTGATCCTTCACGTATTCCGGTTCTGATCGTGGAGCGTGTAATGAATGCACCGAGACGTTCCTGTAGTGAGAATTCTTACCTGAGACACTTGGGCGTAATTAATTCACACGGTTTATTTGATGACTCTGCTTCCGAATCCACTAACAAGCCAACCAGCAATAATAAACCGAAGACTGGACGTATTCTGAAGATTGTTGTCTTTGTGCATGGGTTTCAGGCAAGCATTGTGTGTCCCGGTTTTATTTAATTTAATTAATTAATCGGCCAAATAATTTAAATTTTCGTAACAGGGTCATCATCTGGACTTGAGGCTTGTGCGTAATCAGTGGCTTTTGTTCGACCCGAAGATCGAGTTCCTAATGTCGGAGACCAACGAAGACAAAACCTCGGGAGATTTCAGAGAGATGGGACAGAGGCTCGCTGAGGAAGTGATTGCTTTCGTTAAGAAGAAAATGGACAAAGCTTCGAGGCATGGAGTGTTGGCAGATATCAAGATTAGCTTTGTAGGACATTCTATAGGAAATGTGATTATAAGAACTGCATTAGCAGGTATCCGATTTCGTCAAATTCCTTTGCGATTATTTTCATGAATAGTTTGTGGGAGTATTCAGTCTAATTGTTGTTAATAATAATATTTCTTTTTTCCGCAGAGAGCATTATGGAGCCGTACCTGAGGCACTTATATACGTACGTGTCGATATCTGGGCCCCACTTGGGCTATCTTTACAGCTCGAACTCTTTGTTCAACTCGGGTCTTTGGCTTCTGAAGAAGCTCAAGGGAACGCGGTGCATTCATCAGCTCACATTCACCGACGACCCTGACATACAAAACACATTCTTCTACAAGCTATGCAAGGTATTGAAAACAATACCAATTATTATTTTTCTTTTATTTCTTCTAATTACATAATATTTTTTAAATGACACATTCACCGCGGATGTTCTTAAAAACGGTGTATTAATTTTCTTTTCCATTTTCAGCAAAAGACCCTACAAAATTTCAGGCATATAATCTTGCTATCTTCACCGCAGGTATGCCGTAAATCATTGAGGCCTCATTCGATACGGCTCTCATCCTTCATTTTTTTTTATTGATTAATTATTTATTTATGTATTTTTAGGACGGTTATGTGCCGTACCACTCGGCGAGAATAGACATGTGCGTGGCGGCCTCGTGCGACCATTCTCGAAAGGGGAAGATTTTTTTGGAGATGTTGAACGATTGCTTGGACCAAATACGTCCCGATGATCACCGAGCTTTTCTGCGCTGCGACGTCAACTTCGACACCTCGTCGTACGGCAAGAACTTGAACTCCTTCATTGGCCGCGCTGCTCACATCGAATTCTTGGAGTCTGATATCTTCGCCAGGTTCATTTTATGGTCCTTCCCCGAATTGTTTCGGTAAAAAGAATTCATTCATCCGGGAAGAGGCAATGCTATGCCTTTCTGTAAATTTATGGGCTTGGGCAAAAATTGCCAGCCCGAAAATGAACGAGGTTTAGATTTACACCAAAGATATAGTTGTGTAAATTATTCTAGGTATTTCTGTTTATAGTGCTGGTCGTTTTCTATTAGAACTAGAAACATCACGCCACTCAAAACATGGGGTTGATGTGTGACGGACGGGGATGCATATTCTTTTGACAATAATAGAACATGTTAAATGTTAAGTATATTTACTATTACAACTTGAGCTCAATCAAAGATCGCAGAAACGAAATCGAATTCAAAGAAGGCGAGAGACTGGCGGGAATTGTTGAATTCTCAGTGACTGTACTACCATCCTGATTGATGTGGAAAAGCGAACTTAAAAGTCTAAGCTATTAAACGATAATGATGGTAAACCAAGTTTGAGATGAACGTTTCCAAGGCACTAACAATACATAAATGACGCTAATACTCGGTGATAGTAGAATGTCTTTTACTGCCATCTTGGATAGCAGACGCCGAAGGACGTGAGAGCCGGGTGATTTGGTGAAGATTGAGATCGGATTAACAAGAGCCTGATAATCTCGAATTTGAGAAATGTGGACCACTGCTTGTCACAACACAACATTATTGAGGTAGAGAGTGGAATAGAGAAATTACGCATAAACTGGTAAATCTAATTGACTCTGCTTGTGGGTGAGGCAACCGCTCGGTACTCTACTTGAATAGATGAATGAGAGATAGTGGTTTGTTACCACAGAGTTCCCAATGAAGATATAGAACTCGATAGTGGATCACCTCGAGTCGGGGCAAGTTCCCCAATCTGCATTGTAGAATGCCCTGAAGGTGGTGAGCAGCTTGGAGATGAGAAGTTCACGGTGCAAAGAGGAATTAACTAGATAAAAAAATAACACACTGGCCAAGGAGAGGTTCAATTTTTTTTTTTTTTTTTTTTTTTTTTTTTTTTTTTTTTTTTAGAGTGAGAGAGGTGTGTTTATATGTGTATATGTTTGAATCTGTGTTTAATTTTAATTTTATTTCAATTTATTTTAAAATATATTGTTTTGACCTAGGGTTATTCTTTTATTAATTTTTCTATCACGTGACAAAAACATGTGTACATACGGATTGTGCTCAAAATACGCAAGGATCAAAAGCGTTACAGAAAATGACATTGTGGGGCAAATGGGCAATTATATCATTTTATATACGACTAAAGAAGCGTATGGAAAGTTGAAAGACTATTTTGGCCATATTATTTTGCTGTATTCTCACTTTGGAATCTGGATTACTGTGGAAGAATTGTAAAAACACACTGTCTATGTTCTTCTTTTTGTAATTTTCTTATAGATTGTTTCTACATTTTCGGTTTGTCCATATGTAGCTTCTGTTCTCTCTCTCTCTCCCCGTACTAATTTTATCTCCTTCCTACGTATGTATATAATATAATATAAAATAAAATAAAATAAAACCTCTCTCTCTCTCTCTCTCTCTCTCTCTCTCTCTCTCTCTCTCTCTCTCTCTCTCTCTCTCTCTATATATATATATATATATATATATATATATATTGTTGGGTCAGATTTTTCACCAGCCCAAAAACAATTGGGCCTTATGGGTTTGAACCAAAAGTAAAACACAAAAACCCAACCTAATATCTAATACACGTGCATGAGCATATAAGAAGAAAAAGGGAGATAAATGTGATGACTCTTGGCTGAAGGAAGGGACACGACCACAAAAGTCAAAGAGAAGATTTTCATCATCTCTCTCTAATTGGCTCCAGCAGCCACACCAAAGGAAGAAAAGAAAAAGGAAAAGAGAGGTCTTCTCTCTTTAATTCCTACTCTCTCCAAAAGAACCACACGTCCAAAAAACAACACACCAAAAAAAAAAGGAAAGAGAACAAATCTCTTCTCCATCTACACAAACTCAAGCTCACTCTTTAAAAGAGCCACAGGGAGAAGAAAAGAAGGAGGTCTTTGGCTCTCTCTCTCAAAATCCACTCCCACGTAATTACAAAGAAAAAAAAAGAAGAATAAAACCTTCTTCCACTCTCACTCGTGAAAAAAGCCACGGCGAGCCGTCGTGGACTACGCGAGCCACCACGTCATGGAGAATCCCCGCACCAGGAATCCGACCACGTTCCGGTGACCCTCGTGTCGGCGACTCCGACTCCGGAGACTAAGTGCCACCTACCTCCGGGCCAGCGAGCCCCGTGAAGCTCCGTCCCGACGAACCCCCGCGAAGACGTGGTCGGAGACCATCGGTCGACGAGTACCGCGAAGACGTGGCCGAAGAGCCGGGCGAAGACTCGTGCCGACGAGCAGAGCGAAGACGTGGTTGGAGAGCACCTCGAAGACGTGGTCGGCGAGCACCGCGAAGGCGTGTTCAGAGACCACCGCGATTCCGTGGCCGGCGAACCGGCGCGAGTCCGAGATCGACGAGCCTCCACAGAGGCGTGGTCGGAGACCACCGCGATACCATGGCCGACGAACCGGCCCGAGTCCGAGATCGGCGAGCCCCCGGGCGAAGACGCGGCCGAAGAGCCGGGAGAAGACCCATGCCGATGAGCCGAGCGGAGACGTGGTCGGAGAGCATCGTGAAGGCGTGGTCGGAGACCACCGCGAATCTTGGTCGGTGAACCGACGCGAGTCCGAGATCGGCGAGCCTCTACGAAGATGTGACCGAAGAGTCGGGCGAAGACCGGTGCCGACGAGCCGAGCGAGGACGTGGTCGGAGACTACCCCGAAGACCGGTCCGGAGAGCCTAGCGAAGACCCGTGCCGACGAGCCATCGCGAGTTCAAAGCCAACAAGCCTCCTCGAAGCACAAAATCGGGAGTTCAAAGTCGACTGGCCCCGAGCATCGAGTCACGAGATGGCGCCTCCGACGGACCACTCGGCGAGGCGAAGAGCCACGGGATGGCGTCCCCGATGAACCAATCGGCGAGGTGACGAGGCACGAGATAGCGTCCCCGACGGATCACTCGGCGAGGCGTCGAGCCACGAGATAGTGTCCTGACGGACCACTCGACGAGGCGACGAGATAGTGTCCCGATGGACCACCCGACGAGGCGACGAGATAGCGTCCCGACGGACCACTCGACGAGGCGACGACCCAAAAGCGGAGGACCCCTCCGCCAGGACCATCAAAACCAGAGGATCCCTCATAATGATGGCCTCCCTCGTAACGACGACCTCTAGGCGAGCTCGACCTCCAGGCAGGCTCGACCTCCGGGCGAGCTAGACCTCCAGGCAGGCCTGACCTCCAGGCCAGGCTCGACCCCCAGGCCAGGCTCGACCTCCAGCCAGGCTCGACCTCTGCCTCATGTCTGAGGGGGGAGCCCGAGTAGATGACGGTTTTACCCCAACCCATCATCACATCTCTATAAATACCTCCATTTTTCCCATTTGGAGGCAAGTTTGGCTCACACTTGCAAAACCTCAACTTCTCTCTCTAGAACTCAAAGCACGACACCTAGACTAATGTTGAGCGTCGGAGTGCCCGCCGGAGGAAACCCCTCCCCGGTCCTTTAGCTCACTCTCTTCTCTTTTCTCAGGTGACGAGTCGTCGGAAATCCTTTTCCGGCACGGTGGAGGTACAGATGTTGGGACAACTTCTCTGTTCGACCACCGCGCGGTCATAGGGTCCGGCCCTAGACCGAACCGCGGACCGATTTTCGTGTTGATCCATTTTCAGGCATTAACATATATATATATATATATATATATATATATATATATATATATATATATATATATATATATATATATACTCGGTCTAGACTAGAGTTATTTAATTTGATATTGTTAACAACAAAAACAAAATTAAATATAAAAAATACAAACATAAAAGATTACATCAACGAGTTAGCTAAAATTACAAATTCTAGTATTATAATGCAAATATCAATTGCTAAAATGAATGAATATTTATGTATGGATAACTTTTTTTTTTTTTTTTTCGTATGTATCACAAATATATTATTCACTAAAAAATTGGAAAAAAGAAGAGTTACCGCAAAGGATTTTTCAATTACACATTGTATCAATTTTCTAATGTGTTATGATCGTGTTTAGTTTAAGGTAAATATAGATAATTAACATATAAGTTACAAATCATACCAAATATATATATACAAAAAGATTAAGTAATTAGTCAACTAAAATGTTTGAAATTGCTATATAACCAACGTTTCGTAAATTTTAAGTAAATAACCATAACGATGATGTGACATTCCTGGTTTACCCATTCTTTGAAATAAAAAAGCGGGATATTTACGTCAATTTACACGTGTAAATACATGGACGTGACTATTTATCTAAGATTTATGAAAAGTTGGCTATTTAACAATGTTAAATTGTAAATATGACTATTTACCTAATGGACCTATATATATATATAGTATATATATAGTGTATATATATATATATATATATATATATATATATATATAGAAGATTATGAATATATTTAATGACTGATAATGTATATACTTATATAACAAGTATTTATTGTAACTAGCAAATTCTCTACCTCTTTTTTTTTTTTTTTTTTTTTTTTTTTTTTATAAGGATATAGACCAAGTTTCAATTTATTAAGAAAACAACCCACGAGATCGAAGCAAGTTATAAAAAAGGAAAAATTGTACAAAATAGTCATTTGAAACTTACTGATTAGTAAAATAGCCAAAGTTTGAACTTTGCAGCCAAATAACCATATTTACGTTTTCAAAATTTTTTTGACAGTTAAGATTGAAATTTTTGACGATTATTATAAACAATTTATCACTTTCAAAAAAATTAATTTTTGGGTAAATTTTTTTTTTTTGGGCGGGTTAGCCATCTAGCCCAAATTGGACACCTCCATTAAAATTTAAGCCCAACTATCACTTAAATTGGGTAACTAGCTCAATCCACTTATAAACAATAACATATTCCTATATTGCCCCTGGTTAAATCTCGCGCACAATTTTCCAAACCATCAGAACAAAAAACACGATTCAAACCTTCTCGAAACGAAACCCTAAAAAATTTCTCTCCGGCCGCCTCTTCAGCCGGCGATTCTCTGATTCAACCACTTCCGAAGCCCTAGAAGTCATCTCTGACATCCGACAAGATGAAAATGGTAAGCTATTCCTATTAACTATTTGATTAACCCTGTAATACATCGTCGGAACATTAGAAATTATCGCCGCCCTCCAATACGGAGAAAAAAAAGAGTTAATATCATTTAGTGTTAGATTTACCCTAGAATCCAATTATCGAAATCATAGAAGTCGTCTCCGGCCTCTTTTTCTCTGGAAATGTATAGTTAATACTATTTACTGTCTGATTAACTTTGGAGTATACTTTGTAGAAACCCCAGAATCGTCTCTGCCCTCTGACATATCGAAAATGTTTAGTTAATCCTATTTACTGATGAACAATTGTAAATCGGAATGATATTTGGTGTTAATCCTATTTATTGTCTGAATTAACTAGTAACGTGAATTAACTATGAATTTGAATTTAGGATGAATTGATTGACTAAATGTTAATTTTAAGTTAATCTTATTCACTATCAATTTTGATGCGAGGATCAAAATTGTTAACGTGTTAATATGTGTTAATCTTTGATTTACTGTCTGATCAAAATTGTTAACTTTGTGATTTACTGTCTCTTGTTATGTGTTAATATGTGAATGTTGTTTTTACCGATTGACTATTAATTTTGATGCGAGGATCAAAATTGTTATCGTTAAAATTTTTGATTTACTGTATGATCAAAATTGTTAACTATGTGATGTACTGTCTCTTGTTATGTGTTAATATGTATTTGTTCTTCTTTACATTTGTAAGGATGAGAATATGTGTTGGATAAAAAAATGGTGGGATCCAAGCACAAAAATTGTAAGGAAAATTCTATAAAAATAATGAACATATGCTATTTTCGCAATTAATATCAAGAAACCACTATATCACAAGGAAATGGCCGGATCTAGTAGTCATTTTATTGTTTTGGACCAAAATATTGAGTTCTTTGTTTTGGAAACTTTTAGTAGTTGCTCATGTGAGCAAGTACAATGTTGCCCTTTACTTTTATTTTTTATGTTGAAAATAACCCAAGCCAAAAACCCACTCACACAAGCCATACGAGCGCGCATTTACAGAAAGCCTTCAAAGCCCAAGACATAACCCCCTGAAAACCCTTAGCCGCAGCCAGATCAGCCTTCAGATTCTCCGGCTGATCTGCATCGGCACCGAGACTCTCCGCCAAGACCACCAGGCCTTCCTCTTCACCCTTTGGAATCCCCAAACAAACTCAAAATCTTCTCTCTCGTCCCGTGACCCTCAGGTAATTCAATTCCCTTCAATTTCGTTCGTGCTATCTCTAAATCTTTTTGTTTCCTTAAAGAGTTATGTCTATAATTGTAGGCATATGTCTATAATTATAGTAATTGTAGACATACATGTCTACAATGATAGAAATTATAGATAATATGTCTATAATTATCGAACTTGTAGACATATACGTCTACAATTATATTTTTTTTAAAAATATTTAGTAACATAAAATGGTAGACATTTAAAGCTATAGTCACAAGAATTTTTTCATACCATTTGTGTAGTTGTAGACTTTTATTTTCGACATCTATAATTTCTGCAATTGTAGACTTTTATGTCTACAATTCTTGTGAATGTAGCCATTTATATCTACAGTTCCTATAATTGTAAACTTGTAAGTCCACAATTATATGAACTGTGGCTACAGTCACAGCAATTGTAGACATAAAAATCTACAATTTCAAAAATTGTATACTTTTGTTTTATACATTACATAAAATCTTAGATTAATTTTGGTGATATGAGGACTGTTTGTGTAGAGTTTCATGTTTTTTTCTTGACATATGCAGGGTCTAGCTTTGAATGTATGCTCTTATAACTTGTATTGGGGCAAAAAATTGTTGTAAACTCGATCAAGTTTCTAAATAATTTCTAAATAAGTGGATTTACACTCACTTTCAGACACAATTTCAAATTAATACTTATTCTTTTGTTACTTTTTACACTAATTATTGTCCTTGTAAGTTCATGCCAGTTTTAAATATTCTTTGTTTTGTTGTGTCACCATCAAAATTTTCTTTTGCGAGTAATAAAATAGTTATTGTATCGGATAATCTATATTGAATAATTTGAAGTAGTTGGACTTCATAAAATACAAATCTTTTGACTGTTAACCGGATCAAGTAAGACAAAAAAAAATTATTCTAAGAAAAAGAAACAAGCCCTCTAAAATAGTTACCCTCTAAAATAATAAATGTAAACGTTTATGTCTACAAGTTAAATAATTATAGACATGTTATCTATAATTTCTATAATTGTAGACATGTATGTCTACAATTTGTATAATTATATACATGTCTACAATTATCGATATTTATATGAGAAATTGCTTAATTTGCCACCAATTTTTTAACATTTTCCCATTTTCCACCAAAATGCTAATTTTTCCCAAAATGCCACCATCTATGTCAACAATGTTGACATCTATGTCAACAATGTTGACATCTAATAGTGAAGAGCAAACATAGATGTCAACATTGTTGACATAGATGGTGGCATTTTGGGAAAAATTAGCGTTTTAGTGGAAAATGGGAAAATATTATGAAATTGGTGGCAAAAACAATTTCTCTATTTATATTAGAAATTTGTAGACATATATGTCTAGAATTATCGAAATTGTAGATATACATATCCACAATTATCGAAATTATAGATAGAAAAGAGTTGCAAGAGCAAGATAGTAAGCTATATGCAGGCTTGACATGCGGGATAGCCTAAAAATCAAAATTCAGTAACAGAGATAATCAAAGTCACATGTACCTAAACTTTTCCATAAGATCAGTAGAGAAATAAACGAATTAAAATAGTTGATTTTATGTATTTAACTGCATACAACATGAGTAATTTTTGAATTAAAATAACCGTTCACTGATTTGCTTCTTGAGCTCATCATTTTCCAGCAAAGGACATTCCCTGATAGCTCATTCATGTTCAACGTCTCTAGACTTGAAAATCTCCAAATATAAAGATGAGTGATGGATGTGGGCAGTAGTCCTTCCTCCGGAAAAAACCTTATCTATAAAGAGCCATATATTTTAAACCAGGATATTCGTAAACTTCAGAATTTCATAATAGGAATCCTAGATCAAAAAAAGAAGAATGAAATATTGAGGAATACCTTTGAAAGTGGAATTCCAGATCAGAAGAATGAATATTCGCATTTTCTTTTTTGGTTCTACTACGAATAGTCGTCAATAGAGTTCAAAAATAATAATAAAATAAGATGAATAAAGAGGAATGCCTTTGAAAGTGGAAACGGAAGCTAGCATCAAAATTTCTTTTCTTGATATCGCGTCAACGTTAAGCTTTGTTTTGCAGCCAGAAAGATAAAGTTCATAGCTGGATGAGATATGAATAACATAAATACGCAGTAAGGCTAACATAGCGGGATGAGATAAAGTTATTCTTGATATGAATAACATATCTGGAAAAAAGTACTTGCCTTAAGGTTATTGACACTACTAATCAAGGAATATATCGTTGGGGCATTCCTTGATCTTCTTCTTGAGCTCATCACTCTGTTCCAGCAACAAGGGACATCTCTTAATATGCAAAAGTCACCAAAATCCGGTACAACATGTCGTATGGGGAAAACTCTAACCTCTTGGGAATTTCGTCGAACAGTTGGGGTGCTTTCTCGAAGAGCTTCGAGTTGTTGCACGCAGCGAGTCTTCCGGCGGGGACGGAGGGTTTTAGGGCTCCGTCGAGGTCGTTCTCGGATCGAAGCTTGGGAGATGGCGAATATAAGACGAGGAGGCCATTCTGGGAGCTCACGTTCTTCAGACCCACGGCCATGGATGCCTCGGAGCTCGACTCAACCCAGGCCCAGATTGCTGATCTCCATGCCGAGCTCGACGTCAAGCGCATAGCACGAAGGAAGCTTACGAAGGAGCTCAACGAAGAGCGACGCGCGAGGAAATCGGTGGAGCACGCATGCGAGGGCTTGACGCCCGAAATGGTGGGAATGAGGAGTGAGTTCTAGGACGAGAGGAAGATGCTGAGGATGTGCAAGGTATTGAGAGAAGAGAGGGTTCAAATCCATACCGAAACAGAAAAAGTCTTTAACATTCAGGGCTTGAATGAACAAATATAAAAGTTAAAGGACAAACCGGGTATGAATTATTTATCTCTCCTAAACTCACTACTAAAAGTGTCAAAAAACAATGAACTCAATATTTTGGTCCAAAACAATAAAATGACTACTAGATCTGGCCATTTTTCCTATATCACCATGGTTTTAAATCTCGGGGGAACCGGACCGGTTCCCCTTTTTTTGAAGTCCCCGACACCGGAAGGTGCAAAACCGGAATTTTCCGGTGATTCCGGGAGAACCGGACCGGGAACCAGACAAGAACCCGGTTCCCACTTTCCGGTCCGGTTCAGTTCAAATTTTATTAAAAACCGGGTATAAAATCCGGAATGCCCTTAAAAAATATCAAAACTGGCTGAGTTTCGTCCTTGGATTTTCCGCCTCTCCACAGTATAAAGTTGCCACAATCCCGCGCGGATCTCGCCGTGCCGTCCATTTTCCGACTCGGCGAAGGCAAAAAAGCTCCAGATCCCACCGGTTTTGACATATCCCGGGGAGTTTCCCGACGTGATAACATTTTTTTTTGATGATTTTGAGTTAAATTTTTGAAATTTCTTGATAATTCTTGAAGATTATGTATAATATGGTAGTTGTGAACATGAATGTAGTGTTGATTTTGAGTTTGTGTTCATGTTTTCAATTTTTTTAATTAGTCCGAATTATTTTTTAATTTTTTGATTAGTTAGTGCTGATTATGGTTATGTTGAACTTGTTTATTGATTTATTCCGAAATTCTTATGACTTGTTTTCAATTTTAGACATTGTGTTCATGTTTTCTAATTTTTTTTAATTAATCCGAATTATTTTGTAATTATTTGATTAGTTAGTGATTATGGTTATGTTGAACTTGTTTATTGATTTATTCCGAAATTCTTATGACTTGTTTTCAATTTTTGACATTGTGTTCATGTTTTCTAATTTTTTTTTATTTAATCCGAATTATTTTGTAATTATTTGATTAGTTAGTGATGATTATTGTTATGTTGAACTCAATATGAGTTCGTATCACTTGGACATGTACTTTCGTGCATGTGCTCATTACATGAGTTGGTATGATCACTGTATGACATCGCTATGAGTAGTCATTTATGTTTCTTTTATGTTGAATTTGTTGAACTATGGTATTTGGTGGATTGTGTTGAACTTTATCATTTTGGTTTGTACTATTGAACTTAGTTTTTGTTGTGTTTGTAATTTGATAATGTGTTGAAACATTGTACACTATTTTTTATTTTATGAATTTTATCCTACGTAGTTTGTATGTTTTTTGTATATTTCTTTTTTGGATTCCTCTCGGTAAATACGGTATTTGACGGTATTCCTCAACGGTAACGGTAAGTTCAACGGTACCGGTTTCCTTTTTTTCTGCTTTCCCCGACATTCCTTTACGATATCAGGGGTTATCAATAAATTCTAAACCTCAGAACGATAACGGTAATGGTATTTCGATCGCACATGCAATTTTGGGACTATGCAGTGCATTGTGGGTAACGGGCCTATACGGGCTCAGTTTTCTCCCCCTTAATAGCCCAACCACAGCTGACCCAAAAAAACTATCGTCGATTAAATGAGGGATCTCTCGTGTATCTCCTCAAACCCGAAAACACAGACGACAATGTCTAACGACGATAATTTGGCGAATAACCTCAGACCTCGTCAATCCTCCGACGATATCGACTTGGACGACCTTCTTGACAGTAATATTTCATCATCATCATCTTCTTCTTGTTTCCGTGTTAGGAATTACTATTTCAATAATTTTTTTGGGGTTTAATTTCAGGTGCGCTAGATGACTTCCACACTCTGAACCTCAACAAAAGGTAAATGATTATCGAGTCTCTCCTATTTGGTTCTCAGAGGATTGAGTCCGTTTTTTGTTTTCAGTGAAAGCAAAGAAGCGGTAGTAGGGGTTCAAGGGCTGGGTTTGGGATTACCTGAGCTGTCAAAGAAGAAGGCAAAGCCTAAGGCAGACAAGCCTCATGTCTCGGAGGCCCTCGATAAGCTCAGAGCCCACACCCAAGAGGCCGTCAAGGGTCTCGGATCATCGCCGGAAGAGCCAGCCATCGAAGATTGGGTCAACCAATTCCAGGAGCTAGCCAGCTCTCAGGTCTATTACCTTGATCCTCTGCTCATAGTTGCTATTTTTCTAATCAGTGTCGTTATTATTGTTATTTGTAACCTATCTGTATTTTAAATCAATAACTGAGGCTTATGTTAGGTCTTTGGATTAGATATAATTTTTTTTTTCTTTTTTATATAATCTTCCTCTGTACCCCAAGTGTTGGTGTTCTAGTGGGTTATTTCCAAGAGGTCCCGAGTTCGATTCCCACTAAACACGTCGGTACCCATCTAGGATTAGTAAAGAAGAGGATCATGTTAATTGTTTGAGAGATTATGAGGTGTTGAGAGATTCCTAATAGAGAGCACGGACTTCTCAGATGCACGATATCAACCCTTGTAATTCTGTCTTTGATGTTTGCATTGGTACATAATATTTGAGCTCTCAACATTTTCATGCCTTTGATGGGTGGAATTAAGTAGAAGTTAAGGTGGTTCTTCGTTCGCTCTTATGGTGGTGACGTGGTTGGTTTGTATAGGACATGGAATCTATAATGGAGACGATGATGCAACAGCTCTTGTCTAAGGAGATTCTGCAGAAACCGATGAAGGAGATCGGTGAGAAATATCCGCAGTGGCTCGAGGACCACCGTGGGAGCGTGAGCCCTGAGGAGTACGAGCGGTTTTCAAAGCAGAACGAACTCATCGTGTCTCTCAACCGAGTCTACGACGAAGAACCCAACAACTTTGACAAGATCGTCGATCTTATGCAGAAAATGCAAGAGTGTGGTCAACCCCCGAGCGATATCCTCGATCAAATTGCTCCCGATTTCGCCGCCCAATTGTCAGTCTCTTAACTTATTGTTGTAACTTTTTTCTTTTGTTTTATTTTTGATTTATTAACTGTCACATAACCAAATTACAACTTACTCTCTGTTTTGCAGATCTCCTGACATGCTCGACCCACAAACGAATTGTTCAATCATGTGAACGACTCGCTTTTTTTTTTTTCCTTCGATATTTATTGGCCACTCAGTTGTAATGCATAAATTACATATTTTTCTTTTCGGTTAATTTTGGTCTGTCTATTTATTTATTTTCAGACATGGTTCATCGGACTGTTTTCCTGTAATGTAAACATGATAGTGGAAAGCTGGATATGTTAAGCTGGTGTAATTTTTTTACCATATAAATATATATATGAGCGGAGGGTCTATAACCAAATTCTATCAAGTGGAAATTATTTGGGTTACCTTATTTTCTGAACTTTTTCTTATTCTTAGAATACTATTTCTCACTCTTATTCCGAAAAAACATCTTGTTCCTTATGTACATTTCCTATTACGCCCGTATCTTGTTTTCGCTTAATAAATGAGTTTCTTTTCAGATTTATTGGTCAGTCATGATAGAAAAGAAATTATGTGTGAAAATGAGTGTTAATGCTCGAAAATGGATTATCACTAAAAACCGAAGTGGTTCGATCCAGGTCCGGACCTTGTGATTGCACTAAGGTCCAAATTGGTACGAATCCCTTCAACTCCAAGCTCCGTGTTAGAGGTCTTTGCTCCAAGCTATGATAGTGTGTTTATGAGAAAGGAATGAAATATGAACTACGAAGGGGAAACAAAGGGATTGTTTATATTTTACCTCTCCGACACTCAACAGTAGTGCGATTGCATTAGGTGTTTATGAAATCTCAAGAGCGGACTCAGTGAGACACAATTTTAGCAGAGCTTAGGGTGTGTAAAAATTCGTTTCCTCACCCCTCGTGAAAGGGAGGGTTTATAACGGCATCAGGAGAGTCAAAGTGACTCCTTGTCCTTGCCTTGGGCGGCTAGGACATGGCCTGGCCGACCATGTGTGGAAGGGCCTCGCCGGCGACGTAGGAGGACCGACCGAGAGGCACTCGGCTGGCGAGTCATGGCGTGACTTTCCATGCCGGCATGAGTCAGTGGGCCGGTGAGGGCCTCCTGCCCGGCGTGTCACAAGGCCAGTGAGTGCCCCTCGGCTGGGGCCGGCCAGAGTCATCTGATTGGAGAAGATCTCTCGTCTCGTTATCTTTTTGGAGGAATGTAGTTCGGTCTTCTTAAGGCTTGAGTCGCTTGATCGTTCCTACTTCATATTCCAGCACGTTTACATGTTGCTTGTAGGACGTGCGACTTGTTTTGTCAGAATCGAAAACGAGGGCATAACATTAATCCCCAAGTTTATTGATCGGCGTAGCTCGAGCGATAAACTTATTACCATCTTTGCTTCTCTGGCTCGTTTGAGGTTTGTTTTTTGCCTTCTGATTTTTCCAGTATTTTTGCATTTGTTGACTAGAAAATTCGGGCCTGTGTAATTTTTTTTTTGGGCCGGCCTTATGGGCTGATAGGCCGAGGAAAGGGAAATTAGCTGATAGGTCGAGGAAAGGGAAATTAGCTATTGCCCTTTCCTGTTTTGGACGCGCGCGCAAGTGAGAGGGGGAGGAGAACGGGAAGTTTCCCGTTTTCTCCCTCCTTGACTCCTAATTCAATTGGCTCCTATCTTTTTATCTTCATTCGCGCCTCTGATTCTCTTTCTCTCTATTCTCTTCTCTCTCTTCCACGTGTGCTCATGGATAATCACGCGTCCCATGAGAATCCCCACCCTTGGAGTTTGATTTTTCTTCTATAAATACCTCACACTTAGATCGCTTTTGGAATTATCCTTCCAACCTTCTCTCCACTATGTCTGGCATTCTTCCTCCATCTCTTTCTGATCTCCAAGCCATTGATGGGTTGCTGAATGATGGTGGTAAGGAGGTGTTCACAACCTAAGGCATTTCGGCGAGTGATGCAGGGCCGACCAGTCTTCAAAGGCCGGCCACGTCATGGTCGACCGTTCTCCATGGGCCGGCCGGCATGTCAGACTCGGTCGAGGTTGACTTGAACAAATTCCCGGGTTTTGGCGATGCTTCTCCTATCACTCCGCGGGGTGGTTCCTCTCCGATGGCGAGTGCAACTTAAAGTGGCTCCCCAAGCTTATCCAGCAACCATAGCGGTGATGCGAGCGGGCGCGGAAGACAAGGATCCATATGTGGTCTTACGACGATCGCCATATGGGTCACACGAGGGGTTCGATGGTAGTGCTACTTCTAATGCGTCGGATGATTAGGAGATCGAGTCGGCAGTGAATGTATCGAAAACGGCTGAGTGCGAGGTGTTGAGACGAGCCATCCCATTAGGAGAGGTTGCCGTTGACAATTCTTTTGAATGCTTGGGGCTTGACATCCGAAGTACGGTCACCATTCATTGCTTTATGTCTCTGCAAGTGTTGTACGACATGTTGTCAATGGTGCCCACAAGAAAAGTTGTAGTCTTTACTTATGTACATTTGATGTAATAAAGTCTCACGAAGACTCTTGGTTGTAACTGTTTATTTATTAATAAAAGTTGAAACGTTCATTCATTCTTCCTTGTCCGTTTGAAGCTTTATGATAAAACTTTAGTCTTTAGTCCGTAAACAAACATAACAACATATGAATAGACAAATGTAGATTTGCATGAACAAACTCTTCATGGTTTGCTTAAAACAATATATTCGCAATCTAAGGATCAAAGGACTATTGATCTCAGTACGATTGTTAGGAGAATCTATAATGTCTGGTTATGGGACATTGAGAGTTAGAGACTCTATAGTTCTTCTAGGTATCTTCCGAAGGTACTGAATTGACCAGTTCACTTCTAGAGACAAGATAAGAACAAACCATTTAACCTCTTATGTCTCAAAGTCACTACGTATAAATTGCATCATGCTTACCTTAATCCTGAAATGAGACATGCCATTTCACAGCTTACGTATTCTCATTTGAGAAAGTCAGAGTTCGGATTCACTATGTGATTCCGAATAGGACCTATTGGTGAAGTACTAAGTTATGAAGATGTCATGAGTAACTTTGTGAAGATCTCATAGATATGGAATTCATGTACAAGATTGCTGAAATGCAATGTATATCACATCATGCTTTGTTCCTTGGAATGTGAATAAATGAATTGGTCAGTGTCCAAATTGAGTCATGACTCTTTTGGATGAAACAATGTGACTTGTTAGCTCCTCGTCAATACATTGTTTCTGAGTTATTCACAAGCGACAAAGGAGTTGAGGAAATAACAGCTAGAAGGTAAAATGACAATTTTGTAAATCCCGATTAGCTGATGATATTCATGAAGGGTAAACATAGATAATATTCAGTGGATCCACTCATCACAATTTAGTTGAATTCTTGAGTAGAAAATAAATTCATTTGAACCGAGAGATTCTCAGTGTCAACTCTTTAATGGAGTCAGTTGACATTAAGCTAAACTAGAAAAATGTTTGTGAACTTTTGAGTCCAAGTATTTTAGTTCAACCTTTGTTCATTTGGATCCATGAAGTCACTATCACAAATCATATCGAGTAGGAATAGTTAAACTAGAAGCTAAGTCAAAACAAGAACGAGACAAGTTTTACGAAAATTGTCTAAAGGGTATTTTTGTCTTTTTAGACATAGGATGAAATGAATGTCTCATTTCAGGATTAAGTTAAGCATGATGCAATTCATACGTAGTGACTTCGAGACATAAGAGGTTAAATTGTTCTTATCTTGTCTCTAGAAGTGCACTGGTCACTACCTTCAGAAGATACCTAGAAGAACTACAAAGTCTCCAACTCTCAATGTCCCATAACCAGACATCATAGATTCTCCTAACAATCGTACTGAGGTCAATAGTCCTTTGACCCTTAGATTGTGAATATATCGATTTAAGCAAACTACGAAGAGTTTGTTCATGCAAATCTACATTTGTCTCTTCATAAGTTGTTAAGTTTGTTTATGAACTAAATACTAATGTTTTATCATAAAGCTTCAAACAGACAAGGAAGAATGAATGAACGTTTCAAATTTTTATTAAATGAATAAGCAATTACAAGAAAGAGTCTTCGTGAGACTTTCTTACATCAAATGTACAAAAGTAAAGACTACAACTCTTCTTGTGGGCACCATTGACAACAAACTCCCACTTGACTCAAAGAAGATGTGTGTAGTCCTTCATGCCTAATCCATCTCGATGTTGGTCGAAGACCTTGTTCGCTAGGGCCTTGTTGAATGGATCTGCCAGGTTGTCTACCGTTGAGATCTTCTTCACTTCCACGTCTCCGCGCTGCACGATCTCTCGAATCAAATGATATTTCCTCTCAATATGTTTAGAGCGCTTATGGCTTCGAGGTTGCTTTGAGTTAGCGACAACCCTACTATTATCACAATAAAGGGTCATGGGCTCGTCGACGCTTGGAACAACTTCCAAATACTTAAGGAATTTTCTAAGCCATACAACGTCTTTGGATGCTTCACAGGCAGCCACATATTGTGTTTCCATTATGGAGTCAGCAATGCAAGATTGCTTAATACTTCTCCACACAACAGCTCCACCATTAAGGATGAACACAGATCCCGAAATGGATTTCCTGGAATCCTTATTCGCTTTAAAATCGGAGTCGGTATATCCCGTCATAGTCAGGTCAGTACCTGAATATGTAAGGATCAAGTTTCTAGTTCTTCGAAGATGCTTGAGAACATGCTTAACAGCAATCCAGTGCTCGGGTCCAGGGTTGGATTGAAAACGGCTAACTACGCCAACAACGAAAAAGATGTTAGGTCTAGTGCAAAGAATAGCATACATGAGGCTTCCTACGGCTGAGGCGTAAGGAATTTTTCTCAAGTCCTCAATCTCTTATGCAGTCTTGGGAGACTGGTCCTTAGAGAGTGAGACTCCATGCCGAAAGGGTGTTTGGCCCTTCTTGGAGTCTTGCATCTAGAAGCGATCCATCAACTTATCAATATAAGATGCTTGAGAGAGCGACAGGGTCCGGTTTTTTCGATCTCGAATGATTTGGATCCCCAGAATGTACGCGGCTTCTCCTAGATCCTTCATATCGAATTGTTTTGCTAGCCAGACCTTAACCTCGGATAACTTACCCACATCATTACCTATGAGTAATATATCATCGACATATAGTACCAGAAACATAACTTTACCTTCGTGCATTAACTTGTAAACACACGGCTCATTCATTGACTGCTAAAAGCCGAAGCTCTTTACAATTTCATCGAATCTAATATTCCGTGACCTAGATGCTTTCTTTAATCCATAAATGGACTTAAGCAACTCAAAAACCTTGTCCTCTTGACCATCTTCCACGAAACCGTTTGGTTGAGTCATATAAATACGCTCGTCAAGATTGCCATTCGGGAAGGCCGTCTTGACATCCATTTGCCAGATCTCGTAGTCGAGAGCTACAACTATGGATAGAAGTATGCGGATGGATTTAAGCATCGCGACTGGCGAGAAGGTTTCTTCATAGTCAATCCATTCTTGTTGGGTATAACCCTTCGCCACAAGTCGTGCTTTGAACGTCTCGACGTTCCCATCCGGATCCCTTTTCTTCTTGTATATCCACTTACACCCTACGGGTTTAATCCCTTCAGGAAGGTCTACAAGTTTCCAGACTTTGTTGACTTACATCGAGTGCATTTCAACTTTCATGGCGTCAAGCCAAAGGTTTGATTCAGAACATGCCATTGCTTGGCTATAGGAAACAGGGTCATCCATGTCTGAGACGGCTACAAGAGTGTCTCCATAGGACATGTACCTGTCAAGCTTTTGAGTAGCCCTCCCACTACGTTGAAGTACTACTTGACGAGATTCTGATGAGTTAGGTTGTGTTTCAGTTGGGGTAAGAACAGTTATTACCGATGAGGTAGAAGTTTCCTCACCCTACTTTTCTTCAAGCACAATTTTGCTTCTAGGTTTCACATCTTTCATGAAGTCCTCCTCAAGGAAACGAGCATTCGTGCTAACGAAAGTCTTATCGTCCTCGGGACTATAGAAAGTAAAACCTTTGGTTTCCTTTGGATATCCAACGAACATACACAATTCTTACCTACTAGCCAACTTGCTAGTCTTTTGCCTCAGCACGTGTGCAGGGCAACCACAAATTTTGATGCGGCCAAGATTTACTTTACGGCCAGTCTATCGTTCATAGGGAGTACCAGGAACCGTTTTGGACGGAACTTGGTTCAGAATGTAAGCGGCTGTTTCGAGGGCATATCCCCAAAAGGAAAGAGGGAGTGATGAGTAACTCATCTTTGATCTAACCATCTCCATAAGAGTTCGGTTTCTTCTCTCTGACACTCCGTTTTGTTGAGGTGTGCAAGGTGCGGTAAGCTAAGAAGCGATACCTTCTTCTTTAAGAAAGTCATCGAACTCTCCAGACATATACTCACCACCTTGATCGAATCGAAGGGTTTTGATCACTTTGCCAGTTTGCTTTTCCACTAAAGCCCTAAAGACCTTAAATACGTTAAAGGTCTCGGATTTGTGTTTGAGCAAATAGAAAAAACCGTATCTTGAGTAATCGTTAGTGAATGTAACGAAGTATTCGTATCCACCACATGCCTATTGACTGAGCGGACCACATACATTAGAATGTACTAGTTCCAGCAACTCAGTGGCTCTTCGACCCTTATCGGAGAAAGGTCGCTTAGCCATTTTTCCTTCTATGCAAGATTCACAAGTAGGTAGTGAACCTATTGCAGAGGCTTGGAGTGGACCGTCCCTCAGAAGTCTCTTAATCATGTCTATACTGATATGACCAAGTCTTAAGTGCTAGAGATATGTTGATTTTATTAGATCGGAGGATTCAGATAGTTTGATCATCTTTGGCTCCCTAACTAGATCATTATCTATTTCAGTGTCTAAAAGACAAGGTTGAATGTGATATATGTAGAAAAGAGCATTCTTCATACATCCATCAATGACAAAAGAATTATCAGGAAACGAAATACGAATTCCATTCTTAATGAACTTTAAACAATAATCTTGCTCAAGAAGACGAGCAACGGATATTAAGTTCTTTCCAAAGGAAGGAACGAAATAAACATTATTCAAGTTTAAAGTGCGGTCTTCAAAAGATAGCGTCACGGATCCCACAGCCTTTGCAGACACCAGGCTCCCATCACCCATTTGAAACAGAAGTCACCTTTCTCTAAGCTTTTGGTTTTCTTGAAACAAGCTAAGGAACAACAAATATGGTTAGTAGCAGCGGCGTCAAGAATCCATGTTGATACATTATCAGCTACTAAGCATGTTGATATAGTTTTGAAAATATTTTGAAAACTTATTTGATTTGGATGACAAAATATTTTCAAGTTTGAAAGTGAAAACGGATTTTCAAAATTCAAACTAGTTTTGTAAAATTCAATTTCAATTAAACTTTCAAAAATCAAAACATTTTAATCTTTCACATTATGTTTATAATCTTATAAAAAAAAAAAATTCTCAAGAAAATTTTCTCATTAGAGTTCTATAACTCATGGTAGTGGGGTTGAAAATCCGGATTTCTAAAAAACTGGACTTTCGGAACAGCCGCGCACCTCGGAGTAAAATCAACATAACTAGAGGATCTGATGTCGTTTTGACCTAAAACGGTGGCATTGGAAAGAGGACAGACATACCTTTAATTTGATTCAAGAATCATTAAATTTAAAATTCTGAGCAGAGAGTTATGCCACTTATACTTCGGGTTTTACTCGAGCTCGAAGAAAACAGAAATAATTAAAGGTCGGACTTTGAGTGCGTAAAAAGAATCGAGTGTAACGGAACGTTTTAGGAAGTTGTTAAAGCCTTTATTTGTGTTTTATTAACATGGTAATAACATGGTTTAAAGAAATAACAACAAGCATAAAACGAATCAAGTAGATAAAAGAAACTAGTAAGACTAGAAAACTAGTCACAAAATTTACTCGAAATTTTCTCAAACTTAAAAACACGTTTTTTAATATAAAAAATTAAAATCTTCTAGAACTGATTCTAATGTATTTTAATAACATCCCAAACTCATAGAAAATCAACATGATTTTTAATTTAAAGGCAAGAGAAATAAATTAAAAAAAATCTAAGAAAACAATTCTAATTTGTCACAAAATTAATAAACTTTTGAAAACGATTTTCAAGCTCACAATTTTAATTACATGTACATGCATATTTTTTACCATAGCTCTGATACCATTTGTTGGAATTGATCTAGGGTGAAGAAAAAAGTTTAACGCTTCGAGCAAGCGGCGGAATTTAAAAATTTTCTTTAAAACAAGTAAAACGATTTTACTAACCTAGACAAAGAGCAAGTACATGTAAATAAAAACTATTATGAGCATAAATTATTTACTAACCTTTGAGAAGCTTAAACGTTGAGGAGCCTTCGGAAGGTTGAAACCGTTCGTCTCCCCTCGTAGCACGTCTCTCTTCTTTCCTCGGGAACTCGAGCAACCACGAAAGTTTCTATCTCTAAAATCACTCGAAAAAGAAAGGAATTAGTATGTGGGCACTTTTAAACACGACGACTCGAGAACAAGTCTCCAAGTCGAAGAGCTAAAAAAACTAGGTCAAATGTGGACCTAGGTGCCAAAACAAAAACCGAAAAATAACTAGAGAGGGAGAGAGGATCGGCCACCACAAGGTCTAGAGAGAGAAGCTCTCAATCTCTAACTTATGTGGAATGAATAAAATGAAGGGAATAATGGTCCTATTTATAGGAGAAGGGTTGGTCTTGGAAAGAAGTAGTTTCCTCTTATTTTCCAAGCCTTCATGAGCAATCCTTTATTGCCCATTCCTTCCTCATTCACACGGCCAAGAGAGGGCTTCTAGAAGCCTTGGATTTGTTTCCTCTTTTGTTCTCTCTTGCTTGGTGGCCGAAATTCCCTTTCCTCATGGAGGAAATTTGTTTCCTCTTTTTCTTTTGGCAAGTATCTTGATACATCAATGCACAAAATAAGTCCATCTTTCTCTCTATGGTATGCACGAAATTGGCCTTCTAGAACATGTTTCTAGATGTTTCTTTATGTATAAATTACATAAATGCCCCCTGAACTTTTGACCATTTAACAACGTGGTCCCTACTTATATTTTTCTTACAGCGTCACCCTTGAACTTTGACAATCTTACAAACTTAGTCCTCCCGTCTATTTTTCTCAACAATCCATCCATTTTTGCCCATGTGATTGGCATGTGACTATTTAAACAGGGACAAAATTGTAAAATAACAAAAAAATATTGATTTTATAATTATTTAACATTATTAAAAATTATTATTTATTATATAAAAAAAATAAATAAAAATAAAATAATTATGTAAAATATGAATTTTTAATAAAAATGAATTGTAAAAATGAATTATTATTAATTTTCTATTATTGTGAAAAAAAAAACAAATATAATGGAAATGTATAAAAAAAAGTATTAAAAAAGACAACAAACAAAATGAAAAATGAAATTTTTTAATTTTAATTTTTTAATTTTAATTTTTTAATTTTAATTTATTAATTTTAAATATAAAATAATTAAAAAAGGATATATAGGTAATTTTAAATATTCAAGTTATTACACAAGTTAAAATAGACGGAATATACTCCAAAAATTTGACGGAAGGACTAAGTTTGTAAGAATATGAAAGTTTAAGGGCGACGTTGTAAGAAAAATAAAAGTAGGGACCACGTTGTTAAATGGTCAAAAGTTCAGAGGGCATTTATGTAATTTATCCTTTCTTTATTTGTTCATGACGATATAAGAAAAGCCCATTAAGAATTTTCAAGTAAAATTCTATGAAATGAAATTAATCCTCAAGGCCCAATTACACTAATATGGCCGAGTAAAATTTATTTCATTTGTCATCATATGACAATGTCAAAAAATTTATTGACATTCATTTCGTCCTATGTCCAAAAAGACAAAAATACCCTTTTGACAATTTTCGTAAAACTTGTCTCGTTCTTGTTTTGACTTAGCTTCTAGTTTAATTATTCCTACTCGATATGATTTGTGACAGTGACCTCATGGATCCAAATGAACAAAGCTTGAGCTAAATACTTGGACTCAAAAGTTCACAAACTTTTTCCAAGTTTAGCTTAATGTCAACTGACTCCACTAAAGAGTTGACATTGAGAATCTCTATGTTCAAATGAATTTATTTTATACTCAAGAATTCAACTAAATTGTGATGAGTGGATCCACTGAATATTATCTATGTTTACCCTTCATGAATATCATCAGCTAGTCGGGATTTACAAAATTACCATTTTACCCTTCTAGCTGTTATTTCCTTAATTCCCTTGTCACTTGTGAATAAGTTATAAACAATGTATTGACGAGGAGCTAACAAGTCACATTGTTTCATCCAAAAGAGTCAAGACTCAATTTGGACATTGGCCTGTTCATTTATTCACATTCCAAGGAACAAAACATGAGGTGATATACATTGCATTTCAGCAATCTTGTACATGAATTCCATATCTATGAGAACTTCACAAAGCTACTCATGACATCTTCACAACTTAGTACTTCACCAATAGGTCATGTTCAGAATCACATAGTGAGTCCGATCTCTGACTTTCTCAAATGAGAATACGTAAGCTGTGAAATGGCATGTCTCATTTCAGGATTAAGGTAAGCATGATGCAATTCATACGTAGTGACTTCGAGACATAAGAGGTTAAATGGTTTGTTCTTATCTTGTCTCTAGAAGTGCACTGGTCAATTCAGTGCCTTCGGAAGATACCTATAAGAACTATAGAGTCTCCAACTCTCAATGTCCCATAACCAGACATCATAGATTCTCCTAACAATCGTACCGAGATCAATAGTCCTTTGATCCTTAGATTGCGAATATATTGTTTTAAGAAAACCATGAAGAGTTTGTTAATGCAAATCTACATTTGTCTCTTCATGTGTTGTTAGGTTTGTTTATGGACTAAAGACTAAGGTTTTATCATAAAGCTTCACACAAGGAATAATGAATGAACGTTTCAACTTTTTATTAATAAATAAGCAATTACAAGTAAGAGTCTTCGTGACACTTTATTACATCAAATGTACGAAAGTAAAGACTACAACTCTTCTTGTGGGCACCATTGACAACATTATGGCCGTCCAACCCAATAAAGAAAAGAGAGATTATTTTGTGCATTAATGTATGAAGATACTTGCCAAAAGAAAAAGAGGAAACAAATTTCCTCTATGAGGAAAATGGGAATTCGGCCAAGCAAGAGGGAGAACAAAAGAGTAAGCAAATCCAAGGCTTCTAGAAGCCTACTTTGGCCGTGTGACTTGAAGGGAAGGAGAGCAAATTTTGCTCATGAATATGTGATATTCTATAGAAGAGGAAACTACATTGTTGAATGTAATCCATCTCCTATAAATAGAGCCATCATTCCCTTCATTTTATTCATTCCAAAGCTTTAGAGATTGAGAGCTTCTCTCTCTAGAACCCTTGGCCGCCCCCTCTCCCTCTCTCTCTCTAGTTTTCTTTCGTTTTTGTTTTGGCAGCTAGGTCCACATTTGACCTAGTGTTTTAGCTCTTCGAGTCTTACTCTTGAGTCGTCGTGTTTAAAAGTGCCCACACACTAATTCCTTTCTTTCTCGAGTGATTATTGTGATAGAAACTTTCGTGGTTGCTCGAGTTCCCGAGGAAAGAAGAGAGACGTGCTGCGAGGGGAGACGAACGTTTCAACCATCTTAAGGCTTCTCAAAGTTCAAGCTTCTCAAAGGTTAGTAAACAAATAATGCTCATTAATAGTTTTAATTTATATGTACTTGCTCTTTGTCTAGGTAAAATCGTTTTACTTGTTTTAAAGAAAAATTTTAAATTCCGCCGCTTGCTCGAAGCGTTAAATCTTTTCTTAACCCCAGATCAATTCCAACACGACATCCCTTCATCTGTGGAGATTCTTCGGCTGCTCAAGGATGACTGTCCTTATCATCCTCGAAAAGGATTCTCTGTGGTGCACCTAGCTAGCCTTACAGGAGACTTCGGCTACGTTTTCAGTCCGTTGTGCATGAGTTGCTTTCTCGGCTTCAGGTACGCGCTTCCCAGATGAGTTCATATTTCTATCGCGTGATTTCCTTGTGCCATATGCTATGGTATGAGAATGAGAAGTTGCAGATGATTGCAGGCAATTTAGCCTTACAGGGGACTTCGGCTACCTTTTTAGTCCGTTGTGCATGAGTTGCGTTCTCGACTTCAGGTACGCGCTTCTCAGATGAGTTCATATTTCTATCGCGTGATTTCCTTGTGCCATATGCTATGGTATGAGAATGAGAAGTTGCAGATGATTGCAGGCAATTTTCGAAAGCTTGTGACGGTCTCTAAGGTCAAGAGCTATTCGGGCTTCTACCAAGTTCACGATTGTGATGCTTCGCGATTGGTTAGTGACGCGGACTCGAAGAATTGCAAGCTTTGGATTTAAGTGTCCGACCATGCATTTGGGAGTGCTCCTTTGCGCTTCGGTCCTGTGGCTGACTTTTCTTTTGATCTTGATGCTGATGAGTCTGCTTTTGTCAAGGCTATCTGTGCTACTCCGAGCACTTCGTGTTTGAGCAAGTTCTATCTGACTCGCGAGGGGATGGCATCTTCAGGATGGTATCCCCCGGCTCTAACTAGCTCATCGAGTGGTTCGTGCGGTGCTCCTGCGGTACTAGATCCATCCTTGCGAGTGATTTCTTCTGAAGTTACTCCTCTCGTCGCTCTGACAAGTATAGATTAGCTTTTACTATTCTTCTTGCATAGTGTAGCTTTGTATCTTTTTTTTGTTATTTATTGCTGAAGTTGCGCCTCTCATCCTTATAGGTATCATGGCTCATCCTCAGCGGCGTAAGGGCATGCTTTCCAAGACCTCTAGCAATTACTCAGGATGAGGCGGTTCTTGGCAGGCTTTGGTTGGTGCGGAGCGGAATCGACAAGTTCATCTTTCATCGACAACTCGGATGGACCGCGTGGAGTGTGACCTCGAGAAGGCTCTCGACGAGGCGAAGGCCGCACGCGCTGACGCTAAGATGGCGTGAAGTGAAGCCAAGACGGCGCGGTTCGAGGGTAGCTTGTCTTAGCGAGAATCTTTCCAAGCCCGTGAAGAAAATAAGAAGCTCCATGTTGAGCTTGCAGTCAACTGTGCCGAGTCGTCTCACCCTAGTGAGGAGCATTTGGGGGAGAAGGGCGCGACACGCATGGCGCTTGTGAGAAATGGGTGAATGTGGTTGTGACTGCGCTTCTTATGAGCTGCCTACGTACCTGAGCACAACAAGATCATGTCATAACGTTGTTCAATGCGTGTGCGATCGCTATGTGAGGCGTGGAGCCTGAAAGGTATGCTCAACAAAGGAAACAGAGCGCGGAAAAGTCCTCGGCGATGTTTCAAGTCTCTAGAATCGAGTAACTCAATAGAGAATGTGTGTTTTTCTTAAGCAGAGAGAGGAATTCTTCCAAGAGAATTATTGAGAATAATTTCGAAGAAGATTAAAGGCTCGATTAGACGAAACTGTGTGCAAAAAGTCTCTGACAGCATTTCAGAACTCTAAGAACGAGTAATCTTGAGGAAGAATGAATGTCTCTTTGACTCTCTCTGATGAGGAGTATTTATAGTAGATGTGGAGGCCTAGGAGGGCCTTTGGACGCACCTCATGGAGCGCGCCCTGGATTTTGAGGCACTGTGCATGCCTGCTTTTGAGGCACGCGCGGGGCTCCTTTGAGGAGCAGGCGGTGCAACGCGCTGAGGGGTAGGGGCGTGTCGGGCCCCTTGCGCGCCATTTGTTCGTCGCATGATGCGCGAGTGAGCTCTGCTTCATGTGTGAGCTTGGGTTTAGGGCCACTTTGCGTGGGCCTTGACAGGGTTTTTCATGGTCTGGTCTGTTGGACGTTAGAATTCAGAATTCGACGCAAGTCGCATGAAATTTAGTGTTTCGGGTTTTCTGAGAACGATCGACAACAATGAGTATATCGAGTAGCTAGTAATTTGTAGGCTACATCAAATCTATTTTTTCAAGAGACTAATATCTTGCATCTAGAGTGGCTCAATGGAGATACCATTGGTACAAGATATCCTGTAATAATGAAAAATGCAACTTTGTGACTGCTCGTAACTTCCCTCCCTATCTTTGAATGTTTAATCAATGGAGTTCCCATCTTATCCACGGTGGCACGAATTCATAAACTAATCCCAAGTATCATTGAAGAACTAATATGTTGGGATTATTCTTGAGTAGCTGCTTTAAAGTAGTCCGCAGAAGCTCTCTAAATACTACATCCTCGTTTTGCCTATCTACGGTCATCTTTTGGACTTTTCCAAGAGATCTATTTCCGCCATTATAATTACTTGCTTTCAATATATAGGGTCAACTTAAGCCGAAATGTCAAATATCAGAGGTCACATCTTCACCAGAAAACAAGTTCGCTCAGTGTGAATCAAATTCCGAGTCATTTCCATAACATCAACTTGATCTTAACATGACCTCATTCTTTGTAACACTAAATATGGATCAAGCATTACATGGTTTCAATGAGTTCAAGATCAAAATCAAATCATCCATGGAATTCTATAATACAATTTTCAAGAAGAAAAAATAAAATATCTACTCAATCACTTCATAGTCTTGATCTCCCGAGATAAATTATTTATAAATATAAATAAATTAAAGAATTGAAATATGAGACTAGAAGATTATTATTCCCGATTGAGCTCAAAAGTCTGCAGAACCAGGAGTCCGAGGGAATGGAATCGTGTCTTTGATATTATCTACCCCGGTTACGAATTGTACAAACCTTTCAAACCCCAAGCCGAAACCCGCATGAGGAACTGAAAAATAAAATAAATAAATAAATCATCATTCCGGCATTTAGATAGTTAGAACAATAAGAGAACGGGAATTCGCTAACCCGAGCCGTATCGACGCAAGTCAAGATACCACCAGAGGCCTTCCTTATTCAACTTCAATTCGTCTATTCTCCTTTCCAAATGCTCTAGTCGTTCTTCTCTTTGGCTTCCACCGATAAGCTCTCCCACCTGAAAAAGGATAAAAGATTAAGAAAAAGAAACAAAAGATGTAACATGTGGTGGAATTTCTCGTGGCGAAACCGTTACAACATAAAGAAAATCACCTTCGGAACGAGCAAATCCATTGCTGCAACAGTCTTCCCGTCATCATTCTGCCGCATATAAAACGCTTTGACCTCCTGAAACATTTCTTACAGCTTAAGCAATAATTGAATTAAAAAATTAACTAATCAGTTTTAATATAGAGATATACCTTTGGATAGTCTCTGATGATAACGGGGCACCCATTGAATGCAACTTCGGTTATATAGCGTTCATGTTCACTTTGCAAATCGGACCCCCACACTACCTACAAATGTTAATGCACAAAATGAGTGACAGTATAATTCATCTCTTTTATGAAAAAAAATACATTAAATATTAGTTAGTCGTGAACGTAAACTGAGAGTACCGGGAACTCGAATTTCTGTTTTGTTTTGAGAAGAAGATCAACTGCCTCGGTGTAAGTCATCTCTACGAATTGCTTCTCGACAACGTCCTGTTAGCAGCTCAAATCAAGTCAAAGTCAAAATCCGAATTAAAATGAAAAAGCAAAGCAAGACGTGTGGCCATACAGTAAGTCGATCGATGATCCCCTTCTCGATCCATGTGTTGAAGAATTCCATGTCTTCTCGACAGTTCTCAAGAACGTATTTCACCTTCGAAAAGGAGGAAATAAAAAAAGACAAGGGGTTTAGCTTCGGCAATGTGTGGATCAATGATGAGGTAACGACGAAAACGTACATACAACGTATTTGAGATACGCAGTGGCATAAGCGATGTCCTCGTCCAGATCGGCGAAGGCGAGTTCCGCTTCAAGCATCTAGATAAATGACTATTTCAAAACTCATGATAGAAATGTTTTCTGAATTAAAAATCACTATTTAAATCCCTTCCGTTACCCAGAACTCGGCCAAGTGGCGGGAAGTGTTGGAGTTCTCGGCGCGGAAAGTGGGGCCGAAGGTGTAGACGTCGGAGAGAGCAGAGGCGTAGGCCTCGGCGTTGAGCTGGCCGGAGACGGTGAGGAAGGCGGGGTGGGAGAAGAAGTCGCCGGCGAGGCGGAAGAGCTGGCCGGCGCCCTCGCAGTCGGAGGTGGTGATGACGGGGGTGCGGACGGAGACGGCGCCCTGGGCCTTGCAGAACAAGTGGGTGGCTAGCTCCATGTCGCTCCTCACGCGCGCCACCGCCCCGAACTTGTTGGTCCTGGGCCTCAGATGGGCCTTGGTCCTCAGGAACTCGGAGCTCACGTTCTTCTTCTGGATGGGGAACGAGGGGTCGCTCCCTCCGACCACGCGGATCCTGCGCGCCCTCACCTCCACGCTCTGCTTCGACCCCGGGCTGGCCACCAGCTCGCCCTCCACTTCCACCGACGCCCCCGTCGCCGCCGCGTTCGACGCCACGTACTCCTCGTACCCCTCCGTCTCCGGCCCCACCACGCACTGCAGGTTCGACAGGCACGACCCGTCGTTCACCTCCACGAACCCCACCTTCGCCTGCCGCCGCAGCGTCCTCACCCACCCCCGCACCTCCACCCTCGACCCCACCGCCCCTTTCTTTATCTCCGCCACCTTCGCCTTCCGCCGGTACCCCTCCGCCGCCGAGCAGCTCATTCGCCGCACCCACGGCACCGCCGCCATCCTGCAAATCATCCTTGGCCAACCAAATACAAATCGGACCAACCAATTCTAGGGCTGAGGAAGTAGCTTCAAGATATAAGAGGGAAACCATAAAACAATTTATTAAGGCTTTAAATTTAATTACTCACCTTCACTTGCTCCCCAAGGCTTTGCCTATTTTTATTTTTAATCGTGATAAACAAAAATTAGTTTGTAAGAGAAAATTAATTGCTTGTCGCCCAGGGTTTTCTTACTTTTTATATTTTTAATAATACAAACAAAATGTATCCGAAGAAAATTACTCCTCGCCGCCCCAAATTTTCGAATAAGATATTCACACCGATATGAAAAGAGAAATTGTCTAATTTGCTACCAATTTCATAATATTTTCCGACTTTCCACCAAAACGCTAATTTTTCCTAAAATGCCACCTCTATTGAGAATCTACCTCATTTCCAATAGAGAATCTACCTCATTTCCAACGCACATGGCTGCGCCCAAAGTTCTCTACTGAGAATATCCCACATCTCCAAGAGAAAACACACATTATCTCTCTAGTCACTCGATTCTAGAGTCCCGAGGCGTCGTCGAGGATTCCTACGTGCTCCGTTTCCTCTATCGAGCACACCCTTCATGCTCCGCGCATCAAATAGCGTATACACAAGCATTGAACTACGTTATGACTTGATATTGTCGTATTCAAGTATGTGGGCAACTCATAAAAAGCGCAATTACACCCGTAATTCACCTCATTCTCTCCTCAGAGAATGCCTTCAACTGGAGGAATCACAACTCGAGACTTTTTGAGTTCCCACACTTGGCTCGGGTGTGGCCACTTGGTCCGGCTTAGGTCGAACTGTCCGAAGCTTTAAATCGTTGTTCATTTCCGTGCGACAGTTGTCAATGGTGCCCACAAGAAGAGTAGTAGTCTTTACTTATGTATATTTGATGTAATAAAGTCTCACGAAGACTCTTGTTTGTAACTGTTGAATCATTAATAAAAGTTGAAACGGTAATTCATTCTTCCTTGTCTATTTGAAGCTTTATGATATTCTATAGTCTTTAGTCCATAAACAAACCTAACAACATATAAAGAAACAAATGTAGATTTGCATGAACAAACTCTTCATGGTTTGCTTAAAACTGCATATTCACAATCTAAGGATCAAATGACTATTGATCTCAGTACGATTGTTAGGAGAATCTATGATGTCCGGTTATGGGGCATAGAGAGTTGGAGACTCTATAGTTCTTCTAAGTATCTTCTGAAGGTACTGAATTGACCAGTGCACTTCTAGAGACAGCATAAGAAAAAACCATTTAACCTCTTATGTCTCGAAGTCACTACGTATGAATTGCATCATGCTTATCTCAATCCTGAAATGAGACATGTCATTTCATAGCTTACGTATTCTTATTTGAGAAAGTTAGAGTTCAGATTCACTATGTGATTATGAACATGACATATTGGTGAAGTACTAAGTTATAAAGATGTCATGAGTAACTTTGTGAAGATCTCATATATATGGAATTCATGTACAAGATGCTGAAATGCAATGTATATCACATCATGCTTTGTTTTTTGGAACGTGAACAAATGAATTGGCCAGTGTCCAAATTGAGTCATGACTCTTTTGGATGAATCAATGTGACTTGTTAGCTACTCGTCAATACATTGTTTCTAACTTAAGGAGTTGAGGAAATAACAGCTATAAGGGTAAAATGGTAATTTTGTAAATCTCGTCTAGCTGATGATATTCGTGAAGGGTAAACATAGATAATATTAAGTGGATCCACTCATCACAATAAAATTGAATTATTGAGTAGAAAATAAATTCATTGGAATCGAGAGATTCTCAGTGTCAACTCTTTAGTGGAGTCAGTTGACATTAAGCTAAACTCGGAAAAGGTTTGTGAACTTTTGAGTCCAAGTATGTTAGCTCAAGCTTTGTTCATTTGGATCCATGAGGTCATTGCCACAAGTCATTTCGAGTAGGATTAGTTAAACTAGAAGCTAAGTCAAAACAAGAACTAGACAAGTTTTACGAAAATTGTCTAAAGGGTAATTTTGTCTTTTTGGACATATGATAAAATGAATGTCAATAAATAAATTTTTTGACATTGCCATATGATGAAAAATGAAATGTATCACTCGGCCATGATGTGATTTTTGGGCCTTGAGGATTAATTTCATTTCATGGAATTTTACTTGAAAATTCTTAATGGGCTTTTCTTATGTTGTCATGAACAAATGAAGAAACATCTAGAAACTCCTTCTAGATGCCCATTGGCCGTCCAACCTAAGAGAGAAAAAGAGATATTATTTTGTGCATTGATGTATGAAGATACTTTCCAAAAGAAAAAGAGGAAACAAATTTCCTCTAGAAGGAAAATAGATGGGCGGCAATACAAGGCAAGAGAGAAGCAAGATAAAAGAGGAAACAAATCCAAGGACTTGCATCAATAGGTTGCACGTCCAAATAGAAGAAGGGAGAGCAAAATATTTGCTCATGAATATGTGATATTCTATAAATAGAGCCCTCATTCTCATTGTTTTCTCATCCCACAATTTTAGAGATTGAGAGCTTCTCTCTCATAAGTTGGCCGCCCACTTCTCTCTCTCTTTCTCTCTCTCTCTCTAATTCTTTTCGTTTTTGTTTTGGCACCTAGGTCCACATTTGACCTAGCATTTATTTTAGCTCTTCGACTCTAAGACTTGTTCTTGAGTCGTTGTGTTTAAAAGTGTCCACACACTTATTCCTTCTTACCTCGAGTGATTTATGTGATAGAAACTTTCGTGGTTACTCGAGTTCCCGAAGAACGAAGAAAGACGAGCTGCGTAGGGAGACGAGCGATTCAACCTCCACAAGCTTCTCAACGATCAAGCTTCATAAAGGTTAGATAACGTGTAATCGCTTTTAGATAGTTTTAATAATAACATGTGCCTGCTCTTTGTCTAGGTTAGTAAAATCGTTTTATTTGTTTAAAAGAAATTTTTTATTTTCCGTCGCTTACTAGAAGCGTTAAATTTTTTTCTTAACCCTAGATCAATTCCAACAAGAAGGAGGGGACTTCACGAATTGTACAACATGAAATCCCTTTTAATAATCTTCTTCTTTTCTTCTGAAAACTCCACTTTCTCAGACTTGAGAAAAAGTGAGTAATCAACCACCCGCGCGTTCTGAGCGCGTTGACAACTCGGATAATGCTACCAGGACCAAAATATATTTCTTGCGTTCCGGAGCCCATTGTGCCAAAGAGTCGCTCCTCGAAGAGAGCTTGACCCGCTCACTGTGTCCATCTCCGGATAGCCGGGACGATCGCATCAGGGAGTTGGAGGAGGATATCCGCCGACTAAAGGTGACAAATGCAAGGTACCACATCCAACCGGCTGCAAAGCGACCTGTGCATGACACGGTAATCCCCAACAGGGAACCCAAAAACCTCGAGAATTCGGATGATATCAAAACTTCTTTCACTAAGGACGTGGGACTCCCCGCCGTGAATGAAGCCGGTCCTTCGAACCCCTCACCTACGATAGGGGATGCACCTGCAGCTTCCCAAGAAGGGAACTCACGATATATGCCTCGTGACCGACTTGGTCATAGGGAGAATGTTGTGGAAAGTCAGGGCATGAGAAGGGCGCGACGTCTTAGATAGAGCTTGTGCTTTTGTGCCGCGAACCCGGATCTTAGGGATCACCTTACCACCCAAAGAAATGAGCGTGGCGAAGACCTAAGAGAGCAACTAAGCTCTTAGCCAAACATCCCTCCGATGGCCCCAACTAACGGGAATCGCCGCACGGATCAAGGGTCCAATGAGAGGCGACAGGTCACTCCTCCCGAACATGGAGTTACTCCGACTATCGGTCTGGACGTGGTTACCATGATACACAATCTTCGAAACAAAGTGCGTGAACTCCAAGAATACGGTGTAGGCGGAAGGGCCTACATGTTTGTCAAGGAGAATTTCTTGCCTTTCACATCCCAAATATTGGCCGAGGTATGCACAAGAAATTTCAAGCTCCCGAACCTCGCTCCTTATGATGGGAAAACAGACCCTGCTTACCATATCTAGCATTACGAAACATGGATGACGATGCACAATGTCGCTCCTAGTGCCATGTGCCAAGCTTTTAGTTTTACCCTCGTCGGACCTGGCTTCGAGTGGTTCAAGAACTTAACGTTGAGAAGCATCCAATTGTTCAAAGACCTAAATGACACGTTCCTAGCACGCTTCGCTACATATATGGTCCAAAAGAAGACCTAGATGTACTTGTTGCCAATCAGGCATGAGAGTGTCGAATCTCTTAGAAATACCTCGCCCAATTTACTGAAAGATCGAATAAGATCAATCGCTTTGACAACAGTGATAGAATCGCCGCAATCATTACGCATGAGTGACTTCCTCATGTCTGTCGTCGGTCGTGTCCCTTCTATCATGGCCGAGTTAATGACTCAAGCCAAGACTTTCATGGTAATTGAAGATTACCTCGACCGCTGAAAGAGCAACAATTACAACTCTCGACGCCGAGATGAACCTAGCTACGAGCAAGGAAACTCCCGTAAAAGGCGAAACAATGGGAGTAAAGCTTCCAATAACCAACCTCCGATGCCCCATAAGCCGCGACTTGCGGAAGATTATTTTCTTTTGTCTTTCTACTATGCAATTATTTTGTCTTTCTACTATGCAATTATTTTCTTTTGGAACATCCTCTCATGCGAGAAGGCGAAGAGCAAGGTGGCTCCGTCGATGGCGATCTTGATGAAGATTGATTCTCAGATTGTGTCGGAGGAGGAAAATACATGGTTGTATAGGATCTATCTCCGTAGAACAGACTCTTGATGGAAACTTTGACGTCGTGAACCCATGCTTTGATCTTGTACTCCAAAACTTCCCAATCTGTGTTCTGGATCTGAGATGGAGTCGTATTCTCAACGTTGACTGTCGATCGATGAGAATGCTACCGTTCTTGACGGAGTACTTGTGACGTACAAATGAGGCACAACTAAATATATTCCATGTAATCAATTCAACAACTAATCACAATTTTTCATCTCATAATTATCTTAAATTGGTCATAACAGTAATAGGAAAATCAATGATGAAATTTGCCTGAAACCACTTACATGTCAAGACCATACATCTAATTTATAACTTATAGTATGAAATATGTTTAACATCATATGTTAAAAATCAAAATAACATTTTGAAAATTTGGCAAATCTAATTGAAAGTTCTAGCTGGCCGTGAGTGACTTATACAAGTGCATTTATCTAATTGTACTTGATTCAACGGTTGAGTCTCATTCCAATAGATAATTCAACTAGTACAATTTCTATAGCATATTGTAAAGAACTCATGGACTCATCTGAGCAAAATTTAAGGACCATAGGACTCGGAAGCTCTCCAATCTTTTCCAATTTTCAATCGTAATTAATTGACTCCAAAAAAGAATTAACACATGAAAATCTTTTGTCTCATATGTTGTATTTTTCTACTTCTTTGTGTTATAACATAACATAATGGAATCCATTGAATATCTTATATTTTTATATTTACAATTACCCTTATTTCACATGATCTATTTACTGCAACACTTCTGGAATTTAATACTTTCTAATTTGTGGATTAGTAGCAGTGGCGGAGCTAGGAATTGAATTTAGGGGGGACCAAAAAAAAATTTAAACAAAATTAAAGATACATAATATATAATAAAAATATCCAATTCGATAAAAATATTACATATTTCCACGATGGGTTTTTAATTTATCAAAACGATCTATAATGACTTCATTATCAATACAATCAAAAATTTCTTTCTCAACATAAATAATTAAACTGTCGTTCAACCACTGATCTCCAATACGATTGCGTAACTTGGTCTTCACGAGATGCATTCCAGAAAACACTCTTTCAACGCTAGCAATCGCAATCGGCAAAATCAATGTCAATGTCAATAGTCGGTAGACTAAATGATACACCTTATCTCTTCCCATTTCAACCATTTTTTTTTGCAAGATGACTAATCCCGTTCATATATGAAAACTCTACACTTGAGCGCATATCAACAATATAGTTTTGGAAAATCATGATTGTGTGGTTGACAAGGACCTTTTAGCATATACCTTCTTCGCACGTCATCTTGGACATTAGGATGATAATTCAAAATCGGAATCCTTAACCCCGGATCGGTAGCGAGCTCTTCTATGTTGACCTCCAAATCTCCACTTCTCTTCTTTGCACTTTTCGCGTGTTCTTTTATTAATATCGTTGTTGAGTCTACTTTTCTTTTGAAATATCTCTCCATATCTATACTCATAAAAAAAAATCAACACCAAATGATTAGAGAAAAAAAAATTCATTTGGGACTTTCATCAAACACATAGTATGTATTAAAAGATTAGAGAACTCTAATTATAAAAATACAAAATGAGCAATGCACATATGAATCATATATTAAACATTTAACTTGTTAATGATAAACAAGAAATGAGAAACTAGAAAAAAAAAGTGTATGGTTGCTATTTAGAGTTTTTTTTAACATTGAATATGAAAGAAGACTTGTTCATGAATATTTTTTTGGACTTTTCTCTTAAAAACGTTGCTGTATGTATTAAAAAAAATAAAATACAAATTTTCGTCCAACTTGGGACACTGACAACATTTCCCTTAAGCCTTGACCATTTGAACTGCAATACCTTTGTGACATTATTAGTGTACCTATTATATTTATTAATATGCATTATATAATTTTTTAATAATTATAACTAAGCCTATTAATTTTTTTTTTGTCCCGAGTCAGTGGGGACCCGTGCACCCGCTGGTCCCCATGTAGCTCCGCGTAGCATTTTAATTTGAATGATACTTTCTTTTAAGAAAAAAAAAAAAGTTGACTGTTGAACGCAAATGAGTGGATAACTTTATAAATTTGTATAGTAAATTCCTAATTGCCGTAATTCTAGTTACAGAGAAAAACTCTCCGTTTGTTATTTCAATTACATGATTTCCGCTTAAAGCTTTGACAACAAGAATATATCATTTCCCTATAATTTCTCCTCTTCCTACTTAACGCCAAAAAAACTCCTGTTCCTATCTTCGGTGATCGAGCGAGCTTTGCTGTCTCTGCTCCAATGGCGGATTTCTCTCTCCCTCCCGATTCTTACTTTCTCGGCCTCGACAGCTCTACTCAGTATGCGAAACTCTCCCTCTCGATTTGACTTGATTGTTTTTCATAATTCCGGTCTAGAAATTGCTAGTGTGATGTTGATTTCTTTCATTGCTGTTGATGTTTTAGGTCTTTGAAGGCAACGGTATTGGACTCGAACCTGAACATAGTGGCTTCGGAGCTGGTTCATTTCGATTCCGATTTGCCTCATTACAACACCAGAGACGGTGTTTACAGAGACCCTTTGGTCAACGGAAGAATCGTATCTCCCACTTTGATGTGGATTGAAGCACTTGACCTCATTCTTGGCAAGCTTTCCGATTCCAGTCTTGACATCTCCAGAATTGCAGCCGTTTCTGGCAGTGGACAGCAACACGGTATGGACTGCCTATCGATTATCTTATCTTTTCATCATAAATAACGATCAACTTTTCGATTTCCATATCTATTCTATACTTAACCAATTGATGCTTATGGATTATCTTGTTTATGATTCTTTATGACGTATCTATTCATGTTAGTTCTCGTTCACGTTATAAAGGTTATGAGTTACTCATCTAATTACCAATTGGTTTTGAGATGGAACCTCTTGATACTTTCACATGGTATCATAGTCCATTAAGTCCAAATAGGTATCCGATCCAATCGTTGGGATTCGGTCTAAGATGAGCGAACGCAGAGAGCCGCCATCTTGAGGGGGCGTGTTAGGAATCTCACATTAAAAGTAAATGAGAACTAACAAGAGCTTATAAAGATCACGAGTTACTTCTCTCATTACCGATTGGTTTTGAGATGAAACCCTATGATACTTTCACAATTCGTATTAAAATATGAAACTCAATTTCTATATCTAGCATACAATTTTACAACTTGATAATTATTCAGGTAGCCTACGCCTATCTACACACGGGTTGATGTTATTAGTCAAGAGCATTCTTATCTGACTATGCAGAATTTTTAATGGGAAATACCAAAAAAATAATAAAAATTGTTTCACAGGCCCGAGAATGAAGTGGAAAATAGAGAAAAGGTCACACTCACACGCATTTTAGATGAGAAAATTAAAATTTTGCTATTGCGGATTTCTTGTAGATTACGATATACCGCATAATTTTGCTGTGAAGAACATGAAATCCACAATTTATCTGTGCGTTTCCCACCAAATTTTCTTCAAGGCAAACAAGATGAAATAAATGTCAACATAACCTTAGCATAGAGAATTTTGATTTGGCTGAATTTTACGACTTTGTTCTCTCTCCTACTTATTCTGATTGTCTATTAGGTAGTGTCTACTGGAAGACCGGAAGCTCGTTGGTATTATCATCGCTGGACCCAAAGGAACGTTTGGTGGATCAACTCGGCGATGCCTTCGCCACGAAGGAATCTCCGATCTGGATGGACAGCAGCACCACTGAGCAGTGTCGAGCAATAGAGAATGCTGTTGAAGGAGCGCTGAAGCTCTCTCAGCTCACGGGATCGCGGGCCCATGAGCGATACACGGGCCCACAGATAAGGAAGATATTTGAGACTCGACCTGAAGTGTACAACGACACAGAGAGAATCTCGCTCGTCAGCTCATTCGCGGCGTCTCTTCTCATCGGGAGATACGCTTGCATCGACGAGACTGATGGTGCGGGGATGAACTTGATGGATATTAAGAGACGGGTTTGGTCCAAAAAAGCCTTGGAGGTTTGTCAACTTGTTTAATTTTGTTTGTTTGTTGTGTTTTTTAATTTACGAATTGTGAAACTGAATTTTTTTTGGACTGGCTTGTTACCTTGGGAGCCGAATTTTCTTTCTTTAGGCCACTGCACCAGGACTCGAGCAGAAACTAGGGAAGCTAGCTCCTGTCCATGCTGTCGCTGGTTTTATTGCTCCATACTTTGTTGAGAGGTTTGAGCCTTTCTGCTCTGTCTGATCTAGATCTTGAATTTTTTTTTTAAGAAGTGAGATATCATAAATTATAATTATAAGTAGATAAGGGGCTAATCTAAAATATTTACTATTTAGAGGTTAAGTTAGCCTATAAAGAAGAGGGATTTGTCGAGAAGAGGATCATGAGAATTTTGTGAGATATTAGCAGGAGGAACATAGAGAACGAACAACTAGAATGTCCGATATTTATCATTGTATTTCCTTTTGTTTATATTCTCATGAATACAAATATACCCATTCCTATCAAATTGTTCCTAGGCTAAATTCTCACCCTTTTATTCATTGGGTAATATACTATCTTCATTTTTTCTTTGTGAAATTTCGAAGAGTTTGATGGTGTTTTTTGTTTTTGTTTTTGTTTTTTTTGAGTTGGATAGATTATATATTCGATAATTTGACCACTTGGTTTCCATATGTCCCGTCTGTGAATTATAATATGTTTTCAGGTATTTCTTCGACAAGAATTGCTTGATCATTCAGTGGTCAGGAGACAACCCTAACAGCCTGGCAGGTATCTGGTTCTAAACATTTCTGTTCATTGCGTAAAATGGCTGTCGCTTTTATTATTATCATTTTCTTATCTGAAGGCATTTAATCTGCAGGTTTAACTCTAAATACTCCTGGTGATCTGGCAATCAGTCTCGGCACAAGTGACACTGTAAGCTAATTGAATCTCCAATAGTTCATCTCTCTTATAAAGCGAAGCATGATAATGTTGGCACTAGACTAGAGTATCTACATAGAAAGCAGTACGAATATTTCAAACTTCTTCGCTTTGTCAACTTTCCCACTCTTGTTTCAGGTCTTTGGGATCACCAACGATCCACAACCAGGACTGGAAGGACATGTATTTCCAAATCCCGTTGATTCAGAAGGATACATGGTTATGTTGGTCTACAAGAATGGGTCTTTAACTCGTGAAGGTACTCTAATATAATAACGATTCGATCGTAGTCCAGTAAGTTCTAATATATGGTTTATTATGTTAACATTTTTGTACCACTATCTTAATTTTAGATGTGCGGAACCGCTATTCAGAAAAATCTTGGGATAATTTCAATGCGCTCCTAGAGCAAACACCGCCGCTGAATGGTTTGTAATTGTTGATAATCTCAAAGCATTTTCATTCGTAATTGTTGGTAAACACTTTGTCGTTTACTGATAATGTTTTCTTCAATAGGTGGAAAGATTGGTTTCTATTATAAAGAGCATGAAATTCTTCCCCCACTCCCTGGTATCAACATTCCTTCCCTCATATTCCACCTTTTTTCATTGCAAAGAATACTTCAATTGCAGAATGACATCTTTGTTTGAAACTGTGTATCCCAGTCGGCTTCCATCGATACATTCTCGAAAATTTCGCTAGTGAAACTTTACAAGGCTTGGAAGAACATGAAGTGGAAGAATTTGATCCCCCTTCCGAGGTTTGTGCTCTTATTCTCTCACAACTCCCGATCAAGTTTGCGAAGAAGTATTCCAATCTAAAAAATAAATATTTCAATAATGTTGCAGGTCAGGGCGTTGATCGAGGGCCAGCTATTGTCAATGCGTGCTCACGCCGAAAGGTTTGGCATGCCTTCTCCTCCGAAACGGATCATAGCCACCGGCGGTGCATCGGCAAATCAAAGCATCCTGAACTTAATAGCTTCCATTTTCGGCTGCGATGTCTACACAGTTCAGAGACCTGGTCAGCATTTTAATTACATCTCAGTACAATTAAATTATAGCTGGAAAAATGGGAAATACAAACCTGACAATCCAAGTCTGAACCCGGAATGGCCCCTTTTTTTTTTTTTTTTATGCCTGGTCCGGTCCAGCCTTTCTTTTCAATGAAGTGGGCCAGTTCATGCCTGGCCCGTTTTATTTAATTTTTTATAAATCTTAAGACAACTATTTTTTACCGCAAATAGTCCATTTATTATCGTGCAAGTGTCGATTAGGTCCTAGTACTTTTACTCAGCAAAATGGTCATTAAACTACTATTTTTTTACCATTACCATTCATTTCATAAAAATATTTTAACTTAAATTACTTGATAATTTTTTAACATAAAAAACTTTAAACATATTTGTCAACTTGAATAACTTGATAATATTTTTTTTAATGAAGCTGCTTTAAATATGTTTTAATCAAACAACGTGAAATAAAAAATAATTTTGGAAATTTTGATTTAATAACAGTTTTATCAAATAAATTTTATAGCGATGAACTTCATGAAAAAAGTAATTTGTTTTAATAAAAATTGATTTAAATGCTACAACATTAACTGTTTAAGAACCTTTTTGCTATTAACTAGTTTATAGATTAAAATATCACTTGTGTAATAGTTCGGCGAGCATTTACGCTAATTAAGAAGCATATTCAGAACACATAAAAGTGTAAATAAAAAAACTGGGCTGGTCTTGTTTGACCGTTTCTTGACCAAGTGGATTTGTGCGCCGGTCTGGTCTCTAAATTTTACATAAAAGCTAGCCGCCCCAATTCGTTCTATAAAACTGCTGGTATTTCCAACAATGGGCTTGCCCGGACCGACCTGCCCCATCCATATCGCCACCGAACTCAGAAAGATAAACCTCGATCTCCCTAAGCTTTGCAATATTCTGAACTCTTGCTGATATCTTTGTTTGAGTGGAAACAGATTCGGCTTCACTTGGAGCTGCATTAAGAGCTGCTCATGGTTGGCTGTGCAATGAGAAAGGCAGTTTCGTGCCCATCTCAGACATGTACAATGACAAGTTGGCCAAATCTTCTCTCACCTGCAAACTCTCTGCTAAAGCCGGAGATGAGCAGCTCGTCTCCAAGTACGCCTTGTTAATGAAGAAGAGAGTCCAAATTGAAAATAATTTGGTTCGAAAATTCGGTCGCTGCTGAGATTTTAAATTCGGTCCGAAATAATTATTTGATAAATAAATGGTTTTTTTTTTTTTTTTGGATAAGTTATTAGGACAGCTTTTAGACAAATGTATTTTGGTCTCCGAAACTTTTGAATAAATCAATGCTACATGTTTCCTTTGCCTTTTAATTCGAAAGCTTTATTTTAGAACCAGAACTAAAGTTCTATTAGTGTAGAAAAATTACAGAAATAGAAGCGACTATGATGCTGACTAGTATCAGAAACCAAGGATTTATGTGATTCTTCTGGTGTCTCATTCTCATACTTAGAATTCTTTAGTTTCTTTTCTTATTTATTTAATTTTTTTGTAAGACTAATTCATCTCATGAGGACTATAATGCTAATCATTATGTATTATGTATGTAGATAATAGTGCTCAACTTATAATGGCAATTGATAACCAATTGCATATCTCCACTCCACAGCCGACTTGCTTTGAAACCGAACTCTCAAAACTCACGTTTTGTTTGCTTTGTATCTACTTTGTTCCTAAAATATCGTACATCGTCGCACAACTCCCACGACATAAAATCACTAAAGTTCTCAAAAAAAAAAAAAAAATCACCAAATTTTTTGTTTCTTCTTTATTTGTAACAAGCCAAGCCAATTTTAAGGCGATGAAGCAAAATAGTTAGATGAAGTTTGGCGATTTACAAATTAGTTATAAATTCGAAACTTTGAAACAATTGTATAGCCATATCCAGCACTATGAAACCTGATTGACGATGGGAAAGTGAATCCCGCTTACCATATCCAGCACTATGAAACCTGGATGACGATGCAGGGTGTCGCTCCTAGCGCCATGTGCCAAGCTTTTAGTCTTACTCTCCGGCTTCGAGTGGTTCAAGAACTTAAAGTTAGGAAGCATCCCATCGTTCAAAGACCTGCAAGACATGTTCCTAGCACGCTTCGCTACATCTATGGTCCAAAAGAAGACCAAGATGTACCTGTGGTCAATCAGGCAAGAGAGTGGCGATTCTCTTAGACGATACCTCGCCCGATTCACTGAAGAATCGAATAAGGTAGACCGCTTTGACAACGATGACGCAATCGTCGCCATCATTGAAGTCTTGCGCACAAGTGACTTCCTCAAGTCCGTCGTCGGTCGTGTCCCTGTTGGAATAGATTGTTGTCAATGGTGTCCACAAGAAGAGTAGTAGTGTCTATTTATGTACATTTGATGTAATATAGTCTTACGAAAACTCTTGCTTGTAACTGCTTATTTATTATTAAAAGTTGAAACGTTCATTCATTCTTCCTGGTTGAAGCTTTATGATAAAACCCTAATCTTTAGTCATTAAACAAACCAAACAACACATGAAGAGACAAATGTAGATTTGCATAAACAAACTCTTCATGGTTTGCTTAAAACAATATATTCGCAACCTAAGGATCAATGGACTATTGATCTCAGTACGATTGTTACGAGAATCTATGATGTCTGGTTATGGGACATTGAGAGTTGGAGACTCTATAGTTCTTCTAGGTATCTTCTGAAGGTACTGAATTGACCAATGCACTTCTACAGACAAGATAAGAACAAACTATTTAACCTCTTATGTCTCGAAGTTACTACGTATGAATTGCATCATGCTTACCTCAATCCTGAAATGAGACATGTCATTTCATAGCTTACGTATTCTCATTTGAGAAAGTCAGAGTTCGGATTCACTGCGTGATTTTGAACAGGACCTATTGGTGAATTACTAAGTTATGAAGATGTCATGAGTAACTTTGTGAAGATCTCATAGATATGGAATTCATGTACAAGCACTAGGACAAAAGACGTTATCCGGTGCGACGGATGTCGCACCCAATGCCTCAAATGTCGCACCTAAAGGTTTATTAGGTGCGACATTAGGTGCGACAATGTCGCACCTGATAACCCGTCGCAGAAGGTATTGGGTGCGACATGTCGCACCTAATAGGTACCCCATTAGGTGCGACACTTCCAGGTGCGACTTATCGCACCTAATGCCCAAGTTATTTTCCTGCCAAATTTTATAGAATTGGCGGGTAAATGCATATCGGGTGCGACATGTCGCACCTGAAAGTTTTCGCGCCATGGTATTCGGTGCGACAATGTCGCACCGAATATGTTTGTTTAATTAAAAAAAAATACAAAATTAAAAAAAGTAAATTAACAAAATAAAAATGAATTACATAATTCTAAATGAATTAAAAATAAAAATTCAAATAATATTAATTAAACAAAATTCTAAATGAATTAGAAATAATATTCTGAAAATAGAATTCTTAATTAAAAATACAAATTCTTTCAAAAAAACGAAAAAAATGAATTCCTATTTTTTTTTCTTATAAAACTTATCGATAGTAGAATTTCCTCTACCGAATAAGTTGCCAGAACTTCGAGAACCGCTTCCGCGTCCTCGTCCACCGCTGCCTGAAGCGCTGCCGCTCGTTCCGCCGCTTCCGTAAGGACGGTCTCGCAAGTAATCCATAGAACCCGGCGTGGAACCAGGCGTCTGCTGATCCGTCCCACCTGGTTGCGATTGATCAATGGACTATTGATCTCAGTACGATTGTTATGAGAATCTATGATGTCTGGTTATGGGACATTGAGAGTTGGAGACTCTATAGTTCTTCTAGGTATCTTCTGAAGGTACTGAATTGACCAATGCACTTCTACAGACAAGATAAGAACAAACTATTTAACCTCTTATGTCTCGAAGTTACTACGTATGAATTGCACCATGCTTACCTCAATCCTGAAATGAGACATGTCATTTCGTAGCTTACGTATTCTCATTTGAGAAAGTCAGAGTTCGGATTCACTCTGTGATTTTGAACAGGACCTATTGGTGAATTACTAAGTTATGAAGATGTCATGAGTAACTTTGTGAAGATCTCATAGATATGGAATTCATGTACAAGATTGCTGAAATGCAATGTATATCACCTCATGCTTTGTTCCTTGGAGTGTGAATAAATGAACTGGTCAGTGTCCAAATTGAGTCATGACTCTTTTGGATGAATCAATATGACTTGTTAGCTCCTCGTCAATACATTGTTTCTAACTTATTCACAAGCGACAAAGGAGTTGATGAAAGAACAACTAGAAGGGTAAAATGGTAATTTTGTAAATCCCGACTAGCTGATGATATTCATGAAGGATAAACATAGATAACATTCAGTGGATCCACTCATCACAATTTAGTTGAATTCTTGAGTAGAAAATAAATTCATTTGAACCGAGAGATTCTCAGTGTCAACTCTTTAGTGGAGTCAGTTGACATTAAGCTAAACTTGGAAAATGTTTGTGAACTTTTGAGTCCAAGTATGTTAGCGCAACCTTTGTTCATTTGGATCCATGAGGTCACTGTCACAAATCATATCGAGTTGGATTAGTTAAACTAGAAGCTAAGTCTAAACAAGAACGAGACAAGTTTTACGAAAATTGTCTAAAGGGTATTTTTGTCCTTTTGGACATAGGACGAAATGAATGTCAATAAATTTTTTTGACATTTTCATATGATCCAAAGGGGGATGCTTTGTGCTCAGTAGCATGTGCCTCTCCTTGATTCATCTTTCTCTTAGTGAGACCTTCAGCAGTGTGAAGCTCCTTCATAAGCTCGGTAACAGTGTACTCTAGTTTGTTCATGGAGTAGTTCAGATTGAAGGTATCAAATGATTTGGGGAGAGTTTCCAAGATCATATCTATTTTGGTCTCCTCGTCAATCTCAGATCCTAGGATTTCCATTTCATCCAGGTAACTAATGATCAGCATCATATGGTCCATGACAGGAGTCCCAGCCTTCATGCGACAGTTCATAAACTGTCTGACTGCTTGCTGTCTGGCCTGACGCCCTTGCCCTCCAAACATCTCATGGAGATTGTAGAGCATGTCGGAGGCAGTCTCTTTGTCATGACGTTACTGTTGTAGCACATTGTTCATCGATTCTAAGATATAGCACCTCGCAATCTCATCGGATCGGAGCCAGGCCGCCAAGGCATCTTTTTCCTATTGAGTCGAATCATCATTCGTTTGAGGACATGAGGTGGTGAGTACCCATTTGTGCTTGTCAATCTTACACATTATGTTTATAACATTTAGAAAAACATTTTTGCTCAAGAAAATTTTTCCATTTGAGTTCTAGAACTCTTGGAGTGGGAGTCGGGATTTAGAATTCAAAATTAAATTTTCAAGAAATCTTGGAATCACGGGCAGCGAACACCTCAGAGTAAAAATGCCGTAAACAGCGACTCCGATGTCCAATTGAGCTAATTCTAACTATTTTGGAAAGTAGACTCGTAGACCTTTAATTTGGTTCAAGAACAATTCAAATCCAATTTCCGAGCACAGAGATACGTCCCTTTTACTGTAGGTATTCTTAAGCTCAAGGAAATCTGGACAAAAATTCGGTCGGGACTTAAGTGCAAAAGATTTAAGTGTAACGGAACGTTTTATTGAGTTGTTAAGTCTTTTGGATGTGTATTATTAACATGGTAATAGTATATCACAAGAGATAATAACATTAAAAAATTAACGAGCGAGTAAATAAGCAAAGCAAGTAAGACAATATTACCCGAAATTTCTCAAACTTATCAAAACATGATTTTGATTATGAAAAAATTAAAAAAAATTTAGAACTGATTCTAATGTGTTTTAATATCATCCCAAGGGTGTAGAAAATCAACATGCTTTTTAATTTAAAGACACGAGCAATAAAAAAAAAATCCAAAATAACAATTCTAGCAAAACCATAACTCGAGTAAATTCAAGAAAACGATTTTCAAACTCATATTTCAAATTATATGCACATGCTTATACTTTGACCATAACTCTGATACTATTTGTTGGAATAGATCTAGGGTTAAGAAAAGATTTATCGCTTCTATCAAACGGCGGAATATAAAAATTTCTTTAAAACACATAAAACGATTTTACAACCTATATTTAGTTTTTACTCGGTACCAACCTTGAATGGAGTTTGAACGTTGAGAAGCCTTAGCTTTCATGTTTAACTAATCCTGCTCTAAAGACTTGTGGTAGTGACCTCATGGATCCAAATGAACAAGGCTTGAACTAGCATACTTGGACTCAAAAGTTCATAAACCTTTTCCAAGTTCTAGCTTAATGTCAACTGACTCCACTAAAGAGTTGACACTGAAATCTCTTATGGGTCTTCAGATACCACGCTTGTCACGCAAAATATGAAGGTCTCTACTTGACGAGAGTGACTCGATTCGATGAGCAAGGGTCGACGAGAGTGACTAGAGGCTCGACTCGAGGAGAACGATCGAGGCTCGACTCGGGGAGCGAAGCTCGACTCGAGGAGAACGACTCGAGGATCGACTCGGGGAGGACGACTCGAGGCTCGACTCAAGGAGAACGACTCGAAGCTCGACTCGAGGATCGACTCAGGGAGGACGACTCGATGCTCGACTCGAGGAGAACGACTCGAAGCTCGACTCGAGGAGAACGACTCGAGGCTCGACTCGAGGAGCGAAGCTCGACTCGAGGCTTGACTCGAGGAGAATGACTCAACTCAAGGAGCGAGGCTCGACTTAAGGGGCCGAGAGTTTGGCACGAGGACTTTCCAGTTGACTCATGACGGAAGGCTTGCCACTCTTCAGGACCTCCGGCCTGACCATCGGCCCTTTGAGCGGCGTGTCTTCTCGGCGTTCCGGGTTTTCCAAAAATGACCGACAACATTAGCCCCCTACGTTCAACGCTCGGGAGGCCCCGTGCGGTGAACTTTTAGATGTTTCCGCCGGGTGTTTGAGGAAAATTTATTTCCCCGGGCTTCGCCGTCGCGAAGCCTTTGTGATTTATAAAGGATAATTTTCATAATTGCATGTGCTCTCTTTCGCTTTTCCGTCTCTCTCAGCACGATTGTGTGTTCAACATGTGGAGGAGGATCCAAGCGAATATGAGGCGTAGCTCAACGTGGGCGAGGAGGAAGCGATCGCATCCATCGCTCTAGCCCCGGAGCAACGGGGACATGCGTGCGTAGGTAGGGCGTGCGTATGCGCAGAGGCGGACCGGCGTGTTACGGCTAGTTGATCTTTGGGCAAGGTCATGCCCAAGTCTTTCTTCGATGGCGTTTTGTTTGATGATATTTTCAAGCGGAGTTCGTAGGACTCGATGGTGACTAGCAGGGCGACGATTATGTAATCATGACCTATTAGGGGAAGATCATGGCGTCCTTCTCGGCCAGCTTGGAAGGCGACTGCACTTTTGCGTTTCGCAAAGGCGTGCTCATTTCGAGGTCTCGGAGACGGATGTTGATGTTGCGGGCTGATGCTTCGAGAAGACGGAGTGGCACTTGGTGGAAGGCTCTGCTGCACCGGAGGGCTTCGACTGCTCGGGGATCAATGCTCAAAGTTTGATCACGCATCGAGCATAAGTCGGTCTCACGGGGCATCCGCCATTCCAGCTTTGGTGACGCTTCTCCGTTAGCATTCGGAAGATCGGCCCTTATTCCCCAGGCGTGAGTACGAGTCTCTGTTAAAGACGCGAAGGGACATCGTAACGAGTAGTGATGTAGACTCCTCCTGTCATGGCCTTTTTGACGCTCAGAGGGCAAGTTTTCCTCTGTTTGTCTTTTTGCTTTGTTTTGCAATAGTCTTGCTTTGGTTAGCCTGTTCTTCAAATCGTTACAGGTACTTGCTCGAGGAGCGGGACTCGACTCGAGGAGAATGACTCGACTCGAGGAGCAAGGCTCGACTCGAGCAGAGTGGCTCGACTCGAGGAGCGAGACTCGACTCGAGGAGAATGACCCGACTCGAGGAGCAAGACTCGACTCGAGGAGGATGACTCGACCCGAGGAGCGAGGCTCGACTCGAGGAGAATGACTCGACTCGAGGAGCAAGACTCGACTCGAGGAGCAAGGCTCGACTCGAGGAGAATGGCTCGACTCGAAGAGCAGGACTCGACTCGAGGAGGGTGACTCGACCCGAGGAGCGAGGCTCGACTCGAGGAGAATGACTCGACTCGAGGAGCAAGGCTCGGCTCGAGAAGATTCTACATGACCTCACTCGTCGCCTGGGACTCTTCCAGGAGGAGCTTGCTCGAGCGAAGTCTCAGCTAGCTCAGGCCGAGCGAAGTTCTTGCTCAGAGGCGGAGTTCGCGACTCTTTGCGAGCAGCTTCAATTAGCTCGCGTGGAATGGGGAGTCTCCTAAGGCGAGTGTGATCGTGCTCATTTGGTGGTGGCGAAGATGGCAGGACCTACGCCTTGTATGGCGGTTCAGGTGCGCCTTGTGGCGGCTTCAAGTGTATTGCGATTAGTCATCACATGCAACGCCTTGTGGCGACTCAGAGCGCGTCGTGAGAGACGGTCATGTGCATCGTTTAGGCGTCTCAGGCACGTCGCGAGGGATGGCCTAGATGTGCCATGTAGGCTTCCTAGGTGTGCTGTATAGGCGTTTTAGATGTGCCATGTAGGCATCTTAAGTGCGCCATGTAGGCGTCTTAGGTGCGTCATGAGGGACGACTTGGTTACACCATGTAGGCGTCTTACGTGCGCCATGTAGGCATCTTAGGTGCATCACGAGGGACGACTTGGTTGCGCCATGTAGGCGTTTTAGGTGCGTCGCGAGGGACAACTTGGTTTCGCCATGTAGGCATCTTACGTGCCCCATGTAGGCGTCTTAGCCTGCATCTCTGGGATGTCTTATGGCGCGCCGCGGAGGCGTCTTCAGCCTGCATCTCTGGGATGTCTTATGGTGCGCCGCAGAGGCGTCTTCAGCCTGCATCTCTGGGATGTCTTATGGCGCGCCGCAGAGGCGTCTTCAGCCTGCATCTCCGGGATGTCTTATGGCGCGCCGCGGAGGCGTCTTCAACCTGGATCTCCAGGATGTCTTATGGCGCGCCGCGGAGGCGTCTTCAGCCTGCATCTCTGGGATGTCTTATGGCGCACCGCTGAGGCGTCTTAGGTGAACGCTCGTTCCCGTTTATGTTCGGGTGTTTTGTTTTGGTTGAGCGTTCTTTCTTTTTGTGGAGCGTACTTTCTTGAGGATTTTGCGCGTACTGACCGTTGCCTATGTCACTAGCCCCCAGGTTTTTGGGTTTACAATCGTATTTTGACGACCGAAAAACTTTGAAAAAGTGGATTTTGAAAGAAAAACCTCGAACTTTATTAATATTTGCAAAAATTTGAAATCCTAAAATATTGGCTCGTAGGCCTTATTGAATGTTGGAAAGCGAAGAAATAAAATGGGGGAAGCGCTGGCTATTGGTAGTACTGCCTCAAGTGTTCCGCATTCCACAGGCGACGGATCGGTGTCTCGTCCGTGTATTTGATGTAGTATGTCTCGTCATGTATGATTTGGCAGTTTTTGTGGGGTCCCTCCCTGTTTGGGATGAGGACGTCGGCACCTTGCACTTGGGTGTCATGCAGGAGTCTTCGTGGACTTTGCGGAGGACCTTGGTCGACTCGACGCTATCTCTTATTTTGGAGATCGTGTTAACCGTCTTTCTAGCTGTTTTTCCATCGATTCCTTGGATGTAGCATATTCTGGCTTGGGATTGATCTCCAGCCATGATGCCGATTCCATCCTTGGTAGGGAACTTCACCAGTAGGTGGTATGTAGAAGTAATAGCCCTTAGTCGGTTCAGCGTGGGTCGCCCAATGATGATATTATATGGCGACTCCTGATCAATCACTAGGAATAAGACCATGTGAACAACTTCAATGCCTCCGGGAGTTCCGAAGGTGACCGGCAGATTGATGATGCCTTCGGTTATGACTCTCTCCCCAGTGAACCCGAATATAGGTGTTTGGGTCGGAGTTGGGCGTAGCCCCCCGAGCTTCATGCGCTCTGAGGTGGACTTGAAAACTATGTCGGCAGCACTGCCGTTGTCGATGAGAACTCTTTTCACCAAGTTATTAGCCACTTGGGCTTTGAGCACTATCGCGTCATTGTGCGGATGCACAACTCGCTTGGCCTCTTCGTTGGTGAAGTACATCGTCTCGTGAGGCACGGACGGAGGTTCTTCATAGGTGAGGTTGACTTGCATAGTAGCGTCTTCTTGAGCTATGACCCTTAGGAATTTTTTTTCTGTTGTCGGGCTGAATCTCCATCTTGTGGGCAACCCAGTATGGTGGTTACAACGTGGAGCTGTGGATTGGCATCGGCAGTAGCCGTGGTTCGGTCGGCAGAAGCGGCTGTTCCTCCTCCCTTGCCAGACTGTGGTCTGTTTGTGGTGGGGCCCACAGCGTTGATCATGCGCAACACGAACTCTTTCAACTCACCCCGTTGGATCAATGCCTCGATCTGCCTTTTGAGACTATGGCACTCGGAGGTCAGGTGACTGTATTCCTGATGGAACTCGCAATATCTAGACCGGTCGCGAGTCGCAGGGTTTTTCTTCGTTGGAGCCGGGGCGATGAACTTGTCACGCGCCAAAGCCAGGATTTGATCCGGCGTTGTGTTCAACGGCGTGAACGACGAGTAGCCCTTAAAGTCTTCCGCAAGTCGCAGCTTTTGGGGCATCGGAGCTCGGCTATTAGAAGTCTGACTCCCTCTGTTTCGTCTTTTACGAGAGTTGCCTTGCTTGTTGCTAGGCTCGTCTCGGCGGTGAGAGCTTTGATTATTGCCCTTGCGGCCATCGAGGTAATCTTCGACTCCCATGAAGGTCTTGGCTCGAGTCATTAACTCAGCCATGGTAGAAGGGACACGGCCGACAATGGACTTAAGGAAGTCACTTGTGCGCAAGCCTTCAATGATTGCAGTGATTGCGTCTTTGTCGTCAAAGCGGTCGACCTTATTCGATTCTTCAGTGAATCGGGCGAGGTATCGTCTAAGAGACTCGCCATTCTCTTGCCTGATTGACCACAGGTACATCTTGGTCTTCTTTTGGACCATGGATGTAGCGAAGCGTGCTAGGAACACGTCCTTCAGGTCTTTGAACGATCGGATGCTTCCCGGCCTTAAGTTCTTGAACCACTCGAAGCCGGGTCCGGCGAGGGTAAGACTAAAAGCTTGGCACATGGCGCCGGGAGCGACACCCTGCATCGTCATCCAGGTTTCATAGTGCTGGATATGGTAAGCGGGATCCGTTTTCCCATCATATGGAGCAAGGTTCGGGAGTTTGAAATTTTCCGTGCATACCTCGGCCAATATCTGAGCCGTGAAAGGCGATGGATTCTCCTCGACGACCCCATAGGCACTTTCGCCTATTCTGTGTTCTCGGAGATCTCGTACTTCATTTCGAAGATTGTGGATCATAGTGATCACATCGAGATCGATAGTCGGAGTAACTCCCTGTTCGGGAGGAGTTACCTGCCGCCTCTCATTAGACCCTTGTCCCGTGCGGCGGTTCCCGTTAGTTGGGGCTGCTACGGGGATGTTTGGCCGAGAGCTTAGTCGCTCTCTTAGGTCATCGCCACGCTTGTTGCATTTGGCAGTAAGATGATCCCTAAGATCCGGGCTTGCTGCACGGAGGCGCATGCTTCGTCTAAGACGGCACGCTCTTCGCGTGCCCTGACTTTCCACAACATTCTCCCTTTGACCAAGTCGGTCATGGGCCGAACGTCGGGAGCTCCTTGCTTCGGAGGCCGCATGTTCATTCCCCGTCTTGGGTGAAGGATCCGAAGGACCGGCTTCATTCACAGCGGGGAGTTCCCCGTCCTTTGTGAGAGAAGTCTCGATATCCTCCGAATTATCAGCACCCTCGTAATCTGGGCCGCGGTCGCGACTTTCCTCATTGAGGTTCTCGGGATCTCCATCGGGGATCACCGCATTATGCGCGGGTTGCTTCGCAGCCAGTCGGCTGTGGTACCTCGCGTTCTTCGCCTTTAGTTGGCGGATATTCTCCTCCAACTCCATGATGCGGTCATCCCTGCTATCTGGAGATGGAGATGGTGAGCGGGTCGAGCTCTCTTCGTGGAGCGACTCTTCGTCACCATGCGCTCGGGAGCGCAAGAAATATTTTTTGGTCCCAGTGACGTTATCGGGGTTGTTAACGCCCTCAGAACGTACGGGTGGCTGGCTACTCATCTTTTCTCAAGTCCGAGAAAGTAGAGTTTTCAGAAGAAAAGAAGAAGATGATAGAAGGGATTTCGGGCTGAACAGGTCGGGAAGTCCCCTCCTTCTAGCGCCAAAATGTTGTCGCACGAAAATGAACAACTATTGAATACCTCGGGCGGTTCGATCCCAGGCCGGACCAAGTGATCGCACCCGGGCCAAAAGTGTGAACTCGAAAGTCTCGAGCTAGGCATTCTCCGATCAACCCACCTCTCAGAGGAGAGAAGGGGTGAGGAGGGGGAGTGACCGTGCCTTATGTGTCGGCTGCCTACGTACCCGTGGATGGGATCAGGTCAGAACGTAGTTCAAGCGTGTGTAACGCAGTGTGAGGCGCGGAGCCTTATTGGAGAAGCGTACTCGACGAAGGAGACGGGGCGCGGAGGAGTCCTCGGCTGCGTCTCACAACTTCGGAGATCGCGAGCGCGAGAGAGAATGTGTGTTTTCTCTCTTTTGGAGACGTGGAAGACTCTAAGTCAAGAGTTCCTTGTTGTGGCGGAGATTCCGGACGCGTAGGCGATTTCTAGTAGGAAATGCCGGATGCGTAGGCGATTTTCAGTCGAAAACCGTTAGAGCACTCGTGGGCTCAAGATTAATCGTTCGATCAAGAGAGGCGGCACTCGGGAGTCCCCGGAAAGCGCTTCAGAATCTCCGAGAACGAGAAATCGAGGAGAATCTGCTTCAGGCCAAGGATGGCATCCAGAGAAGTGAACACGTTCCTTGAGAATGAATGGGATGGCTTTCCCCTCGATGAGAGGGGGTATTTATAGGTGTTTGAGGGCCTTAGAAGGTCCCTTTTTCGTCCATGTGGGACTGGGGGCGCGTGCGCCGTCAAGTGGAGGCGCATGGCGCATGCGGCGCCCAACGCGCGGCGCGTGGGTCATTGGGCGCGGCGCGGGATGTACGGCGCATGGGGCGCGCGGCGCTGGCTTGTCTTGGGGCGGCGCGTGGTCTGTCTAGCGCGGTGCGCGTCTTGCCCAACGCGGCGCGCGGCTTGCTGTGCGTGGCTGGCCGGCGCGGCGTGCTGCGCGCGCGGTGCATGGCCCGTCTCGTCGGCCTCTTGTGGGCCTTAGGGGTCTTCAGATACCACGCTTGTCACGCAAAATATGAAGGTCTCTACTTGACGAGAGTGATTCGATTCGATGAGCAAGGCTTGATGAGAGTGACTAGAGGCTCGACTCGAGGAGAACGACTCGAGGCTCGACTCGGGGAGGACGACTCGAGGCTCGACTCGAGGAGAACAACTCGAAGCTTGACTTGAGGAGCGAAGCTCTTGAGGAGAACGACTCGAGGAGAACGACTCGAGGCTTGACTCGAGGAGAATGACTCAACTCAAGGAGCGAGGCTCGACTTGAGGGGCCGAGAGTTTGGCACGAGGACTTTCCAGTCGACTCATGACAGAAGGCTTGCCACTCTTCAGGACCTCCGGCCTGATCATCGGCCCTTTGAGCGGCGTGTCTTCTCGGCGTTCCGGGTTTTCCGAAAATGACCGACAACAAGAGGATCCATTGAATATTATCTATGTTTACCCTTCATGAATATCATCAACTAGATGAGATTTACAGAATTATCATTTTACCCTTCTAGTTGTTATTTCCTCAACTCTTTTGTCGCTTGTGAATAAGTTAGAAACAATGTATTGACGAGGAGCTAACAAGTCACATTGATTCATCCAAAAGAGTCGTGACTCAATTTGGACACTGGCCAGTTCATTTATTCACATTCCAAGGAACAAAACATGAGGTGATATATATTGCATTTCAGCAATCTTGTACATGAATTCCATATCTATGAGATCTTCACAAAGTTACTCATGACATCTTCATAACTTAGTACTTCACCAATAGGTCTTGTCTATATCACATAGTGAATCTAGAACTCTGACTTTCTCAAATGAGAATAAGTAAGCTATAAAATGACATGTCTCATTTCAGGATTGAGGTAAGCATGGTGCAATTCATACATAGTGACTCCGAGACATAAGAGGTTAAATGGTTTGTTCTTATTCTGTCTCTAGAAGTGCACTGGTCAATTCAGTACCTTCAGAAGATACCTAGGAAGAACTATAGAGTCTCCAACTTTCAATGTTACATAACCAGACATCATAGATTCTCCTAACAATCATACTGAGATCAATACCCTTTGATCTTTAGATTGTGAATATACTATTTTAAGCAAACCATGAAGAGTTTGTTCACGCAAATCTATATTTCACTCTTCATTTGTTGTTAGGTTTGTTTAAGACTAAAGACTATAGTTTATCATAAAACTTCAAACAGACAAGGAAGAATGAATGAACGTTTCAATTTTAATAATTATTCAGCAGTTACAAGCAAGAGTCTTCCTGAGACTTTATTATATCAAATGTACATAAGTAAAGACTACTACTATTCTTGTAGGCACCATTGAAAACAACATGACGCGTCCACGATTTTCCACTTGAAATCGCCTACGCGTCCAACGCACCAGCCACGTCCACGATTTTCTACTGAAAATCCCCTACGCGTCCAACGCGCCCGGAATTCTCCACTGAGAATCTCCTACGTCTCCAAAAGAGAGAAAACACACATTCTCTCTCGGGTAACTCGATCCTAGAGTTCTGAGACGTCGCCGAGGATTCCTCCGCGCTCCGTCTCCTCTGTCGAGCACACCCACAAGGCTCTGCGCCTCATACAGCGTTACATACGCCTTGAACTACGTTCTGACTTGATCCCGCTACTCGGATACGTAGGCAGCTCACAAGAAGCACAGTCACACCCACCATTCACCCCCTTCTCTCCTCAGAGAACACCTTCGACTGGAGGATACCTCAACTCGAGACTTTCGAGTGCACACTTTGGCTCGGGTGCGGCCACTTGGTCCGACCTTGGTAAAATCGGAGGACAAACGGTCAAATAACGGACAAATTTTTTCTGCCGTCCAGATCATAACCGTTGATGATCTAACGGTTGAGATTTATTAAAAAAAAATGCTGAACAATGATATTGACGTTGGACATAAATGAGATGATGATATACACGAATTGCAATGGTAATAAACGATGACATGCCTTCCGCAAGCTCCTGCCATATTCCGCCACGAGTCGGAAGGAAGTCTTCCATTGCCAAGTCACGCGGTACACAGAACTTCGGTGAGGCTCACGCGCGCCATGGAAATCTGTCCTTTCTGGAATTTGCTCTCGTCGCATCCCATAGGGGTCGGGATGTAATAACAACGACACGCCGCCTCAAACCCTATGATTAAGAGGAAGTGTGTACGGTTGAAGATATTTCGGATTGATGTTTTGATCGAACAAAACAACTGTTTTATGTTATTATTCTTATTTAAGAGAAATAAGGGATCCCAAGTTAGTCGGTGTTACAAAAGTCAACCTCCACGGAGAGACGGTGTGATGTGCCACACGAAAATCCCTTCTTTTCCTGCATAGTTGGTAATAAAAACAAATATAAAAAATTTATTTATTTATTTAAAGAGGAAAGGAGGGTTTAAAATTAAAAAGCGTGGAGAGAGAGAGCGCGAGAGAGAGACGGTGTCTGTGACTCTGAGTGTTTTAGATCAGAGAGATTTAAAAATGGCATTTCAGCCAAACCCAAATCCAAAAAGCCCTTTTTATGCCTCTGCGAAAACTGTTTCCCCAACCAATCACTTTTCCATTATAGGCAAATAAAAGGAGAAACAACAATAGTAATAAAAGAAGAACACTTCTCTAAAAAAAAAACAATACACATACCTCTCTCTCTCTCTCCCCCCCAAAATATGACTCATTCTCAGATCACACCCAGACTGATACTGGAGCGAGAAGAATAACATTTTTTCTGATTTTTCTTTTATTTATTTATATCCTTAATGTTTTATTTACCATGAACATTTGGCTTTCTTTTCCCTCTGCTCTGCAAGACCAAAAAAAAAAAAGAAATGGGTATAAAACACAGGTTATTGGCTGGCTTTTTATGCAATAGCAAAGGAAGAAGAATGAGAGCTAAAGAAGAAGAAGAAGAAGAAGAAGAAGAAGGTGAGTCTGTGAATCAAATGTCGTTTTCAGGGATGCGCATATTGAAGAACTATGACCTCGACAATGTACCCTTCTGTCTGTAAATGAAAAAAAAAAAGAGAAAATAGAAGAAAAAAGGAAAAAAGAAAAACCTCCGATGTTGGAAAAAGGCAGACAGGATGGAGCCAGGCAAAATTTTATAATTATAGTATTATTATCATGACCATGCTTTTTCTTTATTTCCTCTTATGAGTAAGGAAGAATTTTTATTTTTAGGTTCGGACGTTATTGCATTTGTTTTTCTTACTTTTTCTAGGTTATATTAGTCTAAAAATTGAGGCGGTGATTGTCTGTGATACCTGGTTTTTTTTTTTCTTATATACATTGATATTCATGACTGAAATTTGATATGAGCTGTTCCCAGAAATTACATACATTTGGTTTGTTGAAACGAGATGAAGTGAAGTGTGATAAACAATCAAGTTGAGTATTCTCAACCAACCATATGGTTGTTTTCTTATTTGCAGATCCATTAGGAATAGAATGGCCTTATTTGTTATACATAACACATTTTTGTCTTGCCATGTTCCAAATATGCCTCTCTTAATTATCTGTAGTGCATTGCCAAGTAATCAATTCAGATGGGTTTTGCTCCTTTAGTCGAAAGGCTTATATAGATTTAGTGTAAAGCTTATTTAGCAGCCATGTTTCTCTCTGCATTCATCCTGCTCAGTAAGCAATGGCAGATTTGAAAATTTGTGAGTTTTGCTCATCTCTTTTGAATACTAAACGTCAAATATGACCAATGATTTTACAATTTCTTCCGATCTCAGCTTTGATGAAGTTTGTCAATTCCGGTTTCTACATTCCTGGCTTTTTTAATTTTATTCAGCTTGAGAAAAAAGGAACCATAAAATTTGTTCTACATATGTTCTTGTTTTTGCTGCGCATGGTGGTAATTAATTAGCTCTTTTTTTGCTGTTTAAAAAAATAAAGGAGCTCTTTTTTTTTATTCGTACTTTTTTTAGTTTTCAAGTATATAACCTCCAAAAGTTTCAAAAATATGTCAATATTTATTACTATTTTTTTTTTGTGTATACCATCATAACGTTTATGCTCTGATCTCTGCCTGTTCCTGGATAGTGAAAGTTGCTATCGATGTGATTCCTTTGCACAAAAACATTCTCTCTCTCTCTCTCTCTCTCTCTCTCTCTCTCTCTCTCGTGTGTACTTTGAGGCTGCTATGCTCATACATCTCTCGCTTTTGAGTTAATGCAAGTGCCTCTGTGATTGGTAGTCTTTAACGGGGAATTTAATGAAATCTCGGGCTTTTCTTCCGAGACCTTTAAAGATTTTTTTCCCTTCCATTTTTTATAGTTGTATGAATGTATTTGGCAAATAAATAGTTGAAAACCGAAAAACAAATGAAGAAAGAAATCAAGTTATGTACTTGCGCAGGAGTGAACCAATAAAAATCTTTAAACCCTGTTTTTGTTGAAATCTCTAATTTGATCAAGGTAAAGACAAGTTCAAGCACGGGCTAAAACTCCTGGAAAATCGTTCTTGCTTTGCAAGTCTTCATACGGATATAGATTATATACGTTGTTGAGATTTTGACAAGATTTTTCAAATCGAAGTTTGAACTTTTATGTTATAGGTTAAAATGCATTAGCAAATTATCTAGAATATTCTACATAATTGTCTATATAAAGGCAAATGTAACTGTGGAATGAATTGGACAATCATAAATCAAAACTGGTATTTTTCTTGTTTTCTTTACATTTATGATATCTGCCATTTAGGTAGATACCAACTGGCATTTGTTATAGGTTAAAATGCTTAAGCAAATTATCTAGAATATTCTACGTGTTAACCGGAAAAATTGGCCGAATTCCCTCTTGCCTTGTAGCGGAAACTTGTTTTCTTTTTTTCTTTTGACAAGTATCTTCATACATTAATGCACAAAATAATCTCTCTTTTTCTCCTTTGAGTTGGACGGCCAAATGCATCTAGAATGAGCTTCTAGATGTTTCTTTATTTTGACAACATAAGACAGACCCATTAAGAATTTTCTAGTAAATTTCTATGAAATGAAATTAATCCTCAAGGCCCAATTAACTTGTTATGGCCGAGTGATTTATTTGACATCATATGACAATGCCAAAAAATTTATTGACATTCATTTCATCCTTTGTCCAAAAAGACAAAAATACCCTTTAGACAATTTTCGTAAAACTTGTCTCGTTCTTATTTTGATTTAGCTTCTAGTTTAACTAATCCTACTCGATATGATTTGTGATAGAGACCTCATGGATCCAAATGAACAAAGCTTGAGCGAAAATACTTTGACTCAAAATTCACAAACCTTTTCCAAGTTTAGCTTAATGTCAACTTACACCAATAAACAGTTGACACTGAGAATCTCTCAGTTCAAATGAATTTATTTTCTACTCAAGAATTCAACTAAATTGTGATGAGAGGATCCACTGGATATTATCTATGTTTACCCTTCATGAATATCATCAGCTAGACGGGATTTACAAAATTACCATTTTACCCTTCTAGCTGTTATTTCCTCAACTCCTTTGTCGTTTGTGAATAAATTAGAAACAATGTATTGACGAGGAGCTAACAAGTCACATTGATTCATGCAAAAGAGTCGTGACTCGATTTGGACACTGGCCAGTTCATTTATTCACATTCCAAGGAACAAAGCATGAGGTGATATACATTGCATTTCAGCAATCTTGTACATGAATTCCATATCTATGAGATCTTCACAAAGTTACTCATGACATCTTCATAACTTAGTACTTCACCAATAGGAAGGTCTACAAGTTTCCAGACTTTGGTAACATACATCGAGTGCATTTCAACTTTCATGGCGTCAAGCCAAAGGTTTGATACAGAACAAGCCGTCGCTTGGCTATAGGAAACGGGGTCATTCATGTCGGAGATGGCTACGAGAGTGTCTCCATAATACATGTATCTGTCAGGCTTTTGAGTATCCCTCCCACTACGTCGAAGTACTACTTAACAAGATTCTAATGAGTTAGGTTGTGTTTCAGTTGGGGTAAGAATAGTTATTACAGATGAGGTAGAAGCTTCCTCACCCAACTTTTCTTCAAGCACAATTTTGCTTCTAGGTTTTACATCTTTCATAAAATCCTCCTCAAGAAAACGAGCATTCGTGCTAACGAAAGTCTTATCACCCTCGGGACTATAGAATGTGAAACCTTTGGTTTCCTTTGGATATCCAACGAACAGACACAATTTTGACCTACTAGCCAACTTGCTAGTCTTTTACCTCAGCACGTGTGCAGGGCAACCCCAAATTTTGCTGCGGCCAAGATTTACTTTACAGTTACTCCATCGTTCATAAGGAGTACCAGGAACCGTTTTAGACGGAACTTGATTCAGAATGTAAGCGGTTGTTTCGAGGGCATATCCCTAAAAGTAAAGAGGGAGTGACAAGTAACTCATCATTGATTTAATCATCTTCATAAGAATTCGGTTTCTTCTCTCTGACACTCCGTTTTGTTGAGATGTGCCAGTTGCGGTAAGCTGAGAAGTGATACCTTATTCTTTAAAAAAGTCATCGAACTCTCCAGACATATACACACCTCCTCGATCAGATCGAAGGGTTTTGATCACTTTGCCAGTTTGCTTTTCCACTAAAGCCCTAAAGACCTTAAATACGTTAAAGGTCTCGGATTTGTGTTTGAGCAAGTAGACAAAACCGTATCTTCAGTAATCATCAGTGAAGGTAACGAAATATTCGTATCCTCCACGTGCCTGTTGACTGAGCGGACCGCATACATCAGAATGTACTAGTTCCAGCAACTCAGTGGCTCTTCGACACTTATTGGAGAAAGGTCGCTTAGTCATTTTTCCTTTTATGCAAGATTCACAAGTAGGTAGTGAACCTATTGCAGAGGCTTGGAGTGGACCGTCCCTCATGTTGTCAATGGTGCCCACAAGAAGAGTTGTACTATTTAATTTTGTACATTTGATGTAATAAAGTCTCACGAAGACTCTTGCTTGTAATTGCTTATTTATTAATAAAAATTGAAACGCTCATTCATTCTTCCTTGTCTGAAGCTTTATGATAAAACCTTAGTCTTTAGTCCATAAACAAACCTAACAACATACGAAGAGACAAATGTATATTTGCATGAACAAACTCTTCATGGTTTGCTTAAAACAATATATTCACAATCTAAGGATCAAAGGACTATTGATCTCAGTACGATTGTTAGGAGAATCTATGATGTCTTGTTATGAAACATTGAGAGTTGGAGACTCTATAGTTCTTCTAGGTATCTTCCGAAGGTACTGATTTGACCAGTGCACTTCTAGAGACAAGATAAGAACAAACCATTTAACCTCTTATCTCTCGAGGTCACTACGTATGAATTGCATCATGCTTACCTCAATCCTGAAATAAGACATGCCATTTCATAACTTACGTATTCTCATTTGAGAAAGTCAGAGTTCGGATTCACTATGAGATTCTTAACAAGACCTATTGGTGAAGTACTAAGTTATAAAGATGTCATGAGTAACTTTGTGAAGATCTCATAGATATAGAATTCATGTACAAGATTGCTGAATTGCAATGTATATCACATCATGCTTTGTTCCTTGGAATGTGAATAAATGAACTGGCCAATGTCCAAATTGCGTCATGACCCTTTTGGATGAAACAATGTGACTTGTTAGCTCCTCGTCAATACATTGTTTCTAACTTATTCACAAGCGACAAAGGAGTTGAGGAAATAACAGCTAGAAGGGTAAAATGGTAATTTTGTAAATCCCGACTAGCTAATGATATTCATAAAGGGTAAACATAGATAATATTCAGTGGATCCACTCATCACAATTTAGTTGAATTCTTGAGTAGAAAATAAATTCATTTGAACCGAGAGATTCTCAGTGTCAACTCTTTAGTGGAGTCAGTTGAGATTAAGCTAAACTTGGAAAAGGTTTGTGAACTTTTGAGTCCAAGTATTTTAGTTCAAGCTTTGTTCATTTGGATCCATGAGGTCACTGTCACAAATCATATCGTGTAGGATTAGTTAAACTAGAAGCTAAGTCAAAACAAGAACGAGACAAGTTTTATGAAAAATGTCAAAAGGGTAATTTTGTCTTTTTGGACATAGGATGAAATGAATGTTGTTGCGAAAATAACTCGCGCACGCAAGCGTACGTGTATCGCTCAAGTAATATAGAATGTAAATTCTAGTATCGTACAGAGACTAGTGAAACAGCGATTTCCTAAAACTTGACGCTAATTAACTCCAAATAAAATTAAGAAGATGTTTGCAGCAAGAGTAATAATAAAACTAAAGCAGAGAATTAAATACGAGTTTTGCAAGAAGAGAAAGTAGGGGTCGCGATTTCACCGTAGTTAACTAGGTCTGGGGGTTTCGGGTTTGGACAAAAAAATCTACTCCTATGGATGCTAATCTCACTCTATCAAAATTATTCACTAACCTCTCTCGAGTGTTCTAGCAAACCTATGTAATTGACAAATTATTATCCTCTCGGCATCTAATCCTATTAAAACAATCACACGCAATGAAACAAGAGTTCAAATGATTACATAAATTGCCTAGATTTTCTAACCTAGGATCAACTATGAAGACATGAACAAAAGCACGATTATTTACTCTCTCTCGAGCAGCTAAACAATCATAGATAACAACTCTAATGGTGATCAAGCATTAGAAAGCAAAAGGAACAATTCGTATCAAGCAGTCCATAATAATGAAGCAAACAACAATTATCTTACCCTAACGAGCCCTACAACCATTATCAATCCCGGCTACATCGCAACCCCATAATGATCTAGAGGTCAAAGGGTTATTGATCCAAGTATGATTGTTTGGAGAATCTATAATGTCTGGTTATGGGACATTAGGAGTTGGAGACTCTATAGTTCTACTAGGTATCTTCTGAAGGTACTGAATTGACCAGTGCACTTCTAGCAACAAAATAAGAACAAACTATTTAACCTCTTATGTCTCGAAGTCACTACGTATGAAATGCATCGTGCTTACCTTAATCCTGAAATGAGACATGTCATAACTTACGTATTCTCATTTGAGAAAGTCAGAGTTCTAGATTCACTATGTGATATAGACAGGACCTATTGGTGAAGTACTAAGTTATGAAGATGTCGTGAGTAACTTTGTGAAGATCTCATAGATATGGAATTCATGTACAAGATTGCTGAAATTCAATGTATGTCACCTCATGCTTTGTTTGTTGCAATGTTGATAAAGGAATTGGCCCGTGTCCAAATTGGGTCATCACTCTTTAGGATGAATCAATGTGAATTGTTACCTCCTCGTCAATACATTATTTCTAACTTATTCACAAGCGACAAAGGAGTTGAGGAAATAACAGCTAGAAGGGTAAAATGGTGCTTTTGTAAATCCCATCTAGCAGATTATATTCATAAAGGGTAAACATAGATAATATTCAATGGATCCACTCATCACAATTAAGTTGAATTCTTGAGTAGAAAATAAATTCATTTGAACCAAGAGGTTCTCAGTGTCAACTCTTTAGTGGAGTAAGTTGACATTAAGCTAAACTTGAAAAAGGTTTGTGAACTTTTTAGTCCAAGTATGCTAGCTCAAGCTTTGTTCATTTGGATCCATGAGGTCACTACCACAAGTCATTAGAGTAGGATTAGTTAAACTAGAAGCTATGTCAAAACAAGAACTATATAAGTTTTACGAAAATTGTCTAAAGGGTAATTTTGTCCTTTTGGACATGGGATGATATGAATGTCAATAAATAAGTTTTTTGACCTTCTCATATGATGACAATGGAATTAAAACACTCGGCCATATTGAAAAATATTGGGCCTTGAGGTTTGAATTTCATTTCATGGATTTTATGTGAAAATTCTTAATGGGCTTTTCTTATGTTGTCATGAACATGTAAGACGTCTAGAAACATGTTCTAGAAGCCCTAAGAAACCGTCCAACATAGAGAGAATAAGAGACTTATTTTGTGCATTGATGTATGAAGATACTTTCCAAAAGAAAAAGAGGAAACATATTTCCTCTACAAGGAATGAAATGGGCGGCCAACCAAGGGACAAGCAAAAGAGGAAACAAATCCAAGGCCTTCTAGAAGCATGCCTTGGACGTGTGAAATGAGGAAGGGGAAGCAAATATTTGCTCATGAATATGTGATATTTAATAGTAAAGAGGAAACTACCTTTTGAAGGTAATCCTATAAATACCCCACCTCATTTACAACTCACAACACACAATTTGAGATTGAGAGCTTCTCTCTCTAAGTTGGCCGCCCCTCTCTCTCTCTCTCTCCAACCCTTCTTGTTCTTTTGTTTTGGCACCTAGGTCCACATTTGACCTAGCGTTTTGTTTTAGTTCTTCGATTCTAAGAGTTGTTCTTGAGTGGTCGTGTTTAAAAGTGCCCACACACTAAATCCTTCTTCTCTCGAGTGATTCACGTGATAGAAACTTTCGTGGTTACTCGAATTCCCGAAGAACGAAGAAAGGTGAGCTACGTGGGGAGACAAGCGATTCAACCTCCACAAGCTTCTCAACGATCAAGCTACGTAAAAGTTAGTAAATGAGTAATTGATCTTCAATAGTTTTAATTTAAAATAACATGTGCTTGCTTTTGTCTAGGTTAGTAAAAATCGTTTTTACTTGTTTAAAGAAATTTTTATATTCTGCCGCTTGAAGAAGCGTTAAAATTTTCTTAATCCTAGATCTATTTCGACATCTGGTCTCAGTCTTTCCAGCATGCATCTTGAGAGGATCTCGCCAAGCGCACACGAGCCCTCGCCTTAGACGAGGAAGTTACAAACACAACGAAGATCGGGACTTTGACTAAAAGAGAGTGAAGCTGCAAGATCAAAGGCGAAAGTACTTGGCAGACCGGCCCTCAAGGGCGATGACGCAGCAAGAGTGACTTCCTCCGCCTGCTGAACGTCGTCATGATCGGGATGGAAAGAAAGTAACCACCCAGTCGACTCCATCAACTCAAGCGAGTGGAACCGCTAGCCAACTTTTCGAGCCTTCAACATGCCTCGATCGCCTTCACAAACTCGAGACTATCTACCCCGCTCTGAAGGCTTCGACTGAGACCGACACCCACGCCTTCCTGCTAGAGGTATCAGTGTCTGTGATCAGCTCGGTATTATGGCGATCACGGGCCATATTAAAGCCGGGCTGCCCCGATGCTGGAAAGACCGTGACCAGATTGTTGAAAGTCTTCCACGGTCATGACCCGCTCAGTTTGGAAATGCCATTCCATGTGGCACATCGCCACCAAAGGGTAGAACGCCGGGCACATCGGACAGGCATGCACCCCCAATCGCACGAGCAGCTGCTACAATGTTCTTAAAAGGCTGTCGCAACCCGCACTAGAGACTCACCATGGTCACCGCGGTAAACCCACCCGCGGGAAGAACAATCAATCATCCGCCAAAGGACGGAGAAGCACCACGGACGTGGGAATGGCATATGCCTCCCTGAGACTGACGTACGCTCTTTAGGTAATCGAGCTCGGAGCATCGACCCCCGAGCAATCGAGGCCTTCAGGAGAAGTAAAGCCTTCCACATGATACCACTCCATCCTCTACAAAGACTTCGCTGAAACATTCGAATCCACGTCTGAGACCTCGGACCTAGCATGCCTTGGTACCGTACAAGAGCTGTAGGCCCTCAAAACGGTTGAGGAAGTCACCATCACTTTCCACGAACGCTCCGCGCTAGAACTCTTGCCCCGCAGACAAGTCTCTAAGCCACCGCCGAGATCATCCGATTCCGGCCCAAAGACGTCCACACAATCGATCTCGTCGATAACCGACTCTGGAAATGCCAATAAAGCGGCATCAACACCTTCCTCCGATACCGCCGGAGCATCAAAGCCGGACTATCGGCCCAGCAGACCAGACTTTGACGCATCGCACGCCCCCTCGTCAACCAAGTAGATAACGAGGTGGGGCGAAACTTCTCTCGGCGCACCAAGCTGATCGGCTACCTCGTCTGCGCCTTGCCAAGTCGGCGTGCGCACCTCATCCCGCTCCACAGGCTGAGTGACGGATACATTTGCAACCACCTCGTCCACTCCGAGCCACTGCTCAACTCCACTTGGATCCTCCTTTACGTGCATGCGAATCTTATTCAATATCGAAAATAGAACGCTCTCTGCATGCTCAGAGTCCTGATGCATGTGAGAAAAATCCACCTCAAGATCTTCGATTGAGAAGTGGAATGGAATTGTTGTCGCACGAAAATTAACAACGATTAAATACCTCGAGCGGTTCTATCCAAGGCCGGACCAAGTGATCGCGCCCGGGCCAAAAATGGGAGCTCGTAGACCGAGCAGCACCCTCCAAACCCTGAGGTGTGTTTTGGGGGGGGGTGTGACCGTGCCAAAGGTTGGCTGCCTACGTACCCTTTAGTCGGGATCAGGTCAGAACGTAGTTCAATTTGTGTATTGGGAGGCTATCTTGGGCTCGGAGGCTTTGAGAATCCAAGGCTTTAGAGGGGGACCGGGCTCGTAGCTTCTAGTGAAGACTTTAGAGGGGTCGCTTGCCTCGTAGCTCGGAGTTCTAGCTCAAGGGCCAAGAAGCAGGAGAGCAGTATGTACTGCAGAGACTCGGGTCGCAGAAGAGGAGCGCGCTCCCTCTCGTGGAGGGGGGTCCTTGACTTTCTGAGCCGAGGGAGGAGGATTGCGCGCTCTTGGAATGTCACAAGAGCACGAAAGAATTCTCAAGAGAAGAGAAATGTTCCAAGTAGGAATTGTGTAAAATTCGGATTGTCGATCTCGAAATGTATGAATCAGGATTTTCTGGAATCGATTGATCGTCCTCTTCCCCTCCCCTAGGGGAAGGGTATTTATAGTTGTGGAGAGAGGCCTTGGGCCGACCCCTTGATGCCCAGCGGGTGGCCGGGAGCGTGGCGCGCGAGGCTTCATACCCAGGAGGGTGCGGGGCGCGCGGGACATGTCACCCGGACGGGCGTGGGGCGCGCTGGGCGTGGGACATGGTCGGGCACGGCGTGCCCGACTTTAGGCGTGCCCTGCCGAGGTGGCAAGGATGCTCGGCCGAGGTGGCCGCGGTGGCGAAGAGGCTCGGCCGATACGGCCGAGGCGGCCGAGGTGGCCAGGATGCTCGGTCGAAGTGCGCGCGGGCCTGGATGCCGGGGCGCATGGGAGTGCGCGTGCGGGCCGGGAGGCCGGGGTACGGGAATGCGCGCGGGCCAAGAGGCCGGGGCGCGGGAGCGCGCGCGGGCCGGGAGGCCAGGGCGTGGGAATGCGCACGGGCCGGGAGGCCGGGGCGGCCAGGGCGCGGGGTGCGCGCGAGCTAGGGTGTGCTGGAGCGCGCAATTTAGGGCGCGCTGGGGCCCATTGGGCCGAGAGCCTCTGGGCTTCTGGCTGGCGGAGCCCGGCCGTCCTTGAATCGTTTTTTGAATTTCCGATGTCCCGAAAACGACCGGTAACATTAGCCCCCCAAGTTTACGGCTTACGGGACGTATGTCGTGAACTTTAGAAGAGGAGAAGGGTGTTGAGGTAATTTCACCTTCGATCATGTGTGACCGTACGCGCGCATATCTCTCTCTCCCCCTTTTTTCTTTTGTTGGCCGGGCCCCTGGGGGTCGGACCGGGCCAGCCGGGCAGCAGGGGCCGCGCGCGGCCTGGCGCTTGGGACTTGCGTGCGTGCGAGGCCGGCCCGCGGGCCGGGCCTTGTGTCGCGCGCGCAGCAGGGGGGGGGGGGGGTGGAAGGAGCAGGGTTTGCTCCTTCCTCTCATGTAAATAGGAGAGCTCCCGCCCTTTCTGTTCACATCTGGCAGCTTCTTGGGAAATTGGAAAATTCCTTTGTATTTGAAATTTCCCATTGGGCCGCTGACTTTTTCATTGTTTTTTTTATGGGGAGCGAGCTTATTGCCCACGTTGATGATCCCGAGGCCGACTCTTGCGGCCCTCTCCCAAATTTTGGGGGGGCGACCGAGGAAAGGCGAGCTAGCGATGTGGCGACCCGATCAGCGGAGATTTTTCGCACTGAGGTCACCAACCTTCGGAGGCAACTGGATGCTCGATCCGATACCTTGGAGACGTCGCACTGCCAGCTCACTTCGAGCGAAGTGGCGCGTGTTCGGGCGGAGCGCGAGCGCGACTCTCTGACGGCGGAAAACGCTAGTCTCTCATCCCGGCTTGCTGAAGCAGAGCGAAAAGCGTCCGACTTGCAGGATGACTACGACATAGGGGTCGAGGACGCCCGTCGTGCCGGAGCGGTGGAATGTCGGAATGCGACCGCGACCGAGAACGAGGCCCGGGGGATCACTTTCGACTTCTTCGACACCTTGTTTCCCCTCCTGGATGAGGGTGCTCCTTGAGCCGTGTGGCTTCTTTTTTAACGCGCATGTTTAGCGCTTTGCTTTCTTTTCCTTTCCTAGGATTTTTTTTTTTCACGCACTTTTCATTCAGCACGTGTTCATTGGATTCGGAGCCGTGGCTCTCCTTATTTATGAGATATTTTATGTTGCTTTCATGTTGAATGCTATCTCATTTTCCGAGCAATTTTTACTCGCATGCGCCTTCTTTGTGGGCTATCGTGGCCCAGTGACTTCGCTTCGTGCCTTTCGGCGATCGAAGAGGTCGTACCGGGTAGTCCCCGGGGGCTTCGCATCCGTGCCATTGGCGACTGGACGTGTAAGTCGCGCCGGGCTGGGCCGGCGTCTCTTGAGTTCGCGCTCTGGAGCAAGCGAACTCTCATGTGTTGCGCCGGGCTGGGCCGGCGTCTTTGAGCTCGTGTTGTCAAGCGACCGAGCTTATGTGTTATGCCGGGTTAGGCCGGCATCTTTGAGCCCGTGCTGTTGAGCGACCGAGCTTGCCAGATTAGGCCGACGTTTTCGAACTCGTGCTATTGAGCGACCGAGCTCGAATGTGTTGCGCCGGGCTGGGCCGGCGTCTTAGAGCTCGTGCTGTTGAGCGACCGAGCTTGAACGTGTTGCGCCGGGCTGGGCCGGCGTCTTCGAACTCGTGCTGTTGAGCGACCGAGCTCGAATGTGTTGCGCCGGGCTGGGCCGGCGTCTTTGAGCTCGCTTGCCCTGGAGCAAGTGAACGCGGGTGCGTCGGGTTAGGCCGACGTCTTTTTGGGCCCGCTTGCCTTGAAGCAAGCGGACGAGGGTTGCGCCGGGTTATGCCGGCGTCTTGTGGGGTCGCTTGCTCTGGAGCAAGCAAACGCGGGTGCGTCGGGTTAGGCCGACGTCTTTTTGGGCCCGCTTGCCCTGGAGCAAGCGGACGCGGGTTGCGCCGGGTTATGCCGGCGTCTTGTGGGCTCGCTTGCTCTGGAGCAAGCGAATGCGGGTGCGGGTGCGTCGGGTTAGGCCGACGTCTTTTTGGGCCCGCCTGCCCTGGAGCAAGCGGACGCGGGTTGCGCCGGGTTATGCCGGCGTCTTGTGGGCTCGCTTGCTCTGGAGCAAGCGAACGCGGGTGCGTCGGGTTAGGCCGACGTCTTTTTGGGCCCGCTTGCCCTGGAGCAAGTGGACGCGGGTTGCGCCGGGTTATGCCGTCGTCTTGTGGGCTCGCTTGCTCTGGAGCAAGCAAACGCGGGTGCGTCGGGTTATGCCGACGTCTTTTACTCAAACCCTGTTGCGCCGGGCTAGGCCGGCGTCTTTGTTGTTCGTGCCCTGAGGTCAGCGAACATTTATTTGGCTCAAATTTGGCCTTTTTAGGGTTTGAGGCAGTGCCTTTACGCGTCTTATATGCGTCCCGGGAGACGTCTTTCACCTGCGCCTTTATGCGTCTTACGGCACGCCGGGAAGGCCGACGTTTTACCCGAACTCGTATGCACGAAAGGCCGTCGGGGTCCGAGCTTCCTAAGTCTCTTTCCCCGTAGGGGACTTTAGGCCTGGGGTAGAAGTGTTCGTGCTGTTGAGCGACCGAACCTCATGTGTTGCGCCAGGCTGGGCTGGCATCTTCGAGCTCGTGCTGTTGAGCGACCGAGCTTATGTGTTGCGCCGGGTTAGGCCGGCGTCTTTGAGCTCGTGCTGTTGAGTGACCGAGCTTAAGTGTTGCGCCGGGTTAGGCCGGCGTCTTTTCTCGGACCCGTATGCTTGATAAGCCGTAGGGGTTCGAGCTTCTCAAGCCTCTGTATCCCATGAGTGAGGGGCTTCAAGGTTTTTCTTCCCTCTTTTTTTTGAAGAGTCAGCACGAGGAGTATCAGTCGACTCGTAGACTCGGAGCTCGACTCGAAGAGCGAGCTCGACTAGGGGAGACGCGTAGATTCGGTGCGGGGAGTACCAGTCGACTTGCGGGCTCGGAGCTCGTCTCGAGGAGCGAGCTTGACTCGAGGAGCGAACTGGACTCAAGGAGCGAGCTCGACTTGAGGAGCGAGCTCGACTCGAAGAGCGAACTGGGCTCGAGGAGCAAACTGGACTCAAGGAGCGAGCTCGACTTGAGGAGCGAGCTCGACTCGAAGAGCGAACTGGGCTCGAGGAGCGAACTGGACTCAAGGAGCGAGCTCGACTTGAGGAGCGAGCTCGACTCGAAGAGTGAACTGGGCTCGAGGAGCGAGCTCGACTTGAGGAGTGAGCTCGACTCGAGGAGCGAACTTGAGCTCGACTCAAGGAGCGAGCTCGACTTGAGGGGCGAGCTCGACTCGATGAGCGAACTGGGCTCGAGGAGCGAGCTCGACTCGAGGAGCGAGCTCGACTCAAGGAGCGAGCTCGACTTGAGGAGCGAGCTCGACTCGAAGAGCGAACTGGGCTCGAGGAGCGAACTGGACTCAAGGAGCGAGCTCGACTCGAGGAGCGAACTTGAGCTCGACTCAAGGAGCGAGCTCGACTTGAGGAGCGAACTGGGCTCGAGGAGCGAGCTCGACTTGAGGAGCGCGCTCGACTCGAGGAGCGAACTTGAGCTCGACTCAAGGAGCGAGCTCGACTTGAGGAGCGAGCTCGACTCGATGAGCAAACTGGGCTCGAGGAGCGAGCTCGACTCGATGCCGTCCTCGTTGAGCTTGCTCTGGTGAGCAACCGAGCTCGCCGAGTTAGGTCGACCTAAGCCTCATCCCAGAAGTGGGGAGCTTAAGGTTTTTACCCTTTTTTTATATATATTTTGGCCGTGAATTCTTGAGTGTATGTCGCAGGACCCATTAGCCCCCCAATTTTTTAGTTTACAGGCCGTGCCGTGATGACTAAAAACTTTTTTTTTTAATAAAGTGGGTAAAAAAGACCGCAGACTTTATTTTTTTTTTATTGATTTTTGCTAATGGGGAACATCCTTGAACAGTGGCACATAAGCCTTTATTGAATAAGGGAAATCAGAGCAATAATGAGGGGACTTGATCACTGGTGGTACTGCCTCAAGTGTTCGGCGTTCCACGGGTGCCGGATTGGAGTTCCGTCCGTGTGTTCGATGTAGTAGGTCCCGTCGTGTATCACTTGTCGGACTCTATACGGTCCTTCCCAATTTGGGCCTAGGACTCCGGCGCCTTGCACTTGGGTGTTCTGGAACACGCGTCCAAGTACAAGGCTGTCGACGACGAAGGTCCGCCTTTTGACTTTGGCGTTGTAGTATCTCTCGACCTTTCGCTTTTGCGCAACGAGTCTGGTGAGAGCCTCGGATCTTTTCTCGTCGATTAGATCCAGTTCGAGGCGCATGGCTTCCTCATTTTCTTTTTCGTCGAAAGTGTCAACCCGATAGGTGGGGACTTTCGTTTCCACGGGGACCACCGCCTCAACCCCAAAAGCTAGGGAGAAGGGGGTCTCTCCGGTGGCGTTTCGAACGGTCGTTTGATAGGCCCATAGGATGAAAGGCAGTTCTTCAGCCCAGGCGCCTTTTTTGGCTTCGAGCTTTTTCTTGAGGTTGCTCTTAATCGTCTTGTTGATGGCTTCCACTTGGCCATTAGCCTGTGGATGTCGCGGGGATGAGAATGTTTTGCTTATCCCTAGTTGGGCGCAGATCTCTCTAACCCTCGCGTTGTCGAACTGCGCGCCGTTATCGGTCACGATTGACGCGGGGATGCCGTGGCGGCATATTATGGACTTCCAGATGAAGTTCATAGTGTTGGCCTCGGTGATCCTGGCCAGAGGTTCGGCTTCGACCCACTTGGTGAAGTAGTCGATAGCGACGATGGCGTATTCGTATTGCGTCGGGGCTTTGGGAAGCTTGCCGATAATGTCTACGCCCCATTTTGCGAAGGGGCGTGGAACAACGATGCTACTTACGGGAGATGGCGGCTGTCGTGGAACGTTGGAGAAATGTTGACACTTGTCGCACTTTCTCGCCCAGTCGTAGGCGTCCTTTTTCATCGTTGGCCAGAAATAGCCTTGTCGAAGCGCTTTGAGCGCGAGGGACCTTCCAGCGGCGTGGTTTCCACAGAGGCCTTCGTGGATCTCGCGGAGGACCTTGGTCGACTCGACGCTGTTGAGACATCGGAGCAGCGGGGTTGAATACCCGCGCTTGTATAAGGCTTCGCCTCTCAACACGTATTTGGATGCGAGGGCTTTTAGCCTTTCGGCTTCTTTGCGGTCTTCGGGAAGTACCCCTCTTCGCAAGAAGTCCGTAAGCGGGGTCATCCAAGTTGGATGAGCGGCGCTCTCAATCGTTCCCAACTCGTCACGTGAGACAGATGGTCACGAGAGAGACTCGATTGGGATGGTTCCCAACCCGTCTTCGGTGATACCGGATCCGAGGCGAGCTAAGGCATCAGCCTCGGAGTTCTCTTCTCATGGGATCTGGATGATCTCGAACCAGGAGAAGGCATCTAGCTTGGCATTTGTCTTTGCCAAGTAGGCGATCATGTTAGGTTCTTTGGCAACGTAGTCGCCTTTAACCTGATTTACGATTAACTGCGAGTCACAGTGTATTCGTAAATTCTGTACGTTGAGCTTTTGAGCGAGCTCTAGCCCTACGATGAGGGTTTCGTACTCGGCCTCATTGTTTGAGGCCTGGAATCCGTAGTGGAGGGCGTAGCGTAACTTTTCCCGGTCGGGATTTGTCAAAATCACGCCGGCGCCTGCTCCTTGGGCATTAGATGCTCCGTCTACGTGTAGTTCCCAGATGGGACCCGTAGGGTCGACCTTTCTCTTTCGAGCCGACAAGTCGTCGGTCAAGCTGTCTTCTGCTCTTCCCATGTCGGGAGTGTAGGAGAATTCTGCCATGAAATCAGCTAAGGCTTGAGCCTTTATTGCCGGCCTCGGATGAAACTCAATCCCGTACTCGCTCAATTCTTGGGACCAGACCGCCATGCGAGTCGATGTTCCCTTTTGAAGAGCCTTACCGATTGGGTGTCCGGTTCGGACAACGATTGGGTGAGCCTGGAAGTAGGGGCGTAGTTTTTTGGCGGCTACGAGGAGAGCGAGAGAGAGCTTCTCTATCTCTGTATAACGCGTTTCGGCGTCAAGTAGGGCTTTGCTTATGTAGAAGATGGGCCATTGAGCCCTATCTTCTTCACGGATCAGCACGGCGCTCACATCTCGTTCGGAGACGGCGAGGTAGATGTAAAGCGTCTCGCCTTCTTTTGGCTTGGAGAGGAACGGAGGTGTCCCGAAGTAGGCCTTCATTTATTGGAAGGCCTTTTCGCACTCGTCCGTCCATTCAAAGCCGTCCGTCTTCTTAATTGCTTTGAAGAACGCTTGACACTTGTCGGTTGCTTTGGCCACAAAACGCGATAGGGCGGCAATCCGACCGGTCAGACTTTGGACTTCCTTGACACGTCGCGGGGACTTCATGTCAAGGAGTGCCTTGATTTTCTCGTGGTTCGCTTCGATACCTCAACAGCTAACTATGTAGCCTAGGAACTTCCCGGACTCGACCCCGAACACACATTTGTTGGGGTTGAGCTTTATTTTGTACCGGCGGAGGATTAAGAACATCTCCCTCAGGTTGTTTACGTGGTTGGTAGCCAATAGGCTTTTAACGAGCATGTCGTCCACGTACACTTCCATGGTCTTGCCGATTAGGTCGGCAAGATCCGGTTTACCAATCGTTGGTAAGTAGCTCATGCATTCTTAAGGCCGAAAGGCATGACCTTGTAGCAGTAGAGGCCGCGAACAGTGACAAAGGTTGTCTTGATCTGATCGGGCTCGTGCATTCGTATCTGGTTATAGCCCGAGTAGGCGTCCATGAAACTTAGGAGTTCATGTCCTGCCGTGGCGTCGACCAGTTGTTCGATGCGTGGGAGTGGAAAGCAATCTTTCGGGCAGGCTTTGTTAAGATCTTTGTAATCTATGCAAATGCGCCACTTCCCGTTGGGCTTTTTGACCATGACCACATTGGCCACCCACTTTGGGTACTTGGCTTCTCGGATGAAACCAGCGGAGAGAAGTTTTTCGACTTCCTTGTTTATTGCTAGGTACCGTTCGGGGTTGAACGCACGTCTAGCTTGTACCTTTTCCGCGATGGTTTTATCGTCATTCAATCGGTGCACAATCACATCGGGGTCTATGCCGGGCATGTCTGCATGTGTCCATGCAAAGACATCCTTAAACTCCCGAAGGAAGGACGCGAGTTGAGTTTTGATGGCGAGAGGGAGTTGTGCACCGATCTTTACTACCTGGTCAGGTTTAGCTTCGTCGAGAACGATCGAAGTGAGATCATCGGGGGTGTCAACTTTCAACCTCTCGATATCGTCGTGGGGGTCTAATTCCCCGAGTTGCCGTGCGTCTTTTTGATCACATGGGTAGTCGTCTTCCAGTTGGTAGATCGTGTTAACCCTTTTTTCAGCGGGCTTGCCGTCCACGCCTTGGACATAGCATATCCTCGCCTGGGTTTGATCATCGGCCATGACGCCGATTCCCTCTTCGGTGGGGAATTTCACTAGTAGGTGATAAGTGGACGTGATAGCCCTTAGTCTGTTCAACGTGGGTCGCCCAATGATAACATTCTAGGGCGAATCCTGGTCGACCACAAGAAAGGGGACCATGTGAACGACTTCGATGCCTCCGGTAGTTCCGAAGGTGACTGGTAAATCAATGATTCCTTCAGTCATGACCTTTTCTCCTGTGAACCTAAACAGGGGTGGCTGAGTTGGGACAGGGCGGAGCCCCCCGAGCTTCATGCGCTCGAGGGTGGTCTTAAAGATTATATCGGCCGCGCTGCCAATATCAATAAGAACTCTTTTTACCAAGTTGTTGGCCACCTGGGCCTTAAGGACTATAGCGTCATTGTGCGGGTGCACAACTCGCTTGGCCTCTTCATTAGTGAATTGTATCGTCTCGTAAGGTACGGACGGAGGTTCCTCGTAGGTGAGGTTAACCTGCCCGGCAAGGCCTTCTTGAGAGGCAGCTCTGAGGAGCTTTTTCCTTTGCCGGGCTGAGTCCCCGTCTTGCAAGCCACCTAGTATGGTGGTGACGACGTGGAGTTGCGCATCAGCCGTAGCTGTGACCGCTGTGCGGTCGGTGTTTGCATTGGTCCCTCCACCTTTCTCAGGCTGCGGCCTGTTGCCGGCGGGGGCTGCCGCTCCTACCAAGCGAAGGACGAACTCTTTGAGCTCTCCCTTCTGGATTAATGTCTCAATTTGTTTCCTAAGATGGAAGCATTGAGCGGTCGTGTGACCGTAATCCCGGTGGAACTCATAATAACGGGACCGGTTGCGAGATGCGGGGCTGCCCCTTATTGGAGCCGGAGCGACGAACTTGTCACGCGCCACAGCGTAGATTTGCTCTACCGGGGCGTTCAAGGGAGTGTAACCCGAGTAGTCTCTAAAATTGCTCGCAAGACGCGGTTTCTGAGACATAGGGGGTCGGCTATCGATAGCTTTACCTCCCTTGTTTATCCTCTTGCGGGGGTTTCCAGGCGCGTTGCCGGACTCATCCCGACGACGGGAGCTTTGGCTGCTGCTCCTGCGGCCGTCGAGGTAATCTTCTACCCCCATAAAGGTTTTGGCTCGGTTCATTAACTCGGCCATCGTAGAAGGGACTCTGCCGACGACGGACTTTAAGAAGTCTCCGGTGCGCAAGCCCTCGATGATGGCTGTAATTGCGTCACCGTCGTCAAAGCGGTCAACCTTATTTGATTCTGCAGTGAATCGGGTGAGATACTGTCTCAAGCACTCGTTATTTTCTTGCCTGATCGACCATAAGTACATCTTGGTCTTCTTTTGGACCATGGATGTAGCAAATCGTGCTAGGAACATGTCCTTCAGGTCTTTGAATGATTGTATGCTTCCTGGTCTTAAATTCTTAAACCACTCGAAACCGGGGCCGGTGAGGGTAAGACTAAAAGCTTGGCATAGAGCCCCAAGTGAGACGCCCTGCATCGTCATCCAAGTTTCGTAATGTTGGATGTGATACGTGGGATCAGATTTCCCATTGTATGGAGGGAGATTCGGGAGTTTGAAGTTTCCCGTGCACACCTCAGCAAGGATTTGGGTGGCGAAGGGAGGGGAATGTTCTTCCACGACCCCGTATGCATCGCCGGCCAAGCCGCCTTCACGGAGGTCACGCACCTCATTACGAAGGTTGTGAATCATGGTGACGACATCGAGGCCAGTGTTGGGGGTCACTCCTTGTTCAGGAGGAGTCACCTGTCGCCTTTCGTTCGACCCTTGAGCCGTGCGAGGGCCCCTATTGATTGCGGCCGTAGGGTTGTGACCCTTACGAGCGCTCAGCCTCTCTCGGAGGTCTTCGCCACGGTTGTTCCGTTGGGCGGTAAGCTCTAAGATCCGGCCCGGCGGTATGGGGGCGTGAGCTTCGAGCCATACGCCTTACTCGCCGAGTCGTTGTACCTTCCCTGACATTGCCTCTTTGACCGAGTCGGTCATGGGCTGAACGTCGGGAGGTCTCTTCTTGAGAGGAGACCGGTATTGCTTTTGTTTTCGACGGACCGGCTTCGATCTCAACAGGGAGTTCCCCGTCTTTGGTGAGAGAAGTCTCGACGTCCGCCGAAATTTCCAAGCCTACATAGTCGGGGTCAGAATCATGTCCCTCGTCCATGAGGTCCTCAGATTCCCCGTGGGGGGCGCCGTGTGCAGGCGCCTTGCCCGCCAGTTGGCGGTGGTACCTTGCATTGGCTATCTTCAGTTGGCGGATTTTCTCCTCCATTTCAAGGATGCGGTCGTCCCGACTGTCCTGAAGAGGAGGAGGCGAGGGAGTGTGGCTCTCGTCGTTGAGAGACTCCTCGTCGCCTTGCGCTCGGGAGCGCAGGAAGTATTTCTTCACCGCGGTTGCGTTTTCGGGGTTATTCACGCCCTCAGAACGAACGGGTGGTTGACCACTCATGTCTTTCTCGAGTCGAGAAGAAAGGGGTCGAGCCGTAGAAGGGATTTCGGGCTGTGTAAGTCAGGAAGTCCCCTCCTTCTAGCGCTAAAATGTTGTCGCACGAAAATGAACAACGATTAAATACCTCGGGCCGTTCGATCTAAGGCCGGACCAAGTGATCGCGCCCGGGCCAAAAATGGGAGCTCGTAGATCGAGCTGCACCCTCCAAACCCTGAGGTGTGTTTTGGGGGGCTATGACCGTGCCAAAGGTTGGCTGCCTACGTACCCTTTAGTCGGGATCAGGTCAGACCGTAGTTCAATTTGTGTATTGGGAGGCTATCTTGGGCTCGGAGGCTTTGTGAATCCAAGGCTTTAGAGGGGGACCAGGCTCGTAGCTTCTAGTGAAGACTTTAGAGGGGTCGCTTGCCTCGTAGCTCGGAGTTCTAGCTCAAGGGCCAAGAAGCAGGAGAGCAGTATGTACTGCAGAGGATCGGGTCGCAGAAGAGGAGCGCGCTCCCTCTCTCGTGGAAGGGGGTCCTTGACTTTTTGAGCCGAGGGAGGAGGATTGCGCGCTCTTGGAATGTCACAAGAGCACGAAAGAATTCTCAAAAGAAGAGAAATGTTCCAAGAAGGAATTGTGTAAAATTCGGATTGTCGATCTCGAAATGTATGAATCAGGATTTTCTGGAATCGATTGATCGTCCTCTTCCCCTCCCCTAGGGGGGGGTATTTATAGTTGTGGAGAGAGGCCTTGGGCCGACCCCTTGAGGCCCACCGGGTGGCCGGGAGCGGGGCGCGCGGGACATGTCGCCCGGACGGGCGTGGGGCGCGCCGGGCGTGGGACATGGTCGGGCGCGGCGTGCCCGGCAGTAGGCGTGCCCTGCCGAGGTGGCAAGGATGCTCGGCCGAGGCGGCTGCGGTGGCGAAGAGGCTCGGCCGATACGGCCGAGGTGGCAAAGGTGTTCGGCCGAGGTGGCCAGGATGCTCGGTCGAAGTGCGCGCGGGCCTAGATGCCGGGGCGCATGGGAGTGCGCGCGGGCCGGGAGGCCGGGGTACGGGAATGCGCGCGGGCCGGGAGGCCGGGGCGCGGGAATGCATGCGGGCCGGGAGGCCGGGGCGCGAGAGCGCGCGCAGGCCGGGGCGGCCAGGGCGCGGGGTGCGCGCGAGCTAGGGTGTGCTGGAGCGCGCAAGTTAGGGCGCGCTGGGGCCCATTGGGCCAGGAGCCGCTGGGCTTCTGGCCGGCGGAGCCCGGCCGTCCTTGAATCGTTTTTTGAATTTTTGATGTCCCGAAAACGACCGGTAACAGGAATTTCCATTATGCACTAGTGTAGAGACGGACGGAAAAGTGAGAAAAAGCATGTGCAGTTGTGAAAAATATGTAGAGTTGTGCTCTTATTTATAGGCACATAAGGGGGTAGAAAACTTGGATTCCAAAAATAGGAATCCTAATCCAACTCCAACAAGGGAGGGAAAAGAAAGCAATAAAGATGAAAAAAATCCTCGATGGGCCGACCATGCCACGCGTGCCGCGCAGACCGACGTGCAACGCACTATAAAAAAAGGCTTCACAGCGACGAAGCTCACGAAAATCAGTTTTCCTCAAACACCCGGCATAAAACAACTAAAGTTCATCACCCTTACCACAACGATCTTCAGGGCTAATGTTGTCGGTCGTACTCGAAAAACCTGAAACGTAAAGAAAACACGCTGCTCAATTGGCCGATGGTTAGGCCAGAGGTCTTTAGGAGCGAGGACCTTCTTCCACGAATCGACTGACAAGTCCTCGTGTCTAATCTATACAACTCCTCAAGTCAAGTTTACTCCTCGAGTCGAGTTTTTCTTGACGAGTCGATTGACAATTTCTCGTGTTGACTTGCAGAAAATCCCGAACTCCTAAAGCGCAATGGGCCGGGTCGCTTAAATACCCACCGAGGTCCACAATGGCTAAGGCACATTCGAATGGCCCAAAAATTCCAAGTCCATCGCGCGTTCCTTGAAAGGAGCGTACGCTAGGCGTGCAAAGCACCTAGCGCGCCGCACGCTCGCGTAACTCTCCCAAAGTATGCGCACGCGCCCCGAAACAGCCTCGTGCGCCCCAAACCCATGCCCCGCTCACTGAGCTATATCTAGAGGCCCTCCTAGGCCTCCTCATTCACTATAAATAGCCCCTCTCGGTGAGGGGGAAAGAGACATTCATTTCTCTCCAAGATTACTCGCTCTCAAAGTTCTGAAACGCTGCCGGAGTCTTTTTGCGCACAATTTCCTCTGATCGAGCGCTTAATCTAGCGCACAAGATGTGCCTACGGTTTTCCACTGAAAATCCCCTATCCATCCCACACACAAGCTGCGTCCGCAATTTTCTAATGAAATCCCCTATGCGTCCGATGCACAAAGTTGCGCCCAAAATTCTCGACTGAGAATCTCCTCCGTTTCCAAAGAGAGAAAACACACATGTTCTCTCGGGTTACTCGATCCTAGAGTCCTGAGACGTCACCGAGGACTCCTCCGCCCTCTGTCTCCTCTGTCGAGCACACCCTCCAGGCTCTGCGCCTCACAACAGCGTATACATACGCCTTGAACTACGTTCTAACACCATCTCGTAATGCGAGTGCATAGGATGCTCACAAGAAGTACAATCACACCCCTATTCACCTCCTATATCCTTAAGAGAATACCTTCGACTAGAGAAACCTTAACTCGAGACTTTCGAGTTCACACCCTTGGCTCGGGTGCGGCCACTTGGTCCGGCCTTGGTTCGAACTGCCTGAGGCTTTATGCAACAACAGTAACCCAACAAAATTTGAGTCTAAGGAAACTATAACGGTATTTCGATCCTTGTTTTTATGTCCTCTAATGGTGACTAAGAGTTTGTAGGAATCATTTATCTGGCTGTTCACTTATTTGAGAGGTACATCCCATTATTTTCTTGTCTAACTCTTTGACTTAGGAAAGAAGGAGCCAAACCACCAACAAAGAAGACCGTTCGGAGGTTCGTCGCCAAGAGAACAATCTTTTCCAAAGCTCCTTGGAAATCACGACCCATTATCGGATTTGTCCCCATAGTCGTGGTTTCTTTGTGACCGATGAATCGACGTCCACAACACCACGGTTTACTAATGCAGATGAATTATTGGATTTGTTGCCTTTATCAAATCTTGAACTGATACTCGCACTCCACTACGGTGCATGCATCGTAAATGTGATACAAAAACTGTATTAACAAATTTAGATTTAAAACATGATTAAAAAATGATCGTCTTTGGTTCTAACAATTTTTTTTTAAAAGACGATTAACACGACACGAACACGAAATTGCAATCTCTACTAAACAAGTGCACTTACCAACTCTCTTTAACGAAAATCCACGAAATCCAACTTTTTTAGAGTGAATTTTAGAGTTAGAGAGGGAGAGAAGTGACAAAATGAAGATTTGTTAGAGAGATGTCCGAGAAATCATATTTAAATGCTCTGAGGAGTATTTTTTATCCAAAACCGAGTCATAAGTCTATCTGCATATATATCTTAAATAAGAGACCAATTATTGATATTTCTTGAACTATGTAGTCTACTATAATAAGTTTCTTTATTTTTTTCTATAATTTGCTCTCTTTGTTTTGTATATTGGGTTTGGTTCGATGTTCGTTGCAAATGGTATTTTGAATCAAATACTTTTACATCCTTTCTTAGATAACATTGGCTTTCCGGAAATCTGGGATCTTCAACGAACTTGTCATAATATTTTCAAAAAATAAACATTAAATTTACAAATAAGTTTTTTCATAAAACTATTTTATATTTATTCAAGGGGAAAGGTAGACATATATTTACTTTAGCCCTTCTATGTTAAATTCCAGGTTAAAATTTTATAATTAGGAAAAAATACCTCAAACTAAAATAAAATACATGTATGAAAGATATATGTATGAATTGAGCTATTTCCTCACCAATTTTTTTTTTCTTCTTAAAAGTGTTGAGTAAGTCGTAAACAATCGACATTCGTTTGTCAAATATATAATGAAAATAGGATATGAAAAATAAAAATTATGACATAACAATTCATTGTAGCAAAAAAACATTAAATTAAAAAATTATATAAAAATACGTACCTTGTCAATCTTTTTTTATAACAGAGATAACGGAACAGACTGCTTGAATAATCGTCAGGGCGATGAGAAGAACGGCGGCAGTTACTGAAGCAATCGACCACGGAGTGTTGAAGTAGTTCTGCCTGAGATTGGCTTTCCATTCATGCCACGATGTTTTGCAATGAGCGTCAAGCTTCTTCGAGATTGAGGCAAAATAGAAATTCTTTGTCTCGTGCGTCGCTCCGTCACCGAGCCTGTTCACCAGCTTCGCTGCCTCGCCGGAATCTCCGAGCCGATTCTCCACCACACCGAACTTCACCAAAAGGTCAACGTCCTTGGCAGTGTTGACCAGTCGATCCATCATCACCGCGTAGTCATTTAGATAGTTGTTTCCCTCACAATGGCACTGCTCGAAGGCGAGGAGGTTTCGGATAGTCAGATCTGTCTCGTCGCTTATCGTCAGCTTTGGGATCTTTAACACTCCGTTGGAGAACTCAATGTCGAAGATGTTCTGGCTCTGACCTTGCCTGAATTTAACTCCAGCGCGGTGAAGCTCTGTCACAGAGGGTGTGGAGAGAGTCTTCAGCTCTCCGCCATCTTTAACATTATTTCGTATGTACAACATTCTCAGGAAATCTACAAAGTGTTTCGGTTTTGAATCTGAAGAAGATAATGAAATCTGATTCACTATCGCGTTTGTTCCTTCCAAATGCAACGGCTCTTTGAAGAAATTGTGCAAGAGTTTCACGATGGAGTCGTCTTTGGATATGACTTCAGAATGGAATTCGATGTCCTGCGGGAAGTAAAGCTCCTCGAAGATAAAGAAAGGAAGCTGGTTCTCTAGCATTCGCAGATCTGGCGACATGTCCTGCAACACCAAAAGAGCTTTAATATATATATATATATATATATATATATATATATATATATATATATATATATATATATTGAATTGAATTTCAGATTTATTTTTATGTAAAAACGACAACTTAATGTTGTAATCATGTCTTAATGGGACCTTATAACTTTACACTTTTTTTCTTTTTTGCTAATGGAAAAGAAAAATTGAGTGAAAAATGAAATATACTTAGTTAAATATTGAACATGGGTAATGAATAGGAACAAGTTTCTCAACAACGCATAGAATCTTTTCTACCGATATTGTATTTTACAAAATGTTAACAAGTGATGAGAGCTCATCGCCGATGGAGAACTACTAAGAAAATGAAAAAGAAAAGCCCGACAGAAAACTATTAGAAGATAAAATTGAAAAGATTGATCAAACGATGAAACTCTCACTCATGAGGCCTTAGCAAACCCCCAGAACACCTCAAAGCTTCCATGGTCACCTATAAATACTTCTATCATCCTTCACTCCAAGGTGGTAAGCTCTTCTAATGTTGGAGAAACTCTGTTAAAATGTATTTGGGTTTGGTGAAATTCTCTCTGTCTCTCTCTCTCTCATACACACACACACATCTCTTTAACATATTCATATTTCTTCACTTGGAAACGATTGCAAGACTTAAGCCTTGACGCTTGTCGCATTAGAGTGAATGTTAATAGGCAGACAAATAATCATATGGGCCTCAAGACCCTACTCCATGGCCACAATCTTTCAATTCACACTCCGAGAGAAAATGTGGAACAAGCCTGAGCACTAGCACTATACCACATAGGGTGCAAGGCGCAGATGGATTATTTACGATAGTGAATAGGAGATTTAGGTCGATCCTCTTGCCACAATAAGGAATTTAGGCACTACCCCAACGCACACTTAGAAAAGTTAAGGAATCTACTTGCACCAAAAAATTAGGCTCATTGGACATCATCCAAATTCTTCCCGACCGACTTCCTCGCACCTCGCGCTGCCCTTGTTGATCAAGCTTCCAATGAGAGTAGACAAGGATTTCAGCCGACCATGGTGGATTTCCCTTCAATGCATGTTGATATGGCTAGCATGTTTCAAGAATTTAGGTACGAGGACTGTAACCTTGTAGTGGATCAAACCATGAACCAAGACGTCTGAAATATGTTGGAGCATACCACATCTCCATTTGTGGCACAAAACTTTATTGTGGAAGTTGCATTGCTTTTGCAATGGCATTCCTCATCCTTTACAATGGAAAGATGAATCCTTTCTACCACATCAAACAATATAGCTAATGGATGGCGGTAAAGACAAAGTTTTCGGCCATCGTGCACCATGTAAGATGCCTTCTACCATGTCAAACAATATTGCTAGTGGATAGCGATAAAAAGGGAGCCTCCGAGCATCATGTACCAAATGTTCAAGTGACTCAGCAACCTGAAGCCCAGCACAGTCAACTCTTTTGCTGCAACTCTTCAAAGGAGTTGATTGAGAAACTTTTCCTCACCCCATCCAGTGGGCGAATCATTATGTGAGTACCTGTTCATACTCATTGAAGAATCTAATAAGGTTGAACATTTCGAAGGCACCAATGCTATTGAGCTGATCCTCAAAGGGCTCTTAACGGGTAACTTCCTCAACCCCCTTGTCAAATAAAATGATGGCTACAATCTTAAATCGTGCATAAAATAGATGTTACTATAGGACTTTGTCCAAAATCTGAAGTCTCGTGACATTCAATGCATAGAGGAGGACGAGTCTAATGTCAATGACTTAAGGAAGAAGAAAGTGAGGGTCGATGCTAATTCTCGCCCCTTAATGGACTACCTTAATTTCTGGATAAATTCTGCAACTATGTAAACATCACTCTACTGAGCATGTAGCCAAAGGCAATTCTTGTATCGATCCATGACAAATTTTGTGAGCCCGCCCAAAAGTATTGCACATTCCATAAAGATCACGGTAATCTGACCTCCGAATGCAAACAGTTGTGGAGTCAAATTAAGGATGTCGTCCAAGTGGGAGAGATCAAGGATTTTTTCATGTTGTTGGTCGACAAGATTGGAAATTCCAAAAGCCAGCAACGCGGCTCCAACTACCCAAAAAATACTAAGGATCGACATACAAGTAGGCATCCTCTCCGCATCATCGATTAAGCCCTAGAAGCTCCCCTATCAGTATGTTTTTACCCTTAGAATACCCCACATCGTGGGAAACGATCGTTGTAAATCTCAGCATGAAACCTTTATCAGCCGCCACAAAAAGTGGAATAAATAATTTTTTTTATTATATTCCAACGAATCGTTCTATGGACGCTCGCTCCTAAGGATTTGCACTTGCGATCCCTCGTGGCCTAAGCAATCATGGAAATATTGCATTGACTTCACTAACTACCCCCATGGTTGAGGCTACATCTACTACACACGACAAAACCTTTGGTCCCACACGACCTAAGTGCTCTGCTGGTAGCTTTGTATGATGCAAGTCCATCAGTCTGATGCTTCGTCTACTTTACAATGGTGCTTATGGTCCTACGCGATCTAAGAAATTGTGCTTTGTGCCCCTCATGACTTAAGCAATCTCGAAAAGGCTGCTTGGATGTCGTGAAGTAGCCCACATGGTCGAGGCAACATCTACAACATGCGATAACACATTTTATCCACAGTCTCTATGTAGTATGCCAGTCCTTTGTATGACGCATGTCCATTGTGGTTGAGGTTCATTATACTTTACAATGAAACTTCTTCTCTTGCACAACCCCTCACGACCTAAGTGATCTAGACATGGTTTCCCGGTCGTCACCAACTACCATGCATAGTCGAGGCTACATCTATTAAACGCGACGACACTTTTGGTCCCATGCAACTTACGTACTCTACTAGACGCCTCGACCTAAGAGCCCTTGGCTTATGAGGTCTCGGCCACCAACACCTTTTCCATGAGGCTTCCACCGTGAGGCCTAGGCCATGAAGTATCAATGGTGCGGCCTTATCCGACCCCCCAGAATGCCTCAAAACCTTCGCGATGTAAGCTCCATTCGATGTAAGCTCTTTTAACCTTAGAGAAACTCTTCCAAAACCTCCATGGTCTTGGTGGAATTATCTCTTTGTCTATCACTTCACTCACTTATTCCTATTTCTACACTTAAAAATGAGAAGAGAATCCTCTGCCACCCCCTTCCCCCTTGCCTCCCCCTTAACAAGCATGGTAATGTTGAGCATTGGAGAAAGTGTCATGAGATAAGCCTCGTTCCCCCTAAGCTACTTTTATGTCTTCTTCTTACATGTTCTCACCACATTCAATCAACCTCACACACTCAAAGAGATAAGGACCAAGGGTTTAAAAGCATCTTGACTCAAGTTAGGTTATATGCTCAATTTGTATCGTACCATTTGTGTTTGAGAATATTGTCCGAAAATGAGTGATAACATACAGTCTAAATTAAAAGAAATGAAAACCAGAAAAAAAATTGTCAATGACCATTGTATAATCACAAGATAGCTTAGGTATCAAGTAACTTATGGTGTATTGATATAAATAGTGATCATAGTAATTAGTTTGATAGGTCATAACACTTGTAAAATGGATATTGAGAGAACTCGAGTGAAAACACGTACGAGAGTGAAATCATGACGATTATTTCTTCAAGAAGATTTATGACGTGTTTGTTATTGAGAATTACCTTATCAATAGTGAAAGAGGACTCAAGAAGTGCAATAGGTCATTTAATACTAAACGAAAATAAATTTAGTGCATGGTTTCTATTTTTTTTATCTTCTTGCTTAGTTGTTTGCGGTCGTTGAATTTATTGCATTCGTAGTAATCTCGATGTTGATATATATAATTCATCAAGAAATATGGTGCTTTCATATTGTTGTTGCTCATTTTTTGGACAATGATATGAGGACACAAACGGTTTGGTCCAAGGTTGGACCAAGTGACGTGTTCGAGCCAAAAAGCCTTGAAGCTGAAGTCTCAGGTTACTTCTTGTGGTGACTGGAGCTGCGTGTTCATTAGAGAGAAACAATAAGAAGAAAAGAAGTCGAGCTTAAAGAGATGAGTAGTTGCAGTCTCCAACGACCTCTCTGATGCTTAACATTAGTAGGGTTTAGATTAATTATTTGTGAGATTTTTAGTGTATTTAGAATGCATTCTGAGTGAAACGAGGTTCAATAGATCTATTGACAGCATTTCAGGACTCGGGAATTAATTACATTTAGTTGTGTGCTGAAGGTCCTTATTTATAGTTCTCTGGATCCGTTTAAATGAGGCAGGAGCCTTTATTTCTGTATCTGATGCATCTCAATTGAGACTTACGTGGGCGGACTAAAGCCTCAATACATTTTGGAATATATAAGTATGGTCACCAAGAAATCCTAGATCGGGGCCCGCCTAGGCTGCCGCAGCCTTCTTGGCCAGGATCAGATATGGTCGTCTGGGCCTCTTATCTGTTTCATGTACACCGATGAACTCAAGGACCATTGACAGCTAAGGGAAGACTCGAGGCATTGAGTCCGACACGCTTAAGCCCAAGCGAGACCACTCAGTCCAGTTGTGGGTCTAGCCGCTTGAGTCTTCTAAATCATTGTCCGAAAATGAGAGATAAGAAATTCAATTAAGTATCTATCAATAAAATTGAAGTACTGTTTCAACCACATGGTATCAGAGCCTTTAAAACCATTAAAAAATCCTATTCAATCTCTAATCCAATATGGTAAAACCAGCCATACCGGTAGCCTCCCAGCAATTAACAAAACGCTTAACCACGACCATGATGCAGGCTCCTCGGATGCACAAATCGTTATCCCTGCAGATGACGGCTCACAAACTGAACGAGAGAAATTTTCTCCAATGGTCGCAATCAGTCTCTCTTTTCCTCCGCTGGAAATGGTAACTTGGCTATCTCACGAGGTTGATCCCAAAACCAAAACCCATAGATATGGCCTTCAAATGGTGGGAAGTCGAGAACTCTGTGATGCGCACATGGTTGATCAACTCCATGGATGTCAATATCGATAAAATATACATGTTCTTTCCAACATTTGCAGCTCTCTAGAAGGCAGTCACCGAAACCTATTCAGATCTAGAGAATAACTCGATAGTCTTTGAAATATAGACCCATCTTCGGGATTAGAAACAAGGGAAGTTATCCACAGCCAAATATTACACTATATTACGTACTATGTGGTAGGAACTCGACCTCTAGAACAAGTGCAAGTGGAAGTGTCTAGAGGATGCTAGTCTATTCATTCAGGATTGGAGAAAGAAAGTACGTGGTCGGTCATCAGCCAAGACCCTTTCCCATCACTTCGAGAAGCCTTTGCAAAAGTTTGACGAGAATAAATATGATGCCATGTCTACTCGACAACCTCGACAACGACAACTATTCCGCATTGACTAGCCAATAGTCTGTTGAAGGAGGAAATTATTGAAATAGGAACTCTTCCTCTGACAAATGATTCAGCAAAGTCTATGAGCAACCTTAGCGTGATCATTGTCACATAGTTGGTAATACCAAGGAAACTTGTTGGAAGATTCACAGACGCCATAAATAGTCAAAGTACAGGAAGTAATCTGAAGGAAATGGGTACTTAGCGCAATCCACATCGCCCACAGCCCTATTCATAGCAAAACAGATTGCTCAGCTGAAGCTGGTTTTTGAATAAGCCTCATCCCAACTCAAGAAAATGCCGCTCATAACAGTACCCTTTTCACAAGCCTTAGTCAATTCACCAGCACTCACCACTCACTCACAATGGGATGAATGGATTATCGATTATGGGGTGTTAGATCACATGACTTGATTCTCGCAAATTTTTTCTAGCTATACAGCTAGCTCGGGAAGTTGGAAAAATGAGAATAGTAGACTGTTCCCTATCTTCCATGGCTGGAAAGGGCTCGATTATTATCACCCATAATATCACCCTTTAGTTTATGCTTCATGTTTCAAACTTACCATATAACTTTCTATTTATGAGTCAATTAAAAAAACACAGCCATTTAGGAGTGAATTTCAAGAACCTTTGGAGACAGTGATTAGGAGTGCGACGAAGCATGATTCACTACAACATGCCGAATGCAAGTTTGTTTACAGCGATTGTAGGGATATTTTGTTGTGGCATAAAAGACTAGGTCACCCTATCTTTCCTTAATTAAAGAAGTTGTACCCAACATTATTTATCAATAAAAATGTCAATTCCCTTTAATGTGATGTCTTCCAGCTTGCAAAGCATACCTGTGTTCCATTCAAATCTCGACCATATATACACTATCTTCACCTATCTCTCTTATCCATAGTAATCTGTAGGGCCGCTCCCGAGTCAGCAACCACACACGTATGACCTAGATTGACGTACTCAAAGATTAAACTGAAACCGATATATCGTTTACAAATTTCCATTCCATGATTAAAACACAATTCCAAGCCATCATTAAAGTTCTACGAACGGATAATAGAACTGAATATGTCAACTCTATTTTAGGATATTACCATAGTAAACACGGGATAATCCTCCAAATTTCTTGCACTTAATCACGAAAAAAAAATAGGTTGGAAGAACGAAAAAACAATCATATCCTAGAAGTTGCTCGTATATTGATGCTTACCACAAATGTTCATAAATATTAGTGGGGAAATTAATCCTTACAACATCATATCTCATAAACCGAATGTTGTCCAAAGTCTTAAGATTTGTACGCCATTCCAAGTCATCAAGGAATCAAACCCACACACTCATCTCTTCTCCACAAACTTCCAAACCCGTGTATTTGGCTGTGAGGTCGATGTTCACGTCCATAACCACAATCGGTCAAAGTTTGATCACCGGGCAACCAAGTGCATCTTTCTAGGATATTCCACCACACATAAAAGGATATAAGTGCTACAATCCAATCATAAAAAAGTTGTTTGTCTCCATGGACATGACATTTGTAGAGTCTCAGCAATTCTATCACGCCAACTCACTTTAGGGGGAGATTCATCATGAAGATCATTTTTTGGATCAAGTGATATATACCCCGGTCCCAACACTTCCCAACCCAGTTGAAACACCATAAGATCCACACATTTCGAGTCAACCTATCCTTGCAGGACTGGATGTTCCACCTCAATCTACCTCGGCAGATCAGCAACCGCAATCGTTGAAAGTGTATGTTAGACGTGCCAAAACTCATGAACTAGAACTTATTGTGCCCCCATCATTAGTCTCGCCAGCATCAACTCTGAGGGAACAAGATTTCGATCAAGAAGATGATAAGCCAGGTACGACACAGAGTATTGATATTTATGAGTCGGTTGAGCCAACTAATGTGAAAGATATAGGAGAGTTGTCGATTGCCCTAAGAAAAAGGCACTCGAAGTTGTACAAGATATCCAATTCAAAACTTCATGACCTTTGGTAGATTGAAGTCAGAGTATAAAGAATTCATCACCAAGGTTGAAGCCATATCGACACCAAATAACATCCATGAAGCTCTCAGATCCACAGAATGCAGGAAGGCAGTGTTTGAAGAGTACAATGCGTTGGAGAAGAATAACACCTGGTCCCTCGTGAAATTGCCGATAGATCATAGAACAATGAGCTACAAATGGTTGTTCACTCCCAAGTTCCTCGCCGATGGGAGCATAGAGTTATACAAAGCCCGACTAGTGGCCCGAGGCTTCACTCAAACCTACAGAATGGATTACACATAGACATTTGCACCGGTGGAAAACATCAACACGGTCTGAATCCTAATGTTACTAGTTGCAAATCTCGATAGGCCATTTCATCAACTGGACATTAAGAATACTTTCTTGAACAATGATCTCGACGAAGTAGTGTACATGAACATTTCATCAAGATTTTAGAGCTCCGAGAATGAAGGCAAGGTATGGAAACTACACAAGGCACTTTAAGACATAAAGCAATCACCCCGAGCATGGTTCGAAAGGTTCATGAGAATGATGAAGAAACTAGGCTTCAATCAAGGGCAAGAAGATCACACATCTTCTTCAAACATGGAAAAAGGTCGAAGTTATTATACTCATTGTCTATGTGGATGATATGATTATAACAGGGAGCAATGAATCCGAGATCAAGAAGATGAAAGATGAACTTGCACATGAGTTTGAGATCAAAAACTTGTTGTCAATGGTGCCCACAAGAAGAGTAGTAGTCTGTATTTATGTACATTTGATGTAATAAAGTCTCACGAAGACTCTTGCTTGTAACTGCTGAATAATTAATAAAAGTTGAAACGTTCATTCATTCTTCCTTATCTGTTTGAAGCTTTATGATAAACTATAGTCTTTAGTCCTTAAACTAACCTAACAACAAATGAAGAGTCAAATAAAGGTTTGCATGAACAAACTCTTCATGGCTTGCTTAAAGCAGTATATTCACAATCTAAGGGTCAAAGGACTATTGACCTCAGTATGATTGTTAGGAGAATCTACGATGTTTGGTTATGGGACATTGAGAGTTGGAGACTATATAGTTCTTCCCAGATATCTTCTAAAGGTACCGAATTGACCAGTGCACTTCTAGAAACAGAATAAGAACAAACCATTTAACCTCTTATGTCTCAAAGTCACTATGTATGAATTCCATCATTCTTACCTCAATCCTGAAATGAGACATGTCAATTCATAGCTTACGTATTCTCATTTGAGAAAGTCAGAGTTCTAGATTCACTATGTGATATAGACAAGACCTATTGGTGAAGTACTAAGTTATGAAGATGTCATGAGTAACTTTGTGAAGATCTCATAGATATGGAATTCATGTACAAGATTGCTGAAATGCAATGTATATCACCTCATGATTTGTTCCTTGGAATGTGTATATATGAACTGGCCAGTGTCCAAATATAGTCATGACTCTTTTGGATGAATTAATGTGACTTGTTAGCTCATTGTCAATACTTTGTTTCTAACTTATTCACAAGCGACAAAGGAGTTGAGGAAATAACAACTAGAAGGGTAAATTGGTAATTTTGTAAATCACATCTAGTTGACGATTTTCATGAAGGGTAAACATAGATAATATTCAATGGATCCACTCATTACAATTAAGTAGAATTCTTGATTAGAAAATATATTCATTTGAACCGAGAGATTTCAATGTCAACTCTTTAGTGGAGTCAGTTGACATTAAGCTAGAACTTGGAAAATGTATGTGAACTTTTGAGTCCAAGTTTGCTAGAGGTCACTACCAAAAGTCATTAGAATATGATTAGTTAAACTATAAGCTAAGTCAAAACAAGAACTAGACAAGGTTTACGAAAATTGACTAAAGGGTAATTTGGTCCTTTTGGACATGGGATGGTATGAATGTCAATAAATAAGTTTTTTGACATTGTCATATGATGACAAGAAATTTAAACCACACGGCCAAGTTAAGGGAACTGGGCCTTGCTGACTGAGTTTCATTTCATGGAATTTTATTTGAAAATTCTTAATGGGCTTTTCTTATGTTGTCATGAACAAATAAAGAAACATCTAGAAGCTCCTTCTAGAAGCCATAGAAACCGTCAGAGAGAAGATAGAGAAGACATGTTATTTTGTGTATTAATGTATGAAGATACTTGTCAAAAGAAAAAGAGGAAACAAATTTCCTCTAGAAGGAAATAGGATGGGCGGCCAAGGCTAGGAGAAATCAAATGAGGAAACAAATCCAAGTGCCATCAAGGCATGTTGGACGTGCAAGAGGGGTAAGGAAGAGGAAATGAGATTTGCTCATGAATATGTGATATTCAATGGAAAAGAGGAAACTACCTTTTGAAGGTAATCCTCATCTTATAAATACCCCACCTCATTCACAATTCACAACACACTGTTTTGAGATTGAGAGCTTCTCTCTCTAAGTTGTAGACGCCCACCCTCTCTCTCTCTATCTTTTCTTGTCCCTTTTGTTTTGGCACCTAGGTCCTCATTAGACCTACTATTTTGTTTTAGCTCCTTGGCTTAAAGACTTGTTCTTGAGTCATAGTTCATGCACTTTGTATAGGTTATAAAAACGTTTTACGAGTTTTTAAAGAAATTTTTTATATTCCACCGGCTACAATAAGCGATAAATCTTTTCTTAATCCTAGATCTATTCCAAAAAAATGGCATAAAAGCTATGGTAATAGTTTTAGCATGTGCATATAATTTGAAATGTGAGTTTGAAAATCATTTTCTTCGAATTTACTCGAGTATTGATTTTTCTAGAATTGTTTATTTAGATTTTTTTTAAAATTTATTACTCATGTCTTTAAATTAAAAAAGAATGTTGATTTTCTACAACCTTAGGATGATATTAAAACACACTAGAATCAGTTCGAAAACTTTTTAATTTTTCATGATCAAAATCACTTTTTGACAAGTTTGAAAAATTTCGGGTAATTTTGTTACAAGTAATATTGTCTTGCTTGCTTTGCCTATTTACTCGCGCGTTTTATATTTTTTTTTATTATCTCTGTTACTATATATTAATATGTTAATAATACATATCCAAAAGAGTTAACAACTCAATAAAACGTTTCGTTACACTTAAATCTTTTGCACTTAAGTCCCGACTGAATTTATGTACAATTTTCCTTGAGCTTAAAAAATACTTACTGTAAAAGGGACGTATCTTTTCGCTCGAAACTTGGATTTGAAAGGTTCTTGAATCAAATTAAAGGTCTTTGAGTCTACTTTCCAAAACAGTTGGAATTAGCTCAATTGGACATTGAAATCGCCGTTTACGGCATTTTTACTCCGAGGTATTCGCTGCCCGTGATTCCAAGATTTCTAGAAAATTTAATTTTTTTAATTCCGAATCCCGACTCCCATTCCAAGAGTTCTAGAACTCAAATGGAAAAATTTCCTTGAGCAAAAATGTTTTTCTAAATGTTATAAACAGTAAGATTGAAATTTTTTGATTTTTTAATATATAATTGAAATTGAATTTTTACAAAAACTAGTTTGAAATTTGAATAAACGTTTTCACTTTCAAACTTGAAAATGTTTTGTAATCCTAATAAAATAAGTTTTCAAAATGTTTTCAAAACTATATCTATATAACTTATGTCCAGAATCTATTTGCTCTTGAAAATTTAAGTGGGAGGTCTACTCGTAGACTAGTCCAAAAACTGCAAGAAGATGTGTTATCTCTAACTTCAGGTGTTCGAATGAATTAGAAGTTCACACTTCCTCATACACTTTCCCAAGTATAAAATATAGGAAAGTGTGTGAGTATGTACTTTGTGCCTTTATGCACTAACATTGCCCTTCCTAGAAACATGACGATCTAAGGTTCAATTTCTAGAATTCCACTATATCGCTCTATAACTAGGAAATGTGTTTTCGAACTTATAAGAGACGATGTGTCAACTCTAAAAAACTAAGTAGGAGGGTTATACTTGTTGTTTGCAACCCACGATCCCCAGCACTAATGAAAAGTGCAATTGTCGCCAGACTAAGAGTCACCCTCATGGCCCTCTCTAAAATGAGAGTACTCAACGACGCTTTGCTCTGATCATTGCCCGCTCTGATCATTGCTCGAAGAGCTACGTCCGAGAGTGAGACAATGAGACAAGGCCTCCACTATGTGGATTATTTTTCAAAGTCGATCTCTTGGACTAAGTGGTTGGTTACACACTTAGACTCAATCCCTAATAATCTTCCCTCGATGCCCTGCGTAAGGATGTGAGTGATCAAACTTTTTTTACTAGGTGGCTAGTCAAATATGATGTATTGACATCTTGGCTATGCATTAATGATGAGTCATTTACTTATGAAAGGAGACTCTTTGCGGCCTTCCCTCGAAGGAGTTAAGTGTCATTTCGTTCATAACACCTTTAGATTTTTCCTGTCTTGTTCATCTTAAAAACTTAAACAAACTTAAATCCTAAACCAAAAGATTAATCATAACCTTGTTTCAACTTAACTTCAGCAAGATGTCTCTCAACCCTCTCTTAACCATCATTTCATCAAATAAACTCAAAATCAAAAATATGTTGATTGGAAGCGTAAGCTCGATATCGTCCTTACCGCTAACAAGCACAAATGCGTACTCACCACCCTCATCCTCAAACAAATGGTGATTCGACTTAAGAGGACAAAGACGCCTTGGCAGCCTGGCTCCGCTCCAATGAGATTGCGATATGCTATATCTTGGCATCGATGAACAATGTGCTGCAACAGCAACATCGTGACATAGAGATGGCCGCCGACATGCTCAATAATCTCCATGAGATGTTTGAAGGGCAAGGGCATCAGGCCAGACAATAAGCAGTCAGACAGTTTATGAATTGTCGCATGAAGGCTGGGACTCCTGTGAGGGACTATATGATGTTGATCATTAGTTACCTGAACGAGATAGAAATCGTAAGATCCGAGATTGATGGGGAGACCAAAATAGATATGATCTTGGAAAAATCTCCTCGAATCTTTCGATACCTTCAAGCTGAACTACTCCATGAACAAGCTAAAGTACACTGTTACCGAGCTTATGAAGGAGCTTCACACTGCTGAAGGTCTCACTAAGAGAAAGAGGAATCAAGGAGAGGCACATGCTACTGAGCACAAAGCCTCCACATCTGGATATAAGAAGAGACCTCACAAGGCGAGAAGACGAATTGTCCTGCCTACCTCAAAGCAAAGGAAAATAGTAATGTACTTATTGCCGAAACATGCTTAGTTACTGATAATGTATCAACGTGGATTCTTGACTCCACTGCAACTAACCATATTTGTTGTTCCTTCACTGGTTTCAAGAAAACCAAAAGCTTAGAGGAAGGTGACTTCTCCTTCTGATGGGGTGATGGGAGCTCGATGCGATCTTTTGAAGATCGAACTTTAAATTTGAATAATGTTTATTTTGTTCCTTCCTTCGGGAAGAACTTGATATCCGTTGCTTGTCTTTATGAGCAATATTATTGTTTAAAGTTTATTACAAATGGAATTAGAATTTCTCTTTCCAATAATTCTTTCGTCACTGATGCATGTATGAAGAATGCTCTCTTTACATTTATCCTACGCAACCTTCACTTCTAGACACTGAAATAGATAACGATCTAGTTAGAGAACCAAATAGTATCAAACTTTCTGATTCCTCCAATCTAATAAAATCAACATATCTCTGGCACTTGAGACTTGGTCATAACAATCTAGACAAGATTAAGAGACTTGTGAGGGACAGTCCACTCCAAGCCTCTGCAATAGGTTCAATACCTACTTGTGAATCTTGCATAGAAGGAAAAATGACTAAGCAACCTTTCTCTGATAAGGATCGAAGAGCCACTGAGTTGCTGGAACATGTACATTCTGATGTATGTGGTCCGCTCAGTACACAGGCATGAGAGGATACGAATACTTCATTACCTTCACGATGATTACTCAACATACGGTTTTGTCTATCTGCTCAAACACAAATCCAAGACCTTTGACGTATTTAAGGTCTTTCGGGCTTTAGTCGAAAAGCAGACTTGCAAACAGATCAAAATCCTTCAATCCGATCGAGGTGGTGAGTATATGTCTGGAGAGTTCAATGACTTTCTTAAAGATGAAGGTATCGCTTCTCATCTTACAGCACCTGGCACACCTCAACAAAATGGAGTGTCAGAGAGAAGGAACTGAACTCTGGAGGTGGTTAGATCAATGATAATTTACTCGACATTCCCTCCTTCCTTTTGGGGGTATGTCCTCGAAACAGCAGCTTACATTCTGAAACAAGTTCCATCTAAAACAGTTCCTGGTACTTTTTATGAACGATGGACTGGCCGTAAAGTAAATCTAGGCCACATCCGAATTTGGGGTTGCCCTGCACATGTGCTAAGGCAAAAGACTAGAAAGTTGCCTAGTAGGTAAGGATTATGTCTATTTGTTGGATATCTGAAGGAAACCAAAGGTTTCACATTCTATAGTCCTAATGACGACAAGAATTTCATTAGCACGAACGCTCGTTTCCTTCAGGAGGACTTTATGAAAGATATAAAACCTAAGAAGCAAAATTGTGCTTGAAGAAAAGTTTGGTGATGATGCTAAACCATTCTTACCCCCACTGAAACACAACCTAACTCATCAGAACCTCGTCAAGTGGGAGATCGACGTAGTGGGAGGGTTTCTAAAAAACGTGACAGGTACATGTCTTACGGGGATACTCTTATAGCCATCTCTAACATGGATGACTCTGTTTCCTATAGGCATGCAATGGCTGGTTCTGAATCAAACTTTTGGCTTGACGCCATAAAAATTGAAATGCACTCGATGTATGTCAATAAAATCTAGAAACTTGTAGACCTTCTCGAAGGGATTAAACCCGTAGGGTGTAAGTGGATATACAAGAAGAAAATGGGTCTGGATGGGAACTTCGAGACGTTCAAAGTAAGACTAGTGGCTAAGGCTTAAACACAAAATGAAGGTATTGACTATGAGGATACCTTCTCGCCAGTCGCGATGCTTAAATACATTAGCATACTTCTATCCATAGTTGCAGCTCTCGTCTATGAGATCTGGCAAATGGATGTCAAGACTGCCTTCCTAAATGGCTATCTTGAGCCATATGTTTAGAAGTATATGTCGATGATATTTTACTCATAGGCAATGATGTGGGTAAATTATTTGAGGTTAAGATCTGGCTAGCAAAGCAATTCGATATGAAGGATCTAGGAGAAGCCGCGTTCATTCTGGTGATCCAAATCTTTCGAGATAAGAAGAACCGGACTTTGTCGCTATCTCAATAATCTTATATTGATAAGGTGATGGATCGCTTCTCGATGCAAGACTCCAAGAAGGGCCACACACCCTTTAGACATGGAGTCTCACTCTCTAAGGACCAGTCCCCCAAGACTGCACAAGAGATTAAGGACATGAGAAATATACCTTACGCCTCAGCCATAGAAAGTCTCATGTATACTAAGCTTTGCACTAGGCCAGATATCTGATTTGTAGTTGGCGTAGTTAGCCGTTTTCAATCCAACCCTGGACCCGAGCACTGGATTGCTGTTAAGCATGTTCTTAAGTATCTTTCAAGAACTAGGAACTTGATTCTTACATATTCAAGTACTGACCTGACTATGACAGGATATACTGACTCCAATTTTCAAGCAGATAAGGATTCCAGGAAATCCACTTCGGGATCTGTGTTCATCATTAATGGTGGAGCTGTTGTGTGGAGGAGTATTAAGCAATCTTGCATTGCTGACTCCACAATGGAAGCAAAATATGTGACTGCTTTTGAAGCATCCAAGGAGGCTGTATGGCTTAAAAAATTTCTTAAGTATTTGGAATTCGTTCCAAACGTTGACGAGCCCATGACCCTTTATTGTGATAAAATGGGGCTATCGCTAATTCAAAGGAACCTCGAAGCCATAAGCGCTCTAAACGTATTAAAACAAAATATCATTTGATTTGAGAGATCGTGCAACGCAGAGACGTGGAGGTGAAGAATATCTCAACGGCGGACAACCTGGCAGATCCATTCACAAAGGCCCTAGCGAACAAGGTCTTCGACCAGCATCGGGAGGGATTAGGCATGAAGGACTACTCACATCTTCTTTAAGTCAAGTGGGAGTTTGTTGTCAATGGTACCCACAAAAAAGAGTTGTAGTCTAGATTTATATACATTTGATGTAATATAGTCTTACGAAGACTCTTGCTTAAAACTGCAGAAATATTAATAAAAGTTGAAACATTCATTCATTCTTCCTCGTATGATTGTTAAACAAACCTAACAGCAAATGAAGACTCAAATATAGATTTGCATGAACAAACTCTTCATGGTTTGCTTAAAACAGTATATTCGCAATCTAGAGGTCAAAGGGTTATTGATCCAAGTATGATTGTTAGGAGAATCTATGATGTCTGATCATGGGACATTGAGAGTTGGAGACTCTATAGTTCTACTAGGTATCTTCTGAAGGTACTGAATTGACCAGTGCACTTCTCGCGACAGAATAAAAACAAACCATTTAACCTCTTATGTCTCGAAGTCACTACGTATGAAATGCATCGTGCTTACCTTAATCCTGAAATGAGACATGTCATTTCATAGCTTACATATTCTCATTTGAGAAAGTTAGAGTTCTAGATTCACTATGTGATATAGATGGGACCTATTGGTGAAGTACTAAGTTATGAAGATGTCATGAGTAACTTTGTGAAGATCTCATAGATATGGAATTCATGTACAAGATTGCTGAAATTCAATGTATGTCACCTCATGCTTTGTTCCTTGCAATGTGGATAAAGGAACTGGCCCGTGTCCAAATTCGGTCATCACTCTTTTGGATGAATCAATGTGAATTGTTAGCTCCTCGTCAATACATTATTTCTAACTTATTCACAAGCGACAAAGGAGTTGAGGAAATAACAGCTAGAAGAGTAAAATGGTGCTTTTGTAAATCCCATCTAGCAGATGATATTCATGAAGGGTAAACATAGATAATATTCAATGGATCCACTCATCACAATTAAGTTGAATTATTGAGTATAAAATAAATTCATTTGAACCGAGAGATTCTCAGTGTCAACTCTTTAGTTGAGTCTGTTGACATTAACTAAACTTGAAAAAGGTTTGTGAACTTTTGAGTCCAAGTATGCTAGCTCAACCTTTGTTCATTTGGATCCATGAGGTCACTACCACAAGTCATTAGAGTAGGATTAGTTAAACTAGAAGCTATGTCAAAACAAGAACTAGACAAGTTTTACGAAAATTGTCTAAAGGGTAATTTTGTCCTTTTGGACATGGGATGGTATGAATGTCAATAAATAAGTTTTTTGACATTCTCATATGATGACAATGGAATTAAAACACTCGGCCATATTGAGAAATATTGGGCCTTGAGGTTTGAATTTCATTTCATGGATTTTATGTGAAAATTCTTAATGGGCTTTTGTTATGTTGTCATGAACATGTCAGACGTCTAGAAACATGTTCTAGAAGCCCTAAGAAACCGTCCAACATAGAGAGAATAAGAGACTTATTTTGTGCATTGATGTATGAAGATACTTTCCAAAAGAAAAATAGGAAACAGATTTCCTCTTCAAGGAATGAAATGGGCGGCCAACCAAGGGACATGCAAAAGAGGAAACAAATCCAAGGCCTTCAAGAAGCATGCCTTGGACGTGTGAAATGAGGAAGGGGAAGCAAATATTTGCTCATGAATATGTGATATTCTATAGAAAAGATGAAACTACCTTTTGAAGGTAATCCTCCTATAAATACCCCACCTCATTTACAACTCACAACACACAATTTGAGATTGAGAGCTTCTCTCTCTAAGTTCGCCGCCTCTCTCTCTCTCTCTCTCTCACTAACCCTTCTTGTTCTTTTGTTTTGGCACCTAGGTCAACATTTGACCTAGCGTTTTGCTTTAGCTCTTCGACTCTAAGACTTGTTCTTGAGTCGTCGTGTTTAAAAGTTCCCACACACTAAATCCTTCTTCTCTCGAGTGATTCACGTGATAGAAACTTTCGTGGATACTCGAATTCCCGAAGAACAAAGAAAGGAGAGCTACATGGGGAGACGAGCGATTCAACCTCCACAAGCTTCTCAACGATCAAGCTACGTAAAGGTTAGTAAACGAGTAATTGCTCTTCAATAGTTTTATTTTAAAATAACATGTGCTTGCTTTTTGTCTAGGTTAGTAAAAATTGTTTTTACTTGTTTAAAGAAATTTTATATTCTGCCGCTTGAAGAAACGTTAAAATTTTCTTAATCCTAGATCTATTTCAACATCTGGTCTCAGTCTTTCCAGCATGCATCTCCGGAGGATCTCGCCAAACGCACACGAGCCCTCGCCTTAGACGAGGAAGTTACAAACACAACAAAGGTCGGGACTTTGACTAAAAGAGAGTGAAGCTGCAAGACCAAAGGCGAAAGTACCTGGCAGAACGGCCCTCAAGGGCGATGATGCAGCAAGAGTGACTTCCTCCGCCTGCTGAACATCGTCATGACCAGGATGGAAAGACAGTTACCACCCAGTCGACGCCATCAACTCAAGCGAGCGGAACCGCTCACCAACTTTCCGAGCCTTCGACATGCCTCAGATCACCTTCACGAACTCGAGACTATCTACCCCGCTCCGAAGGCCTCGACTGAGACCGAAACCCACGCCTTCCTGTTAGAGGTATCCGTGTCCGTGATCAGCTCGGTATTATGGCGATCACAGGCCATATTAAAGCTGGGCTGCCCCGATGCTGGAAAGACCGTGACCAGATTACTGTTAAGCATGTTCGTAAGTGTCTTCAGAGAACTAGGAACTATATGCTTACATATTCAGGTACTAACCTAACTATAACGGGATATACCGACTCGGATTTTCAAGCCGATAAGGATTCTAGGAAATCCACTTCAGGGTCTGTGTTCATCCTTAATGGTGGATCTGTTGTTTGAAGGAGTATCAAGCAATCTTGTATTGCTGACTCCATAATAGAAGCAGAATATGTGGCTTCTTGTGAAGCATCCAAGGAGGCTGTATGGCTTAGAAAATTCCTTAAGTATTTAAAAGGCGTTCCAAACGTCGACGAGCCCATGACTCTTTATTGTGATAACAGCGGGGCGGTCGCTAACTAAAAGGAACCTCGAAGCCATATGCACTCTAAGCATATTGAGAGAAAATACCATTTCATTCGAGATATCGTTTTGCGTGGAGACTTGGAACTAAAGAAGATCTCAACGGTGGACAGCCTAGTAGATCCATTCACCAAGGCCCTAGCCAACAAGGTCTTCGACTAGCATCGAGATGGATTAGGCATGAAGGACTACTCACATCTTCTTTTAGTAAAGTGGGAGTTTTTTTGTCAATGGTGCCCACAAGAAGAGTAGTAGTCTTTATTTACGTACCTTTGATGTAATAAAGTCTCACGAAGACTCTTGCTTATCAGTGATGAATATATAATAAAAGTTGAACGTTCATTCATTCTTTCATGCCTATTGGAAGCTTTATGATAAACTATAGTCTTTAGTCGTTAAACAAACCTTACAACAAATGAAGAGTCAAATATAGATTTGCATGAACAAACTCTTCATGGTTTGATTAAAACAATTTATTCGCAATCTAAGGGTCAAAGGGCTATTGATCTCAGTATGATTGTTAGGAGAATCTATGATGTCTGGTTATGAGACATTGAGAGTTGAAGACTCTATAGTTCTTCCCAGATATCTTCATAATGTACTGAATTGACCAGTGCATTTCTAGAGACAGAATAAGAATAAACCATTTAACCTCTTATGTCTCGAAGTTGCTATGTATGAATTGCATCATTCTTATCTCAATCCTGAAATGAGACATGCCATTTCATAGCTTACGTATTCTCATTTGAGAAAGTCAGAGTTCTAGATTCACTATGTGATATAGACAAGACCTACTGGTGAAGTACTAAGTTATGAAGATGTCATGAGTAATTTTGTGAAGATCTCATAGATATGGAATTCATGTACAAGATTGCTTAAATGCAATGTATATCACCTCATGGTTTGTTACTTGGAATGTGAATAAATGAACTGGCCAGTGTCCAAATTGATTTATGACTCTTTTGGATGAATCAATGTGACTTGTTAGCTCCTTGTCAATACATTGTTTCTAACTTATTCACAAGCGACAAATGAGTTGAGAAAATAATAGCTAGAAGGGTAAAATGGTAATTTCGTAAATCCCATCTAGTTGATGATATTCATGAAGGGTAAACATAGATAATATTCAATGAATCTACTCATTACAATTAAGTAGAATTCTTGAGTAGAAAATATATTCATTTGAACCGAGAGATTTTAGTGTCAACTCTTTAGTGGAGTCAATTGAAATTAAGCTAGAACTTGGAATAGGTTTGTGAACTATTAAGTCCAAGTATGCTAGCTCAAGCTTTATTCATTTGGATCCATGAGGTCACTACCACAAGTCATTAGAGTAGGATAAGTTAAACTAGAAGCTATGTCAAAACAAGAACTAGACAAGTTTTACGAAAATTGTCTAAAGGGTAATTTTGTCCTTTTGGACATGAGATGGTATGAATGTCAATAAATAAGTTTTTTGACATTGTCATATGATGACAAGAAATTTAAACCACACGGCCAAGTTAAGAAAATTGTGCCTTGAGGATTGAATTTCATTTCATGGGAATTTTATTTGAAAATTCTTAATGGGCTTTTCTTATGTTGTCATGAACAAATAAAGAAACATCTAGAAGCTCCTTCTAGAAGCCATAGAAACCATCCAAGAGAAGAGAGAGAAGTGATGTTATTTTGTGCATTAATGTAAGAAGATACTTGCCACAAAAAAAGAGGAAACAAATTTCCTCTAGAAGAAAATAGGATGGGCGGCCATGTTGTCAATGGTGCCCACAAGAAGAGTAGTATTATCTTTTTATGTACATTTGATGTAATATAGTCTAACGAAGACTCTTGCTTGTAACTGCTTATTTATTAATAAAAGTTGAAGCGCTCATTCATTCTTCCTTCTCTGTTTGAAGCTTTATGGTAATCTATAGTCGTTAAACAAATCTAACAACATATGAAGAGATAAATGTGGATTTGCATGAACAAACTCTTCATGGTTTGCTTAAAACAATGTATTCACAATCTAAGGATCAAAGGACTATTGATCAGTACGATTGTCAGGAGAATATATGATGTCTGGTTAGGGGATATTGAGAGTTGGAGACTCTATAGTTCTTCCTAGATATCTTCTAAAGATACTGAATTGACAAGTGCAATTCTAAAGACAAGATAAGAACAAACCATTTAACCTCTTATGTCTCGAAGTCACTACGTATGAACATGACCTATTACGTATTCTCATTTAAGAAAGTCAGAGTTCGGATTCATTTAAGAAAGATTGTGCCCACTCATCTTTCTTGTTCGCCTCGGAGATTACATCTCGGAAGACTACGGTGTCATTATTGTCGAGTTCAGATCATTGAGGAGCTAAAGTTAGAACATAGTCTTCATAAGACTGAAGACGGAGCAGTGAAAGCTTGAAGATTCTGTAGCTTAGCCAAATTATGTAAGTCTCTCTAAATCTTTAAACTATGCTTCTTGGTTGCTTGATATTGTCTCGGAAGACTACGGTGTCATCATTGTCGAGTTCAGATCGTTAAGGAGCTAAATTTAGAAGATAGTCTTTATAAGACTGAAGACGGAGCAGTGAAAGCTTGAAGATTCTGTAGCTTAGCCAAATTATATAAGTCTCTCTATATCTTTAAACTATGCTTCTTGGTTGCTTGATATTGCTTTCCTGAATAATTAATAAGTAAATCTAGATCTTGTTAGATAATCATAATATTAATTAGCTCTTGTTAGTGTAATTAATTAATTTTTAACTAATATGGTTATTAAGGTGCTATAATCACCAGCAGTTCTCACGTCCAATGATGCTATATAGTGACAACAGGGTAGAAATTAGCATCTCTCACAATCCGGTCCATCACAATAGAACCAAACATGTAGAGATGGGTAGAAATTTCATCAATGAGAGAGTGGAATCCAAATCAATTTGCATCGTGTATGTTCCGACCAATCAACAAGCGGCACAAATGGGTTGTTCACCGAGAAGTTCAACGGATTAATTTCCAAGTTAGGCATGATTGACTTCTATGCACCTAGTTTGAGGGAGAGTGTTAGCAATATTAGATAGATATTATTGTTTATTATTGTAATTTTATAAGTATCAATATAGATAATCAGTAATTAGATAATATTCCGCAGTTATGTAGTAATCTGGTAGATCCCCGAATTCCAGGAAGTAGTTTATTATTCTAGATGCTTCTCATATGTGTATATATAAGCTTGTTCTGATGTAATTCAATTCAATATAGTACCTATCAATAAAACCGTGGTAGTGTTTGAACGACAGAGTGACATGTGAATGAGTTGTTTAGCAAGCACGATTTTTTGGCACATTAAAATTCAAAAAATTGATGTTTTGTTAGAATGGTGTATATGGTAAAGCTTCAAGGTCTAAATTCTCCATTGTTGTTCAAACAATTGAGGGGATTCTTGGCCATATTCATGAAAGAGTCTCATATCATGTTGGAAGCAGGTACTAAACTTCTATCCTAGATGATTATTCTAGGAGGTTTGGATGTACATGATAAAGCACAAACATGAAGTCTTTGAAACATTTAAAGATCATCTATTTTGTGCTACTTTTTTTTTAATGAGTTTTGCATAAAGGCAAGCGTATAAAGGCATCACACTACATTTCACACACCTAAATATAATGGATTGGCTTAAAGAATTAATAATATTATCATGGATAGAGTCAAATGTGTGTTCTACACACCAAATTGACTCATTTATTTTGACCATAAACTGCTAGGAAATCTTGATCTCGCGTAAATAGATGTCTATTGAGCTCAAAACTCCAATGTATATGTGGTCTTCTCATCAAAACAGAGTATTCAAGTCTTCAATTTTGAATTCACATCATATGCCCACATCAACCAGGGAAAGTAGAACACCGAACTGTATCATTATCGCATTTCCATAAGGAATATAAGGTTACAAGCTATGATGTTTAAGACCAAGACACAATAGATGCCTTACCATCAGAGATGTAACATTCCATGAAGAATGTTATCGAGGAAGAAAGGAAGACACTTTTGTTGGCTCTCTTTATGGGAACAATCAAGATCCAACTACTCCCGTTGAGCCAAAGTTACAAATCAAATGTGATTACAAGAATTCACGTATTCAAGCATCTTCACATGAAGAAGTTGCGGACCAAGAAAAATAAGAGCATGAGCCTCAACCTGAAGATCAACATGAAACTTCTCATGTGGAGATAGTCAACAATGATGACTAAAATATGGCGATTGGCAAAGATAAGAATTCCCAATTCAAATCAAAGATTGCCTATGATTTTACTCTCTTTGCAATCATGATATGTTAGAACCTTCAAAGAAGCTAGTAGCACTAAGAATAGTAGGTCTAGTTACGAATATATAGGGATGAATTGGTTTCTCTCAAGGAATATGAGGCTTGAACTATTATAGACAAAGCTAAGAACAAGAAACTCATTGGTTCTAGGTGGGATTTTAAAATTAAATAAGGAATTCCAAGTGTTGAGAAGCCTTGATCTAAAGCAAGATTAGAACAAAGTGTTTTCCCAGCAAGAGAGACAATACTACAACGACATTTATTCCTCTATGGTTAAGCACATATCTATCATGACCATATTAGCTCTAGTTTATGTCTGACTCGAAACTTGCACCGATGGATGTAAAAAATTGCATTTCGTATGGAAGTTTGGAGGAGACAATTTATATGCAGCAACCTGAAGGTCTGAAGTTGGAGATCCAAACTCAGTGAGTTGATTTAATAAATCTCTATAGAACATTAAACAATCTCGAAGACAGTGGTATCCCAAGTTTGACCAGTTTATGCTTAGTAATTATTTTGAAAGAAGTAGCTTAAGAATATGTTTAGTATTAAGACCTCGCCCTGCCAAGAAAATAATTGGGATGGAGAATTTTAAGGGTGTACAAAAACTAACCAAAAATCGGTTTAACCAGTAACCGAACTGATCCAAATCAAAAATTCGGTACCATGTCAACAAACAAAAAATTTTGTTTGGTTAACAAATCCAATTTCATAAATTGATTTTTATTATTGGTTTTAATTACTTCAAAAAGGGGGTTTAAGCCAAACCGAACAAATTTTTTATGTACTTAGCTCAAATTATGTACAATAACAACTACTTTAGCGATAAGGAAAGTTCGTTTGGCATCCATTTTCCAAGATTTGAATCCAACATTACACGATTAATTTTATTTCTTTTTATTGTATTCAATTGTTTTTATTGAATTACGTAGATATTGGATTTAAGACAAATAACTACCACTAATTATAGTATGGCTTTTTATCTTAAAAACTAGATAATGATTTTAGAAGACTAGATAACCGAATATTTGGATAACCAAATTATAGGTTTGTACTGAATCGGTTTTGTCATTGGTCCAAAACTTTTGAAAAAAAAAATTATTATTCATGTTTTAAATGATTGTAAAAAATGAACCTAACCGATCTAATTTTTTTTAAGCCCTAATGTAGTTAGATAGATACATAGGCCTAACAAGTTGTGTTTGTTTCAAAGAATCTATCTTGATAAAGTTCTTGACAGGTTGGATATGGGAATGGAAAAGGCTTACTTAAAACCAATACCTCAACACTAGAAGCTGTGTGCATAACAAAGACCAACTACTGCTGAAGACATCAATTACATGTCCAAAGTCCCTTATTCGAATGTTGCAGGAAGTCCAATGCTCTATGGTATGCTCAAGATACAACTTAGATTATGCCATAAGTTTGGTAAGCAGATTTATGTCTGACCTAGGAAAAAGTTCAATGGGGTACCATGAATGGATATTGAGGTATTAAGGAAGAAGTTTTGAAGTTTTTATAGTGAAGTAAATTGTGTTTCTAACTCTATGCATGCACAAGGATTTGTAGATTTAGACTACGCATGTAGTATTGACACAAGGAAGTTTCTGACATGCTATATTTTCATAGTCTGAGGCGGAGTTGTAAGCTACAAGGGCACATTTTAATTTGTTGTAGCTTTATCCAGTATTGAAACTGAATACATGGCCATTACAAAACAATCAAGAAGCTTTGACGAAAGGCCATGTCACAAAGCTTAGCTTCAATCGATTTTGGGTTGTTATTCATAGTGACAATCAAAGTGTTCTTCATCTTACCAATCACCGAATCTTTCTTGAGAGGTCAAAGACTATTCACATGAAGGTGAATTTTGTGAGATTTACGATGAGCACTAGAAAAGTGAATACGAGAATGTTTCTATAGATGACAACCCAATAGACATGATAACAAAGTTACTTCCAAACAAGAAGTTTCAGCGTTGCTTCTTAGCTTGTTAACATTGGAAGTTATGTTCGAGGAGAGCGGATGAAAAAAGTTTCTCTCTCACTAGATGAAATGTAGATGATGACTCATCAAGGTAGAGAATTGTTATAAGTTGATGTCATCATCACTGGCATCAGATTTTGATGGTACAGAATAAAAGAAGCTAAAACATAGAAAAAGTTGTCAATGACAATTGGATCATCGCGAGGTAGCTTTGGTGCCAAGTTATTCATTTTGTATTGTTATAAGTACCTGATCGTTGTAATATTCTTGGTTAGACAAATCACAACACATGTAATAGAGACATTTAGAGAAAGAACTCGAGAGAAAACACGATTGAGAGCGATACCATGAGGATCGGTTCTTGAAGAAGATTTGTAATTTGTGGATTATTAAGCATTGTCTTTCGATAATGAAAGATGACTCAAGTGGTTTGTGTTTGCCAATTAAGATATAAATTTGTTGTTTTTGCTTCCAATTTTGCATTTTCTTGCATGATTGTTTGTAATAGGCCAGTTTATTGCATTCATAGCAATCTCGTAGTTGCTATCAAATTGATCAAAAAAATAATTTTTTTTCATAACACCTAAAGCTTTTGCTAAAACAAGAAGGAAAAAAAAAATGTTTGAGTGGTAGACTTAAGAAAAAGGCTATGTTCATACCTGCAATTTCCAAGGCTTTTTGAAGATGCGATCATGGTCGTCCTGAAACGTTGGCACGTGGTATCTGAGCAAAACCTCAATGATAAATGCGACGTCGGTCAAAACAATCTTCACCAATGCATTGGTGTCGTGATGAAGTGGCTCTGCGTAGCAACGACGAATTTCAGTCTCTCTTCTCATCACGATGTCTATGTACTCCTCCAAAGGTTTTTTCGTCCTTTCGACGTAAGCTCTCAAGAAGCGGATCTTTTGCTCTTCCATCGGCTTGAGGCACTCCTTGCCGTGGTGGAGCGGGCCAATGGAGACCACCTGAGGCGTGTATGCCTTCTCATTCACTTGTCGCAGCCGGTCCGAGACTCTATAGATGCAACACTCTGGCGATAATGGCGAAAGAGCTTCGTACTCCTTTCTCATAAGGTCTGCCAGGTCAATTTTCTGGTTCTCAATGTCATTGTCGCTCACGTGCCGACGATGACCATTTGCATATTCCATGTTTTCTTTTTTCTCTTACGCTGCGTTTGACACCCAAAAAACGTTATGAAAAAATAAATTAATTATTTTTCACTTAAATTTTATTCGTTATTTTCATTTTCTTTTTCATTATTTTATTATTAATAAAATTGGGGTTCCAAAAGAAGACTGAAAAAATATACAAGGTTAGAAGCATAAAGGAACTTTAAAAAAAATAAATAAATGAATAAATGCAAAAAAAAAAAAAAAAAAGCCACACACACACACAAACACCCATCGGCCTTTAATTAATTAATCATAAAAAAGAAGACCTTAATCCAAAGTCATTATGTGTAATTTACGACTTTTTCCAAATTCCATGCGCTCTATAGCATTAAAAGGTTTGTACTAAAACTTCGCTTCCAATAATCTATAATTTAATTGTGAAAACATATTTTTTTAATTTTATAAAATGGTTGGCCAAGCTTTGTTGTGCCTTTTCGAGGGCCCGGACAGGACCCGATAACCTATACCCTATGCCTATAACAAGCTCTTTACCGGCTCTGATTTGGCTCGACCATTTTGTATCAAAGGCTGATTCAGCCCAGAAACCTTTAAAATAAGGAAAAATGATATGAAATAGCCGATTCAAACTATGACTTTTGCAAAATAGTCATAGTTTCATTAGGTATAGCAAAATAGTCAATTGATAGTATTACGAATTTTAATCCCGCATCGATTAATTTTAATCCAGCCTTCATAAAGCTTACATTATGTCTTTATAGTTCGTTGGTAATAAATTTAATCTGGCCTAGATGATTCTTACTTTGGCTAGTTTGCTTGTAGTTGGCAAACTATGACTATTTTGCAAAAGCTTAAGTTCTATTTGATTATATAGCCGCTTGATCCTTAAAATAAAGGTCGAACCGGGAGATCCAATGTACAACTCAGCCCAATTGATTGCTATAACTATTGGCATCAATTGAAAATATTAAAGTAAGCTTTTTTTAGCTAGTTGAAGTTGATCGGCTTGTTCTTCTGCTATATTTATAACATTAAAAAAAACAAAAAAACAAAAAAAAGGTGAACAGACTTGGCAAGCTATCTGAATATGAGTTGTATATTAAAATAAAGTTGGAACAATCAACAAAATAAAACAATAATGCAAAGTCACATATGTAGTTTGTGATTAGTTCATCATTTATAGTTTGTGAAAAGATCTGGCTGGGGTAGAAAATTCTTCTATGAACTGGGTTTTGATTGTACTTGAAATACAACTAGTTCACAAGTACATCATTGTGCCCTGTTGTTTTTCTTATGAGTTTGAAAAAGTCAAAACATTTAGTCTATACCCTATCAACAAATAGGAGTTAAATACGTAAGTAGAACATCTGAAAGAATCGGATACGTTTAGTTGATTGCAGAAAATGAAAACTAATCAGCTTTGTGAATGAAACTAAAGTGAAGATGATAAGTTAAGTTGTACCTGACTTGGGAACCCCAAACTCGTGGTAGATTTAGAGTTTCGCGAAATGTTATAAATGGTCTCGCTGTATAGAATGTGAGCTTTTATAGCAGCAGTTCAAAGTCAAGTCAACTCTCCGCAGCTGCCAAGTAAATTCTATGTTCCCAGTTTCCCTTGAAGGAAAAAGGAAGGAAAACGTCAAAAAGTGATTATTATACTTTTCTTCGGAAGAAAAGACACGAATCTGCTTTCGCTTCAATAAATTAATGGGCCCATAATTTGGATCAAGCAAGAGATGCAAATTTGAAGCACCTGCTTTTGCTTCAATAAAAAAATAGGCCCAAATTTTGATGTTATTGAGTGGTAAATGGACCTGGAATTGCAGCTACTCCCTCACGTAATTTTGCTGTTGTTGATTGCTTGTTGGACATTTATGCTCAAGTATCGCCCAATTGTTACGGGTGTATGTATTTTTTTGTTGGCTAAACGTTGTTGTTGGCCCATTTGATTATTAAGTGATCATTAACTTACAAATAAGGTCTAATTTCACTTCCGATTATGTCCACCCACAAAGATTTTTAAATGAATTTGTTCAGCGACTTTTCATTAATTTTGTATGGGATTGCGTCTGAAAAATGGATAAATCTGTAGTAGTCTTTTATGATTTTGAAGCTTTGAAAACTAGCTTTTCAGGTACCAACCAGCATGAAGAAGATAATAGTCATTTAAAATAAAAGATGCATTAAGAGAGGTTAAAAAGAGTTAGAGACTTAAATTGAGAGTTAAAATTTGATTAATGGAGTTCTATTTATTATATGCTATTTTTCATAATCATTCATACATATATATATATATATATATATATATAATGATAGACATTGTCTTTGATCTTATGATTACAATGTATATTTTAATTTTTATTAGAAATGATTATTGATATGTCATCATTTTTTTTTCTTTTCAAAAGTCTAATTTTTGTATTTCGCTCGAGGTCCCATTATATATTGGGCCGGCCATGGTTACATGTCCTCTCTCGTCAAAACATAAACTTCTTTGTGTTATATTAGAATTGGACGCGGTTATGAATTGAAGAACGAACCCTTTGCATCCTCCTGCTACTATAGTGCATGAATAATTAGAGGCGGATAATGACCTCGGAATTGTGTTGTAATAAAGGTTTCACATTGTTACCGGCCCGACCCGACTCGGGGAAGTGAAGATGAGAGCGGCAACGACCAGTCCGAGGGCTTGCCTCGGCCGTTGGCCGGCCCAAGGGCTTGCCTCGGCCATTGGCCGGCCCTAGGGCACGCTCGGCCAATGGCCGGCCCAAGGGCCTGACCTGGACATTGGCCGACCCTGGGCCTCCCCTCGGCGCATGGCCGACCCTGGACCTCCCCTCGGCGCATGGCCGACCCTTGGCCTTCCCTCGGCGCATGGCCGGCCCTGGGCCTTCCCTCGGTACATGGCCGACCCTGGGCCTTCCCTCGACGCATGGCCAATCCTAGGCCTTCCTCCGGCCGATGGCCGACCATGACTTATACCCAGCCATCGGCCGGCTCAAGCCATGGCCGACCATGGTTTTCACACGGGCAAGGAGCCTCCAAAAACTCCTTGGTCGCTTATAAATACGGGCTCGACCCCTCGAGTTAGGTAATCTGAAATTGAGTACTGAAACGCTGTTGAACTCGTACTTCACTCGTTTCTCTCAAGCTTCGGCCCTCTAAACACTAAACCCTCTATATCTCACCTCAATCCTCCTAATGTTGAGCGTCGGAGATGTAAACAAAGGCAACCCCCTCTGTTTCCCCTTTTTAGTTCATCATTTCCTTCTCTTGCAGGACCAACGACAAACGAGGCAAACATCATTCACAGTTAGGGAGAACTCGGGATACCGAGTTCAAGACGCTTAAGCCCAAACGCGACCACTTGGTCCGATCTTGGGTCGAACCGTTTGGGGCTCCTAAATAGTTGTCCAAAAATGAGTGACAATATTTTGGTGCTAGAAGGAGGGGACCTCCCAACCTTGGCAACGCTCTCCCTTCCAACCTCCTTTTCTACAACCCCTACGACTCTCGAAAGATGAGTCAAGTTCCAACCACCTCTGCGGGCACTCGAGCGACTGGCTCGAGGTACGGCCTCAGAAACCTAGCACACCGTCTAGGAGGGCAGCCTCGTGATAACGAGAGCCAACCCCAAGAGTCGACGGCCGATCCCTAAGCCGTCCTCCGAGAGGACACGGCTCGGAGGCTCACCGAGCTCCTAGACCGTCCAGGCTTATTGCTAACCTTATCGGCTACGATGTCGAGGGTGGTCCCAGCCACAGTGACTCCGATCCCGACTAGGAGGGCGAGTCGAGGACCGACGAGGCAACCCCTAGCCTCGTACGCTCCCGGTCCGAAAGGATGAGGGATGCCATGGCCAGGCTAGCCCGGCCAACGCGCCAGTGCTCGCGCTCCCATTCTCGGGGGCTTGCCCCCTCTATTTCAAGAGGCAGCCGAACACGGCCCCTCGCCGGGGAGAGAGCCGCCCCCGACGATGATGGGGCCGATAGCCGGGACGCTTGCCGGACGGCCCGACCAAGGGTCACCACGCCCCGCCAAGCGAAGCGGGGATCTAAGAGGGCACTTGACGGTACAGTGGAACTCTCGAGGAGAGGACCTCCGTCAAAAGGCTTAACATCCGAAGGGACACACTCCCTATTTCCACTCTTAGCCGACCTCAGGCAACGTCGCGGACCAAGTGTCCAACGAGCGCCGACAGGCGACTCTCGTGGCCCCGGCGGTCAGCCCCGCCAATGGGCTTGACATGGTGACAATGATCCAGAGCCTCCAAAACTAGATCATAGAGATGAGGGAACTGGGAGGACAAAGACTGTACGGCGGGATCGAGGAATCTTACTCTCCCTTTGTCGCTCAAATCCTGGCGCAGCCATGCGTCGGGAACTTAAAGCTACCGTCCATTCCTCCTTACGACGGGCGGACGGACCCGAACTTCCACATCCAACACTATGAGACGTGGATGTCCAGGCAAGGGCAGTCGGCTGCCACCTTGTGCTAAGCATTCAGCCTGACTCTCACCGGATCGGGGTTCGAGTGGTTTCGAAGTCTGAAGCCGGGAAGCATCCAGTCATTCCGAGCCTTGCGAGAGGTGTTCCTCGCTCGATTCGCCACTCTAGTGGAGCAAAAGAAGTCAAAGACGTACCTCTTATCCATCCGGCAAGAGAAGGACGAGACTTTGAGGCAGTATCTAGCTCGCTTCACCGAGGAATCCCATAAGGTGGAGGGATTCGACGATAAGGACCCCATCACAGCAATCACTAAGGGAGCTCGCATGAGCGATTTCCTCAAGTCCATCATCGGAAAAGTCCCAAGAGACATGACAGAGCTCATGTCAAGAGCTCGCACTTACATGGGGATCGAGGACTACCTCGATGGCCGAGACGGCCGAAAAGCTGGTGGGCAAAGTGGTCGCCGTCGTGACGACCACGCCGGGGATCGTCCCGACCCTCGAAAGAGGACGAATAAGGGAGGCCAGACCCATAACGATCACTCCCTCCCAGGGCCAAGGCCATCGCATGTTGACAGCTTTCAAAAGTTCTCAGCATTCACCCTTCTCAACACCCTGCAAGAGCGGATCCTGGCTTTGCATCGGGACAAGCTAGGAAGTCCCGCTCCTCTCATGAAGGATCCTGTGAAGCGGTATCGAAGCAAGTTTTGCGAATACCACCAAGACCATGGGCACCTGATGTCTGAGTGCTACGAGCTCAAGCGTCAGATTGAAGCCCTCATCCAAGACGGGAAACTGAAGGAATACATCCTTGGAACGATCGGGACCGCCGCGGCAGGCGGAGAATGCCCGCGGCAAGAAAAGAAGGGTCAAAAAATGATAACTGTTACTGATCGAACAATAAACAATGGAATAGAAAGCTCACAAATGCACGTTGTGGGTTCGATTATTGGAGGACCCGAGCTCGGAGACTCAAGTACACAGAGGAAGAAGTACGTGCGGGAAGTCTCTAAGGGGAAGATAGCCCATCACATCAACCACACGTACGAGGTTCCATCTCTGACCCCTATGAGTCCATGTTCTTTACCAACCAAGAGGCGGTGCGAGTGCTACACCCGCACAACAACGCGATGTTGGAATCGATCTAGGGTTTGAGAAAATAATTAACGCTTCGGTAAGCGGCGGAATTTTAAAAATTTTCTTTTACAAGTAAAACAGTTTTTACTAACCTAGACAAGTGCAAGTACATGTAATTAAAAACCAATATGAGCTAGAAGTTTACTAACCTTTCTTGAAGCTTGAACTTTGAAGAAGCTTGTGGAAAGTTTGCAACGCTCGTCTCCCCTCGCAGCACGTCTCTCTTTCTTTCCTCGGCACCTCGAGCAACCACGAAAGTTTCTATCACTAAATCACTCGAAAAGAAGGAATCAGTGAGTGGGCACTTTTAAACACTACGACTTAAGAACGAGTCTCGAAGTCGCAGAGCTAAACACTAGGTCGAGTGAGGACCTAGGTGCCACAAGAAAAATTGAAAATAAACTTAGAGAGAGAGAGAAGAGGGGCGGCAACCACAAGTTCTAGAGAGAGAAGCTCTCAATCTCTAACTTATGTGGAATGAATAGAATGAGTGGAATGAGGGTCCTATTTATAGGAGAAGGGTTGGCCTTGGAAAGAAGTAGTTTCCTCTTATTTTCCAAGCCTTTATGAGCAATCTTTATTGCCCATTCCCATCCAAGTCACACGGCCAACATGTGCCTTAATGACACCTTGGATTTGTTTCCTCTTTTATTCCTTGCTCTCTCTAAGCTTGTTTGGCCGAAATCCCTTATGCCTCTTAGAGGAAATTTGTTTCCTCTTTTTCTTTTGGCAAGTATCTTCATACATTAATGCACAAAAGGAACTCTCTTTCTCTTGGGTATTTGGGCGCCTATGACCTTCTAGAAAGGCCTCTAGAATTTTCTTCACTTGTACATGACAACATAAGAAAAGCCCATTAAGAATTTTCAATAAAACTCTTATGAAATGAAATTAATTCACGAGGCCCAATGATCAAGTCATGGCCGAGTGACATTAAGTCATCAAATGAACTTGTCAAAAAATTTATTGACATTCATTTCATCCTTTGTCTCAAAAGACAAAAATACCCTTTTGACTATTTTCGTTCTTGTTTTGACTTAGCTTCCAGTTTAACTATTCCTATCGATGTGATTCGTGACAGTGACCTCATGGACCCAAATGAACAAAGCTTGAGCTAAACACTTGGACTCAAAAGTTCACAAACCTTTTCCAAGTTTAGCTTAATGCCAACTGACTCCACTAAAGAGTTGACACTGAAAATCTCTCGGTTCAAATGAATTTATTTTCTACTCAAGAATTCGACCTAATTATGATGAGCGGATCCACTGAATATTATCTATGCTTACCCTTCATGAATGTCATCAGCTAGTCGGGATTTACTAAATTACCATTTTACCCTTCTAGCTGTTATTTCCTCAACTCCTTTGTCGCTTGTGAATAAGTTAGAAACAATGTATTGACGAGGAGCTAACAAGTCACATTGTTTCATCCAAAAGAGTCAGGACTCAATTTGGACACTGGCCAGTTCATTTATTCACACTGCAAGGAACAAAGCATGATGAGCTGATATAAATTGCATTGCAGCAATCTTGTACATGAATTCCATATCTAAGAGAACTTCACGAAGTTACTCATGACATTCTCACAACTTAGTACTTCACCAATAGACCCTGTTCAGAATTACATAGTGAGTCCGAACTCTGACTTTCTCAAATCAGAATACGTAAGCTGTGAAATGGCATGTCTCATTTCAGGATTAAGGTAAGCACGATGGAATTCATACGTAGTGACTTCGAGACATAAGAGGTTAAATGGTTTGTTCTTATTTTGTCTCTAGAAGTGCACTGGCCAATTCAGTACCTTCGGAAGATACCTAGAAGAACTATAGAGTCTCCAACTCTCAATGCCCCATAACCAGACATCATAGATTCTCCTAACAATCGTACTGAGGTCAATAGTCTTTTGACCCTTAGATTGCGAATATATCGTTTTAAGCAAACTACGAAGAGTTTGTTCATGCAAATCTACATTTGTCTCTTCGTATGTTGTTAAGTTTGTTTATGGACTAAAGACTAATGTTTTATCATAAAGCTTCAAACAGACAAGGAAGAATGAATGAACGTTTCAACTTTTTATTAATGAATAAGCAATTACAAGCAAGAGTCTTCGTGAGACTTTATTACATCAAATGTACAAAATAAAGACTACAACTCCGACTTGACTCAAATAAGATGTGTGTAGTCCTTCATGCCTAATCCCTCTCGATGTTGGTCGAAGACCTTGTTCGCTAGGGCCTTGGTGAATGGATCTGCTAGGTTGTCCACCGTTGAGATCTTTTTCACTTCCACATCTCCGCGCTGCACGATCTCTCGAATCAAATGGTATTTCCTCTCAATATGTTTTAGGCGCTTATGGCTTCGAGGTTCCTTTGAGTTAGCGACAACCCCACTATTATCACAATAAAGGGTCATGGGCTCGTCGACATTTTGAACAACATCCAAATACTTAAGGAATTTTCTAACCAATACAGCCTCTTTGGATGCTTCACAAGCAGCCACATATTTTGCTTCCATTGTGGAGTCAGCAATGCAAGATTGCTTAATATTCCTCCACACAACAGCTCCACCATTAAGGATGAACACAGATCCCGAAGTGAATTTCCTGGAATCCTCATCCGCTTGAAAATCGGAGTCGGTATATCCTGTAACTGTTAGGTCAGTACCTGAGTATGTAAGCATCAAGTTCCTAGTTCTTCGAAGATACTTAAGAACATGCTTAACAGCAATCCCGTGCTCGGGTCCAGGGTTGGATTGGAAACGGCTAACTACGCCATCGGCGAAACATATATCAGGTCTAGTGCAAAGCATAGCATACATGAGGCTTCCTACGGCAGAGGCGTAAGGAATTTTTCTCATGTCTTCAATCTCTTGTGCAGTCTTGGGAGACTGGTCCTTAGAGAGTGAGACTCCATGACTAAAGGGTGTTTGGCCCTTCTTGGAGTCTTGCATCGAGAAGCGATCCATCACGTTATCAATATAAGATGCTTGAGAGAGCGACATGGTCCGGTTTTTCCGATGTCGAAAGATTTGGATCCCCAGAATGTACGAGGCTTCTCCTAGATCCTTCATGTCGAATTGCTTTGCTAGCCATACTTTAACCTCAGATAATTTACCCGCATCGTTACTTATGAGTAATATATCACCGACATACAGTACCAGAAACACAACTTTGCCTTCGTGTATTAACTTGTAAACACAAGGCTCATCTATTGACTGTTCAAAGCCGAAGATTTTCACAGTTTCATCGAATCTAATATTCCATGACCTAGATGCTTGCTTTAGTCCATAAATGGACTTAAGTAACTCACAAACCTTGGTCTCTTGACCTTTTTCCACGAAACCGTCTGGTTGAGCCATGTAAATGCGGTCGTCAAGATTGCCATTCAGGAAGGTTGTCTTGACATCCATTTGCCAGATCTCATAGTCGAGAGTTGCAGCTATGGATAGGAGTATGCGGATGGATTTAAGCATCATGACTGGCAAGAAGGTTTCTTCATAGTCAGTCCCTTCTTTTTTGGTATAACCCTTAGCCACAAGTCGTGCTTTGAACGTCTCGACGTTCTCATCCGGACCCCTTTTCTTCTTGTATATCCACTTACACCCTACGGGTTCAATCCCTTCAGGAAGGTCTACAAGTTTACAGACTTTGTTGACATACATCGAGTGCATTTCAACTTTCATGGCGTCAAGCCAAAGGTTTAATTCAGAACAAGCCATCGCTTGGCTATAGGAAACAGGGTCATCCATGTCGGAGACGGCTACGAGAGAGTCTCCATAGGACATGTACCTATCACGCTTTTGAGTAGCCCTCCCACTACGTCGAAGTACTACTTGATGAGATTTTGAAGAGTTAGGTTGTGTTTCAGTTGGGGTAAGAGCAGTTCTTACAGATGAGGTAGAAGCTTCCTCACCCAACTTTTCTTCAAGCACAATTTTGGTTCTAGGTTTTGCATCCTTCATAAAATCCTCCTCGAGGAAACGAGCATTCGTGCTAACGAAAGTCTTATCGTCCTCGGGACTATAGAATGTAAAACCTTTGGTTTCCTTTGGATATCCAACGAACAGACACAATTCTGACCTACTAGCCAACTTGCTAGTCTTTTGCCTCAGCACGTGTGGAGGGCAACCCCAAATTTTGATGCGGCCAAGATTAACTTTACGGCCAGTCCATCGTTCATAAGGAGTACCAGGAACCGTTTTGGACGGAACTTGGTTCAGAATGTAAGCGGCTGTTTCGAGGGCATATCCCCAAAAGGAAAGAGGGAGTGATGAGTAACTCATCATTGATCTAACCATCTCCATAAGAGTTCGGTTCCTTCTCTCTGACACTCCGTTTTGTTGAGGTGTGCCAGGTGCGGTAAGCTGAGAAGCGATACCTTATTCTTTAAGAAAGTCATCGAACTCTCCAGACATATACTCACCACCTCAATCGGATCGAAGGGTTTTGATCTGTTTGCCAGTTTGCTTTTCCACTAAAGCCCTAAAGACCTTAAATACGTTAAAGGTCTCGGATTTGTGTTTGAGCAAATAGACAAAACCGTATCTTGAGTAATCGTCGGTGAATGTGACGAAGTATTCGTATCCACCACGTGCCTGTTGACTGAACGGACCACATACATTAGAATGTACTACTTCTAGCAGCTCAGTGGCTCTTCGACCTTTATCGGAGAAAGGTCGCTTAGTCATTTTTCCTTCTATGCAGGATTCACAAGTAGGTAGTGAACCTATTGCAGAGGCTTGGAGTGGACCGTCCCTCACAAGTCTCTTAATCCTATCTAGACTGATATGACCAAGTCTTAAGTGCCAGAGGTATGTTGATTTTGTTAGATCGGAGGATTTAGAAAGTTTGATCCTCTTTGGCTCCCTAATAAGATCATTATCTATTTCGGTGTGTAAAAGGGAAGGTTGAGTGGGATAAATGTAAAAAAGAGCATTCTTCATACATGCATCAGTGACAAAAGAATTATCAGGAAACGAAATACGAGTTCCATTCTTAATGAACTTTAAACAATAATCTTGCTCAAGAAGAGGAGCAACGGATATTAAGTTCTTCCCAAAGGTAGGAACAGAATAAACATTATTCAAGTTTAAAGTGCGGTCTTCAGAAGACAACGTCACGGATCCCACAGCCTTCGCAGACACCAGGCTCCCATCACCCCATTTGAAACATAACTCGCCTTCCTCTAAGCTTTTGGTTTTCTTGAAACCAGTCAAGGAACAACAAATATGGGTAGTAGCAGCGGAGTCAAGAATTCACGTTGATACATTATCAGGTACTAAGTATGCTTCGGTAACTAGTACAATACTATGTTCCTTTGCTTTGAGATAGGCAGGACAGTTCTTTTTATCGACCTTGTGAGGTCTCTTCTCAGTTCCAGAGGCGGAGGCTTTTTGCTCAGTAGCATATGCCTCTCCTCGATTCCTCTTTCTCTTAGTGAGACCTACAGCAGTGTGAAGCTCCTTCATAAGCTTGGTAACAGTGTACTCTAGCTTGTTTATGTAGTAGTTCATCTTGGATGTATCAAGAGATGTGGGGAGAGTTTCTAAGATCATATCTATGACATTCTTCCCATCAATCTCAGATCCTAGGATTTCCATTTTATTCAGATAACTAATGATCAATATCATAAAGTCTCCAATAGGAGTCCTAGCCTTCATGTGACAGTTCATAAACTGTCGGAGTACTTGTTGCCTTGCTTGACGCCTTTGCCCTCCAAACATCTCATGGAGATTGTTGAGCATGTCGGCGGTAGTCTTTATGTAACGATGTTGTTGTTGCAACACATTGTTCATTGATGCTAAGATATAGCACCTCACAATCTCATCGGAGCAGAGCCAGGCCGCCAAGGCGTCTTTGTCCTCTTGAGTCGAATCATCATTCGTTTGAGGAAGACATGGGGTGGTGAGTACCCATTTGTTCTTGTTAACGGTAAGGATGATATCGAGGTTATGTTTCGAATCTACGTAGTTTTTGTTTTCGAGTTTGTTCGAAGAAAGGATGATCGAAAGAAGGTTGAGAGACATATTGCCTAATAAGTTGAAACAAGTTTATGATTAGTCTTTGGTTTAGGATTTAAGTTTGTTTAAGACTTGATAAAATCCAAAGGTGTTATAAACGAAACGATAATTTACTCCCTCAAGAGAAGGCTGCAAAAAATCTCCATTTATAAGTAAATGACACATCATTAATGCTTAGCCAAGATGTCAATACACCAATTTTTGACCAGCCACCTTTTAAATTGGTTTGATCACTCACATCCTTTCGTAGAGCCTCGAGGGAGAATTACTAGGGATTGAGTCTAAGTGTGTAACCAACCACTTAGTCCAAGAGATCGACTTTGAAAAACAATCCACCGAGGGGAGGCTTTGTTTCATTGTCTAACTCTCGGACGTAGCTCATTGAGCAATGATCAGAGCAAAGCGTCCTTGAGTACTCTCATTTAAGAGAGGGCCACGAAGGTGACTCTTAGTCTGGCGACAATTGCACTTTTCATTAGTGTTGGGGATCATGGGTTACAAACAACAAGTATAACCCTCCCACTTAGTTTTTCAGAGCAGTGTTAGTGCATAAAGGCACAAGGGACATACTCGGATCTTTTCCTATTTTCTATTTCGGGAAAGCGCATGAGGGAAGTGTGAACTTCAACTCACTCGAACACTTGAAAGTTTGAGATTACACATCTTTTTATTTTCGGCTTGTCTACGAAGAGACCTCGCACTCAAATTTTCAAGAGCATATAGATTTTGAACATATGTGATATAGATATAGTTTTGAAAACATTTTGAAAACTTATTTGATTTGGATGACAAAATATTTTCAAGTTTGAAAATGAAAACGGTTTTTCAAAAATCAAACTAGTTTTGAAAAAATTCAATTTCAATTAAACTTTCAAAAATCAAAACATTTTAATCTTTCACGTCATGTTTATAATCTTATAAAAAACATTTTTGCTCAAGAAAATTTTCTCATTAGAGTTCTATAACTCATGGTAGTGGGGCTGAAAATCCGGATTTTTAAAAAACTGGACTTTCGGAAAAGCCGCGCACCTCAGAGTAAAATCGCCATAACTAGCGGCTCCAATGTCCTTTTGACCCAAAACGGGTGGCATTGGAAAGAGGACAGACAGACCTTTAATTTGATTCAAGAATTAATAAATTTAGATTTATGAGCAGAGAGTTACGCCACTTCTACTGCGGGTTTTACTCCAGTTCGAAGAAAATAGAAATAATTAAAGTTCGGTCTTTTAGTGCGTAAAAAGAATAGAGTGTAACAGAACGTTTTAGGAAGTTGTGAAAGCTTTTATTTGTGTTTTATTAGCAAGGTAATAACATGATATAAAATAAAATAAAAAACAAGCATAAAATGATTCAAGTAAATAAAAGAAACTAGTAGACAAGAAAACTAGTCACAAAATTTTGGTCGAAAATTTCTCTAACTTAAAAACACGTTTTTCAAAATAAAAAATTAAAAGCTTTTAGAACTGATTCTAATGTGTTTTAATATCATCCCGTACTCATAGAAAAGCTACATGATATTTAATTTAAAGGCAAGAGCAATAAATTAAAAAAAATCTAAGAAAACAATTCTAACTTGTCACAAATGCATGTACATGCATATCTTTGACCATAGCTCTGATACCATTTGTTGGAATTGATCTAGGGTTTAAGAAAAAGTTTAACGCTTCGGGTAAGCGGCGGAAATTTAAAAATTTTCTTTTAACTAGTAAAACGTTTTTACTAACCTAGACAAAGAACAAGCACATGTAAATAAAAACTAATATGAGCATTAAAGATTACTAAACTTTCTTGAAGCTTGAACGTTTAGAAGCTTTTGGAAAGTTGCAACGTTCGTCTCTCTCGCAGCACGTCTCTCTTCCTTTCCTCGTTAACTCGAGCAACCACGAACGTTTCTATCACTAAATCACTCAAGATAAAAAGGAATTAGTGTGTGGGCACTTTTAAACACTACGACTTAAGAATGAGTCTTAAAGTCGAAGAGCTAAACACTAGGTCAAATGAGGACCTAGGTGCCAAAACAAAAACCGAAATTGAATAGAGAGAGAGAGAGGAGATGGGCGGCCAAGGTTCTAGAGAGAGAGTCTCTCAAATCTCTAAAACTTGGATGAATGAAATGTGTGGAATGAGGCTCCTATTTATAGGAGAGGTCTCACCTTCAATAAGGTAGTTTCCTCTTCTATAGAATATCACATATTCATCAGCCAATTTCCCCTTTTCTTTCACGAGGTACACGGCCAAGACTTGCCATGCAAGTCCTTGGATTTGTTTCCTCTTTTATTTGCTTCTCCCTTGACTTCTCTTGCGCGCCCACATTGATTTTCTCTTAGGGGAAATTTGTTTCCTCTTTTTCTTTTGGCAAGTATCTTCATACATTCATGCACCAAATATTCTCTCTTTCTTTGGGTATGTTGGGTGCCTATTTCAATTCTAAAAGGGGCTTCTAGAAGCTCCTTCACTTGTTCATGACAACATGAAAAAGGCCCATTAAGAATTTTCAATAAAATTCTTATGAAATAAAATTAATCCACAAGGCCCAATAAGACTAATATTGGCCGAGTGAAACATGTCATTAAATGACCTTGTCAAAAAATTTATTGACATTCATTTCATCCTATGTTTCAAAAGACAAAAATACCCTTTTGACAATTTTCGTAACACTTGTCTCGTTTTTGTTTTGACTTAGCTTCTAGTTTAACTATTCCTACTCCATGTGATTCGTGACAGTGACCTCATGGATCCAAATGAACAAAGCTTGAGCTAAACACTTGGACTCAAAAGTTCACAAACCTTTTCCAAGTTTAGCTTAATGTCAACTGACTCCACTAGAGAGTTGACACTGAAAATCTCTCGGAATTTATTTTCTACCCAAGAATTCAACCAAATTTTGATGAGCGGATCCACTGAATATTATCTGTGTTTACCCTTCATGAATATTATCAGCTAGTCGGGATTTACAAAATTACCATTTTACCCTTCTAGCTGTTATTTCCTAAACTCCTTTGTCGCTTGTGAATAAGTTAGAAACAATGTATTGACGAGGAGCTAACAAGTCACATTGTTTCATCCAAAAGAGTCAGGACTCAATTTGGACGCTGGCCAGTTCATGTATTCACATTCCAAGGAAATAAGCATGATGAGCTGATATAAATTGCATTTCAGCAATCTTGTACATGAATTCCATATCTAAGAGAACTTCACGAAGTTACTCATGACATTCTCACAACTTAGTATTTCACCAATAGGCCTTGTTCGGAATCACATAGTGAGTCCGAACTCTGACTTTCTCAAATCAGAATACGTAAGCTGTGAAATGGCATGTCTCATTTCAGGATTAAGGTAAGCACGATGCAATTCATACGTAGTGACTTTGAGACATAAGAGGTTAACTGGTTTGCTCTTATCTTGTCTCTAGAAGTGCACTGGTCAATTCAGTACCTTCGGAAGATACCTAGAAGAACTATAGAGTCTCTAACTCTCAATGCCCCATAACCAGACATCATAGATTCTCCTAATAATCATACAGAGGTCAATAGTCCATTGACCCTTAGATTGCGAATATATCGTTTTAAGCAAACTATGAAGAGTTTGTTCATGCAAATCTACATTTGTCTCTTCGTAAGTTGTTTAGTTTGTTTATGGACTAAAGACTAATGTTTTATCATAAAGCTTCAAACAGACAAGGAAGAATGAATGAACATTTCAACTTTTTATTAATGAATAAGCAATTACAAGCAAGAGTCTTCGTGAGACTTTATTACATCAAATGTACAAAATAAAGATTACAACTATTCTTGTGGGTACCATTGACAACAAAAATTTCCTTGAGCAAAATTGTTTTTTTTATAAGATATAAACATAATGTGAAAGATTAAAATGTTTTGATTTTTGAAAGTTTAATTGAAATTGAATTTTTACAAAACTAGTTTGAATTTTGAAAAACCGTTTTCACTTTCAAACTTTAAAATGTTTTTTCATCTAAATCAAATAAGTTTTCAAAATGTTTTCAAAACTATATCTATATCACATAGGTTTAAAATCTATATGCTCTTGAAAATTTGAGTGGGAGGTCTTCTCGTAGACGAGCCGAAAAATAAAAGATGTGTAATCTCAAACTTTCAAGTGTTCGAGTGAGTTGAAGTTCACACTTCCCTCATGCACTTTCCCGAATAGAAAATAGGAAAATGTCCGAGTATGTACCTTGTGCCTTTATGCACTAACATTGTTCTTCCTTGAACACGAAGATCTAGGATTCCTTTCTAGAAGTCTACTCTATCGCTCTATAACTAGGAAATTTGTTTCCGAACTTATAAGAGACGATGTGCCAACTCCAAAAATTAAGTAGGAGGGTTATAATTGTTGTTTGTAACCCATGATCGCCAACACTAATGAAAGGACCAATCAAACGTGTTGTCGCTCGTTTTCGAACAACGATTTAGGAACCGGAAGTGGTTAGGCCCAAGGCCGGACCAAGTGGCCTCGCTTCGGTTCGAGCGTGTCGGACTTGGTATTCCAAGTCGTCCCTTAGCTATTGGTGATGTCTATCTCGTCCGAACACCTGAAAAGATAAGAAGAGAGGTGTGAACTACAAAAGGGAAACAGAGGGGTTGCCTCTGTTTACCTCTCTGACACTGAACATTAGTAGGATTGAGGTGGATATAGAGGGTTTAGGTGTTTAGAGGCCGAGACTTGAGGGAATTGAGCGAGTTACGAGTTCGACAGCGTTTCGGTACTCAAAATCGGATTACCTTGACCAGGGGAGAGACCATTGTATTTATAGGCGACCAAGGGATGTTTTGAGCAACCCCTTGGCCGAGTGGACACATTTGGCCTGGCCATTGGCCGAGGCAAGCCCTGGGCCGGCCAATGGCCGGGTATAGCTTTGGCTCGGCCATTGGCCGAGGCTAGCCCTTGGGCCGACCAATGGCCGAGGATAATTTTGCTCGGCCAATGGCCGAGAATAACTTGGCCCGGTCATCGGCCGAGACTGGCCCTTGGGCCGGCCGATGGCCGGGTATAATCTGGCCCGGCCATTGGCTGAGGCTGGCCCTTGGGCCGGCCAATGGCCGAGGATATTTGGGCCGGCCATTGGTCGAGGCTGGCCAGGGCAAGCCGCCGGGGGTCGTTTGACGTCGTTTCGCCTTCGTTCGGCCGCGATCGGGGTCGGGCCGATAAAATTAGCCCCCCGAGTTTATCGCCGAGTGAAACTCGTGCAGTAAACTCAAGATCCTTGCTGTCGTCGGCCCACCGGAGCAACCCGTCGTGAAAAGGATTGACTCGAATCCCTTTAATTATTATTTTTCTTCAGGTCGCATCACTTTCCGCAAATTTCATCTCGTTGCACGTGTCAATGGACCCTACCAACCACCTATCGGGGTGTGGGTCCATCGAAGATGACGTCTTCCCTTTGGTCGGAAATCAAAACGTGGACCTGGATAATTTTTGGGCTCAATTCTCATCCCCCTCGATCACTCACAACGTACCACTCTCAGTTTCTTCGAGCAACAACGTGGCAGAAATGACTAGGAGCGACTTTCACTTGATCGAAGCATGGCTGGCCGACGAGGAGGAGGACGCGCGCACCGGGGACAGCCCCTGCCGTCAAGGGGACGCCGGCCCAGGAGCGCCGGGCGCTGGGGAGAGCTGGGCCGACTAGTGCGGGGTCGGCCTGGTCGAGGGAAGCGCATGGGCCGTCACGCGGGTAGGGTCAGCCACCCAGGAGGCCGTTGGCGGGCCATCCAGCAGCGGGGGAGCCATCTTCTGTGAGTCTGGAGCCGGGGGGACGAGCCGGCAGTGGGTGGCATCGCACAGGCCGTCACCGTCATCGGAGGCGCTGTGCCTGGCTGGGTCGATGCCGTCTGGGCCGATCCCGGCCCCGGGGGAGCATCTGCTGGGCCGCGCGCGACCAGCCCGGTCGGGGCGCACGCCGGAGGGGCCGAGAGGACCGACGCCGGCATGGGGGGAGCTGCGCTCGGCCGGGTCGGCGCCATCTGGGTCGACCCCAGCCCCGGAGGAGATCCTCCTCTGCCAGGGGAAGTCCGGCCGACCGAGGGGGGCGCTGGAGAGGCGCGCGAGCCAGGGAGCGCCGCGCCTGGCGGGGAGAGCGCCGGAGACGGTGCGTCGGCCTGGGGCGGCGTCGCCGGGGTCGATACCAGCGCCGAGAAGGACCCCACCCCCTCGGGTGGGGCTGGTTTGCAGGTGGCTGGCGGCGTTGGAGGCCTGGGTCTGGCCGTGCCTGAGGGCGCGCGCGCGGGTGAGGGGTCGCCGGAGGCGGGCGGTGCCGCTGGTGGGAGCGCTGGGGTCGGAGGCGAAGAGCGCCGGTCGGGCAACGCCGGCGGGGGGGCGACGGCCGAGGCGCTGATTTCCCTAGCCTTAGACGCACGCGTCACTGGGCCGGGCGAGAGCCCAAGAGGCCTACGCGGCCTGGGCGCACGAAGGGGCTTCCCACCTGGGCCGGGCGCTAGTGAGGCCGGCCCAATGGCCTTGGGCGCCCAGCGTGGGGGCCTGGACAGGATGGCCCCTGGTGAGGATTGCCCACCGGGCTTAGGGCCAAGCCCCGACGACGGGCCCAGTGTTGGGCCGGCCACAGGGGAGACAGGGCCCGCCGGGCCGGGCACGCGCGCAAAGGACCGGCCGGTCGGCTCGGGCGACCACCGCGAGGGACTTGCCGAACCGAGAATCGCCCCCGACTGCTCGAGCGAATCATCGGGTCGCCGCGCCACATCGACTGCCACCATCACCCTAACCGTGCAAGAGGAGTCGCGAACCTTCGCCTTCTCGATCGAGGGATCTGCAATCCGAGGCGACCTGGACTGCTCGGGCGTCGATATCTCCAGCTCGCTTTCGCTCGCCAGTTTTCTAAGCTTGAGGAAGCGTTTCGACATCTCGTCATCCATATCGATCCTGCGACCGTTGCTCGACGATCTCCCGACTCACCCACGAAAGGGGTACGCCGCCATTCACGAGGCAGGTCTCCGCGGAGGCCTACGGTTACCCTTTCAGCCAGTGATCCGAGAGCTGTTGATCCGATTGGGAGTGCACGCGTCACAGATGTCCCCATCCTTCTACCGGGTGGTCGCGGCGTGCCATATGATGCTCTATCGAGCAAAGAGGAGGGCGGTCAATGCAGATGACATTCAAGATCTCGTGGTCGTTCGCGGGGTTCCGAGGAAACCGGGCTTCTACCTGGCGACCCCTTGGAAACGCATCTCCATCATTACCAAGGTTACCTCGAAGCATCGGTACCCTTGGGTGTGGGTGTCCTAGTCGGCCTTCGGGGCAGCGCCCCTAACGTTTGGACTCGCAGCTGAGTTCCCATCCGTCGGGGATGCCGAGGACTCTGAACTTGTAGCAGTGACCCGCGGCAAGGATCGCTCTTCGAGTCCCCAGACCTAAAGGCGAGAACTAGGTGGTTCATGCCTGGCGACGAAGCTCCTCAATGCCCTGGTCTCGGCGCGGAGGTTGCGGAGGATCCCGAATCAGAGGCGGGGGGTTCGTCCGCCCCTTCCCCCGACGTGGGGGGTACTAGTCATACATATGCTTCTGTGTTATCGCATGTTTTGTTGTCTTATGCTTATTTCTATGTTCTAAATGACTGACACCTTTTCTCCTTTGCAGATACCATGGTTCGACATCGGTCGCGCACGCGAGTACCGAGGGTGGAACCTACCGTCGATGCTGCGGCCGCGGCTCGTTTCCGAGTCGAGGCTCGTCGTGGGGGATCGCCAACGTGGGTGAGGAACGAGGCGATCTCTTCCAACAAGCGATCGTCGTCGTCGACCTCCTTCGGTTCACCCTCCGGCCACAAGCGTGCCCATACGTCGACGGCGCCGGATAGCATGGATTCGATGCTCCTAGCAGAGGCGGCGGAGCTGAGGGACCAGTGTTCCCAAGGAATCCCTGAAACCTCTCTGCGAGATTTCAAGGGTCTGCTGACGACGAGCGACCTTGAGCACTTCCAACACGGAATCACCGACGCTCGAAAGGTATGACCCGCTCGCTTGACTTATGTGCAACCACTATACTTATTTTGGTCGTGCGTACACCACCCCTTTTCGCAGATGCTCGCGCGTCAAGAACGGAGCGACCGCATTCTCCGAGACTTGTTGCGGCGAATGCAGATTATGCAGAAGGACATGGAGAGCACGGCGGCCGACCATGCCGTCGCTCTAGCGGGGGTTCGGACCGCCCAAGAGTTCCAAGCACTCGAGGAGGAGTTGAAGCGAGCTCGCGAGGAGTCGGCGGCCGAGAGATCGCTGCGTGTAGTCGAGCAGGCGTCTCGGGAGAAGGCGGAGCAAGCGGCCGACACCTTCTTGGGGGAGACGAAGAAACTCCAGGAAGCGCTCTCGAGCCGAAAAGAGGAGCTAAACATCGTCCACGCTCGCCTATCGGCGAGCGAGATTTCTCGGGTCAAGGTCGAGAGGGAGAGGGACTCTCTGCTAGTGGAGATGTAGACTCTCTCTGAGGAGAAGGACGACGCCGTGCGGTCCAAGGTGGACCTAAAGGACGATTGAGACCTCGCGTTGGAGGTGGCTCGTTACGAAGCGGCCATACGGGTTCGAGACGCGACCACGAAGGAGAACGCGTCTCGCGGGACCACCTTTTCCTTTTTTGATGCTATGTTACCTCCTCTGGACGACGAGCCACAAGTGGACAACCCGCGTCCCCAAGTCCCCGCGGAGGCTGCCCAATCGACGAACCGCCTGCTTGACGGAGAAGCTACCGACGGGTCAGGCGCCCCTCGCCCCGAGGATGATGAGGAGTAGATCGACTTCGGCTCAGAGTAGCCAATTTTACTTTGGTTTTTCATGCACTTGTTTAGCACTTGCACTGTGTTCCCTTTCGGATACTTGTTATGTTTTTCCTTGTTGGATATTTGTCGTACTTTTGTATTCTTTTCGTTGAGTTGTTTTATGTGACACTGTTTGCTTTCGTATTATGCGTCTTATTTTCTTGATTTACTATGCTTAGCGTAATCGATTTGCGCGATCCGATTAGTGCGTGTCTTACGATCCTCGGTTTACTATATCTAGCGTAATCGGTTTGCGCGGCTTATTGCCGCACCTGGCGGCGAGGTTCTCCGCGGACGCTGGCTAGACCAGGTTCGTCGGGCGGATACGATTTTTTGTTGTTCATCAGTGACTCGCTGCCTATCGGTGTGCAAGCTGAGTGGCTATCGCGCCCACCTTCCGGCGCGTACGCTACCTATCGGCGTGCGTGTTGCGTGCCAGGACGGGCTTGAGGCGAGCATGGTTCCCAGCGAGTGTGATACCTGTCGGTACGCTTATCGCGTTTTGGGCTTCGGCTGCTAGGATCGACGGTCCAGTGCGCGGCCGTGATCGGCCGACGCCCAGCTACCTATCGGTACGTGGGGCATCGAATCGTGGGAGAGCGTCGCGCGAGGGTCGGAGGTCCGGTGCGCGGATTCGATTTGTTGGCATTTTGTTACCTTTCGGTGCGTGAAACGTGGAGTCGTGCGAGTGCGTCGCACAAAGGGTGTGTAGGGTTGGAGGTCCGGTACGCGGATCCGACTTGTTGATGTTTCGCTACCTCTCGGCGCGCGAAACGTGGGGTCGCGCGAGTGCGTCACGCGAAAAATGTGTACCTGTTACCCTCATTAGCCCCCCGAGTTTCTTGTGTACTCATAGAGGAGACTAGAAATTATAATACTATAGGATAAAGGTTTCGAAGTGAAATGTAATTCAATTATCGTGTCGAAATAGTCAAAAATTACATTCCCAGTCCATTGGCCTTATTTGAAACTTGACATTGTCTTTTGCTGAAATTGAAAATAAGATGAAAACAACTAAACGTGGGGAAAAACGAGAGCGGGCTTCTTATTGGTAATATTGCCATAGGTGTTCCGCGTTCCACGGGTGTGTGAACACGAGTCCCTCCAGGTTCTCGATCTCGTACGTGCCGTTGTGAATGGCTCGGCGCACGCGATACGGGCCTTCCCAAGTGCGGCCCAGGACTCCCGCTCCTTGCACCTTGGTGTTTTGGAACACCCTTCTAAGGACGAGGCTTTTGTCGGCGAACTTCCGTAGCTTGACCTTGGAATTGTAGTACTTCTTGACCTTTCTCTTCTGCGCGGCAAGGCGGGAAAGTGCGTCAGCCCTCTTCTCGTCTATGAGGTCCAGTTCAAGCCTGATTGCGTCGTCGTTGGCGGCTTCTTCATACTCCTCGATGCGTAAGGTTGGCAGCTTGGTCTCGACAGGTACCACGGCCTCGACGCCGAATGCGAGAGCGAAAGGGGTTTCGCCAGTCGCATTTCGCGCGGTGGTTCGGTATGCCCACAAGACCATGGGAAGCTCATCGGCCCAAGCCCCCTTTCTTTCTTCCAACTTCTTCTTCAGGTTTTCTTTGATTGTCTTGTTGACCGCCTCGACCTGACCGTTGGCTTGAGGATGGCGGATAGAATAATAAGTCTTGCTGATGCCCAATTGTTCACACATGTCCCAGAGGCGCGCATTGTCGAATTGCTTTCCGTTGTCGGTCACAATCGACGCAGGGATCCCGAAGCGACAGAAAATGCCCTTCCAGATGAAGCTCGTCGTGTTAGCCTCGGTGATCTTCGCCAACGGTTCGGCCTTTACCCACTTTGTGAAGTAATCGATAGCCACGATTGCGTGCTTATACTGCCTCGGGGCCGTAGGCAGCTCACTGATGAGATCGATTCCCCATTTCGCGAAGGGTCAAGGCACAATGATCGGGCACAACGGGGCCGACGCTTGGCGCGGGACGTGGGCGAACCTTTGGCATTTATCGCATTTTTTGGCCCATTCGTGGGAGTCGTTTTTCAAGGTCGGCCAAAAATATCCGAGTCTTAGTAGCTTCAGTGCCAAAGATTGTCCGGCGGCATGGTTTCCGCACACGCCTTCGTGTACCTCGCCGAGCGCTTTCCTTGCATCGACTTCGGTCAGGCATCGGAGAAGGGGCATGGAGTACCCTCTCTTGAACAAGCTGTCTTCCCTCATTGTATATTTCGGCGCCAAGCTTCTCAGCTTTCTGGCCTCTTCTTTGTCTTCGGGGACGACTCTGCGCTTGAGATACTCCAGGAGTGGCGTCATCCATGAGGGGGGCGGAGTTGCATCGACTACCCCTACGTCGCCTCTCGAGACGTAGGGTCGAGTTAGCACTTCTATTGGGACGCTACCTTCCCCCTCCTCGTCGATCCCGGACGTAAGGCGTGCCAAGGCATCGGCGTCAATGTTCGCCTCTCGGGGAACTTGGACTATCTTGAACGAGGACAGGGCCTCCATGTTTTTCTGAGTCTTCGACAGATATGCGATCATGTTAGGCTCTTTGGCTGCGTAGTCGCCCTTGACCTGGTTCATAATCAACTGCGAGTCACAGTGGATGCGCAGGTTTTGGACACCTTGCTTGTTTGCCAATTCCAAGCCAACGATCAGAGCCTCGTACTCTGCCTCGTTGTTGGAAGCCTTAAACTCGAACCGCAGGGCGTATCTCAATTTTTCCCTATCGGGATTTGTGAGCACAACGCCGGCGCCAGCCCCCCGGGCGTTTGACGCGCCATCCACGTGCAAGTCCCAAACCGGCCCTATCGGGTCGTTGGTCCTCTTCTTCGATGACCCCTCGTGGTCGTTCTCCTTGTCTTCCTCGTTCTCGTTGCCTTTGTTGTCCTCGTCTTGTGAATTTGGCTACGAAGTCGGCGAGGGCCTGGCCCTTGATGGCAGTTCTCAGCTAAAACTCGACCCCGTACTCGCCCAACTCTTGGGACCATATGGCCATTCGAGACGAGGCCCCTTTTTGTAGGGCCTTCTCGATGGGGTGTCCCGTACGCACCATGATCGGGTGCGCTTGAAAGTAGGGGCGAAGCTTCCTCGCGCTCGTGACGAGGGCGAGGGACAATTTCTCGATCTCTGGGTATCGAGTTTCAGCGTCGAGGAGCGCCTTGCTGACATAATAAACCGGCCACTGTACCTTGTCTTCCTCTCGTATCAGAAACGCACTCACGGCCCTGTCGGTCACCGCGAGGTAGATATACAAGGTCTCGCCATGCTTCGGTTTTGCGAGGAACGGGGTGGAGCTGAAGTAGGCCTTCATCTCGCGGAACGCCTCCTCGCATTCCTCAGTCCACCCAAATCCGCCGGTCTTCTTTAGTGACTTGAAAAATGGTTGGCACCTATCGGTTGCCTTGGAAACGAATCGCGTCAGGGCGGCGATCCTTCCCGTCAGACTTTGTACTTCTTTCACTTTCTGTGGCGACCTCATCTCTAAGATCGCCCTAATCTTCTCGGGATTAGCCTCAATCCTGCGGCGGCTTACTATGTAGCCCAGGAATTTTCCGGACTCAACCCCAAAGGGCACTTATTGGGGTTGAGCTTCATCTTGTAGCGCCGTAGGATCGTAAACATCTCCCTAAGGTCTCGAACGTGGTCGTGGGCCTTGAGGCTTTTGACAAGCATATCGTCCATGTAGACCTCCATAGTTCTGCCAATTTGGTTGGCGAACATTCGGTTCACCAACCTTTGATACGTTGCTCCCGCATTTATTAGGCCAAAGGGCATGACCTTGTAGCAGTAAAGTCCGCGGTTCGTAACAAAGGTGGTCTTGATCTGATCCGGCTTGTGCATGCGGATCTGATTGTAGCCTGAGTAGGCATCCATGAAGCTCAGCAACTCGTGGCCCGCTGTGGCGTCCACGAGTTGCTCGATCCTCCGGAGAGGGAAGCTGTCTTTCGGGCAGGCCTTGTTGAGATCTTTGTAATCGATACAAATCCGCCACTTCCCGTTCGGCTTCTTGACCATCACAACATTGGACACCCATTTGGGGTGCTCCGCCTCCCTGATGAAGTTAGCGGCGAGAAATTTGTCAACTTCTTCACCAATGGCTTGGTACCCCTCTCCACTGAACGCCCGCCGCGGTTGGACATGCTCAGTCACTCTCTTGTCGTCGTTGAGACGGTGAACCATTATCTCGGGGTCGATCTCCGGCATGTCGGCGTGTGTCCACGCGAAGACGTCTTTGAACTCGCGGAGGAAGGCGGCGAGCTGGAGTCGGATTTCGGACGGGAGTTGGGCGCCTACCTTCACTACTTGGTCAGGTTTGGCGTCGTCCAACACGACGGGAACGAGGTCGTCCGGTGTCTCCACTTTCCGCGCTCGACATCGTCCCTCTGGTCCAGTTCTCCGAAGGTGCCCCCTTCCTCTATCTTGCATGGGAGCTTGTCCCCGAGCTGGAAGATGCTGCTCACCATCTTTCCTTTTCCTTTCCCGTCCACGCCTTAGATGTAGCACATCTTTGCCATTGATTGGTCTCCCAACATTATGGTCATCCCCTTCTCGATATGATAGGTGGACGTTATGGCCTTCAACCGATTGAGAGTCGGGCGGCCGATGATGATATTGTATGCCGAGGGCTGGTCCACAACCAGGAACGACACGATGTAGGTGACCTCGATCCCCCCCGGTGTCCCGAAGGTAACCGGGAGGTCGATGGTGCCCTCCGTCATGACCCTCTCCCCGGAGAAGCCGAAGAGTGGGGTCGAGATCGGGGTCGGTCTCATTCCGGATAGTTTCATCCTGTCCAGCGCCGACTTGAAGATTATGTCGGCGGAGCTGTCGTTGTCGATTAAGATTCTCCGGACGAGGTTGTTGGCGACCGGGGCCGAGACGACTATCGCGTCGTTGTGTGGGTGGAGAACTTGCACCGCCTCTTGGCGGGTGAAGAACATGGACTCGAATGGGGCCGGAGGAGGAGCCTCGTATGTGTGGTTGATGTAGTGCGCTATTTTTCCTTGGGAAACTTCTCGCACGTACTTCTTCCTTTGCGTGCTCGAGTCTCCGAACTCCGGGCCGCCTATGATTGAGCCTACAACGTGGAGCTGTGAGCTCTCCGGTTCTTCGATTGCTGCTCGGTCTGCAACGGTCACCGTCGCCGGACCTTTCCTTTCTTGCCGCAGGCGCTCTCCGTGCGCCGCGGCCGTCCCGATCGTTCTAAGGACGTATTCTTTCAACTTTCCATCTTGAATTAGGGCCTCGATCTGACGCTTGAGCTGGTAACACTCGGACGTCAGATGCCCATGGTCTTGGTGGTATTCACAGAACTTGCTTCGATCCCGCTTCGCGGGATCCTTTGTGAGTGGAGCGGGGCTTCCTAGCTTGTCGCAGTGCAGAGCTAGGATCCGCTCCTGCGGAGTGTTCAGGGGGGTAAACGCCGAAAACTTTCGGAAGCTATCGACGTGCGGGGGCCTCGGCCCAGGGAGGGAACGACCGTTAGGGGCCTAGCTTCCCTTGTTCCTCCTATTTCAAGGGCCGGGACGATCTCCGTCTTGATCGTCGCGGCGACGACCGCTTTGTCCCCCCGACTTCCGGCCGTCTCGGCCGTCGAGGTAGTCCTCGATCCCCATGTAGGTGCGGGCTCTCGACATCAGCTCCGCCATATCCCCCGGGACCTTTCCGACAATAGACTTGAGGAAGTCGCTCGTGCGAGCCCCCTCGGTGATTGCCGTGATGGCATCCTTATCGTCGAACCATTCGACCTTGTGAGACTCCTCGGTGAAGCGAGCGAGGTATTGTCTCAAAGTCTCGTCTCTCCCCTGCCGGATAGACATGAGGTAGGTCTTCGACTTCTTTTGCGCCACAAGAGTGGCGAAACGAGCAAGGAAAGCCTCTCGCAAGGCCCGAAAGGACGAGATGCTCCCTAGTCTCAAACTTCGGAACCATTCAAATCCCGACCCTGTAAGGGTCAGGATGAAGGCTTGACACATGGTGGCGTCCGTCTATCCCTGCATCGTCATCCACGTCTCGTAGTGCTGGATGTGGAAGTTCGGGTCTGTCCGTCCGTCATAGGGAGGGATGGACGGTAGTTTGAAGTTCCCCACGCAAGGTTGCGCGAGGATTTGTGCGGCGAAGGGCGAGTATGACGCCTCGATCCCTCCATACGGCCTTTGCTTCCCCGATTCCCTCATTTCGATGATTTGGTTTTGGAGGCTCTGAATCATCGTCACCATGTCGAGCCCGTTAGTTGGGCTGACCGCCGGGACCGCGGGAGTCGCCTGTTGGCGCTCGTTGGATGCTTGGTCCCCGGCGTTGGCCTGAGGTCGGCCGAGAGTCGTGGCGGGGAGTGCGTCCCGCTGAGAGTTGAGCCTTTGGTGGAGGTCCTCCCCTCGGGAGTATCTCTGCGCCGTTAGGCTCTCTCTAAGATCCACGCTAGGCGCTTGGCGGGGCGAGGCCGCTCTTGGCCGGACTGTCCGGCGGGCGTTAAGGCTATCGGTCCCATCGTCCCCCAAGGTCGCTCTCTCCCCGGCGAGGGGTCGTGTCCGACCGCCTCTTGAAACCGAGGGGGCGAGTCCTCGGGAGTGTGACCGTACCTGTTGCCGCGCCGGGTGCGACGGTCCGGCCAAGTCGCCGTTCGTCCTCTCGGACCGTGACGGGACGAGGCTTGGCGTTGCCTCGTCGGTTCTTGAATCCCCCACATAATCGGGGTCGGAGTCGCCTCGGGTGGACCTATCCTCGACGTCGTAGCCGAAGAGGTCGGCGATAAGTGTGTCGTCGACGCCGGGACGATCTAGGAGCTCGGTGAGCCTTCGAGCCGTGTCCTCTCGGAGCGCGGCCTCAGGGTCATTCGCCGAGTCTCGGGGCTTGCTCTCATTGTCACGAGGTTGCCCACCTAGACGGTGCGCGAGGCTTCGAAGGCTGTACCTGGAGCTCGTCGCTCGAGTGCCTGCGGAGGCGGCGGGAACTTGACTCATCTCTCGAGAGTCGTAGATGTAGTGGGAAAGAGGAATGGAAGAAAGAGCGTTGCTAAGGTTGGGAGGCCCCTCCTTCTAGCGCCAAAATGTTGTCGCTCGTTTTCGGACAACGATTTAGGAACCGGAAGTGGTTAGGCCCAAGGCTGGACCAAGTGGCCTCGCTTCGGTTCGAGCGTGTCGGACTTGGTATCCCAAGGAGTCCCTTAGCTGTTGGTGATGTCTATCTCGTCTGAACACCTGAAAAGATAAGAAGAGAGGTGTAAACTACAAAGGGGAAACAAAGGGGTTGCCTTTGTTTACCTCTCCGACGCTTAACATTAGTAGGATTGAGGTGGATATAGAGGGTTTAGGTGTTTAGAGGCCGAGACTTGAGAGAAACGAGCGAGTTACGAGTTCGACAGCGTTTCAATACTCAAAATCGGAGTACCTGGACCAGGGGAGAGACCCCGGTATTTATAGGCGACCAAGGGGTGTTTTAAGCAACCCCTTGGCCGAGTGGACACATTTGGCCTGGCCATTGGCCGAGGCAAGCCCTGGGCCGGCCAATGGCCGGGTATAGCTTTGGCTCGGCCATTGGCCGAGGCTGGCCCTTGGGCCGGCCAATGGCCGAGGATAATTTGGCTCGGCCATTGGCCGAGGCTGGCCCTTGGGCCGGCCAATGACCGAGAATAACTTGGCCCGGTCATCGGCCGAGACTGGCCCTTGGGCCGGTCGATGGCCGGGTATAATCTGGCCCGGCCATTGGCCGAGGCTGGCCCTTGGGCCGGCCAATGGCCGGGTATGGCTTGGCTCGGCCATTGGCCGAGGCTGGCCCTTGGGCCGGCCAATGGCCGAGGATATTTGTGCCGGCCATTGGCCGAGGCTGGCCCTAGGGCCGGCCAATGGCCGGGTATGGCTTTTGGCTCGGCCATTGGCCGAGGCTGGCCCTTGGGCCGGCCAATGGACGAGGATATTTGGGCCGGCCATTGGCCGAGGCTGGCCCTAGGGCCGGCCAATGGCCGGGGCAAGCCGCCGGGGGTCGTTTGACGTCGTTTCGCCTTCGTTCGGCCGCGATCGGGGTCGGGCCGATAACAAAACGTTTGACTAAGAGTCACTCTTGTGACCCTCTCTTCAATGAGAGTACTCTATGGTGTTTTGCTTCGATCATTGCTCAATGAGCTATGTCAGAGAGTGAGATGATGAAGGCAAGGCCTCCTCTTGGGGGATTGTTTTTCAAAGTTGACCTTTTGAACTAAGTGGTTGGTTGCACACTTAGACTCAATCTCTAGTAATCCTCTCTTGAGGCTCTGCGAAAGGATGTCAGTAATCAAACCAATTTAAAATGTGGCTTCAAAATTGGTGTATTGACATCTTGGCTAAGTATTAATGATGTGTCATTTACTTATTACAGGAGACTTTTTGCGGCCTTCTCTTGAGGGAGTAGATTGTCATTTTGCTTATAACGCGTTTGGATTTTTCCTGTCTTGTTCATCCTAAAAACTTAAACAAACTTAAATTTTAAACAAAAAGACTAATCATAAACTTGTTTTAACTTCAGCAAGATGTCTCCCAACCATCTCTCAACCATCATTTCCTCAAAACAAACTCGAAACCGAAAACTACCTAACCTTAATATCATCCTTACCATTAACAAGCACAAATGGGTACTCACCACCCCGTGTCCTCCTCAAACGAATAATGATTCGACTCAAGAGGACAAAAACGCCTTGGCGGCCTGGCTCCGCTCCGATGAGATTGTGAGGTGCTATACCTTAGCATCTATGAACAGTCTCATGAGACAGCAACATCGTGACATTGAGACAGCCGCTGACATGCTCTACAATCATCATGAGATGTTTGGAGGGCAAGGGCGTCAGGCTAGACAGCAAGCAGTCAGACAATTTATGAACTGTCGCATGAAGGCTAGGACTCCTATCAGGGACCATATGATGCTGATCATTAGTTACCTGAATGAGATGGAAATCCTAGGATCTGAGAGTGACGAGGAGACCAAAATAGATATGATCTTAGAAACTCTCCCCGAATCTTTCGATACCTTCAAGCTGAACTACTCCATGAATAAGCTAGAGTACACTGTTACACAGCTTATGAAGGAGCTTCGCACTGCTGAAGGTCTCACTAAGAGAAAGAGCAATCAATGAGAGGCTCATGCTACTGAGCACAAAGCCTCTGCCTCTGGATCTAAGAAGAGACCTCACAAGGACGAGAACAAGAACAGTCCTGCCTATCTTAAAGCAAAGGAACATAGTATTGTACTAATTACCGAAGCATGCTTAGTAGCTGATAATGTATCAACGTGGATTCTTGACTCCGCTGCTACTAACCATATTTGTTGTTCCTTCACAGGTTTCAAGAAAATCAAAAGCTTAGAGGAAGGTGGCTTCTACTTCGAGTGGGGTGATGGGAGCCTGGTGTCTGCGAAGGCTGTGGGATCTGTGATGCTACCTTTCGAATACCGCACGTTAAACTTGAATAATGTTTATTTTGTTCCTTCCTTTGGGAAGAACTTAATATCTGTTGCTCGTCTTCATGAGAAAGATTATTGTTTAAAGTTCATTAAGAATGGAATTCGTATTTTGTTTCCTGAAAATTCTTTTGTCACTGATGTATGTATGAAGAATGCTCTTTTCTACATCTATCCCACTCAACCTTGTCTAGTAGAAACTAAAATAGATAATGACATAGTTAGGGAGCCAAAGATGATCAAACTATCTGAATCCTCCGATCTAATAAAATAAACATATCTCTGGCACAGGATTAAGTGTGCACAGGATTAAGATACTTGTGAGGGACGCTTCTCTCCAAGCCTCTGCAATAGGTTCACTACCTACTTGTGAATCTTGTATAGAAGGAAAAATGACTAAGCGACCTTGCAATGCTAAGGGTCGAAGAGCCTCTGAGTTGCTGGAGCTTGTATATTCAAATGTATGTTGTCCACTCAGTCAACAGGCACGGGGAGGATACGAATACTTTGTTACCTTCACCGATGATTACTCAAGATACGGTTTTGTCTATTTGCTCAAACACAAATCCGAGACCTTTAATGTATTTAAGGTCTTTAGGGCTTTAGTGGAAAAGTAAACTGGCAAACAAATCAAAACCCTTCGATCCGATCGAGGTGGTGAGTATATGTCTAGAGAGTTCGATAACTTTTTTAAAGAAGAAGGTATTGCTTCTCAGCTTACTTCACCTGGCACACCTCAATAAAATGGAGTGTCAGAGAGAAGAAACCGAACTCTTATGGAGATGGTTAGATCAACGATGAGTTACTCATCACTCCCTCTTTCCTTTTGGGGATATGCCCTCGAAACAGCCGCAAATATTATAAACCATGTTCCGTCTAAAAACATTCTTGGTACTCCTTATGAATGATGGACTGGCCGTGAAGTAAATCTTGGCCGCATCAAAATTTGGGGTTGCCCTGCACACGTGCTGAGGCAAAAGACTAGCAAGTTGGCTAGTAGGTCAGAATTGTACCTGTTCATTGGATATCCAAAGGAAACCAAAGGTTTCACATTCTATAGTCCCGAGGACGATAAGACTTTCGTTAGCATGAATGCTCGTTTCCTTGAGAAGGACTTTATGAAAGATGTAAAACCTAAAGCAAAATTGTGCTTGAAGAAAAGTTGGGTGAGGAAGCTTCTACCTCATCTGTAAGAACTGTTACTACCCCAACTAAAACACAACCTAACTCATCATAACCTCGTCAAGTAGTACTTCGACGTAATGGAAGGTCTTCTCGAAAGCCTGACAGGTGCATGTCTTATGGAGACACTCTCGTAGTCGTCCCTGACATGGATCACCCTGCTTCCTATAGCCAAGCGATGGCTAGTTCTGAATCAAACCTTTGGCTTGATGCCATGAAAGTTGAAATGCACTCGATGTATGTCAACAAAGTCTAGAAACTTGTAGACTTTCCTGAAGGGATTGAACCCGTAGAGTGTAAGTGGATATATAAGAAAAAAAAGGGTCCGGATATGAATGTCGAGACGTTCAAAGCATGACTTATGGCTAAGGGTTATAGCTAACAAGAAGGGATTGACTATGAAGAAACCTTCTCACCAGTCGTGATGCATAAATCGATCCGCATACTTCTATCCATAGTTGCAGCTCTCGATTCTGAGATCTGGCAAATGGATGTCAAGACTGCATTCCTGAATGGCAATCTTGATAAGATTTATAAGGCTCAACCAGACGGTTTCATGGAAGAAGGTCAAGAGACCAAGGTTTGTGAATTGCTTAAGTCCATTTATGGATTAAAGCAAACATCTAGGTCATGGAATATTAGATTCGATGAAACTCTGAAGAGCTTCGGGTTTGAGCAATCAATAGATGAGCCATGTGTTAACATGCACGAAGGCAAAGTTGTGTATCTGGTACTATATGTCGATGATATATTAGTCATAGGTAATGATGTGGGTAAGTTATCTGAGGTTAAGGTCTAGCTAGCAAAGCAATTCGATATGAAGGATCTAGGAGAAACCGCGTACATTCTGGGGATCCAAATCTTTCGAGATCGGAAGAACCTGACTTTGTCGCTGTCAAGAATCTTATATTGATAAAGTGATGGATAGCTTCTCGATGCAAGACTCCAAGAATGGCCAAACACCCTTTAGGAGTGAAGTCTCACTCTCTAAGGACCAGTCTCCCAAGACTGCACAAGAGATTAAAGACATGAAAAAAATTCATTACGCTTTAGCCGTAGGAAGTCTCATGTATGCTATGCTTTGCACTAGACTTGATATCTGCTTCGCAGTTGGCGTAGTTAGCCGTTTTCAATCCAACCCTGGACCCGAGCACTGGATTGCTGTTAAGCATGTTCTTAAGTATCTTCGAAGAACTAGGAACTTGATGCTTACATATTCAGGTACTGACCTGACTATGATGGGATATACCGACTCCGATTTTCAAGCGGATAAGGATTCAAGGAAATCCACTTCGGGGTCTGTGTTCATCCTTAATGGTGGAGCTGTTGTGTGGAGGAGTATTAAGCAATCTTGCATTGCTGACTCCACAATGGAAGCAGAATATGTGGCTGCTTGTGTGGCATCCAAGGAGGCTGTATGGCTTAGAAAATTCCTTAAGTATTTGGAAGTCGTTCCGAACGTCGACGAGTCCATGACCCTTTATTGTGATAACAGTGGGCTGTCGCTAAGTCAAAGGAACCTCGAAGCCATAAGCGCTCTAAACATATTAAGAGGAAATACCATTTGATTCGAGAGATCGTGCAGCGCGGATACGTGGTGGTGAAGAAGATCTCAACGGTGGATAACCTGGCAGATCCATTCACCAAGGTCCTAGTGAACAAGGTCTTTGACCAACATCCGGAGGGATTAGGAATGAAAGACTACTCACATCTTCTTTGAGTCGAGTGGGAGTTTTTTGTCAATGGTGCCCACAAGAAAAGTAGTAGTGTCTATTTATGTACATTTGATGTCATATAGTCTTACGAAGACTCATGGTTGTAACTGCTGAATAATAAATAAAAGTTGAAACGTTCATTCATTCTTCCTTGTTTGAAGCTTTATGATAAAACCTTAGTCTTTATTCCTTAAACAAACCTAACAACACATGAAGAGACAAATGTAGATTTGCATGAACAAACTCTTCATGGTTTGCGTAAAACAATATATTCGCAATCAAAGGATCAAAAGACTATTGATCTCAGTACGATTATTAGGAGAATCTATGATGTCTGGTTATGGGACATTGATAGTTGGAGACTCTATAGTTCTTCTAGTTATCTTTCGAAGGTAGTGAATTGACCAGTGCACTTCTAGAGACAGAATAAGAACAAACCATTTAACCTCTTATGTATCGAAGTCACTACGTATGAATTGCATCATGCTTACCTCAATCCTTAAATGAGACATATCATTTCTGTTGTCAATGGTGCCCACAAGAAGAGTAGTAGTGTCTATTTATGTACACTTTATGTAATTTAGTCTCACGAAGACTCTTGCTTGTAATTGCTTATTTATTAATAAAAGTTGAAACGTTCATTCATTCTACCTTGTGTGTTTGAAGCTTTATGATAAAACCTTAGTCATTAGTCCATAAACAAACTTAACAACACATGAAGAGACAAATGTAGATTTACATGAACAAACTCTTCATGGTTTGCTTAAAACAATATATTCGCAATCTAAGGGTCAAAAGACTATTGATCATAGACCGATTGTTATGAGAATCTATGATGTCTGGTTATGGGACATTGAGAGTTGGAGACTTTATAGTTCTTCTAGGTATCTTTCGAAGGTATTGAATTGACCAGTGCACTTCTAGAGACAAGATAAGAACAAACCATTTAACCTCTTATGTCTTGAAGTCACTACGTATGAATTGCATCGTGCTTACCTCAATCCTGAAATGAGACATGCCATTTCACAGCTTACGTATTCTCATTCGAGAAAGTCAGAGTTCGGACTCATTATGTGATTTTGAATAGGACCTATTGGTGAAGTACTAAGTTGTGAAGATGTCATGAGTAACTTTGTGAAGTTCTCATAGATATTTGAATCATTCCACATAAGTTAGAGAATGAGAGCTTCTCTCTCTAGACCTTGTGGTGGCCGACTTCTCCTCCCTCTCTCTCTCTCTCTCTCTCTCTCTCTCTCTCTCTCTAGTTTTCTTTCGTTTTTGTTTTGGCACGTAGGTCCACACTTGACCTAGCATTTTAGCTCTTCGACTTTGAGACTTGTTCTCGATTCGTCATGTTTAAAAGTGCCCACTCACTAATTCCTTTTCTCTCGAGTGATTATAGTGATAGAAACTTTCGTGGTTGCTAGAGTTGGCGAGGAAAGAAGAGAGACGTGTTGCGAGGGGAGACGAATTTTTTCAACCTTCCGAAGGTTCATCAACGTTCAAGCTTCTAAAAAGGTTAGTAAATTTTTAATGCTCATAATAGTTTTTATTTACGTGTACTTGCTCTTTGTCTAGCTTAGTAAAATCGTTTTACTTGTCAAAAAGAAAAATTTTAAATTCCGCCGCTTACCCGAAGCGTTAAACTTTTTCTTAAACCCTTGATCAATTCCAACAATTTCATAGCTTACGTATTCTCATTTGAGAAAGTCAGAGTTTGGATTCACTATGTGATTCTGAACAGGACCTATTGGTGAAGTACTAAGTTATGAAGATGTCATGAGTAACTTTGTGAAGATCTCATAGATATGGAATTCATGTACGAGATTGCTGAAATGCAATGTATATCACCTCATGCTTTGTTCCTTGCAATGTGAATAAATGAACTGGCCAGTGTGAAAATTGAGTCATGACTCTTTTGGATGAATCAATGTGATTGTTAGCTCCTCATCAATACATTGTTTCTAACTTATTTAAAAGCCACAAAGGCGTTGAGGTAATAACAGCTAGAATGGTAATATGGTAATTTTGTAAATCCCGACTAGCTGATGATATTCATGAAGGGTAAACATAGATAATATTTAGTGGATCCACTCATCACAATTAAGTTGAATTCTTGAGTAGAAAATAAATTCATTTGAACCGAGAGATTCTCAGTGTCAACTCTTTAATGGAGTCAGTTGACATTAAGCTAAACTTGGAAAAGGTTTGTGAAAATTTGAGTCCAAGTATTTAGCTCAAGCTTTGTTCATTTGGATCCATGAGGTCACTATCACAAATTATATCGAGTAGGAATAGTTAAACTAGAAGCTAAGTCAAAATAAGAACGAGACAAGTTTTACGAAAATTGTCAAAAAGGTATTTTTGTCTTTTTGGACATAGGATGAAATGAATGTCAATAAATGTGTCTTTTTGAAGGTCATATGATGACTTACATCCACTCGGTCAAGTTAATTTGTTTGGGCCTTGTGGATTAATTTCATTTCATAAGAGTTTTATTGAAAATTCTTAATGGGCCTTTCTCATGTTGTCATGAAAAAATGAAGAAGCTTCTAGAAGCTCCTTCTAGAGAGCCTTGGCCGCCCAACCCAAAGAAAGAAAGGGAGATTATTTTGTGCATAAATGTATCAAGATACTTGCCAAAAGAAAAAGAGGAAACAAATTTCCTCAAAGAGGAATGAGGATTTTCGGCCAAGCAAGTCAAGGGAGAAGCAAATAAAAGAGGAAACAAATCCAAGGACTTGCTTGGATCCTCTTGGCCGTGTGAAATAAAAGGAAGAAGAGGAAATTTGGCTCATGAATATGTGATATTCTATAGAAGAGGAAACTACCTTATTGAAGGTGAGACCTCTCCTATAAATAGAGCCCTCATTCTTCACATTTCATTCATTCAAAGTTTTAGAGATTGAGAGCTTTTCTCTCTAGACTTGGCCGACTTCTCCTCTCTCTCTCTCTCTCTTGTTTTCTTTCGTTTTTGTTTTGGCACCTAGGTCCTCATTTGACCTAGTAATTTTAGCTCTTCGAATTTGAGACTTGTTCTCGAGTTGTCATGTTTAAAAGTGCCCACTCACTAATTCATTTTCTCTCGAGTGATTCTTGTGATAGAAACTGTCGTGGTTGCTCGAGTTGCCGAGGAAAGAAGAGAGACGTGCTACGAGGGGAGACAAACGTTTCAACCTTTTGAAGGCTCATTAACGTTCAAGCTTCTCAAAGGTTAGTAAATTATTTAATGCTCATAATAGTTTTTATTTACATGTACTTGTTCTTTGTCTAAGTTAGTAAAATCGTTTTACTAGTTTAAAAGAAAATTTTTAAATTCCGCCGCTTAACCGAAGCGTTAAACTTTTTCTTAACCCTAGATCAATTCCAACACCCTCCCACTATGTCGAATTACTACTTGACGAGATTCTGATAAGTTATGTTGTGTTTCAGTTGGGGTAAGAACAGTTCTTACAGATGAGGTAAAAGCTTCCTCACCAAACTTTTCTTCAAGCACAATTTTGCTTCTAGGTTTAGCATCCTTCATAAAGTCCTCCTCAAAGAAACGAGCATTCGTGCTAATGAAAGTCTTATCGTCCTCGGGACTATAGAAAGTAAAACCTTTGGTTTCCTTTGGATATCCAACGAACAAACACAATTCTTACCTACTAGCCAACTTGCTAGTCTTTTGCCTCAGCACGTGTGCAGGGCAACCCCAAATTTTGATACGGCCAAGATTTACTTTACGGCCAGTCCATCGTTCATAAGGAGTACCAGGAACCGGTTTGGACGGAACTTGGTTCAGAATGTAAGCGGCTGTTTTGAGGGCATATCCCCAAAAAGAAAGAGGGAGTGATGAGTAACTCATCATCGATCTAACCATCTCCATAAAAGTTCGATTTCTTCTCTCTTACACTCCGTTTTGTTGAGGTGTGCCAGGTGCGGTAAGCTGAGAAGCGATACCTTCTTATTTAAGAAAGTCATCAAACTCTCTAGACATATACTCATCACCTCGATCGGATCGAAGGTTTTTGATCACTTTGCCAGTTTGCTTTTCCACTAAAGCCCTAAAGACCTTAAATACGTTAATGGTCTCGGATTTGTGTTTGAGCAAATAGACAAAACCATATCTTGAGTAATCATCAGTGAAGGTAACAAAGTATTCGTATCCACCACGTGCCTGTTGACTGAGCGGACCACATACATCAGAATGTACTAGTTCCAGCAACTCAATGGCTCTTCGACCCTTATCGGAGAAAGGTCGCTTAGTCATTTTTCCTTCTATGCAAGATTCACAAGTAGGTAGTGAACCTATTGCAGAGGCTTGGAGTGGACCATCCCTCACAAGTCTCTTAATCCTGTCTAGACTGATATGACCAAGTCTTAAGTGCCAGAGATATGTTTATTTTATTAGATCGGAGGATTCGGATAGTTTGATCCTCTTTGGCTCCCTAACTAGATCATTATCTATTTCGGTGTCTAAAAGAGAAGGTTGAGTGGGATTGATGTAGAAAAGAGCATTCTTCATACATGCATCAGTGACAAAAGAATTATCAAGAAGACGAGCAACATATATTAAGTTCATTCCAAAGGAAGGAACGAAATAAACATTATTCAAGTTTAAAGTGCGGTCTTCAAAAGACAGCGTCACGGATCCCACAGCCTTCGCAGACACCAGGCTCCCATCACCCCATTTGAAACAGAAGTCGCCTTCCTCTTAGCTTTTGGTTTTCTTGAAACCAGTCACAAATATGGTTAGTAGCAGCGGAGTCAAGAATCCACGTTGATACATTATCAGCTACAAAGCATGCATCGGTAATTAGTACAATACTATGTTCCTTTGCTTTGAGATAGGCAGGACAGTTCTTCTTCTCGGCCTTGTGAGGTCTTTTTTTAGATCCAGAGGCGGAGGCTTTGTGCAAAGTAGCATATGCCTCTTTATGATTCCTCTTTCTCTTAGTGAGACCTCCAGCAGTGTGAAGCTCCTTCATAAGCTCGGTAACAGTGTACTCTAGCTTGTTCATGGAGTAGTTCAGCTTGAAGGTATCAACAGACTCAGGGAGAGTTTCTAAGATCATATCTATGATATTCTTCCCTTAAATCACAGATCCTAGGATTTTCAATTCATTCAGATAACTAATGATCAATATCATAAGGTCTCTGACAAGAGTCCCAGCCTTCATGCGACAGTTCATAAACTGTCGGACTGCTTGTTGTCTTGCTTGACGCATTTTCCCCCAAACATCTCAAAGAGATTGTAGAGCATGTCGGCGGCAGTCTCGATGTCACGATGTTGTTGTTGCAACACATTGTTGATAGATGCTAAAATATAGCACCTCGCAATCTCATCGGATCGGAGCCAGGCCGCCAGGGCGTCTTTTTCTTCTTGTGTCGAATCTTCATTCGTTTGAGGAGAGGGGGTGGTGAGAACCCATTTGTGCTCGTCGACAGTAAGGACTATGTCGAGGTTACATTTCCAGTCGACGTAATTGCCGCCTTCGAGTTTATTCGAGGAAAGAATGGTTGAGAGAGGGTTGAGAGACATTTTGCCTATAAGAGTTGAAACAAGTTTATGATTAGTCTTTGGTTTAGGATTTAAGTTTTTAACATTTGATAAAATCCAAAGGTGTTATAAACCAAGCGATAATTTACTCCCTCAAGAGAAGGCCGCAAAAAATCTCCATTTATAAGTAAATGACACATCATTAATGCTTAGCCAAGATGTCAATACACCAATTTTGACTAGTCACCTTTTAAATTGGTTTGATCACTCACATTCTTTCGCAGAGCCTCAAGGGAGGATTACCACTTAGTCCAAAAGATCAACTTTGAAAAAAAAATCCCCCAAGAGGAGGCCATGTCTTCATCGTCTCACTCTCGGACGTAGTTCATTGAGCAATGATCGAAGTAAAAACGCCATAGAGTACTCTCATTTAAGAGAGGGCCACAAGAGTGACTCTTAGTCTCACGTTAATTACTTCTTTCATTAGTGTTGGGGATCGTGGGTTACAAACAACGAGTATGACCCTCCCACTTAGTTTTGGGGTTGGTACATCGACTCTTATAAGTTCGGAAACGGATTTCCTAGTTATAGAGCGATAGAGTGGACAACTAGAAAAGAATCCTAGATTTTCATGTTCAGGGCAGTGTTAGTGCATAAAGGCACAAGGTACATACTCGGATCTTTTCCTATTTTCTATTCGGGAAAGTGCATGAGGGAAGTGTGAACTTCAACTCACTCGAACACTTGAAAGTTTGAGATTACATATCCTTTCATTTTTTCGGCTCGTCTACGTGCAGACCTCCCACTCAAATTTTCAAGAGCATATAGATTTTGAACATATGTGATATAGATATAGTTTTGAAAACATTTTGAAAACTTATTTGATTTGGATGACAAAATATTTTCAAGTTTAAAAACGAAAACGGTTTTTCAAAATTCAAACTAGTTTTGTAAATATTCAATTTCAATTTAAACTTTCAAAAATCAAAACATTTTAATCTTTCACATCATGTTTATAATCTTATGAAAAACATTTTTTCTCAAGAAAATTTTCTCTTTAGAGTTCTATAACTCATGGTAGTGGGGCTGAAAATCCGGATTTCTAAAAAATTGGACTTTCGGAACAGCCGCGCAGCTTTGAATAAAATCGCCATAACTGGCGGCTCCGATGTCCTTTTGACCTAAAACAAGTGGCATTGGATAGAGGACAGACAGACCTTTAATTTAATTTAAAAATCATTAAATTTAGAATTCTGAGCAGAGAGTTATGCCACTTTTATTGCGGGTTTTACTCCAGCTCGAAGAAAACAGAAATAATTAAAGTTCGGTCTTTGAGTGCGTAAAAAGAATCGAGCTTCTTTTTTCTCACTGCCTCAAACTGACCTCACTTTAAAAATTCCTTTCAAATGGGTCCAGAAAATTGTTACGACTAAGTCCTTCATCACATAATTATTTAATTAAATCCATAACCGAACGGATTATAATTATATGATTTAAACCGAGAATTTTTTTTCGTTCGTTCTTGATTAATTCAAATATATTTAAGGTTTCTCGGAAATAATTCTCGTTCTTGAGAATTTATTTATTAAATTAATTTCCAGAATACTTCATCGGAATGTAATTTATTATTTGAAACGAACTAAATAAATCCTTTATTTATTCCAAGATTTCTCATTATCATAACATATTTTAAATTAATTCGATAAACTAAATGGGACCATAATTCACTCAAGAATTTAGTTGCAACAACGGAAACTCGTTTATTATACTTGAATTTACAAGTCGATTGATTCAAAAGTTTATACTTTACATGAGGAGCGATTAACACCGAGGGGCTGTATTATTAGCTCAAGAATAATTTTAATTTTAATTTTAATTTTTGTAGAAATGATATAGTATAAGATAATTGGGAAGGAGCTGATTACATAAACTAGCTGTTAGGAGCGTTTAGCATACTTATTATTTATTTATTTGTAAATAAGTAACTTGGTTATTTACTTAATTGTAATCAGCCTTTAGCTTATTACAAGTCAACTTGGTTATTTACTTATTTGTAAAGCTGAAAGCTTTGTATACAAATGCAAATGTATTAGACTTATTATTAACGAACTTGTTTTAGAGATATAAACACTGGATTACACGTGAGTGATAATCTTTATATGGAAAAAAAATTCTCAGAGTTGATCGAGGAGATAGATTTAGTTTTTCTACCAGTGGCAATAAGAATTTTAGAGAATGATGTAGATCAATTATGATCAAACTAGGCTAAACCAAGACATTATTATATATAAATTAATAATATGAACGGCTTATAAAAAACCTATTATCTTAAAAGTAAGAGGTAAAAAATGATATTTTTACTCCAGTGAGTGATTTTTTGAAACTAGTCAATATCTACATTTTTTAAAAGATCTAGTGAAAAATTCATTTTATTAGAAAAATAACTTGTCAGGCCGAAATAAATAAATTAATTTGGTTATGTTAATTAAATTATTTTGGTTTGAAGTAAATTAAATTAACTTAATTAGTTAATTAATTTATTTCAGTTTGATAGGATATTTTTTTTTTAATAAAATTAAACTTTGTCTGTTAAAAAATAACAAATTATTGAGCTATTGGCCTAGAGATGTAGTTCCATTGATAGAATCGCATCCGATGTTTATTAATTGTTTGAGTGTCGTTTTGATGTTTTTATGTCGATCTTACAGTTGCAATGCTTCCCCTCAATGAAGTTATTGACTTAAAAATAAAATTTTAAAAAAATGAAATTTAAAAAATAGAAAGGGGTTTTGGAAAGGAAGGAACTATATATAATAATATCAATTTTAGATGGGTATCTTAATGGTCCAGATATGTTCAAAAGAGGACCATGCATGGTGTTTTGATACAGTGATGATCAGTATCTGATGCATGTTTATTAAAATAAAATCAAAACACCACATTCATCTCATATGTGAGTTTAAAGTAACGAGTATAATATATATAATATCCTAGTGGTACTGGAGTATAAACGTAAAAGCCCCTTTACTGAATGAAATAATATGCCATAGATTGATTGTGATCATCTCCCCAATCCTTCTCTCCTGATCATATATACTCTGTCGTACTATAAAATTTGTCCATTATTTCTTAACATCCACACCCCCAAACTATCATATAAGACACATAATGATACTGTCATCAATTATTCATCACATATTTATACGCATCCAATATTTCCCTCTTCTTGCCACTTCACGAATAGAACTAGTCTAAAAGAAAAGCATGTCTCACAAAATTTCCTTTGTAGTAGTACTAATTATTATACTCACTTCTTCATTGACCCGTGCCGAGCTGAACGTAACCCAGTTTTTTGCTCAGATGAAGAAGTCTCTGACTGGTAACATGTTTTCCGAATGGGACCCGGAAAAATCTCATTGGTGCAACCTCCCGGGAGTCACTTGCAACGGCCAAGATATCGTCTCCGAGCTCGACTTCTCCGGCTGGTCCCTCTCCGGCAGATTCCCGCCGGAGATATGCAAACACCTCCCGGAGCTTCAAGTCCTCCGCCTGGGGAAGAATCATCTCTCCGGCGAGTTTCTTGCAGGGATCGAAAATTGTAGCCGCCTTGAAGAGCTTGACTTGAACCATCTTTTCCTCGGTGGAACAATTCCGGAGCTCTCAAAGATGAGGTCTCTCCGGGTATTGGACCTCTCTTACAACGCCTTTCGGGGAAAGTTTCCGATCTCTTCGGTGGTCAATCTCACCAGACTCGAGATTTTGAACTTCAACGAGAACGGAGGGTTTGACACGTGGCGGATCCCGGATGAGATCACTGGCCTGACTCGGCTCCGGTCCATGCTCATAATGACGTGCTCGATCTATGGGCCGATCCCAAGGAGCCTCGGGAACATGACGGAGCTCGTTGACCTTGAGCTCAGCGGAAACTTCCTCTCCAGCAACATCCCACCGGAGCTCGGCCGCCTCCGCAACCTCAGGCAACTTGAACTCTACTACAACCAGCTCTCGGGTAGAATCCCGCCGGAGCTGGGAAACCTGACTGAGCTTGTCGACGTGGACATCTCCGTGAACCGCCTGACCGGAGCCATCCCAGAGTCCGTCTGCCGGCTCCCGAACCTCCGGGTGATTCAGTTCTACAACAACAGCCTCAGTGGCGAGATTCCGGCGGCGATCGAACAGTCGAGATCGCTTGAGATACTGTCGCTGTACGACAACTATCTCACCGGACACGTCCCGAGCGGCCTCGGGGCTCGTTCTCCGATGGACGTGTTCGATCTGTCAGAGAATAACCTCACCGGGCCTTTACCAGGGCAGGTCTGCGGTGGAGAAAAGCTTAAGTACTTTCTGGTCCTGGACAACTCATTCTCCGGCGAAATTCCGGCCAGCTACGGCGAGTGTAGGACCTTGCTCCGATTCCGAGTGAGCAACAACCGGCTCGAAGGTCCCGTGCCAAAGGGACTCCTGGCCTTGCCACACGTGTACATCCTCGACCTCGCCTACAACAACCTCACCGGCCCCATCGGAGAATCCATCGCCGGAGCGAGGAACCTCTCCGAGCTTTTCGTCCAGAGCAACCTGATCTCCGGCGCCTTGCCCCTCGGAATCTCCCAGGCTGGGAACCTGGTGAAGATAGACCTCAGCAAGAACCGGATTTCTGGGCCGATTCCGCCGGGCATCGGACGGCTGAGGAAGCTAAACTTGCTTCTCTTGCAGGGCAACCGGCTGAGCTCTTCCATCCCCGAGTCTCTCTCCAACCTGACATCACTAAACGTCCTCGACCTCTCCGATAACCGGCTTACCGGAGAGATCCCGGAGAGCCTGGGCGCTCTGATGCCGAACTCCATGAACTTCTCGAACAACCTCCTCTCTGGCCGGGTCCCGGACTCGCTCGTCAAATCCGGCCTCACGGAGAGCTTCTCTGGAAACCCCAACCTCTGCGCAGAAAGCGAGGCCAAGAAGAGAATCTTCCAGGCGTGCCCGGGCGTGAGGGCGAGGAGGGAGAAGACGAGCGCGGCGAATTCGATATGGGCGGCAGCGGCTTCCCTGGCGGTGGTGCTGGTGGGGGTGGTGCTTTTCTTCCGGCGCCGGCTGGGGAGAGGGAGGGAGAAGAGCGGGGGAGGCTCGTGGTCGTCGTACGAGGTGAGGAGCTTCCACCGCATCGGGTTCGACCAGAAGGAGATCCTGTCGGCGGCCATGGACGAGAAGAACATGGTGGGGCGGGGCGGGTCCGGGACGGTGCACCGCGTGGAGCTCAAGAGCAAGGACGTTGTGGCCGTGAAGCGCCTCTTCCGGGATGACGTCATGGTGGTGGACGGAGAGCTGAGGACGGAGGTGGAGACCCTGGGGAGCATCAGGCACAAGAACATAGTGAAGCTCTACTACTACCTGGCTAGCGTGGAGTGCAACCTGCTGGTGTACGAGTACATGCCCAATGGGAACCTGTGGGACGCCATACACGTGGGCTGCCTGGATTGGGCCACGCGCCACAGGGTCGCCCTCGGGATCGCTCAGGGCCTCGCCTATCTGCACCACGACCTCCTCCGCCCTATCATCCACCGAGACATCAAGTCCACCAACATACTTTTGGACGTCAATTACGAGCCCAAGGTCGCCGATTTCGGGATCGCCAAGGTCTTGCAGGCCAGAGGAGGGAAGGACTCCGCCACCACCACCCTCGTTGCTGGCACCTACGGTTACTTGGCTCCCGGTAACTTTCCTTATCTTTTTACTCCTTTGTTTATTTTGAACTAGCTGTTTTTTATACCCGATATTATTATATCTTATTTTATTTTTAGATAGGCTTCTAACCAGTTTGAGAGGTTGCGAATTCTAGCTAAGAATTTTACTGGGAGCCGAATTCAAAAGTTCATACTAATTTGTTATTTAAACTATGAGCATTTATCTTGTACCAAGTCCGTGATATATCACTGTTGATTAAGTTAATATATTGTTTTTATATTGGTTATGATCAAATTAATTCATTAATCGACCAGTGTGTCATGTTAATTGCGTATACAGAATACGCGTACTCTTCAAAGGCGACGACAAAGTGCGACGTGTACAGCTTTGGGGTTGTTCTGATGGAGCTGATAACCGGGAAAAAACCGGTGGAAATGGAGTTTGGGGAGAATAAGAACATAATATATTGGGTGTCCAACAAAGTGGACACGAGGGAAGGAGCCATGGAAGTGTTGGACAAGAGGGTTTGTGGGTCCCACAGAGACGAGATGATCCAAACCCTACGGGTCGCGATCCGGTGCACCTACAAGAATCCCGCTCTCCGCCCCACCATGAAGGAGGCCGTTCAGCTCCTCCAAGACGTCCGTCCCAAGACCACCACCGCCACGGCCACCAACAATAATAAATCATAAGCAGCCCTCTAATATGGATAATCTAATCAACAAACAATCACTTTAAGTGCTATATTATTGTAGGTTTGTATACTATATATATTGATAAATGTTATAGGACTAATGAATTGTATATGGGAGAGTGCGACTTATTACTATTGTTCATTATTACTCTCTTTAATGATAATGTTTTTTTTTTTTTTGTCATAATAATGTGAATTTTACTATTCTATACACTATAAGCAACTTTCTTGCTTTTACTTGCTTCACTTTGTCTACCATAATTTGTTACCACTACAATTTTTTTTTTTTTTTTTTTAATTATTAAGTTGTATGTGATGGTGATATGGGGACTTTAATGTATATAATTGAAAGAATGGTTTTCTTCGTGTGGCCCACGATCAGGAAATAATTCGTTCGTGTGGCTTTTTTTTTTTTTTTTTTTTTTTTTATGTTTCGTTTTCGACCTCTTTTTTTTATATGCTATTCTGATTTTTATTTTCTTTAAAACGATATCTATAAAGTAAAAAAAGGAGAGTGCTGAATAAAAGCAGGACGATTGATAGGAACTCGGAATGTTATGATGTCACTACCTTCATTTTCTTCTTCTTTTATTTTTTTATGTTCATCAAATTTAGTGGGTTTCGGATTCTCAATTTAACTAGTTGTGTTCTGTGAGCATGATTCGTATTCAGGAAGGATCACCTCATCCATTGTATGCCTTTGCGTAACATTGATACAAAATTAATATTTAACAAAATATAGTAATAGAAAAGGGTAATTCACGATGGTATTAATAAACATAGATCGATCAATAAGCATACAAATGCAAGGTATTGTTTTTGCTTTAAGTCAATCATTGATTCAGTGTCCCGTATAAGGATAGATGGGCCCTATAAAGCATTCGTGTGCCACGGCTCATAGTGAGAGATGAACCTTTTCCACTTGCAAGTTGAAAACTTTCTTTTGATTAATTAAGTTATTTCAAGCAAAAATTATTTTGTTACAATGGAGTTAATTAACGCCATGTGCTAATTAATACAAACTGTGAATTATACAGTAAAAAATTTACGACAGACAAAATAACCGTTAGGACAAAATAACTAAAAGCTATTTTTTACAACGATTACTCTGCCGTTGTGACAAATCTCATTTTTACAACAAATTTTGTGTCCGGCTATAAAATATAGGAATTTTTACAACGATTATTTGTCACATTGTAAAAAAATACAAATCTACACATTTCCATCGCACTGGAGAGCAACCTCTTTGCGGTGAGAACTTTACACAATGATACAAATGTCTCATAGTTCAATCTCGCCGCAATTCAGGTTTGTTCTCGCCTAAACAAGAACGTAAAATTTCTATGTCAAACTTAATATCACAGGTGTCAAACCCCAAAACTTTAAGGTATCACAAAGTTAGTGAAATCTTATTATAGATATTTTTTAACCTGATTTTTATGAGGATTGATGTTTATTTATGTAGTGTATGTATACATATATATATATATATATATATATATATATATATATATATATATTGGGTTACGTAATTATTATTGATATATATGAGAAAACACTTGGAATGGGAGTATGGCCTTTAGAAGATTTCTTTGAACGTGTTGAGGATAGTTGATAGAATTTTGCGCACCGATTAATTAGGTCTATAGCTCTTATTTTCCTATAATATTTTATATTCACACGATTTTTTTTTCCTTTACAGCTCATAAATAGGCTTGACTTAGCAGGAGCATTTTTTTTCTCTCTTGTTCACCGTTTCCCTTCCCAATCTGTTGTCTCTTTCTTTTCTTCTCTATAAAACCCTAGCCACCAAATAAATATATATTTCTCTCTTCGTTTTTGAGTCCTATGATTGTAAAAGACTAATTCTTTTACAATTGTTTGAGAAATTACGTATGTAATTTGTAGATTTCTCAAATTAATTTCTATATTTTTGAGATTTTATTTTGAGTGAGCTTTTAGATAAAAAAAAAATGTTTTTTGTTTGGTTTTAATCAAACCCTAATTTTCAAACGCTTACAGTGGCTTCAAAAATAATTATTTTTCATCGATTGTTTTTGAAAAAGTTAGCTTTAGAGGTTTTTGGTTGGGTTTTAATCAAATACAAAATATTTTTCGATTATTTTCAAAGCAGTGCGCAAACCTAATTCGCTAGTTTGGCCTAATTCTTATTTTCAGAGTTTATAACGTTTACTGTTTATTCAAAAATTATTATTTTCCGTTGATTCTTTTTTAAAATAGATTTGAGAATACATGTTTTATTATTTTCAGACTTTAGTTTGGCCTAAGATATGTGATGTTAAGTTAAAGTAGATTTGAGAATACATGTTTTATTCTTTAGTCATGTTTTTTTATATGAGCACATGTATGAAAGTTTTTATGTACATGTCATATTTGTATGTAACATAGTCCTCAAAGTGAAAAGTTAAAGATATGCAAGAGAGTCGTACCGCCTCGAAAAGTTTTAAGGAGAAGTTTCCCGGGCCGAGGCTCAAATCACTACTACAAATACAGTTTTCCGGTGCGGTTGACTTTTGGGTGCGACTATTCGCACCTAAAAATCGCACCAAAAAGACTTTCAGGTGCGAATAGTCGGACCCAAAAATCAATTAAGCGCTGAAAATTTTTCGAGAAATTTTTGAATTTGGGTGCGAGTAGTCGCACCCAATAGTGTGGTACTACTATTGGGTGCGACTAATTCGCACCCAATACTGTCCCCAAAGTTATAGGTGCGACTAAGTCGCACCTAAATGTCCAAAAAATTTCAGCGGCCAAAACTTCCCCCTTTTTTTACAAAATGTCATTGGGTGCGACAAAGTCGCACCCGAAACCACTGACACATGTCATTGGGTGCGACTATGTCGCACCCAAAGGTTTCATTGGGTGCAACTTTGTCGCACCCAAATTTAAAAGTCTTTATATATAAAGCATGCTCGAAGGGTTTTCATTCGAAAACTCAAATTCGCCCAAAAAAACAAACGCCTCTATCTCCCGACTCTCTCCTTCTCTCCCACACCGTCGCCGCCACCACCCCGTCGCCGCCGCCACCACCCCGTCGCCGCCGCTACCACGACGCTCCTCCGACCGCCGCCACGGCCCTCTCTCTCTCAACCTCCAACCTCTCGCCGCCACTGCCCTCTCTCTCTCCGGCCACCCCGTCGCCGTCGCCACCACTACGCTCCTCCGACCGGCACGACCCTCTCTCTCTCAGCCTCCGTCACGAGGACCGCCGCCACTGCCCTCTCTCTCTCCGGCCACCCCGTCGCAGCCACCAGCTCCGGTGTGGTGCAGAGCTTTCTCGGTCTCACGTTATTTCTCTCTCTCAGCCGCTACACACCGCCGTGCCTCCACCGTGAACTCCGACCACCGAGCTATCTCGTGCTCGGTTGTGCCTTCTCTCGCTCGGGTAAGCTCTCTCAATCTATATCTTTGTGTCTCTCTTAATCTATAATAGCAACTGAGCATTTACAGCATTCATGGATCACATTAACCGTTTTAGTCGGTTTGGAATCGGATTCGTTTTAAAAAAAAACCTTTGCTTTTTGTGCTGAATGATCCGTAATTTCGATTGCGTTACTAATTTTGTGTCAAACAGACCAGCCCCGTCTCGAGCGCACCCACCCTCATCGTAACAGCTTCGAACCCCAGCTCCGCGCTTCTCTCCGTCGACGCTGCTCTAAGTTCCAGCCGGTAATCTCTCTCTCTTAGTGTACCTCTCAATCTCTCTCTCTCTCTCTCTCTTCCTCTCAATTTAACTCTTTGTCCCGTCTCTTGTTGTCTCAGCCTAGTCCCGCTGCCGAGCCTCGCTGCCCAAAACAGGCTCTCGGTGCCTCTCGCTGCGAGACAGTCCCACTCCGACAGCCTCTTTCGCTTCGTCCGAGCACGCCTCACCGCAACCTCAAGCCACCGTCCTTGCTCGTCGGCTCTTCAAGAGGTTAGTTCATTTATTTATATTCTTATATGTACTCTAATTAATTAGAAAGTTTAGATTAGTTCATTTAGTTTAGTAATAATTTACTAAAGTTTAGTTCATTTATTAATTAGAAAGTTAATTAGATAGCAAGTTTAGTTTAGTTAGGTTAGTTTTATATGTTAATTGTAATTTGAAATTATTACTTAATATATAACATTAGTAAATTGTAAATGATATTATTAGTTTACTTAATTTGAAATGTTAATCAGACATTTTAGTTTAGTTAGTAATGTTATATTGTAAATGTTATGTTAATTTTAGTAATGTTAATTTGAATTAATTTGATAACATGTTTAAATTTTATAGTAAAATGCTTAGGTTTGTGATTTAGTAAATTATATGTTTGGATTGAATTAACAAATGTTATGTTAATTTGAATTAATTTAATAACATTTATAGATTGTATAATAAAATGCTTAGGTTTGTGATTTAGTAAATGATATGTTTGGATTGAATTAACAAATGTTATGTTAATTTTAGTAATGTTATAATTTGAATTAATTTAATAACATGTTTAGATTGTATAGTAACATGCTTAGGTTTGTGATTTAGTAAATGATATGTTTGGATTGAATTAACATATGTTATGTTTGAATTAATTTAAGTTGATATAATTAGTTAGTTTGTTGTAAACGAGCCACGGAGGTTCTGTTTAGGGTTTAGTTGATTATTATGATAGTTTTAGATGATTTGTATATGCTTTTAAATGAGTTTGCAGGTTTTTGGTTTGTTAGTATTATAGGGGAAACTCTGCCGAATTTTAGATTGAGTTTCTAGCATATTATTCTCAGATAACATAAAATTCATAATCTCATCTTCATTCATTGATCTTCATCCCGTAGCAATAAGTAATCGACTTCATTCGTCTTCGTCACTTAGCAACAACTCTTAATAATTATTCTTTTTTTCATTTCGTTTAGCGAAATCAATGTCCAATCCAAGTAGAGATTGGATCACCGAGAACAATCGGTTGTCCTTGCAGTATAAACTCGGAGTTAATGAATTTATCCGCGCTGCAAGAAGATTTCCGAACGATAATTACGAATATCGATGTCCATGCAAGCCTTGCAACAACGTGAGATGGCACGACATTGGGGTTGTAAGGCATCATCTGCTAAACAAAGGGTTTACCCCGGGTTACACAGAATGGTATCATCACGGCGAGGTCGTGCGTTCCGTCGGTCATGTTGAAGAAGTCCCCATCGGAGAAACAACCCAGAGAGGAGTAGGAGGAATACATGCTGCTGTGGAGGATATAAGAGATCACGAGGATTTCGATGGTGTTACGGAGCCGGCTCCGAGCGATGTGCGTGCGGAGGAGCAAGTGGAAGACTTGTTCGCTGAGTTGGAAGCGGAATTGTACCCTGGATGCAAGGAGTTTTCGTCGTTGTCATTCTTGGTTCAGTTGATGCACCTTAAAGTCACGAACCATTGGACGAACAAGTCGTTCACAGAACTATTGCAGCTTTTGAGGAAGTCTCATCCAGCCGGTAATCGAATACCGGAGAAGCACTACGAGGCAAAAGCGAAGCTGAAGCGTTTTGGCATGGGATACGAGATGATCGACGCGTGCATTAATGACTGTGTCCTATTCCGAAAACATCTCGCGAACGTCGACGTGTGTCCGATATGTAACGAGAGTAGATGGAAGCCAACTGGTAAGAAGATACCGCAGAAGATATTGCGATATTTTCCCTTGAAAGATCGATTGAAGCGACTGTACGCATCTCGACACACGGCGCTTCATATGGAGTGGCACGAAAGAGATCGCGTCAGGGAAGCTGACGTTCTACGACATCCTGCTGATGGTACCGCGTGGAAGAATTTGGACGAGAGATACCCAGGTTTTGCTGCAGAGCCTCGGAACGTGCGGCTTGGGCTAGCTGCGGATGGATTCAACCCGTTTGGGGATATGAGCCTATCATACAGCATGTGGCCTGTAGTATTTACGACGTACAACTTGCCGCCTTGGTTGTGCATGAAGAAAGAGTACCTGATGCTAACGCTTCTGATCCCGGGGCCCCATTCACCAGGAAAAGACATGGACGTTTTTTTGCAGCCTGTGGTTGAAGAGTTGAAAGAACTGTGGGAGAATGGAGTCCGCGTTCGTGATGGAGCCAGAGATGAAGTGTTTCGGTTGCGTGCCACGTTACTTTGGACGATAAACGATTTTCCAGCTAGATTGTATTTATCGGGATGGAGCGGCCAGGGGTATCTCGCTTGCCCTACGTGCAACTTTGACACGCCGTCCCTAAAAATCAGAAACAGGATCGTCTACTACGACCATCGTCGGTTCTTAAAAAGGCGTCACCGATTGAGGAAAAGCAACGATCACTACAAAGATAAGCACGAGAAACGAAATAAACCCGAGAAGTTGACTTCGCAAGAGATACTCGCTCAGTTGGCTGGTGTTTCTTGCACGACTACTGGCAAACACGCTGCCTCTGTAGGCAAAAAACGAAAGCGAGCTGAGAGCGAACTGAATTGGACCAAGAAAAGCATCTTTTACGAGTTGCCGTACTGGTCTGAGTCGCAGTTGAAACACAACATGGACGTGATGCACGTAGAGAAGAACGTGTGTGAGAATCTTCTCGGGACGATGCTCAGCTTGGAAAAGAAGAACTATGACACCGAGAAGGCGAGGCTTGACTTGATGGACTTGGGCATCAAGACCGCTTTGCACTTGGAACCAAATGGGAGTGGGTATTACAAACCGCGAGCGTCGTACGTTTTGACCCTTGAGCAGAGACAGCGATTTACAGAGTACTTAAAATCTGTCAAATTTCCCGATGGTCTCGCTGGGAATTTAAAAAAAAATGTGACAACTGATGGAAAGCTCACAGGTTTGAAGTCGCATGATTGCCACGTGATCTTGCAAAGATTGTTGGCTGTTGGTATTCGTCCTTTTTGTTGTCAATGGTGCCCACAAGAAGAGTAATAGTGTCTATTTATGTACATTTGATGTCATATAGTCTTACGAAGACTCTTGCTTGTAATTGCTTATTCATTAATCAAAAGTTGAAACGTTCATTCAATCTTCCTTGTCTGAAGCTTTATGATAAAACCATAGTCTTTTAGTCCATAAACAAACTAAACAACTTACGAAGAGACAAATGTAGATTTGCATGAACAAACTCTTCGTAGTTTGCTTAAAACGATATATTCGCAATCTTAGGGTCAAAGGACTATTGACCTCAGTATGATTGTTAGAAGAATCTATGATGTCTGGTTATGAGGCATTGAGAGTTGGGGACTCTATAGTTCTTCTAGGTATCTTCCGAAGGTACTGAATTGACCAGTGCACTTCTAGAGACAATATAAGAACAAACCATTTAACCTCTTATGTCTCGAAGTCACTATGTATGAATTGCATCATGCTTACCTTAATCCTGAAATGAGACATGCCATTTCACACCTTAGTATTCTCATTTGAGAAAGTCAGAGTTCGGACTCACTATGTCATTCCGAACAGGGCCTATTGGTGAAATACTAAGTTGTGAGTATGTCATGAGTAACTTTGTGAAGTTCTCATAGATATGGAATTCATGTACAAGATTGCTGAAATGCAATGTATGTCACCTCATGCTTTGTTCCTTGGAGTGTGAATAAATGAACTGGCCAGTGTCCAAATTGAGTCCTGACTCTTTTGGATGAAACAATGTGACTTGTTAGCTCCTCGTCAATACATTGTTTCTAACTTATTCACAAGCGACAAAGGAGTTGAGGAAATAACAGCTAGAAGGGTAAAATGGTAATTTAGTAAATCCCGACTAGCTGATGACATTCATGAAGGGTAGCATAGATAATATTCAGTGGATCCGCTCATTATAATTAGGTCGAATTCTTGAGTAGAAAACAAATTCATTTGAACCGAGAGATTTTCAGTGTCAGCTCTTTAGTGGAGTCAGCTGGCATTAAGCTAAACTTGGAAAAGGTTTGTGAACTTTTGAGTCCAAGTGTTTAGCTAAAGCTTTGTTCATTTGGGTCCATGAGGTCACTGTCACGAATCACATCGATAGGAATAGTTAAACTGGAAGCTAAGTCAAAACAAGAACGAAAATAGTCAAAAGGGTATTTTTGTCTTTTGAGACAAAGGATGAAATGAATGTCAATAAATTTTTTGACAAGTTCATTTGATGACTTAATGTCACTCGGCCATAATTTCATTTCATAAGAATTTTATTGAAAATTCTTAATGGGCCTTTTTCATGTTATCATGAACAAAATGGAAAAGCTTCTAGAAGCCCCTTCTAGAAGGTGATAGGCGCCCATAATACCCATAGGAAGAGAGAATATTTTGTGCATAAATGTATCAAGATACTTGCCAAAAGAAAAAGAGGAAACAAATTTCCCCTAAGAGGAAACATGGTGGGCGCCCAAATGTGGTCAAGAGAGAAGCAAACAAAAGAGGAAACAAATCCAAGGACTTACTTGTTTTGTCTTGGACGTGCACCTCTTTGAAGGAAAAGGGAAATTGGCTCATGAATATGTGATATTCTATAGAAGAGGAAACTACCTTATTGAAGGTGAGACCTCTCCTATAAATAGGAGCCTCATTCCACACTTTTGATTCATGCAAAGTTTTAGAGATTGAGAGCTTCTCTCTCTAGACTTGGCCGCCTCTTCCTCTCTCTCTCTCTAGTTTATATTTTCGATTTTTCTTGTCTTGGCACCTAGGTCCTCACTCGACCTAGTGTTTAGCTCTGCGACTTCGAGACTCGTTCTTAAGTCGTAGTGTTTAAAAGTGCCCACTCACTGATTCCTTCTTTTCGAGTGATTTAGTGATAGAAACTTTCGTGGTTGCTCGAGGTGCCGAGGAAAGGAAGAGAGACGTGCTGCGAGGGGAGACGAACGTTGCCAACCTTCCAAAGGCTCATCAACGTTCAAGCATCAAAAAGGTTAGTAACTTTAATAGCTCATATTAGTTTTTATTTACATGCATATGCTCTTGTCTAGGTTAGTAAAAACTAGTTTTACTTTAAAAGAAAATTTTTAAAATTCCGCCGCTTAACGAAGCGTTAAACTTTTTCTCAAACCCTAGATCGATTCCAACAAATGGTATCAGAGCTATGGTCAAGGGAATGCATGTGCATGTTTTTAAATTATGAGCTTGAAAATCGTTTTCGAAAGTTTACTAATTTTGTGACAAGTTAGAATTGTAATCTTAGATTTTTTTTTTAATTTAATGCTCTTGTCTTTAAATTAAAAACCATGTTGTTTTTCTATGAGTTTGGGATGATGTTAAAACACATTAGAATCAGTTCTAAAAGTTTTTAATTTTTTATATTGAAAAACGTGTTTTAAAGGTTTGAGAATTTTCGAGTAAATTTTGTGACTAGTTTTATTTTCTTGCTAGTTTCGTTTATTTACTTGAATCGTTTTATGCATGTTGTTATTTCTTTTATTTTTATGTTATTACCCTGCTAATAAAACACAAATAAAAGCTTTAAACAACTTCATAAAACGTTCCGTTACACTCGATTCTTTTTCGCACCTAAAAGGACAAAGCTTTAATTTATTTCTTTTTCTTCGAGCTGGAATGTAAACCCGCATTAAAAGCGGCATAACTCTCTGCTCAGAAATCGAAATTTAATGATTCTTGAATCAAATTAAAGCTCTGTCTGTCCTATGTCCAATGCCACCGGTTTCGGCTCAAAAGGACATCGGAGCCGCCAGATATGGCGATTTTACTCCGAGGTGCGCGGCTGTCTGAAACTCCAGTTTTTTAGAAATCCGGATTTTCAAACCCCACTACCATGAGTTATAGAACTCTAATGAGAAAATTTTCTTGAGCAAAAATGTTTTTCATATGATTATAAACATGATGTGTAAAGATTAAAAGTTTTGTTTTTTGAAAGATTAATTGAAATTGAATTTTTACAAAACTAGTTTGAATTTTGAAAAACCGTTTTCACTTTCAAACTTGAAAATATTTTGTCATCCAAATCAAATAAGTTTTCAAAATGTTTTCAAAACTATATCTATATCACATATGTTCAAAATCTATATGCTCTTGAAATTTTGAGTGGGAGGTCTCCTTGTAGACAAGCCGAAAAATAAAAAGATGTGTAATCTCAAACTTTCAAGTGTTCGAGTGAGTTGAAGTTCACACTTCCCTCACGCACTTTCCCGAAATAGAAAATAGGAAAAGATCGAGTATGTACCTTGTGCCTTTATGCACTAATACTGCTCTGAACATGTCGATCTAGGATTCTCTTCTAGTTGTCCGCTCTGTCGCTCTCTAACTAGGAAATCTGTTTCCGAACTTAAAAGAGTCGATGAACCAACTCCAAAAACTAAGTGGGAGGGTTATACTCGTTGTTTGTAACCCGCGATCCCCAACACTAATGAAAGATGCAATAACGTGGGACTAAGAGCCGCTCTTGCGACCCTCACTTAAATGTGAGTACTCCAAGGCGTTATTGCTTCGATCATTGCTCAATGAGCTACGTCCGAGAGTGATGCAATGATGGCAAGGCCTCCCCTTGGGGGATTGTTTTTCAAAGCTGATCTTTTGGACTAAGTGATTGGTTGCACACTTAGGCTCAATCCCTAGTATCCTTCCTTAAGGCTCTGCGAAAGGATATGAGTGATCAAACCAATTTACAAGGTGGCTAGTCAAAATGATGTACTGACATCTTGGCTTAGCATTAATGATGTGTCATTTACTTATAAATGGAGATTTTTTGCGGCCTTCTCTTGAGGGAGTAAATTATCGTTTGGTTTATAACACCTTTGGGTTTTACAAAAGTCTTAATGAAACTTAAATCCTAAACCAAAGACTAATCATAAACTTGTTTCAACTGTTATAGGCAATATGTCTCTCAACCCTCTCTCAACAATTCTTTCCTCGAATAAACTCGAAGGCGACAATTACGTCGACTGGAAACGTAACCTCGACATAATACCTACCGTTAACAAGCACAAATGGGTACTCACCACCCCGTGTCCTCCTCTGACGAATGATGATTCAACTCAAGAGGACAATGACGCCTTAGCGGCCTGGCTTCGATCCGATGAGATTGTGAGGTGCTATATCTTGGCATCTATGAACAATATGCTGAAAGAGCAACATCGTGACTTCGAGACTGCCGCTGACATGCTCTTCAATCTCCTTGAGATGTTTGGAGGGCAAAGGCGTCAGACAAGGCTACAAGCAGTCCGACAGTTTATGAACTGTCGCATGAAGGCTAGGACTCCTGTTAGGGACCATATGATGCTGATCATTAGTTACCTAAATGAAATGGAAATCCTAGGATCTGAGATTAATGGGAAGAATATCATAGATATGATCTTAGAAACTCTCCCCGAGTCTCTTGATACCTTCATGCTGAACTACTCCATTACAAAGCTAAAGTACACTGTTACCGAGCTTATGAAGGAGCTTCACACTGCTGTAGGTCTCAATAAGAGAAAGAGGAATCAAGGAGAGGCACACGCTACTGAGCAAAAGGCCTCCGCCTCTGGAACTAAGAAGAGACCTCACAAGGCCGATAAAGAGAACTGTCCCGCCTATCTCAAAGCAAAGGAACATAGTATTGTACTAGTTACCGAAGCATGCTTAGTAGCTGATAATGTATCAACGTGGATTCTTGACTCCACTGCTACTAACCATATTTGTTGTTCCTTGAATGGTTTCAAGAAAACCAAAAGCTTAGAGGAAGGCGAGTTCTGTTTCAAATGGGGTGATGGGAGCCTGGTGTCCGCGAAGGCTGTGGGATCCGTGACGCTGTCTTTTGAAGACCGCACTTTAAACTTGAATAATGTTTATTTTGTTCCTACCTTTGGGAAGAACTTAATATCCGTTGCTCGTCTTCGTGAGCAAGATTATTGTTTAAAGTTCATTAAGAATGGAATTCGTATTTCGTTTCCTGATAATTCTTTTGTCACTGATGCATGTATGAAGAATGCTCTTTTTTACATCTATCCCACTCAACCTTCTCTTTTAGACACCGAAATAGATAACGATCTAATTAGGGAGCCAAAGAGGATCAAACTTTCTGAATCCTCCGATCTAACAAAATCAACATACCTCTGGCACTTAAGACTTGGTCATATCAGTCTAGATAGGATTAAGAGACTTGTGAGGGATGGTCCACTCCAAGCCTCTGCAATAGGTTCACTACCTACTTGTGAATCCTGCATAGAAGGAAAAATGACTAAGCGACCTTTCTCCGATAAGGGTCGAAGAGCCACTGAGTTGCTGGAACTAATACATTCTGATGTATGTGGACCGCTCAACCAACAGGCACGTGGAGGATACGAATACTTCGTTACCTTCACTGATGATTACTCAAGATATGGGTTTGTCTATTTGCTTAAACACAAATCCGAGACCTTTAACGTATTTAAGGTCTTTAGGGCTTTAGTGGAAAAGCAAACTGGCAAAGTGATCAAAACCCTTCGATCTGATCGAGGTGGTGAGTATATGTCTGGAGAGTTCAATGACTTTCTTAAAGAAGAAGGTATCGCTTCTCAGCTTACCGCACCTGGCACACCTCAACAAAACGGAGTGTCAGAGAGAAGAAACCGAACTCTTATGGAGATGGTTAGATCAATGATGAGTTACTCATCACTCCCGCTTTCCTTTTGGGGATATGCCCTCGAAACAGCCGCCTACATTCTGAACCAAGTTCCGTCCAAAACGGTTCCTGGTACTCCTTATGAACGATGGACTGGCCGTAAAGTGAATCTTGGCCGCATCCGAATTTGGGGTTGCCCTGCACACGTGCTGAGGCAAAAGACTAGCAAGTTGGCTAGTAGGTCAGAATTGTGCCTGTTTGTAGGATATCCAAAGGAAACCAAAGGTTTTACTTTCTATAGTCCCGAGGACGATAAGACTTTCGTTAGCACGAATGCTCGTTTCCTTGAGGAGGACTTTATGAAGGATGCGAAACCTAGAAGCAAAATTGTGCTTGAAGAAAAGTTGGGTGAGGAAGCTTCTACCTCATCTGTAAGAACTATTCTTACCCCAACTGAAACACAACCTAACTCATCAGAATCTCGTCAAGTAGTACTTAGACGTAGTGGGAGGGCTGTTCAAAAGCCTGACAGGTACATGTCTTATGGAGACTCTCTTGTAGCCGTCTCCGACATGGATGACCCTGTTTCCTATAGCCAAGCGATGGCTTGTTCTGAATCAAACCTTTGGCTTGACGCCATGAAAGTTGAAATGCACTCGATGTATGTCAACAAAGTCTGGAAACTTGTAGACCTTCCTGAAGGGATTAAACCCGTAGGGTGTAAGTGGATATACAAGAAGAAAAGGGGTCCTGATGGGAACGTCGAGACGTTCAAAGCACGACTTGTGGCGAAGGGTTATACCCAACAAGAAGGGATTGACTATGAAGAAACCTTCTCGCCAGTCGCGATGCTTAAATCCATCCCCATACTCCTATCCATAGTTGTAGCTCTCGACTATGAGATCTGGCAAATGGATGTCAAGACAGCCTTTCTGAATGGCAATCTTGACGAGCGCATTTACATGGCTCAACCAGACGGTTTCGTGGATAAAGGTCAAGAGACCAAGGTTTGTGAGTTGCTTAAATCCATTTATGGACTAAAGCAAGCATCTAGGTCATGGAATATTAGATTCGATGAAACTGTAAAGAGCTTCGGCTTTGAACAGTCAATAGATGAGCCTTGTGTTTACAAGTTAATACACGAAGGCAAAGTTGTGTTTCTGGTACTATATGTCGATGATATACTACTCATTGGTAATGACGTGGGTAAGTTATCTGAGGTTAAGGTCTGGCTAGCAAAGCAATTCGACATGAAGGATCTAGGAGAAGCCGCGTACATTCTGGGGATCCAAATCTTTCGAGATAGGAAAAACCGGACCCTGTCGCTCTCTCAAGAATCTTATATTGATAAGGTGATGGATCGCTTCTCGATGCAAGACTGCAAGAGGGGTCAAACACCCTTTAGGCATGGAGTTTCACTCTCTAAGGACCAGTCTCCCAAGACTGCACAAGAGATTGAAGACATGAGGAAAATTCCTTACGCCTCTGCCGTAGGAAGCCTTATGTATGCTATGCTTTGCACTAGACCTGACATCTGTTTCGCCGTTGGCGTAGTTAGCCGTTTCCAATCCAACCCTGGACCCGAGCACTGGATTGCTGTTAAGCATGTTCTTAAGTATCTTCGAAGAACTAGGAACTTGATGCTTACATACTCAGGTACTGACCTGACTATGACGGGATATACCGACTCCGATTTTCAAGCGGATAAGGATTCCAGGAAATCCACTTCGGGATCTGTGTTCATCCTTTATGGTGGAGCTGTTGTGTGGAGAAGTATTAAGCAATCTTGCATTGCTGACTCCACAATGGAAGCAGAATATGTGGCTGCTTGTGAAGCATCCAAAGAGGCTCTATGGCTTAAAAAATTCCTTAAGTATTTGGAAGTTGTTCCAAACGTCGACGAGCCCATGACCCTTTATTGTGATAATAGTGGGGCTGTCGCTAACTCAAAGGAACCTGGAAGCCATAAGCGCTCCAAGCATATTGAGATGAAATACCATTTGATTCGAGAGATCGCGCAACGCGGAGACGTGGAGGTGAAGTAGATCTCTGGAAGATCTATTCACCAAGGCCCTAGCGAACAAGGTCTTCGACCAACATTGTGAGGGATTAGGCATGAAGGACTACACACACCTTCTTTGAGTCAAGTGGGAGTTTGTTGTCAATGGTGCCCACAAGAAGAGTAATAGTGTCTATTTATGTACATTTGATGTCATATAGTCTTACGAAGACTCTTGCTTGTAATTGCTTATTCATTAATCAAAAGTTGAAACGTTCATTCAATCTTCCTTGTCTGAAGCTTTATGATAAAACCATAGTCTTTTAGTCCATAAACAAACTAAACAACTTACGAAGAGACAAATGTAGATTTGCATGAACAAACTCTTCGTAGTTTGCTTAAAACGATATATTCGCAATCTTAGGGTCAAAGGACTATTGACCTCAGTATGATTGTTAGAAGAATCTATGATGTCTGGTTATGAGGCATTGAGAGTTGGGGACTCTATAGTTCTTCTAGGTATCTTCCGAAGGTACTGAATTGACCAGTGCACTTCTAGAGACAATATAAGAACAAACCATTTAACCTCTTATGTCTCGAAGTCACTATGTATGAATTGCATCATGCTTACCTTAATCCTGAAATGAGACATGCCATTTCACACCTTAGTATTCTCATTTGAGAAAGTCAGAGTTCGGACTCACTATGTCATTCCGAACAGGGCCTATTGGTGAAATACTAAGTTGTGAGTATGTCATGAGTAACTTTGTGAAGTTCTCATAGATATGGAATTCATGTACAAGATTGCTGAAATGCAATGTATGTCACCTCATGCTTTGTTCCTTGGAGTGTGAATAAATGAACTGGCCAGTGTCCAAATTGAGTCCTGACTCTTTTGGATGAAACAATGTGACTTGTTAGCTCCTCGTCAATACATTGTTTCTAACTTATTCACAAGCGACAAAGGAGTTGAGGAAATAACAGCTAGAAGGGTAAAATGGTAATTTAGTAAATCCCGACTAGCTGATGACATTCATGAAGGGTAGCATAGATAATATTCAGTGGATCCGCTCATTATAATTAGGTCGAATTCTTGAGTAGAAAACAAATTCATTTGAACCGAGAGATTTTCAGTGTCAGCTCTTTAGTGGAGTCAGCTGGCATTAAGCTAAACTTGGAAAAGGTTTGTGAACTTTTGAGTCCAAGTGTTTAGCTAAAGCTTTGTTCATTTGGGTCCATGAGGTCACTGTCACGAATCACATCGATAGGAATAGTTAAACTGGAAGCTAAGTCAAAACAAGAACGAAAATAGTCAAAAGGGTATTTTTGTCTTTTGAGACAAAGGATGAAATGAATGTCAATAAATTTTTTGACAAGTTCATTTGATGACTTAATGTCACTCGGCCATAATATGATTAATTGGGCCTTGTGGATTAATTTCATTTCATAAGAATTTTATTGAAAATTCTTAATGGGCCTTTTTCATGTTGTCATGAACAAAATGGAAAAGCTTCTAGAAGCCCCTTCTAGAAGGTGATAGGCGCCCATAATACCCATAGGAAGAGAGAATATTTTGTGCATAAATGTATCAAGATACTTGCCAAAAGAAAAAGAGGAAACAAATTTCCCCTAAGAGGAAACATGGTGGGCGCCCAAATGTGGTCAAGAGAGAAGCAAACAAAAGAGGAAACAAATCCAAGGACTTACTTGTTTTGTCTTGGACGTGCACCTCTTTGAAGGAAAAGGGAAATTGGCTCATGAATATGTGATATTCTATAGAAGAGGAAACTACCTTATTGAAGGTGAGACCTCTCCTATAAATAGGAGCCTCATTCCACACTTTTGATTCATGCAAAGTTTTAGAGATTGAGAGCTTCTCTCTCTAGACTTGGCCGCCCCTTCCTCTCTCTCTCTCTAGTTTATATTTTCGATTTTTCTTGTCTTGGCACCTAGGTCCTCACTCGACCTAGTGTTTAGCTCTGCGACTTCGAGACTCATTCTTAAGTCGTAGTGTTTAAAAGTGCCCACTCACTGATTCCTTCTTTTCGAGTGATTTAGTGATAGAAACTTTCGTGGTTGCTCGAGGTGCCGAGGAAAGGAAGAGAGACGTGCTACGAGGGGAGACGAACGTTGCCAACCTTCCAAAGGCTCATCAACGTTCAAGCATCAAAAAGGTTAGTAACTTTAATAGCTCATATTAGTTTTTATTTACATGCATATGCTCTTGTCTAGGTTAGTAAAAACTAGTTTTACTTTAAAAGAAATTTTTTAAAATTCCGCCGCTTAACGAAGCGTTAAACTTTTTCTCAAACCCTAGATCGATTCCAACACTTTTGTGCCACAACCAATACATGATACGATCACTGAGCTTTGCAACTTTTTCAAGTTGATAAGTTCGAGAACATTAAGAGCTGAAGATCTCGAAAGAGCGCAAGAGTCTATCGTCGAGATCTTATGTAAGCTTGAGATGATATTTCCACCTGCTTTTTTCACGATCATGGTTCACGTGGCGATCCATCTACCAGAGGAAGCGTTGCACGGCGGCCCGGTGCATATGCGGTGGATGTACCCTTTTGAGAGATACCTTGGGACGTTAAAACATTTTGTCAAAAATAGAGCTAGACCAGAAGGCTCTATTGCTGAAGCTTATGTTGTAGAAGAAGCTCTAACGTTCATTGCAAGGTATATTGAAGATAAGAAGGTAGTTGAAGAAGTTCAAGTGCGAGAGCTCTCCGTTTTTCGATCCGAGATGTGTGTGCCTTATGGGATGATGAACGCGATAGTATTAGACGATGAGCAAAGAGAAAAAGCGGAGTGGTACATCTATACCAACTGTCCTGAAGTGGATCCGTATTTGGTGTAAGTAATCGATCCACTTGCTTCTCTAACTTATTTCATTGTTGTATTTTCTTTACGCAATGTTTTAAACATGCAACAGCGAGCATTTGGATTTCCTGAACGAATCTGGAGTTCGCGATATTGAAGCAGAGCATAGAAAGGGATTCAAAGATTGGTTTGCGAACAAGGTAATAACACAATAACTCGGTTTTTTATAAACACATAAGTGCTAACCAATACTTTGTTTCGTAATAACCAGATTTTTGAAATGAAAGCTAGTGGGTCTGACGTGTCTGACGAGATCTACTCGCTTTCTATCGGTTCCCTTCAAGTCGCTTATCAATATCCATGCTGCTTTGTTAACGGCGTGAAGTTCATTACTCATCGTCGCGATAATCAACGAGTCACTCAAAATAGCGGTGTATGTGTGCCTGTGGATGATTTCACTTACTACGGTCGTATGGAAGACGTCATAGTGCTGAATTATAGGTACGACTGTCGTGTTGTATTATTCAAATGTATATGGTACGGTGACAAGCACGATGCTCGGCGACTAGTTCACAACGATAAGACTACTGGAGAAACGAGTGCTTATACCGCGAAACAATGGTTTACAGAGGAGCCCTACATACTCGCAATTCAAGCGAAACAAGTCTTTTACATCAAAGATCTTGTTTTAGGTGGTAACTGGGAAATCGTTCAGGAATGCAATCATCGAGGGATTTGGGACGTTCCTGAAGTCGACCCCACCACCTCAGCCTCGATTCCGTTGACAATAGAATTGTCAAATATCGATCGTCTGAATCATCGACATGAAATCGAAGATGCTGAGCTAGTAAATATCGTTGACGATGGTGAGGAAGACGATGATGATCATGAGGAATGCATCGTTTTTGAGGGAGAAGATGTTGATGTTGATGTTGATGTTGATATAGGTAGTGATGACGATGAATGAGAACTATCTATGTAACCACGGTTTTCCTCCGCCATATGTGAGGTTTTATAATAAAATATATCCGTGGTGTTACCCACGTTTTTGTATGATGTTGTTTCCTTTTGTTTTGTGATGTATGTTCACAAATGTTGTTTTATTTTATACGATGTCAATTTACAAATGTTGTTTTCATTTTATAGGATGTCGACCGCTTCAGGTTCTGGTGGAGATTCGCCACAGAGACCGGATTCTCAAGGTCCGCCACAGGAAACTGAGTCCCAAGGTCCTAAGAAATCAAGGGGACCAACAACCGGCTCGACGTCGGCGCGAGCAACACAGGGGGTACCGGGTGCGAAGGTGGTCAAGTGGGACCCAATAAACCAAACATTCTATCAAGAGATAAGGAAAGAAAATAAAAAAATTGGACTATTTAACAACCGCCTCGGTGCTTTGGTGAAAGCACATATCCCGCCTACGACTCGTGATTGGAGTGAAGTGACGCCACAGATGTTGGCTGCTATTTTGAGCGCACTTCATTCCGAGTTCAGATTTGTGTACACGGATCTTGACACCGGCGAGGATCTGCCTGCGGATTGCTTTCAGAATACGATTGATCAGGCTATCATTCGGAATGCCAAGATCAGGCGACGCAACCAGAAGTCCAAGCTATCAGAGAAGTTCAGATTGGAGTTTTGTGGGAGCACTGAAAACGCTAAGGCGGAAACACCACCGGGATATAAGAAAGAGGATTGGGAGGCGGTGGTAGACGAGTTCGCGACTGACGATTGGAAGGTACGTAATGTATGATTGTAATAAATCACAATATCTTTATCAGATTGAATAATGACAAAATTAATTATTTGCAGAAAAAATCTACTCGCAACAAGGAGAATTCGAAGAAGAAGAAGACGAGGTCGACTCAAGGATCTCTTTCTTTCTTGGCTCATCGTCATTTGAACGTAAGTTATTCTAATTTTGAAATACTTGAGTTGAAATAAATTCAGTACTTATATTTTCATAACAATTACAGAGTAAGGATGATGGGACTTTGGGCTCCGCGTTAACGACGTGGGAGCAAAAACACCATAATAGAAAAGGTGAATGGACGACAGATTGGGCGAGACGAGCACATGTAAGTCATATGTTATAATTAAGAGTACGTTACTTACATAATAATTAATTTTTAATACTTTTTTTATGTGTAAAGGCGCGGATAGTTACTCTACTGGCGGATCTTCAGCGACAAGCAGAAGAGCAAGGCGTAGTCTTTGACCAGGACGCCGCAGAGGAGCACGCGATGCTAGAAATTCTCGGGAACCGTCAAGATTGGTACGTTGGAATAGGTCCAACGGTCCCGAGAACATCTTGGGCTATTGCTCAGGCTCAGGACGAAAGCTCGTCGTCAGGCTCAGGCTCGTCGCGGCGCCGCGTTCCAGATCCAGTGGTTGGCGAGCTCCAAGCTCAGGTGGCGGCACAACAACTCGCTATGGCGGCACAACAACAGCAGATGGAGGAGATGCAGCGACAAATGTTTGCGTTCACGCAGCAGTTTTCGCCCTTGCCTCAGATGTCGTCCGGCACGATGCCACAGATGCCGCAGATGTCTCCCGGCATGATGCCACAGATGCCTCAGACGACGCCGCCGCCTCAGATGCATCCTATGCATCAGACAACGCCGCCATCAGTTTCAATGGCAGATGCTCAGACGACGCCGCCAGGTTCAGCAGATTACCAGCGAGAGCGTACGAGCGGCAGTGAGCGTACGAGCGGAAGTGGACGAGGAGGTAGCAGCAGTTCTGGAGGAAGATTTGGCGGAAGAGGGAGTAAAATGTTCAAGGATTGGTTTACAAACCGAGGAAAAGGAAAGGGAAAAGAATGAACATTTATTTTAATTATTTGTCGTACATTATATAATTATTGTAATCGAACAACAAATGGTTAGTTTTTATTATGATTATAAATATTAATTAATGAATTTTCTAATTAATAAACTATTTAGTTATTTGATTACAATTATAGAATTCGTAATTAATGAATTTCTAATTAATAAATATTAAATAATAAATAAAAAAAACTTAAAAATTGCTATCGGGTGCGACTAGTCGCACCCATAAATTTGGCGGGTAGACCAACGGGTGCGACTAGTCGCACCCAAAGACTTGGCGCGAATGAATTTGGGTGCGAATAGTCGCACCCAAAGACTTGGCGCGAATGAATTTGGGTGCGACTAGTCGCACCCGTTGGCCTACCCGCCAAATTTATGGGTGCGACTAGTCGCACCCAATGGATTTCGCGCGGACTTTTTCGCACATTTTTCCTGACTTATGGGTGCGAATATCCGCACCTAAAAGTCGCACCTAAAAATCATGACCTTCGGGTGCGACTAGTCGCACCCATGACCTTTAGGTGCGAACTTTCGGGTGCGACTTTGTCGCACCTAAAGTCGCACCTAAAGGTATCAATGGGTGCGACTTTCGACCTTTGGGTGCGAAAAAAGTCGCACCCAATGCTGTTTTTTGTACTAGTGAATGAGGAAATTTCTCGGGCTGAGGCCTTAATATGTTTATTAGATAGAGCGAAGTGTGGGACCTTGCAACCCATATCTTCGTCTCAATAGTACTTACTAAAATAGATACGACTACCCTGGTAGAACCCCGAACTAAAAGTTGATAGAATTAAGAAAAGAAAGATCAAGTTGTTGTCGCACGAAAATGAACAACGATTATATACCTCGGGCGGTTCGATCCAAGGCCGGACCAAGTGATCGCACCCGGGCCAAAAGTGTGAACTCGAAATTCTCGAGCTAGGTTTTCTCCGATCAACCCACCTCTCAGAGGCGAGAAGGGGGGAGGAGGAGGAACGGCCATGCCTTTGTGTTGTAGGCTGCCTACGTACCCGTGTGTGGGATCAGGTCAGAACGTAGTTCAAGGCGTGTGAGACGCAGTGTAATGCATGGAGCCTATGAGAGAGGCGTGCTCGACGAAGGAGACGGAGCGCAGAGGAGTCCTTGGCGACGTCTCAGAACTTCGGAGACCGCGGGCGCGTCTAGCGTGTTAGACGCGTGAGGGATTCTCAGCGGAGAACCCTAAGAGCGTGCCTGGGCACTAAGGGGCGTTCGATCAGAGGCAGCGACGTCCGAGAGTCCCCGAGAGTGCTTCAGAACCTCTAAGAACGAGAGAGACTTGTAGCAATGCTTCAGGCCAAAGATGGCATCAAGAGAAGCAGAGGAGAGCGAGAATTCGAGCGTATCGATAGTAATGAATGGGATGGATTCCCCCTCAGTGAGAGGGGGTATTTATAGGTGTTTGAGGGCCTTAGGAGGGTCCTTCATCGCCTATGTGGGACATCGGGCGTGCATCTCACCAAACGGAGGCGCACAAAGAAGGTGCGGCGCGCGACGCACGGCGCATGGTTCGCGTGCGTGCGGAGCGCAACCCGCGGGGCACGGGATGCGCTGTATCGCGCGCGGCGCGACCTCGGCCGGGCGCGGCACGCGGCGCAGAGGGCGCAGCGCGCGCTGGGCCGGGTCTTCGTGGGCTTTTCGCGGCCTTCGTTCTACCGGGCCCGTCAAACCGCCTCGGGTTTCGCATCCCGCGCTTGCGGCATGTGACACGAATGTACCTATTCGACGGGTGAGGTCCGACTCGAGGATCGACTCGAGGAGACTGACTCCGGTCTCGACTCGAGGAGCGAGGCTCGACTCGAGGAGACGGACTCCGGTCTCGACTCGAGGAGTGAGGCTCGACCCGAGGAGGTTGACTCAAGTCTTGACTCGAGGAGAATGACTCACGTCTCGACTCGAGGAGTGAGGCTCGACTCGAGGAGAATGACTCACGTCTCAACTCGAGGAGCGAGGCTCGACTCAAGGAGCTGAGAGTTTGGCGCGAGGGCTTGCAAGTCGACTCGTGATGGAGGGTTTTCCGCTTTCCAGGACCTCCGGCCTAACCATCGGCCCTTCGAGCGGGGCGCGCTTTTTCGACGTTTCGGCTTTTCTGAAAACGACCGACAACATTAGCCCCCCAAATTCGTCGCCAGGCAGGTCCCTGGCGATGAACTTTAAGTTTTTTTTTGGTTGGGTGTTTGAGGAAACCCTACTTCAAAGTCCCACGAAAATTCTTCTTTCTTTTTTTTTTTTTGCGTGACCGCGCGGCGCGCGCCCCAGACGGCGCGTCGCGCGGTCCATGCGGCGCAAACCGCGCGACGCGCGCTGGTGAAATTCGACTTTTTGGGCGTTTTTTTCTTGGTTTTTCTCTTGTGAGAGTAGGATTTGGACTCCTACCTCCCCACAGATTTCTATAAATAGAGGCTCCCTCCTTTCATTCTTCCACTTTATTTTTTCTCTCTTTCTCTACACTTTTTCTCTCTTCTACACTCTTGCATTATGGATATTCATTCCCCCTTCTCAACTGAGGATCCCGAGATTGATTTCTCTCTCTTGTTTCAGGACTCTGAGCATGTAGAGGATGACCTCTTCGCGGGATTAGGGGAAGTTCCTTTGCACATGGAGGAGAATCCAAGTGGAGTGGAGCAGTGGCTCGAAGAGGGTGAGCTGGGCATGACTGCGCCCATTCCTCAGCCCCGGGAGGAGTGTGCGCCGGCTGGGCGCGCCACAGATGGGGGCGCCGATCTCCCTACGTCCGGGGAAACTGCGCCTCGCCTCGTGATCAACTTGGTTGGCAGGGGCGCACGTGACAAGCCTTGTTCTGACGTATCAAAGTCCGACTTGGACGTTCGAGGCACGCCGGGGGAAGTTGTCGGCGCGACTGTGATGACTCCGTTGGAATCGGTCCTCGACGAGATTAACTGCATGGACGACTTTGCGTCCGAGTCAGAAGATCCTGGAGGTGACTCAGAGACATTTCCGGGGGCCGAGGGCCTCGCGTCAGAGTGTCCCGAAGAGCCACTGGCGACTACCGCAGCCATAGCGGAGGGTGGGGGTCCTTCCTTGGAGCCAGGGGGTACTCAGCCCAAGACCCCTGACGTGGAAACAATCGTGTCGATGAGGTCACTTGTCAGGACGGAGTGGTATCCTGAGGAAGGCTTTGCTGCTCCCGAGGGCTTCGATTGTTCGGGGGTCGATGCTTCGAGCTCGCTCACCTACCGGACATTCATCGGTCTCCGGGAGGCATTCGCAATTCCGTCGTCCGTGGCGCTCCTCCATCCCCTGCCGAACGACCATCCTTTTTGTCCACGTCGTGGATTTGCCGCAGTTTCGGTCGCGAGTCTCAACTGCGGGTGGCGGTTGCCGTTCCAACCCATCGTTCAGCAGCTCTTCGCGCGATTGAGGGTGCATGCTTGTTAGATGAGCCCGGCGTTTTACCGCGTAGTGGCAATGTGACACATGGAGTGGCATTGCCAAACCGAGCGAGCGATGACCGTGAGCGACTTCCGCAACCTCGTCGCGGTCATTCCTGCGCCCGGGCAACCTAGTTTCTTCATGGCCCGTGATCGCCGGAACACTAAGCCGATCACGGACTCGGAGAAGCACAACCGGAGGGCGTGGGTGTAGGTTTCAGTCGAGGCCTTCGGCGATGCACCACTCCGGTTTGTTCCTCTGACCGAGTTCTCTGCCAACGCGGGAGCCGATGATCTCGACTTCGTGAAGGAGATCCGGGGAATGTCGGAGGCTCGGAAAGCTGTTGAGTGATTCTGTTCGCCTGGGTTGATGGCGTCTATCGGGTGGTTCCCGCCTTTTCCTCCTGGTCATGACGACAGCCAACGGGCGGAGAGTGTCCCCAGCGTCGTGTCGTCTCCTTCAAGCGGCGGTCTTCCAGGTATTCCTACGCTTGTTCTCTTTATTTTTGTTTTAGTCTAGAGATTTGACTTTATTGTTTTGTGGCTTCCTCGGCTAGGGCGAGGGCTCGGACGCGCCTAGCGAAGGCTTCCCGGGACCCAAAGTCATTGGCGGCAATTCGTTCCCAGATTGCGGCACGAAACGTTCGGGATAAGTCCGATTCCGGCCATTTGGCAGAGAGCGGTCCCCGCGCTTCCTTGAAGCGACCCTCTTCCTCAGCTCTTCCGGATACGTCTTCGGACTCGAAGCATGTGAATTCGATGATCGAGGTGGAGGCTGTGGAGGTTAGAGGGGAATGTTCCCAGGGGCTTGCTCAATCTTCGTTGAAGATGTGGAAGAGCGTCGTGGCTAGCAGCGACGTGGAGTTCTTTCGTCACGCCGTCTCTAACGCACATAGGGTAAGTTCCTCCTGCTTTTATCCTTTCGCTATGTTTTGTCAGGATCTTGTCTTTTGCTGACTTGTCCTTTCGCCTTCTCAGGTGCTCGCCCGAGCGACCTGGGGCGAGAAGATCCTTCACGATCTTATCCGATGCATGGGCCTTGCCCAAGAGGAGCTTGCTCAAGCGAAGTCTCAGCTGGCCCGTGCTAAGCGAGGTTCTCACTCAAAGGCAGAGTTTGCAAGTCTCCGCGAGCAGCTCGAAGAGGCTCGCGTGGAGTTGGGGGTTACTCGAGGCAAGTGCGACCGTGCTCAGTCAGCCGTGGTGAAAATGGCTGAGGAGCTAACGACGGAACGTCAGGCTCTCGAAGTAGCGTCTCGATCGGTGGAATTTTTCCGAAGCGAGGTGCGGGACCTTCGACGCCAACTGGAGTCGCGTACAGAATAAATAGGCATTCTTCAAGGCCAGATTTCATCGAGCGAAGCTGCCCGTGTTTGAGCGGAGTGCGAGCATGACTTCTTGGCGGAGGAAGTGGCTCTGGTCACCGCGGAGAAGGATGTGGCGGAACAGCTCGCGTCCGACCTTCAAGACGACTTCGACGTCGGGGTCGAAGAGGCGAGGCACGCGGCGGCGGTGGAGTGTCGGGACGCTACAACTACCAAGAATGTTTCTCGGGGGGTCACCTTCCACTTTTTATTTATTTACTTTTTTCGCGCAAGTGTTTAGCGCTTGCTTTCTTTTAGGTTTTTCTTTTCAGCGCACTTGTTTTAGCTCTTGCTTTCTAGGGTTTTCGGGGCAGTTACCCTCTTTTTTATGAAACATTATTTCCCTTTATAAACGTGTTTGCTCATTTTTGGTTATGGCGTATTTAGGTAGACACGCATTTTATACCAATGGTCTTGCTAGTTCTTTTGTCTCAGCAGGGTCTCGCTTCAGACGCACCTTTGAATGGTTTGCGTTCTGCTAGCGTTTCAATTGCGAGTTGGGCATGCCATGTAGGCACCTTAGTTGTTCGCGTCTCGAGGGACGGTCTAGTTGCGCTTGGTAGGCGTCTTTTGTGCGCCATGTAGGCGTCTTAGGTTCGTCTCGAGGGAAGACTGGCGTACGCCATGTAGGCGTCTTAATTGTACCATGTAGGCGTCTTAGGTGCGCCATGTAGGCGTCTTAGGTGCGTCTCGAAGGACGACTTGGTTGCACCATGCAGGCGTCTTACGTGCGCATGTACGCATCTTAGTTGCGCCATGTAGGCGTCTTAGGCGCGTCTCGAGGGACGACTTGCTTGCGCCATGTAGGCATCCTACGTGCGCCATGTAGGCGTCTTAGTTGCGCCATGTAGGTGTCTTAGGTTTGTTTCGAGGGACGACTTGGTTGCGCCATGTGGGCGTCTTAGGTGCACCATGTAGGCGTCTTAGGCGCGTCTCGAGGGACGACTTGGTTGCGCCATGTAGGCGTCTTACGTGCGCCATGTAGGCGTTGCTACCAGTCCGTCTTGGCCCGGTAAAGCGACGACGACCGTGATAGCAGCCGTCCCGGGACTCTCCCGACGCACGGTCGACCCAGGGGCGGCCTCCGGCTCCATGGCCAACCCAGGGCCGGCCTTCGAGCTCCATGGATGACCCAGAGCCGGCCTCCGAGCTCCATGGACGACCCAGAGCCGGCCTCCGGCTCCATGGACGACCAAGAGGCGGCCTCCGGCACCATGGCCGACCCAGGTCCGGCCTCCGAGCTCCATGGACGACCCAGAGCCGGCCTCCGAGCTCCATGAGATCTTCACAAAGTTACTCATGACATCTTCATAGCTTCACCAATATGTCATGTTCAGAATCACATAGTGAGTCCGAACTCTGACTTTCTCAAATGAGAATACGTAAGCTATGAAATGGCATGTCTCATTTCAGGATTGAGGTAAGTATGGGAGTGGATATCGTCCCCTTCCACCAGGCAAGTTGGACCAACTAGGCCCAGAGCAAGTTCGACCCAAAGGGGGGGGGGGGCAAGATGATCGCTAGTTCGGCCCAAAGTCCAGTTCGGTCTAAAAATCCCAGGCGCAGGCAAGATCGGCCCAAGACGATATCGAGAGATTCTTCACTGAAGACCAAATCCTAACTCGACCCGGGCCCATAAATGTTCCTAGACGGTCTCGCCAAGTAATTTGAACTATGGACTTCATGTACAAGATTGCTTAAATGCAATGTATACCACCTCATGCTTTTTTCCTTGGAATGTGAATAAATGAACTGGCCAGTGTCCAAATTGAGTCACGACTCTTTTGGATGAATTAATGTGACTTGTAAGCTCCTCGTCAACACATTGTTTCTAAATTATTCACAAGCAAAAAAGGAGTTGAGGAAATAACAGCTAGAATGGTAAAATGGTAATTTTGTACATTTCGACTAGCTGATGATATTCATGAAGGGTAAACATAGATAATATTCAGTGGATCCACTTAAAAAAATTTAGTTGAATTCTTGAGTAGAAAATAAATACATTTGAACCTAGAGATTCTCAATATCAACTCTTTAGTGGAGTCAGTTGAAATTAAGCTAAATTTCGAAATAGTTCGTGAACTTTTGAGTCCAAGTATTTTAGCTCAAGCTTTGTTCATTTGGATTCATGAGGTCACTGTCACAAATCATATCGAGTAGGAATAGTTAAACTAGAAGCTAAGTAAAAACAAGAACGACACAAGTTTTACGAAAATTGTCAAAAGGGTAATTTTGTATTTTTGGACATAGGATGAAATGAATGTCAATAAATTTTGTGACATTGTCATCATATTATCACTCAGCCATAACAAGTTTATTAGGCCTTGTGGATTAATTTCATTTCATAGAATTTTACCTGAAAATTCTTAATAGACCTTTCTTATGTTGTCATGAACAAATGAAGAAGCATATAGAAGCTCGTTCTAGATTCTCTCGGCCGCCCAACATAGATAGAAAAAAGGAGAGATTATTTTCTGCATTAATATATGAAGATAGTTGCCAAATGAAAAAGAGGAAACAAATGTCCTCTATGAGGAAAGGGAATTTCGGCCAAGCAAGGGGGAAGCAAAAGAGGAAACAAATCCAAGGGCTTCTAGAAGCTCTCTTGGACGTGTGAATGAGGAAGGAAGGAGAGCAAATTTTGCTCATGAATATGTGATATTCTATAGAAGAGGAAACTACCTTATTGAAGGTAATCCATCTCCTATAAATAGAGCCATCATTCCTCTCATTTTATTCATTCCAAAGTTTTAGAGATTGAGAGCTTCTCTCTCGAGCTTAGCCGCCCCCTCTCCCTCTCTTTCTCTAGTTCTTTTTCGTTTTTGTTTTTGCACCTAGGTCCACATTTGACCTAGTGTTTTAGCTCTTCGACTTTGAGACTTGTTCTTGAGTCGTCATGTTTAAAAGTGCCCACACACTAATTCCTTTCTTTCTCGAGTGATTATTGTGATAGAAACTTTCGTGGTTGTTCAATTTCCCGAGGAAAGAAGAGAGCTGTGCTGCGAGGGGAAACGAATGTTTCAACCTTCCTATGGCTTCTCAATGTTCTAGCTTCTCAAAGGTTAGTAAACATATAATGCTCATTGATATTTTTAATTTATATGTACTTGCTCTTTGTCTAGGTTAGTAAAAATGTTTTACTTGTTTTAAAGAAAAATTTTAAATTCTTCCGCTTGCTCGAAGCATTAAATGTTTTCTTAACCCTAGTTCAATTCCAACAAATCGTATCAGAACTATGGTCAAATATATGCATGTACTTGTAATTAAAATTATGAGCTTGAAGATCGTTTTTGAAAGTTTACTAATTTTGTGACAAGTTAGAATTGTTTTCTTAGATTTTTTTAATTTATTACTCATGCCTTTAAATTAAAAATCATGTTGATAGAGACCTTGGGATGTTATTAAAACACATTAGAATAAGTTATAATGAAAAACGTGTTTTTAAAGTTTGAGAAATTTCGAGTAATTTTGTGACTAGTTATATTGTCTTGCTAGTTTCGTTTATTTACTCATTTCGTTTTATGTTTGTTGTTATTTTTTTTATACCATGTTATTATCATGTTAATAAAACACATATAAAATCTTTAACAACTTCCTAAAACGTTCCGTTACACTCGATTCTTTTTCGCACTCAAAGTCCGAACTTTAATTATTTTAGTTTTCTTCGAGCTCGAGAAAAACCCGTAGTAAAAGTGGCATAACTCTTAGTTCAGAATTCGAAATTTTATGATTCTTGAATCAATTTTTGTCCTCTTTCCAATGCAATTGGTTTTAGGTCAAAAAGACATCGGAGCCGCCAGTTATGAGGATTTTACTCCGAGGTGCGCGACTGTTCCAAATGTCCAGTTTTTTAGAATTAATGTATTACGAATTTAGGACCCCACTCCATGAGTTATAGAACTCTAATGGGAAAATTTTCTTGAGCAAAATTATTTTTTATAAGATAATAAAAATAATGTGAAAGATTAAAATGTTTTGATTTTTGAAAGTTTTATTGAAATTGAATTTTTACAAAACTAATTTGAATCTTGAAAAACCGTTTTCACTTTCAAACTTGAAAATATTTTGTCATCCAAATCAAATAATTTTTCAAAATATTTTTAAAACTATATCCATATCACATATGTTCAAAATCTATATGCTCTTGAAAATTTGAGTGGGAGGTCTCCTCGTAGACAAGCCGAAAAATAAAAGATGTGTAATCTCAAACTTTCAAGTGTTCGAGCGAGTTGAAGTTCACACTTCCCTCATGCACTGTCCCGAATAGAAAATAGGAAAATGTCCGAGTGTGTACCTTGTACCTTTATGCACTAACACTGCTCTTCCTTGAACATGAAGATCTAGGATTCCTTTCTAGAAGTCCACTCTATCGCTCTATAACTAGGAAAATTGTTTCTGAACTTATAAGAGACGATGTGCCAACTCTAAAAAACTAAGTGGGAGAGTTATACTTGTTGTTTGTAACTCACGATCCCCAACACTAATGAAAGAAGCAATTAACGTGAGACTAAGAGTCACTCTTGTAGTCCTTTCTTCAATGGGAGTACTCTATGGCGTTTTTGTTTCGATCATTGTTCAATGAGCTACGTTCGAGAGTGAGATGATGAAGACAAGGCCTCCTCTTGGGGGATTTTTTTTTTCAAATTTGACCTTTTGGACTAAGTGGTTGGTTGCACACTTAGACTCAATCCCTAGTAATCCTCCCTTGAGGCTCTGCGAAAGGATATGAGTGATCAAACCAATTTCAAAGGTGGCTAGTCAAAATTGGTGTATTGACATCTTGGCTAAGCATTAATGATGTGTCATTTACTTATAAAATGATTTTGTTTACGGCCTTCTCTTGAGGGAGTAGATTATCATTTTGTTTGTAACACCTTTGGATTTTATCAAATGTTAAAAACTTAAATCCTAAACCAAAAGACTAATCATAAACTTATTTCAACTCTTATAGGCAAAATGTCTCCCAACCATCTCTCAACCATCTTTTCCTCAAAACGAACTCAAAACCGAAAACTACGTAACCTCAATATCATCCTGACGATTAACAAGCTCAAATGGGTACTCAGCCCCCCTCCCGGTGTCCTCCTCAAACGAATGATGATTCGACTCAAGAGGACACCTGACTCCGCTCCGATGAATTTGTGAGGTGTTATATCTTAGCATCTATGAACGATGTGCTGAAACAGTAACATCGTGACTTTGAGACAGCCGCTGACATGCTCTATAATCTCCATAAGATGTTTGGAGGGCAAGGGCGTCAGGCCAGACAACAAGCAGTCAGACAGTTAATGAACTGTCGCATGAAGGATGGGACTCCTATCAAGGACCATATGATGCTGATGTTGGAATCGATCTAGGGTTTAAGAAAATAATTAATGCTTCGGTAAGCGGCGGAATTTTAAAAATTTTCTTTTACAAGTAAAACCAGTTTTTACTAACCTAGACAAAAGAGCAAGTACACGTAATTAAAAACTATTATGAGCTAAGAAGTTTACTAACCTTTCTTGAAGCTTGATCTTTGAGAAACTCTTAGAAAGTTGCAACGCTCGTCTCCCCTCGCAGCACGTCCCTCTTTCTTTCCTCGGCACCTCGAGCAACCACGAAAGTTTCTATTACTAAATCACTCGAGAGAAAAGGAATTAGTGAGTGGGCACTTTTAAACACTACGACTTAAGAACAAGTCTTGAAGTCGCAGAGCTAAACTCTAGGTCAAATGAGGACCTAGGTGCCAAGACAAAAATCGAAAATAAACTAGAGAGAGAAAGAGAGGAGTTCGACCAAAGTTCTAGAGAGAGAGTCTCTCAAATCTCTTAAACATGGATGGAATGAGAAAACAATGAGAATGAGGGCCCTATTTATAAGAGAAGGGTTAGCCTTAGAAATGGGAGTTTCCTCTTTTTTCCAAGCATTCGTGAGCAATCTCTTATTGCCCTTTTTCTCCATATGCGCCCAACATCTCATTCCCTTAAGGGATTTGTTTCCTAATTTGTTCCTTCTCTAGGTTGGCCGAAATTTCCTATACAAGTATGGGAAATTTGTTTCCTCTTTTTCTTGGCAAGTATCTTCATACATTAATGCACAAAAGGAACTCTCTTTCTCTTGGGTATTTGGGCGCCCATTTCTCATCTAGAAGGAGCTTCTAGAAGCTTTTTCTTTTGTTCATGACAACATGAGAAAGGCCCATTAAGAATTTTCAATAAAATTCTCATGAAATGAAATTAATCCACAAGGCCCAATAAGACTAATATTGGCCGAGTGAAACATGTCATAAAATGACCTTGTCAAAAAATTTATTGACATTCATTTCATCCTATGTCTCAAAAGACAAAAATACCCTTTTGACTATTTTCGTTCTTGTTTTGACTTAGCTTCCAGTTTAACTATTCATACTCGATGTGATTCGTGACAGTGACCTCATGGACCCAAATGAACAAAGCTTGAGCTAAACATTTGGACTCAAAAGTTCACAAACCTTTTCCAAGTTTAGCTTAATGCCAACTGACTCCATTAAAGAGTTGACACTGAAAATCTCTCGGTTCAAATGAATTTATTTTCTACTCAAGAATTCAACCTAATTATGATGAGCGGATCCACTGAATATTATCTATGTTTACCCTTCATGAATGTCATCAGCTAGTCGGGATTTACTAAATTACCATTTTACCCTTCTAGCTGTTATTTCCTCAACTCCTTTGTCGCTTGTGAATAAGTTAGAAACAATGTATTGACGAGGAGCTAACAAGTCACATTGTTTCATCCAAAAGAGTCAGGACTCAATTTGGACACTGGCCAGTTCATTTATTCACACTCCAAGGAACAAAGCATAAGGTGACATACATTGCATTTCAGCAATCTTGTACATGAATTCCATATCTATGAGAACTTCACAAAGTTACTCATGACATTCTCACAACTTATTACTTCACCAATAGGCCCTGTTCGGAATCACATAGAGAGTCCGAACTCTGACTTTCTCAAATGAGAATACTAAGCTGTGAAATGGCATGTCTCATTTCAGGATTAAGGTAAGCACGATGCAATTCATACATAGTGACTTCGAGACATAAGAGGTTAAATGGTTTATTCTTCTCTTGTCTCTAGAATTGCACTGGTCAATTCAGTACCTTCGGAAGATACCTAGAAGAACTATAGAGTCTCCAACTCTCAATGCCTCATAACCAGACATCATAGATTCTTCTAACAATCGTACTGAGGTCAATAGTCCTTTGACCCTAAGATTTCGAATATATCGTTTTAGGCAAACTACGAAGAGTTTGTTCATGGACTAAAAGTTGCGAATCTCTTCGTAAGTTGTTAAGTTTGTTTATGTACTAAAAGACTAAGGTTTTATCATAAAGCTTCAAACAAAGAAAGAATGAATGAACGTTTCAACTTTATTATTAATGAATAAGCAATTACAAGCAAGAGTCTTCGTAAGACTATATGACATCAAATGTACATAAATAGACACTACTACTCTTCTTGTGGGCACCATTGACAACAGCTGATCATTAGTTACCTGAATGAGATGGAAATCCTAGGATCTGAGATTGACGAGGAGACCAAAATAGATATGATCTTGGAAACTCTCCCCGAATCTTTCGATACCTTCAAGCTGAACTACTCCATGAACAAGCTAGAGTACACTGTTATCGAACTATTGAAGGAGCTTCACACTACTAAAGGTCTTACTAAGAGAAAGAGGAACCAGAGAGGCATATGCTACTGAGCACAAAGCCTCCGCCTCTGGATCTAAGAAGAGACCTCACAAGGCCGAGAAGTAGAACTGTCCTGCCTATCTCAAAGCAAAGGAACATAGTATTGTACTAATTACCAAATCATGCTTAGTAGCTGATAATGTATCAACATGGATTCTTGACTCCGCTACTACTAACCATATTTTTTGTTCCTTGAATGGTTTCAAGAAAACCAAAAGCTTAGAGGAAGATGACTTCTATTTCAAATGGGGTGATGTAAGCCTGGTGTGTGCGAAGTCTGTGGGATCCGTGACGCTGTCTTTTGAAGACCGCACTTTAAACTTGAATACTGTTTATTGCGTTCCTTCCTTTGTAAAGAACTTAATATTTGTTGCTCGTCTTCTTCAGCAAGATAATTGTTTAAAGTTTATTAAGAATGGAATTCGTATTTCGTTTCCTGATAATTCTTTTTTCACTGATGCATGTATGAAGAATGCTCTTTTCTACATCTATACCACTCAACCTTCTCTATTAGACACCGCAATAGATAATGATCTAATTAGGGAGCCAAAGAGGATCAAACTTTCTGAATCCTCCGATCTAATAAAATCAACATATCTCTAGCACTTAAGACTTGGTCACATCAGTCTAGACAGAATTAAGAGACTTATGAGGGACGGTCCACTGCAAGCCTCTACAATAGGTTCATTACCTACTTGTGAATCTTGCATAGAAGGAGAAATGACTAAGCGACCTTTCTCCGAGAAGGATTGAAGAGCCAGTGAGTTGCTGGAACTAGTACATTCTGATATACGAATACTTCGTTACCTTCACCGATGATTACTCAAGATATGGTTTTGTCTATTTGCTTAAACACAAATCCGAGACCTTTAACGTATTTAAGGTCTTTAGGGCTTTAGTGGAAAAGCAAACTGGCAAATAGATCAAAACCCTTCGATCCGATCGAGGTGGTGAGTATATGTCTTGAGAGTTCGATGACTTTCTTAAATAAGAAGGTATCGCTTCTCAGCTTACAGCACCTGTCACACCTCAACAAAATGGAGTGTCAGAGAGAAGGAACCGAATTCTTATGGAGATGGTTAGATCAATGATGAGTTACTCATCACTCCCTCTTTCCTTTTGGGGATACGCCCTCGAAACAGCCGCTTGCATTCGGAACCAAGTTTCGTCTAAAATGGTTCCTGGTACTCCTTATGAACGATGGACTTACCGTAAAGTAAATCTTGGCCGCATGAAAATTTGGGGTTGCCGTACACACGTGCTGGGGCAAAAGACTAGCAAGTTGACTAGTAGGTCATAATTGTGTCTGTTTGTTGGATATTCAAAGGAAACCTAAGGTTTCACTTTCTATAGTCCCAAGGACGATAAGACTTTCGTTAGCACGAATGTGTCGGAATTGATCTAGGGTTTAAGAAAAAGTTTAACGCTTCGTTAAGCGGCGGAATTTTAAAAATTTTCTTTTTCAAGTAAAACAATTTTTACTAACCTAGCCAAAGTGCAAGCACATATAAATAAAACTAATATGAGCATAATAAATTTACTAACCTCTTTAGAAACTTGAACGTTGATGAGCCTTCGTGTTGGAATCGATCTAGGGTTTAAGAAAATAATTAACGCTTCGGTAAGCGGCGGAATTTTAAAAATTTTCTTTTACAAGTAAAACCATTTTTTTACTAACCTAGACAAAAGAGCAAGTACACATAATTAAAAACTATTATGAGCTAAGAAGTTTACTAACCTTTCTTGAAGCTTGATCTTTGAGAAGCTCTTAGAAAGTTGCAACGCTCGTCTCCCCTCGCAGCACGTCCCTCTTTCTTTCCTCGGCACCTCGAGCAACCACGAAAGTTTCTATCACTAAATCACTCGAGAGAAAAGGAATTAGTGAGTGGGCACTTTTAAACACTACGACTTAAGAACGAGTCTTGAAGTCGCAGAGCTAAACTCTAGGTCAAATGAGGACCTAGGTGCCAAAACAAAATCGAAAATAAACTAGAGAGAGAGAGAGAGAGGAGTTCGGCCACAATGTCTAGAGAGAGAGTCTCTCAATCTCTAACTTGTGTGGAATGAATAAAATGAAGGGAATGAGGGTCCTATTTATAGAGAAGGGTTGGCCTTGGAAAGAAGTAGTTTCCTCTTATTTTCCAAGCCTTAATGAGCAATCTTTTATTACCCATTCCTATCAACATAGGCGCCCACCTCATTCAATCCACAAGGGATTAGTTTCCTCTTTTGTTTCCCTTCTTGGTTGCCTTGGCCGATTCTCCTTGTTTCCTCATAGAGGAAATTTGTTTCCTCTTTTTCTTTTGGCAAGTATCTTGATACATTTATGCACAAAATATTCTCTCTACCTATGGGTATGTTGGGTGCCCAAACTCATTCTAGAAGGAGCTTCTAGAAGCTTCTTCATTTGTTCATGACAACATGAGAAAAGCCCATTAAGAATTTTCAATAAAATTCTTATGAAATGAAATTAATCCACAAGGCCCAATTAATCATATTATGGCCGAGTGTTACTTGTCATCAAATGACCATCTCAAAAAATTTATTGACATTCATTTCATCCTATGTCTCAAAAGACAAAAATACCCTTTTGACAATTTTCGTTCTTGTTTTGACTTAGCTTCCAGTTTAACTATTCCTATCGATGTGATTCGTGACAGTGACCTCATGGACCCAAATGAACAAAGCTTGAGCTAAACACTTGGACTCAAAAGTTCACAAACCTTTTCCAAGTTTAGCTTAATGCCAACTGACTCCACTAAAGAGCTGACACTGAAAATCTCTCGGTTCAAATGAATTTATTTTTTACTCAAGAATTCACCTAATTATAACGAGCGGATCCACTGAATATTATCTATGCTACCCTTCATGAATGTCATCAGCTAGTCGAGATTTACTAAATTACCATTTTACCCTTCTAGCTGTTATTTCCTCAACTCCTTTGTCGCTTGTGAATAAGTTAGAAACAATGTATATGACGAGGAGCTAACAAGTCACATTGTTTAATCCAAAAGAGTCAGGACTCAATTTGGACACTGGCCAGTTCATTTATTCACACTCCAAGGAACAAAGCATGAGGTGACATACATTGCATTTCAGCAATCTTGTACATGAATTCCATATCTATGAGAACTTCACAAAGTTACTCATGACATTCTCACAACTTAGTACTTCACCAATAGGCCCTGTTCGGAATCACATAGTGAGTCCGAACTCTGACTTTCTCAAATGAGAATACATAAGCTGTGAAATGGCATGTCTCATTTCAGGATTAAGGTAAGCATGATGCAATTCATACATAGTGACTTCAAGACATAAGAGGTTAAATGGTTTGTTCTTATCTTGTCTCTAGAAGTGCACTGGTCAATTCATGTTAGAATCGATCTAGGGTTTAAGAAAATAATTAACGCTTCGGGAAGCGGCGGAATTTTAAAAATTTTCTTTTACAAGTAAAAACGGTTTTTACTAACCTAGACAAGTGCAAGTACATGTAATTAAAAACTAACATGAGCTAAGAAGTTTACTAACCTTTCTTGAAGCTTGATCTTTGAGAAGCTCTTAGAAAGTTGCAACGCTCGTCTCCCCTCGCAGCACGTCTCTCTTCCTTTCCTCGGCACCTCAAGCAACCACGAAAGTTTCTATCACTAAATCACTCGAAATAAAGGAATTAGTGAGTGGGCACTCTTAAACACTACGACTTAAGAACGAGTCTTGAAGTCGCAGAGCTAAACACTAGGTCGAGTTAGGACCTAGGTGCCAAAACAAGAAAAATCGAAAATAAACTAGAAAGAGAGAGAGAGAGGAGTTCGGCCACCACAAGGTCTAGAGAGAGAAGCTCTCAATCTCTAACTTATGTGGAATGAGAAAAATGAGAAGAATGAGGCTCCTATTTATAGGAGAGGTCTTACCTTCAATAAGGTAGTTTCCTCTTCTATAGAATATCACATATTCATGAGCCAATTTCTTCTTTTCCTCTAAGACATACTCGGCCAAGGTAGGCTTCATTAAGCCTTGGATTTGTTTCCTTTTTTGTTCCTTGCCTTGCTTCTTTCTCAACTTGGGCGACTACCTCTTATTTCCATTAGAGGAAATTTGTTTCCTCTTTTTCTTTTGGCAAGTATCTTCATACATTTATGCACAAAATATTCTCTCTATCTCTTGGGTATGTTTGGCGCCTATAGCCTTCTAGAAAAGGCTTCTAGAATTTTCTTCACTTGTTCATGACAACATAAGAAAAGGCCCATTTAGAATTTTCAATAAAATTCTTATGAAACGAAATTAATTCACAAGGCCCAATGATCAAGTCATGGGCGAGTGACATTAAGTCATCAAATGAACTTGTCAAAAAATTTATTGACATTCATTTCATCCTTTGTCTCAAAAGACAAAAATACCCTTTTAACTATTTTCGTTCTTGTTTTGACTTAGCTTCCAGTTTAACTATTCCTATCGATGTGATTCGTGACAGTAACCTCATGGACCCAAATGAACAAAGCTTGAGCTAAACACTTGGACTCAAAAGTTCACAAACCTTTTCCAAGTTTAGCTTAATGCCAACTGACTCCACTAAGGAGTTGACACTGAAAATCTATCGGTTCAAATGAATTTATTTTCTACTCAAGAATTATAAGTGCACTAGTCAATTCAGTACCTTCGGAAGATACCTAGAAGAACTATAGAGTCTCCAACTCTCAATGCCTCATAACCAGACATCATAGATTCTTCTAACAATCGTACTGAGGTCAATAGTCCTTTGACCCTAAGATTGCGAATATATCATTTTAAGCAAACTACGAAGAGTTTGTTCATGCAAATCTACATTTGTCTCTTCGTAAGTTGTTAAGTTTGTTTATGGACTAAAAGACTAAGGTTTTATCATAAAGCTTCAAACAAGGAAGATTGAATGAACGTTTCAACTTTTTATTAATGAATAAGCAATTACAAGCAAGAGTCTTCGTAAGACTATATGACATCAAATGTACATAAATAGACACTACTACTCTTCTTGTGGGCACCATTGACAACAGCTGATCATTAGTTACCTGAATGAGATGGAAATCCTAGGATCTGAGATTGACGAGGAGACCAAAATAGATATGATCTTGGAAACTCTCCCCGAATCTTTCGATACCTTCAAGCTGAACTACTCCATGAACAAGCTAGAGTACACTGTTATCGAACTATTGAAGGAGCTTCACACTACTAAAGGTCTTACTAAGAGAAAGAGGAACCAGAGAGGCATATGCTACTGAGCACAAAGCCTCCGCCTCTGGATCTAAGAAGAGACCTCACAAGGCCGAGAAGTAGAACTGTCCTGCCTATCTCAAAGCAAAGGAACATAGTATTGTACTAATTACCAAATCATGCTTAGTAGCTGATAATGTATCAACATGGATTCTTGACTCCGCTACTACTAACCATATTTTTTGTTCCTTGAATGGTTTCAAGAAAACCAAAAGCTTAGAGGAAGATGACTTCTATTTCAAATGGGGTGATGTAAGCCTGGTGTGTGCGAAGTCTGTGGGATCCGTGACGCTGTCTTTTGAAGACCGCACTTTAAACTTGAATACTGTTTATTGCGTTCCTTCCTTTGTAAAGAACTTAATATTTGTTGCTCGTCTTCTTCAGCAAGATAATTGTTTAAAGTTTATTAAGAATGGAATTCGTATTTCGTTTCCTGATAATTCTTTTTTCACTGATGCATGTATGAAGAATGCTCTTTTCTACATCTATACCACTCAACCTTCTCTATTAGACACCGCAATAGATAATGATCTAATTAGGGAGCCAAAGAGGATCAAACTTTCTGAATCCTCCGATCTAATAAAATCAACATATCTCTAGCACTTAAGACTTGGTCACATCAGTCTAGACAGAATTAAGAGACTTATGAGGGACGGTCCACTGCAAGCCTCTACAATAGGTTCATTACCTACTTGTGAATCTTGCATAGAAGGAGAAATGACTAAGCGACCTTTCTCCGAGAAGGATTGAAGAGCCAGTGAGTTGCTGGAACTAGTACATTCTGATATACGAATACTTCGTTACCTTCACCGATGATTACTCAAGATATGGTTTTGTCTATTTGCTTAAACACAAATCCGAGACCTTTAACGTATTTAAGGTCTTTAGGGCTTTAGTGGAAAAGCAAACTGGCAAATAGATCAAAACCCTTCGATCCGATCGAGGTGGTGAGTATATGTCTTGAGAGTTCGATGACTTTCTTAAATAAGAAGGTATCGCTTCTCAGCTTACAGCACCTGTCACACCTCAACAAAATGGAGTGTCAGAGAGAAGGAACCGAATTCTTATGGAGATGGTTAGATCAATGATGAGTTACTCATCACTCCCTCTTTCCTTTTGGGGATACGCCCTCGAAACAGCCGCTTGCATTCGGAACCAAGTTTCGTCTAAAATGGTTCCTGGTACTCCTTATGAACGATGGACTTACCGTAAAGTAAATCTTGGCCGCATGAAAATTTGGGGTTGCCGTACACACGTGCTGGGGCAAAAGACTAGCAAGTTGACTAGTAGGTCATAATTGTGTCTGTTTGTTGGATATTCAAAGGAAACCTAAGGTTTCACTTTCTATAGTCCCAAGGACGATAAGACTTTCGTTAGCACGAATGTGTTGGAATTGATCTAGGGTTTAAGAAAAAGTTTAACGCTTCGTTAAGCGGCGGAATTTTAAAAATTTTCTTTTTCAAGTAAAACAATTTTTACTAACCTAGCCAAAGTGCAAGCACATATAAATAAAACTAATATGAGCATAATAAATTTACTAACCTCTTTAGAAACTTGAACGTTGATGAGCCTTCGTGTTGGAATCGATCTAGGGTTTAAGAAAATAATTAACGCTTCGGTAAGCGGCGGAATTTTAAAAATTTTCTTTTACAAGTAAAACCATTTTTTTACTAACCTAGACAAAAGAGCAAGTACACATAATTAAAAACTATTATGAGCTAAGAAGTTTACTAACCTTTCTTGAAGCTTGATCTTTGAGAAGCTCTTAGAAAGTTGCAACGCTCGTCTCCCCTCGCAGCACGTCCCTCTTTCTTTCCTCGGCACCTCGAGCAACCACGAAAGTTTCTATCACTAAATCACTCGAGAGAAAAGCAATTAGTGAGTGGGCACTTTTAAACACTACGACTTAAGAACGAGTCTTGAAGTCGCAGAGCTAAACTCTAGGTCAAATGAGGACCTAGGTGCCAAAACAAAATCGAAAATAAACTAGAGAGAGAGAGAGAGAGGAGTTCGGCCACAATGTCTAGAGAGAGAGTCTCTCAATCTCTAACTTGTGTGGAATGAATAAAATGAAGGGAATGAGGGTCCTATTTATAGAGAAGGGTTGGCCTTGGAAAGAAGTAGTTTCCTCTTATTTTCCAAGCCTTAATGAGCAATCTTTTATTACCCATTCCTATCAACATAGGCGCCCACCTCATTCAATCCACAAGGGATTAGTTTCCTCTTTTGTTTCCCTTCTTGGTTGCCTTGGCCGATTCTCCTTGTTTCCTCATAGAGGAAATTTGTTTCCTCTTTTTCTTTTGGCAAGTATCTTGATACATTTATGCACAAAATATTCTCTCTACCTATGGGTATGTTGGGTGCCCAAACTCATTCTAGAAGGAGCTTCTAGAAGCTTCTTCATTTGTTCATGACAACATGAGAAAAGCCCATTAAGAATTTTCAATAAAATTCTTATGAAATGAAATTAATCCACAAGGCCCAATTAATCATATTATGGCCGAGTGTTACTTGTCATCAAATGACCATCTCAAAAAATTTATTGACATTCATTTCATCCTATGTCTCAAAAGACAAAAATACCCTTTTGACAATTTTCGTTCTTGTTTTGACTTAGCTTCCAGTTTAACTATTCCTATCGATATGATTCGTGACAGTGACCTCATGGACCCAAATGAACAAAGCTTGAGCTAAACACTTGGACTCAAAAGTTCACAAACCTTTCCAAGTTTAGCTTAATGCCAACTGACTCCACTAAAGAGCTGACACTGAAAATCTCTCGGTTCAAATGAATTTATTTTTTACTCAAGAATTCACCTAATTATAACGAGCGGATCCACTGAATATTATCTATGCTACCCTTCATGAATGTCATCAGCTAGTCGAGATTTACTAAATTACCATTTTACCCTTCTAGCTGTTATTTCCTCAACTCCTTTGTCGCTTGTGAATAAGTTAGAAACAATGTATATGACGAGGAGCTAACAAGTCACATTGTTTAATCCAAAAGAGTCAGGACTCAATTTGGACACTGGCCAGTTCATTTATTCACACTCCAAGGAACAAAGCATGAGGTGACATACATTGCATTTCAGCAATCTTGTACATGAATTCCATATCTATGAGAACTTCACAAAGTTACTCATGACATTCTCACAACTTAGTACTTCACCAATAGGCCCTGTTCGGAATCACATAGTGAGTCCGAACTCTGACTTTCTCAAATGAGAATACATAAGCTGTGAAATGGCATGTCTCATTTCAGGATTAAGGTAAGCATGATGCAATTCATACATAGTGACTTCAAGACATAAGAGGTTAAATGGTTTGTTCTTATCTTGTCTCTAGAAGTGCACTGGTCAATTCATGTTAGAATCGATCTAGGGTTTAAGAAAATAATTAACGCTTCGGGAAGCGGCGGAATTTTAAAAATTTTCTTTTACAAGTAAAAACGGTTTTTACTAACCTAGACAAGTGCAAGTACATGTAATTAAAAACTAACATGAGCTAAGAAGTTTACTAACCTTTCTTGAAGCTTGATCTTTGAGAAGCTCTTAGAAAGTTGCAACGCTCGTCTCCCCTCGCAGCACGTCTCTCTTCCTTTCCTCGGCACCTCAAGCAACCACGAAAGTTTCTATCACTAAATCACTCGAAATAAAGGAATTAGTGAATGGGCACTCTTAAACACTACGACTTAAGAACGAGTCTTGAAGTCGCAGAGCTAAACACTAGGTCGAGTTAGGACCTAGGTGCCAAAACAAGAAAAATCGAAAATAAACTAGAAAGAGAGAGAGAGAGGAGTTCGGCCACCACAAGGTCTAGAGAGAGAAGCTCTCAATCTCTAACTTATGTGGAATGAGAAAAATGAGAAGAATGAGGCTCCTATTTATAGGAGAGGTCTTACCTTCAATAAGGTAGTTTCCTCTTCTATAGAATATCACATATTCATGAGCCAATTTCCTCTTTTCCTCTAAGACATACTCGGCCAAGGTAGGCTTCATTAAGCCTTGGATTTGTTTCCTTTTTTGTTCCTTGCCTTGCTTCTTTCTCAACTTGGGCGACTACCTCTTATTTCCCTTAGAGGAAATTTGTTTCCTCTTTTTCTTTTGGCAAGTATCTTCATACATTTATGCACAAAATATTCTCTCTATCTCTTGGGTATGTTTGGCGCCTATAGCCTTCTAGAAAAGGCTTCTAGAATTTTCTTCACTTGTTCATGACAACATAAGAAAAGGCCCATTTAGAATTTTCAATAAAATTCTTATGAAACGAAATTAATTCACAAGGCCCAATGATCAAGTCATGGGCGAGTGACATTAAGTCATCAAATGAACTTGTCAAAAAATTTATTGACATTCATTTCATCCTTTGTCTCAAAAGACAAAAATACCCTTTTAACTATTTTCGTTCTTGTTTTGACTTAGCTTCCAGTTTAACTATTCCTATCGATGTGATTCGTGACAGTAACCTCATGGACCCAAATGAACAAAGCTTGAGCTAAACACTTGGACTCAAAAGTTCACAAACCTTTTCCAAGTTTAGCTTAATGCCAACTGACTCCACTAAGGAGTTGACACTGAAAATCTATCGGTTCAAATGAATTTATTTTCTACTCAAGAATTATAAGTGCACTAGTCAATTCAGTACCTTCGGAAGATACCTAGAAGAACTATAGAGTCTCCAACTCTCAATGCCTCATAACCAGACATCATAGATTCTTCTAACAATCGTACTGAGGTCAATAGTCCTTTGACCCTAAGATTGCGAATATATCATTTTAAGCAAACTACGAAGAGTTTGTTCATGCAAATCTACATTTGTCTCTTCGTAAGTTGTTAAGTTTGTTTATGGACTAAAAGACTAAGGTTTTATCATAAAGCTTCAAACAAGGAAGATTGAATGAACGTTTCAACTTTTTATTAATGAATAAGCAATTACAAGCAAGAGTCTTCGTAAGATTATATTACATCAAATGTACACAAATAGACACTACTACTCTTCTTGTGGGCACCATTGACAACAAACTCCCACTTGACTCAAAGAAGATGTGAGTAGTCCTTTATGCCTAATCCCTCTCGATGTTGGTCGAAGACCATGTTCGCTAGGGCCTTGGTGAATGGATCTGCCAGAGATCTACTTCACCTCCACGTCTCCGCGTTGCGTGATCTCTCGAATCAAATGGTATTTCCTCTCAATATGCTTAGAGCGCTTATGGCTTCTAGGTTCCTTTGAGTTAGCGACAGCCCCACTATTATCACAATAAAGGGTTATGGGCTCGCCGACGTTTGGAACAACTTCCAAATACTTAAGGAATTTTCTAAGCCATACAGCCTCTTTGGATGCTTCACAAGCAGCCACATATTCTGCTTCCATTGTGGAGTCAGCAATGCAAGATTGCTTAATACTCCTCCACACAACAGCTCCACCATTAAGGATGAACACAGATCCCGAAGTGGATTTCCTGGAATCCTTATCCGCTTGAAAATCGGAGTCGGTATATCCCGTCATAGTCAGGTCAGTACCTGAGTATGTAAGCATCAAGTTCCTAGTTCTTCGAAGATACTTCAGAACATGCTTAACAGCAATCCAGTGCTCGGGTCCAGGGTTGGATTGGAAACGGCTAACTACGCCAACGGCGAAACAGATGTCAGGTCGAGTGCAAAGCATAGCATACATGAGGCTTCCTACGGCAGAGGCGTAAGGAAGTTTCCTCATGTCTTCAATCTCTTGTGCAGTCTTGGGAGACTGGTCCTTAGAGAGTGAGACTCCATGCCTAAAGGGTGTTTGGCCCTTCTTGGAGTCTTGCATCGAGAAGCGATCCATCACCTTATCAATATAAGATGCTTGAGAGAGCGACAGAGTCCGGTTCTTCCTATCTCGAAAGATTTGGATCCCCAGAATGTACGCGGCTTCTCCTAGATCCTTCATGTCGAATTGCTTTGCTAGCCAGACCTTAACCTCAGATAATTTACCCACGTCATTACCGATGAGTAATATATCATCGACATATAGTACCAGAAACACAACTTTGCCTTCATGTATTAACTTGTAAACACAAGGCTCATCTATTGACTGTTCAAAGCCAAAGCTCTTTACAGTTTCATCGAATCTAATATTCCATGACCTAGATGCTTGCTTTAGTCCATAAATGGACTTAAGTAACTCAAAAACCTTGGTCTCTTGACCTTCTTCCACGAAACCGTCTGGTTGAGCCATATAAATGCGCTCGTCAAGATTGCCATTCAGGAAGGCTGTCTTGACATCCATTTGCCAGATCACATAGTCGAGAGCTGTAGCTATGGATAGGAGTATGCGGATGGATTTAACCATCGCGACTGGCGAGAAGGTTTCTTCATAGTCAATCCCTTCTTGTTGGGTATAACCCTTCGCCACAAGTCGTGCTTTGAACGTCTCGACGTTCCCATCAGGACCCCTTTTTCTTCTTGTATATCCACTTACACCCTACGGGTTTAATCCCTTCGGGAAGGTCTACAAGTTTCCAGACTTTGTTGACATACATCGAGTGCATTTCAACTTTCATGGCGTCAAGCCAAAGGTTTGATTCAGAACAAGCCATCGCTTGGCTATATGAAACAGGATCATCCATGTCAGAGACGGCTACAAGAGAGTCTCCATAAGACATGTACCTGCCAGGCTTTTGCGTAGCGCTCGCACTACGTCTAAGTACTACTTGACGAGATTCTGATGAGTTAGGTTGTGTTTCAGTTGGGGTAAGAACAGTTCTTACAGATGAGGTATAAGCTTCCTCACCCAACTTTTCTTCAAGCACAAATTTGCTTCTAGGTTTTGCATCCTTCATAAAGTCCTCCCCAAGGAAACGAGCATTCGTGCTAACGAAAATCTTATCGTCCTCGAGACTATAGAAAGTAAAACCTTTGGTTTCCTTTGGATATCCCATAAAAAGGCACAATTCTGACCTACTAGCCAACTTGCTAGTCTTTTGCCTCAGCACGTGTGCAGGGCAACCCCAAATTCGGATGCGGTCAAGATTCACTTTACGGCCAGTCCATCGTTCATAAGGAGTGCCAGGAACCGTTTTGGACGGAACTTGGTTCAGAATATAGGCGGCTGTTTCAAGGGCATATCCCCAAAAGGAAAGAGGGAGTGATGAGTAACTCATCATTGATCTAACCATCTCCATAAGAGTTCGGTTTCTTCTCTCTGACACTCCGTTTTGTTGACGCGTGCCAGGTGCGGTAAGCTGAGAAGTGATACCTTCTTCTTTAAGAAAGTCATCGAACTCTCCAGACATATACTCACCACCTCGATCAGATCGAAGGGTTTTGATCACTTTGCCAGTTTTCTTTTCCACTAAAGCCCTAAAGACCTTAAATACGTTAAAGGTCTCGGATTTGTGTTTGAGCAAATAGACAAACCCATATCGTGAGTAATCATCGGTGAAGGTAACGAAGTATTCGTATCCTCCACGTGCCTGTTGGTTGAGCGGACCACATATATCAGAATGTACTAGTTCCAGCAACTCAGTGGCTCTTCGACCCTTATCGGAGAAAGGTCGCTTGGTCATTTTTCCTTCTATGCAGGATTCACAAGTAGGTAGTGAACCTATTGCAGAGTCTTGGAGCGGACCATCCCTCACAAGTCTCTTAATCATATCTAGACTGATATGACCAAGTCTCAAGTGCCAGAGGTATGTTGATTTTGTTAGATCGGAGGATTCAGAAAGTTTGATCCTCTTTGGCTCCCTAATTAGATCGTTATCTATTTCGGTATCTAAAAGAGAAGGTTGAGTGGGATAGATGTAAAAAAGACCATTCTTCATACATGCATCAGTGACAAAAGAATTATCAGGAAACGAAATACGAATTCCATTCTTAATGAACTTTAAACAATAATCTTGCTCAAGAAGACGAGCAACGGATATTAAGTTCTTCCTAAAGGTAGGAACAAAATAAACATTATTCAAGTTTAAAGTGCGGTCTTCAAAAGACAGCATCACGGATCCCACAGCCTTTGCAGACACCAGGCTCCCATCACCCCATTTGAAACAGAACTCGCCTTCCTCTAAGCTTTTGGTTTTCTTGAAACCATTCAAGGAACAACAAATATGGTTAGTAGCAGCGGAGTCAAGAATCCACGTTGATACATTATCAGCTACTAAGGATGCTTCGGTAACTAGTACAATACTATGTTCCTTTGCTTTGAGATAGGCGGGACAGTTCTTTTTATCGGCCTTGTGAGGTCTCTTCTTAGTTCCAGAGGCGGAGGCTCTTTGCTCAGTAGCATGTGCCTCTCCTTGATTCCTCTTTCTCTTAGTGAGACCTACAACAGTGTGAAGTTCCTCTATAAGCTTGGTAACAGTGTACTCTAGCTTGTTAATGGAGTAGTTCATCTTGGATGTATCAAGAGATGCGGGGAGAGTTTCTAAGATCACATCTATGACATTCTTCCCATTAATCTCAGATCCTAGGATTTCCATCTTATTTAGAAAACTAATGATCAGTATCATAAAGTCTCTAACAGGAGTCCTAGCCTTCATATGACAGTTCATAAACTGTCGGACTGCTTGTTGCCTTGCTTGACGCCTTTGCCCTCCAAGCATCTCAAGGAGATTGTAGAGCATGTCAGCGGCAGTCTCGATGTCACGATGTTGCTCTTTCAGCACATTGTTCATAGATGCCAAGATATAGCACCTCACAATCTCATCGGATCAAAGCCAGGCCGCTAAGGCGTCATTGTCCTCTTGAGTTGAATCATCATTCGTCAGAGGAGGACACGGGGTGGTGAGTACCCATTTGTGCTTGTTAACGGTAGGTATTATGTCGAGGTTACGTTTCGAATCTACGTAGTTTTCCTTTTCGAGTTTGATCGAGGAAAGAAAGATTGAGAGATGGTTGAGAGACATATTGTCTATATAAGTTGAAACAAGTTTATGATTAGTCTTTGGTTTAGGATTTAAGTTTTATTAAGACTTTTATAAAATCCAAAGGTGTTATAAACCAAACGATAATTTACTCCCTCAAGAGAAGGCCGCAAAAAATCTCCTTTTATAAGTAAATGACACATCATTAATGCTAAGCCAAGATGTCAATACATCTATTTTGACTAGCCACCTTTTAAATTGGTTTGATCACTCACATCGTTTCGCAGAGCCTCAAGTGAGGATTACTAGGGATTGAGCCTAAGTGTGCAACCAACCACTTAGTCCAAAAGGTCAACTTTGAAAAACAATCCCCTAAGGGGAGGCCTTGCCATCATCGTCTCACTCTCGGACGTAGCTCATTGAGCAATGATCGAAGCAATAACGCCTTGGAGTACTCCCATTTAAGTGAGGGTCGCAAGAGCGGCTCTTAGTCCCACGTTAATTCCTTCTTTCATTAGTGTTAGGGATCGTGGGTTACAAACAACAAGTATAACCCTCCCACTTAGTTTTTGGAGTTGGTTCATCGACTCTTATAAGTTCGGAAACAGATTTCCTAGTTAGAGAGCGACAGAGCGGACAACTAGAAGAGAATCATAGATCGACATGTTCAGAGTAGTATTAGTGCATAAAGGCACAAGGTACACACTCGATCTTTTCCTATTTTCTATTTCGGGAAAGTGCGTGAGGGAAGTGTGAACTTCAACTCACTCGAACACTTGAAAGTTTGAGATTACACATCTTTTTATTTTTCGGCTTGTCTACAAAGAGACCTCCCACTTAAATTTTCAAGAGCATATAGATTTTGAACATATGTGATATAGATATAGTTTTGAAAACATTTTGAAAACTTATTTGATTTGGGTGACAAAATATTTTCAAGTTTGAAAGTGAAAACGGTTTTTCAAAATTCAAACTAGTTTTGTAAAAACTCAATTTCAATTAATCTTTCAAAAATAAAAACTTTTAATCTTACACATCATGTTTATAATCATATGAAAATCATTTTTTCTCAAGAAAATTTTCTCATTAGAGTTCTATAACTCATGGTAGTGGGGTTTGAAAATCCGGATTTCTAAAAAACTGGAGTTTCAGACAGCCGCGCACCTTGGAGTAAAATCACCATATCTGGCGGCTCCGATGTCGTTTTGAGCCGAAACCGGTGGAATTGGACAGAGGACAGACAGAGCTTTAATTTGATTCAAGAATCATTAAATTTAGATTTCTGAGCAGATAGTTATACCACTTTTAATGCAGGTTTACTCCAGCTCAAAGAAAAAGAAATAATTAAAGCTTGGTCCTTTTTAGGTGCGAAAAAGAATCGAGTGTAATGGAACGTTTTATGAAGGTTGTTAAAGCTTTTATTTGTGTTTTATTAGCAAGGTAATAACATGGTATAAAAGAAATAACAACATGCATAAAACGATTCAAGTAAAAATAAGAAACTAGCAAGATAGCAAAACTAGTCACAAAATTTTACTCGAAATTTCTCAAACCTTTAAAACACGTTTTTCAATATAAAAAATTAAAAACTTTTAGAACTGATTCTAATGTGTTTTAAAAACATCCCAAAATCATAGAAAAACAACATGATTTTTAATTTAAAGGCAAGAGCAATAAATTAAAAAAAATCTAAGATAACAATTCTAACTTGTCACAAAATTAGTAAACTTTCGAAAACGATTTTCAAGCTCATAATTTTAAAAACATGTACATGCTAATCTTTGACCATAGCTCTGATACCATTTGTTAGAATCGATCTAGGGTTTAAGAAAATAATTAACGCTTCGGGAAGCGGCGGAATTTTAAAAATTTTCTTTTACAAGTAAAAACGGTTTTTACTAACCTAGACAAGTGCAAGTACATGTAATTAAAAACTAACATGAGCTAAGAAGTTTACTAACCTTTCTTGAAGCTTGATCTTTGAGAAGCTCTTAGAAAGTTGCAACGCTCGTCTCCCCTCGCAGCACGTCTCTCTTCCTTTCCTCGGCACCTCGAGCAACCACGAAAGTTTCTATCACTAACTCACTCGAAATAAAGGAATTAGTGAGTGGGCACTCTTAAACACTACGACTTAAGAATGAGTCTTGAAGTCGCAGAGCTAAACACTAGGTCGAGTGAGGACCTAGGTGCCAAAACAAGAAAAATCGAAAATAAACTAGAAAGAGAGAGAGAGAGGAGTTCGGCCACCACAAGGTCTAGAGAGAGAAGCTCTCAATCTCTAACTTATGTGGAATGAGAAAAATGAGAAGAATGAGGCTCCTATTTATAGGAGAGGTCTTACCTTCAATAAGGTAGTTTCCTCTTCTATAGAATATCACATATTCATGAGCCAATTTCTTCTTTTCCTCTAAGACATACTCGGCCAAGGTAGGCTTCATTAAGCCTTGGATTTGTTTCCTTTTTTGTTCCTTGCCTTGCTTCTTTCTCAACTTGGGCGCCTACCTCTTATTTCCCTTAGAGGAAATTTGTTTCCTCTTTTTCTTTTGGCAAGTATCTTCATACATTTATGCACAAAATATTCTCTCTATCTCTTGGGTATGTTTGGCGCCTATAGCCTTCTAGAAAAGGCTTCTAGAATTTTCTTCACTTGTTCATGACAACATAAGAAAAGGCCCATTTAGAATTTTCAATAAAATTCTTATGAAACGAAATTAATTCACAAGGCCCAATGATCAAGTCATGGGCGAGTGACATTAAGTCATCAAATGAACTTGTCAAAAAATTTATTGACATTCATTTCATCCTTTGTCTCAAAAGACAAAAATACCCTTTTAACTATTTTCGTTCTTGTTTTGACTTAGCTTCCAGTTTAACTATTCCTATCGATGTGATTCGTGATAGTAACCTCATGGACCCAAATGAACAAAGCTTGAGCTAAACACTTGGACTCAAAAGTTCACAAACCTTTTCCAAGTTTAGCTTAATGCCAACTGACTCCACTAAGGAGTTGACACTGAAAATCTCTCGGTTCAAATGAATTTATTTTCTACTCAAGAATTCACCTAATTATAATGAGCGGATCCACTGAATATTATCTATGTTTACCCTTCATGAATGTCATCAGCTAGTCGGGATTTACTAAATTACCATTTTACCCTTCTAGCTGTTATTTCCTCAACTCCTTTGTCGCTTGTATAAGTTAGAAACAATGTATTGACGAGGAGCTAACAAGTCACATTGTTTCATCCAAAAGAGTCAGGACCCAATTTGGACACTGGCCAGTTCATTTATTCACACTCCAAGGAACAAAGCATGAGGTGACATACATTGCATTTCAGCAATCTTGTACATGAATTCCATATCTATGAGAAATTCACAAAGTTACTCATGACATTCTCAAAACTTAGTACTTCACCAATAGGCCCTGTTCGGAATCACATAGTGAGTCCGAACTCTGACTTTCTCAAATGAGAATACTAAGGTGTGAAATGACATGTCTCATTTCAGGATTAAGGTAAGCATGATGCAATTCATACATAGTGACTTCGAGACATAAGAGGTCAAATGGTTTGTTCTTATCTTGTCTCTAGAAGTGCACTGGTCAATTCAGTACCTTCGGAAGATACCTAGAAGAACTATAGAGTCTCCAACTCTCAATGCCTCATAACCAAAAATCATAGATTCTTCTAACAATCGTACTGAGGTCAATAGTCCTTTGACCCTAAGATTGCGAATATATCATTTTAAGCAAACTACGAATAGTTTGTTCATGCAAATCTACATTTGTCTCTTCGTAAGTTGTTAAGTTTGTTTATGGACTAAGAGACTAAGGTTTTATCATAAAACTTCAAACAAGGAAGATTGAATGAACGTTTCAACTTTTTATTAATGAATAAGCAATTACAAGCAAGAGTCTTCGTAAGATTATATTACTTCAAATGTACACAAATAGACACTACTACTCTTCTTGTGGGCACCATTGACAACAATTCAGTACCTTCGGAAGATACTTAGAAGAACTATAGAGTCTCGAACTCTCAATGCCCCATAACTAGACATCATAGATTCTCCTAACAATCGTACTGAGGTGAATAGTCATTTGACCTTTAGATTGCGAATATATCGTTTTAAGCAAACTACGAAGTGTTTGTTCATGCAAATCTACATTTGTCTCTTCATAAGTTGTTTAGTTTGTTTATGGACTAAAGACTAATGTTTTATCATAAAGCTTCAAACAGACACGGAAGAATGAATGAACGTTTCAACTTTTTATTAATGAATAAGAAATTACAAGCAAGAGTCTTCATGAGACTTTATTACATCAAATGTACAATATAAAGATTACAACTCTTCTTGTGGGCACCATTGACAACAGAATGCTCGTTTCCTTGAGGAGGACTTCATGAAAGATGTAAATCCTAGAAGCAAAATTGTGCTTGAAGAAAGGGTGAGGAAGCTTCTACCCCATCTGTAAGAACTGTTCTTACCCCAACTGAAAAACAACCTAACTCATCAGAATCTCGTCAAGTAGTACTTCGACGTAGTGGAAGGGCTACTCAAAAGCCTGACAGGTACATGTCCTATGGAGACACTCTCGTAGCCGTCTCTGACATGGATGACCCTGTTTCCTATAGCCAAGCGATGGCTTGTTCTGAATCAAACCTTTGGCTTGACGCCATGAAAGTTGAAATGCACTCGATGTATGTCAACAAAGTCTGGAAACTTGTAGACCTTCCTCAAAGGATTAAACCCGTAGGGTGTAAGTGGATATAGAAGAAGAAAAGGGGTCCAGATGGGAACGTCGACACGTTCAAAGCACGACTTGTGGCTAAGGGTTATACCCAACAAGAAGGGATTGCCTATGAAGAAACCTTCTTGCCAGTCGCGATGCTTAAATCCATCCGCATACTTCTATCCATAGATGCAACTCTCGACCATGAGATCTGGCTAATGGATGTCAAGACTGCCTTCCTGAGTGGCAATCTTGACGAGCGCATTTACATGGCTCAGTCGGACGGTTTCATGGAAGAAGGTCAAGAGACCAAGGTTTGTGAGTTGCTTAAGTCCATTCATGGATTAAAGCAAGGATCTAGGTTATGGAATATTATATTCGATGAAACTGTGAAGAGCTTCGGCTTTGAGCAGTCAATAGACGAGCCGTGTGTTTACAAGTTAATACACGAAGTTAAAGTTGTGTTTCTGGTACTATATGTCGATGATATATTACTCATAGGTAATGATGTGGGTATGTTCTCTGAGGATAAGGTCTGGCTTGCAAAGCAATTCGATATGAAGGATCTAGGAGAAGCCGCGTAAATTCTTGGGATCCAAATCTTTTGAGATAGGAAGAAGCGTACTTTGTCGCCCTCTCAAATATCTTATATTGATAAGGTAATGGATCGCTTCGCGATGCAAGTCTCCAAGAAGGGCCAAACACCCTTTTGGCATGAAGTCTCAATCTCTAAGGACCAGTCTCCCAAAACTGCACAAGAGATTGAAGACATGAGAAAAATTCATCACGCATCAGCCCTAGGAAGTCTCATGTATGCTATGCTTTACACTAGACCTGATATCTACTTCACAGTTGGCGTAGTTAGCCATTTTCAATCCAACCCTATACCCGAGCACTTGATTGCTGTTAAGCATGTTCTTAAGTATCTTTGAAGAACTAGGAACTTGATGTTTACATATTCATGTACGGAGTTGACTATGACGGGATATATTGACTCCGATTTTCAAGTGAATAAGGATTCCAGGAAATCCACTTCGGGATTTGTGTTCATCCTTAATGGTGGAGTTGTTGTGTGCAGGAGTATTAGGCAATCTTGCATTGTTGACTCCACAATGAAAGCAGAATATGTGGCTGCTTGTGAAGAATCCAAAGAGGATGTATGGCTTAGAAAATTTCGTAAGTATTTGGAAGTCGTTCCGAACGTCGACGAGCCCATGACCCTTTATTGTGATAATAGCGGGGCTGTCGCTTAGTCAAAGAAACCTCGAAGCCATAAGCGCTCTAAACATATGGAGAGGAATTACCATTTGATTTGAGAGATCGTGCAGCGCGGAGACGTGGAGGTGAAGAAGATCTCAACGGTGGACGACCTAGCAGATCCATTCACCAAGGCCCTAGCGAACAAGGTCTTCGACAAGCATCGGGAGGGATTAGGCATGAATGACTACACACATCTTTTTTGAGTCAAGTGGGAGTTTGTTGTCAACGGTGCCCACAAGAAGAGTTGTAGTCTTTAATTATGTACATTTGATGTAATAAAGTCTCACGAAGACTCTTGCTTGTAATTGCTTATTTATTAATAGAAATTGAAACATTCATTCATTCTTCCTTGTCTGAAGATTTATGATAAAACCTTAGTCTTTACTCCATAAACAAACCTAACAACACATAAAGAGACAAATGTAGATTTGCATGAACAAACTCTTCTTGGTTTGCTTAAAACAATATATTTGCAATTTAAGGATCAAAGGACTATATATCTCAGTACGATTGTTAGGAGAATCTATGATTTCTGGTTATTGGACATTGAGAGTTGGAGACTCTATAGTTCTTCTAGGTATCTTCCGAAGGTACTGAATTAACCAGTGCACTTCTAGAGACAAGATAAGAACAAACCATTTAACCTCTTATGTCTCGAGCTCACTACGTATGAAATGCATCATGCTTACCTCAATCCTGAAATGAGACATGTCATTTCATAGCTTACATACTCTCATTCCAGAAAGTCAGAGTTCGAACTCACTATGTGATTCTGAACAGGACCAATTGGTGAAGTACTAAGCTATGAAGATTTCATGCGTAACTTTGTGAAGATCTCATAAATATGGAATTCATGTACAAGATTGCAGAAATGCAATATATATCACCTCATGCTTTGTTGCTTGGAATGTGAATAAATGAACTGGCCAGTGTCCAAATTGAGTCATGACTCTTTTGGAGGAATCAATGCGACTTGTTAGCTCCTCGTCAATACATTGTTTCTAACTTATTCATAAGCGACAAAGGACTTGAGGAAATAACAACTAAAAGGCTAAAATGGTAATTTTGTAAATCCCGACTAGTTGATGATATTCATGAAGGGTAAACAAAGATAATATTCAGTGGATCCACTAATCACAATTTAGTTGAATTCTTGAGTAGAAAATAAATTAATTTGAACCGAGAGATTCTCAGTGTCAACTCTTTAGTGGAGTCAGTTGACATTAAGCTGAACTTGGAAAAGGTTTGTGAACTTTTGAGTCCATGTATTTTAGTTCAAGCTTTGTTCATATGGATTCATGAGGTCACTGTCACAAATCATATCGAGTAGGAATAGTTAAACTAGAAGCTAAGTTAAAACAAGAACGAGACAAGTTTTATGAAAATTGTCAAAAGGGTAATTTCGTCTTTTTGGACATAGGATGAAATGAATGTTAATAAATTTTTTGACATTGTCATATGATGACATATTATCACTGGGCCATAACAAGTTTATTGGGCCTTGTGGATTAATTTCATTTCATAGAATTTGACTTGAAAATTCTTAAAGGACCTTTCTTATGTTGTCATGAACAAATGAAGAAGCATCGAGAACTCCTTCTAGATTCTCTTGGCCGCCCAATATAGATAGAAAAAGGAAAGATTATTTTGTGCATTAATATATGAAGATACTTGCCAAAAGAAAAAGAGGAAACAAATTTCCTCTATGAGGAAAGGGAATTTCGGCCAAGCAAGGGGGAAGCAAAAGAGGAAACAAATTCAATGGCTTCTAGAAGCTCTCTTGACCGTGTGAATGAGGAAGGAAGGATAGCAAATTTTGCTCATGAATATGTGATATTATATAGAAGAGGAAACTACCTTATTGAAGATAATCCATCTCCTATAAATAGAGCCCTCATTCCTTTCATTTTATTCATTCAAAAGTTTTAGAGATTAAGAGCTTATCTCTCTAGCTTGGCCGCCCATATCCTCTCTCTAAGTTTTCTTTCGTTTTTGTTTTGGAACCTAGGTCAACATTTGACCTAGTGTTTTAGCTCTTCGACTTTTAGACTTGTTCTTGAGTCGTCGTGTTTAAAAGTGCCTACACACTAATTCCTTTCTTTCTCGACTGAATATTGTGATAGAAACTTTCGTGGTTGCTCAAGTTCCCGAGGAAAGAAGAGAGACATGATGAGAGTGGAGATGAACATTTCAACCTTCCTAAGGCTTCTCAACGTTCAAGGTTCTCAAAGGTTAGTAAACATATAATGCTCATTGATAGTTTTAATTTATATGTAGGAAAGTTGAAACGTTCGTCTCCCCACGCAGCTCATCTTTCTTTATTATTCGGGAAACTCGAGCAACCACGAAAGTTTCTATCACGTGAATGACTCGAGAAATAAAGGAATTAGTGTGTGGGCACTTTTAAACACGACGACTTAAAAATATGTCTTAAAATCGAAGAGCTAAAACACTAGGTCAAATGTGGACCTAGGTGACAAAATAAAAACTAAGAAAACTTAGAGACAGAGAGGGAGAGGGGGCGGCCACAAGGTCTAGAGAGAGAAACTTTCAATCTCTAACTTATGTGGGATGAGAAACAATGAGAATGAGGGCCCTATTTATAGGGGAAGTATTACCTTCAAAAGGTAGTTTCCTTTTCTCTATAGAATATCACATATTCATGAGTAAACATTATTTCCTCTTTTCTCACCTATATGGACGTCCAACATGAGCCAATTAAGGCTTTGGATTTGTTTCCTCATTTAGCTTGCTCTCTCTTGGCCGAAAAATACACTTGCTTCTTCAAGCAAATTTGTTTCCTATTTTTCTTTTGGCAAGTGTCTTCATTCTTCTAGATGTTTCTTCATTTGTTCATGACAACATAAGAAAAGCCCATTAAAAATTTTCAAGTTAAATTCCATGAAATGAAATTAATCCTCAAGGCCATAATTCATCAATATAGCCGAGTGATCAAAATCATTTGTCGTCATATGACAATGAGAAAAAAACTTATTTATTGACATTCATTTCATCCTATGTCCAAAAAGACAAAAATACTCTTTAGACAATTTTCGTAAAACTTGTCTCGTTCTTGTTTTGACTTAGCTTCTAGTTTAACTAATCCTACTCGATATGATCTGTGACACTGACCTCATGGATCCAAATGAACAAAGCTTAAGCTAACACAAACCTTTTCCAAGCTTAGCTTAATATCAACTAACTCCACTAAAGTGTTGACACTGAGAATCTCTCGGTTCAAATGAATTTATTCTCTACTAAAAAATTCAACTTAATTGTGATGACTGGATCCACTCAATATTATCTATGTTTACCCTTCATGAATATCATCAGCTAGTCGGGATTTACAAAATTACCATTTTACCCTTCTAGCTGTTATTTTCTCAACTCCTTTTCGCATGTGAATAAATTAGAAACAATATATTGAAGAGGAGCTAACAAGTCACATTGATTCATCCAAAAGAGTCATGACTCAATTTGGACACTAGCATGTTCATTTATTAACATTCCAAGGAACAAAGCATGAGGTGATATACATTGCATTTCAACAATCTTGTACATGAATTCCATATCTATGAGATCTTCACAAAGTTACTCATGACATCTTCATAACTTGGTACTTCACCAATAGGTCTTGTTCAGAATCACATAGTGAATCCGAACTCTGACTTTCTAAAATGAGAATACATAGGCTATGAAATGACATGTCTCAAATCAGGATTGAGGTAAGCATGATGCAATTCATAGGTAGTGACTTCGAGACATAAGAAGTTAAATGGTTTATTCTTATTCAATCTTTAAAAGTGCACTGGTAATTTCAGTATCTTCAGAAGATACCTACAAGAACTATAGAGTCTCCAACTCTCAATGTCCCATAACCAGACATCATAGATTCTCCTAACAATCGTACTGAGATCAATAGTCATTTGATCCTTAGATTGTGAATATGCAGTTTTAAGTAAACCATGAAGAGTTTGTTCATGCAAATCTACATTTGTCTCTTCATATGTTGTTAGGTTTGTTTAAAGACTAAAGGCTATAGATTAGCATAAAGCTTCAAACAGACACGGAAGAATGAATGAACGTTTCAACTTTTATTAATGATTTAGCATTTACAAGCAAGAGTTTTCGTGAGACTATATTACATCAAATGTACATGAATAGTGACTACTACTCTTCTTGTGGGAACCATTGACAACACGAAATGCTCGAGTTTTTTAATCGTTATTCATTTTCGTGCAACAACAGCTGACTCTACTGCCTCAGGCTTCCAATTTAACAAGATCTACCATGAGATCAACACTACTGATGACATGGCTGAGGAATACTATACGTTTCAGCCAAAATTCACACTTCGAGAACATGGCATATAGTTTCTTTTCCCTTAGCCTCCTTAGCACTAGCTGCAGATACTGCTCATGCTCTTCGTTAGTCTTCGAGTAGATTAGAATGTCGACAATGAACACGATCACGAACTTATCTAGATCAAAGTCCTCAAATACTCGGTTCAATGGGTTCATAAATGCTGCTTGTGTGTTAGTCAATCTAAACGACATGACCAAGTTCTCGTAATGACCATATAGTGTACGAAAAGCAGTTTTTGGGATGTCTTCGTCTCGAACCTTCAGCTGATGGTATCCCGAATGCATGTCAATCTTCGAGAACACCGTTGCTGTCAATAAATGATCAAAAAGATCGTCGATCCACGGTAACAGATATTTATTCTTGATCGTTACTTGGTTCAAACCACATTAGTCAATACAGAGCCATAAGGAACCATATGCTTTCTTAACGAACAAGACTGGTGCTCCCCAAGGCGAATGGCTCTGTCGTATGAACCCTTTCTCAAGCACCTCTTGTAACTGCGTCTTGAGTTCTTTCAATTCTATTGGAGCTATACGATATGGGGCTTTCGATATTAGAGCTGTTCCTAGAATGAGCTCTATGCTGAACTCCACTTCTCGATCGGGAGGTAGACCTCGAAGATCTTCTGGAAAAACATCGAGGAAATCTCTAGCAGTTGGAATATCTTGCGGCTGAGGCTTGACCGTCTTCGTGAGGTCTACCACGCTTGCAAGGTAACTAGCACATCCTTGATGCATCATCTTCATGGCCTTTAACGCCGATACGATAAGAAAACTTGATTTCCGAGAGGAACCTTCGAACTGCAGCGGTCCAAGTCCTGGGTTCTGAAACAGAACTGACTTCTTTCAGAAATTTATGATAGAATGATGCGTACTTAACCAATCCATTTCGAGGATTACGTCATAGTCCACTGTTGTCGGCCCGTCGACGACCGATAGGGGAAAAGGAGTCAATACACGTCACGGTTCGAAGAACCACGTGGAAGCGAGGTATTACTGGCCAATCTGGACCAACAAGGGCAGAACCGTCACACCGGACAATGCCCGTCCGGTCTTCTCTCAGCTGGCTGGTCCCGCCCTGCATTCTCCCAGCCGACCAGTCTCGTCCGGCCTTCTTCGATCGGCCAGTCCCGCCCGACGTTCTCCTTGCCGCCAGTCCCGTCCGGCCGTCTCTCGCCCGGCCAGTCCCGCTCGGCCTTCTCCCGTCCGGCCGTCTCCCATCTGGCCAGTCCCGCCCGTCCGTCTCTCGCCCGGCCAATGGCCGGCCCAACCCTCGGGAGTTGGCCGGCCCAACTCTTTCACCCAGTCATTGGTAGAATGAGTTTCATTCGGCCTATGGCCGGCCCAACATTCTCACCAGGCCAATGGCTGGCCCAGCCTTCGCCCGGCCATTGGCCGGCCTAAGTCTTTCACCCGGCCATTGCCCGATCGAGCTTCACTCGGCCAATGGCCGGCCCAACACTCTCACCCGGCCAATGTCCGGCCCAGCCTTCGCCCGGCCATTGGCCGGCCTAACTCCTTCGTCGGCCATTAGCTCGGCCAATGGCCGGCCCAATGTTTTCACCCGGCCCAATGCCTGCATCGAGCTTCACTCGGCCAATGGCCGGACCACTTTCACTCAGCCAAGGGTTCCCCAAACACCCCTTGGTGGCCTATAAATTCAGAGGTCTGTCCTCTCCCTAAGGTGATCCGAAATTGAGTACCGCAACGTTGTCGAACTCATACTTCACTCGTTTCTCTCAAGTTTCGATCCTCTAAACACTAAACCCTCTATATTCCACCTCAATCCTCCTAATGTTTAGCGTCAGAGAGGTAAACAGAAGCACCCCCTTTGTTTCCCCTTTGTAGTTCATCGTTTCCTTCTTTTGCAGGACCAACGACGTACAGGGCAAACATCATTTATTTCTAGGAAGGACTCGGGATACCGAGTTCAAGACGCTCGAGCCCGAACGGGACCACTTGGTCTGGCCTTGGGTCGAACCGTTTGGGGCTCTTAAATAATTGTTCAAAAAATGAGCGACAATATTTTGGCGCTAGAAGGAGGGGACTTCCCAACCTTGGCAACGCTCTCCCTTCCAACCCGTTTTTCTACAACCCTTACGACTCTCCAAAGATGACTCAAGTTACATCCACCTCTGCGGGCACTCGAGCGACTAGCTCGAGGTACGGCCTTAGAAACCCGGCACACCGTCTGGGAGGGCAGCCTCGTGATAATGAGAGCCAGCCCCAAGACCAGTCGGCCGATCCCAATGCCGTCCTCCGAGAGGACACGGCATGGACGCTCGCCGAGATCCTAGACCGTCCAGGCGTGGACAGCACGCTTATGTTGTCAATGGTGCCCACAAGAAGAGTAGTAGTGTCTATTTATGTACATTTGATGTCATATAGTCTTACGAAGACTCTTGCTTGTAATTGCTTATTCATTAATAATAAAGTTGAAACGTTCATTCATTCTTTCTTTGTTTGAAGCTTTATGATAAAACCTTAGTCTTTTAGTCCATAAACAAACTTAACAACTTACGAAGAGACAAATGTAGATTTGCATGAACAAACTCTTCGTAGTTTGCTTAAAACGATATATTCGCAATCTTAGGGTCAAAGGACTATTGACCTCAGTACGATTGTTAGAAGAATCTATGATGTCTGGTTATGAGGCATTGAGAGTTGGAGACTCTATAGTTCTTCTAGGTATCTTCCGAAGGTACTGAATTGACCAGTGCACTTCTAGAGACAAGATAAGAACAAACCATTTAACCTCTTATGTCTCGAAGTCACTATGTATGAATTGCATCATGCTTACCTTAATCCTGAAATGAGACATGCCATTTCACACCTTAGTATTCTCATTTGAGAAAGTCAGAGTTCGGACTCACTATGTGATTCCGAACAGGGCCTATCGGTGAAGTACTAAGTTGTGAGTATGTCATGAGTAACTTTGTGAAGTTCTCATAGATATGGAATTCATGTACAAGATTGCTGAAATGCAATGTATGTCACCTCATGCTTTGTTCCTTGGAGTGTGAATAAATGAAATGGCCAGTGTCCAAATTGAGTCCTAACTCTTTTGGATGAAACAATGTGACTTGTTAGCTCCTCGTCAATACATTGTTTCTAACTTATTCACAAGCGACAAAGGAGTTGAGGAAATAACAGCTAGAAGGGTAAAATGGTAATTTAGTAAATCCCGACTAGCTGATGACATTCATGAAGGGTAGCATAGATAATATTCAGTGGATCCGCTCATTATAATTAGGTGAATTCTTGAGTAGAAAATAAATTCATTTGAACCGAGAGATTTTCAGTGTCAGCTCTTTAGTGGAGTCAGTTGGCGTTAAGCTAAACTTGGAAAAGGTTTGTGAACTTTTGAGTCCAAGTGTTTAGCTCAAGCTTTGTTCATTTGGGTCCGTGTGGTCACTGTCACGAATCACATCGATAGGAATAGTTAAACTGGAAGCTAAGTCAAAACAGGAACGAAAATTGTCAAAAGGGTATTTTTGTCTTTTGAGACATATGATGAAATGAATGTCAATAAATTTTTTGACAAGGTCATTTGATATCACTCGGCCATGACTTGATCATTGGGCCTTGTGGATTAATTTCATTTCATAAGAATTTTATTGAAAATTCTTAATGGGCCTTTCTCATGTTGTCATGAACAAATGAAGATGCTTCTAGAAGCTCCTTCTAGATGAAAAGTAGGCGCCCATTATACCCATAGGAAGAGAGAATATTTTGTGCATAAATGTATCATGATACTTGCCAAAAGAAAAAGAGGAAACAAATTTCCCCTAAGAGGAAGCATGTGGGAGCCCAAATATGGTCAAGAGAGAAGCAAACAAAAGAGGAAACAAATCCAAGGACTTACTTGTTTTGTCTTGGACGTGCACCTCTATGAAGGAAAATGGAAATTGGCTCATGAATATGTGATATTCTATAGAAGAGGAAACTACCTTATTGAAGGTGAGACCTCTCCTATAAATAGGAGCCTCATTCCACACTTTTCATTCATTCCATATTTTAGAGATTGAGAGCTTCTCTCTCTAGCTTGGCCGCCCCTCTCCTCTCTCTCTCTATTCAATTTCGATTTTTTGTTTCGGCACCTAGGTCCTCATTTGACCTAGAGTTTAGCTCTGCGACTTCAAGACTCGTTCTTAAGTCGTAGTGTTTAAAAGTGCCCACTCACTAATTCCTTTATTTCGAGTGATTTAGTGATAGAAACTTTCGTGGTTGCTCGAGGTGCCGAGGAAAGGAAGAGAGACGTGCTGCGAGGGGAGATGAGAATTGCAAACTTTCCAAAAGCTTCTTCAAAGTTCAAGCTTCAAGAAAGGTTAGTAAACTCTTAGCTCATATTGGTTTTTAATTACATGTACTTGCTTCTTTGTCTAGGTTAGTAAAAACTGTTTTTACTTGAAAAGAAATTTTTTAAAATTCCGCCGCTTCCCGAAGCGTTTAATCTTTTTCTTAAACCCTAGATCAATTCCAACAAATGGTATCAGAGCTATGGTCAAAGAGATGCATGTACATGTTTTTAAAATTATGAGCTTGAAAATCGTTTTCGAAAGTTTACTAATTTTGTGACAAGTTAGAATTGTTATCTTAGATTTTTTTTTTAATTTATTGCTCATGCCTTTAAATTAAAAACCATGTTGATTTTCTATGAGTTTGGGATGATATTAAAACACATTAGAATCAGTTCTAAAAGTTTTTAATTTTTTATATTGAAAAACGTGTTTTATAGGTTTGAGAAATTTCGGTAAATTTTGTGACTAGTTATCTTGTCTTTCTAGTTTCTTTTATTTACGGTATTCGTTTTATGCTTGTTGTTTTTTCTTTTATATCATATTATTACCTTGCTAATAAAGCACAAATAAAAGCTTTAACAACCTTTATAAAACGTTCCGTTACACTCGATTCTTTTTCGCACCTAAAAAGGACCAAAGTTTTAATTATTTCTTTTTCTTCGAGCTGGAGTAAACCCGCATTAAAAGTGGCATACCTCTCTGCTCAGAAATCAAAATTTAATGATTCTTGAATCAAATTAAAGCTCTGTCTGTCCTCTGTCCAATGCCACCGGTTTCGGCTCAAAAGGACATCGGAGCCGCCAGATATTGCGATGTTACTCCGAGGTGCGCGGCTGTCTGAAACTCCAGTTTTTTAGAAATCCGGATTTTCAAACCCCACTACCATGAGTTATAGAACTCTAATGAGAAAATTTTCTTGAGCAAAAATGTTTTTCATATGATTATAAACATGATGTGTAAGATTAAAAGTTTTGATTTTTGAAAGATTAATTGAAATTGAGTTTTTACAAAACTAGTTTGAATTTTGAAAAACCGTTTTCACTTTCAAACTTGAAAATTTTTTGTCACCCAAATCAAATAAGTTTTCAAAATGTTTTCAAAACTATATCTATATCACATATGTTCAAAATCTATATGCTCTTGAAAATTTGAGTGGGAGGTCTCTTTGTAGACAAGCCGAAAAATAAAAAGATGTGTAATCTCAAACTTTCAAGTGTTCGAGTGAGTTGAAGTTCACACTTCCCTCACGCACTTTCCCGAAATAGAAAATAGGAAAAGATCGAGTATGTACCTTGTGCCTTTATGCACTAATACTACTCTGAACATGTCGATCTAGGATTCTCTTCTAGTTGTCCGCTCTGTCGCTCTCTAACTAGGAAATTTGTTTCCGAACTTATAAGAGTCGATGAACCAACTCCAAAAACTAAGTGGGAGGGTTATACTTGTTGTTTGTAACCCACGATCCCCAACACTAATGAAAAAAGCAATTAACGTGGGACTAAGAGCCGCTCTTGCGACCCTCACTTAAATGGGAGTACTCCAAGGCGTTATTGCTTCGATCATTGCTCAATGAGCTACGTCCGAGAGTGAGACGATGATGGCAAGGACTCTCCTTGGGGGATTGTTTTTCAAAGTTGATCTCTTGGACTAAGTGGTTGGTTGCACACTTAGGCTCAATCCCTAGTAATCCTCCCTTGAGGCTCTGCGAAAGGATGTGAGTGATCAAACCAATTTAAAAGGTGGCTAGTCAAAATAGATGTATTGACATCTTGGCTTAGCATTAATGATGTTTCATTTACTTATAAAAGGAGATTTTTTGCGGCGTTCTCTTGAGGGAGTAAATTATCGTTTGGTTTATAACACCTTTGGATTTTATAAAAGTCTTAATAAAACTTAAATCCTAAACCAAAGACTAATCATAATCTTGTTTCAACTTATATAGGCAATACATCTCTCAACCATCTCTCTATCTTTCTTTCCTCGAACAAACTCGAAAACGAAAACTACGTAGACTCGAAACGTAACCTCGACATAATACCTACCGTTAACAAGCACAAATGGGTACTCACCACCCCGTGTCCTCCTCTGACGAATGATGATTCAACTCAAGAGGACAATGACGCCTTAGCAGCATGGCTTCGATCCGATGAGATTGTGAGGTGCTATATCTTGGCATCTATGAACAATATGCTGAAAGAGCAACATCGTGACATCGAGACTGCCGCCGAAATGCTCTACAATCTCCTTGAGATGTTTGGAGGGCAAGGACGTCAAACAAGGCAACAAGCAGTCCGACAGTTTATGAACTGTCATATGAGGGCTAGGACTCCTGTTAGAGACTTTATGATACTGATCATTAGTCTTCTAAATAAATTGGAAATCCTAGGATCTGAGACTGATGGGAAGAATGTCATAGATATGATCTTAGAAACTCTCCCCGCATCTCTTGATACCTCCAAGATGAACTACTCCATAAACAAGCTAGAGTACACTGTTACCAAGCTTATAAAGGAGTTTCACACTGCTGAAGGTCTCACTAAGAGAAAGAGGAATCAAGAAGAGGCACATGCTACTGAGCAAAGAGCCTCCGCCTCTGGAACTAAGAAGAGACCTCACAAGGCCGATAAAAAGAACTGCCCTACCAATCTCAAAGCAAAGGAACATAGTATTGTACTAGTTACCGAAGCATGCTTAGTAGCTGATAATGTATCAACGTGGATTCTTGACTCCGCTGCTACTAACCATATTTGTTGTTCCTTGAATGGTTTCAAGAAAACCAAAAGCTTAGAGGAAGGAGAGTTCTGTTTCAAATGGGGTGATGGGAGCCTGGTGTCTGCAAAGGCTGTGGGATCCGTGATGCTGTCTTTTGAAGACCGCACTTTAAACTTGAATAATGTTTATTTTGTTCCTACCTTTGGGAAGAACTTAATATCTGTTGCTCGTCTTCGTGAGCAAGATTATTGTTTAAAGTTCATTAAGAATGGAATTCGTATTTCGTTTCCTGATAATTCTTTTGTCACTGATGCATGTATGAAGAATGCTCTTTTCTACATCTATCCCACTCAACCTTCTCTTTTAGACACCGAAATAGATAATGATATAATTAGGGAGCCAAAGAGGATCAAACTTTCTGAATCCTCCGATCTAACAAAATCAACATACCTATGGCACTTAAGACTTGGTCATATCAGTCTAGATAGGATTAAGAGACTTGTGAGGGACGGTCCACTCCAAGACTCTGCAATAGGTTCACTACCTACTTGTGAATCCTGCATAGAAGGAAAAATGACTAAGCGACCTTTCTCCGATAAGGGTCGAAGAGCCACTGAGTTGCTGGAACTAATACATTCTGATGTATGTGGTCCGCTCAGCCAACAGGCACGTGGAGGATACGAATACTTCGTTACCTTCACCGATGATTACTCGCGATATGGGTTTGTCTATTTGCTTAAACACAAATCCAAGACCTTTAACGTATTTAAGGTCTTTAGGGCTTTAGTGGAAAAGCAAACTGGCAAAGTGATCAAAACCCTTCGATCTGATCGAGGTGGTGAGTATATGTCTGGAGAGTTCGATGACTTTCTTAAAGAAGAAGGTATCGCTTCTCAGCTTACCGCACCTGGCACACCTCAACAAAACGGAGTGTCAGAGAGAAGAAACTGAACTCTTATGGAGATGGTTAGATCAATGATGAGTTACTCATCACTCCCGCTTTCCTTTTGGGGATATGCCCTCGAAACAGCCGCTTACATTCTGAACCAAGTTCCGTCTAAAACGGTTCCTACTACTCCTTATGAACGATGGACTGGCCGTAAAGTGAATCTTGGCCGCATCCGAATTTGGGGTTGCCCTGCACACGTGCTGAGGCAAAAGACTAGCAAGTTGGCTAGTAGGTCAGAATTGTGCCTGTTTGTGGGATATCCAAAGGAAACCAAAGGTTTTACCTTCTATAGTCCCGAGGACGATAAGACTTTCGTTAGCACGAATGCTCGTTTCCTTGAGGAGGACTTTATGAAGGATGCAAAACCTAGAAGCAAAATTGTGCTTGAAGAAAAGTTGGGTGAGGAAGCTTCTACCTCATCTGTAAGAACTGTTCTTACCCCAACTGAAACACAACCTAACTCATCAGAATCTCATCAAGTAGTACTTAGACGTAGTGCGAGGGCTACTCAAAAGCCTGGCAGGTACATGTCTTATGGAGACTCTCTTGTAGCCGTCTCCGACATGGATGATCCTGTTTCCTATAGCCAAGCGATGGCTTGTTCTGAATCAAACCTTTGGCTTGACGCCATGAAAGTTGAAATGCACTCGATGTATGCCAACAAAGTCTGGAAACTTGTAGACCTTCCCGAAGGGATTAAACCCGTAGGGTGTAAGTGGATATACAAGAAGAAAAAGGGGTCCTTATGGGAACGTCGAGACGTTCAAAGCACGACTTGTGGCGAAGGGTTATACCCAACAAGAAGGGATTGACTATGAAGAAACCTTCTCGCCAGTCGCGATGCTTAAATCCATCCGCATACTCCTATCCATAGCTGCAGCTCTCGACTATGAGATCTGGCAAATGGATGTCAAGACAACCTTTCTGAATGGCAATCTTGAAGAGCGCATTTACATGGCTCAACCAGACGGTTTCGTGGATAAAGGTTAAGAGACCAAGGTTTGTGAGTTGCTTAAATCCATTTATGGACTAAAGCAAGCATCTAGGTCATGGAATATTAGATTCGATGAAACTGTAAAGAGCTTTGGCTTTGAACAGTTAATAGATGAGCCTTGTATTTACAAGTTAATACACGAAGGCAAAGTTGTGTTTCTGGTACTATATGTCGATGATATACTACTCATTGGTAATGACGTGGGTAAGTTATCTGAGGTTAAGGTCTGGCTGGCGAAGCAATTCGATATGAAGGATCTAGGAGAAGCCGCGTACATTCTGGGGATCCAAATCTTTTGAGATAGGAAAAACCGGACCCTGTCGCTCTCTCAAGCATCTTATATTGATAAGGTAATGGATCGCTTCTCGATGCAAGACTCCAAGAAGGGGCAAACACCCTTTAGGCATGGAGTCTCACTCTCTAAGGACCAGTCTCCCAAGACTGCACAAGAGATTGAAGACATGAGGAAAGTTCCTTATGCCTCTGCCGTAGGAAACCTCATGTATGCTATGCTTTGCACTAGACCTGACATCTGTTTCGCCGTTGGCATAGTTAGCCGTTTCCAATCCAACCCTGGACCCGAGCACTGGATGGCTGTTAAGCATGTTCTTAAGTATCTTCGAAGAACTAGGAACTTGATGCTTACATACTCAGGTACTGACCTGACTATGACGGGATATACCGACTCCGATTTTCAAGCGGATAAGGATTCCAGGAAATCCACTTCGGGATCTGTGTTCATCCTTAATGGTGGAGCTGTTGTGTGGAGGAGTATTAAGCAATCTTGCATTGCTGACTCCACAATGGAAGCAGAATATGTGGCTGCTTGTGAAGCATCCAAAGAGGCTGTATGGCTTAGAAAATTCCTTAAGTATTTGGAAGTTGTTCCAAACGTCGACGAGCCCATGACCCTTTATTGTGATAATAGTGGGGCTGTCGCTAACTCAAAGGAACCTCGAAGCCATAAGCGCTCTAAACATATTGAGAGGAAATACCATTTGATTCGAGAGATCGCGCAACGCGGAGACGTGGAGGTGAAGTAGATCTCTGGCATATCCATTCACCAAGGCCCTAGCGAACATGGTCTTCGACCAACTTCGAGAGGGATTAGGCATGTAGGACTACTCACATCTTCTTTGAGTCAAGTGGGAGTTTGTTGTCAATGGTGCCCACAAGAAGAGTAGTAGTGTCTATTTATGTACATTTGATGTCATATAGTCTTACGAAGACTCTTGCTTGTAATTGCTTATTCATTAATAATAAAGTTGAAACGTTCATTCATTCTTTCTTTGTTTGAAGCTTTATGATAAAACCTTAGTCTTTTAGTCCATAAACAAACTTAACAACTTACGAAGAGACAAATGTAGATTTGCATGAACAAACTCTTCGTAGTTTGCTTAAAACGATATATTCGCAATCTTAGGGTCAAAGGACTATTGACCTCAGTACGATTGTTAGAAGAATCTATGATGTCTGGTTATGAGGCATTGAGATTTGGAGACTCTATAGTTCTTCTAGGTATCTTCCGAAGGTATTGAATTGACCAGTGCACTTCTAGAGACAGGATAAGAACAAACCATTTAACCTCTTATGTCTCGAAGTCACTATGTATGAATTGCATCATGCTTACCTTAATCCTGAAATGAGACATGTCATTTCACACCTTAGTATTCTCATTTGAGAAAGTCAGAGTTCGGACTCACTATGTGATTCCAAACAGGGCCTATTGGTGAAGTACTAAGTTGTGAGAATGTCATGAGTAACTTTGTGAAGTTCTCATAGATATGGAATTCATGTACAAGATTGCTGAAATGCAATGTATGTCACCTCATGCTTTGTTCCTTGGAGTGTGAATAAATGAACTGGCCAGTGTCCAAATTGAGTCCTGACTCTTTTGGATGAAACAATGTGACTTGTTAGCTCCTCGTCATATACATCGTTTCTAACTTATTCACAAGCGACAAAGGAGTTGAGGAAATAACAGCTAGAAGGGTAAAATGGTAATTTAGTAAATCCCGACTAGCTGATGACATTCATGAAGGGTAGCATAGATAATATTTAGTGGATCCGCTCATTATAATTAGGTGAATTATTGAGTAGAAAATAAATTCATTTGAACCGAGAGATTTTCAGTGTCAGCTCTTTAGTGGAGTCAGTTGGCATTAAGCTAAACTTGGAAAAGGTTTGTGAACTTTTGAGTCCAAGTGTTTAGCTCAAGCTTTGTTCATTTGGGTCCATGAGGTCACTGTCACGAATCACATCGATAGGAATAGTTAAACTGGAAGCTAAGTCAAAACAAGAACGAAAATTGTCAAAAGGGTATTTTTGTCTTTTGAGACATATGATGAAATGAATGTCAATAATTTTTTTGACAAGGTCATTTGATGACATGCCCCACTCGGCCATGACTTGATCATTGGGCCTTGTGGATTAATTTCATTTCATAAGAATTTTATTGAAAATTCTTAATGGGCATTTCTCATGTTGTCATGAACAAATGAAGAAGCTTCTAGAAGCTCCTTCTAGATGAAAAGTAGGCGCCCATTATACCCATAGGAAGAGAGAATATTTTGTGCATAAATGTATCATGATACTTGCCAAAAGAAAAAGAGGAAACAAATTTCCCCTAAGAGGAAGCATGTGGGCGCCCAAATATGGTCAAGAGAGAAGCAAACAAAAGAGGAAACAAATCCAAGGACTTACTTGTTTTGTCTTGGACGTGCACCTCTATGAAGGAAAAGGGAAATTGGCTCATGAATATGTGATATTCTATAGAAGAGGAAACTACCTTATTGAAGGTGAGACCTCTCCTATAAATAGGAGCCTCATTCCACACTTTTCATTCATTCCAAGTTTTAGAGATTGAGAGCTTCTCTCTCTAGCTTGGCCGCCCCTCTCCTCTCTCTCTCTATGCAATTTCGATTTTTTGTTTTGGTACCTAGGTCCTCATTTGACCTAGAGTTTAGCTCTGCGACTTCAAGACTCGTTCTTAAGTCGTAGTGTTTAAAAGTGCCCACTCACTAATTCCTTTATTTCGAGTGATTTAGTAATAGAAACTTTCTTGGTTGCTCGAGGTGCCGAGAAAAGGAAGAGAGACGTGCTGCGAGGGGAGACGAGCGTTGCAAACTTTCCAAAAGCTTCTTCAAAGTTCAAGCTTCAAGAAAGGTTAGTAAACTCTTAGCTCATATTGGTTTTTAATTACATGTACTTGCTTCTTTGTCTAGGTTAGTAAAAACTGTTTTTACTTGAAAAGAAATTTTTTAAAATTCCGCCGCTTCCCGAAGCGTTTAATCTTTTTCTTAAACCCTAGATCAATTCCAACAGCTTATCGCTAACCTTCTTTGCTACGATGTCGAGGGTGGTCCCAGCCACGGCGACTCCGATCCCGACTACGATGGGGAGTCTAGGACCGACGAGGCAACCCCTAGCCCTGTACGCTCCCGGTCCGAAAGGATGAGGGATGCTACGGCCGGGCCAGCCCCGCCGACACGTCAATGCTCGCGCTCCCATTCTCGGGGGCTTGCCCCCTCGGTTTCAAGAGGTGGCCAAACACGGCTCCTCACTGGGGAGAGCGTCACCCCCGACGATGACGGGGCCGATAGCTGAGATGTTCACCGGACGGCCCGACCAAGGGTCGCCTCCCCGCCATGCACGAAGTGGGGATCTGAGAGAGCACTTGACAGCACATAGGAACTCTCGAGGGGAGGACCTCCGTCAAAGGTTTAACTCCCAAAGGGACATGCTCCCTGCTGCCAGTCTTGGCCGACCTCAGGCCAACGTCAAGGACCAAGCATCCAACGAGCGCCGACTGGCGACTCTCGTGGCCCCGACGGTCCCCGTGTCAGTCAGCACGCTGCGTATCCGACGCATCAGGTCACGGAGAATCTAATCTCTCTACTCCTGGCATGCGAGCATCTACAATGATAGACGACGTAAGTACGGCTAGGATAAACACAATAATGTCAAACAACAAATCATCGACCTAAAAAACAAAAACAAAAGTATAGAGGAATCTCGAAGGGCCAATGGTTAGGCCGGAGGTCCCAAAGAGAAACAACCCGAATCTCGTGAGTTGGCTGACTAGTCCTCGTGTCAACCTTGCACATAGCTCCTCGGGTTGGGTTCCCCCCTCGAGTCGAGTCCCGATCCATGAGACGACTGACTAGTCCTCGTCTTAACCTTGCGCATAGCTCCTCGAGTTAGGTTCACCCCACGAGTCGAGTCCCGATCCACGAGTCGACTGACTAGTCCTTGTGTCGACTTTGAGCGTGACTCCTCGAGTTGAGTTCGGTCCTCGAGTCGAGTCTCGATCCGTGAGTCGACTGACTAGTCCTCGCATTGACTTTGCGATAACTCCTCGAGTTGAGTTTGGGCCTCGAGTCGAGTCCCGATCCGTGAGTCGACTGACTAGTCCTCGTGTCGACTTTCCGCGTAACTCCTTGAGTTGAGTTCGGTCCTCAATTCGAGTCCCGATCCATGAGTCGACTGACTAGTCTTCATGTAGACTTTGCGCGTAACCCCGCGAGTTGAGTTCGCTCCTCTAGTCGAGTCCTGACCCACGAGTCGATTGAATAGTCCTCGTGTGGATCTTGCGCAAGGTTCCTCGAGTTGAGTTTGCTCCTCTAGTCGAGTCCCGACCCATGACTTGGCTGATAAGTCCTCGTGTTAACTCCCTAAAGGATTCCTCGGATTGATGTTCGACTTCTCTAATCGAATCTCTAGTCAACGAGTGAATTGCAAGTCCCATGTCAAGTCTATGTGTTACCTTGCGAGCGTCCTAAAATAATCCCTAACGACGTACTTACATCGCCCCTAACAGCAGACCGAAATTTGCTCCACGATGGTCCCATGACTAAAAGATGGTTCAATTGAGTCCTCAAACGCGACACGCACACCAATCCATCACCCTCGCAAGGGCACAAGGCTCAACCTTAAAACGCAATCAGCGCACTAAGGTGTCACTATCATCTTGGAATCAAGCCCTCACAAGGCTACATTCAGCTCCTATAACATAGCACGTGCACCCGAGTATGCCACGCTCACAGGGTGGCCGGTCGGAATCACTGCCCGATACAGCGAGTCGATTCCCAGCTGTAATAGCCGATCGTGCCAACCACCGTTGGACATCAACGACGTTCTAGAAGCGCACCAAAAGGCCTCTCTACGACGCACTCATGAACTCGAGAGTGTTCGTCTGAAGTTCACATGTCAACGTGATTCTTGAGTTTCCACTCGACCTAGCTCGACCAGAAACTCGGGGGGCTAATGTTGTCGGCCCGTCAACGACCGATAGGGGCAAAGGAGTCAATAGACGTCACGGTTCAAAGAACCACAAGGAAGCAAGGTATTGTTGGCCAATTTGGACCAACAAGGGCAGAACCATCACGGCGCCTCCAGGCCGGCCAATTCCCGTCTTGCATTCTCTCGGCCAGTCGGTCCCGCCCGACGTTCTGCAGGTCGGAATATCCCGTGCGGCCTTCTCCCGGTCGGCCAGTCCCGCCCGGCCTTCTCCCGGCCGGCTAGTCCCGTCCGGCCGTCTGTCGCCCGGCCAGTCCCATCTGGCCGTCTCCCGTCCGGTCAGTCCCGTCCGGCCATCTCTCGCCCATCCAATGGCCGGCCCAACCCTCGCCCGGCCATGGGCCGGCCCAACTCTTTAACCCGGCCATTGGCCGACCGAGCTTCACACGGCCAATGGCCCGCCTAACATTCTCACCCGGCCAATGGCCGGCCTAGCCTTCGCCTGGCCATAGGTCAGCCCAACTCTTTCACCCGGCCATTGGCCGAGCGAGCTTCACTCGGCCAATCACTAGTACAAAAAACAGCATTGGGTGCGACTTTTTTCGCACCTGAAAGTCAATTTTCGCACCCAATGATACCTTTAGGTGCGACTTTTTCGCACCCGAAAGTTCGCACCTAAAGGTCATGGGTGCGAAAACTCACACCCAAAGGTCATAACTTTTAGGTACGACTTTTAGGTGCGGTTTTTCGCACCCATATTCGCACCCATAAGTCAGAAAAAATGTGCGAAAAAGTCCGCGGGTAGGCCAACGGGTGCGACAAGTCGCACCCAAAAATTTGGCGGGTAGGCCAACGGGTGCGACTGGCCTACAATTGTTTTTTTTTAATTTATTTTTATTTATTATGCTTATGAATTCTATAATTGTAATCAAATAATATGTACTAAATAGTTTATTAAATAGAAAATTCATTAATTAATATTCATAATAATAATAAAAACTAACCATTAGTTGTTCGATTACAATAATTATTATAATGTACGACAAATAATTAAAAAAAATGTTCATTCTTTTCCCTTTCCTTTTCCTCGGTTTGTAAACCACTCCTTGAACATTTTACTCCCTCTTCCGCCAAATCTTGCTCCAGAACTGCTGCTACCTCCTCGTCCACTGCCGCTCGTACGCTCACTGCCGCTCGTACTCTCTCGCTGGAATTCTGCTGAAGCTGGCGGCGTCGTCTGAGCATCTGCCATTGAAACTGATGGCGGCGTTGTCTGATACATAGGGTGCATCTGAGGCGATGGGTGCATTTGAGGCGACGGCGTCGTCTGAGGCATCTGTGGCATCATGCCGGGCGACATCTGAGGCATCTGTAGCATCGTGCCGGACGACATATGAGGCAAGGGCGAAAACTGCTGCGTGAACGCGAACATTTGTCGCTGCATCTCCTCCATGTGCTGTTGGTTGGCTCGCCTCATCTCATCCATAGCGAGTTGTTGTGCCGCCACCTGAGCTTGGAGCTCGCCAACCACTAGATCTGGAATGCGGCGCCGCGACGAGCCTGAGCCTGACGACGAGCTTTCGTCCTGAGCCTGAGCAATAGCCCAAGTTGATCTCGGGACTGTTGGACCTATTCCAACGTACCAATCTTGACGGTTCCCGAGAATTTCTAGCATTGCGTGCTCCTCTGCATCGTCCTGGTTAAAGACTACGACTTGCTCTTCTGCTTGTCGCTGAAGATCCGCCAGTAGAGTAACTATCCGCGCCTTTACACATAAAAAAATTATTAAAAATTAATTATTATGTAAGTAACGTAATCTTAATTATCACATATGACTTACATGTGCTCGTCTCGCCCAATCTGTCGTCCATTCACCTTTTCTATTATGGTGTTTTTGCTCCCACGTCGTTAACGCGGAGCCCAAAGTCCCATCATCCTTACTCTGCAATTGTTATGAAAATATAAGTATTGAATTTATTTCAAATTAAGTATTTCAAAATTAGAAAAACTTACATTCAAATGACGATGAGCCAAGAAAGAAAGAGATCCTTGAGTCGACCTCGTCTTCTTCTTCTTCGAATTCTCCTTGTTGCGATTAGACTTTTTCTGCAAATAATTAATTTTGTCATTATTCAATCTGATAAAGATATTGTGATTTATTACAATCATATAATACGTACCTTCCAATCGTCAGTTGCGAACTCGTCTACCACCGCCTCCCAATCCTCTTTCTTATATCCCGGTGGTGTTTCCGCCTTAGCGTTTTCTGTGCTCCCACAAAACTCCAACCTGAACTTCTCTGATAGCTTGGACTTCTGGTTGCGTCGCCTGATCTTGGCATTCCGAATGATAGCCTGATCAATCGTATTCTGATAGCAATCCGCAGCCAGATCCTCGCCGGTGTCAAGATCCGTGTACACAAATCTGAACTCGGAATGAAGTGCGCTCAAAATAGCAGCCAACGTCTGGGGCGTCACTTCACTCCAATCACGAGTCGTAGGCGAGATATGTGTTTTCACCAAAGCACCGAGGCGATTGTTAAATAGTCCAACCTTTTTATTTTCTTTCCTTATCTCTTGATAGAATGTTTGATTTATTGGGTCCCACTTGACCACCTTCGCACCCGGTACACCTTGTGTTGCTCGCGCCGACGTCGAGCCGGTTGTTGGTCCCCTTAATTTCTTAGGACCTTGGGAATCAGGTTCCCGTGGCGGACCTTGAGAATTCGGTCTCTGTGGCGAATCTCCACCAGAACCCGAAGCGGTCGACATCCTATAAAATGAAAACAACATTTGTAAATTGACATCGTATAAAATAAAACAACATTTGTGAACATACATCACAAAAGAAAAGGAAACAACATCACACAAAAACGTGGGTGACACCACGGATATATTTTATTATAAAACCTCACATATGGCGGAGGAAAACCGTGGTTACATAGATAGTTCTCATTCATCGTCATCACTACCTATATCAACATCAACATCAACATCAACATCTTCTCCTTAAAAAACGATGCATTCCTCATGATCATCATCATCTTCCTCACCATCGTCAACGATATTTACTAGCTCAGCATCTTCGATTTCATGTCGATGATTCAGACGATCGATGTTTGACAATTCTATTGTCAACGGAATCGAGGCTGAGGTGGTGAGGTCGACTTCAGGAACGTCCCAAATCCCTCGATGATTGCATTCCTGAACGATTTCCCAGTTACCACCTAAAACAAGATCTTTGATGTAAAAGACTTGTTTCGCCTGAATTGCGAGTATGTACGGCTCCTATGTAAACCACTGTTTCGCGGTAAAAGCACTCGTTTCTCGTGCTTATCTTTGTAGTGATCGTTGGTTTCCCTCAATCGGTGACGCCTTTTTAAGAACCGACGATGGTCGTAGTAGACGATCCTGTTTCTGACTTTTAGGGACGGCATGTCAAAGTTGCACGTAGGGCAAGCGAGATACCCCTGGCCTCTCCATCCCGATAAATACGATCTAGCCGGAAAATCGTTTATCGTCCAAAGTAACGCGGCACGCAACCGAAACACTTCATCTCTGGCTCCATCACGAACGCGGACTCCATTCTCCCACAGTTCTTTCAACTCTTCAACCACAGGCTGCAAAAATATGTCCATGTCTTTTCCTGGTGAATGGGGCCCCGGGATCAGAAGCGTGAGCATCAGGTACTCTTTCTTCATGCACAACCAAGGCGGCAAGTTGTATGCCATAAATACTACAGGCCACATGCTGTATGATAGGCTCATATCCCTAAACGGGTTGAATCCATCCGCAGCTAGCCCAAGCCGCACGTTCCGAGGCTCTGCAGCAAAACCTGGGTATCTCTCGTCCAAATTCTTCCACGATGTACCATCAGCAGGATGTCGTAGAACGCCAGCTTCCCTGACGCGATCTCTTTCGTGCCACTGCATATGAAGTGCCGTGTGTCGAGATGCGTACAGTCGCTTGAATCGATCTTTCAAGGGAAAATATCGCAATATCTTCTGCGGTATCTTCTTACCAATTGGCTTCCATCTACTCTCGTTACATATCGGGCACACGTCGAGGTTCGCGAGATGTTTTCGGAATAGGACACAGTCATTAATGCACGCGTCGATCATCTCGTATCCCATGCCAAAATGCTTCAGCTTTGCTTTTGCCTCGTAGTGCTTCTCCGGTATTCGATTACCGGCTGGATGAGACTTCCTCAAAAGCTGCAGCAGTTCTGTGAACGACTTGTTCGTCCAATGGTTCGTGACTTTAAGGTGAATCAACTGAACCAAGAATGACAACGACGAAAACTCCTTGCATCCAGGGTACAATTCCGCTTCCAACTCAGCGAACAAGTCTTCCACTTGCTCCTCCGCACGCACATCGCTCGGAGCCGGCTCCGTAACACCATCGAAATCCTCGTGATCTCTTATATCCTCCACAGCAGCATGTATTCCTCCTACTCCTCTCTGGGCTGTTTCTCCGATGGGGACTTCTTCAAGATGAGCGACGGAACGCACGACCTCGCCATGATGATACCATTCTGTGTAGCACGGGGTAAACCCTTTGTTTAGCAGATGATGCCTTACAACCCCAATGTCGTGCCATCTCACGTTGTTGCAAGGCTTGCATGGACATCGATATTCGTAATTATCTTTCGGAAATCTTCTTGCAGCGCGGATAAATTCATTAACTCTGATTTTATACTGCAAGGACAACCGATTGTTCTCGGTGATCCAATCTCTACTTGGATTGGACATTGATTTCGCTAAACGAAAAGGAAAAAGAACAATTATTAAGAGTTGTTGCTAAGGGACGAAGACGAATGAAGTCGATTACTTATTGCTACGGGACGAAGATCAATGAATGAAGATGAGATTATGAATTTTATGTTATTTGAGAATAATAGGCTAGACACTCAATCTAAAATTCGGCAGAGTTTCCCCTATAATACTAACAAACCAAAAACCTGCAAACTCATTTAAAAGCATATACAAATCATCTAAAACTATCCTAATAATCAACTAAACCCTAAACAGAACCTCTGTGGCTCGTTTACAACAAAACTACAATATACTCAACTCATTTATACAATAACTTAACTAATTTTAATTTCATGATTAACAATTTAACACATATTATTAATTAAACTAATTACAATTTCAATTTCAATTTGACAATTTCAATTAACCTAAACTAATCAAAACTAAACAACTTAAACATATTATTAAATTAATTACAATTTCAATTTGACAATTTTAATTAACCTAAACAAATTAAAATTAAACAACTTAAACATATTATTAAACTAATTACAATTTCAATTTGACAATTTCTATCAATTAACCTAAACTAATCAAAACTAAACAACCTAAACATATTATTAAACTAATTACAATTTCAATTGAACAACTTCAATTAACCTAAACAAATTTAAACTAAACAACTTAAACATATTATTAAACTAATTACAATTTCAATTTGACAATTTAAATTAACCTAAACTAATCAAAACTAAACAAACTAAACATGTAAGTATTAAACTAAAAAGCCTAAAACTAATTAGAACAAATTTCATTTCATAAATTAATTACAAACTAATTAACTAATTCATTACAAATCAATTAGAAACTAACTAACTAATTATAAACTAAACTACTAATTAAACTAAACTAGTAATCAAAATACTAATCAAATTATGAAAAATACCTAATGAAGCGGAGGGGTTGGTCGGAGGCTCGGGACAAGTCGGAGGAGTTGGTCGGAGAGGCAGGAGCGGAGGGGCTCGTCGGAATCAATCAACACGCAGAAATCAAAAGCCCCTAAATTTGAAACTTCAAACCCTAGTTCATCAAATTTCGGCCAAATCACTAACAAACCAAGGAAATCCGAACTCAATCCACAAATTCAAGCTATAACCATCACTAATCGAGTTCAATGAGCAACCAAAACCAATCAATTTCACAAAAATCATCTTTGATATCCGAAACCCCAAATTTGAATTTCGGAGCTCAAAAATCCAAAATCAACTCTAGGTCAAGAATGCTCACCTTGTGGTAGTGGTGGCGGTCAGAGTGGTGGCTGCGACGGGGTGGCCGGAGAGAGAGAGGGTAGTGGCGGCGGTCCTCGTGGCTGAGGCTGAGAGAGACAGAGGGTAGTGGTGGCGGTCGGAGGAGCGTAGTGGTGGCGGTCGGAGGCTGAGAGAGAGTGCTAGTGGTGGCGGTCGGAGTGGTGGCTGCGACGGGGTGGGAGAGAGAGAGGGTAGTGGCGGCGGTTCGTGACGGAGGCTGAGAGAGAGAGGGTCGTGGCGGCGGTTCGTGACGGAGGCTGAGAGAGAGAAGGTCGTGGTGGCGGCGACGGGGTGGGAGAGCAGGAGAGACTCGGAGATAGAGAGAAATCGCAGGTTTTTGGGTGTTTGAATGAAAACCCGATCGAGCATGCTTTATATATAAAGACTTTTGACTTTGGGTGCGACAAAGTCGCACCCAAAGACACTTTTGGGTGCGACAAAGTCGCACCCACTGACTTATGTCAGTGGTTTTGGGTGCGACTATGTTGCACCCAATGACATTTTGTAAAGATAAGGGGGAAGTTTTGGCCGCCGAAAATTTTAGTTCATTTAGGTGCGACTTAGTCGCACCTATAACTTTGGAGAAAGTATTGGGTGCGACTAAGTCGCACCCAATAGTACTACCACACTTTTGGGTGCGACTAGTCGCACCCAAATTCAAAAAATTTCGCGAAAATTTTCCGGCGCTTAATTGATTTTTGGGTCCGACTATTCGCACCTAAAAGTCTTTTTGGTGCGACTTTTAGGTGCGAATAGTCGCACCCAAAAGTCATCCGCACCGGAAAACTATATTTGTAGTAGTGAATTGCCGGTCCACCACTCTCACTCGGCCAATGGCCGGCCCAACTCCTTCGCCGGCCATTGGCCGAACGAGCTTCACTCGGCCAATGGTCGGCCCAACGTTCTCACCCAGCCAATGGCCGGCCCAACCTTCGTTCGGCCATTGACCGGCCCAATGCCTTCACCCGGCCATTGGCCGATCGAGCTTCACTCGGCCAATGGCCGGCCATCTTTCACTCGGCCAAGGGGTTCCCCAAACACCCCTTGGTCGCCTATAAATTCAGAGGTCCGTCCTCTCCCAAAGGTAATCCGAAATAGAGTACTGAAACGCTATCGAACTCATACTTCACTCATTACTCTCAAGCTTCAATCCTCTAAACACTAAACCCTCTATTTTCCTCCTCAATCCTCCTAATGTTGAGCGTTAGAGAGGTAAACAAAGGCACCCCCTCTGTTTTCCCTTTGTAGCTCATTGTTTCCTTCTTTTTCAAGACCAATGACGGACAGGGCAAACATCATTTACAGCTAGAAAGGACTCGGGATATCGAGTTCAAGACGCTCGAGCCCGAACGCGACCACTTGGTCCGGCCTTGGGTCGAACCATTTGGGGCTCCTAAATAGTTGTCCAAAAACGAGCGACAACATCCACCATTTTCAATTCAATCAGGTTTTCTTTCAGTGTCCAATTTTGGAGCTAAATCATCATGTTTTCATACCAGTACATCGACTGAAATTTTTCTCTAAAAGGCGTAACCCTCATAAACGGATACGAGAACTTCTTCATGTGACGACGGTGGACGATCCAGCTCTAGCTTCCTCTTCACGGATTGAGAAGACCGTGAATTGGCCTTCAGTTGTTTTTTTTAAGATGGAGGCTTCTCAAGAGGACTTTAGACAAGTGACCCTCTTTACGACAATGGTAGCACACCAATGTGTAAGCATAACAGTCACCGCTATCAATGTGGCTCACAATATTTACGTTCATCTTGTGAGCCTGATCTTTAGGTACCAGGGAAGGAGTGAACTGTTGTCGCATAAAATGAACAACGATTAAATACCTCGGGCGGTTCGATCCAAGGCCTGATCAAGTGATCGGACCCGGACCAAAAATGTGAACTCGTAGACCGAGTTGCACCCTGCAGACCCTGAGGTGTGTTTTAGAGGGTGTGACAGTACCAAAGGTTGGCTGCCTACGTACCTGTTTGTTGGGATCAAGTCAGAATGTAGTTCAATATGAGTGTGGGGTGCGATCTTGAGCTCGGAGGTTGAGAATCCAAGTCTTTAGAGAAGCACCCGGATCGTAGCTTTTAATGAAGACTTTAGAGGGGTCGCTTGTCTCATAGCTCAGAGTTCTAACTCAAGGGCCAAGAAGCGGGAGCGTAGCTTGTGCACTATAGAGACTCGGGTCACAGAAGAGGAACGCACTCCCTCTTGTGGAGGGGGGGTCCTCGAATTTCTAAGCTGAGGGAGGAGGAGAGCGCGCTCTTGAAATTTCACAAGAGCGCTGACGCAGATGGGAGTTCTTCAGAGGACACAATTTAGAGGTCCAAGTGAAGGAGAGAATGAAGTTCAAGGTCCTCCTCCACTGAAGATGAAGGGGGTATTTATAGATTTGGAGGAGGCCTTGGGCCGGCCCCCCTTGAGGCTCGTCGGATGACGAAGCGCGGGGCGTGGTGCTCGGACGGGCGCAGGGCACGCGGGCGTGACGCCTAGACAGGCGAGGGGCGTGACGTCCGGACGGGCGCAGCGATGGATTGCCGTCTCGGCAGGGGTGCTTGGATGAGGCGGCGAGACGCTCGGCCGAGGCAGCAGCAGCGCCCGGCCGAGGCAGTAGGGCGCTTGGCCGAGATAGCAGGGGTGCTCGGCCGAGGCAGCAGGGGCACCCGGCCAGGGAGCCAGGGGCGCAGGTACGCGCGGGAGCCGGGCGGCCGGGAGCGCAGGCGCGCGTGGGAGCGCGCGCGGGCCTGGCAGCCAGGAGCGCGAGTGCACACGCGGGCCGGAGGGCCGGGGTGGGAGCGGTACGCACGGACCGGAGGGCGGGGGCGCATGAGGTGCAAGAGCGCGCGCGGGCCCATTGGGCCGGGGTGCGGGTGGCGCGCGGGCCGGAGGGCCTGGGCGCGGGAGCGCGTGCGGGCCCGGTAGGCCGGGGGCGCTGGTGTGCGCACGGGCCTGGTGGGTCGGGGCGCTGGTACACGCGTGGGCCCGGTGAGTCGGGGTGCTGGAGCGCGCACACGCCTGGTGGGCCGGGGCCCGTCGGGCGGTCCGGCCGGCGAAGTCCTGTCGGCATGAAATGTTTTTGTTTTTCTGGTTTCCCGAAAAGGACCGGTAACATTAGCCCCCAAATTTTATGGCTCGTGAGTTGTGAGTCGTAAACTTTTACTTCCGAGGGCGTTGAGGTCTTTTTTTGTTGGCGGGACCCATGGGGGTCAGGTCGAGCCGGGCTGGTTGGACGGCATGGCTCGTGCGCGACATGGCGCCGACGGGCCTACGCACGCGCGAGGCCGGCGCTCGGGCCGGGCCCGTCATGCGCGTGCATGGGGGAGGGGGTCACTCTCCTCTTTTCGAAATTGGAATCCCTCTCCCCTTTTCCTCACACTTCCAACGAACAAAGCATGATGTGGTATACATTGCATTTCAGCAATCTTGTACATGAATTCCATATCTATGAGATCTTCACAAAGTTACTCATGACATCTTCATAACTTAATACTTCACCAATAGGTCTTGTTCAGAATCACATAGTGAATCCAAACACTAACGTTCTCAAATGAGAATACGTAAGCAGTGAAATAACATGTCTCATTTCAGGATTGAGGTAAGCATGATGCAATTCACACATAGTGACTTCGAGACATAAGAGGTTAAATGGTTTGTTCTTATTTTGTGTCTAGAAGTGCACTGGTTAATTCAATACCTTTAGAAGATACTTAGAAGAACTATATGTTGAACCGATTTCTCGACCCAACAATCTACAATGGATTATTTCGAGTTATCTAGTATATTTATTTATATAAATATAGGGTCTCATAATCCGTTTATGAAGACAGAACTAGAATCCGAAAGAAATTAATAAACGATATAAATAAAAGTATAAATAGGGCGAAAGGATGTTCCTTTTTTATTGATAATCGAATAAAGCTCTATAAGAATAAGAAAAATTCGAATGGAAATGAACAGAAAATAAGCTTCAGAAAATAATATCACAATCTCTCTCTTCCTCTCCAAAATCCCCCCTTCTGAACGAGGATGGAATGAGCTTTTATACCCACTTTGCCGACTTTCCTTCGTCTTCAGATCGATGCACGTGTACGTGCAGAACTGGTCTTCTATCCTTTATTCTTGCGCACATCCCCACTCTTCTAGGCGATTTGACCGTTTCTTTGATGACTTCAAACTTCAAATTCCTCGGCGGGACGTCTAAGAACATCAACGGGCCTGGGTCGAGCTTAGACTTCTTCGAAATAATGTTTTGGACCGCTCTTGCATGTACCCAGGTTTATCAGGTTGAACTGAGCTTTGGGTCTTTCTGACGATCATCCTCTTTTGGGCCGAACTCGCTGTGGGCCCGGCCGATCCATTTCGCTAGATGGAGGGGGGAGATATTTACTCCCACAATCAGTCCCCCAGTATCTTCTATATTATAAGATAATATATAGAATATACTTTGGCGAACCGAGATTTTTCGAAATCCGGTTGAAATTTAACGAAATATTCGGATATTTCTACCTCTTTGTTGCTTTTAAACAGACGCCAGGGACACGTGTCGCCACGACCATGTCTCGATAACTCAAAGATTTTTTTTATCATGATGATCTTCTCGGGATTCTCAATAGTCGATTTGATGCTTAAATAAAGCCGCGACCCTTCGATTTTTATCGTTAATATCAGTTCATTCGCATCCCAGAGGTAAAAATCGTAACTTTCCCTTCTTCTTCTTTCTTTTTTGCGTTTCTTGAATTCCTTTATTTCCGCCATTTTTGGCTGTGACAATTTTAGAAATCCCTTCCATTATATTAGCCGGTGTCGGGCTTTCTAGGTTTAGTCGATTCCAAGTCCTTGCCTTTTCTTTTTCGGAACCAGTCTTTGAGAAAAATGTCGGCACCCGACAAGAAGGGCGATGATCCTAATCGTGAGTTGTCATCGCCGTCGTTGCTGACGAAGCGCGACCTTAACGATATGGGGGAGCGATACAACTTCTCCGATGGGCTCCTGGTGAAGTTAGGAGGCAGGTCCGCCGATCGAATCATCCCTGGATATGTTTTTGCATACCAGGTATTTTTCGAGGAGTGTGGACTTCGTTTTCTTATTCCCGGTCTGCTCATCGAAAACTGTGACCGCTTGGGACTTCAATTCGCCTAAATGTGTCCGAATTTTGTTCGCCAGGTGATGGCTTTGTTGCTTTTGTCTAAAGAGGCCGAGGTTTCTTTAGACGTCAATGACCTCGGCCGTCTGTTGGTTGCGAAGCGTAATTCTAAGCACCATCCGGTGTGCTTTTATTTGGCGAACCGACCTCATCAAGGTATACTTACCGACCTCCCTGGTAAGGACAAGAACTGGGGTTCGAAATACTCCTATTTCAAAATCTGCGAGAAGACGTTCTAGGTGGTGAAGGATTGTTTGTCCGTTCCGTGGAAGACGGACTGTGGTAATGGGGGGGGGGGGATTTTCGGGCGATCTGCGAGCTAGTTGTCACATGCCTGGAGCGAACTGATGTTTTGTTGTCTTCGTCTTTGCAGAGAAGATCGTTGTGTTTCCGTCGGATACGTTCAATCTATAATTCCAGAAGCTGCGCACTTGCGAAGTCTCCTGGAAATCTTTTTCCGAAGCTCGGTTCGTAGCAGCCGATCTTTGGCCCGCTGCTTCTTTAGGTCGGTCTTTATTTCCGAATCCTTATTTTGCTTCGTTGCTTTATTATTTTTATTTATTTTCACGTATTTTCCTAGACGATACTTTGGACGACCTCTCTTCCTCGCCCGAGATGAACGACGAGGACGTCGACTGGCGAGCTAAGAAGAAGGCCCTCAGAGCGGTTAGTGAGACCGGAACCTCTTTCGGATCGACTGAGAAAACCATCCCGCTCGCTTCAGCGGCACCCATCTCCACTCCTGGCTTTCAAGAGCTTTCAGTTTCGGTGCCTCCGGCCACACTGCTCATCGAGCTCGACGGTGAGCCCGAGACCGCAGAGACCGTCCAGGCTGCCAAAGCCGCCGAGGCTCCTTCTGCCAAGGCTACGTCCGCCGAGGTTGCGAAGGCCTCGGCAACCGCCTCCAAATCCTCATCGGCTCCGTCTTCTCAAGCTAAGAGGAAGGAGGTAAAAGGCGTTCAGCCGGGCGACTCGAAGAGGGGACGAACTGAGGACCGAGGAAAGGCCGTGAAGGGCTCTGGTCAGCCGTAGGGATCTCAGCCGGGCTCCTGCAAGCTGGCGTTTAACTACAATCTCGACAAGCCGATCTGCGATGATCTGGCGGCGGCGGCGTGCCTCATGCGCCAATTTAACTACCCCGAGTATCGGCTCCCAGTGGTTTCGAGGATGCACGGGGCGAAATTTTATTGCTCGATTAGCGCGGCGAGCTCTCGGGTAGGTTCTTGATTTCTGTTTAGTTTATGTTAGTCCGATGGCTAACTTTTAGTTCTTGCAGTTCATGGCCGAGCTAAACAAGGGCATCCTTGATTATGAGGTGATGTACGACCGCCTAAACCAAGAGATGCGAGCTAAATTGAAGGCCTCTGAAGACGAGCTCGTGAAGTGTCAGGGCTCTCTTGGTCAAATGGACCATCTCATCGCCGAGGCGAATGAGTACGCCCGTCGCGTTAAGGACCTCAAAGATCGTCTTCAAGACTCTGAGAGGACGCGGGTCACTTTGAAGAGGGAGCTCGACCTGGCTGAGGCCTCGCATCGTAACCTTGGCTCCGAGCTGGACCGGGTGAAGGCGAGCTGGCGAAGGAGAAGGCGGGTCATCGTCCCTTGTATTGACCCTACCGTTTGGCTAAAGACGACGGCATTCGTTCGGGCAGGAAGGCCGCTGGGACGAAGTATAGAGGGGCACTGGTGTGGCTTATCATCAATTCGTCGCGGCTGGGAAGAATAGGACGACCATCCTGCGGAACCTCGACCAAGCCAAGGCGGCGTCGTCGATCTTCCAGGAGGTCGTCAACAAGGAGATTGCCGATGCTCCCGCTGAGCTACAGGAGGCCAAGGACGAGATGGCGAAGCTTCAAGCTAAGCTCGATAGCGTTCCCCTTCCCTCTCTTGCCGGGGCCGAAGATCTCGAGTTCACCCCTTACGATGATCGATCGCCTCCCGATGCGCCTGGGCTTGGGACTTCCGAGGTCGTGAACCAGTTCGGCTCGATGCTTGACAGCTCGGGGGCCGTGCTCGCGTCGATTGATGAGACCGGGGAGAGCTCGAAGGACGCCGAGCTCGCCAACGACACGCCGGCCTAGACATGCCTCGTCTCTCCCATTTTCTTTCTAGCTCGTCTGAATAATTAATTTGTTTTCTTGGGCCCCTGCGTGGGCATATTTCATTTTGGGCCCGATGTCTGGGCAAGGTTGTCGAACTTCTTTATTATCGTTATTTTCTTTTATTTTTATTTGTGTCGAATATATTTCATGAATTCTGTTAAATGTTATTTATTTCGTATTTTTCCTGCGTTTTTATTCCAATGATGGCCTTGACCGACAATGCATAATTGTCCTTGTATTTGAACGAACGAACTGATTTACTACGTCGTTTATTTGTTAACTTATTTGCATGATGTATGTCGGTCATCGTCATTCAAACACCTAGTCGTGTCGGGATTACTTATACGGCACGTCACCAGGTCATGCCTTATACGTGATTTGTCTATCCCGAACTCAAACTCTGAGTCTTTCTTTGCTCTCGAGTTAGGTTTGTAGTAATTTATCGTACACTACGCATGAACGGAGCCTTAGGCACGTCCATTTGCGGGTGTAGGTCGAATCCGTCGCGTTTGGCGAATTGATCTGAATCGAACTTGTTTGTTTCAAGTTTCTCTCGTTTATGTGAGGTGGGGGCTGAACCTTGTCTCAAGGCTGCCTACGTACCCATGTTTGGGATCAAGCCATTGCGTTGTTCGATTGTTGTGATATTACCCTTTAACAGTAATATTTCTTTAGGTTCATGATATTCCAATATCTGAGTACCGAGGTACCGTCGAGCGTTTCAAGCTTGTAGACGCCTGTTTCTGGGACTTCTGAGATTCAGTACAGTCCTTCCCAGTTTGCTCCCAATTTTCCTGCATTTTCTTCGGCCCTGTTTTAATACACTTTCCTCAATACGAGATCTCCAGTATGAAATTCTCGGAAGTTGACTCCTTTATTGTAGTATCGGGTGATTGATCGTTGGTACAAATTCATGCGCGTTAGGGCTCGATTTCTTCTTTCGTCTGTCAAATCGAGGGAGTCGCATAGCATTTTATTGTTAGTTTCCTCGTGATCGTTCGCGTACATGGTGCGAATTGTTTGGACTTCGTGTTCAATGGGCAATATTGCTTCGACACCATAGACCAGAGAGTACGGGGTTTCCCCGGTGGGCCTTCGCGGACTCGAGCGGTAGGCCCAAAGTACTCTGGGGAGTTCATCAACCCATCGCCCTTTCCTGGCTAGAAGTTTCTTTTTCAGGTTACTAACGATTGTTTTGTTGGTAGCCTCAGCGTGTCCGTTCCCTTGTGGGTATCGGGGTGTCGAGAATCGTAAAGTGATTCCTTCTGCTGCTCAGAATCGTCGGAATTCTTTTGATATGAATTGTGCACCGTTATCAGTGATTATTTCTTGTGGCGCTCCATGTCGACAAATTATAGTTTTCCAAATAAAATTTTTTACGTCCACGTCCCTTATTGAGGCGAATGCTTCGGCTTCAACCCATTTGGAAAAATAGTCTGTTGTCATAAGGAGGAATTTTAGCCCCCCGGGTGCTTTCGCTAGGGGGCCGACGATATCCATAGACCATTTTAGAAATGGTATGGAGCGGATATGGAAGATAGTTCTTCGGCTGGTTGTTTGATATTTGGGGCGTGCTTTTGGCATTGGTCGCATTTTCGCGAATGTTGTTCGCAATCAGCGACCATGGTTGGCCAAAAGTACCCTTGATTTTTTATTTTGACGGCTAGGGCTCTTCCGACCGCGTGGTTCCCATATTCTCCTTCGTGTATTACGGAGAGGATGCGTTTGGACTCTTCTTTTCCAATACATCGCAGGTATACTCCGGAGAAACTTCTTTTGAAAAGCACTCCGTCTATTATGGAGAATCTTGCGCTTTGGCTGATTAGCTTTCGGCGCAATTGTTTATCTTTCGGGGTGTGGCCTTCGGAGATATATCTGATTATATCCCTTCTCCAGTCCCCCTCTTCTATTATTACCATTATGCTCGTTATTTTGGTAGTGATGGAAGATTGTTTTATTGCTTCGACCGGTATGATTCGGCTTATTGCGGGGTCTGATGTTGAAGCTAAGGCGGCGAGGGCGTCAGCTGTGGTAATTTCTCCTCTAGGAATTCGGGTTAATTCAAATTTTTCGAATTGTTTCGTCATCTCTTTTACTAATTGTGCGTATGCCTCCATATGCTCGTCTCTTGTTTCGAATTCTCCGCTGATTTGATTTGCGACGAGTTGCGAGTCGCAGAAGGCGGATACAGATTTTGCTCCTACAGCTTTCGCCAGGCGTAATCCCGTGAATAGTGCCTCGTACTCGGCTTCGTTGTTTGAGGCGGTGAAATCCAGGCGGAAGGATTGTTCGATTACTTCTTCATGTGGCGATGCCAAATGTATCCCGATCTTGGCCCCTTATTTTGTGGAGGAACCGTCGACTTTAAGGGTCCAGCATCCGGTGCTTGCCGTGGTTTCGCTTTCGTTTGCGGGGAGCTCGATGAGGAAGTCGGCTAGAACTTGTGATTTCGCGCATGTCCTAATGCGATATTCGATGTCATATTCGCTTAACTCGACGGCCCATTTGGTTAATCTTCCTGATTGATTGGGGATGTGCAGGAATGATCGTAAGGGTTGAGTGGTCATTACGACTATCGAGTGGGATTGGAAATATGGTCGTAGCTTTCGGGCTGCTGTGACGACGGCCAAGGCTAATTTTTCCATTGCCGGATATCTTGTTTCTGCGTTAACGAGTGATCTACTGATGTAAAACACAGGTTTTTGGTCTCCTCGCTCTTCCCTGACGAGTACTCCGTTGACCGCGGTGTGCGATACGGCGACATACAAGTAGAGTGGTTCCCCTACTTCTGGTTTGGCTAGGATTGGGGGTTTGGCTAGGTATTGTTTTAGTTGTTCGAACGCTTCTTCGCATTTTTCTGTCCATTCGAACTTCTTGTTTCCTCTTAGGAGTTTATAGAAAGGAAGATATTTATCGGTCGACCGAGAGATGAATCGGCTAAGGGCTGCCACTCGCCCAGTTAGCCTCTGGATCTCTCTTTTGTTTCGGGGGGAAGGTAAATTTTGAAGCACTTGTATTTGGTCCGGGTTGGCTTCAATTGCCCTTCCAGAAGATACCCCGAAGGTACATTTGGACGGGTTCAACTTCATTTGGTAACTGTTTAGGACTTTGAAACATTCTTCTAAATGTGTGACGTGGTCCGTTTCTTGTAGTGACTTTACTAACATGTCGTTGGTGTAGACTTCCATCGTTATTCCTATCTTGTCGGCGAACATTCTGTTCACTAGGCGTTGATATGTGGCTCCTGCGTTTTTGAGCCCGAAGGGCATCACCTTATAGCAATAGATGCCTTTGTCGGTTGTGAAAGCGGTATTTTCCTGATCATTGGGATGCATCAGGATTTGATTGTATCCTGAAAATGCATCCATGAACGACAAGACTTTATGGGCGGCTGTGGCTTCCACCAAGCGCTCTATGTGTGGTAGGGGAAAGCTGTCTTTAGGGCAAGCTTTATTAAGATCGATATAATCGACGCATACGCGCCATTTGCCATTCTTTTTCTTGACGACGACGGTGTTGGCGAGCCAATCGGGGTATTTTACTTCGCGTATTAAACCGGATTTTAAGAGGCGGTCTACTTCTTCATTAACCACTTTAGCCCTTTCTGGGCCGAGTTTCCTACGCTTCTGTTTCACATGTTTGTAACTGGGGTCGACGTTGAGTTGATGCGCGGCGATTTCAAGGTCTATGCCTGGCATGTCCTCTGTCGTCCACGCCAATGTTCCCTTGTTCTTCTTCAGGAACGCTATTAGTTATCGGCGGACGCTTCCTTTCAACTTGTCTCCGATGCCTACACATCTCTCGGAGTCGGTTCCGTCTATTTGAATCTGTGTTACTGACTCCGTATTAGGCTCATCCTTTTCCTCTGAACTTTCCTTCGGAGGCGAGAAGGTGATTTCGTCCCCAATGGTCATTAATTGCTATTGGCCCTCGTTGGCTTCTTTGCTAGTTGGATCCTCCGAATCGTTTTCTTCTGGCCGGTGCTTTTCGATGATCCTTTTGTGATTATTCATATAACAAATTCGGGACGCCTCTTGGCTCCCTCTGATTTCTTGTATCCCGTTGGGGGTCGGAAATCGAACGCACAGGTGGTAAGTTGATGGTACCGCCCTCATTCCATGTATCCAAGGTCTCCCTAGGATAGCGTTGAACGGGGACGGGCAGCCGATAACGGTAAACTCGACCATTCGGTTTACGTCTCCAGCCCGTACAGGGAGTTCGATGATTCCTAGAGAAGGTGTGACTTCCCCATTGAATCCTGACAGCTGGTTGGGCTTGTGTTCGATTTCGGCCTCCTCGATGTTCATTCTATCCAAAGTGGTTTTGAATATAACATCTACGGAGCTTCCTCCGTCAACCAAGATTCTGGCTACTACACAGTTACCCACTTCGATTTCGATGATTAAAGCGTCGTCATGGGGTCCGTATAGCCTTTTGGTATCGCTTTCACTGAATGAGATCGCGGTGTCTTCTTCCTTTCGGCACCCAGGTGACCTCGGTGTACCTTTAAGTTGACGTTGGTGTGCCTTAATCGAGTTTATGCTATCCCTGCAAAATTTTGAACCTCCCATGATGTAGTCGATCCGGGGTTTTGCTTGGGGGACGTCGTTGTCGTCCTCATTTGCTCTTCCCCTTTTCGGGGAGGGATTTCCTCGGGTTCTGTTATTGTTAAGCTCTTTCTTCTGGGGCGGTGGTCCTAGGTCGACATTTTTTAGTTCTCCGTTTTTATACTTTTCAATAAGTACTTTTCGGACTACGACGCAATCCAGAGTGTCGTGCCCGTAGTTTTTGTGGAAGTCGCCGTATTTTTTCTTGTCACGTGGCCATTTCGGGGTGCTTCCTTTGGGGACTCCCTCATTGTTCACGTTTTGCTAGATGGAGAGGGGAGATATTTACTCCCACAGGGGGTATTTATAGTAACTGAGGAGGCCTAGTAGGGCCTCTGGACACACATCGGGGATCGGACCGCGGGTTTTGGGTGTTGTCAATGGTACCCACAAGAAGAGTTGTAGTGTGTATTTATGTACATTTGATGTCATATAGTCTTACGAAGACTCTTACTTGTAACTGCTTATTTATTAATAAAAGTTGAAACGTTCATTCACTCTTCCTTATCTGTTTGAAGCTTTATGATAAAACATAAGTCTTTAGTCCATAAACAAACTTAACAACTTGCGAAGAGACAAATGTAGATTTGCATGAACAAACTCTTCGTAGTTTGCTTAAAACGTATATTCGCAATCTAAGGGTCAAAGGACTATTGACCTCAGTATGATTGTTAGAAGAATCTATGATGTCTGATTATGAGGCATTGAGAGTTGGAGACTCTATAGTTCTTCTAGGTATCTTCCGAAGGTACCGAATTGACCAGTGCACTTCTAGAGACAAGATAAGAACAAACCATTTAACCTCTTATGTCTCGAAGTCACTACGTATGAATTGCATCGTGCTTACCTTAATCCTGAAATGAGACATGCCATTTAACACCTTACGTATTCTCATTTGAGAAAGTCAGAGTTCAGACTCACTATGTGATTCCGAACAAGGCCTATTGATGAAGTACTAAGTTGTGAGAATGTCATGAGTAACTTTGTGAAGTTCTCATAGATATGGAATTCATGTACAAGATTGCTGAAATGCAATGTATATCACCTCATGCTTTGTTCCTTGGAGTGTGAATAAATGAACTGGCCAGTGTCCAAATTGAGTCTTGACTCTTTTGGATGAAACAATGTGACTTGTTAGCTCCTCGTCAATACATTGTTTCTAACTTATTCACAAGCGACAAAGGAGTTGAGGAAATAACAGCTAGAAGGGTAAAATGGTAATTTTGTAAATCCCGACTAGCTGATGATATTCTTGAAGGGTAAACACTGATAATATTCTGTGGATCCACTCATTACAATTAGGTTGAATTCTTGAGTAGAAAATAAATTCATTTGAACCGAGAGATTTTCAGTGTCAACTCTTTAGTGCAGTCAGTTGACATTAAGCTAAACTTGGAAAAGGTTTGTGAATTTTTTAGTCCAAGTATTTTAGCTCAAGCTTTGTTCATTTGGATCCATGAGGTCACTGTCACGAATCACATCGATTAGGAATAGTTAAACTGGAAGCTAAGTCAAAACAAGAACGAAAATTGTCAAAAGGGTATTTTTGTCATTTGAGACATAGGATGAAATGAATGTCAATAAATTTTTTGACATGGTCATTTGATGACAAGTAACACTCGGCCAAAATTAGATTTATTGGGCCTTGTGGATTAATTTCATTTCATAAGAATTTTATTGAAAATTCTTAATGGGCATTTCTCATATTGTCATGAACAAATGAAGAAGCTTCTAGAAGCTCCTTCTAGAGAGCATGTTGGGCGCCTAATACCCAAGAGAAAGAGAGAATATTTTGTGCATAAATGTATCAAGATACTTGCCAAAAGAAAAAGAGGAAACAAATTTGCATATGGATGCACAAAGGGAATCGGCCAAGTGAGAAAAAGGCAAGGCAAGGAACAAAAAAGGAAACAAATCCAAGCCTTCTAGAAGGCTGCCTTGGCCGTGTGGAATAATAGGGTAATGGGCAATATTTGTTCATGAATATGTGATATTCTATAGAAGAGGAAACTACCTTATTGAAGGTGAGACCTCTCCTATAAATAGGAGCCTCATTCCACACATTTCATTCATCTCAAGTTCTAGAGATTTTAGAGCTTCTCTCTCTAGCTTGGCCGATCCTCTCTCTCTCTCTCTCTATTCAATTTCGTTTTATTGTTTTGGCACCTAGGTCCTCATTTGACCTAGAGTTTAGCTCTGCGACTTCAAGACTCGTTCTTAAGTTGTAGTGTTTAAAAGTGCCCACTCACTAATTCCTTTTCTCTCGAGTGATTTAGTGATAGAAATTTTCGTGGTTGCTCGAGTTGCCGAGGAAGGAAGAGAGACGTGCTGCGAGGGGAGATGAACGATGAAACCTTTTTCCAAAAGCTTCTCAACGTTCAAGCATCTAAAAAGGTTAGTAAACTTCTATGCTCATATTAATTTTTATTTACATATACTTGCTCTTTGTCTAGGTTAGTAAAAGCTGTTTTACATGAAAAAGAAAATTTTTAAAATTCCGCCGCTTAACGAAGCGTTAAACTTTTTCTTAAACCCTAGATCAATTCAAACAAATGGTATCAGAGCTATGGTCAAAGATATGCATGTACATGTATTTAAAATTATGAGCTTGAAAATCGTTTTCGAAAGTTTACTAATTTTGTGACAAGTTAGAATTGTTTTCTTAGATTTTTTTTTTTTAATTTATTGCTCTTACCTTTAAATTAAAAATCATGTTGATTTTCTATGAGTTTGGGATGTTGTTAAAACACATTAGAATCAGTTCTAAAAGTTTTTAATTTTTTATATTGAAAAACGTGTTTTAAAAGTTTGAGATTTTTCGAGTAAATTTTGTGACTAGTTTTCATGTCTTACTAGTTTCGTTTATTTAATTGAATCGTTTTATGCATGTTGTTATTTCTTTTATACCATGTTATTACCTTGCTAATAAAACACAAATAAAATCTTTAACAACCTCCTAAAACGTTCCGTTACACTCGATTCTTTTTCGCACCTAAAAAGGACCAAGCTTTAATTATTTCTTTTTCTTTGAGCTGGAGTAAAACCCGCAGTAAAAGTGGCATAACTCTCTGCTCAGAAATCTAAATTTAATGATTCTTGAATCAAAGTAAAGCTTTGTCTGTCCTCTGTCCAATGCCACCGGTCTCAGGTCAAAAGGAAATCGGAGCCGCCGGTTATGGCGATTTTACTCCGAGGTGTGCGGCTGTTCCGAAAGTCCAGTTTTTTTAGAATTCCAGATTTTCAACCCCACTAACATGAGTTATACAACTCTAATGAGAAAAATTTCTTGAGCAAAAATGTTTTTCATATGATTATAAACATGATGTGTAAGATTAAAATGTTTTGATTTTTGAAAGTTTAATTGAAATTGTTTTTTTTTTCCAAAACTAGTTTGAATCTTGAAAAACCGTTTTCGTTTTCAAACTTGACAAATTTTGTCATCCAAATCAAATAAGTTTTCAAAATGTTTTCAAAACTATATCTATATCACATATGTTCAAAATCTATATGCTCTTGAAAATTTGAGTGGGAGGTCTCCTTGTAGACAAGCCGAAAAATAAAAGGATGTGTAATCTCAAACTTTCAAGTGTTCGAGTGAGTTGAAGTTCACACTTCCCTCACGCACTTTCCCGAAATAGAAAATAGGAAAAGATCCGAGTATGTCCCTTGTGCCTTTATGCACTGACACTGCTCTGAACATGAAGATCTAGGATTCTCTTCTAGCTGTCCGCTCTGTCGCTCTATAACTAGGAAAACCGTTTCCGAACTTATAAGAGTCGATGTACCAACTCCAAAAACTAAGTGGGAGGGTTATATTTGTTGTTTGTAACCCACGATCCCCAACACTAATGAGAAGTGCAATTTTCGCTAGACTAAGAGTCACCCTCGTGGCCCTCCCTTAAATGAGAGTACTCAAGGGCACTTTGCACTGATCATTGCTCAATGAGCTAAATCCGAAAGTGAGACAATGAGACAAGACCTCCCCTCGGCGGATTGTTTTTCAAAGTCAATCTTTTGGACTAAGTGGTTGGTTACACACTTAGACTCAATCCCTAGTAATCCTCCCTCGAGGCCGTGCGAAAGGATGCGAGTGATCAAACCAATTTAAAAGGTGGCTGGTCAAAATTGGTGTATTGACATCTTGGCTAAGCATTAATGATGTGTCATTTACTTATAAATGGAGATTTTTGCGGCCTTCCCTCGAAGGAGTAAATTATCGTTTAGTTTATAACACCTTTGGATTTTATCAAGTCTTAAATAAAACTTTAATCCTAAACCAACGACTAATCATAAACTTGTTTCAACTTAAATAAGCAACATGTCTCGCAAACCTCTCTCGATCATCCTTTCCTCGAACAAACTCGAAAACAAAAACTACGTAGATTCGAAACGTAACCTCGATATAATCCTTAACGTTAACAAGCACAAATGGGTACTCACCACCCCGTGTCCTCCTCAAACAAATAATGATTCGACTCAAGAGGACAAAGACGCCTTGGCGGCCTGGCTCTGCTCCGATGAGATTGTGAGGTGCTATATCTTAGCGTCAATGAACAATGTGTTGCAACAACAACATCGTGACATCGAGACTGCCGCCGACATGCTCAACAATCTCCATGAGATGTTTGGAGGGCAAAGGCGTCAAACAAGGCAACAAGCAGTCCGACATTTTATGAACTATCGCATGAAGGCTAGGACTCCTATTGGAGACTTTATGATACTGATCATTAGTTTTCTGAATAAAATGGAAATCCTAGGATCTGAGATTGATGGGAAACATGTCCTAGATATGATCTTAGAAACTCTCCCGGAATCTCTTGATACCTCCAAGATGAACTACTCCATTAACAAGCTAGAGTACATTGTTACCAAGCTTATGGAGGAACTTCACACTGCTGTAGGTCTCACTAAGAGAAAGAGGAATCAAGGAGAGGCACATGCTCCTGAGCAAAAAGCCTCCGCCTCTGGAACTGAAAAGAGACCTCACAAGGCCGATAAAAAGGAACTGTCCTGCCTATCTCAAAGCAACGGAACATAGTATTGTACTAGTTACCGAAGCATGCTTAGTAGCTGATAATGTATCAACGGGGATTCTTGACTCCGCTGCTACTAACCATATTTATTGTTCCTTGAATGGTTTCAAGAAAACCAAAAGCTTAGAGGAAGGCGAGTTCTGTTTCAAATGGGTTGATGGGAGCCTGGTGTCTGCGAAGGCTGTGGGATCCGTGACGCTGTCTTTTGAAGACCGCACTTTAAACTTGAATAATGCTTATTTTGTTCCTACCTTTGAGAAGAACTTAATATCCGTTACTCGTCTTCTTGAACAAAATTATTGTTTAAAGTTTATTAAGAATGGAATTCGTATTTCGTTTCCTGATAATTCTTTTGTCATTGATGCATGTATGAAGAATGCTCTTTTCTACATCTATCCCACTCAACCTTCACTTTTAGACACCGAAATAGATAATGATCTAATTAGGGAGCCAAAGAGGATCAAACTTTCTGAATCCTCTGATCTAACAAAATCAACACATCTATGGCACTTAAGACTTGGTCATATCAGTTTACATAGGATTAAGAGACTTGTGAGGGACGGTCCACTCCAAGCCTCTGCAATAGGTTCACTACCTACTTGCGAATCTTGCATAGAAGGAAAAATGACTAAGCGACCTTTCTCCGACAAGGGTCGAAGAACCACTGAGTTGCTGCAACTAGTACATTCTGATGTATGTGGTCCGCTCAACCAACATGCACGTGGAGGATATGAGTACTTCGTTACCTTCACCGATGATTACTCCCGATATGATTTTGTCTATTTGCTCAAACACAAATCCGAGACCTTTAACGTATTTAAGGTCTTTAAGGCTTTAGTGGAAAAGCAAACTGGCAAAGTGATGAAAACCCTTCGATCTGATCGAGGTGGTGAGTATATGTCTGGAGAGTTCGATGACTTTCTTAAAGAAGAAGGTATCGCTTCTCAGCTTACCGCACCTGGCACACCTCAACAAAATGGAGTGTCAGAGAGAAGAAACCGAACTCTTATGGAGATGGTTAGATCAATGATGAGTTACTCATCACTCCCTCTTTCCTTTTAGGGATATGCCCTCGAAACAGCCGCTTATATTCTTAACCAAGTTCCGTCCAAGACGGTTCCTGGTACTCCTTATGAACAATGGAATGGCCGTAAAGTGAATCTTGGCTGCATCAAAATTTGGGGTTGCCCCGCACACGTGCTAAGGCAAAAGACTAGCAAGTTGGCTAGTAGGTCAGAATTGTGTCTGTTCGTTGGATATCCCAAGGAAACCAAGGGTTTCATCTTCTATAGTCCCGAGGACGATAAGACTTTCGTTAGCACGAATGCTCGTTTCCTTGAGGAGAACTTTATGAAGGATGCAAAACCTAGAAGCAAGATTGTGCGTGAAGAGAAGTTGGGTGAGGAAGCTTCTACCTCATCTGTAAGAACTGTTCTTACCCCAACTGAAACACAACCTAACTCATCGGAATCTCGTCAAGTAGTACTTCGACGTAGTGAGAGGGCTACTCAAAAGCCTGACAGGTACATGTCTTATGGAGACTCTCTCGTAGCCGTCTCCGACATGGATGGTCCTGTTTCCTATAGCCAAGCGATGGCTTGTTCTGAATCAAACCTTTGGCTTCACGCCATGAAAGTTGAGATGGACTCGATGTATGTCAACAAAGTCTGGAAACTTGTAGACCTTCCTGAAAGGATTAAACCCGTAGGGTGTAAGTGGACATACAAGAAGAAAAGGGGTCCTGATGGGAACGTCGAGACGTTCAAAGCACGACTTGTGGCGAAGGGTTATACCCAACAAGAAGGGATTGACTATGAAGAAACCTTCTCGCCAGTCGCGATGCTTAAATCCATCTGCATACTCTTATCCATAGCTGCAGCTCTCGACTATGAGATCTGGCAAATGGATGTCAAGACAGCCTTTCTGAATGGCAATCTTGACGAGCGCATTCACATGGCTCAACCAGACGGTTTCGTGGATAAAGGTCAAGAGACCAAGGTTTTTTAGTTGCTTAAATCCATTTATGGACTAAAGCAAGCATCTAGGTCATGGAATATTAGATTCGATGAAACTGTAAAAGGCTTCGGCTTTGAACAGTCAATAGATGAGCCTTGTGTTTACAAGTTAATACACGAAGGCAAAGTTGTGTTTCTGGTTCTATATGTCGATGATATACTACTCATTGGTAATGACGTGGGTAAGTTATCTGAGGTTAAGGTCTGGCTGGCAAAGCAATTCGATATGAAAGATCTAGGAGAAGCCGCGTACATTCTGGGGATCCAAATCTTTCGAGATAGGAAAAACCGGACATTGTCACTCTCTCAAGCATCTTATATTCATAAGGTAATGGATCGCTTCTCGATGCAAGACTCCAAGAAGGGCCAAACACCCTTTAGGCATGGAGTCTCACTCTCTAAGGACAAGTCTTCCAAGACTGCACAAGAGATTGAAGACATGAGGAAAATTCCTTACGCCTCTGCCGTAGGAAGCCTCATGTATGCTATGCTTTGCACTAGACCTGACATCTGTTTCGCTGTTGGCGTAATTAGCCGTTTCCAATCCAACCCTGGACCCGAGCACTGGATTGCTGTTAAGCATGTTCTTAAGTATCTTCAAAGAACTAGGAACTTGATGCTTACATACTTAGGTACTGATCTGACTATGACGGGATATACCGACTCCGATTTTCAAGCGGATAAGGATTCTAGGAAATCCACTTCGGGATCTGTGTTCATCCTTAATAGTGGAGCTGTTGTGTGGAGGAGTATTAAGCAATCTTGCATTGCTGACTCCACAATGGAAGCATAATATGTGGCTGCTTGTGAAGCATCCAAAGAGGCTGTATGGCTTAGAAAAGTCCTTAAGTATTTGGAAGTTGTTCCAAACGTCGACGAACCCATGACCCTTTATTGTGATAATAGTGGGGCTATTGCTAACTCAAAGGAACCTCAAAGCCATAAGCGCTCTAAACATGTTGAGAGGAAATACCATTAGTTTCGAGAGATCGTGCAGCGTGGAGACGTGGAGGTGAAGTAGATCTCTGGCAGATCCATTCACCAAGGCCCTAGCGAACAAGGTCTTCAACCAACATCGAGAGGGATTAGGCATGAAGGACTACACACATCTTCTTTGAGTCAAGTGGGAGTTTGTAGTCAATGGTGCCCACAAGAAGAGTTGTAGTGTGTATTTATGTACATTTGATGTCATATAGTCTTACGAAGACACTTGCTTGTAACTGCTTATTTATTAATAAAAGTTGAAACGTTCATTCACTCTTCCTTGTCTATTTGAAGCTTTATGATAAAACATTAGTCTTTAGTCCATAAACAAACTTAACAACTTGCGAAGAGACAAATGTATATTTGCATGAACAAACTCTTCGTAGTTTGCTTAAAACGTATATTCGCAATCTAAGGGTCAAAGGACTATTGACCTCAGTATGATTGTTAGAAGAATCTATGATGTCTGGTTATGAGGCATTGAGAGTTGGAGACTCTATAGTTCTTCTAGGTATCTTCCGAAGGTACTGAATTGACCAGTGCACTTCTAGAGACAAGATAAGAACAAACCATTTAACCTCTTATGTCTCGAAGTCACTACGTATGAATTGCATCGTGCTTACCTTAATCCTGAAATGAGACATGCCATTTCACACCTTACGTATTCTCATTTAAGAAAGTCAGAGTTCGGACTCACTATGTGATTCCGAACAAGGCCTACTGATGAAGTACTAAGTTGTGAGAATGTCATGAGTAACTTTGTGAAGTTCTCATAGATATGGAATTCATGTACAAGATTGCTGAAATGCAATGTATATCACCTCATGCTTTGTTCTTTGGAGTGTGAATAAATGAACTGGCCAGTGTCCAAATTGAGTCTTGACTCTTTTGGATGAAACAATGTGACTTGTTAGCTCCTCGTCAATACATTGTTTCTAACTTATTCACAAGCGACAAAGGAGTTGAGGAAATAACAGCTAGAATGGTAAAATGGTAATTTTGTAAATCCTGACTAGCTGATGATATTCATGAAGGGTAAACACTGATAATATTCTGTAGATCCACTCATTACAATTTGGTTGAATTCTTGAGTAGAAAATAAATTCATTTGAACCGAGAGATTTTCAGTGTCAACTCTTTAGTGGAGTCAGTTGACATTAAGCTAAACTTGGAAAAGGTTTGTGAACTTTTGAGTCTAAGTATTTTAGCTCAAGCTTTGTTCATTTGGATCCATGAGGTCACTGTCACGAATCACATCGATTAGGAATAGTTAAACTGGAAGCTAAGTCAAAACAAGAACGAAAATTGTCAATAGGGTATTTTTGTCTTTTGAGACATAGGATGAAATGAATGTCAATAAATTTTTTGACATGGTCATTTGATGACAAGTAACACTCGGCCAAAATTAGATTTATTGGGCCTTGTGGATTAATTTCATTTCATACGAATTTTATTGAAAATTCTTAATGGGCATTTCTCATGTTGTCATGAACAAATGAAGAAGCTTATAGAAGCTCCTTCTAGAAAGCATGTTGGGCGCCTACTACCCAAGAGAAAGAGAGAACATTTTGTGCATAAATGTATCAAGATACTTGCCAAAAGAAAAAGAGGAAACAAATTTGCATATGGATGCACAAAGGGAATCGGCCAAGTGAGAAAAAGGCAAGGCAAGGAACAAAAAAGGATACAAATCCAAGCCTTCTAGAAGGCTACCTTGGCCGTGTGGAATAAGAGGGTAATGGGCAATATTTGCTCATGAATATGTGATATTATATAGAAGAGGAAACTACCTTATTGAAGTTGAGACCTCTCCTATAAATAGGAGCCTCATTCCACACATTTCATTCATCCCAAGTTCTAGAGATTTGAGAGCTTCTCTCTCTAGCTTGGCCGATCCTCTCTCTCTCTCTCTATTCAATTTCGTTTTATTCTTTTGGCACCTAGGTCCTCATTTGACCTAGAGTTTAGCTATGCGACTTCAAGACTCGTTCTTAAGTTGTAGTGTTTAAAAGTGCCCACACACTAATTCCTTTTCTCTCAAGTGATTTAGTGATAGAAATTTTGTGGTTGCTCGAGTTGCCGAGGAAGGAAGAGAGACGTGCTGCGATGGGAGACGAATGTTGTCGCTGTTTTTCGGACAACTATTTAGGAGCCAAAGACGGTTAGACCCAAGGCCGGACCAAGTGGTCTCGTCTTGACTCGAGCGTGTCGGACCCGGTATCCTGAGTCGTCCCTTAGCTGTGGATGTCCCTTGAGTTCGTCAGAGTACCTGAAAAGGAGTAGAGAACACGTGAACTACAAAGGGGAAACAGGGGGGGTGCCCCTGTTTACCTCTCCGACGCTCAACATTAGTGTGATTGAGGTGGAGTATAGAAGTTTTAGGGGTGTTTAGAGGCCAAAGCTTGAGAGAAACGAGCGAGGTACGAGTTCGGCAGCGTTTCAGTACTCAAGAATGGATTACCTGGGTCAAGGGAAGGACCCTTGTATTTATAGGCAGCCAAGGGGTGGTTTGAAGACCCCTTGGCCGAGTGAACTTGCTTGGTTCGGCCATTGAGTGGCTGGGTCGGCCAATGGCCGAGTGAACATGGTGGTGAGGTTCACTCGGCCATTGGCCGAGTGAAAAGCTTGGGCCGGCTGAGGTTCACTCGGCCATTGGCCGAGTGAACTGCTGGAAGGTTCACTCGGCCAATGGCCGAGTGAACTGCAGGGGCGGCTGGAAGGTTCACTCGGCCATTGGCCGAGTGAACTGCTGGAAGGTTCACTCGGCCAATGGCCGAGTGAACTGCCTTGGTGGCTGGAGGGTTCACTCGGCCATTGGCCGAGTGAACTGCTGGAAGGTTCACTCGACCAATGGCCGAGTGAACCGCCTTGGCGGCTGGAGCGTTCACTCGGCCATTGGCCGAGTGAACTGCTGGAAGGTTCACTCGGCCAATGGCCGAGTGAACTGCCTTGGCGGCTGGAGGGTTCACTCGGCCATTGGCCGAGTGAACTGCTGGAAGGATCACTCGGCCAATGGCCGAGTGAACTGCCTTGGTGGCTGGAGGGTTCACTCGGCCAATGGCTGAGTGAACTGCCCAATGGCCGAGTGAGCCATTGACTTGGCCATTGGTTTGGGCCGGCCCCTGGTTGGGTCGGGGTTTCGCCGCCCGAGACCTCGCACCAGCCACGTGGGTTGAAGAGATGCCTTTGTCCTCGTTGGCCCTAGACGGGCCGACAACATTAGCCCCCCGAGTTTCCGGTCGAGCGTAGATCGAGTGGAAACTCAAAATCTACGCTTTTATACGGATGCGGGATGAACGCTCTCGGGTTTGCGTCATGAGGAATGGCCTTCGTGCGTCGCGAGGGACGGCCTATGGTTTCGGGTTGATCGTGCGCGGCTTATTTTTTAGATCTACCAATGAGGGCGTGATCGATTAGCACGGCTTTATTGTGCGTGGCCTATTTTCTCGACTTGCCAACGAAGGCGTGATCGATTTGCACGTCTTTGTTGTGTTGTGCGCGTCTTGTTTTCTCGATTTGCCAACGAAGGCATAATCGATTTGCACGTCTTTGTTGTATTGTGCGCGTCTTATGTTCTCGATTTGCCACCGAAGGCATAACCGATTTGCACGTCTTTGTTGTATTGTGCGCGTCTTATGTTCTCGATTTGCCACCGAAGGCATAATCGATTTGCACGTCTTTCTTGTGTGGATGCAGACCTTGAACCCATTTGTAACTCGTTGCCTATCGGCCGACGAGCTGGGCGGCGAGCGCGATGCCACATTTGTGTGGCGAGGTTTCCCGTGGACGCTGGCTAGACCAGATACGCCCTGCGGACGCAGACCTTGAACCCATTTGTAACTCGTTGCCTATCGGCCGACGAGCTGGGCGGCGAGCGCGATGCCACATTTGTGTGGCGAGGTTTCCCGTGGACGCTGGCTAGACCAGATACGCCCTGCGGACGCAGACCTTGAACCCATTTGTAACTCGTTGCCTATCGGCCGACGAGCTGGGCGGCGAGCGCGATGCCACATTTGTGTGGCGAGGTTTCCCGTGGGCGCTGGCTAGACCAGATACGCCCTGCGGACGCAGACCTTGAACCCATTTGTAACTCGTTGCCTATCGGCCGACGAGCTGGGCGGCGAGCGCGATGCCACATTTGTGTGGCGAGGTTTCCCGTGGACGCTGGCTAGACCAGATACGCCCTGCGGACGCAGACCTTGAACCCATTTGTAACTCGTTGCCTATCGGCCGACGAGCTAGGCGGCGAGCGCGATGCCACATTTGTGTGGCGAGGTTTCCCGTGGGCGCTGGCTAGACCAGATACGCCCTGCGGACGCAGACCTTGAACCCATTTGTAACTCGTTGCCTATCGGCCGACGAGCTGGGCGGCGAGCGCGATGCCACATTTGTGTGGCGAGGTTTCCCGTGGACGCTGGCTAGACCAGATACGCCCTGCGGACGCAGACCTTGAACCCATTTGTAACTCGTTGCCTATCGGTCGACGAGCTGGGCGGCGAGCGCGATGCCACATTTGTGTGGCGAGATTTCCCGTGGACGCTGGCTAGACCAGATACGCCCTGCGGACGCAGACCTTGAACCCATTTGTAACTCGTTGCCTATCGGCCGACGAGCTGGGCGGCGAGCGCGGACTCAAGACTCAACTCGAGGGCTCATGTAGAGCCTGCACGAGGAATAGTTAGTTGACTTGTGGACTTGGGACTCAACTCGAGGACTCATGTAAAGCCTGCAAGAGGAGTGGTTAGTTGGCTTGTGGACTTGGGACTCAACTCGAGGGCTCTTGTAGAGCCTGCACGAGGAGTTTCGTGAAGAGTCGTCGCGAGGAGTATCGGTCGACTCGCGGACTCAGAGCTCGACTCGATGAATGAATTCATCTCGAGGAGACATGCGAAGAGTCGGCGCGAGGAGTATCAGTCGACTTGTGGACTCGAACTCGACTCGAGGGCTCACGTAGAGCCTGCACGGGGAGTTACGTGAAGAGTCGGCACGAGGAGCATTAGTCGACTCGTGGACTCGGGGCTCGACTCGAGGAATGAACACATCTCGAGGAGACATGTGGAGAGTCGGCACGAGGAGTATCAGTCGACTCGTGGACTCGAACTCGACTCGAGGGCTCACGTAGAGCCTGCACGAGGAGTTACGTGAAGAGTCGGCACGAGGAGCATTAGTCGACTCTTGGACTCGGGGCTCGACTCGAGGAATGAACACATCTCGAGGAGACATGTGGAGAGTCGGCACGAGGAGTATCAGTCGACTCGTGGACTCGAACTCGACTCGAGGGCTCACGTAGAGCCTGCACGAGGAGTTACGTGAAGAGTCGGCACGAGGAGCATTAGTCGACTCGTGGACTCGGGGCTCGACTCGAGGAATGAACACATCTCGAGGAGACATGTGGAGAGTCGGCACGAGGAGTATCAGTCGACTCGTGGACTCGAACTCGACTCGAGGGCTCACGTAGAGCCTGCACGAGGAGTTACGTGAAGAATCGGCACGAGGAGCATTAGTCGACTCGTGGACTCGGGGCTCGACTCGAGGAATGAACACATCTCGAGGAGACATGTGGAGAGTCGGCACGAGGAGTATCAGTCGACTCGTGGACTCGAACTCGACTCGAGGGCTCACGTAGAGCCTGCACGAGGAGTTACGTGAAGAGTCGGCACGAGGAGCATTAGTCGACTCGCGGACTCGGAGCTCGACTCGATGAATTGCGTGAGAAGTCTTTCTTTGGGATCTTCGGCCTAACCGCCGGCCCCTTGAGACTTTGTTATTATTTTTCTTTTGTTGTTGTTGTTGAGTGGTTTTTTGATTGATCATTGATCCCTGTTAGCCCCCCGAGTTTCTTGTGTTTGCGAGACGAAGGCCAAGAAACTCTTGTGTTAGAGGTATACAATAGTATGCATTACATTTTTTCATGTGTGAAATAACTCTTTATTGCAATAAGGGGGTCATTACAGTTTGTCATGGCACTTGGCCTTCTTTGAAAAAAGGAAATTACATTTTCGAAATGAAAGTGACCACGAAGCCGATCGAGTTCGGGCGTGAATTTAAATGTCGAAGTCGCGACAATCACGGCTTGGTAGCAGGTGCGACGAATTCCCTGAGATTCCCAACTCGAATTAGGGAATCAATTCGCTTCTTAAGCTGCTTGCATTCGATCGTCACGTGCCCGTGATCTTTGTGGTATTCGCAGAACCTGCTTCGATCTCGCTTCGCGGGGTCCTTTGTGAGTGGAGCGGGGCTTCCTAGCTCATCGCGGCGTAAGCACAGGATCCGGTCGGGCGTTGTGTTGAGCGGGACGAAGGATCGCTTCGGGGTCGGAGAAGGGTGGTCGTTAGGGACTTGACCCTTCCGGCGCCTTTTCCTTCGTGACTCGGGACCAACGGCCGGTTTCACACCCACGGCTGCGCGCTTTTGGTTGGGTGCTTGATCAATGTTGGGTGGTCGCTGCCCCAAGACGATCGCGGTCTCACGTTGAGCGTCGAGTTTTTCTCTCAAGTCGAACTCGTGATCCTCTCTTTGAGAGTTGAGGCGGTCTCTCAAGTCTCCGGAGGCCGTCCCTATCACCCTTGTTAAGGGCGCGTCGTTCAGGCGACGCCTTTGGCGGAGGCCGAGACCATCGACGTTGTCACCTTCACAAGGGTTTTGGATGCGGACGGTGAGCTTGGAGCGTCCCTTTCGGGACCTCGAGGCCGAGCGTCCTCGGGCATTGTGCGAGCCTTGATGCGTTGACGTGGTCGCCCGAGGGTGTCCCCTCGAGGGCGCGTGTGGGTGCTCACCAAAAGGTTGATGCTTCGACGCGGCCGCCCGAGGGTGTCCCCTTGGAAGCGTGCGCGCGTGTCCACTTTCGTGAATAGCGTGGTCGAGGTTGGTCTCGTGGTTGATGTCATCGACATTGTTGGAGTCAAGGAGGTCGGCGATGAGCGCGCCGGTGACGCCGGGGCGGTCTAGGAGCTCGGCGAGCCTTCGAGCCGTGTCCTCTCGGACTGCAGCCTCGGGGTCATTCGCCGGGTCTCGGGGCTGGCTCTCGTTATCACGAGGTTGCCCTTCGAGACGGTGCGCAGAGCCTTGGAGGTCGCGCCTCGAGCTAGTCGCTCGGGCGCCCACGGAGGTGGCGGGGCTACGACTCATCTCTCGAGAGTCGTAGAAGTGAGAAGAAGACTGGTAGAGGGGATGTGTTGCCAAGGTCGAGAGATCCCCTCCTTCTAGCGCCAAAATGTTGTCGCTGTTTTTCGGACAACTATTTAGGAGCCAAAGACGGTTAGACCCAAGGCCGGACCAAGTGGTCTCGTCTTGACTCGAGCGTGTCGGACCCGGTATCCCGAGTCGTCCCTTAGCTGTGGATGTCCCTTGAGTTCGTTAGAGTACCTGAAAAGGAGTAGAGAACACGTGAACTACAAAGGGGAAACAGGGGGGGTGCCCCTGTTTACCTCTCCGACGCTCAATCTTAGTGTGATTGAGGTGGAGTATAGAGGTTTTAGGGGTGTTTAGAGGCCAAAGCTTGAGAGAAACGAGCGAGGTACGAGTTCGGTAGCGTTTCAGTACTCAAGAATGGATTACCTGGGTCAAGGGAAGGACCCTTGTATTTATAGGCAGCCAAGGGGTGGTTTGAAGACCCCTTGGCCGAGTGACCTTGCTTGGTTCGGCCATTGAGTGGCTGGGTCGGCCAATGGCCGAGTGAACATGGTGGTGAGGTTCACTCGGCCATTGGCCGAGTGAAAAGCTTGGGCCGGCTGAGGTTCACTCGGCCATTGGCCGAGTGAACTGCTGGAAGGTTCACTCGGCCAATGGCCGAGTGAATTGCAGGGGCGGCTGGAAGGTTCACTCGGCCATTGGCCGAGTGAACTGCTGGAAGGTTCACTCGGCCAATGGCCGAGTGAACTGCCTTGGCGGCTGGAGGGTTCACTCGGCCATTGGCTTAGTGAACTGCTGGAAGGTTCACTCGGCCAATGGCCGAGTGAACTTCCTTGGTGGCTGGAGGGTTCACTCGGCCATTGGCCGAGTGAACTGCTGGAAGGTTCACTCGGCCAATGGCCGAGTGAACTGCCTTGGCGGCTGGAGGGTTCACTCGGCCATTGGCCGAGTGAACTGCTGGAAGGTTCACTCGGCCAATGGCCGAGTGAACTGCCTTGGCGGCTGGAGGGTTCACTCGGCCATTGGCCGAGTGAGCTGCTGGAAGGTTCACTCGGCCAATGGCCGAGTGAACTGCCTTGGTGGCTGGAGGGTTCACTCGGCCAATGGCTGAGTGAACTGCCCAATGGCCGAGTGAGCCATTGACTTGGCCATTGGTTTGGGCCGGCCCCTGGTTGGGTTGGGGTTTCGCCGCCCGAGACCTCGCACCAGCCACGTGGGTTGAAGAGATGCCTTTGTCCTCGTCGGCCCTAGACGGGCCGACAACAACGAACGTTGCAACCTTTTTCCAAAAGCTTCTCAACGTTCAAGCGTCTAAAAAGGTTAGTAAACTTCTATGCTCATATTAGTTTTTATTTACATATACTTGCTCTTTGTCTAGGTTGGTAAAAACTGTTTTACTTGAAAAAGAAAATTTTTAAAATTCCGCCGCTTAACGAAGCGTTAAACTTTTTCTTAAACCCTAGAATAATTCCAACATCGGGTGCGCGATGCGCTTTTGGGGCGCGCACGCAGCGAGCTGGAGCATTGCTCTAGCGCGCAAGTTGGCGGGCGCGACGCGCCAAGTGCTCTACACGCCGCGCACTCTTTTTAGGAGCGGGCGATGTCGAATCCCTGCTCCATGTCGGGCCGTTAGGACGAGTCCCGTTGGACCTTTAAAGTTCAAGATTTCGCGCAAGTCCCGCAAAATTCAATATTTCGGATTTTTCGAGAATGACCAACAACAGCTGCCACGTCTAACAGATGATTATTTAAAAATTAAATTGAAATATAAACTAAATGTAAATGGTAAATTTCAAGTAACTTAATAAATTATCATTTTATATTAAAATGTGCCACTTAAATCTTGACTTAGATGTAATTATATGAAAGAAAATCAGTAAATTAGATAAATAGCCAATTAAAACGTTTGGAATTGCTATATAGCCAACATTTCGTAAATCTTAGGTAAATATGCATTTTCATTATAAGAAAATTAGCAATTTACCTAATGAAACCGAAGAAAATTAGTTTTCGTTATATGAAATCTTGACTCAAGTATATCACTTAATTATAAAAAAAATTACGATAAGTAAAGCTTATAAGTATATATCGTTTTGACCTAAATTTACCTACTCCTGTACAATAGTTTCCTTTTTTGAGTTTTTACTTCTTGAGTACTCCGAAATAATAGTTGGCTTATGAATTTGAAAATTTAATAAATAATAACAATTAAGATATATCGTATGTTAGGAATTATTACCCACGAGACGATTTATTTGTAATTCTCGCTTTAATTATTAATAAAATAAAGTCATAGCATTTATTATCTATTCAAATTAAAAGGGGTTATTTCTTATAAATGTTTTATCAAACATTCATCAGTCCATAGTCTCCGTATAAAAATGAATCGCATGCTGGGCATCCGAATTCGGGCGGTGAACTAAAACATGGTCGATGATTTATTCATGCCTGGATAGCTGAATCTAAAATCATACATGTGGAACACAAATGAAGGTTGATCACTTAGCGGGAGCATTTTGCACTTGTGGTAAGTGTACGAACCGAACACACTTTTGTTGTAGATGCGTAGTTTAAGTACAGTTATGACACACTAGTCGGAGTCGCTTATGATGGTCACAGTGAGACTTGATCTAAATCCTGAAGTTATCATGGACTTCTACATTATATCGTCGGGTTCTTTGACCCATTTTGTTAAAGGCTACTAAGATGCTGATTAAAATTATGTCTTGGGAATCCAAAATATGATCTGAGCGGAAAATATTCACAGATACAGAATCCAACCTTCCTGAAAAGAAGGTAAATTTTCACTCACCTAAGGGTTGATTGCATAACCAATAGATTGCACGCACTTCCAAAGTAAGTAATGTTTGGAAGAATCTTTCATGGGGGAAGCAACGGTGCTTGGGGAATTTAAGTATGAAAAAAGGTATAACGGAATAATTGACATTTCTCGATACGGTTGAACTTAGAGGATCTTGATCACGAACTGACTATACCAATGGACACTTGTCACGATGAGTTAATATAATTCTAGTATAAAGAAGGGTTCAAACTTGGCTTACATAGTAGAGTATTTGACCAAGATTAAACGAATCGATGAAAAAAATAGAAATGACTACTTCGTCTTTTTCATCGGATTTGTTAAGCTTCTGTTACTGGGTCCATAGTCCTCGATTCAGCTTTGCTAAACACGGATAAGAAATCTCTGGTAATAACTAATATCATTATTATAATCTCACAGCTGTATATTGTTTAGCGGCATTCATTCGAAAATTGGTCGATTTGCCAAATTAAATATTTATTGTGGAATTTATTATTTATTGTAAGATCAAGTTAGTAATGAATTGAATTTAAAGTTGGGCCTTATGGACACTATAAAATTCAAAATTCATTGGCCCAGTACCAACACTAATGGGCGCCTACTTTGGGTAGAAAATACCCAATATTCTCTTTGTAATTAGTTGCTAGATTTGTGCAAAAGAAATCAGGTAACTAATTAAATAAGAAAGAGATATTCTCTCTCCATTAAATAAGAACATAAGATATTGTCATTTATTCTCTCTCATAATTAATTTCCTAATATTTATGAGAATAATAATGGTATAGATATTCTCTCCATTAAATAAGGAAATAAGATATTGTCCTCATTATTCTCAAATATCTAGATTCCTTAAATATATGAGAAAAATAAGGCAATATAATATCCTAGATTATGATCTGATGGATGAGAGAGAAAAAGTATAATTTGTAGTCAAGATCCAACGGTTCATGCTTAACTATAAAATAAGAAAGAATAAAGGAGAATAAATATATCTAGGAGATTCCTAGAATATCTCCTTTCTACCATTATAAATAGGGGTCTAAGAGAAAGCAAAAACTACCAAAGATGATAGCTAAAATTTTTGACCAACTCCAAAGTATCAGATGAAAATGCTCGCTCTCTCTCCCTCGGAATTGCTTGATTCCATTCCCATAAACACGATACAATCTGAAGCATAGATCAGAGACGTAGTGAGATTTAGAATGTGCCCACACTTTCTTCTTTCCTATGGATATTACATTTCATAAGACTATGCTATCATCTTCTAAGTGCCGGATGACGAGAGTACTAAAGCCATTCCCGGAGATCTGATCGTGGGAGTTAAAGCTAAAAAATCGAGTTATTGGAGCTCCGAACGAGATCTTGAAGAACTCGATTAAAGTGTCTGTAGCTCAGGAGAAACCCGTAAGTTTTTCTAATGACTCTTATGTTTAATTCGGTTGCTTGATATTGCTCTCATGCTTAAATTGATTAAAGTAAATCTAGATCTTGTTATATAACCTTAATTAATTAATTAAGTAGCATAATTAATTTTTCCCGCATGGTTATATGGGTGCATAATCACCAACATCATATGCACACAATTTATATATAATTATACATACCTTCATGTGTTAGGAAATACACCACTTTTGTGGTATCTAACCTAACGTAATTGATAATTCCTTACTAACTCTAAAGTGGAGATTATGAGTTCAATTTCTACTGACAATAACACTGTCTTAAATATAAAAATAAAAATAAAGACATACACAACTTTGTGCTCTCGAGTGGTTTGCGGGCCCTGATAAAAAAAAAATAGAATAAGATTCATGGAGACAAAATTTTCTTTTGGTTTTAGTGGAATGGCCATGAAAAAGGAAGCATTTTGGGCTTTAATTTAAAAAGAAAAGAGAATAGTTCTTCAGCGAAAAAGATAAGGTACTAAGATATGCATTCGGTACTAAGATATGCATTCGGGCTTTAGCTGTGACATTATTTGCAGAGAGGTCGTTATTATCATCACATATATACCGTATACCAAATATAAATAGATCAATATCACAACAATAATTTATAACGTCTAATTAACAAGATATACCTTGTCTTTTATTCACCCTTTATCACTATTCTTTATATAAAAAATTTGCTTGATCATAATCAGTATTTGCATAATCGTGATACAAATATTTGTTGCAAAATAGCCAAGTTTTGTCTTAATTTACTGAAATAGCAAAAAAAAAATTTGACCCCGAAATTAATTTTTTTGAAAGTGCTAAATTGCTTATAATAATAATAAAAAATTTAATCTTGGCTATCAAAAAAATTTGAAAACGTAAATTTGACTACTTTGCTGAAAAGTTGAAATGTTGGCTATTTTGCTAATGAATAAATTTTAAATGGCTATTTTGTACAAATTTTCCTTTATTTATTAGGGAAATAGTCCAACAGCCAGAAATTAATTAAATTAATTGTTCATTAATTTAATTAACTAAATAATTAATTTAATCACTTTCGGCATGGTGTACTATTTTCTTAATAAAATGAAACATCACTGAAGCAGTACTCCGGTATAAATCATTATTTAATCACTTCAATCATTATTTAGGTACTAAAGGAAAATATATTTTTTTCAACACAAAGTTAATTAGATGAATTTATTCACTGTATTAGCTTTCGTATTATAAGGACTATTTTTTTTAGAGAATAAATCCAAAATTTTCTATTTGACCTGTTAAAGCTCGGTCTCAGACTAACACCAGAGAGTTGTCCGTGATTTGACCTAAAACCAGACTGTGATTGCGGACAAACGATTCCTGAGAGCTCATGTGGTTCGGCTTAATGCCAGACCAAGTAACCGTAGTCGAGTTCGAATATGTTGCCCTAAATCTTGAGTTTCTTTCTCTTATTTCGAGGATTCCGTGCTCATCGTGGAAACTTGAAAATAAGAAGAAAAAGAAAGTGATATATGCACATAGAGATTTTCCTAAACATGCTCTACGATGCTCAACATTAGTATGGTTGAGGTGGAGGGTCGCATCTCGTTTACTTGTGTGGAAAGAGGAAGTGAAGAGTGATAATATGAATTTAGAGGTGTTTATGGATTAAACTAACGTGCCAACACTACTACAAATTAAGTTTTCTAGTGCGGAAGGGTATTAGGTGCGACATGTCACACCTAAGAGGGTATTAGGTGCGACAAGTCGCACCTAATACTTTTCGGTGAGACTTTGTCACACCTAAAGGTTTCAAAAATTTTAAGCGGGCTTTAAATCCCTTCGAATATTTTTCATTGTAGAATTTACTCTTCAGTGCGACACTATCGCACCTGGTAACCCCATCACGTGCGATATGTCGCGATATGACAGACAAAAAATTATTTTATTACTATAACTGATATTGGGTGCGACGTTGTTGCAGCGAATACCTTTCGGTTCGACATGTCGCACCTGATAATCCCAACAGGTGCGACATGTCGCACCTAATAAGCCTAACTCGGCCTCCTTCTTCTTCTTCTTCCTCACTCTCTGCATATTTCTCACGGCGCGCGCTCTCTCTCTCTCTCTCTCTCTCTCTCTCTCTCTCTCTCTCTCTCTCTCTCTCTCTCTCCAGCGACCCAGCCCCGCCGCGACCCAGTGACTCCAGCACTCGCCCACGACAAAGCAACCCAGCGCCGCCGCCCGCGACCCAGCGTCGCTGCCGCTCTCGCCCGCCCTTGCTCGCCCGCTTGCGCCCGGATGCCCGCCCACACCCATTCTTCATTGGCCGTATTCTCATCAGGTATGTGTGTCTGTCTCTGTGGAATTTCAATTCGATGTGCATGTGTGAATGTGTTTGTGTGTGTGTGTGTGTGTGTGTGTATCTGATATTTGTGTGTGTATGAGTGAAGTTCTGTGCGTCTTGAGTCTCTTGCCCGTCCTTCATCAACCGTGTTGCCATTGTCCCAGCAGGTAGGTTATTTTTTATGTATTATTTAATTAGTAAGTAAATATAATTAGTTTTGATTATAAATAATAATTAGTAATAAATAATGTTAGTCTAGTTTAGTAATTGTTAATTTCAAAATTTCACTTAATTTAAAATATATTTAGAATACGATTAATTAGTTTAAGTTAATTGTAATTATACATGTTAAAATTAGTTAAGTAACATGTTTATGTAGTTTGATTAATTGAATTGTAATTTCAGTTTAACTGTAATAAATCTAGTAACATGTTTAAGATGTTAATTTAAGCTATTATAATTATGAATGAGTTAAATTAAGTTTATTTTAATATGTGTAGCGTTTAATTAATTAGTAATATGTATTCGGTTTAGGATTTACAATTGTTACTTCCTTTACAATTATTAGGAAATTAACCTATAATTACAATTTTAAGTTAAGATGTTAGTGCCTTAGATTTTAGTTTATTAATATGATAGTTCTGGATGGTCTGTATATTTTTTTAAAACATGTTTGCAGGTGTTTGGTTAATCAGTATTATAGGGTAAGCTCTGCCAAAATTTTGATAAAGTTCTTATTTAATTAGTTTCATAATCTCTCTTTCATTCAATTAAATTCGTTCCCCGTCCCTTAACAATAACCGTCTTTGACCTTCTCCTTCAGCGGAATGTCATATCCAAGTAGAGATTGGATTATCGAGAACAATCGGTTGAGTTTGCAGTATAAAACATGGGTTAACGAGTTTATCCGCCTTTCCAGCAGACTGCCGAACGAAAATTGCCAATATAGTTATCCTTGCAAGTCTTGCAACAACATGAGATGGCATGATATAGGGGTTGTAAAGAATCACCTCTTGAACAAAGGGTTTACCCCAGGATGCACTGAATTGTATCATCATGGTGATCGTCTCGTTCGTACTTGTAAAGAAGATGTTATCGAAACTAATCAGAGAGGAGACGGAGGATTGCACGATGCCCTGCATGATATCATGAATCACAAGGATTTCGACGACTATGGGGATCCAACCCCGAGAGATGTTCGTGTAGAGGAGAAGGTGGAAGACTTATTCGCTGAGATGGAAGTGGAATTGTACTCATGATGCAAAGAGTTTTCGTCTTTGTCGTTCTTGGTATCGTTGATGCACATCAAAGTCACGAACCATTGGATGAACAAGTCGTTCACGGAACTCTTGCAGCTCTTGAGATAGTCTCATCCAATTAGTAACTGAATTTCGGAAAAATACTACGAGGCAAAGGCAAAGCTGAAGCGTTTCGGCATGGGGTACGAGATGATCGATTGTGTCCTATTTCGAAAACATCTTGAGAAAGCTGAAGTGTGCCTTGTTTGCAATGAGAGCAGATGGAAGCCAACCGGGAAGAAGATACCGCAAAAGAAATTGTGATATTTTCCCCTGAAAGATCGATTGAAGCGATTGTACGCCTCTCAACACACGTCCCTTCAGATGTAGTGGCACGAAAGAGATCGCATCAAGGTAGAAGGCATTTTGCGACATCCTGCAGATGGTACGACGTGGAAGAATTTAAACGAGAGATACCCCAATTTTGCGGCAGAGCCTCGGAACATACGGCTTGGACTAGCTACTGATGTGTTAAACCCGTTTGGGGAAATTAGTCTAGCATACAGTATGTGGCCCTTGGTACTAACTGCGAACAACTTGCTGCCTTCATTGTGCATGAAACAAGAGTACCTGATGCTAACGCCTTTGATACCCGGGCCGAGCTCACCTAGAAAAGAAATGGACGAGTTCTTACAACTAGTTGTTGAAGAGCTGAAAAAATTAGGGGGTACTGGGTTCCAAGCTCGAGATGGGGCAAATGATGAAATGTTTCTATTACGTGTCATGCTTCTATGGACGATAAATGACTTTCTGGCTCGATCGTATTTTTCAGGATGGAGTGGCCAAGGGTATCTTGCGTGCCCTACGTGCAACCTCGAGACGCCATCTATGGAAGTCAGAAACATGATCGTCTACTACGACCATCGTGGATTCTTGCCTACGCTTCACTGATTGAGAAAAAGCACCAATCACTACATAGATCGCCACGAGAAACGCCATACACTTTCAAGTTCACTCCGGAAAACGTACTCGATCAATTGGCTAGTGTTTCTTGCACGATAGCTGGCAAACATGCCGGCAAACGAAAACGAGCTGAGTGCATATTGAATTGGATCAAAAAGAGCATCTTCTATGAGTTGTCGTACTAGTCAGAATTGGAGTTGAATCGCATCAGGGACGTCATGCATATAGAGGAGAACGTTTCCGAGAATCTTTTCATGACCATGCTCATCTTGGAAAAGAAGAACTATGTTACGGAGAAGGCGAGATTTGACTTGATGGACATGAAAATCAAGACCTCTATGCACTTGAGACAACAAAAGAATGGGTGGTACAAACCGCCAGCAGCATACACCTTAACCCTTGAGCAGAGACAGTGGTTTACCGAGTTCCTCCAATCTGTAAATTCCCAGACGGGCTTGCTAGAAATTTGAAGAAAAATATGACTGCTGAGGGGAAGCTCACAGGTTTGTAGTCGCACGATCGTCACGTGATCTTGCAGAGGCTGTTGGCTGATGGTATTCGCCCTTTTGCGCCAAAACCGATACAGTAGACGATCTCTAAGCTTTGCAAGTTTTTCAAGTTGATAAGTTCTAAAACCCTGAGAGTGGAAGATCTTGAAAAAGCGCAAGATTCCATCATTGAGATTTTGTGTAAGCTTGAGATGATATTCCCCCTAGCTTTTTTCACAATCATTCACGTGATAATTCATCTACCAGATGAAGCGTTGTGTGGCGGTCCGATGCATATGCGATGGATGTACCCAGTTAAGAGATACCTTGGAACGTTAAAACATTTTTTCAGAAATAGAGCTAGGCTAGAAGGCTCTATTGCAGAAGTGTAAATTGTAGAAGATGCCTGATGTTTTCTGCAAGGCATCTCGAAGACAAGAAAATTGTCGATGAAGTTGAAGTGAGGGAGCTTTATGTTTTTTGGTCTGAGAACTGTGCGCCTTATGGGATGATGAAACCGCTAGTTTTGGACAACGACCAAAAAGAGAAGGCAGAGTAGTACATTTATACCAATTGTGTAGAAGTGGATTCATATTTGATGTAAGTGTTCGAGTCATTTAAATCTATAAATTCTCATTGATTTACATCAAATTAAGCAACGTTAACGGTGAGCATTTGGAACTAAAATAAAAGAACTCTCAAGTTGGCACTGAAGATTATGATATCGAAGCAATGCATATAAAATAATTCAAAATTTCGTTTAAGAAAAAGGTAAAATGAAAGAATTCATTTACTGAAAGCATACTAAAAATGCTAATGATATTTCGTTTGCTTTGTTTCGTATCCAGATTTATGATATGAAAGTTAGTGGTTTCGACGTGTCCGAAGAGCTTTACGCATTTTCTGCCAGTTCCTTGCAACTCGCTCATCTGTATCCAAGCTGCTTTGTTAATGGCGTGAAGTTCATCACTCGTCGTCATGGTAACCAACGACTAACTCAGAACATCGGTGTTTGTGTGCCCGTGAATGAGTATAATTTTTACGATGGAATGGAAGACGTCATCGTGCTGAACTATAGACATAATTGTCGTGTCATATTATACAAATGCATATGGTATTGTGACAATACAATGCAGGGCGCATAGTCCACGTTGATAAGACCACCGGAGCGAAGAGTTCGTACACCACTAAAGAGTGGTTTATAGAAGAGCCGTACATACTTGCAACTCAGGCGAAGCAAGTCTTTTATATCCAGGATCTCGTTAATGGTCTTGAATGGGAAATCGTTTAGGAATGCAATCATCGAGGGATATGGGACATTCCTAAAGTTGATTCGACCACCTCAGCCTTGCCCCTGTTGACAATAGAAATGTGAAACATCAATCGTCTTAATCATCGACATGAAACCGTTACGGCCGAGCTAGTTACTATTATTGATGATGATGAAGAAGTCGATGAAGAAGATGAGGCATGCGTTGATTTTTAGGGAGAAGATGTTTATGTCGATATAGAAGTGGGTACTGACATTACATCGAGCGACGACGAGGAATAAGTAATACCATGGATCCACGATCGAAAACTAATAACATAATTGATGACGATGAATGAGTAATATTGACACTTAATGAGTAATACTAATATTTTTCATTTTGTAGGATGGCGACTTCTTCAGGAGCGGTTGGAGGCCAAGATTCGTTAGGAGGAGACCGTGATCCCCCACAAATGCGGGTTCCGAGAAACTGAAGAAGACGCAGGGAGCAACGACTAGCCTCGTTGTTGCTAGAGCAGGAGTGGGGACTCTTGGTGATAACATAATCCATTGATCGGTACTTTCCAAAACAGCGTTGGAAACCAGATCAAGAGCACCATTCCCGTCTTGCTCCCTAACTGAAAACACGTAGACCCTCAGAGTGTGGCGGCTCTGATGAGTTCGATCCATAATAAGTACCACTTCGTGTACAGTGATCGTGCAACTGGCCAGCTAGTGTTAGCATATCCCATTCGTCATGAGATTGATACGGCTATTGTTCGCGATGACAAGAGGATGCGACGTGGCCAGAAGTCGAGATTGTCGCAGTTATTGTTCAAGATGTTTAGCGGGAGTCAGGATCTTGCCATAAATGAAACACCCAAGTGTTGTCAATGATGCCCACAAGAAGAGTTGTAGTCTTTATTTTGTACATTTGATGTAATAAAGTCTCACAAAGACTCTTTCTTGTAATTGCATATTCATTAATAAAAAGTTGAAACGTTCATTCATTCTTCCTTGTTTGTCTGAAGCTTTATGATAAAACACTAGTCTTTAGTCCATAAACAAACTTAACAACTTACGAAGAGACAAATGTAGATTTGCATGAACAAACTCTTCGTAGTTTGCTTAAAACAATATATTCGCAATCTAAGGGTCAAAGGACTATTGACCTCAGTACGATTGTTAGGAGAATCTATGATGTCTGGTTATGGGACATTTAGAGTTGGAGACTCTATTGTTCTTCTAGGTATCTTCCGAACGTATTGAGTTGACCAGTGCACTTCTAGAGACAAAATAAGAACAAACCATTTAACCTATTATGTCTCGAAGTCACTACGTATGAATTGCATCGTGCTTACCTTAATCTTGAAATGAGACATGCCATTTCACAACTTACGTATTCTCATTTGAGAAAGTCATAGTTCGGACTAACTATGTGATTCTGAACAGGGCCTATTGCTGAAGTACTAAGTTGTGAAGATGTCATGAGTAAACTTTGTGAAGTTCTCATAGATATGGAATTCATGTACAAGATTGTTGAAATGCAATGTATATCGCCTCATGCTTTGTTCCTTCGAATGTGAATAAATGAACTGGCCAGTGTCCAAATTGAGTCCTGACTCTTTTGGATGAAACAATGTGACTTGTTAGCTCCTCGTCAATACATTGTATCTAACTTATTCACAAGCGACAAAGGAGTTGAGGAAATAACAGTTAGAAGGGTAAAATGGTAATTTTGTAAATCCCGACTAGCTGATGATATTCATGAAGGGTAAACATAGATAATATTCAGTGGTTCCGCCTATCATAATTTGGTTGAATTCTTGAGTAGAAAATAAATTCATTTGAACCGAGAGATTTTCAGTGTCAACTCTTTAGTGGAGTCAGTTGACATTAAGCTAAACTTGGAAAAGGTTTGTGAACTTTTGAGTCCAAGTGTTTAGCTCAAGCTTTGTTCATTTGGATCCATGAGGTCACTGTCACAAATCACATCAAGTAGGAATAGTTAAACTAGAAGCTAAGTCAAAACAAGAACGAGACAAGTTTTACGAAAATTGTCAAAAGGGTATTTTTGTCTTTTTGTACATAGGATGAAATGAGTGTCAATAAATTTTTTGACAAGGTGATTTGATGACTTAAGACCACTCGGCCAAAATTGATTTAATTTGGCCTTGTGGATTAATTTCATTTCATAAGAATTTTATTGAAAATTCTTAATGGGCCTTTTTCATGATGTCATGAACAAATGAAGAAGCTTCTAGAAGCCCATTCTAGAGAGCCTCTTGGGCGCCCATCACCCAAAGAAAGAGAGAATATTTTGAACATAAATGTATCAAGATACTTGCCAAAAGAAGAAGAGGAAACAAATTTCCTATGCATGGCATAAGGGAATTCGGCCTAGACAAGTCAAGGGAACAAAAGAGGAAACAAATCCAAGCCTTCTAGAAGGCTCCCTTGGCCGTGTGAAATAAGTGGAAAATGAAGGAATATTTGCTCATGAATATGTGATATTCTATAGAAGAGGAAACTACCTTATTGAATGTAAAGCCTCTCCTATAAATAGGGGCCTTATTCTTCTCATTTTATTCATCCAATGTTTTAGAGATTGAGAGCATCTCTCTCTAGCTTGGCTGCCGCTCTCTCCTTCTCTCTCTAAGTTCTTTTCTTTTTTGTTTTGTCACCTAGGTCCTCATTTGACCTAGCGAGTTTAGCTCTTCGACTTTGAGACTTGTTCTTGAGTCGTAGTGTTTAAAAGTGCCCACACACTAATTCCTAATTTTCTCTAGTGATTATAGTGACAAAAACTTTCGTGGTTTCTCGAGTCTGCGAGGAAAGAAGAGAGACGTGCTGTGAGGGAGACGAACGTTTTCAACCTTCCGAAGGCTCATCAACGTTCAAGCTTCTAATAATAGTGTTTATTTGCATGTGTTTGCTCTTTCTCTAGGTTAGTAAAATCGTTTTACTTATCAAAAGAAATTTTTTAATTTCCGCCGAGTAACTGAAGCATTAAACTTTTTCTTAAACCCTAGATCAATTCCAACACCAAGGGCTGTAACAAAGAAGCTTGGTTGAAGGCAATAGAGGTGTTCATGTTGGGATTGATCTAGGGTTTAAGAAAAAGATTAAACGCTTCGGGAAGCGGCGGAATTTTAAAAAATTTCTTTTCAAGTAAAAACAGTTTTTACTAACCTAGACAAAGAAGCAAGTACATGTAATTAAAAATCAATATGAGCTAAGAGTTTACTAACCTTTCTTGAAGCTTGAACTTTGAAGAAGCTTTTGGAAAGTTTGCAACGCTCGTCTCCCATTGCAACACGTCTCTCTTCCTTTCCTCGGCACCTCGAGCAACCACGAAAGTTTCTATCACTAAATCACTAGAAATAAAGGAATTAGTGAGTGGGCACTTTTAAACACTACGACTTAAGAACAAGTCTTGAAGTCGCAGAGCTAAACACTAAGTCGAGTGAGGACCTAGGTGCCAAGACAAGAAAAAATCGAAAATAAACTAGAGAGAGAGAGAGGAGTTTCGGCCACAAGTTCTAGAGAGAGAGTCTCTGAAATCTCTTAAACTTGGATGAATGAAATGTGAGGAAATGAGGCTCCTATTTATAGGAGAGGTCTCACCTTCAAAAACGTAGTTTCCTCTTCTATAGAAGATCACATATTCATGAGCCAATTTCCTCTTTTCCTCTATGACATACTCGGCCAAGGTAAGCTTCATTAAGCCTTGGATTTGTTTCCTATTTTGTTCCATGCCTTGCCTTTTATCTCATGACGAGATTATTATGATGAGATTCTGATGAGTTAGGTTGTGTTTCAGATGGGGTAAGAACAGTTCTTACATATGAGGTAGAAGCTTCCTCACCCAACTTTTCTTCAAGCACAATTTTGCTTCTAGGTTTCGCATCCTTCATGAAGTCCTCCTCGAGGAAACGAGCATTCGTGCTAACGAAAGTCTTATTGTCCTCGGGACAATAGAAAGTAAAACCTTTGGTTTCCTTTGGATATCCCACAAACAGGCACAATTCTGGCCTACTAGCCAACTTGCTAGTCTTTTGCCTCAGCACGTGTGCAGGGCAACCCCAAATTCGGATGTGGCCCAAACTAACTTTACGGCCAGTCCATCTTTCATAAGGAGTACCAGGAACCGTTTTGGACGGAACTTGGTTCAGAATGTAAGCGGCTGTTTCGAGGGCATATCCCCAAAAGGAAGGAGGAAGTGATGAGTAACTCATCATTGATCTAACCATCTCTATTAGAGTTCGGTTCCTTCTCTCTGACACTCCGTTTTGTTGAGGAGTGCCAGGTGCGGTAAGCTGAGAAGCGATACCTTCTTCTTTAAGAAAGTCATCGAACTCTCGAGACATATACTCACCACCTCGATCAGATCGAAGGGTTTTGATCACTTTGCCAGTTTACTTTTCCACTAAAGCCCTAAAGACCTTAAATACGTTAAAGGTCTCGGATTTGTGTTTGAGCAAATAGACAAAACCATATCGTGAGTAATCATCGGTGAAGGTAACGAAGAATTCGTATCCTCCACGTGCCTGTTGGCTGAGCGGACCACATACATCAGAATGTACTAGCTCCAGCAACTCAGTGGCTCTTCGACCCTTATCAGAGAAAGGTCGCTTAGTCATTTTTCCTTCTATGCAGGATTCACAAGTAGGTAGTGAACCTATTGCAGAGGCTTGGAGTGGACCGTCCCTCACAAGTCTCTTAATCCTATGTAGACTGATATGACCAATTCTTAAGTGCCATAGATGTGTTGATTTTGTTAGATCAGATGATTCAGAAACTTTGATCCTCTTTGGCTCCCTAATTAGATCATTATCTATTTCGGTGTCTAAAAGTGAAGGTTGAGTGGGATAGATGTAGAAAAGAGCATTCTTCATACATGCATCAGTGACATAAGAATTATCAGGAAACGAAATACGAATTCCATTCTTAATGAACTTTAAACAATAATCTTGCTCACGAAGACGAGCAATGGATATTAAGTTCTTCCCAAAGGTAGGAACGAAATAAACATTATTCAAGTTTAAAGTGCGATCTTCAAAAGACAGCGTCACGGATCCCACAGCCTTTGCAGACACTAGGCTCCCATCACCCCATTTGAAACAGAACTCGCCTTCCTCTAAGCTTTTGGTTTTCTTGAAACCATTCAAGGAACAACAAATATGATTAGTAGCAGCGGAGTCAAGAATCCACGTTAATACATTATCAGCTACTAATCATGCTTCGGTAACTAGTACAATACTATGTTCCTTTGCTTTGAGATAGGCAAGACAGTTCTTCTTTTCGGCCTTATGAGGTATCTTATTAGATCTAGAGGCGGAGGCTTTGTGCTCAGTAGCATGTGCCTCCCTTTGATTCCTCTTTCTCTCAGTGAGACCTTCAGCGGTGTGAAGCTCCTTGATAAGCTTGGTAACAATGTACTCTAGCTTGTTTATGGAGTAGTTCTACTTGAAGGTATCAACAGACTTAGGGAGAGTTTCTAAGATCATATCTATGATATTCTTCCCTTTAATCTCAGATCCTAGGATTTCCAATTTATTCAGATAGCTAATGATTAGTATCATAAGGTCTCTGACAGGAGTCCCAGCCTTCATGCGACAGTTCATAAACTGTCGGACTGCTTCTAGCCTTGTTTGACGCCTTTTTCCTCCAAACATCTCAAGGAGATTGTAGAGCATGTCGGCGGCAGTCTCGATGTCACGATGTTGCTCTTTCAGCATATTGTTCATAGATGCCAAAAAATAGCACCTCACAATCTCATCGGATCGAAGCCAGGCCGCTAAGGCGTCATTTTCCTCTTGAGTCGAATCATCATTCATCAGAGGAGGACACGGGGTGGTGAGTACCCATTTGTGCTTGTTAACGGTAATTATTATGTCGAGGTTACGTTTCGAATGTACGTAGTTTTTGTTTTCGAGTTTGTTCGAGGAAAAGATGATTGAGAGACATGTTGCTTAATTAAGTTGAAACAAGTTTATGATTAGTCTTTGGTTTAGGATTTAAGTTTTATTAAAACTTTTATAAAATCCAAAGGTGTTATAAACCAAACGATTATTTACTCCCTCAAGAGAAGGCCGCAAAAAATCTCCTTTTATAAGTAAATGACACATCATTAATGCTAAGCCAAGATGTCAATACATCTATTTTGACTAGCCACCTTGTAAATTGGTTTGATCACTCACATCTTTTCGCAGGGCCTCGAGGGAGGATTACTAGGGATTGAGCCTAAGTGTGCAACCAACCACTTAGTCCAAAAGATCAACTTTGAAAAACAATCCCCCAAGGGGAGGCCTTGCCATCATCGTCTCACTCTCGGACGTAGCTCATTGAGCAATGATCAGAGCAAAGCGCCCTTGAGTACTCTCATTTAAGAGAGGGCCGCGAGGGTGACTCTTAGTCCGGCGACACTTGCACTTTTCATTAGTGTTGCGGATCGTGGGTTACAAACAACAAGTATAACCCTCCCACTTAGTTTTTGGAGTTGGTTCATCGACTCTTATAAGTTCGGAAACAGATTTCCTAGTTAGAGAGCGATAGAGCAGACAACTAGAAGAGAATCCTAGATCGACATGTTCAGAGTAGTATTAGTGCATAAAGGCACAAGGTATATACTCGATCTTTTCCTATTTTCTATTTCGGGAAAGTGCGTGAGGGAAGTGTGAACTTCAACTCACTCGAACACTTGAAAGTTTGAGATTACACATCTTTTTATTTTTCGGATTGTCTACAAGGAGACCTCCCACTCAAATTTTCAAGAGCATATAGATTTTGAACATATGTGATATAGATATAGTTTTGAAAACATTTTGAAAACTTATTTGATTTGGATGACAATATTTTCAAGTTTGAAAATGAAAACGGTTTTTCAAAATTCAAACTAGTTTTGTAAAAATTCAATTTCAATTAAACTTTCAAAAATCAAAACATTTTAATCTTATGAAAAACATTTTTGTTCAAGAAAATTTTTTCATTAGAGTTCTATAACTCATGGTAGTGGGGTTGAAAATCCGAAATTCTAAAAAACTGGAGTTTCAGCACTGCCGCGCACCTCGGAGTAAAATCGCCATAACAGGCGTCTCCGATGTCCTTTTGACCCGAAACTGGTGGCATTGGACAGAGGACAGACAGAATCGAAAAAAGAAATAATTAAAGCTTGGTCCTTTTTAGGTGCGAAAAAGAATCGAGTGTAACGGAACGTTTTATGAAGGTTGTTAAAGCTTTTATTTGTGTTTTATTAGCAAGGAACTAACAAGATATGAAAGAAATAACAACAAGCATAAAACGATTCAAGTAAAAATAAGAAACTAGTAAGACAAGAAAACTAGTCACAAAATTTTTCTCGAAATTTCTCAAACCTTTAAAACACGTTTTTCAATATAAAAAATTAAAAACTTTTAGAACTGATTCTAATGTGTTTTAATAACATCCCAAACTCATAGAAAAACAACATGGTTTTTAATTTAAAGGCAAGAGCAATAAATTAAAAAAAAATCTAAGATAACAATTCTAACTTGTCACAAAATTAGTAAACTTTCGAAAACGATTTTCAAGCTCATAATTTTAAAAACATGTACATGCATCTCTTTGACCATAGATCTGATACCATTTGTTGGAATTGATCTAGGGTTTAAGAAAAAGATTAAACGCTTCGGGAAGCGGCGGAATTTTAAAAAATTTCTTTTCAAGTAAAAACAGTTTTTACTAACCTAGACAAAGAAGCAAGTACATGTAATTAAAAATCAATATGAGCTAAGAGTTTACTAACCTTTCTTGAAGCTTGAACTTTGAAGAAGCTTTTGGAAAGTTTGCAACGCTCGTCTCCCCTTGCAGCACGTCTCTCTTCCTTTCCTCGGCACCTCGAGCAACCACGAAAGTTTCTATCACTAAATCACTCGAAATAAAGGAATTAGTGAGTGGGCACTTTTAAACACTACGACTTAAGAACAAGTCTTGAAGTCGCGGAGCTAAACACTAGGTCGAGTGAGGACCTAGGTGCCAAAACAATAAAATGAAATTGATTAGAAACAAAAGAGGAAACTATTCCCTTGGGGATTTGCATGAGGTGGGCGCTTATCTTGGATAGGAATGGGCAATAAAAGATTGCTCATAAAGGCTTGGAAAAAAAAGTGGAAACTACTTCTTTCCAAAGCCAACCCTTCTCCTTTAAATAGGACCCTCATTCCTCTAATTCTATTCATTCAACATAAGTTAGACATTGAGAGACTCTCTCTCTAGACCTTGTGGCCGCCCTTCTCTCTCTCTTTCTAATCAATTTCATTTTATTGTTTTGGCACCTAGGTCCTCATTTGAACTAGTGTTTAGCTCTGCGACTTCAAGACTCGTTCTCAAGTCGTAGTGTTTAAAAGTGCCCACACACTAATTCCTTTTATTTCGAGTGATTTAGTGATAGAAACTTTCGTGGTTGCTCGAATTGCCGAGGAAAGAAAGAGAGACGTGCTGCGAGGGAGACGAACGTTTTCAACCTTCCGAAGGCTCATCAACGTTCAAGCTTCTAAAGAGGTTAGTAAATTTATTATGCTCATATTAGTTTTATTTACATGTGCTTGCTCTTTGTCTAGGTTAGTAAAAACTGTTTTACTTGAAAAAGAAAATTTTTAAAATTCCGCCGCTTAACGAAGCATTAAACTTTTTCTTAAACCCTAGATCAATTCCAACAGTCACTACCACAAGTATTTAGAGTAGGATTAGTTAAACATGAAAGCTAAGTAAAAAAAAGTTCAAATGTTGAACTAGTCAAGTTTTACGAAAATCGTCTAAAAGAGTAATTTTGTCCATTAGGACATAAGATGGTATGAATGTCAATAAATAAGTTTTTTTGCATTGTCATATGATGACAATGAAGTTAGTCCAATCGGCTAAATTAGGAAATTGGGCCTTGGGGATTGAATTTCATTCCATGGAATTTTATGTGAAAATTCTACATAGGATTTTCTTATATTGTCATGAACAAATAAAGAAACATCTAGAAGCTTGTTCTAGAGCTCCAAAACCGTGGCCATCATAGAAGAGAAAGATAATTTATTTTGTGCATTGATGTATGAAGATACATGCCAAAAGAAACAAGAGGAAACAAAATTGCTCCATGAAACAAGTAAAGTGGGCGGCCAACATAGGAGAAAAAGGGAAATTACATCCAACCTTGTTACTTTGATATGAATGAGAAATAAATATTATGCTCATGAATATTTGATATTCAATAGAAAAGAGGAAACTACCTCTTCAAGGCAATCCCTCCTCCTATAAATACCTCACCTCATTCACAATGTTGAAGACACAAGTTTTTTAGATTGATAGCTTCTCTCCCTAGACTACGCCGCCCTTCTCCCTCTCTCTCTCTCTCTCTCTCTCTTCTTGTTCTTTTGTTTTGGCACCTAGGTCCTCATTAGACCTAGTGTTTTGTGTTAGATCTTTGGCTCCAAGACAAGTTCTCGAGTCATAGTGTTTAAATGTGCCCACACACTAAATCCTAACCATACTCGAAAGACTCTAGTGGTTGAAACGTTCGTGGTTACTCACAGGTTTAAGAAGACTCGAGGGAGGCAACCTTAGTGGGCAGACGACTGATTCAACCTTTTCAAAGGCTTATCAACGCTCAGGCTTCTAACGAGGTTGGTACCGAGTGAAAACTCAAAGTAGTTTTTAAATTTTGAATTATACGCTCATGCACTTTGTCTAGGTCGTAAAATCGTTTACGTGTTTTTAAAGAAATTTTTATACTCCGACGCTTGCTAGAAGTGATAATCTTTTCTTAATCTTAGATCTATTCTAACATATGGTATCAGAGCTATGGTCAAAGTTTAAGCAGGTGCATGTAATTTAAACTATGAGTATTAAAATTATTTTCTTAATTTTACTCGGGTAATGAATTTGCTAGAATTATTTTTTAGATTTTTTTTAATTTATTGCTCGTTCCTTTAAATTAAAAAATAAGTTGATTCTCTACACCTTTGGGATGATATTAAAACACATTAGAATCAGTTCTAAAATTTTTTAGTTATTTCATGATCAAAATCACGTTTTGATAAGTTTGAGAAATTTCGGCTAGTTTCATGAACAAGTAAGATAGTCTTGCTTGCTTTGTTTATTTACTCGCTTGTTTTATTTTAGTTGTTATTTTCTCTTATGCTATATTATTACCTTATTAATAAGACACATATAAAAGACTAAACAACTCAATAAAACATTCAGTTACACTTTAATCCTTTGTACTTTAGTCCCCGGCCGAATTTCTGTCCAGAATTCCTTGAGCTTAAGAATACCTAATGTAAAAAGGGTGTATCTCTCTGGTCGGAACTTGGATTTAAATGGTTCTTGAACCATATGTGAGTCTACTTTCCAAAACAGTTGGAATCAGCTCAATTGAATATAGGAGTCGCAGTCTACGAAATTTTTACTCAGAGGTGTTCGCTGCCTCGGATTCCAAGATTTCTAAAAATTTTGAATTCCGAATCTCGGATCCCACTCCAAGAGTTCTAGAACTCAAATGGAAAAATTTCCTTGAGCAAAAATCTTTTTCTAAGAATCATAAACCTAATGTGTAGGATTGAAAAGTTTTGATTTTTTGAATATTTATTTGAAATTAATATTTTACAAAAACTAATTTGAATTTTGAAAAATTGCTTTCACTATCAAACTTGAAAATGTTTTGTCATCCAAATCAATTATATTTTCAAAATGTTTTCAAAACTATATCTATATCACTTATGTTCAAAATCTATTTTCTCTTGAAAATTTAAGTGGAAGGTCTCCTCGTAGACTAGTCGACAAAAGGATGAAAGAAGATGTGTAATCTCAAACTTCAAGTGTTCAAATCAGTTAGATTCACACTTCCCTCATACACTTTCCCTAGTAGAAAATAGGAAAAAATGTATGAGTATGTGCCTTTATGTATAAACACTGCTCTCCATGAAACATGTCGATCTAGGATTCAATTTCTAGAATTCCACTCTATCTCTCTATATACAAGAAAATGTGTTTCCGAACATATAAGAGATGATGTGCCAACTCTAAAAACGAAGTGGGATGGTTATACTTGTTGTTTGCAACCCATGATCCCCAACACTAATGAAAAGTGCAATGATCCCCAACACTAATGAAAAGTGCAATTGTCGCCAGACTAAGAGTCACCCTCATGGCCCTCTCTTAAATGATAGTACTCAACGACACTTTGCTCTGATCATTGCACGAAGATAGACGTCCGAGAGTGAGACGATGAGACAAGACCTCCCCAAGGCGGATTGTTTTTTCAAAGTCGATCTCGTGGACTAAGTGGTTTGGTAGTCAAATTTGATGTATTGAAATCTTGGCTATGCTTTAATGATGAGTCATTTACTTATGAAAGGAGACTGTTTGCGGCCTGTTTTCGCTCGTTTTCGGACAACGATTTAGGAGTCTAAAGCAGTCAGACCCAAGGCAAGACCAAGTGGTGTCGCGTTGGCTCGAGCGTGTCGGACTGGTTATCCCAAGTCATCCCTTAGCTGTCGGTGGTGTATGCCTCATCCATCGTCGGTCTTGCCAAAGAAGGAAATGATGAATTACAAAGAGGAAACAGAGGGGGTGCCTCTGTTTACCTCTCCGACGCTCAACATTAGGAGGATTGAGGTGGAATATAAAGGGTTTAGTGTTTAGAGGGCCGAAGCATGAGAGAAACGAGTGAAGTACGAGTTCAACAACGTTTCATTACTCAATTTTGTATTACCTGACTCGAGGGGTCGAGCCTCATATTTATAGGTGACCAATGGTTATTTGACGAACCCCTTGGCCGAGTGAAATTGGGCCGGCCATTGGCCGAGTGAAGCTCGGTCGGCCAATGGCCGTGTGAAGGCGCTGGGTCGGCCAATGGCCAGGTGAAGGCTGGGCCGGCCATTAGCCGCATGAGAAGCTGGGTCGGCCATTGGCCGAGTGAAACTCAGTCGGCCAATGGTCAGGTGAAATGTTCGGGTGAAAGCTGGGCTGACCATTGGCCAAGTGAGAAGCTGGGCCAGCCGTTGGCCGACTGAAACTCGGTCGGTCAATGGCCAGGTGAAATGTTTGGGCCGGCCAATTGCCGGGTGAAGGCTGGGTCGGCCATTGGCCGGGTCAGAAGCTGGGCCTACCATTGGCCGAGTGAAACTTGGTCAGCCAATGGCCGGGTGAAAGGGTTGGGCCAGCCAATGGCCGGGCGAAGGCTGGGCCGGCCATTGGCCGGGTGAAAATGCTGGGCCGGCCATTAGTCGAGTGAAGCTCGGTCGGGCAATGGCCGGGTGAAGGAGTTGGGCCGGCCAATGGCCGGGCGAGGGACGGCCGGATGAGACTGGCCAGACGGGAGACGGACGGACAGAACTGGCCGGGCGGGAGAAGGCCGAGTGGGACTGGCTGACTGGGGTAAGGCCGGACAGGACTTGCCGGCCGGGAGAATGTCGGATGGGACTGACCGCCGGGAGAATGTCGGACGGGACTGGCAAGCCGGGAGAAGGCTGGACGGGACTAGCCGGCCGAGAGAACGCTGGGCGGGGCCGGCTAGACGGGCATTGGACAGCCGGGGGGCGCCGTGACGGTTCTTCCCTTGTTGGTCCGGATTAGCCAGCAATACCTCGCTTCCTCGCAGTTCTCCGAACTACGACGTGTATTGACTCATTTGCCCCTATCGGTCGTCGACGGGTCGACAACATTAGCCTCCCGAGTTTCTGGTCGAGCGTAGGTCTAGTGGAAACTCTAGAATCACGTTGACGCGTGGACTTCAGACGAACACTCTTGAGTTCGCGAGTGCGTCGTAGAAAGGTCTTTTGGGTTGAGCCTTGTGCCCTTGCGATGGTGACGGATTGGCGTGCATGTCGCATTTGAGGACTCCATTGAATCGCCTTTCCGTTGTGCGGGACTATCATGGAGCAAATTTCGGCGCGCCGTTAGGGATGGTTTTTGGGCGCTCGCAAGGTAACACATAGACCAAACAAGGGACTTGCAATTTTCTCGTGGACTAGGGATTCGATTCGAGGAGTCGAACGTCGACCTGAGGAATCCTTCAGGGAGTTAACACGGGGACTTATCAGTCGACTCGTGGGTCGGAACTCGACTCGAGGAGCGAGCTCAACTCGAGGAGCCTTGTGCAAGGTTCACACGAGGACTAGTCAGCCGACTTGTGGATCGGGACTCGACTCGAGGAGCGAACTCATCTCGAGGAGTTACGTGCAAAGTCGACATGAGGACTAGTAAGTCGACTCGTGGATCGGGACTCGACTCGAGGAGCGAACTCAACTCAAAGAGTTATGCGCAAAGTCGACACGAGGACTAGTCAGTCGAGTCGTGGATCGGGACTTGAATCAAGGATCGAACTCAACTCGAGGAGTTATGTGCAAAGTCCACACGAGGACTAGTCAGTCGACTCGTGGATCGGAACTCGAATCGAGGAGAACTAAAGGAGTTATGCACAAAGTCGACACGAGGACTAGTCAGTCGACTAGTGGATCGGGACTTGACTCAAGGAGCGAACTCAACTCGAGGAGTTATGCGCAAAGTCGACACGAGGACTAGTCAGTCGATTCGTGGATCGAGACTCGACTCGAGGAGCGAACTTAACTCAAGGAGTTATGCGCAAAGTTGACATGAGGACTAGTCAGTCGACTCGTGGATCGGGACTCGACTCAAGGAGGGAACTCAACTCGAGGAGTTATGCACAAAGTAGACACGAGGACTAGCCAGTCGACTCGTGGATCAGGACTGGACTCGAGGAGCGAACTCAACTCGAGGAGTTACGCGCAAAGTCGACACGAGGACTAGTCAATCGACTCGTGGATCGGGACTCGACTCGAGGAGCAAACTCAACTCGAGGAGTTATGCGCAATGTCGACACAAGGACTAGTAAGTCGACTCGTGGATTGGGACTCGACTCGAGGAGCGAACTCAACTCAAAGAGTTATGCACAAAGTGGACACGAGACTAGTCAGTTGACTCGTGGATCAGGACTCGACTCGAGGAGCAAACTCAACTCGAGGAGTTATGCGCAAAGTCGACACGAGGACTAGCCAGTCGACTCGTGGATCGGGACTGGACTCGAGGAGTGAACTCAACTCGAGGAGTTATGCGCAAAGTCAACACGTAGACTAGCCATTCAACTCGTGGATCCGGTCTTGACTCGAGGACAAACTCAACTCGAGGAGTTACGCGCAAAGTCGACACGAGGATTAGTAAGTCGACTTGGGGATTCGGGTTGTCTCTCTTTGGGACCTCTGGCTTTATCATTGGCCCGTCGAGATTTCTCTATGCTTCTGTTTTTGTTTTTGAGGTTGGTGATTCATTGTTTGAGACTATCGCATTTATCCTAGTTGTACTCATGTCGCCTATCGTAGCAGACGCTCGCACATCGGGAGCCATGTGATTAGATTTTCAATGACTTGCAGTTAAAGCGGGCTCGTGAGGCAGTGACTCGCTCGACCGCGGAGTTGGAGGCTGAGATTGCATCGCGGGTGGATGAGCGAGCACCTCGGGAGAAGGTGACGCTTGTGGGTCGACCGAGGAGCTGCAGATCACCCACGCTTGGCTGTCGTCCAGCGAGGTTTCTTGCGCCCAGGCAGAGAGGTGGCACGACTTGCTATCGGCAAAGATGTAGATCGTCACCGAAAAGAACAATGCCGTGCGGGCGAAGGAGAACTCGGAGGGAGATCGGTTGGCGGAGGCTCCGCAAACAGTTGCGATCCGAGTTTGTGATGCGATGACGAAGGAGTACGCATTTCATGTTGGATTCTTTTTTGACATTGGCTGTCCTCTTTTAACCTTTTTGGGTTTATAACGCGTCTTATTTTCTCGATTTACTATATCTAGCGTAATCGATTTGCACGATTTTGTTGATGCGTGTCTTATTTTCTCGATTTACCGATGATGGCGTAATCGATTTGCACGGCTTGGGCCTTGAGGGGCCTCTGTGCCACATTGTGTGGCTAGGTTTTTCGTGGACGCTGGCTAGACCAGTTTTGTCCGGCGAGCGCAAGCCTTTGAAACCCATATGTGACTCGATGCCTATTGGCGCATGAGCTGGGCGGCGAGCGGGCCTCTTTCCTGGTATGTACGCTACCCGTTGGCGTGCGTGTTGTGCATAAGGATAGGCTTGGAGTAGGCGTAGTTTCCAGCGACTGTGGTACCTATCGGCACACATGTCGCGTTTTGGGTTTTGACTGTTGCCTTGGGACTCGCATCCGGTGCGCGGATGTAACGCCTGTCGGCGCGTGAGTGACTCGCGAGTCTAATAGACTCCTTTTTTAGTCGTGTGAGAGTGTCGCATGGAAGGGTTATGGATGATGTTTGTGGATGATGTATCCCTGTTAGCCCCTAGAGTTTCTTGGGTGCTCGTAGAGGAGCCTAGAAATTTTGACAAGTGTGAAATGAAAAACGAAAGGTGGAACGTAATTCAAAGTCTTGTATTTCGTAAAAGTAATTGAAAAAATTTGAAAATAACGGAAATGTGGAAGAAAATTGGCAGCGAGCTTTATTTGTTGTCGACTCGAGCGTGATTGTGAGCCCACCTAAATTCTCGAGCTCGATGCCACCGTCCTGACTTCACCATTCTTATCCTCGGGTCGGTAGATGGTGCTAATCACCTCTCCCTTTCCCTTTTCCGTCCACCCCTCGTATGTAGCACATCCTAGCCATCGATTGGTCTCCCATCATTACGGCGATTCCCTTTGCGGTCGGGAATTTCATCATCAGGTGATAAGTGGAGGTTATGGCCTTCAACCTGTTCAGGGTGGGGCGACCAACGATTATGTTGTAGGCAGACGGCTGATCCACCACCAGGAACGACACGATGTGAGTGACCTCAATTCGCCCGGGTGTCCCGAAAGTTTCCGGAAGGTCATGGTACCTTATGTCATCACCCTCTCCCCGGAGAAGCCGAAGAGTGGGATCGAGATTGGGGTTGGCCTTTGCCCGGCGACCTTCATCCTGTCAAAAGCTGATTTGAAGATAATGTCGGCCGAGCTGCCGGTGTCTATCAGAATTCTCCGGACGAGGTTATTGGCAATTGGTGCCAAGATGACAATCGCATCGTTGTGCGGGTGCAGGACACGCACCGCTTCCTAGTTGGTGAAGAACATAGTCTCGAAGGGGGACGGGGGCGGAGCCTCGTAGGTATGGTTGATTTGGTGAGCGATCTTCCCTTGAGAGACGGCCCTCACGTACTTCTTCCTTTGCGTGCTGGAGTCTCCGAGCACAGGGCCTCCCATGATCGAGCCCACGATGTGAATTTGCGAGATTTCTGGATCGTCATCCGTCATGAGGTCGGTGACAGTGACTGTTGCTTGAGCTTTCTTCTCATGCCGCGGGCTCTCTCCGCCTCCCGCGGTAGTCTCAATTGTACAAAGGACGTACTCTTTCAACTTCCCATCCTGCATGAGGGCCTCAACATGACGATTTAGTTTGTAGCATTCGATGTCAGATGCCCGTGATCTTGGTGGTACTCATAGAACTTGCTCCGATCCCGCTTCGCGGGATCCTTTGTCAAAGGAGCGGGGCTTCCTAGCTTGTCACGGTGCAAAGGTCTCGGCCCGGGAAGGGAGCGACCGTTAGGGGACTGGCTTCCTCTATTCCTCCTCTTTCGAGGGTCGGGGTGATCTTTGCCTTGGGAGTCACGACAACGGCTGCCTCGTCCACTAGCCTCTCGACCATCTTGGCCGTCAAGGTAGTCCTCAATCCCTATGTAAGTGCGGGCTCTCACAATGAGCTCCACCATGTCCCTTGGGACCGTTCTGACTATGGATTTGAGGAAGTCGCTTGTGCGGGCCCCCTCAGTAATTGCCGTAATGGCGTCCTTGTCATCGAACCCCTCCACTTTGTGAAATTCCTCGGTGAAGCGAGCGAGGTGCTGCCTCAAGGTCTCGTCTCTCTCTTGCCGGATGAACAAGAGGTATGTCTTTGACTTCTTTTGCTCCACTAGGGTGGCGAACCGAGCGAGGAATGCCTCTCTGAGGGCTCGGAAGGATTGGATGCTCCCCGGCCTTAGACCCCGAAACCACTCGAAACCCGACCTGGTGAGAGTCCGGCTGAATGCTTGGCACAGGGTGGCATCCGACTGCCCCTGGATTGACATCCACGTCTCATAGTGTTGGATGTGGAAGTTCGGGTCCGTCCGTTCGTCATAAGGAGGGATGGAAGGTAGCTTGAAGTTCCCGATGCACGGCTGGGCCAGGAATCGAGCGGTAAAGGGAGAGTAAGATTCCTCAATCTCGTCGTACGGCCTTTGTCCTCCCGATTCTATCATCTCGGTGATCTGGTTTTAGAGGCTCTGGATCATCGTTACCATGTCATGCCCATTGGTAGCGCTGACCACCGGGGCCACTGGAGTCGCCTATTGGCGCTAATTGGTCGCTTGGTCCCCGACGTTGGCCTGGGGTCGGCCAAGAGTGGAAGTAGGGAGTGTGTCCCTTAGGGAGTCAAGCCTCTATCGGAGGTCTTCTCCTCGAGAGTTCCACTGTGCCATCAAGCGTTCTCTTAGATCCCCGCTTCGCGCTTGACGGGGCGAGGCGACCCTTGGTCGGGCCGTCCGACGAGCGTCTCGGCGGGCGGGTGAACTGTTTGGGCTGGCCAATGGCCGGGCAAAGGCTAGGCCAGCCATTGGTCGAGTGAAAATGTTGGGCCGGCCATTGGCCGAGTGAAGCTCGATCGGCAAATGGCCGGGTGAAGGAGTTGGGCCAGTCAATGACCGGGAGAGGGTCGGCCGGACGGGACTGGTTGGCCGCGAGAAGGCCAGGCAGGACGGGCCGGCCGGGGGAAGGCCGGACAGGACTGGCCGGCTGGGAGAAGGCCAGACGGGACTGGCCGGCCGGGAGAACGCCGGGCAGGGCCGGCCGGACAGGCATTGGCCGGGCCGAGAGGTGCCGTGACGGTTCTGCCCTTGTTGGTCCAGATTGGCCAGCAATACCTCGCTTCCTCGCGATTCTCCAAACCGTGACGTGTATTGACTCCTTTGCCCCTGTCGGTCGTAACACCTTTGGATTTTTCCTATCTACTTCATCCTAAAAACTTAAACAAACTTAAATTCTAAACCAAAAGACTAATCATAAACATATTTCAACTTAACTTCAGCAACTTGTCTCTCAACCCTCTCTCCATCCCGGGCCTTGGGAGTCGCCTATTGGCACTAATTGGTCGCTTGATCCCCGACGTTGGCCTGGGGTCGGCCAAGAGTGGCAGCAGGGAGCATGTCCCTTAGGGAGTCAAGCCTCTATCGAAGGTCCTCTCCTCGAGAGTTCCATTATGCCGTCAAGCGTTCTCTTAGATCCCCGCTTCGCGCTTGACGGGGCGAGGCGACCCTTGGTCGGGCTGTCCGGCGAGCGTCTCGGTAGGCGGGTGAACTGTTTGGGCCGGCCAATGGTCGGGCGAAGGCTAGGCCAGCCATTGGCCGAGTGAAAATGTTGGGCTGGCCATTGGCCGAGTGAAGCTCGGTCGGCCAATGGCCGGGTGAAGGAGTTGGGCCGGTCAATGACCGGGCGAGGGACGGACGGACGGGAATGGCCGGCCGGACAAGCATTGGCCGGCCGGGAGGCGCAGTGACGGTTCTTCCCTTGTTGGTCCAAATTGGCCATAAATACCTCGCTTCCTCGCGGTTCTCCGAACCGCGACGTGTATTGATTCCTTTGCCCTTGTCGGTCGTAACACCTTTGGATTTTTCCTATCTTGTTCATCCTAAAAACTTAAACAAACTTAAATTCTAAACCAAAAGACTAATCATAAACATATTTCAACTTAACTTCAGCAACTTGTCTCTCAACCCCCTCTCAATCATCCTTTCCTCAAACATACTCCAAGGCGAAAACTACGTTGATTAAAAACGTAACCTCGACATCGTCCTTACCATTGGCAAGCACAAGTGGGTACTCGCCACCCTGTGTCCTCCTCAAACGAATGATGATTCGACTCAAGAGGACAAGGACCCCTTAGCGGCCTGGCTCCATTCCGATGAGATTGCGAGGTGCTATATTTTAGCATCTATGAACAATGTGCTCCAGCAGCAACATTGTGACATCGAGACAGCCGGCGACATGCTGTATAATCTCCATGAATGTTTGTATGGCAAGGGTGTCAGGCCAGACAGCAAGCAATCTGACAATTTATGAACTGTCGCATGAAGGCTGTGACTCCTATCAGAAACCATATGATGCTGATCATTAGTTATTTGAATGAAATGGAAATCCTTGGATCGGAGATTGATGGGGAGACTAAAATAGATATGATCTTGGAAACTCTCCCCGAATCTTTCAATACCTTCAAACTTAATTACTCCATGAATAAGATAGAGTACACTATTACCGAGCTTATGAAGGAGCTTCACACTGCTGAATGTCTCACTAAGAGAAAGAGGAACCAAGGAGAGGCATATGCTACTGAGCACAAAGCCTCCACCTCTGGATCTAAGAGGAGACCTTACAAGGTGGAGAAGAAGAACTGTCCTGCCTACCTCAAAGCAAAAGAAAAAAGTAATGTACTTATTACCGAAGCATACTTAGTAGCTCATAATGTATCAACGTGGATTCTTGACTTCGCTGCTACTAACCATATTTGTCCTTGACTGGTTTCAAGAAATCCAAAAGCTTAAAGGAAGGTGACTTCTCCTTTAGATGGGGTGATGGGAGCTCGGTGTCAGCAAAGGCCGTGGGATCAGTGATGCTGTTTTTGAAAATAGAACTTTAAATTTGAATAATGTTTATTTTGTTCTGTCCTTCGAGAAGAACTTGATATTCATTGCTTGTCTTTGTGAGCAAGATTATTGTTTAAAGTTTATTAAGAATGGAATTCGAATTTCTCTTTCCAATAATTCTCTCGTCAGTGATGCATGTATGAAGAATTCTCTCTTTTACACTTATCCCACACAACCTTCGCTTCTAGACACTGAAATAGATAACGATCTAGTTAGGGAGCCAAAGAGGATCAAAATTTCTGATTCCTCTGATCTAGTAAAATCAACATATCTCTGGCACTTAAGACTTGGTCATATCAGTCTACATAGGATTAAGAGACTTGTGAGGGACGGTCCACTTCAAGCCTCTGCTATAGGTTCATTGCCTACTTTTGAATCTTGTATAGAAGGAAAAATGACTAAACGACCTTTCTCTGCTAAGGATCGAAGAGCCACTGAGTTGTTCGAACTCGTACATTCTGACATATGTGGTCCGCTCAGTACACAGGCATGGGGAGGATACGAGTACGGTTTTGTCTATTTGCTCAAACATAAATTCGAGACCTTTGACGTATTTAGGGTCATTCGGGCTTTAGTGGAAAAGCAAACTGGCAAACAGATCGAAACCCTTTGATCCGATCGAGGTGGTGAGTGTATGTCTGGAAAGTTCGATGACTTTCTTAATGGTATTGCTTCTCAGCTTACAGCAGCTGGCACACCTCAACAAAACGGAGTGTCAGAGAGAACAAACCGAACTCTAATGGAGATGGTTAGATCGATGATGAGTTACTCATCAATCCCCCTTTCCTTTTGGGGATATGCCCTCGAAACAGCTGCTTACATTCTGAACCATGTCCCGTCTAAAATGGTTCCTGGTACTCCTTATGAACGATGGACTGGTCGTAAAGTAAATCTAGGCCACATTGTTGTCGGCCCATCTAGGGCCGACGAGGACAGAGGCATTTCTTCGACCCTCGTGGTCGGTGCGAGGTCTTGAACGGCGAGGCCCTGACCCAACCAGGGGCCGGCCCAAACCAAGGGCCAAGTCAAATGCCCATGCAGCCGGCCCAAGGTTTGCCTCGGCCATTGGCCGGCCCAAGGCTTGCCTCGGCCAATGGCCGGCCCAAGGCATGCCTTGGCCATTGGCCGGCCCAAGGCTTGCCTCGGCCAATGGCCGGCCCAAGGCATGCCTCGGCCATTGGCCGGCCCTAAGGCTTGCCTCAGCCAATGGCCGGCCCAAGGCTTGCCTCGGCCATTGGCTGGCTCAAGGCTTGCCTCGGCCATTGGCCGGCCCTAAGACTTGCCTCGGCCAATGGCCGGCCCAGGGCTTGCCTCGGCCATTGGCCGGCCCTAAGGCTTGCCTCGGCCATTGGCCGTTCCTAAGGCTTGCCTCGGCCATTGGCCAGCTCAAGGCTTGCCTCGGCCATTGGCCGGCCCAAGGCTTGCCTCGGCCATTGGCCGGCCCAAGGCTTGCCTCGGCCATTGGCCGGCCCAAGGCTTGCCTCGGCCATTGGCCGTCCCTAAGGCTTGCCTCGGCCAATGGCCGGCCCAAGGCTTGCCTCGGCCATTGGCCGGCCCAAGGCTTGCCTCGGCCATTGCCCGGCTCAAGGCTTGCCTCGGCCAATGGCCGGCTCTAGAGCCTTCCCTCGGCCATTGGCCGGCTCTAGAGCCTTCCCTCGGCCAATGGCCGGCTCTAGAGCCTTCCCTCGGCTATTGGCCGACCCAAAGGTGCTCACTCGGCCAAGGGGCCCCCCAAACACCCCTTGGCCGCCTATAAATATAGAGGTCTGCCCTCTCCCAAAGAAAATCCATTTTTGAGTCCCGAAACGCTGCCGAACTCATACTTCGCTCGTTTCGCTCATCTTTGGCCTCTCACCACCCCTAAAACCTCTATACTCCACGTCAATCCCACTAATGTTGAGCGTCGGAGAGGTAAACAGGGGCACCCCCCCTGTTTCCCCTTTGTAGTTCACGATCTCTTTCTTGCTTTTCAGGTATCGAGACAAGGTGAGCTTCACCCACAGCTAAGGGACGACTTGGGATACCAAGTCCGACACGCTCGAGCCGGAGTGAGACCACTTGGTCCGGCCTTGGGTCTAACCACTCCGGGCTCCTAAATAGTTGTCCGGAAATCAGCGACAACATTTTGGTGCTAGAAGGAGGGGCTCTCAACCTTGACGACACATTCCCTCTACCAGTTTTCTCCCTTTGTTCTCACGACTCTCGAAAGATGAGTCACATTCCCACCACTTCCGCGGGTACCCGAGCGACGAGCTCGAGGTACGGCCTTCGACGCCTCGCACATCGTCTTGAAGGGTAACCTCGCAATAGCGAGAGCCAGCCCCAAGACCCGATGAATGACCCCGAGGCCGAGCTCCGAGAGGACACGGCCCGGTGGCTCGCGGAGCTCCTTGACCGCCCCGGCGTCGATGGTACACTCATAGCTAACCTTCTCGGCTATGACATTGAGGATAGGTCCGCCCAAGACGACTCCGACCCCGAATATGTGGGGGAGTCGAGGACCAATGAGGCAATGCCCAGCCCTGCCCCTTCGCGGCCCGAGAGGTCTAATGACGCTTTGGCCGGGCCGTCGCACCTGGCGCGACAGCAGGCGCGGTCACATTCCCGGGGACTCGCCCCTTCGGTTTCAAGAGGCGGCCGGACACGGCCCCTCGCCGAGGAGAGAGCGACTCTGGTAGATGATGGGGCCGATAGCCGAAGCGCTCGCCGGACGGTTCGACCAAGGGCGACCTTGTTGGAATTGATCTAGGGTTTAAGAAAAAGATTAAACGCTTCGGGAAGCGGCGGAATTTTAAAAAATTTCTTTTCAAGTAAAAACAATTTTTACTAACCTAGACAAAGAAGCAAGTACATGTAATTAAAAATCAATATGAGCTAAGAGTTTACTAACCTTTCTTGAAGCTTGAACTTTGAAGAAGCTTTTGGAAAGTTCGCGACGCTCGTCTCCCCTCGCAGCACGTCTCTCTTTCTTTCCTCGGCACCTCGAGCAACCACGAAAGTTTCTATCACTAAATCACTCGAAATAAAGGAATTAGTGAGTGGGCACTTTTAAACACTACGACTTAAGAACAAGTCTCGAAGTCGCAGAGCTAAACACTAGGTCGAGTGAGGACCTAGGTGCCAAGACAAGAAAAAATCGAAAATAAACTAGAGAGAGAGAGAGAGGATTTTCGGCCACAAGTTCTAGAGAGAGAGTCTCTCAAATCTCTTAAACTTGGATGAATGAAATGTGAGGAAATGAGGCTCCTATTTATAGGAGAGGTCTCACCTTCAATAAGGTAGTTTCCTCTTCTATAGAATATCACATATTCATGAGCTAATTTCCCTATTTCCTTTATTGAGTCACACGGCCAAACTAGGCTTCAATAAGCCTTGGATTTGTTTCCTATTTTGTTCCATGCCTTTGACTCTCTCTTGCTTGGCCGATTACCCTAGTGCATCTACATGCAAATTTGTTTCCTCTTTTCTTTTGGCAAGTATCTAAATACATTTATGCACAAAATAAACTCTCTTTCCTTGGGTATTATGGGCGCCTATTCTCATCTAGAAGGAGCTTCTAGAAGCTTCTTCATTTGTTCATTACAACATGAGAAAAGCCCATTAAGAATTTTCAATAAAATTCTTATGAAATGAAATTAATTCACAAGGCCCAATAATCAAGTTATGGCCGAGTGACATTAAGTCATCAAATGAACTTGTCAAAAAATTTATTGACATTCATTTCATCATATGTCTAAAAAGACAAAAATACCCTTTTGACTATTTTCGTTCTTGTTTTGACTTAGCTTCCAGTTTAACTATTCCTATCAATGTGATTCGTGACAGTGACCTCATGGACCCAAATGAACAAAGCTTGAGCTAAAAACTTGGACTCAAAAGTTCACAAACCTTTTCCAAGTTTAGCTTAATGCCAACTGACTCCACTAAAGAGCTGACACTGAAAATCTCTCGGTTCAAATGAATTTGTTTTCTACTCAAGAATTCGACCTAATTATGATGAGCAGATCCACTGAATATTATCTATGTTTACCCTTCATGAATGTCATCAGCTAGTCGGGATTTACTAAATTACCATTTTACCCTTCTAGCTGTTATTTCCTCAACTCCTTTGTCGCTTGTGAATAAGTTAGAAACAATGTATTGACGAGGAGCTAACAAGTCACATTGTTTCATCCAAAAGAGTTAGGACTCAATTTGGACACTGGCCAGTTCATTTATTCACACTCCAAGGAACAAAGCATGAGGTGACATACATTGCATTTCAGCAATCTTGTACATGAATTCCATATCTATGAGAAATTCACAAAGTTACTCATGACAGACTTACAACTTAGTACTTCACCAATAGGCCTTGTTCGGAATCACATAGTGAGTCCGAACTTTGACTTTCTCAAATGAGAATACTAAGGTGTGAAATGGCATGTCTCATTTCAGGATTAAGGTAAGCATGATGCAATTCATACATAGTGACTTCGAGACATAAGAGGTTAAATGGTTTGTTCTTATATTGTCTCTAGAAGTGCACTGGTCAATTCAGTACCTTCGGACGATACCTAGAAGAACTATAGAGTCCCCAACTCTCAATGCCTCATAACCAGACATCATAGATTCTTCTAACAATCATACTGAGGTCAATAGTCCTTTGACCCTAAGATTGCGAATATATCGTTTTAAGCAAACTACGAAGAATTTGTTCATGCAAATCTACATTTGTCTCTTCATAAGTTGTTAAGTTTATTTATGGACTAAAAGACTAAGGTTTTATCATAAAGCTTCAAACAAAGAAAGAATGAATGAACGTTTCAACTTTATTAATGAATAGATAGGCAATTACAAGCAAGAGTCTTCATGAGACTTTATTACATCAAATGTACAAAATAAAGACTACAACTCTTCTTGTGGGCACCATTGACAACAGACCTTGCCTCGCCCCGCGCCAAGCGTGGACCTTAGAGAGCGCTTGACGGCGCAGAGAAACTCCCGAGGGGAGGATCTCCGCCAAAGGCTCAACTCTCGGAGGGACGCGCTTCCCGCTGCAACTCTCGGCCGGCCTCAGGCCAATGTCGTGGACCAAGCGTTCAACGAACGCCAACCGGTGACTCCCGTGGCCCCGACAGTCGGCCCTGCCAACGGGCTTGATATGGTCACGATGATCCAGAGCCTCCAAAACCAAATCATCGAGATGAGGGAATCGGGGAGGCAGAGACATATGGAGGGATCGAGGAATCATACTCTCCCTTCGCCGCACAAATCCTCGCGCAGCCTTGCGTGGGGAACTTCAAATTGCCGTCCATCCCTCCCTATGATGGACGGGCTGACCCGAACTTCCACATCCAGCATTACGAGACGTGGATGACAATGCAAGGACAGACGGACGCCACCCTCTATCAGGCCTTCAGCCTGACCCTCATAGGGTCAGGATTTGAGTGGTTCCGAAGCCTAACGCCGGGAAGCATCTCGTCTTTCCGGGCCTTGCGAGAGGCTTTCCTCGCCCGCTTCACCACGCTTGTGGCACAAAAGAAGTCGAAGACCCACCTCCTCTCCATTCGGCAAGGGAGAGATGAGACATTGAGACAATACCTCGCTCGCTTCACCGAGGAGTCTCACAAGGTCGAGGGCTTCGACGACAAGGACACCATCACAGCGATCACCGAGGGAGTTCGCACGAGCGACTTCCTCAAGTCCATTGTCGGGCAAGTCCCGCGAGACATGGCGGAGCTGATGATGAGAGCCCGCACACATATGGGAATCGAGGACTACCTCGATGGCCGAGATGGTCGAAAGTCAGGAGGACAAGGTAGTCGCCACCGCGACGACCACGACGAAGATCGTCCCGACCCTCAGAGGAAGAGGAGCAAGGGAGGCCGGGCCCCTACCGGTCCCCCCCTATCCGGTCCAAGATCGTCACACGTTGATAGCTTCCGAGCATTATCGACGTACACCCCTCTGAACGCCCCGCAAGAGCGGATCCTAGCTCTGCACCGCGACAAGCTAGGAAGTCCAGCTCCTCTTGCGAAGGATCCCGCGAAGAGGGATCGAAACAAGTTTTGTGAGTACCACCAGGATCACGGGCATCTGACGTCCGAGTGTTATCATCTCCGGCGTCAGATCGAGGCCTTGATTCGAGACGGGAAATTAAAAGAGTATGTCCTGAGAACGGTCGGGACGGCCGCGGTGCACGAAGAGCGCCCACAGCAAGAAAGGAAGGGTCCGGCGACGGCGACCGTCACAGACCAAATGGCGAACCAAGGACCAGGGAACTCACAATTGCACATCGTGGGCTCAATCATGGGCGGCCCGGAGTTCGGGGACTCGAGCACGCAAAGGAAGAAATACGTGCGCGAAGTTTCCCGAGGGAAAATAGCGCACTACATCAACCACACGTACGAGTCTCCCCCTCCAGCCCCGTTCGAGTCCATGTTCTTCACCGGCCAAGAGGCAGCGCGTGTGCTCCACCCGCACAATGACGCGATAGTCGTCTCCGCACCGGTCGCCAACAACCTCGTCCGAAGGATCCTAATCGATAATGGAAGCTCCGCCGACATAATCTTCAAATCGGCGCTGGACAGAATGAAGCTATCCGGAGTAGGACCGATCCCGGTCTCGACCCCACTCTTCGGCTTCTCCGGGGAGAGGGTCATGACGGAGGGAACCATCGACCTCCCGGTCACCTTCGGAGCGCCGGGGGGGCTCGAGGACACTCGCATCGTATCCTTCCTAGTGGTGAACCAGCCCTCAGCGTACAACATCATCATCGAGCACCCGACTCTCAACCGGCCGAAGGCCATAACGTCCACCTATCACCTGATGATGAAATTCCCGACCGAGAAGGGGATCGCCGTGATGATGGGAGACCAGTCAATGGCGAGGATGTGCTACATCCAGGGCATGGACGGGAAAGGGAAGGAAAAGATGGTGAGCGTCATCCTCTAGCTCGGTCAAGCTGCAGAAGCTGGCACTGCGGTGGAAGCCCGCTCTCTTTTCTCATTATGTCATTTTATTTCCGATTTTAAGACAATTTCAAATTTCAATAAGGCCAATGGCCTGGGAATGTAATTTTTGACTATTTCTACATGGTAATTAGATTACAATTCACCTCGAAGTCTTTATCTTGTTGCATTATAATTTCTAGTCTCCTCTACGATTACACGAGAAACTCGGGGGGCTAATGGGAAACAATGCTCAACGAAACTAGAGCTCGCTCGCTCAACAAAAAAAACAACTCAAAAGCAAAAACAAAAATATAACAAAGTCTCAAGGGGCCGATGGTTAGGCCGGAGGTCCCAAGGACAGACTTATCACGTAACTCCTCGTGCAGGCTCTACACGAGTCCTCGAGTTGAGTCCCGAGTCCGCGCTTGCCACCCAGCTCGTGAGCCGAAGGGCAGCAAGTCCCAAATGGGTTTCAAAGGCTCGCGCCCACCGGACGTACCTGGTCTAGCCAGCGTCCACGGAAAATCCGGTCACACAAACGTGACACCAAGGCCCCCCTCGAGGCCTAAGTCGTGCTTATCGATCACGCCTTCATTGGTGAGTCGAGAAAATAAGACACGCGCAATAAAGTCGTGCTAATCGATCATGCCTTCATTGGTGGGTCGAGAAAATAAGACACGCACAATAAAGTCGTGCTAATCGATCACGCCTTCATTGGTAAGTCGAGAAAATAAGACACGCGCAATAAAGTCGTGCTAATCGATCACGCCTTCATTGGTGGGTCGAGAAAATAAGACACGCACAATAAAGTTGTGCTAATCGATCACGCCTTCATTGGTAAGTCGAGAAAATAAGACACGCGCAATAAAGTCGTGCTAATCGATCACGCCTTCATTGGTAAGTCGAGAAAATAAGACACGCGCAATAAAGTCGTGCTAATTGATCACGCCTTCATTGGTGGGTCGAGAAAATAAGACACGCGCAATAAAGTCGTGCTAATCGATCACGCCTTCATTGGTGGGTCAAGAAAATAAGACACGCACAATAAAGTCGTGCTAATCGATCACGCCTTCATTGGTAAGTCGAGAAAATAAGACACGCGCAATAAAGTCGTGCTAATCGATCACGCCTTCATTGGTGGGTCGAGAAAATAAGACACGCACAATAAAGTCGTGCTAATCGATCACGCCTTCATTGGTAAGTCGAGAAAATAAGACACGCGCAATAAAGTCGTGCTAATCGATCACGCCTTCATTGGTGGGTCGAGAAAATAAGACACGCGCAACAAAAGCCGTCCCTCGTGACGCATAAAAGCCATCCCTCGTGACGCATAAAAGCCGTCCCTCGTGACACACAAAGGTCGTCCCTCGTGGCACACAAAGGCCGTCACTCGCGACGCACCAAGGCCGTTCCCTGTGACGCAATCCCGAGAGCGTTCACCCCGCATCCACATAAAAGCGCAGGTTTTGAGTTTCCACTCGACCTACGCTTGACCAGAAACTCGGGGGGCTAATGTTGTCGGCCCGTCTAGGGCCGACGAGGACAGAGGCATTTCTTCGACCCTCGTGGCCGGTGCGAGGTCTTGAACGGCGAGGCCCTGACCCAACCAGGGGCCGGCCCAAACCAAGGGCCAAGTCAAATGCCCATGCAGCCGGCCCAAAGTTTGCCTCGGCCATTGGCCGGCCCAAGGCTTGCCTCGGCCAATGGCCGGCCCAAGGCTTGCCTCGGCCATTGGCCGGCCCTAAGGCTTGCCTCAGCCAATGGCCGGCCCAAGGCTTGCCTCGGCCATTGGCTGGCTAAAGGCTTGCCTCGGCCATTGGCCGGCCCTAAGGCTTGCCTCGGCCAATGGCCGGCCCAGGGCTTGCCTCGGCCATTGGCCGGCCCTAACGCTTGCCTCGGCCATTGGCCAGCTCAAGGCTTGCCTCGGCCATTGGCTGGCCCAAGGCTTGCCTCGGCCATTGGCCGGCCCAAGGCTTGCCTCGGCCATTGGCCGGCCCTAAGGCTTGCCTCGGCCAATGGCCGGCCCAAGGCTTGCCTCGGCCATTGGCCAGCCCAAGGCTTGCCTCAGCCATTGGCCTGCTCAAGGCTTGCCTCGGCCAATGGCCGGCTCTAGAGCCTTCCCTCGGCCATTGGCCGGCTCTAGAGCCTTCCCTCGGCCAATGGCCGGCTCTAGAGCCTTCCCTCGTCCATTGGCCGACTCTAGAGCCTTCCCTCGGCCATTGGTCGGCTCTAGAGCCTTCCCTCGGCCAATGGCCGGCTCTAGAGCCTTCCCTCGGCTATTGGCCGACCCAAAGGTGCTCACTCGGTCAAGGGGCCCCCCAAACACCCCTTGGCCGCCTATAAATAGAGAGGTCTGCCCTCTCCCAAAGAAAATCCATTTTTGATTCCCGAAACGCTGCCGAACTCATACTTCGCTCGTTTCGCTCATCTTTGGCCTCTCACCACCCCTAAAACCTCTATACTCTACCTCAATCCCACTAATGTTGAGCGTCGGAGAGGTAAACAGGGGCACCCCCGTGTTTCCCCTTTGTAGTTCACGATCTCTTTCTTGCGTTTCAGGTATTGAGACAAGGTGAACTTCACCCACAGCTAAGGGACGACTTGGGATACCAAGTCCGACACGCTCGAGCCAGAGTGAGACCACTTGGTCCGGCCTTGGGTCTAACCACTCCGGGCTCCTAAATAGTTGTCCGAAAATCAGCGACAACACACATCATAATTTGGGGTTGCCCTGCACATGTGCTAAGGCAGAAGACTAGCAAGTTAACTAGCATGTCAGAATTATGTCTATTTGTTGGATATCCAAAGGAAACCAATGGTTTCACATTCTATAGTCCCGAGGATGACAAAACATTCGTTAGCACGAATGCTCGTTTCCTTGAGGAGGACTTTATGAAAGATGTAAAAGCTAGAAGCAAAATTGTGCTTGAAGAAAAGCTGGGTGAGCATGCTACTACCTCATCTGTAAGAACTGTTCTTACCCCAACTAAAACACAACATAACTCATCAGAATCTCGTCAAGTAGTACTTCGACGTAGTTGGAGGGTTTCTCAAAAACCTGACAGGTGCATGTCTTACGGGGATACTCTCGTAGCTCTCTCTGACATGGATGACCCTATTTCCAATAGCCATGCAATGACTAGTTCTGAGTCAAACATTTGGCGTGACGCCATGAAAGTTGAAATGTACTCGATGTATGTCAAGAAAGTCTAGAAAATTGTAGACCTTCCCGAAGGGATTAAACCCGTAGGGTGTAAGTGGATATACAGGAAGAAAAGAGGTCCGGATGGGAACGTCGAGATGTTCAAAGCATGACTAGTGGCTAAGGGTTATACCCAAAAGGAAGGTATTGACTATGAGGATACCTTCTTGCCAGACTGCCTTCCTGAATGGCAATCTTGACGAGCGCATTTATATGGATCAACTAGACAGTTTCGTGGAAGAAGGTCAAGAGACCAAGGTTTGTGAGTTGCTTGTCCATTTATGGATTAAAGAAAGCATCTAGGTCATAGAATATTCAATTCAATTAAACTGTGAAGAGCTTCTGTTTTGAATAGTCAATAGATGAGCCTTGTGTTTACAAGCTAATACACGATGGCAAAGTTGTGCTTCTGGTATTATATGTCGCTGATATATAATTCATAGTAATGATGTGGGTAAATTATCTGAGGGTAAAATCTAGCTAGAAAGCAATTCGAGATCTAGGAGAAGCCACGTACATTCTGGGAATCCAAATCTTTCGAGATCGGAAGAACCGGACTTTGTCGCTCTGTCAAGCATCTTATATTGACAAGATGATGGATCGCTTCTCAAAGCAAGATTTCAAGAAGGGGCAAACACCCTATAGGCATAGAATCTCACTCTTTAAGGACCAGTCTCCCAAGACTGGACAAGAGATTGACGACATGAGAAAGATTCCTTACGCCTTAGCCGTACGAAGTCTCACGTATGCTATGCTTTGCACTAGGCCAGATATCTGCTTTGAAGTTGGCGCAGTAAGCCATTTTCAAACCAAACCTGGACCCGAGCACTGGATTGTGTTCATCCTAAATGGTGGATCTGTGGTTTGGTGGAGTATCAAGAAATCTTGCATTGTTGACTCCATAACGGAAGCAGAATATCGTTGAAATAGATCTATGATTAAGAAAAGTTTAACGCTTCTTCAAGCGGCAGAATTTTAAAATTTCTTTAAACCAAGTAATAACGATTTTTACTAACCTAGACAAAGAGCAAGCACATGTTATTACTAAAACTATTAAAGAGTGATTACACGTATACTAACCTTTATGAAGCTTGAGCTTGTGGAGGTTGAATTGCTCGTCTCCCCACGTAGCTCGTCTTTCTTCATTCTTCGGGAACTCGAGTAACCACTAAAGTTTCTATCACATAAATCACTCGAAGACTCTAGTGGTAGAAAGTTTTACGGTTACTCACAAGTTCAAAAAGACTTGTGGGAGAGGCGAGCTACGTGGGGAGACAAATGTTTCAACCTTCCTAAGGCTTCTCAACGTTCAAGCTCCATTCAAGGTTGGTACCGAGTAAAAACTAAACGTAGTTTTAAAAATTTTAAGTATATGTTCATGCACTTTTGTCTAGGTTGTAAAAACATTTTACGAGTTTTTAAAGAAATTTTTTATATTTCGCCACTTGCTAGAAGCGATAAATCTTTTCTTAATCCTAGATCTATTCCAACAGGTGGATATGCACATATAATATGCCCTCATCAGTAACAATCTCATGTCTTGGTCCAGCAAAAAATAGAACATCATAGTTCTATCTATAGCTGAGGCAGAGTACATTGCTGCTGGAATTAGTTGTGCTGAGATGTTATGGATGAAACAGATATTGTGTAAGTATGGTGTTCAATAAGATGTTTGCGACAATATGAGTGCCATTGCGATCTCGAAGAACCAGTAAAACATTCGAGGATGAAGCATATCGATATCAGTCATCATTTTATCAGAGAGGTAGTTGAGAAGAAGGTGATTGAGTTGAAGCATGTGCCTAGAAATGATCAACTATTAGATATTTTCACTTTGTGTTGTTGAGAATTAATTTTCCCATGAAGCATGTCTTTCAACCAGATTTTCTTTTGTCTACTTTTTTTGGTTGACGTGGAATTGAGGGGGAGTAACAGCGTGGATTAATGATCATTTTAACTTGTTACTTGTTTTGGTTCGAGTATTCTGCTTTCAATCATGTTTTTAGTTGGTTTGATAGTGAGACACGTGATCTTTAAAAGGGTAATATGGTTTGCAATTGTTCTGCTTCCTTAGAAAAATCCTATAAATTGGATGTTGGTTCATCTTTTACTTGCTATTATTATCAAGTTGCCTCAGATTGGAAAAAAACTCAATTAATGATCATATCATGCGTGTGAAGGATATTGCGGCTCAATTAAAGACTTTGGAAGTTGATATGTAACACACATAAGGATAAATGGTCAATTAATGAAATTATGATTCAAGAAGAGCATCGGCTGGCTATGGAAGAGGGTGAGAAAAGTGAATTTGATCTTCTCTGAGAGAAAGAAGAAAGATCGTGCCAAAGACAAAGGCAAGATCGCTGTCAAACCAGACATTATGAAAGAGTCAAAGAGTTTCTTTTGCAAGAAGAAAGGACACATGAAGAAAGAATGCTCTAAGTTCAAAAATTGGCATGACAAGAAAGGTATTCAACTTTCTTTGTATGTTATGAATCAAATCTAACAAATTTTAGTCATAATACTTGGTGGATTGAATTTGGTTCTACAATCCATGTCTCAAATACCTTGCAGGGTATGCAAAACCTATGGAAGCTAGTGGGAAGTGAGCAATACATCCATTCAAGGAGCAAGATGAGCTCACATGTGAAGGCTATCAGTTCTTGCAATTTGCTCTCGAGTAGTGGATTTATTTTTCATTTGGAAAAGATCGTTTATGTTCCTAGTTTTAAGGAATTTAATTTCAATTTCAAGACTTGTGCCCTTTGGTTTTGACTTTAACTTTTCGGATACTGGTTTTACATTATTAAATAAATCTAAAATTGTTGGTTACCGTACGTTGTCTGATGGTCTTTATTCAATTACATTGCAAAATGACGCTGCTTATAACTCCTTGAATGTTACTGCTTGGTTGAAGCGTTGTATTATGAATGAAAATTCTTCTCTATTGTGGCACCGGAGATTGGGACATATCTCCATTTTGAGAATTAAAAGGTTGGTGGATAAAGGAGTACTTAGTGCTCTTGAGTTTACTGACTTTGAGACTTGTGTGGATTGCATTAAGGGAAAGCAAACCAACAATTCTAAAAAAAGGTGCAAAGAAAAGTATTGAGTTGTTAGAAATCATACATACAGATATATGTTATCCTGACATGGATGCAAGTAGTCCAAAATATTTTATCACCTTCATAGATGATTTCTCACGATTTATATATCTCTATTTACGTCGTTCTAAAGAATAAGCTTTAGACGCCTTTAAATTTTTCCAGGCTGAAGTAGAGAAACAATGTGGTAAACAAATCAAGATAGTGAGATCAGATAGATGTGGAGAGTATTATGGTAGATACACTGAGAATGGACAAGCAGCTGGGCCATTTGCGAAGTTTCTTCAAGAACCTGGTACTATTGCCCAATGTACTCCAGACAAGAAAGGTGTATCAGAAAAAAGAAACCAAATTTTAATGGACATGGTGAGAGGAATAAAGAGTAATACAAAATTTCCTCAATTCTTGTGGACTGAAGCACTAAAGACGATTGTGTATATATTGTTGGAATAGATCTAGGATTAAGAAAAGATTATCACTTCTAGTAAGCGGTGAAATATAAAAATTTCTTTAACAACTCGTAAAACATTTTTACTACCTAGACAAAGTGCATGAGCGTATAATTTAAAATTTTAAAACTACTTTGAGTTTTCACTCAGTACCAACATTGAATGGAGCTTGAGCGTTGAGAAGCCTTAGGAAGGTTGAATCATTCATCTCTCCATTTAGCTTGCCTCTCACGAGTCTTCTTGAACCTGTGAGTAACCACTAACGTTTCTACCACTAGAGTCTTTCGAGTATGGTTAGGATTTAGTGTGTGGGCACTTTTAAACACTATGACTCAAGAACTTGTCTTGGAGCCAAAGAGCTAAAACAAAACACTAGGTCTAATAAGGACCTAGGTGCCAAAACAAAAGAACAAGAAGAGAGAGAGAGAGAGAGAGAGAGAGAGAGAGAGCGGGGGGGCGGCAATGTTCTAGAGAGAGAGGCTCTCAATCTGTAAAACTTGTGTGTTGCATATTGTGAATGAGGTGGGGTATTTATAGGAGGAGGGTTTGCCATGAAAAGGTAGTTTCCTCTTTTCTATTGAAAATCAAATATTCATGAGCAAATCTTCGTTTCTTATTCTCCTCCTTTGGACGCCAAACATGTTGTTGTCAATGGTGCCCACAAGAAGAGTTGTAGTCTTTATTCTATACATTTGATGTAATTTCTCATTCATAAAAGAGTTGAAACGTTCATTCATTCTTCCTTGTATGTTAGAAGCTTTATGATAAAGCATTAGTCTTTACTCCATAAACAAACTTAAAAACTTACGAAGAGACAAATGTAGATTTGCATGAACAAACTCTTCGTAGTTTGCTTAAAACGATATATTCGCAATCTAAGGGTCAAAGGACTATTGACCTCAGTACGATTGTTAGGAGAATCTATGATGTCTAGTTCTTCTAGGTATCTTCCGAAGGTACTGAATTAACCAGTGCACTTCTAGAGACAAAAATAAAAAAAAATCATTTAACCTCTGATGTCTCGAAGTCACTACATATGAATTGCATCATGCTTACCTTAATCTTAAAATGAGACATGCTATTTCACAGCTTACGTATTCTCATTTGAGAAAGCCAGAGTTCGGACTCACTATGTGATTCTGAAAAGGACCTATTGGTGAAGTACTAAGTTGTGAAGATGTCATGAGTAACTTTGTGAAGTTCTCATAGATATGGAATTCATGTACAAGATTGCTAAAATGCAATGTCTATCACCTCATGCTTTGTTCCTTGGAATGTGAATAAATGAACTGGCCAGTGTCCAAATTGAGTCTTGACTCTTTTGGATGAAACAATGTGACTTGTTAGCTCATCGTCGATACATTGTTTCTAACTTATTCATATGCGACAAAGGAGTTGAGGAAATAACAGATAGAAGGGTAAAATGGTAATTTTGTAAATCCCGACTAGATGATGATATTCATGAAGGGTAAACATAGATGATAGTCAGTGGATCCACTCATTACAATTAGGTTGACTTCTTGAGTAGAAAATAAATTTATTTGAACCGAGAGATTTTCAGTGTCAACTCTTTAGTGGAGTCAGTTGATATTAAGCTAAACTTGGAAAAGGTTTGTGAACTTTTGAGTCCAAGTATTTAGCTCAAGCTTTGTTCATTTGGATCCATGAGGTCACTGTCACAAATCATATCGAGTAGGAAAAGTTAAACTAGAAGATAAGTCAAAACAAGAACGAGACAAGTTTTTCGAAAATTGTCGAAAGGGTAATTTTGTCTTTTTGGACATGGCATGAAATGAATGTCAATAAATTTTTTGATATGGTCATATGATGACTTAAATCACTCGGCCATGATGTGTTCATTGGGCCTTGTGAATTAATTTCATTTCATAGAATTTTATTTGAAAATTCTTAATGGTCTTTTCTTATGTTGTCATGAACAAATAAAGAAAAATCTAGAAAGGCTTTCTAGAAGCCTTTTGGCCGTCCAACCCAAGGAAATGGGAGACTAAATTTCGTGCAGCCCTAATGTGAAAGAGAATTTATTTTGTGCATTAATGTATGAAGATACTTGCCAAAAGAAAAAGAGGAAACAAATTTCCTCAATGAGGAAGGAGGGTAATCGGTCAAGCAAGGCAAGGGAGCAAAAGAGGAAACAAATCCAAGCCTTCTAGAAGCCCCCTTGGCCACCCAAATGAGAAAGGGAAATAAGGAAATTTTGGTCATGAATATGTGATATTCTATAGAAGACGAAACTACCTTATTGAAGGTAAAGCCTCTCCTATAAATAGGGGCCTTATTCTTCTCATTTCATTCATCCCAAGTTTTAGAGATTGAGAGCTTCTCTCTCTAGCTTGGTCGTCCCTCTCTCCTTCTCACTCTAAGTTCTTTTCGTTTTAGTTTTGGCACCTAGGTCCTCACTTGACCTAGCGAGTTTAGCTCTTCGACTTTGAGACTTGTTCTTGAGTCGTAGTGTTTAAAAGTGCCCACGCACTAATTCCTATTTTTCTCGAGTGATTATAGTGATAGAAACTTTCGTGGTTGCTTGAGTTGGCGAGGAAAGAAGAGAGACGTGCTGCGAGGGACACGAACGTTTTCAACCTTCCGAAGGCTCATCAATGTTCGAGCTTCTAAAAAGGTTATTAAATTATCTATACTCATAATAGTTTATATTTACATGTGTTTGCTCTTTGTCTAGGTTAGTAAAATCGTTTTACTTGTCAGAAGAAAATTTTTAAAATTCCGCCGCTTACCCGAAGCGTTAAACTTTTTCTTAAACCCTAGATTAATTCCAAAAAATGGTATCAGAGCTATGGTCAAAGGTATCCATGTACATGTAATTAAAATTATGAGCTTGAAAATCGTATTCGAAAGTTTACTAATTTTGTGACAAGTTAGAATTGTTTTCTTAGGTTTTTTTTTTAATTTATTGCTCTTGCCTTTAAAGTAAAAATCATGTTCATTTTCTATGAGTTTGTGATGTTATTAAAACACATTAGAATCATTTCTAAATTTTTTAATTTTTTATATTAAAAAAACGTGTTTTTAAGTTTGAGAAATTTTCGAGTAAATTTTGTGACTAGTTTTCTTGTCGCACTAGTTTCTTTTATTAGCTTGAATCGTTTTATGCTTGTTATTTCTTTTATATCATGTTATTACCTTGCTAATAAAACACAAATAAAAGCTTTAAAAACTTCCTAAAACATTCCGTTACACTCGATTCTTTTTATGCACCCAAAAGATCGAACTTTAATTATTTATGTTTCCTTCGAGCTGGAGTAAAACCCGCAGTAAAAGTGGCATAACTCTCTTCTCAAAATTTTAAATTTAATAATTCTTGAATAAAATTAAAGGTATGTCTGTCCTCTTTCCAATGCCACCGGTTTTGGGTCAAAAGGACATTGGAGTCGCCAGTTATAGCGATTTTACTCCGAGGTACGCGGCTATTCCGAAAGTCTAGTTTTTTATAAATCCGGATTTCCAGCCCCACTACCTTGAGTTATAGAACTCTAATGAGAAAATTTTCTTGAGCAAAAATGTTTTTTTTAGGAGATTATAAACATAATGTGAAAGATTAAAATTATTTGATTTTTGAAAGTTTAATTGAAATTCAATTTTTACAAAACTAGCTAGAATTTTGAAAAACCGTTTTCGCTTTCAAACTTGAAAATATTTTGTCATCCAAATCAATTAAGTTTTCAAAATGGTTTCAAAATTGTATCTATATCACATATGTTCAAAATCTATATGCTCTTGAAAATTTAAGTGGGAGGTCTCTTCGTAGACAAGCCGAAAATAAAAATATGTGTAATCTCAAACTTGCAAGTGTTCGAGTGAGTTGAAGTTCACACTTCCGTCATGCACTTTCCCCGAATAGAAAATATGAAAATATCCTAGTATGTACCTTGTGCCTTTATGCACTAACACTGCTCTGAACATGAACTTCTAGGATTTTTTTCTAGTTGTCCGCTCTATCGCTCTATCGCTCTATAACTAGGAAAACCGTTTCCGAACTTATAAGAGTCGATGTACCAACTCCAAAAACTAAGTGGGAGGGTTATACTTGTTATTTGTAACCCACGATCCCCAAAACTAATGAAAGAAGTAATTAACGTGAGACTAAGAGCCGCTCTTGTGGCCCTCTCTCAAATGGGAGTATTCTAAGGCGTTTTTGCTTCGATCATTGCTCAATGAGCTACATCCGAGAGTGAGACGATGAAGGCAAGGCCTCCCCTTCGGAGATTATTTTTCAAATTTGATATTTTTGACTAAGTGGTTGGTTGCACACTTAGGCTCAATCCCTAGTAACACTACTACAAATTTAGTTTTCTGATGCGCATGACTATTAGGTGCGACTAGTCGCACCAAATTCTCAACCCGAAGTATAAAAAATTTCGCTAAAAATTGTTTTTGCTTTTGAGTATCAGGTGCGACTAGTCGCACCCAATAGTAAAAAAACTATCCGGTGCGACAAAGTCGCACCCAAAAGTCAAAAAAATTTAGAGGGAAAAATTTCCCACTTCTGTTTCGTCTAATATTTTGGTTTAGGCGATGTTTTTTTCGTTTTAACTCTGAAACCGATTCTTTTTTTCACTGTCTCTCAAATTAGCACGCCTCTTCTTTTCTTTCATCCAATCTCTACCATCTCTTTCTCTCTTAGCTCTCTCTTTGTTCGACCAAGCCCTAAAATCGCCGCCTTCCTCCATTTCCTTCTCTCCGCCACTACTCGACTCAACAACGTATAGCCAGCTCGAGCGCCGCGCGAGTAAACCGAAGCCACGAGGCTCAGGCGTCGAACCAGAGAGAGACGTACGAAGCCAGTAGAGCAGGAGTTTTGACCCATGAACAACAGAGCACGAACCCATCACGTGAAAAGGTTAAAGGTAATTCAAAAACCCTTAATTTTGATTTCGAATTTAGGGTTTTTCAAGTTGAAATTTGGGGATTTTTTTATTCTTAGAACATGTGTTTGTTTGTTTGTTTTTACATTGCTTGAGTGGGTTTTTGGCTTGGATTGGGCTCGGTTTGTTGTTATTCTCATGTGAAATTCTTTGAGCTAGGGTTTCTGACTTTTAATTGATTTTTTTGGCCGAAAATTGGAAAATAAATTGGGGGTTTTCAATTTATGAAACTTGAATCAGTAAATGGTTTGTTGGGTCTTGGATTTTAGGTGTAAAATTGGATATTTACACGTGCAATTTCATATTTCTTATTGAAATAATGTTTGGCTCAGTTTAGTTCATGATTGAAACTGAATTCTCTTAAGTTTCCTTGTTGTTTCAGGACTGAGACTGATTTGAGAATATGAATTTAGGTTATGTGATTGTGTTGTGAGTTTTTTTCTACGTGCTTGACTGTGTGTTTAAGTTGGTTTAATTATGAAATGCTTTAGGTAAAGGACTAGATTTGGCCGATGTTGCCGTCGAGCTGCTGTCCCGAGCCATTCGTAAAGGACTAGATTTCGAAGTTGTTTTGTTTTGCACTTTTACCAAGAAGGTTCAGGTATTTTTTTGTGTGCCATGTTCTCTTTCTCTTTAGTCAATTGGCTATGATTTGATCTTATGAACAGAGGCTGTGTTTGGTGTGTAAACAGTGTTTGTGTTTGTGTGTTTGGCGTTGAGTTGAGTGTGTGTTCTCTGTGTGTGTGTGTGTGTGAGAGAGAGACTATGGGTGTGTGTGAGTGAGCGTGTGTATGTGTGTGTGAGTGATTGTAACGACTGAATTTGTTTTGCTTCTTAATAGCCATAACTCCGATTAAAAATGTTGAGGCCTGACTAGTGTATTTGTAATGTCATTTTGCAGGTGATTGAAGCATAATTGTGTTGTACCCGCAAATCAAGAATCTTGAGTTGATTCCGTCTATGTCTGTGTGTGTGTGAGAGAGTGCGTACGTGCCGTGTTTGTGTATCAATTTAATATTTTGTTTTAGTTTAGGTTGACTTATATCTACACAGATGGATTCATGAAAACTATATTTTCAATTTGATCTAAAGTTTCTTGTTTACTTGTTCAATTTGAATTAAGGATTGTCTGAACTTTGTACATTTGGTTTTAATGCATATGTGATTCATTTTGGCTATGTGATTCATTTTGAGTCTTTGTAACCGAAAAAGTTGTGAAATAATTATTATATAATTAAATTTAGAATAAAAATTAATTAAATCAGCATATTATTTTTTTTTTAAAAAGACAAAGAGCATCAGGTGCGCCAAGTCGCACCTGAAAGTCTTGATTATCAGGTGCGACTTGTCGCACCTGATAATCAAGACACTTTCAGGTGCGACTTTTCGCACCTAAAAGCATCAGGTGCGGACTTTCGGGTGCGACTTTGTCGCACCTAAAGTCGCACCTGAAAGTACTTTCAAGCGCGACTTTTGTACTTTCAGGTGCGAAAAAAGTCGCACCTGATGCTATATTTTGTACTAGTGTAATCCTCCCTTGAGGCTCTGCGAAAAGGATGTGAGTGATCAAACCAATTTAAAAGGTGGCTAGTCAAAATTGGTGTATTGACATCTTGGCTAAGCATTAATGATGTGTCATTTACTTATAAATGGAGATTTTTTGCCGCCTTCTCTTGAGGGAGTAAATTATCGTTTGGTTTATAACACCTTTGGATTTTATCAAGTCTTAAATAAAACTTAAATACTAAACCAAAGACTAATCATAAACTTGTTTCAACTTAATTAAGCAACCTGTCTCTCAAACCTCTCTCGATCATCCTTTCCTCAAATAAACTCGAAACCAAAAAAACTACATTAATTGGATACGTAACCTCGACATCACCTTACCATTAACAAGCACAAATGGGTACTCACCACCCCGTGTTATCCTCAAACGAATGATGATTCGACTCAAGAGAACAAAAAGGCCTTGGCGGCCTGGCTCTGATCCGATGAGATTGTGAGGTGCTTAGCATCAATGAACAATGTGTTGCAACAACAACATCGTGACATCGAGACTGCCGCCAACATGCTCTATAATCTCCCTGAGATGTTTCGAGGGCAAAGGAGTCAAGCAAGGCAAAAAGCAGTCCGACAATTTATGAACTGTAGCATGAAGGGTAGGACTCCTTTCAGGAACCATATGATGCTGATCATTAGTTACCAGAATAAGATGGAAATCCTAAGATCTAAGATTAACAAGGAGACCAAAATAGATATGATCTTGGAAACTCTCCTCAAATCTTTTGATACCTTCAAGTGGAACTACTCCATGTACAAGCTAGAGTACATTGTTACCGAGCTTATACAGGAGCTTCACACTGCTGAAGGTCTCACGAAGAGAAAGATGAATCAAGGAGAGGCACATACTACTGAGCACAAAGCCTCCGCCGCTGGAACTAAGAAGAGACCTCACAAGTCCGAGAAGAAGAATTGTCATGCCTATCTCAAAGCAAAGGAACATAGTATTGTACTAATTACCGAAGCATGCTTAGTAGCTGTTAATGTATCAACGTGGATTCTCGACTCCACTGCTACTAACCATATTTGTTGTTCCTTAAATGGTTTCAAGAAAACCAAAAGCTTAGAGGAAGTGTTGTCGCCGTTTTTCGGACAACTATTTAGGAATCAAAGACGGTTAGACCCAAGGCAGGACCAAGTGGTCTCGTCTTGACTCGAGCGTGTCGGGCTTGGAATCCCAAGCCGTCCCTTAGCTGTAGGTGGTGTCTATCTCGTCCAAGCACCTAAAAAGGAAGAATGAACAGGTGTGAACTACAAAGGGGAAACAGAGGGGTCGCCTCTGTTTACCTCTCCGACGCTCAACATTAGTAGGATTGAGGTGGATATAGAGGGTTCAAGTGTTTAGAGGCCGAGACTTGAGAGAAACGAGCGAGGTATGAGTTCGGCAACGTTTCGGTACTCAAGAATGGATTACCTCGACTGGGGGGGAGACCCTCGGTATATATAGGCGACCGAGGGGCATTTTGGGCATGGAGCTGGAGGCCGGCTCTGGGTCGTCCATGGAGCTGGAGGCCGGCTCTGGGTCATCCATGGAGCCGGAGGCCGGCCCTGGGTCGGCCATGGAGCCGAATGCCGGCCCTGGGTCGGCCATGGAGCTGAAGGCCGGCCCTGGGTCGGCCATGGAGCCGAAGGCCGGCCCTGGGTCGGCCATGGAGCCGAAGGCCGAGCTCATGAGGCCGAGGTCCAGCTCATGAGGCCGAGGTCGAGCTCGTGAGGCCGAGTGGAGGTCGAGCTCGTGAGGCCGAGGTCGAGCTCGTGAGGCCGAGGTCGATCTCGTGAAGCCGAGTGGAGGTCAAGCTCATGAGGCAGAACGGAGGTCGAGCTCATGAGGCCGAGGATAGCCAAGCTCGGCCTTTGGCCGAGGCTATCGGGCCGATGGCCGAGGATAGCCAAGCTCAGCCTTTGGCCGAGGATATCGGGCTGATGGCAGAGGATAGCCAAGCTCGGCCTTTGGCCGAGGCTATCGGACCGCTGGCCGAGGATAGCCAAGCTCGGCCATTGGCCGAGGCTTTCGGGCCGAGGGCCGAGGATAGCCAGGCTCGGCCATTGGTTTGAGCTGGCCCCCTGGTTGGGTCAGGGTTTCGCCGTTCAAGACCTCGCACCAGTCACGCGGGTCGAAGAGATGCCTTGTCCTAAACGGGCCGAAAACATTAGCCCCCCGAGTTTCCGGTCGAGCGTAGGTCGACTGGAAACTCAAAACCTACGCTTTCATGCGGATGCGGGATGAACGCCCTCGGGTTTGCGAGCATGCCGTAGAAGGGCTTTCAATGCAAAGCGCGGGGACGGCCTCCGGTGCGTCACGAAGGACGGCTTTATGCGTGTCTTATGTTCTCGACATACTATCGTAGTCGACTCGCACGGTTTTGTCGGTGCGCGTCTTACTTTCCCGACTTACCAGCGCAGGCGTAATCGATTTGCGCGGCTTGGCAATGCGTGGCTTATTTTCTCGATTTACCAACGAAGGCGTAATCGATTCGCACAGCTTGGGCCTCAGGGGGGCCTTGGTGTCACGTTGGTGTGAACAGGTTTTCCGTGGACGCATGCTAGACCAGTTTCGTCCGGCGGGCGCAGGCCTTTCAAATCCATTTGTAACTCGCTGCCTTTCGGCTCACGAGCTGGGCGGCGAGCGCGGTGCCACATTTGTGTAACCAAGTTTCCCGTGGACGCTGGCTAGACCAGGTACGTCCGGCAGACACAAGCCTTTGAAACCCATTTGTGACTAGCTGCCTATCGGCGCACGAGCTAGGCGACGAGCGCGGTGCCGCATTTGTGTGGCCAGGTTTCCCGTGGACGCTGGCTAGACCAGGTACGCCCGGCGGACGCAAGTCTTTGAAACCCATTTGTAACTTGCTGCCTTTCGGCTCACGAGCTGGGCGGCGAGCGCGGTGCCACATTTGTGTGGCCAGGTTTCCCAAAGACGCTGGCTAGACCAGATACGTCCGGCGGACGCAAGCCTTTGATACCCATTTGTGACTCGCTGCCTTTCGGCCCACGAGCTGGGCGGCGAGCGCGGTGCCACATTTGTGTGGCCAGATTTCCCGTGAACGCTGGCTAGACCAGATACGTCCGGCGGACGCAAGCCTTTGGAACCCATTTGTAACTCGCTGCCTTTGGGCTCACGAGCTGGGCGGCGAGCGCGGTGCCACATTTGTGTGGCCAGGTTTCCCGTGGACGCTGGCTAGACCAGATACGTCCGGCGGACGTAAGCCTTTGAAACCCATTTGTAACTCGCAGTCTTTCGGCTCACGAGCTGGGCGGCGAGCACAGTGCCACATTTGTGTCGCCAGGTTTTCCGTGGACGCTGGCTAGACCAGATACGTTCGGCGGACGCAAGCCTTTGAAACCCATTTGTAACTCGCTGCCTTTCGGCTCACGAGCTGGGCAGCGAGCGCGGTGCCACATTTGTGTTGCCAGGTTTCCCGTGGATGCTGGCTAGACTAGGTACGTCCGGCGGACACTAGCCTTTGAAACCCATTTGTGACTCGCTGCCTATCGGCGCACGAGCTGGGCGGCGAGCGCGGTGCCACATTTGTGTGGCCAGGTTTCCCGTGGACGCTGGCTAGACCAGGTACGTCCGGCGGACGCAAGTCTTTGAAACCCATTTGTAACTTGCTGCCTTTCGGCTCACGAGCTGGGCGGCGAGCGCGGTGCCATATTTCTGTGGCCAGGTTTCCCAAAGACGCTGGCTAGACCAGATACGTCCGGCGGACGCAAGCCTTTGAAACCCATTTGTGACTCGCTGCCTTTCGGCCCACGAGCTGGGCGGTGAGCGCGGTGCCACATTTGTGTGGCAAGATTTCCCGTGGACGCTGGCTAGACCAGATACGTCCGACGGACGCAAGCCTTTGGAACCCATTTGTAACTCGCTGCCTTTGGGCTCACGAGCTGGGCGGCGAGCGCGATGCCACATTTGTGTGGCCATGTTTCCCGTGGACGCTGGCTAGACCAGATACGTCCGGCAGACGCAAGCCTTTGAAACCCATTTGTGACTCGCTGCCTATCGGCGCACGAGCTGGGCGGCGAGCGCGGTGCCACATTTGTGTGGCCAGGTTTCCCGTGGACGCTGGCTAGACCAGGTACGTCCGGCGGACGCAAGTCTTTGAAACCCATTTGTAACTTGCTGCCTTTCGGCTCACGAGCTGGGCGGCGAGCGCGGTGCCACATTTGTGTGGCCTGGTTTCCCAAAGACGCTGGCTAGACCAGATACATCCGGCGGACGCAAGCCTTTGATACCCATTTGTGACTCGCTGCCTTTCGGCCCACGAGCTGGGCGGCGAGCGCGGTGCCACATTTGTGTGGCCAGATTTCCCGTGGACGCTGGCTAGACCAGATACGTCCGGCGGACGCAAGCCTTTGGAACCCATTTGTAACTCGCTGCCTTTGGGCTCACGAGCTGGGCGGCGAGCGCGGTGCCACATTTGTGTGGCCAGGTTTCCCGTGGACGCTGGCTAGACCAGATACGTCCGGCGGACGTAAGCCTTTGAAACCCATTTGTAACTCGCAGTCTTTCGGCTCACGAGCTGGGCGGCGAGCACAGTGCCACATTTGTGTCGCCAGGTTTTCCGTGGACGCTGGCTAGACCAGATACGTTCGGCGGACGCAAGCCTTTGAAACCCATTTGTAACTCGCTGCCTTTCGGCTCACGAGCTGGGCGGCGAGCGCGGTGCCACATTTGTGTTGCCAGGTTTCCCGTGGATGCTGGCTAGACTAGGTACGTCCGGCGGACACTAGCCTTTGAAACCCATTTGTGACTCGCTGCCTATCGGCGCACGAGCTGGGCGGCGAGCGCGGTGCCACATTTGTGTGGCCAGGTTTCCCGTGGACGCTGGCTAGACCAGGTACGTCCGGCGGACGCAAGTCTTTGAAACCCATTTGTAACTTGCTGCCTTTCGGCTCACGAGCTGGGCGGCGAGCGCGGTGCCACATTTCTGTGGCCAGGTTTCCCAAAGACGCTGGCTAGACCAGATACGTCCGGCGGACGCAAGCCTTTGAAACCCATTTGTGACTCGCTGCCTTTCGGCCCACGAGCTGGGCGGCGAGCGCGGTGCCACATTTGTGTGGCAAGATTTCCCGTGGACGCTGGTTAGACCAGATACGTCCGGCGGACGCAAGCCTTTGGAACCCATTTGTAACTCGCTGCCTTTGGGCTCACGAGCTGGGCGGCGAGCGCGATGCCACATTTGTGTGGCCATGTTTCCCGTGGACGCTGGCTAGACCAGATACGTCCGGCAGACGCAAGCCTTTGAAACCCATTTGTGACTTGCTGCCTTTCGGCTCACGAGCTGGGCGGCGAGGGCGATGCCACATTTGTGTGGCCAGGTTTCCCGTGGACGCTGGCTAGACCAGATACGTCCGGCGGACGCAAGCCTTTGAAACCCATTTGTGACGCGCTGCCTTTCGGCTCACGAGCTGGGCGGCGAGCGTGATGCCACATTTGTGTGGCCATTCCACCTTACGAGCGTGGCACCCTTGGGTGCGCGTGTCGTGTGATAGGTGGGGTTAGGTGTAGACTTGATCCCCCGGCGAGTTTGGCACCTTAATGCACTGGTCGCGTTTTCGGGTTGAGTCTCTTGGGTCGAGTCTTGTGCCCTTGCGAATGCGACGCCATGGCGCGCGCGTCATGCCTGGGGACTCGATTGGCCCATTCTTACTCTCACGAGAGCGTCGTGGAGCAAATTTTGGTTTACCATTTAGGGGTGATTTTTCTTGCTTGTGTGAGAGCACTTAGATTTATCATTGAATCTTGTGAGTCTATCGTTGACTGGTGACTCAAGAAGTCGTGTATGTTTTACACAAGGATTCGTAAGTCGACTTTTGGGTTTGTGACGTGACTCGAGGAGTGAACCCGACTCGCGGGGCCGTGTGTAGAGTTGGCACGAGGACTTATTAGTCGACTCATGGACTCGGGGCTCAATTTTCGAGGAGATCCGTAGAGTCGGCGCGAGGAGTATCAGTCGACTTGCGGACTCGGAACTCGACTCGAGGAGTGGACTCAACTCGAGGAGATATGTAGAGTCGGCGCGAGGAGTATCAGTCGACTCGCGGACTCGGGACTCGACTCGAGGAGTGGACTCAACTCAAGGAGATACGTAGAGTCGGCGCGAGGAGTATCAGTCGACTCGCGGACTCGGAACTCGACTCGAGGAGTAAACTCAACTCGAGGAGATATGTAAAGTCAGTGCGAGGAGTATCAGTCGACTCGCGGACTCGGGACTCGACTCGAGGAGTGGACTCAACTCGAGGAGATACGTAGAGTCGGCGCGAGGAGTACAGTCGACTCGCAGACTCGGAACTCGACTCGAGGAGTAAACTCAACTCGAGGAGATATGTATAGGGTGTGTTTCTCTTTGGGACCTCCGTCCTGACCATCGGCCCCTTGAAACTTTGCTACACTTTTGTTTTTGTTTGTTGGTGTTTTTTTTTTGTTGAGTGAATGAGTTTTAGTCTCGTTGAGCATTGTTTCCCATTAGCCCCCCGATTTTCTTGTGTACTCGTAAAGGAGGCTAGAAATTATAATGCACCAAGATAAAGGCTTCGAGGCGAAATGTAATCTAATCACCATGTCGAAATAGTCAAAAATTACATTCCCAGGCCATTGGCCTTACTGAAATTTGAAATTGTCTTAAAACCGGAAATAAAATGACATAATGTGAACAGGAGCGGGCTTCTACTGTAGTACCAGCTTCCGTAGCTTGACCGAGCTAGAGGATGGTGCTCACCATCATTTCCTTCCCCTTTCCGTCCACGCCTTGGATGTAGCACATCCTCTCCATCGACTGGTCTCCCAACATGATGGCAATCCCCTTCTCAGTCAGGAACTTCATCATCAGGTGATAGGTGGACGTTATGGCCTTCAACCGGTTGAGATTCGGGTGGCCGATGATGATGTTGTACGCCGAGGGTTGGTCCACGACCAGGAATGATACAATGCGAGTGACCTCGAGCCCCCCCCGGTGTCCCGAAGGTGACCGGGAGGTCGATAGTGCCCTCCGTCATAACCCTCTCCCCGGAGAAGCCAAAGAGTGGGGTCGAGATTGGGGTCGGTCTCAGTCCGATCAGCTTCATCCTGTCCAACGCTGATTTGAAGATGATGTCGGCAGAGCTGCTGTTATCAATCAGGATTCTTCAGACGAGATTGTTGGCGACCGGGGCCGAGACGACTATTGCGTCATTGTGCGGGTGGAGAACTCGTGCCGCCTCTTGGCTGGTGAAGAACATGGATTTGAACGGGGCCGGGGGAGGAGCCTCACACGTGAGGTTGATGTAGTGCGCTACCTTCCCTTGGGAGACTTCTCGCACGTACTTCTTTCTTTGCGTGCTCGAGTCCCCGAACTCTGGGCCGCCCATGATTGAGCCCACGACGTGCAGTTGTGAGCTCTCCGGTCCTTGGTTCGCCACTTGGTCCGTAACGGTTACCGTCGTCGGACCTTTCCTCTCTTGCCGTGGGCGGCCTCCGTTTGCCGCGGCCGTCCCGATTGTCCTAAGGACGTACTCTTTCAGTTTCCCATCCTGAATGAGGGCTTCGATCTGGCGCTTGAGCTGGTAACACTCGGACGTCAGGTGCCCATGGTCTTGGTGGTACTCGCAGAACTTGCTTCGGTCCCGCTTCACGGGATCCTTTGTGAGCGGAGTTGGGCTCCCTAGTTCGTCACGGTGCGAGCTAGGATCCGCTCTCGCGAAGTGTTCAGAGGGGTAAACGCCGAAAACTTCCGGAGGCTATCGACGTGCGGGGGTCTAGGCCCAGGGAGGGAGTGACCGTTAGGGGTCTGGCCTCCCTTATTCCTCTTCTTTCGAGGGTCAGGACGATCTTCATTTTGATCGTCCCGGCGACGACCGCTTAGCCCCCCGGACCATCGGCCGTCTCGGTCGTCGAAGTAGTCCTCGATTCCCATGTACGTGCGGGCTCTCGTCATTAGCTCCACCATGTCTCGCGGGACTTTTCCGACGATAGACTTGAGGAAATTGCTCGTGTGAACTCCCTCGGTGATTCCCGTGATGGCATCTTTGTCATCGAACCCTTCGACCTTGTGAGACTCCTCGGTGAAGCGAGCGAGGTATTGTCTCAACGTTTCATCTCTCCCCTGCCGGATGGAGATGAGGTGGGTCTTTGACTTCTTTTGTGCCACAAGGGTGGCGAATCGAGCAAGGAAAGCCTCTCGTATATCCAGGAAAGATGAGATGCTTCCCGGCCTCAGGCTTCGGAACCACTCAAACCCCGACCCCGTGAGGGTCAGGCTGAAAGCTTGACAGAGAGTGGCGTCTGTCTGTCCTTGCATCGTCATCCACGCCTCGTAGTGTTGGATGTGGAAGTTTGGGTCAGTCCGTCCATCATAGGGAGGGACGGCAACTTGAAGTTCCCCACGCAAGGCTGCGCGAGGATTTGAGCGGCGAAGGGAGAGTATGACTCCTCGATCCACCAGTAAGGCCTTTGCCTCCCTGATTCCCTCATCTCGATGATTTGGTTTTGGAGGCTCTGAATCATTGTGACGCCGGGGCCACGGGAGTCGGCGGCTGGCGCTCGTTGCACGCTTGGTCCACGATATTGGCCTGAGGTTGGCCGAGAGTTGCGGCGGGGAGCGCGTCCCTCCGAGAGTTGAGCCTTTGGCGGAGATCCTCCCCTCGAGAGTTTCTCTGCGCCGTCAAGCACTCTCTAAGGTCCATGCTCGGCGCGTGGCGGGGCGAGTTCGCCCTTGGTCGGGCCGTGCGGCGAGCGCTTCGGCTATCGGCCCCATCATCACCCAGAATCGCTCTCTCCTCGGCGAGGGGCCGTGTCCGGCCGCCTCTTGAAACCGAGGGGTGAGTCCCCAGGAATGTGACCGTGCCTGTCGTCGCGACGGACCGGCCAAGGCACCATTGGGCCTCTCGGGTCGCGAATGGGTGAGGCTAGCAGTCGCCTCGTCGGTCCTTGACTCCCCCACGTAGTCGGGGTCGGAGTCGTCACTGGCGGATCGATCCTCGACGTCGTAGCCGAGGAGATCGGCAATGAGCGAGCCATCGACACCGGGGCGGTCTAGAAGCTCTGCGAGCCGCCGAGCCGTGTCCTCTCGGAGCGCGGCCTCGGGGTTGTTCGCCGGGTCTTGGGGCCGGCTCTCGTTATCACGAGGTTGCCCTTGAGCGAGGCTTCGAAGGCCGTACCTCGAACTCGTCGCTCGAGTGCCGGCGAAGGTAGTGGGAAGGTGACTCATCTCTCGAGAGTCGTAAGAGTAGTGAGAGTATGGAATGGAAGGGAGAGCGCGCTAAGGTCGGTGGTCCCTCCTTCTAGCACCAAAATGTTGTCGCCGTTTTTCGGACAACTATTTAGGAATCAAAGACGGTTAGACCCAAGGCCGGACCAAGTGGTCTCGTCTTGACTCGAGCGTGTCGGGCTTGGTATCCCAAGCCGTCCCTTAGCTGTAGGTGGTGTCTATCTCGTCCAAGCACCTGAAAAGGAAGAAAGAACAGGTGTGACCTACAAAGGGGAAACAGAGGGGTTGCCTCTGTTTACCTCTCCGACGCTCAACATTAGTAGGATTGAGGTGGATATAGAGGGTTCAAGTGTTTAGAGGCCGAGACTTGAGAGAAACAACCGAGGTACGAGTTCGGCAGCGTTTCGGTACTCAAGAATGGATTACCTCGATTGGGGGGAGACCCTCGGTATTTATAGGCGACCGAGGGGCATTTTGGGCATCCCCTTGGCTGAAGGCCGGCCCTGGGGCGGCCATGGAGCTGGAGGCCGGCTCTGGGTCGTCCATGGAGCTGGAGGCCAGCTCTGGGTCGTCCATGGAGCTGGAGGCCGGCTCTGGGTCGCCCATGGAGTCGGAGGCCGGCCCTGGGTCGGCCATGGAGCCAAAGGCCGGCCCTGGGTCGGCCATGGACTTGAAGGCCGGCCCTGGGTCGGCCATGGAGCCGAAGGCCGAGCTCATGAGGCCGAGGTCGAGCTCGTGAGGCCGAGTGGAGGTCGAGCTCGTGAGGCCGAGGTCGAGCTCGTGAGGCCGAGTGGAGGTCGATCTCATGAGGCCGAACGGAGGTCGAGCTCATGAGGCCGAGGATAGCCAAGCTCGGCCTTTGGCCGAGGCTATCGGGCCGATGGCCGAGGATAGCCAAGCTCGGCCTTTGGCCGATGCTATCGGGCCGCTGGCCGAGGATAGCCAAGCTCGGCCATTGGCCGAGGGTTTCGGGCCGAGGATAGCCAGGCTCGGCCATTGGTTTGGGCTGGCCCCCTGGTTGGGTTAGGGTTTCGCCGTTCAAGACCTCGCACCAGTCACGCGGGTCGAAGAGATGCCTTGTCCTCGTTGGCCCTAGACGGGCCGACAACAGGAAGGCGACTTCTGTTTCAAATGGGGTGATGAGAGCCTGGTGTCTGCAAAGGCTTTGGGATCCGTGACGCTGTCTTTTGAAGACCATACTTTAAAGGGAAAATATCACGAGTATCCCTTGTGTTTAATCGAAATGCAAGATTTATCCCCTCTATTTTTAGAAATATCAGACATATCCCTCCAGTTTAATATAAATGATATATACATCCCCTAAAAAAATGTTATATTACAAATATCATCATTTTCGTTTATTTTTTACAAAAAAATAATTTGAAATCCCCCAAATACCCTTAATGAAATAATTTTTTATCTTCTATTCTATATACAAAAAAATTAAATTAAAAAAAATTCTTTATAAAAAGTTAAGGTTTTTTTTTATAAAGAGAGATTTTGATTTTTTTTTATTAAAATAGTAAATAAATATTTATTCTATTAAGGGTATTTTGAGGAGTTCAAATTATTTTTTTAAAAAAATAAACGAAAAGGGTGATATTTGTATTATAACATTTTTTTAGGGGATGTATATCTCATTTATATTAAACTGAAGGGATATGTCTGATATTTCTAGAAATAGAGGGGATAAATCTCGCATTTCGATTAAACACGAGGGGTACTCTAGATATTTTCCCTACTTTAAACTTGAATAATGTTTATTTTGTTCCTACCTTTAGGCAAGATTATTGTTTAAAGTTCGTTAAGAATGGAATTCGTATTTCGTTTCCAGTTAATTCTTTTGTCACTGATGCATGTATGAAGAATGGTCTTTTTGTTAGATTTATCCCACTCAACCCTCTCTTTTAGACACCGAAATAGATAACGATCTAATTACGGAGCCAAAGAGGATCAAACTTTCTGAATCCTCCGATCTAACAAAATCAACATACCTATGGTACTTAAGACGTGATCATATCAGTGGATCCACTCATTACAATTAGGTTGAATTCTTGAGTAGAATATAAATTTACTTGAACCGAGAGATTTTCAGTGTCAACTCTTTAGCGGAGTCAGTTGACATTAAGCTAAACTTTGAAAAGGTTTGTGTTATCGGCCCGTCTCGGACCGACGAGGACAAAAGCGTCACTTCAACCCACATGACCAGCGCAAGGCCTCGGACGGCCACCGGACGGCAAAACCTTGCCTCGGCTGTTGGCCGGCCCAAACCAATATCCGGCCCAAGGATGACTCGGCCATTGGCCGACTCAAGTTTCACTCGGCCGTTGGCCTGCCCAAACCTTTGGCCGGCCAATGGCCGACTCAAGTTTCACTCGGCCATTGGCCGGCCCAAACCTTTGGCCGGCCAATTGCCGACTCAAGTTTCATTCGGCCATTGGTCGGCCCAAACCTTTGGCCGGCCCAAACCCTTCAACCGGCCAATGGCCAACCCAAGTTCACCCGGCCATTGGCCGGCCCAAACCCTTCAACCGGCCAATGGCCGACCCAAGTTCACCCGGCCATTGGCCGGCCCAAACCCTTCAGCCGGCCAATGGCCGACCCAAAGACTCACTCGGCCAAGGGGTTGCCAAAAACACCCCTTGGTCGCCTATAAATACAGAGGTCCGCCCTCTCCTAAAGGTAATCCATCTTTGAGTCCTGAAACGCTGTCGAACTCGTACTTCACTCGTTTCGCTCATTTTTTGCTTCTCACCCTCTAAAACCTCAATACTCCACCTCAATCACACTAATGTTGAGCGTCGGAGAGGTAAAAAAAAGGCACCCCTCTGTTTTCCCTTCTTAGTTCATGGTTCTCTTATCTTTTTCAGGTGTGCCGGCGAACTCAAGGACCATTCACAACAAAGGGGAGACTCGAGATATCGAGTCCGACACGCCCAAGCCAAAGCGAGACCGCTTGGTCCGGCCTTGGGTCTAACCGCTTGAGGCTTCTAAATCGTTGTCCGAAAATGAGCGACAACATTTTGGCGCTAGAAGGAGGGGATCTCCCGAACTTGGAAACGCATTCCCTCTACTACTCTTCTTCTATCTTCGATGAAAAAACTCTCGATAAATGAGTCAATTGTCCGTCACCTCCGCGGCGAAGCGAGCGACTAGCTCGAGACACGCCTAGGGAAGCTTGGCACGCCGGATTTGGGATCAAGGGCCTCATGATAACAAGAGCCTACCCCTCGAACCAGCCATCAATGAACCGGCCGGCGACGCCAACGACGCTCTCCATGAAGACACGGCCTAGAGACTCTCTAAACTGCTCGAGCGGCCAGGGGTGAATGGCGCACTCATCGCCGACCTCCTCGGCTACAGCATCATCGACGACGTTAACCATGACAAGAAAGACCCCAACTACAAGGCAAAATCAAAAACCAATGAGACCAACCTCGACCGCGCAACTCACGAAAGTGAACGCGCACGCACGCCTTCAAAGGGACACCCTCAGGCGACCGCACCAAGACATCAATCATTGATTGAACGCATACAAGCGCCCTCGAGGGGACACCCTCGAGAGACCACATCAAGGCGTCAAAGATTGAATAATACTCAAGGACACTCAATCTCAAGGTCACGAAAGAAACGTTCCGAGCTTACCATTTGTGTCCAAAACCCCCGAAGAGATGACGACATCGATGGCCGTGGCGTCCGTCGAGGACGTCACTTGAATGATATACCCTTGCCAGGGGTGATAGGAACGGCCAGCGGAGACTTGAGAGACCGCCTCAATTCCCGAAGGGAACCTCATGGGAGTGAATTGAGAGAAAAACTCAATGCCCAATGCGATATCGTAAGAGAATTCATCTCGGGACACCAACCACCCAACGTTGTTAATCGAGCGCCCAACAAGAAGCGTGTTGCCACACTCGTGGCACTAGCCGTCGGTCCCAAGTTGCGAAGGAAAAGGCACAAAAATGGTCAGGTCCCAAATGACCATCCTTCTCCGACCCCGAGGCGATCCTTTGTCCCTCTCAACAACGACACCCGACCGGATCCTCAGCTTACACAAAGAGAAGCTAGGATCTCCGCCTCCAACGAAAAGGGACCCCGCAATGCGGGACAGGAGCAAACAGTGCGAATATCACCAACACCACGGACACGTGACAACTGAATGCTACCAGCTTAGAAAGCAAATTGATTCCCAGATTCGAGGCGGGGGTCTCTAAGAATGCATGGCATGCGCTAGCAAGGTGACAAACCCGACTGAGCACCCGACTCGTCAAGGGGAAGGAAACATCATCACCGCTACGACAACCTCCACGACAGACAATGGCTCAGAAACCTAGGGCATGAGAGCAATGAGATGGTGAGTGTGGTTTATCTACTAAAGAACAAGTTCCCACAATTTGTAGCTACGATTGTTACAGCTTTCGCCGTTAAACTCACGCCTAACTTGCCCGACTTTGTGATCATTTCATTTCAAACATGTAATTTTCTTTTTTCTGAAAAATCCAAATGTCAAGGAAAGCTGTAAACAACCTTCTCATTGCAATAAAAAGTTGTTCCACCCATTTTCACGTATTATTGTATATCCCTTACATGAGAGTTTTCTGGTTCTCATCTCACAAACACAAGAAACTCGAGGGGCTAATAGGGAGCAATACTCAATGAAACCCTCAAAAACAAAAAAGTATAACAAAGTCTCAAGGGGCCGATGGTTAGGCCGGAGGTCCCAAAGAGAAACAATCTCCATCCACGAGTCGACTAATAATTCCTCGTGTCGACTCCACACATGACTCCTCGAGTTGAGTTCCGAGTCCACGAGTCGACTGATAAGTCCTCGTGCCGACTCTACACATGACTCCTCGAGTTGAGTTCCGAGTCCACGAGTCGACTGATGACTCCTCGTGTTGACTCTCCACATGACTCCTCGAGTTGAGTTCACTCCTCGAGTTGAGTTCCGAGTCCACGAGTCGACTGATGACTCCTCGCGTTGATTCTACATATGACTCCTCGAGTTGAGTCCCAAGTCCACGAGTCGACTGATGACTCCTCATGTTGACTCTACACATAACTCCTCGAGTTAAGGTCACTCCTCTAGTTGAGTTCCGAGTCCACGAGTCGACTAATGACTCCTCATGTTGACTCTACACATAACTCCTCGAGTTTAGGTCACTCCTCGAGTTGAGTTCCGACTCTACGAGTCGACTAATAAGTCCTCGTGCCGACTTAATACATAACTCCTCGAGTTGAGTTCTGAGTCCACGAGTCGACTGATGACTCCTCGTGTTAACTCTACACATGACTCCTCGAGTTGAGTTCCAAGTCCACGAGTCGACTGATAACTCCTCGTGCCGACTCTACACATGACTCCTTGAGTTGAGGTCACTCCTCGAGTTGAGTTCCGAGTCCACGAGTCGACTGATGACTCCTCGTGTTGACTCTACACGTAACTCCTCGAGTAGACTTCGCTCCTCGAATTTAGTTCCAGGTCCACGAGTCGATTGATAAGTCCTCGTGCTGACTCAATACATAACTCCTCGAGTTGAGGTCACTCCTTGAGTTGAGTTCCGAGTCCATGAGTTGACTGATGACTCCTCGTGTTAACTCTACACATAACTCCTCGAGTTGAGGTCACTCCTCAAGTTGAGTTCTGAATCCACGAGTCGACTGATGACTCCTTGTGTTGACTCTCCACATAACTCCTCGAGTTGAGTTCGCTCCTCGAGTTAAGTTCCGAGTCCATGACTCGACTGATGACTCCTCGTGTTGACTCTCCACATAACTCCTCGAGTTGAGTTCGCTCCTCGAGTTGAGTTCCGAGTCCACGAGTCGACTGATGAGTCCTCGTGTTGACTCTCCACATAACTCCTCGAGTTGAGTTCGCTCCTCGAGTTGAGTTCCGAGTCCACGAGTCGACTGATGACTCCTCGTGTAGACTCCACATGACTCCTCAAGTTGAGTTCACTCCTCGAGTTGAGTTCCAAGTCCATGAGTCGACTAATAAGTCCTCGTGCCGACTCTAAACATGACTCCTCGAGTTGAGGTCACTCCTCGAGTTGAGTTCCGAGTCCACGAATCGACTGATGACTCCTCGTGTTGACTCTACAAGTAACTCCTCGAGTAGAGTTCACTCCTCGAATTGAGTTCTAGGTCCACGAGTCGACTGATAATTCCTCGTGCTGACTCAATACATAACTCCTCGAGTTGACGTCACTACTTGAGTTGAGTTCCTAGTCCACGAGTTGACTGATGACTCCTCGTGTTGACTCTACACATAACTCCTCGAGTTGAGGTCACTCCTCAAGTTGACTTCCGAATCCACGTGTCGACTGATGACTCCTCGTGTTGACTCTTCACATAACTCCTCGAGTTGAGTTCGCTTCTCGAGTTGAGTTCCGAGTCCACGAGTCGACTGATGACTCCTCGTGTTGACTCTCCACATAACTCCTCGAGCTGAGGTCGCTCCTCGAGTTGAGTTCCGAGTCCACGAGTCGACTGATGAGTCCTCGTGTTGACTCTCCACATAACTCCTCGAGTTGAGTTCACTCCTCGAGTTGAGTTTCGAGTCCACGAGCCGACAGATGACTCCTCGTGTTGACTCCATATGACTCCTCAAGTTGAGTTCACTCCTCGAGTTGAGTTCCAAGTCCATGAGTCGACTAATAAGTCCTCGTGCTGACTCTAAACATGACTCCTCGAGTTGAGGTCACTCCTCGAGTTGAGTTCCGAGTCCACGAGTCGAATGATGACTCCTCGTATTGACTCTACACGTGACTCCTCGATTTGAGTTAGCTCCTTGAATAAAGTTCCAGGTCCACGAGTCGACTGATAAGTCCTCGTGCCGACTCAATACATAACTCCTCGAGTTGAGGTCACTCCTTGAGTTGAGTTCCGAGTCCACGAGTCGACTGATGACTCCTCGTGTTGACTCTCCACATAACTCCTCGAGTTGAGTTCGCTTCTCGAGTTGAGCTCCGAGTCCACGAGTCGACTGATGACTCCTCGTGTTGACTCTACACATGACTCCTCAAGTTGAGTTCGCTCCTCGAGTGGAGTCCCGAGTCCACGAACTGGCTGACAAGCCCTCTTGTCTACTCTACGAGTAACTCCTTGAGTTGAGTTCATAAGTCGAGCCGAGTCTCGATTCACGGGTCGATTAACGAGATATCCCGTCGACTTTACGCATAATTCCTCGAGTTGAGTTTACTCTTCGAATTGAGTCACAAGCCCACGAGTCGACTTAAATGTCCTCGTGTCAAACATGCACAACTTCTTGAGTCACCGGTCAACGGTAGACTCACAAGACTCAAGGGTAAATCTACATGCTGTCTCACAAGCAACAAAAAATCATCCCTAAACGACGTGCTTAAGTCGCCCTTAACAGTGCACCAACATTCGCTTTACGACACTCTCGTGAGAGAAAGAATGGGCCAATTGAGTCCCCAAATGTGACGCGTGCGCCATGGCGTCGTGCTCACAAGGGCACAAGACTCGACCCAAGAGACTCAACCCAAAAACGTGACCAGTGCACTAAGGTGCCACACTCGCCGGGGGATCAAGTCTACACCTAACCCCGCCTATCACATGACACGCGCACCCAAGGGTGCAACGTTCATGAGGTGGTATGTTCACGCTCGCCGCCCAGCTCGTGCGCCAATAGGCAGCGAGTCACATATGGGTTTTAAAGGCATGCGCCCGCCGGACGAAACTGGTCTAGCCAAAGTCCACGGAAAACCTGGTCACGCAATGTGGCACCGAGGCCTTCCAAGGACCAGGCCATGCAAATCGATTACGCCTTCGTTGGTAAGTCGAGAAAATAAGCTGCGCACCATCGAGACGTGCAAATCGATTACGCATTCATTGGTAAATCGAGAAAATAAGCAGCGCACCACCAACAAAGCCGTGCAAATCGATTACGCCTTCATTGGTAAGTCGAGAAAATACGCCACGCACCGACAAGATGCGCGAATCCATTATGCCTTCGTCGGCAAATCGAGAAAATAAGACGCACATCAACAACACCATGCAAATCGATTACGATAGTGTGTCAAGAACATAAGACACGCAAAACAAAAGACAACAAAAGCCATCCCTCGCGACGCGCAAAAGCCATCCATCGCGACGTGCTAAAGTCGTCCTTCGCGACGCACAAAAGCCGTCCCTCACGACGCGCAAAAGCCGTCCCTCACGACGCGCAAAAGCCATCCCTCGCGACACACAAAAGCCATCCCACGTGACGCGCAAAAGCCGTCCCTCACAACGCGCAAAAGCCGTCCCTCGCGACGCAAAAAAGCCGTCCCTCGCGATGCATCAAAAGCCCTTTTACGGCGCGCTCACAAACCCGAGAGCGTTTGTCCCATATCCGCATGTCAGCGCAAGTACTGAGTTTCCACTCGACCCACGCTCGACCGGAAACTTGGGGGGCTAAGGTTATCGGCCCGTCTCATACCGACGAGGACAAAAGCGTGACTCCAACACACATGACCGGCGTAAGGCCTCGGACGGCCACCGGACGGCAAAACCTTGCCTCGGTTGTTGGCCGGCCCAAACCAATGGCCGGCCCAAGGATGACTCGGCCATTGGCCGGCCCAAGGTTGACTCGGCCATTGGCTGGCCCAAACCTTTGGCCGGCCAATGGCTGACTCAAGTTTCACTCGGCCGTTGGCCGGCCAATGGCCGACTCAAGTTTCACTCAGCCATTGGCCGGCCTAAACCTTTGGTCAGCCAATGGCCGACTCAAGTTTCACTCGGCCATTGGCCGGCCCAAACATTTGGCCGGCCAATGGCCGACTCAAGTTTCACGCCTTCAGCCGGCCCAAACCCTTCAGCCGTCCAATGGCCGACCCAAGTTCACCTGGCCATTGGCCGGCCCAAACCCTTCTGGCGGCCAATGGCCGACCCAAAGACTCACTCGGCCAAGGGGTTGCCCAAAACACCCCTTGCTCGCCTATAAATACAGAGGTCCTCCCTCTCCTAAAGGTAATCCATCTTTGAGTCCTGAAATGCTGTCGAACTCATACTTCACTCGTTTCGCTCATTTTTGGCCTCTCACCCTCTAAAACCTCTATACTCCACATCAATCCCACTAATGTTGAGCGTCGGAGAGGTAAACAGAGGCACCCCCTCTGTTTTCGCTTCTTAGTTCACGTTTCTCTTATCTTTTTCATGTGTGTTGGAGAACTCAAGGACCATCAAAGGGGAGACTCGTGATATAGAGTCCGACACACTCAAGCCAAAGCGAGACCACTTGGTCCGGCCTTGGGTCAAACCACTTGAGGCTTCTAAATCGTTGTCCGAAAACGAGCGACAACAGTTTGTGAACTTTTGAGTCCAAGTATTTAGCTCAAGCTTTCTTCATTTGGATCCATGAGGTCACTGTCACAAATCATATCGAGTAGGAATAGTTAAACTAGAAGCTGAGTCAAAACAAGAACGAGACAAGTTTTACGAAAATTGTCAAAAGGGTAATTTTGTCTTTTTGGACATGGCATGAAATGAATGTCAATAAATTTTTTGACATGGTCATATGATGACTTAAATCACTCGGCCATGATGTGTTCATTGGGCCTTGTGAATTAATTTCATTTCATAGAATTTTATTTGAAAATTCTTAATGGCTTTTCTTATGTTGTCATGAACAAGTAAAGAAAAATCTAGAAAGGCTTTCTAGAAGCCTTTTGGCCGTCCAACCCAAGGAAATGGGAGACTAAATTTCGTGCAGCCCTAATGTGAAAGAGAGTTTATTTTGTGCATTAATGTATGAAGATACTTGCCAAAAGAAAAAGAAGAAACAAATTTCCTCTATGTGGAAGGAGGGTAATCGGTCAAGCAAGGCAATGGAGGAAAAGAGGAAACAAATTCAAGCCTTCTAGAAGCCCCCTTGGCTGCCCAAATGAGAAAGGGACATAAGGCAATTTTGCTCATGAATATGTGATATTCTATAGAAGACGAAACTACCTTATTGAAGGTAAAGCCTCTCCTATAAATAGGGGCGTTATTCTTCTCATTTCATTCATCCCAAGTTTTAGAGATTGAGAGCTTCTCTCGCTAGCTTGGCCGCCCATCTCTCCTTCTCTCTCTTAGTTCTTTTCATTTTTGTTTTGGCACCTAGGTCCTCACTTGACCTAGCGAGTTTAGCTCTTCGACTTTGAGACTTGTTCTTGAGTCCTAGTGTTTAAAAGTGCCCACACACTAATTCCTATTTTTCTCGAGTGATTATAGTGATAGAAACTTTCGTGGTTGCTCGAGATGGCGAGGAAAGAAGAAAGACGTGCTGCGAGGGAGACGAACGTTTTCAACCTTCCAAAGGCTCATCAACGTTCAAGCTTCTAAAAAGGTTAGTAAATTATATGTGCTCATAATAGTTTATATTTACATGTGTTTGCTCTTTGTCTAGGTTAGTAAAATTGTTTTACTTGTCAAAAGAAAATTTTTAAAATTCCGCCGCTTACCCGAAGCGTTAAACTTTTTCTTAAACCCTAGATCAATTCCAACACATGTGTCACTAAGGCACTTGGATTTGTTTCCTCAATTGTTTTTCCTCTCTCTTGGCCGCCCACTATGTTTCCTCATAGAGGAAATTTGTTTCCTCTTTTTCTTTTGGCAAGTATCTTCGTACATCAATGCACAAAATAAACTCTCTTTTCCTCTTGATGTTGGACGGTTTGGTGCTTCTAGAACACTCTTCTAGATGTTTCTTTATTTGTTCATGACAATATAAGAAACACCCATGTAGAATTTTCACATAAAATTCCATGAAATAAAATTCAATCCTCAAGGCCCAATACACTAATGTAGCCGTGTGACTAGAATTTATTGTCATCATATGACAATGTCAAAAAAACTTATTTATTGATATTAATACCATCCTATGTCAAAAAAGACAAAATTACCCTTTAGACAATTTTCGTAAAACTTGTCTAGTTCAACATTTGAACCTGTTTTTACTTAGGTTTGTTGTTTAACTAATCCTACTCTAATGATGATTTGTGGTAGTGACCTCATGGATCCAAATGAACAAAGCTTGAGCTAGCATACTTGGACTCAAAAGTTCACAAACCTTTTCCAAGTTCTAGCTTAATGTCAACTGACTCCACTAAAGAGTTTACACTGAAAATCTCTCGGTTCAAATGAATATATTTTCTACTCAAAATTCTACTTAATTGCGATGAGTGGTTCCATTGAATATTATCTATGTTTACCCTTCATGAATATCATCAACTAGATGGGATTTATAAAATTACCATTTTACCCTCTTAGTTGTTATTTCCCTAACTCCTTTGTCACTTGTAGGGCCTCACGTCCGCGTACGACCCGGGCCTGGCCAGGCGTCTCGCCTCGCGCGCCCCGCGCCCTGGCCGAGGATGCGGCCCCCGCACGCACGCCACACCCCATCTGGTGGCCCTGAATGGGGCCGGCCCAAGGCCTCCTCCAAGCCTATAAATACCCACCTCCTCTTCACTTGAGGGGGACCTTGATTTGGAGATTTTGGGAGAATTCTCTCTTCTCTCTTCTCTCACCATTCTCTTAAGAAAGTCCAAGAGCTCTCTCTCCTCCTCTCCCGGCTCGGCTCAGAAATCCGAGAATGCACATGTTGCGTCCCAGCTTCTTGGCCCTTGAGTTAGAACTCTAAGCTACGAACCGGGTCCTTCTCTAAAGTCTTAGATTCTCAACATCCGAGTCCAAGATAGCCTCCACACCTACATTGAACTACGTACTAACCTGATCCCGGACTACGGGTACATAGGCAGCCAACATTTGGCACGGTCACACCCTCCAATACACACATCAGGGTCTCGAGGGTGCAACTCAGCCTTCGAGTTCACATTTTTGGCCCGAGCGCGATCACTTGGTCTAGCCTTGGATCAAACCGCTCGAGGTTTTAAATCGTTATTCATTTTCATGCGACAACATTTTGGTGCTAGAAGGAGGGGACTTCCCGACATATACAGTCCGAAATCCCTTCTACAACACGACCTCTTCTTTCTCGACTTGGGAACGACATGATCGATCAACCACCCGTTCGTTCTGACGGCGTGAACAACCCTGAGAACGCAACCGGAATGAAGAAATACTTCTTGCGCTCCTGAGTGCATGGCGACGGGGACTCTCTCAACGACGAGAGTCACACTCCCTCACCATCTCCACCTCAGGATAGCCACGATAACCGCATCCTTGAGATGGAGGAGAAGATCCGCCAACTAAGGGCGACCAATGTAAGGAACCACCGCCAACTGGCGGGCAAGGAACCTATGCAAGGTGTTCCTCAACGGGAACCCAAAGACTTCGTAGACCAAGGATATCACTACGATCTTGACTACGAGGGCTTGGAGATTTCGGCGAATATCGAGACTTCTGTAACTAAAGACGGGGAACTCCCCGTAGAGATCGAAGCCGGTCCTTCGAATCCACTACCTAAGACAAAGGCGATACCTGTTTCCTCCCAAGTCCCAAGAGGAGACTTCTCGACGTTTAGCCCATGACCGACTTCGTCAGAGAGGAAATGTCAGGGAAGGTCAAGCAAATCGGCGAGTGACGCGTGTTCCTTGAAGCTCACGCCACCATGCCACTGACCCTGGCCTAAGGGATTGGCTTACCGCCCAATGGAACAACCATGGTGAAGATCTACGAGAGAGGTTGAGTGCCCGCCAGGGTCACAACCCCACGGCCCCAATCAATGGGGACCCCGCCACAGCACAAAGGTCGAATGAAAGGCACCAGGTAACTCATCCCCAACAGGGAGTGACCCCGAACACTGGTCTTGACGTCGTCACCATTATTCACAATCTTCGCAATAAAGTGCATGATCTACATGAAGGCGGCTTGGTCGGTGACACATACGGGATCGTAGAAGAACACTCCTCGCCGTTCGCCGCCCAAATCATCGCTGAGGTGTGCACGGGAAACTACAAACTCCCGAATCTCCCTCTCTATTGTGGAAAAACCGATCCCACTTATCACATCCAACACTACAAAACTTGGATGATGATGCAGGGTGTCTCACATGGGGCTCTTGTTGTCAATGGTGCCCACAAGAAAAGTTGTAGTCTTTATTTTGTACATTTGATGTAATAAAGTCTCATGAAGACTCTTTCTTGTAATTACTTATTCATTAATAAAAATTTGAAACGTTCATTCATTCCTCCTTGTCTGCTTGAAGCTTTATGATAAAACATTAGTCTTCAGTCCGTAAACAAACTTAACAACTTACGAAGAGACAAATGTAGATTTGCATGAACAAACTCTTCGTAGTTTGCTTAAAACGATATATTCGCAATCTAAGGGTCAAAGGGCTATTGACCTCAGTACGATTGTTAGGAGAATCTATGATGTCTGGTTATGGGCATTGAGAGTTGGTGACTCTATAGTTCTTCTAGGTATCTTCCGAAGGTACTGAATTGACCAGTGCACTTCTAGAGACAAGATAAGAACAAACCATTTAACCTCTTATGTCTCGAAGTCACTACGTATGAATTGCATCGTGCTTACCTTAATCCTGAAATGAGACATGCCATTCCACACCTTACGTATTCTCATTTGAGAAAGTCAGAGTTCGGACTCACTATGTGATTCCGAACAAGGCCTATTGGTGAAGTACTAAGTTTCGAGAATGTCATGAATAACTTTGTGAAGTTCTTATAGATATGGAATTCTTTAGTGGAGTCAGTTGACATTAAGCTAAACTTGGAAAAGGTTTGTGAACTTTTGAGTCCAAGTGTTTAGCTCAAGCTTTGTTCATTTATATCCATGAGGTCACTGTCACAAATCATATCGAGTAGGAATAGTTAAACTAGAAGCTAAGTCAAAACAAGAACGAGACAAGTTTTGTGAAAATTGTCAAAAGGGTATTTTTGTCTTTTTAGACATAGGATGAAATGAATGTCAATAAATTTTTTGACATTGTCATATGATGACAAATGAAATTAAAATCACACAGCCAACTTAAAGAATTTGGGCCTTGAGGATTAATTTCATTTCATAGAATTTTACTTGAAAATTCTTAACGGGTTTTTCTTATGTTGTCATGAACAAATGAAGAAACATCTAGAAGCTCCTTCTAGAAGCTCAAATTTCGTCCAACCCAAGGAAAATAAGGCTGACTTTCATTCATGCCATAGTGGGAAAGAGAGTTTATTTTCTGCATTAATGTATGAAGATACTTCCCAAAAGAAAAAAGAGGAAACAAATTTCCTCTAGAAGGAAAGTGCAATTTCGGCCAACTAAGAGAGAAAGCAAATGAGGAAACAAATCCAAAGGCTTCTAGAAGCTCATTTGGACGTGCAAGGGGTATGAGGAAACTACCTTTTGAAGGTAATCCTCCTCCTATAAATACCCACCTCATTCCTCTCATTTCATTCATTCCACATAAGTTAGAGATTGAGAGACTCTCTCTCTAGACCTTGTGGCCGATTTCTCCTCTCTCTCTCTCTCTAGTTATTTTTCGTTTTTGTTTTGGCACCTAGGTCCTCATTTGACCTAGTGGTTTTAGCTCTTCGACTTTGAGACTTGTTCTCGAGTCGTCGTGTTTAAAAGTGCCCACACACTAATTCCTTTCTTTCTCGAGTGATTCATGTGATAGAAACTTTAGTGGTTGCTCGAGTTCCCGAGGAAGGAAGAGAGACGTGCTGCGCGGGGAGACGAACGTTGCAACCTTTTCCAAAAGCTTCTCAATGTTCAAGCTTCCAAAAGGTTAGTAATCTTTTATGCTCATATTAGTTTTTTATTTACATGTGCTTGCTCTTTGTCTAGGTTAGTAAAAACTGTTTTACTTGTAAAAGAAATTTTTTAAAATTACGCCGCTTACCGAAGCGTTAAACTTTTTCTTAAACCCTAGATCATTTCCAACAGCTCTACGCCAAGCTTTTAGTCTTACCCTCACCGGACCCGGTTTTGAGTGGTTCAAGAATTTAAGATCAGGGAGCATCCAATCATTCAAAGACCTAAAGTACATGTTCCTAGCACGATTTGCTACATCGATGGTTCAAAAGAAAACCAAGATGTACATAAGGTCAATCAGGCAAGAGAATAACGAGTCCTTGAGATAGTATCTCACTCGGTTCACCGCGGAATCGAACAAGGCCGACCACTTCGATGACAGTGACGCAATAACAGCCATCATCAAGAGCTTGCGCAATGGGGACTTCTTAAAGTCCATCGTAGGCAGAGTTCCTGCTACAATAGCCGAGTTAATGAACCGAGCCAAGACATTCATGGGGTTGAAGATTACCTCGACCGCCGTAGTAGCAATAATCAAAACTCCCGCCGTCGAGACGAGTCCGACAATGAGCAGGGCAACCCCCAAAAGAAAGTGAATAAGGGAGGTCAAGCTTCCGATTGCCGACCCTCTACGTCTCAAAAGCCGCGTCTTGCGAACAATTTCAGAGACTATTCATATTTCACATCTTTGAACGCCCCAGTAGACCGAATCTAAGTTGCAGCACGTGATAAATTCACCACTCCAACTCCAATGAAAGGCGACCCCACATCTCGCGATCGGTGCCGTTATTGTGAGTTGCACCAGGATATGGTCATATGACCGCTCAATTCTTTGAGCTCAAGTGACAGATTGAGACATTGATCCAAAGAGGCGAGCTCAAAGAGTTTGTTCTCCGAATGATAGGTGCTGCCCACCAACGATAGGCCACAACATAGGAAGGGTGGAGGAACCAACACTAACATCGACCACGCCACGGTCGCAGCTACGGCCGACACACAACTCCACGTCGTCACCACCATACTAGGTGGCCTGCAAGACGGGGATTCAACCCGGCAAAGGAAAAAGCTCCTTAGGTCTACCTCTCGAGAAGACCTTACCAGGAAGGTTAACCTCACCTATGAGGAACCTTCGTCCGTACCATACGAGACGATACAATTCACCAATGAGGAGGCTAAGCGAGTAATACATCCACACAATGATGCAATTGTTGGAATTTATCTAGGGTTAAGAAAAAGTTTAACGCTTCGATCAAGCAGCGAAACTTTAAAAAATTTCTTTAAAACAAGTCAAACGATTTTACTAACCTAGACAAAGAGCAAGTACATATAAATTAAAAACTGTTATGAGCATTATAAATTTACTAACCTTTTAGAAGCTTGAACGTTGAGAAGCCTTCAGAAGATTGAAACGTTCGTCTCCCCTCGCAGCACGTCTCTCTTCTTTCCTCGGGAACTCGAGCAACCAGTTTCTATCACTAAAATCACTCGAGAAAAAAGGAATTAGTGAGTGGGCACTTTTTAAACAAGACGACTCAAGAACAAGTCTTGGAGTCGAAGAGCAAAACACTAGGTCAAGTGTGGACCTAGGTGCCAAAACAAAAACGAAAGAAAACTAGAGACAAAAGGAGGGGGGGCGGCAAAGCTAGAGAGAGAAGCTCTCAAATCTCTAAAACTTGGGATTAATGAAATGAGAAGAATGGGGGCTCTATTTATAGGAGAGGCTTTACCTTCAATAAGGTAGTTTCCTCCTCTATAGAATATCACATATTCATGAGTAAATATTTCCTCTTTCTCGTTCTCATTTTGGGCGTGTGACTTGAGCCTTCTAGAAGCAAAATTGTTTCCTCTTTTGCTTGCCTTGGCCGCCCATCATAGTTTCCTCCTAGAGGAAATTTGTTTCCTCTTTTTCTTTTGGCAAGTATGTTCATACATTAATGTAAAAAATAAACTCTCTTTCACACTATGGCATGAATGAAATTCAGCCTTCTTTTCCTTGGGTTGAACGTGCAAGGCTTCTAGAATGGGTTTCTAGATTTTTCTTCATTTGTTCATGACAACATAAGAAAAGGCCCATTAAGAATTTTCAAGTAAAATTCTATGAAATGAAATTAATCTTCAAGGCCGAATAAACTATTCATGCCCGAGTGGTTTAAGTTTCATTTGTCATCATATGACAATGTCAAAAAATTTATTGACATTCATTCCGTCCTATGTCCTAAAAGACAAAAATACCCTTTAGACAATTTTCGTAAAACTTGTCTCGTTCTTGTTTTGACTTAGCTTCTAGTTTAACTATTCCTACTCGATATGATTTGTGATAGTGACCTCATGGATCCAAATGAACAAAGCTTGAGCTAAAACACTTTGACTCAAAAATTCACAAACCTTTTCCAAGTTTAGCTTAATGTCAACTGACTCCACTAAAGAGTAGACAGTAAAAATCTATCGGTTCAAATGAATTTATTTTCTACTCAAGTATTCAACCTAATTGTAATGAGTGGATCCACTGAATATTATCTATCAGCTAGTCGGGATTTATGAAATTACCAATTTACCCTTCTAGCTATTGTTTCCACAACGCCTTTGTCGCTTGTGAATAAGTTAGAAACAATGTATTGACGAGGAGCTAACAAGTCACATTTTTTTGTTAGAATTTCCCAAAGTGGTTAGACCCAAGGCCGGACCAAGTGGTCTCACTTCGGCTCGAGCGTGTCGAACTTGGTATCCCAAGTCGTCCCTTAGCTGTGGATGAAGCTCACGTCGTCTCGATACCTGAAAAGCAGTAGACGATACGTGAACTACAAAGGGGAAACAGAGGGGTTGCCTCTGTTTACCTCTCCGACGCTCAACATTAGTATGGTTGAGGTAGAATGTAGAGGGTTTAGGTGTTTAGAGGCCGAGACTTGAGAGAAATGAGCGACCTACGAGTTCGACAGCGTTTCAGTAATCAAATTCAGATTACCGGGACCAAGGGAGGGACCTCGGTATTTATAGGCGACCAAGGGGTGTTTTGGGCAACCCCTTGGCCGAGGATAGCCTTGGCTCGACCATTGGCCGAGCCTGGCCCTTGGGCCGACTAATGGCCAAGGCTATTTGGGCCGGCCATTGGCCGAGGCTGGCCCTAGGGCCGGCCAATGGCCGGTGGTAGCTTGGCTCGACCATTGGCCGAGGCTGGCCCTTGGGCCGGCCAATGGCCGAGGCTATTTGGGTCGGCCATTGGCCGAGGCTAGCCCTAGGGTCGGCCAATGGCGGGGGGTAGCTTGGCTCGGGCATTAGCCGAGGCTGACCCTTGGGCCGGCCAATGGCCGAGGCAATTTGGGTCGGCCATTGGCCGAGGCTGGCCCTAGGGCCGGCCAATGGCCGGGGGTAGCTTGGCTTAGCCATTGGCCGAGGCTGGCCCTTGGGCCGGCCAATGGCCGAGGCAACTTGGGTCGGCCATTGGCCGAGGCTGGCCCTAGGGCCGCCCAATGGCCGGGGGTAGCTTGGCTCGGCCATTGGCCGAGGCTGGCCTTTGGGCCGGCCAATGGCCAAGGCTATTTGGGCCGGCCATTGGCCGAGGCTGGCCCTAGGGCCGGCCAATGGCCGGGACGAGCTACCGAGACACGTTTTGACGTCGCTTTGCCTTCGTTCGGCCGCGATCGGGGTCAGGTCGATAACATTAGCCCCCCGAGTTTACTGCCGAGTGAAACTCTTGCGGTAAACTCAAGATTCTCGTCGTCGCCGGCCCACCGGAGCAGCCCGTTGTGAAAAGGTTTGTTCGAAACCCTTTAATTATTATTTTTTCTTTTCTCCGGTCACTTTTTGTCTTGTCTCGTTGCACGTGTCAATGGACCCTACCAACCACTTGTCGGGGTGTGGGTCCATCGAAGATGACCTCTTCCCTTTGCTCGGGAATCAAGACGTAAACTTAGACGATTTTTTGGCGCAATTTTCATCTCCCTTGGTTTCCCACAACGTGCCGCCTTTACGTTCTTCGAGCAACCAAGTGGCAGAGATGACCGGGGGCAATTTTCAATCAGTCGCAGCATGGCTGGCCAATGAGGAGGAGGACACGCGCACCGGGGACGGCCCTTTCCGTCAGGGGGATGCCGGCCCAGGGGTGCCGGGCGCCGAGAAGGGCAGGGCCGGTCAGGGTCGAGGTGCGCCCGGTGAGGCAGGTTTGGGCGAAGGTGCGCCGGCCCTCGCCGGCTTCGTCTGCGCCGGGGGCGTCGCCGGGGGAGACCCAGACGGCGTTGGGGACACGTGCGGCCTTGGTGGAGGCGTGCTCGACAAGGCGGGCTCAGGCGAAGGTGTGCCGACCCTCGTCGGCCTCGTCTGCGCTGGAGGCATCGCCGGAGGAGACCCCAGCGGCGCTGGGGACGCGCGCGGCCACGGTGGAGGCGCACTCGGTGAGGCGGGCTTGGGCGAAGGTGCGCCGGCCCTCGTCGACCTTGTCTGCACTAGGGGCGTCGCCGGAGGAGACCCCAGTGGTGCTGGTGGAGCGCCTGCCCCGGGAGAAGTCGCACTGGTCGAGCCGAGCGCCGGGGGCATCGCGTCGGCCCTGGGTGGAGGCGCGCTCGGCGAGGCAGGCTCGGGCGAAGGTGCGCCGGCCCTCGTCGGCCTCGTCTGCGCTGGGGGCGTCACCGGAGGAGACCCCAGTGGCGCTGGTGGAGCGCCTGCCCCGGGAGAAGTCGCGTCGGTCGAGCCGGGAGCCGGGGGCGTCGCGTCAGCCCCTGGTGGCGACGCCGGGGCTGTCTGGCAGGTGAGCGGTGGCGTGGGTGGCCCAGGTAGCTTGGACCCGACCTCTCTCGAGGGGGGCGCACTGGTGGAGGCCGACGGGAGGCGGGCGGCGCTGCTGGCGGGGACGCCGGCGCCGGAGACGAGGAACGCCGGCCGGACAATGCCGGCCGGGGGGCGGTGACTCGGCCAACGCCTGGGCAAACCCTAGGCCCACCTGGGCCGGGCCTGCGTGATGAGGACCTTGCCGGCC